>NC_079342.1:17561805-18765733 GCF_029582105.1 Oenanthe melanoleuca | reverse complement strand
TCACTGCTGAGCACAACCACAAAGTGCTTGAAAACCTGGCTGGCTCCCTGCGGATCCTGAAGTTCCAGCACCTCCTCTCCTGCGACCAGTCCATCAAGCGCTCGCTGGTTTTGCTCCTTCACCGGCTGATCCACCACGGCTCTGTCAGCCAGGTGTCCATGTATTCCTGGCCTGTTCCCGACACGGTTCTGCTTGTTCTCATCCTGACCATGAGTGCTGGGTTTTGGCGCTCAGGAAATGCCCTCGCCTATCACAGCAGCCCGTGTGGCCTCTGCAGAGAGGAGGACAAAGCCCAAAGCCAGCAGTCAGTGCAGGAGGGAGCAGAGAGGGGCTGCGATGCTGAGCGGGAGGGGAGCGGTGGCAAGGACCAGAAGAGATGCCCAAAAGAGGCTGATGCTCCCATGAACTCTGTGCTCTCTGGCCCCAGAAGTCCTCCCCTGCGAAACGCAGCGTGTGAGGAGACAAGCAGCGAGGTGCCCTGTGGCCACACCAGCACCCAGGGGGGTTCTTCCCATTGTTCCAGCTCAGAGCAGCTGTCCTGTCACCCCATTCCCCGAAAGACACGCAGACGGCTGAAACCTGCAGTGGGGAGGAAACGTCGCTGCCTCAGACGGAGCAGGGCACACTATGCTGACCCAGAAGATCTGTATGATTTTGTTTTTACTGTTGCTAGAGAGAAAAATTCAGGGTTACTGGATAAAACCAGGACCACAGAGGGAGAAAACACTGAGAACTGGACTAGTTCCTCCCCAGGATCTTCTTGCACTGGGCATGCTGGCTGTAAGAGAAGAGGAGGACCTGCTGGAATCCTTTCTCTGAAAGCTGCTCACCGCTTCCGAAGTGTCTCCACATTGGAATTGTTCTCCATTCCTTTGACTGGGGAGACATGTCGGACTCTGAGTAACCTGCTGAGCTCCTGGGTGTCTTTAGAAAACCTGGTTCTGTCCTACAATGGTCAGTGCTGTGAATAAGGCACTTCCTTCCAGCCCTGCTCTAACGGTCTGGGCCTACTGCTCATGTTTACTCTGGGTTAATTTTCGCTGGAAAGGTGCCCCATCTTGAGAAAGGTGTTGGGTGAGATGTTTAATGAGTGGGAGGACTTGAGGGTGAGAATGGGATCCCTCTGTCCCAGAACAGCCCCTGGCTTTGTGCTTAAATGCCCTTCAGAGAGGGCAAAGGGAAGAGCCTCCATCTCCCCTGCACAGAGCGTAGCTTAAGGGTGCGTGGATAAAGCAGTCTGACAGTTTAGCCTTTGACTCGGGCTGCCATTGCTGCAGCTCCAGCTCTGTGTGTCAGTGCCTACACACACAGCTCACACTTCTCTGTACAAATGCTGTTGCAGGCCTGAATGCCAACATCTCCTGCATCCTCTCCGGGCTCCGGGCCCTGGCCCGCCAGCCAGAGTGCCGCTTCCGCGTGCTCCGCGTGAGCGACATGTTCTCCCACATGCCCTGCACGGAGCTCGTTCGCTGCATCCTGAGCGCCCTTCCCCAGCTCCACACGCTCTCTGTCAGCTTCGACCTCAAAAACCAGCTGGAGGGCAGCAGGCCAGAGGCGAATCCGAGCTGTGGCAAGGCAGAAATCCCAGGTAGGAATCATCATTCTGAGTGATGGCAGGACTTGGCAGGCAGGTAGAGCTGTAAAGGCTTGGTACAGGCTTCACTCAACACTGTTATAGTGGTTTGTTAGGCAATTACAGCATTACCTTTCCGATTTAGTTGTTGCAGTTTGTCCCTTCCCGTCTGAGATGTTCTGTGGAGGCAGAATCTTAGAGGAAATGTTTTATTGCTGTATCCTAGCCTGCTGCAACATCAGCTTTGTACAGGGCTGCCACCTGTGACTGTCCATGGGGAGTCTATCTCACCTGATCTGGAAATTGACTGGGAGCTTCCACTTTCTCTATCCCATTGACTGTGAAGCTTTCAGCCTTAGGCACACCCTTAAGCAGAGGGAAAGCATCCTTTGAGCATCACAATACCACAGGAGATGGCAAAGCACTGCCCAGGCCTTTGAATTAAAGCCTGGGACTTACAGCAGTGTGTGCTCAGCTCACAGGTCTCCCATTACCTTCATCAGCCCTTGAATTGCCAGAAAAGCAGTGACCAAAGCCTGAGTGAGTTTGGAGTGGGGTCAGGAAAGACCTGTGTGCTGGGAAGACACTGATTTACTTGTGCATTAAAGAGTGACCTTTTCTCAAGCATTGGTAAGCATAGTAATTGGTGGCCTTGTGGCCTGGCAGGAATCCTGGAGTGAGCTGTAACTGATTGGCATTATCGCAGGTCTGAGTTGCCAGCGCATAGTGCATAGGCAGTTTCTACCAACTTAAAGGATGGGAGTGTTGGGTATACAGACTCCTTGCTTGCTGCAGCTACACTGAACACAGGCACTCCAGAGCAAACTCTTTCACTGTTTTTCTTCCCTCAGAAAGCTGCCTGGAGGTGCTGGAGATCCGATTCCCCAGGGAACCTCTGCACACTGCATTCCTGCTGCCAGTGCTCAAGGCAACAAAGTCTCTCCAGCAGCTGTCCCTTGACAGTGCCACACTGCCCTGCCCCCAGGAGCTTGGGCTCCTTTTGGAGGTGCTCAAAGGTACTTTGCTAACCCAGCATCACTGGAGCACACACTGTAGCTTGCATGCTGTGGTGGTTTGTCTCTTCAGCATGGACACCTTGAAGTCTCCCAAGAACAAGAAATGGGTGTCAGCCATGCCACATGCCATGCTATGTGGATGATCCTGCACAGTACAATGTTTTTAATTATTCACAATCCAGCACAAATTACCCACAATCTAAGCCAGTTCTGTGTATTAGCTGTCAGCCAGGTTAGAGTCCTTTTATCCCAAGGACGTACAGTGCTTTACCTGAGAACTTGTTTTGCTTTTAGAGTGTACTCCAAATTTGAAGAAGCTGAGCTTTCATGATGTGAACCTGGCTGAGCACCAGAAAGAAGTTCTGCTTTTGCTTCAGGATCCTGGCCTACAAGGTACAGTCAGCTCCTGGGTGCTGTTGCTTGGAAAGGTGCTGTGGTTGGCTGGCATTTAAGAGGGGATCTTTGGATGTAGAAGATTTAGCCAAGTCTCAGACATCTGGAGCAGATCTGCAGGTATTGTCAGAGTGGGAACATGCCTGGTTCTTTGTGCCAGTGGAGCAGAGGAGCTGCTGGCAGATCCTGCAGGGAAGTGTCTGCAGTCTCAGCTATAAAACAAAGATTTTTAACCTTCAGAACACATCAGCCTTTAACTGGGTGAGCTGGCAGAGCCACTTGGCTGGGTGTGATCTCTGCTCTCTTCCTGATGCAGCAGAAGTGCTGTTATACACAACCCACTGCTGGGGGAGCTTTGTTCTTGCATATGGATTAGGGGCTGGGGCTGTGTGCAGAATGTAATTATGGAATAATGGAGCACAGGGAGTACTCATACGTACTGTAAATCCATTTCTTCACAGAAATCACGTTTTCCTTCTGCCGGCTGTTCGAAAGCTCTACTGCTGAGTTTTTGTCAGAAATAATCAATACAGTGAAAAGAAATTCATCACTGAAGAGCCTCAGACTGCCTGGGAACCGCCTTGGTGTGTACTGTGTGTGGGGGGCCCTAGAGCAGCTCTCTGGAGGGAACTTTAGGGCTGGAGTCAGGGCCATTGAGAGCTGCTGACTGCACTGCTGAACTCTCCATATCTGCAGGAACAGAGGGGGATTTAATTCACAAAATAAGGAGCACTGGATCCATTTTTAAAGGCAGAATTTCAGTTGCATTCAGCAGTGTACCAAGGTACATTGCAAGAATAATGGCTGCTTTTCTTTGCAGCAAATATAAGTTCCAGCATATATCCAGATTTGAGTGAACAGGAACAGATCCAGCATCAGATGCACTGCCTCTGATTCAGAGGCACAGATTTTGCCCAAGTTTGGGCAGTTTGTGTCTTGACAGCTGTTAGCAGCTACTGGAGCGATGAGAACAATTCAAGGAGGAATTTGTGGAGGAAAACAAGTAGAAGTGAATTTACAGAAGTGATAGGCTTTTTGGAGGCGAAGTAGAAATGTTTAAAAAATTAAATGCAGATAAATCCAGAATATTGTTTTCTGTTGTTTTAACTAATTAAAACAGGAAAGCTTGGGATAACCTGAATACACATAATTTCTAAAACAAAGCTGCATCTGGACTTCTCAACCAAAACCATGATTTTTCTAGGGAAACAAACTATCCTATCAACAAATGTGTTCATTGCCTCAAACACTGCTCAGGGGGATGGATTCACTTGATGTCACTGAGGGGGACATACTAAGAGTGCAGAGGTGGGCTCTTTGTGTTGCATTCATATGCTTGCAGGCTCCTTTTCTGCACTATTATCCCAGCCCCATGGCAATTTAAATTTTAAGACCATTTCCAATTTGCATCTAATAGTGCATGTCTCCCTTTCAGGGAATCACAGGCTGGTTGCCCTTGCAGACATTTTCTCTGAAGATTCCTCCTCTTCTCTCTGTCAGCTGGATGTCAGGTATTCTGCTGCTCTAACATTGAATTCCTTGTTATGGGAAGGACAGAGCTGAACTTCTTTACATCCTCATGGTCAAGTTGCTCAGAGTACATAGGCTTGACAATTTATTTAACCATGGCCAAACTCCTTCAGCAGGCTTGAAGCCAGATTACTGTGCTTCTGATAAGATTTAAATCCAGCATGCAACTTGATTATTTATTTATGCATCTCTGTATGGGAATTGACCTTTTAATCCCCTAGAAATACCAGACTCTGACACATGCCCTTCAGATTTTCTCAGCAGGAAGAGATAAATTATCACTTACTGCTGAGTCTTGCATTGGGACCTGTAGGTTGGACCAGGCCCCTTGGTCCAGAGAATTGACAGCTGCAACATTTATTTTAAGGCCACAGCTAGATCTACGTAAGTCAGTAGTAAGAGGTCTGGATAATGACCTTAACTTAGCAGTGTTACCATCTTGGTTCAAAAAGGTTTGCAGCCCTTCATACTCAGTTTTGTTTTTCATGAGAAACATTTGTATTTTGTACTGCTGAAAAAAGGTGCACCTGGCCTTGAAACATCCTCAGGTACCTGCACGAGCAGTTACTAGAAGGAACAGGAATTTAACATGCTCAAATTATAGCCTAGACTCTTAATGGTTTTTTCTTCTTTCCCTGGAAGCTCAAACTGCATCAAACCTGATGGGCTGCTGGAGTTCACAAAGAAGCTGGAAGGCCACATGCAGCAGAGAGGGGGACAGCTTCCGTTCGCACAGCTGCGCCTCTTCCAGAACTGGCTGGAGCAGGATGCAGACACGGCGCAGGAGGCGCTGCGGCGCCTCAGAGCCCTGTGCAGCGTGGTCAGCGACGCCTGGGACTGCTCCCAGGCCTTGGCTGACTACATCAGTGTCATGTGAGGGACAGCAGCAAACCCAGCAGCTTCTGACTGCACAGTTCCAGCAGTGCAGAGCTATTCTTTTCACTCTGCTGTTCATCTGACAAAGGGCTGTGGCACTGCCATGCCACAACAGCTGTATTTCCAGGTGATCTGACTCTGCCATCTTTTTGAGTATTATAAATGGGGCACACATCAAATGAGCTTCTGAACAAACAGTTGTTTATGTCACTGGGTGTTGTGACAAATTTGATCTTGTTTCAGCTACTGTCTCACCAATAACCATCTCCAGCGTGGGAGAGACTCAAAAGCCATTGGGTTGTGGTCCTTGGCAACCAGGTCTAGGTGATCTCGTTTTTGAGGAGGAATATTGGACACTATCACCTGACATCCCTTCCAAGTCCATCATTCTGTGGTCTATGAAGTAAGAACTCCTCCCTCCACTAAAGGGAGTAGAAGACAAGCTAATGCCCCCAGGCTTGACCTTTTCCATTTGGAAAGTTGTACTTTATACCAAAAAAAATTATTTGTGTACCAAGTAGCTTGCTGTTTATTTGCAATCACACTGCCTTTTCCCAGTGTCTGAAGTAAATTTACAGAGGTTTTGAATAGTCTGTTATTTTGTAACATTTTTATAATAAAATTATAATTAAGACCCAGAATGTACCAAAGTGAATTTTATTACTGTCATGTAATGTGATCTCATTAAAACACTGCTAGATCAGGGGATCCTGCCCATAATAAAGCAAGCGGTTTTAGAAATGGAGTTACTAGAATAGAGCCTGATTTCCTACTGCTTGCATGATCTTTCAGGCCAGATGTTCAAACATGCAAGCTAAAATTTTTTCCCCCTGTACAAAATCCTCTTGTTCCCAAACTGAGGTTCATATTTCACAGCAAAAATGGATCCTGCAAGTTTTGATGAGTAGCTGTAAGCCAGAGGTGTCAAAGAAAAAAGCCTGACTGCACATCAAGTGCTATAAAACTCCTGACTCAAACCTGAAGACAAAACCTGTCTGAGTAGAAGGCACAGATACCAAAGGCAAGAGAACCAGTGCTAAATCTGATCAAGCATGCAAAGTCCTGCTATTCCCAGTTCCCAAGGGGCTGTTTTTCAGGCACACAATACAACAGCAGAGAAAAAGCCTCCTTGCTGCTGTAGCAGACTGAACACTGCCAAGGGCCTTCTGCCACCCCAGAACCACACTGTTCTGCCATCCCACAACCACACCACAGTCCAGCATGCACAGATGCCCACTGCCCCTTTCTTTGAAAGGGATGAAAGTGGGGCAGGCTGCCACAGAGCCTGCCCTTGCCCCCACAGGGGACAGTAACCTGTTAGGGAATGCCTCGCTGCTCCTCGTGGGAGTGCTGATGGAAGGTGAAGGTGACAGCAGCGTCCCAGGCAGCCCTGAGCACAGAGTCCTGCAGGCCCCTCTTGTCGGCGCAGTGCTGCCACTGGGACAGGTCCGAGGTGCAGTCGGAGCCGGCGGGCGGGGGCCGCACCTGGTGCCCGTTCACACAGCGGCGACACTTGATCCTGCCACGAGGTCAGCCACATATCAGCAAAGGCTCCTCTGCTCTTCCTGCCTTTGGGCTGCTTAAAACTGCAGCCCAGTTACATTGGGATTAACTCCCCTGGAGCTGGATTTTCAGTTTCTGAATTACTACTGCATTTCATTTAAACACACAACTACCTTCTGGTGTGTGTGACACCAGAGGTAAGGAGTGACTCACACATTTTGAAAGCTTGGGGGTTCTGTTTCTAATGGCAGTCCCTTTTCATGTTTAATCATTTGGGAATGGCCCAGCAAGACCCAGAGGAAGGTCAGGAGTTTCTCTTGAAAGGTGTGGGATGTTACTTAAGGCAGATCTCAAGTGATTGCTGTTAACACCTTATTAGTATTGCATCAGGACTCCTAAATTCAAAACACTCCATCCTGTCTCCCATCACAGCCACCAGGCTGTGCTCAGGCTGTTTTGGAGGTGCCCCACTGAGCTGTCACTTCAGGAGACAAAGAGCAGCAGCAGCCAGGCCAGCAAGGGCTGTTGCCATGCAGAATGGATACCTACACTGAGCTACGCTTTGATACAGCTTAAAACTAATCCTCTTCACTTCTTGCCTGAATTAAGAGTCTTAATTTTCACAGTGAAATACTTTTCCTGCACTCCCTGTTCTCCTTCTGGTAGCTGTAATACCACAGGTGTCTGGGCTGGGGGGAAGGGCAGACAAAGGAGAAGAGTATTCTTTTAGTTGCCAGAACAGCCCTTGGGCTGGCTTCATGAATTCTTAGCCAATGGAGAAGCCCTAATATGGAAACAGTTCAGCATTTTTTCACCAGTTCACCAGGAAGAGACCAGTAAAGAAGAACCAAGTTAAGCTCCACCAATTTGAACAGCTCTGACCAGTTTTTCTCTTTTCATTAGCTGCACTATTTCAGTCTCCAAAACAGGCAGCTACAAGATAGTCCAGCCAGAACAGCTTTTCTAGACAACCAAAAGGCAGGACAGCAAGGAAGTGCTCATGTCTAATTGGTTAACAGCTTCAGAAGCAGAAACATTTGAGCTCAGTCTCTGGACTTTCTCCTGCTGCTTGGGAGACCCCTGAGTAACACGACCAAACTTTTGCTATGCCAGCCATGAGTCATTCAGAATACTCACTTGTCATGGGTGTCACTGGTGGTGGTCTCATTCAACGTGAAGAGCTCCTTCAGCTCCCCAAGTGAGAAATGCCTTTCTACATCCTGCTCTTCATCCACCACGCAGCTGCTCAGGGCTTTCTTGTGGGTCTGGCGCTGGAATATCTTCTCCTCTATGGTCCCTGTCTACAGGCAAGTCAGAGATGAAGCACAGTTGGAACACTGGTGTTAAAGGAGCTCTACTTGGGGAAAGAATCACAGATAAAATGGCACTAAGCTGCTGGGACCACTCAGTGCCTCGCCAGTACAGGTGGCAGGCAAGTTTTAGCAGCTGCACTCCAACCACATGTGTTTTGTTGCATATCTAACCCAACTCTGCTTGTCCTTCCCTGTGTCTGCAGGACTAGATTCAGGGGAGATACAGATTAGGAAGAGGTGGAACTGCCATTCATGGCTAAGCTCACACACTGCACCAGGTTGTGCTGACAGGAAGGGAAGGAAGGAAGGGAAAGAAGCTGAGCAGCTACAGCTGCTCCCTGACAAAAAAATCCCAACCACAATCTCCCAAGAAGCAGCAACAAGGTCTAGCCCTGGGTGACACAAGCATCAGCACTATTTTCTGGTTCACCCACACACAGATCAATCACATCTTGCCTGAAGGGAGATGTTTGCTTCCAGAACAGATGTGCAGAAAGCCCAGAGTGCTGTATTTCTAAGGCAAAAATCTAAAAGCAAAATGTCTGTTTTGCAAACAAATGTAATACCAAGGAGGGGGATGATTAGTCATGATTTGCAGACTGATTTCTATTTCTAAAAGCAAAGGAGCTCCCTGCTTCCAAGTGCAGCAAGGTCAGAGAAGTCCATTAAGAGAAGATGGGCAAAGAATGTCTGTTTTCTCTAAGTAAAACTAATAATTGAGCAAGGGACCTAAGTTTACACAAAAAACCCCAAACAAAACAAAAGACCACACACACAAAACCCACTCAACAACTTCTCCCTCAAACAAAACAACTCCACAGTCTAAATCAATGAGAGGTGAACAAGGACAGAGGAGCCACTTCTAAGCAGTAATCACTACTGGCACTGCTGGACAAAGTGAAAAGAGCAGTCTCCTTCATGGTTTTCCTCTACAGAGCAGCTACCCATCTGCTCACTGATAGCTCCATCCCAAATGCTGCTGGTAATTCCAGGAACATACTTGCTGTTTCTAAAGTACACGTACACCCAAAACAGACTGCAACCTGACTGAAAAACATCAAGTTCTGCATCAGACACCCCATGAAATTAAAGAAGTCAGATGCCTAAATGACTTCAAAGGAACATCTTATCTGCAAAGCCACAGTTGTTTCTATTTCTCAGAAGCCAGCCACTGCTAGAAAACCAAGGACTGCAGTAATGACCCTCCAGCTAGAACCTTCATGGTTTTCCATGGCAACACATCTAAGGGTAGGAAGCAACTAATCAATTCTGGTCACCAGGACAGAAGAGTTCTTTCCCTTCTGGCCCCGGTCACAGCAGCTGCAGTCTGGGCTGGCCCCAGAGCTCTGTGCTGAGGAGGGCAGAGGAGGCTGCCTCACCGAGAGCAGTCGGTAGATGTAGCACATCTTCTTCTGGCCGTCGCGCCACACGCGCGCCATGGCCTGCTCGTCGTTGGCCGGGTTCCAGTCGGGGTCGAACATCACCAGCCTGTTGGCCCCGATCAGGTTCAAACCACAGCCACCTGCTTTGCTGCTCAACATGAAGATGAACTCGGGGCTCTGGAAAAAGGCAGACTTGGATTAGGCTACAGAGGCAGCCATGCTTTTACCCACAGCACTCAGAGCTGGCAGGAGAGCTGCTCGTGTCTGGCAGGTTCTACTCACCGAGGGGCTGTTGAATCGCTCCACGATCTTTGCTCTCTTTTTAATGGACATGGTGCCGTCCAGCCGGACATACAAATACCTGGAACACACAGCATTTACTGCAATCACACTGCTGCCATCTTTAGAGCATCCTACTTAAAAGAGAAAAATCTGCCACCATCAGCCCTGCAACAACAGAACGGGCTTTAGAAATGTTAGCAGAGGGCCAGAGATTTTCTGCTGAGTGACCCCAGCAGACAAAGCACAAGCTACATTAGTTCCAATTCAGGAACACCTGAGCTGAAAGACAGATCACAAGTTCCTGCTGATAGAAAGTGTAGAAATAGCCAGTTCTTTCACAGCACAGGCAACAAGAACAGTCTAGCAGGATTAAACCAGTGAAACTCAAAGACAAACCTTCTGTTCCTGCAGAGCTTTTCAAATAGATCCAGTGTCTGAGTGTAATTGGACACTAAAACCACCTTGTCATTACTGGTGCTTTTGGTAACGGCAAGGATGTAATCCAAAACCAGCATCTTTCCTGGATAAAAGGAAAGAAAGAAAGAAAAAGTTAGAGCAGAATTTCCAAATTCCAGACCCTGGAGGGGCACTTAGTAAGATGCTAAATACAGTCTCATGTTGCCTGTGTTAGGCAGCATATGTCTAATGCTGAGTTCCACCATACCTGAAAGCTGGGGCTCCAAAGATTTGGTGCTGTAGCCAGAAGGGAACAAGCCCAGGGCTCCCATAAAGCCTTCTTCCTCTTCCACACACTTATCATAGATAAGAGCAGGATCTAGAGAATAAACAGAGCTCAGAGACCATGGAGTGGACAAGGGAGACCCAAAAAAGGTCCACCAACAGTGCAAAACCCAAACCCACGTGATCAACTCACGATTACAGAGCTTCTTCAAGGATGTGATGGAAGAGAGAGATGACACACTGATTTTGCCCTCCTTCAGCTCCTCCACTGGCTTGGCTTGCTTCAGGAAGTTCTTGTACAGCTCAGTCTGCAGAGGTGTCATTCTGAAACACAACAAGAACTCTGCAGTCCCAGCCTGCAGTCAAACAAAAGCCCTGCTCCATCTACAGAATGGTCCTTTCAGCTTGCTTTTTCTAGCTACAGCACAGACAGCCTAGAACTGCCCCAGGGCTGCCAGTAGAGTATTGCTATCTTCCAGAGCTCGAAGAGAAGCTTGCAGAGCACATTGGCAACATATTGCCAATGGCTACAACATCATTCCTAGAGGGAAGCAATCACTACAAGAATTGAAGGGCTTTTTGCATTTTTTCAGTCCTTCCTGTTACTTCCACTGTTTCCCAGACACAGCAGAATCTTTTTGGTACCTGCAGCAGACCACCTGTTCAATCTTCACTGGCAGGTATTTGGACAGGATGTCTGAAGTTCTCCGAATTAAACACCTGCAGGGAGAGAAATTAAGATCAGATGCTTAGATGACTCTTGGATCACTTCTACAGATAAAACTCTGTTTTATCACTATTATTCCTCATGTGGTCAACAGACAGTCCCTTTTATATTTTCTCCCCAAAGGTCTGTGAGTGTTCAACACATGGCAGAGGCCAGACTCACAACCCACATGAAGCCATATTACAGAGCCCCATACAACCCATTTTTTTGCAAGGCTTCCATGTGGTTCATGAGATTTGGAGGGATGGACATGATTCCACGTACACAGAGAGAGCTCAGTCACAGGAGAAACTCTGCTCTTCCTCAGACCACCAATAGAATTTGCAATTTGAGCTGCAACAGATCAGCAGCATGGATAGCAAACAAGTACAGGGATTGACCACCTCAAACTGTGGGCATAACTCGAAGTACAGGCAGGCAACTTCCCATTTAATAACTCAGTAGCCATCCTCACCCAAGATGGGCTCATGGCTTGGCCCAAAATGCCAGCAAAGGACATATCCTTTGGCCTCTGGAAATGCTCCATGGAGCAGTTTTGCCACACTTCAGAAAAGGTGGAATGGACTAGAAAAAGTGCTGAGCTGAGCAACCAGAGTAAGAGGTGCAGAAACCCAGTTCTGCCAGGAAGCATCAAAAACATGTTACAAAATCTACAGAAGAAAGACAGCAGGGATATATAACAACCCTGAAATCAGTCAAAGACTGGTAAATAAAGGAATAATCTGGTCTCTGAACCCATAAGCAGCAGGATGAAAACTAATAGGCTTAAACTGCAGTAAGGAAGATTTATGTTACATATTAAGAGCATTTTTTTAACTGCAAAGACAGCGGTGCCCTGGAAAAGGTGTCCAAGGAAAATTGCAATGTCTTCAGTGCTGGGTGGAGGTTAATAAATGGTTTAGGTCTAACACCTTCTACCTTAGGACAGCAAGACTGGTTAGATGCCTTCTCCATGGCCCTTCCAGCCTTACCTCTATGATTCCATATGTCTTTGCATCACTGTCCCATTTGCAATTCCTACCAAATTCAACAGACTCATCTGTTACTACTTTTGTGCTTTGTCTTCCCCATTTGTGTACCAAGACTGTCCAACAATAAAGGAAAGGACACAGACTCCAACAGAGCCAGGCACAAGCATTCCTGAGCACACTTTTACATCCATTTTTCATCAACTATAAACAGAAATCAATGCACCTCAAGAAGGAATAAGCTTTTCTCCTCCCAACCTTCCCTTTTTCTTAGGCTCCTGCAAGCTGATCTGAGTCAAGGTCAAGACTGTCTCTATGGAGTGACTCTACTTAGTGTGCAATTTAATTTACCATGACTGTGAACTGAATTTCTGATTGTATTTCTGATGGCTGCAAAAGATCAGACTAAAAAACAAAAAAACTCAACAAACCAAAAGCCACCAAACAACAAACAAACAAAAAATCAGAAAAAAAACCTGAAGACACCAGCAATGCTGAGAATTTAAGAGTCTTTTCTAGAAAGTTCTTTAAAGAGAGCCAAGCAATTACCAGCAGACATGGATAAACTGGTTGCATTAATGAAGAAAAAACTGGTTTAAACAAGTACCACAAATCAGCCAAAGATAAATAAAACAGCACTTTATATCACAGAGGTGCTTCTTGGGGGTCAGAAGTCCCATCTGACACTTGTAGTCTGTCCTATCAGCTCTACAGAACTGTGGAAGGGTGAGCTGGACTCTTCTGTGACTTGAGCAATCAACAGCAGAATTGAGTGACATTCCTCATACTCCTGCTCCTCAACATCTGGGCCAGATGGATCTCAAGTCTGATCCAGCCCACATTTCTAGCTAACATAAATAAAAGGATGCTGCCTGATTATTCAGGTCACAGGAGAAAACAGAAACATAGGAGTCAAACAATAATTCAGTACCTGAGAGTACTGCTTGGAGGTGACTGCAGCTGACTGTGCTATGTCAGTTCCATTTATCAGACTAAAGCTCCATGCTATGTGGATTTCTTAGGCAATAAATACTTCCACAATCACTTGCTGAATATACATAACAGGCAAGAGAATTCATTACAGCTACAACTGTAATTTGGAAAGATAGCAGAGCTTATGCAAAGGGCTTATGCAAAAGCTCTGCAAAGAGAAGAGGGATGAAGTTCACCTGTTCACAATACTGATCAGCTCTTTAAGCCTCTCTTCTCCCTTGTGTCGCTCAGCTTCACTTGCATCTGCATCTCTTCCTTTCAAGATTGGCATTTCAAAATGTCTTTTAAATTCCTGTGCAGTTCCTGTATAAAACAGAAGTGAAAAGGTAACAACCACTACCAAAGCACCTTTGATCAGGTTCCCACAGCCCCGATTGCCACACCCCAAACACTGAGCCCAGCAGATCTAAACCCTCATCCCATCCATAAGATTGGTATTTTTTTCTAGCCAAGACAGACTCACACAAGGCAGACAAATCAGTACAACAGATAATCATTTTGTACTCCAACAACAATGCAAAGCCAAAGGTTATAGAATTTTACTTAAACAGTCATGCACATACTGCTTTTGCTCACATTCCAGTTATACTTTTATTTTTGTCCGTGGAAACCACAGCACAGGCATTACCTGTGCCTAGTCCAAAATTATCTGTAATCAGTTGCTTGTTACTGGCCACAGGCTGAAAGTGGAAAAAATGCCTACTGAGTGCATGCAGCTTTGCTGCAGTAGTTACACCATTAACCTCATCTCAGAGAGAACGAACTGCAAGTACAGGGAGAGTAATCTTGCCCAAAGTACAGGTCAAGGGCGACAGGTGAAATCCCATCAGCTCCCTGTAATAACTACCCAAAATTGAAGCACACAGAAAAAGCAGATGTAGAACATCTACCATCCCATTCCATCCTCTCCTTGAGAACTCCTGGGAGCAAAACAGCTGAACAGAAAAAGACACAGCCAAAATTGTGCTTGTAAGACTACAAATCTGATGAATTGTGTTTAACTAGAGATGTGCACAGACTAGAATTAATGAGAAGCCTCTTGGACTAGATGCCTAACAACCTGAGACAATCATGGGTGATGAAAATATAAATAATTTACAGTAGCAGTCAGTTTCACAGATTCATTTTACTTTAACTGATTCCCCTTCTAAAATACCTGTTAGACTTTTCATTAGAATTTTGTTGCAACAGAGCTCAGATTATACATAGGCCTCTAGAACAGGGCACTCTGACCTAGGCTTTTTGGATACAAACTGAAAGAGACTGAGTCTCATAGAATCACAGAATGGTTTGACATGGAAAAGACCTTAAAGGATCATCTAGTTATAAGCCCCTGGCATGATTTTGCAGCAACTTCTCAGTTGTTGCTTTTGCTGGCACTGAGGGAAGCCTGGCCAGCACCTCCCCCTCCCTCCCATCTCCCACACATTCATCTCTTACCCAGAATGCCCGAATTGACAAAGTGCACCAGGCTGAAATACTCCAGCAGGTCATTCTGAATAGGGGTGCCTGAGATAAGGACTCGTCGAGGTGTGTTTAAGCTGTTGAGAGCCTGATAAGTTTGATTTTCAGAGTTTTTCAGTCTATGGCCCTGTAAAAAAAAAAAAAAATAACAGAGAAAAGGAATAAGGCTGATAAATCCAGTCACCCTGTTAGGAAGCAGCTTGGAGAACCACATCAGCACTGATAAAAGGTATCTCACGACTTTTCCTATTCCTGGTAGTGGAGTAAGTGTTGCAACAGACTTGTTTCAAAGACAAGGATCTAGTGAAAAGCCTGAAGCCATTATGTGAGGAAGCAAGACATTACAAGATTCCCAGAGCAGAAATATCTGAGCTCCACCCGGCAAGAAAGTCTACCATGAAAATAACAACCATCACACAATATAACTAAGAACTGTTTCCTGTTCAAAGATGGGAATGTTTTCAGCTATCAACACAAGCACTGAACTCTGGACCAGTAAAATTGCTTCACTCAAGGACAAGACCCCAAGCCACTCAGACCACATATAGAGAGGATTCCTTTGCACCCTAATAAAAATGGGTTATTCACCTCTTACAGGGGTAATCTGAATACAGGCCCTATTTCTCATGCCTGGGAAAAGCAACTTTATTAGCATCTGAGTGCTGGGTAGGACAAAGCACAAGATAAGATGCTTTTCATGAGTGCCAGACTACAGCAGAGGTATTTATTGGGACCATATAGAAACCACAAGGCCAAGGACATGGGTTCCCAGACTCCCGAGGTGCTGGCCCCCTTCCAGAGACACTGAGAGGCATAGGCAGTCATGGACTCATAGATAAAATGGGAGCTACACTCCTGAGGACACTCACTCTCTTTAAGCCACTCTCAGCTCTGTTCTGGCAAATACAGAGCCAAGCCACTGGGTGGCACCCCTATTTAATAAATTCCTTCTACCCAGAAGCAGAGGACACCTCAACCCCTGCCAGGCCTTAGCCTGACCATTTCAAGGAGGCAGAGGACACTTGTTTTATTCTGTCCTTCAAATCATCTCTGGCTCTCACTACCTATAACCACAGATAGGAATGACAAGTGAAAAAACAACTCAGTTTAGGCCATGTGCAAGCAGAGCTTAATGCACAGCAATGCACAAAAACCAGTAAGCCACCTGGCACTACCAACAGAGACAGGCAGGGACATCCCTTCTGGTTCACATGGAGAGGGGGCCTGAGTAGGGACGGATCAGGAACCTACAAGTGGATGCAGTTACCACCAACTGGATTTTCTTCATATCTTGGCTCATGAAGACACCTCACACAGTATGGCTGATCTTACTCAGAGCCTCTGAAACATCAGAATAGGTGCTGTCCACAGATAAGTTTTGAATGCTATTGTCCACTCTCCTTTTAAGAAAGCAGATGCAGTTTCACCCAGATGTTGAGAAAACACCAGGAATGGATTCCCCTGAAAGGTGCCCCCATACCTCATCACATATGACCAGCCCAACAGTGCCCTTCTGCAGCACCTCAGCGTGCAGTCGGAATGTCTCATAGGAGATAATCAGGATGGGTGAAGGCACTCGCAGGCCACGCTGGTTCATAAAGCCAGCTGCAGATGGGAAAGGGAAAAAGAAAAAAAAGGATCAGGAAATCTAATAGAAAACAGGTCAAAACATCTGCCTTAAAAATTTATGCAAACCCATCCTCCCACATATACCCATTCTCCTTCCCTCACAACTGTTCCCATTTCCACGTCCCTTCTGCCTCCTTTCCTGCCTTCTGGGAACAAAGCAAAGCAAAAATAAGAGGTGTTAGGGACTACCCTAACACCTGACTAGATTTGGATTGTGGCAAAAGATCAACTATTACCAAACATGCAAGGGTCAGATCTAAACACGTTAGTGGAAAGACAGTCGTTAGTGTGCAGAGATCCAGTAAACATGAGCTGCTGCAGCCTTCTTCCAGCGCAAGACTTTGACCCCAACCAGCCGAACGCCCAGAACTGCAAACACTGCTGTACCTAGTTTACGGTCAATCTCTTCCTTGGAGCCTCCATCAATGGCCAGTGGCTGGATCCTTCCCCCCAGCCACTTCTCCACTTCATTGTACCAGTTTCTCACCAGGCTGGAGGGAGACACCACCACGGCTTTCTCGATTTCGGGCTTGCAGTCCGGGCTTTGCCGGAGAAGCGTCCACATGAGTGTGATGCACTGCAGAGTTTTGCCCAGCCCCATTTCGTCTGCCATGATACAGCCATGGCTCCCGGGGATCCGCCGGCTCGTCACACAGTCCCAGAGGAACTTCACCCCCTGCCAAAAAATTGTTCTCTCAGAGCAGGATGAGGACATCAAGCAGAGTGACAACTTCATTACCACAATGCACAGGACTGATAGCACAACAAGCAGATCTGTGTATCACACTCATCCCTTGGGACATGCAGTGCTCTAATGAGACAGGGAAATCACCTGAGGCACAGCTAAAATGCTGTCACATCTGGAGTGAATCTGCACTACTGGTGCCAATGTGTTTCTCACAACATGCACAAAATCTTCCTACATTTTACTTGTACAATTCTAACCAGCTTCCTAACATGAATTCCCAGAAATTTTCTACCCTTGGCTGCATTAGACAGGGCCTGGCCATGAACTAACATGCATCAATCATTTCAAAGAGGTTTATCATCTTAACACCATAAAATCAGGTAATTTTAAAGAATCAGAGTGAGAGAGTTGTTTCTGCTGCCCAAATAATTCCCAGAACACCATCATCAGCCCTCATCATTTCTGCCTAGAAGCAGTGACTCACCTGGGAGCTCAAGGTCCAAAGCAGATTTAGCTTTAGAGAAGACAGAGAGCTGAGGTTATAACCCATGTCACATGGTGAGAGAAGAGCTCAGCCCTGCATTAGGCTCTGACATATCACTGAGACAGATTAAAAAAAAAGTGGGGAGGAGGGGGCAAGAGACAAACTTCAAAATGTTCCCATACCATGTGATAAGAGAGTCAAAGAAAACCAGGGCATTGTGCTGGGAATGTATAAGCTAAACTTGCAAGGATTCATCCTTTCTACTCCACTACTTAGGACTTGAAGATGGAGCACCCTGACCTGCACTTTCAAGTCATTTTCTTTATTTCTTAGGCTTTTAGTAACAGGCTAATGGAATTTATTTAAGCCAGTTGTACAATTATGAAGTACATTACTGGCTATAAGACTGCATTTTGCTGCAGAACCAGCACCTAGGCAAATGTCACAACAAAGTTGGAGTAGACCTGTACAACTACATAGGAGCATCAGCTGAATAAAGCAGCATAGGAATCTTAGCAGGTAGAGACTTATTAGTCAGCCTAGAGCAGAAACTGCTTTATCATCGACATTTACCTGCCAATAAACAGTGTGCCTAGGACACCAACACAACTTTGATTACTTGACAAAAGCAGCAGCAGGCAGCAGCTTACTCAAAACCAGAGTGCCTCCAGCTATGTAGCCATAGATGTAGATTACACTGGGTCACAAGTTCATTACCAGAGCTGAGACAAAACTACATGACCAGCCTACAATGCTCTCAGAGCCATCTGAAGATCTCCCATGCAGGGACACATCCAGCCTGACCTGCTTAGCCTGCAAGATCAGCAATCACAGCTTCCATCTGTACTCCCTCCAGGTTTAAATGATAATATACTGCATCTGGGATGAACTTTGAGCTGTCCAGAAGCCTACATCAGATATTTGGAGAGTTGTACCCACTGCTGCCATATTACAGTGTTGCACATATTTACAACATAAAATATTTTTGGCAGTCTCCACTGTCAAATTTCAAGTCTGCATAGGTCAGGTACAGCTCACACCTACCAAGGGCAGCCTCCAAACAAAGCACACTGAAGTAGGAACCAACTCTACACTTTGTTGGGAACCATGGTACCAGAAATTGGAGCCTTAGTGTTTCCTGGCTCAGGGACTGCAGATCCAATCAATTCTGCTGAGCAGTAAACAGTGGTGGACAGTCTGCCCTGCCTGACTCAAAACTGGGCTGCAATATAGTTAACTGCAACTATATCCCATGATCTTCCACACTGAATTCCACCCAGCAGAGCTACATCTCCAGACTTCAAGGTAAATAAAAGCAGGACTTTCAGCCCTGACTCTTCACTTGAAAAGGGACAGGGAGTATCGTCAGCATTCAGGCCTCTCAGAGGATGCTTAAAACAAATGTTTCACTTGGTATTTGCAACAGACTAGAGTCTGTTAGACTGTCAGTCTGTGAGGTCTATGCAGACCTGTAACAAATTCCAGCAGAGGAAATGCAGCTTTTTGAAATGGAGCAAATCCTCCAGCCACACCCTCAAGTCCCAATGGAAAACTTACTTCTCTCTGATGGGGTCGTAAAACACGGCTGAGGACAGGATCCACCACAACATGGACAGGTATCTTATCCCTGCAGGAGGCAGTCAAGGAAGAAGAGATTGTGATAAGGAATTTGGCACATGTTTAGGTTTAAATCTCACTGCTACATTGAGGACTCTCTTGTGGCACAGGGGAAGCAATTTCAAACAAGAAAGTGAAAAATCAATTAATTCAGCTTTGAGAATGACGTTAGAGCACAGTCTGAAACATCAGTGAAACCATGTACGTAGGCTGTAATTAAAACAATGGCAGATTGTGGTTCAGAGACACAGTCAAAAAGTCAGTATTGTTTTTGTTGTTTCTGTAACAATACTGCAACTAAATTTCTGGAGAGAGAAACCCCTCCCTGTGTCCATGAAGATCCAGCTGACAGCCTTTAAGTTACAACAATAGCACAAAAGAAACTACTATGTCAGAATATAGACCAGTAGGCAGCCTAATATTTGAGAGTTATCTCCCTTTGCTTGTCCTTAGATGCTGATGCTTCCTGCTTAACGACTAAGCCATGAGATCTTCTAAGCAACTTCTCCCTGCATGTATGCTCATTCCCTGCAACAGGTTTAAATTTTTGATGCATGAGAGATAGAATAGTCAGTGAAAGAACACAAACAATCCAAAATGGCTACATTCCTTCTTTGATTGAAACCATACTTGAACCAATCCAGGCAGAATACTTGGAATTGAACTCCCCTTGATGTTCAGACCCCAGCTCAAAGACATTTCAGAGGAAAGCACATAAACCTATACCAAGAAAGAGGTCAGAGCTGCATCATTCATGCCAGGTGATGACTCACTTGTCTATTTTCAGCTGGTCATGGGCACTCAGCACTGGGGGCTCATACAGAACCAAAGCTCCTTCCTCTAACGGGTCATGGAGAGGACCCCTCAGTCCTGCTCGTTTGACTCCCAGCGAGCGCAAGCCCAGGGGCCCTGAAAGCAAACAAAGGCACAGCTCAAACAACAACATCTTCCTGGAAGCAAGCAGAGCCTGGCAGCAGAGTCTGATTACACCTAGGAACAGTGAATTAATTGGATGCTGGAGTGGAGGTGCACACACAGCTGGTGCAGACAGCAAACTGAGCGGGGCTGTTGTTCAGCAGCGCTCTGGCAGCACACAGTGGGAAGCTCTGCAGCAGGAAAAAACAGAACGAAGGAACAGAGGTGAAGATGGAGCAATGGCACTGCTCACCCAAGGCAGTTGCTCAGTTTTTTGAAAGCCAAAGAGGGCTCCACAATGTACATCTCAATAGCTCAACAAATACAACTCTGGCTAAGTCTGGGTTAGGTGGCCCCAAAAGAGGATTTCCCCCAGCATATTCTATATGTAGGAGTGTATCTTTGATGCAAGGTCAGGAATTGATCTTTAACAGTGATGAAGTTCTACAGCACCACAGCCAGCATCATATTGTCACTACTTGCTCTGGGGTATTATTTTCTCTCTGCTGAGCAATAGTAGATGTTTGGCCTTGGAGCCAATTTCTGTGAAAAATAGAAACCAAGCATCAGTCCCTTTTCCTAGAACTGTATTCTGATGCCATAGTTTTGAAATGGAAATGAACACAAGAACATACAGAAAAACCCTTTTCCCATCAAAATTCAGGCAACTGTGCTTCCAGGATTGATTTTGCTTGAAAAATATTTTATCAGTCTGTTTGTCCACTGTTTACTAAAGCTCCTTGCAAAACAGGAGTGTATCACAAGCTGAGGCAGCAATGCACAGACAGCAAGAAAGAAAGCACAAGAACTGCCACTTTTCCCAATTAATAGAGCAAGTTAACAGCCACAGAAAGCAGCTTTCCCAGTTACAGTTCTGTTTGAGTCTCCTGACAAATTCACTTCTCCAGAAGCAAGCTTTGCCAAACTCTTTTGGGGCTTGTCATTCCATATTCAGTGGCTGCTTACAGACATATTTATAACCCAAGTTTGAGTGAAACTGGTTGATCTGCATTCGAGTTTTGCAGCTGGAGGGTGAAGAGGAAGCAGGGGACATGAACAGGCCTATTTGTTTCTGAGATCTTATGTTTCACTGATTCGAACCAGCTGAGGCTTTGAACTTCAAAACAATCTCATTTTGAAGATCACCTTGAGGCTCAACACACCAAGCCAAGTAGAAATAAAACTGGCACATACAAATCTTTTTCACCTCAGCCTTCTGTCTGTTAGCATCATTATTTAAATGATAAACCTTAGTGGCTTGGAATTCATTTTGCTTTTGTATTTGTGATATGCTGTAAAATCTCCTGGCACTACATCAAATACATAGCAGTAAGACTATAAAATCCAATTCTGAAATGTAGGATTATCCAAACTAAACACTAGTAAGAAATATGAAGACTTTGCTAATATGCCAGTATTTTTCTTTTAAAATTAAGTCAGGATTTCTGGAACATATGCATCAGTGCAAAAAATAACAATAATCCCCACAGATATATTTGACAGGCCTAAGCATCATCTGTTTTACCCGAGTCAGCCAAGACAGACAATCCTTAAACCTCCTCATCTTACCTTTATAATTTGGAATGGGGACTTTGAAGGGTTTGGACAAAATACTGCGGATAAAAGCCTCCTAGGAATTCAGAAAGAAAACACATTTCAGAAGTCTGAAATCAGAGATTGTTCAAGAAAGCAAGTCCAGGACATTTTTTGAGAACTCAGTTTTGCCAAGTACTCAGAGTCCCTCTATTTAATCTACTCAAGCTTCAACTCCAACTACTTTCAAGACTATCCAAAAGGAAAAAAATAACAATTCAGCACAATTTCCTCCACCACTTCTGCTTTTCAAAACTATTTTCCTTTGGGTTTTCTAATACATAAAACTGATTTTTCATAGCCCCCATCTTCCTAAATCCACTGGCTTTATTAATTTCTTAAAGGCTATGGTTTCGTCCTGCCTTGGTAATTCAGTCAGGAAACTAATTTCCTGTAAATAAGCTGGGTTACCACTGCAGGAACATCAATGCTGGATCAGGAAGTACCCAGCTAGTCCAGCAGTGGAAGCCCAGAAAGAACTGGGCAGGCAGACAGGATGGAAAGCAACTCACATCTCTGGGTACTGTCCTTCACCTGGGTCTCACAGAACTCCCTCACTCAGGATTTCCACTACAGCAAGCTCCCCCACCACAGCTTCTTCAACATCAAAGGGCTGGAGCTGGCAAAAAGCTTCTCCGAAAGACTTTGTGTCTGCATAGCACTTCCATAACACCGAGTTTAAATGGGACCACGGAGGCACTTGGTCTTCTTTGCTGAGTGAGCTGTGTGTCCCAGCAGCAGCCCCACTCACGTGCTGACTGCTGTCCAGGCAGTGGGGTCTGTTGGTCAGCTGAGCCAAGGGTTTGCGGAAAGGTGACCTGTAGCATTCTCCACTCTCCACCTCACCGGCCGCCTTCTGCCTCTTCCGGCTCTGGAAAACAGAACCAAGAACTCGGGGGCAGCTGGGGAGAGCAGAAGATGCCCTGCAGTCACACCCAGTAAGCACCAGAGCACACAGACCATGGCCCAGGCAGCCGAGCAGCTCTGAGCACACACAGCCATCACTCACCCCCGCTGCCACAGGACTCACACAGCAAGGTCACTGCACCCTAAAGTTTAATTTACACCAAGCTTAAAACATTCTCCTAGTTAAGAAAATAACTAGGAGAAATAACATTTTAGCCTGTAAAAGCTAAGATTTGTCCTGTCCCGCCACTTAAAAGAAAAAAGCAGAATTAAGAAAAGGAAGGGTCAGTAGCATGGAACAAACTACATCAAAGTCCCCAGAGGCTCCAGAGCACCTGGTGTTATGCAGGTGAAAGGCCTTGCACTGAACCCTACATTTCAAACACTTAAAAAAGCATGAAAATAAATAGATTATTGATCTGTTTCCTGATTTAGCACAGTCCTCTTCAGCATGAGGCACAGTTTCAACCATCTGCTGGCACAGAAAAATGGATTTGACACAGAAAAGATTACATGAGAGTCTTTAACCTGTAAGACATAGAACAAAACTGAAAATTAGGATTAGGGCTGGGACTCATTATAAATGGCTATTACTATTTCTTACAGATAATCGGTGATACTGATCCTCCGGTGTCCTGTTACAAAAATACGTAACGTTCTGCTTAAACAGCCTATTCCTAGCTACCCAGTCACCATTCCTTACACACTGCCCTCGAAGCTCTCACAGGGAGAAGCTTTTCCATAACCACGAAGCACCATCTGTGCAATGAAGTTCTCCCACCAACCACATGCCGAGACACGGAGTTCTACGGCAGCGCAAACCGGGGGCGCGATGCCCAGAGGATGGGGAGGCGCAGGCACCGGCGAGCGGCGGGGATGCGGGGTCACACGGGGCCGAGAACACACACACAGAGACACACAGACACACACACAGACACACACACACAGACACACGTCCCGGCGCCTCTCGCTCACCGTCGGCGGCTGCCAGTCCTCCTCCTCCTCTTCCTCATCTTCATCGCCCGCCTTCCTCTTGGCCAGCTGGCTGGGGGCCAGGCTCCTCCTCTGGAAGAGAGGCACAACACACACATGTGAGGAGCCGGGAGATTCCTGGCACGGGCACGGGCACCGGCACGGACACGGACACGGACACGGACACGGACACGGACACGGACACGGACACGGACACGGGTCCGGTGCCCCCCCCCACCCCCAGCACCCACCATCGCCTCACGGGAGCGCGCGGACGTGGTAACGGCCCGCGCGCGCCGCTGGCGGGAAAAGCGCGGGGCCGGCTCCGCCCCCCGCCCTCAGGCCTGGCCAAGCGAGCGCCGAGCCGCATCGACCCGCTCGGGGCGCCGCGGAGGGGCCGTGTGCCTTGAGATTTATCGTGGATTTCTGTGTCGAGTGGAGGTGTTCGAGGGGGGACTGGGAGAATTTAAAAAAAAAAAAAAAAAAAAAAAAAAAAAAAAAAAAAAAGTGACTTTTCTTGATGTCCAAAGAAAGATCCCGCCCGGTCTGTTCCCTTCAAGTAGGAGTAGTGCTGGCCTACAGAAGCTGCGCCGCGAAAGAGTCAGGGTGTAAGACTGTGGTAGGGAAATCAGTACGAGGGAATAAGCAGTTAAGCCATTAGTTTTGGCTCTTCTGAGGTGGAGGGAGCCATCTCCACACAGAGGTGTGCAGCAGAGAGCGGGGCCATGGCTGTGGTGAATCCTGGCAGCAGCAATTGCAGCCCTGGGTGTTGTGATGTGACCCTTGGAAAGAGCAGTGCTGAGGGGAAAGCTGTCCCTGTACAATTTTGTCTCAATTTGGCACAATCTTAGGTTATTTTGCCAGCTTACCTGTTCTGACAGGTTTGACATTACCTATACCGTGTGTGACATTATGGCTGACCCAAAATCTCTGCATCGTTTTCTGCACCCGTGGAACAAAGAGAAAATCCCTTTGGAGTGCCCTACAGGCTGTTTGTGAGGGTTGAGGGCGACAAAGCAAACTCAGGGCAGCAGCAATTTCAGCGTAGATTTGTTTTCCTTCAAAGAGAAGGGCAGGCTAGTCCTCAGGAAGGAGCCGGGCTGTGGCTGCTCCATGGATCACAGCTGACATGATAAATGAGGGCTGCTGCTCACCAGGCAATTTAAAGGACAGACGTTTTACAGGGTGCAAAACCGCAGCTTTTTGAAGACACACAGCTAAATTATCCTTCTGGCTACACAGGGAAAGCCCCAAACAATGAAATGAGCCAAGTCCTCCGACACATGCGGTTAACCCTTCCATTGCTGCTTAGGAAAGGCATCCTCCTCGGGACGAGATTCCCACACAGCTTGTGGGGAAGAGGTGCTGCTTGCAGGCCTTGGAGCACATCCCCCAGAGCCTGTGGGCTCCTGGAGGCTTCAGCAGCTGATAGCATTTAATAGATTTTGGGAAACCTGACAAATCTCCAGACATTCTTCACAGATCACCCTGGGGACAGGCAGGGAGTGAAACGTGGCCTTTAGTGCAGTCCAGCAGAGCAAACATATTCAATGCCCTGCAGCTCTTGAAAGGACTTTGTCTTTTCTTCCTCCAAGGAGGAGGAAAAGAAGAAAGGAGAAGATGGATTTCCCCTTCATTGGTTGTTTCACTGGTAAACCTGGGAAATAAATGCAAGAAGTTCCTTGTGTCACTGTTGCCCAGCTGACCTTCTTAAACATCAAGAAAGCACCTTGGGCAGTGTCCCATCTTAGTTACATCCTATTTCACTGTTCAGTTTATTAAACATCTACATTAATACAGTTATGTACCTTTAAAATAAAAAAAAAAAAAGTGGATATAAGACAAAGCCAAATTCTTGCATCTGTAGGACTTGAGGGGTAAGTGGGCATAGATTCCCTGCAAGCATTTTATACCCCCTGAATATTTAGTGCCTTAACTTTACTTTTTTTCCTCTGTCTTTTTCAAGTCCATTCATTTGCCAGTATTTTATTCCCAAAGCACTTTCAGAGCTCTGTGATGAATGTTAGATGTTGCAATTACTGGCTCACTGGGCAGAGAGTGGTTCTATAGGAAGGTAATTGGCTATTTTTCCTGGCATGAATAATATTAACAATAATAGCCTCCCTCTCCGTGGCTCTGAGAGCCATTTTGCTGTGTGCTTTTTTTCCCTGCAATGGGAACAGACACACTTTATGGCCCAGACCAGGCTGGGTCAATAATAAAGGGAAGGGGAGGCAAAATTCCTGCTCCATGCAGCAGGAAGGATCTTAGTCATCTTACACCCAACACAGAACTGCTGTGGGTTCCATCCTGTGATTGCTTTTTTCTTCTAACCATTCATGACAAGTCCCAGAGGGAAATTTGGGGTGATGCCAATGTCTGTGTGCAGCCAGTCCCCTCATAAGGCAACCACACTGCAGGCCTGGGGCAAGGTGGACATGCAAGAGGGACTTTCTTCACAAAGAAACTGGCCAAGAGTTCCAGCAGAAAGAAATATTTTGTTCTTCCTCCAGAAGGGAAGATCAAAGGGCTTGCACAAAGCGACAGGAGCAGCCAGGGACCAGGTCAGCCCTTTCCAGGGCTGTCCCAGAACAGACACTGCTCAGTGTTCTCTTTTCCACTCTTCTCCAAACCAGCACCTTCAGGCAGAGGTTAAGTCCTCCCCTCTTCCCCCTCTCTAATTACACAATTTACTCCTTTTCTACTGTAATCAGGTCCCATTTATACAGCCCTGAGAGATCACAGGATAATCACCATGGGGAATAATCCTGTCATTTCCCTTGCTGTCTCTGCAGGATAGTGAGTCCCTCCAGTACAAGCAAGGAGAGGGGAGGATGCCAAACATCTTCCTTAGGGACTCTAGAATTAGGCAAAAAAGGCAGTTAAAAATATTTATTGCTTATATTTTTTGTCCAATCAGAACCTGTCTTCCAGTCACCACCATAGTATGAGCTCATACTCCCTGGATGTCAACCACCACCACATTTCCCTGGGACCACTGTTGCACTCTGAGACTCTGTGGATGCTGACCTCCCTGACTAGTGGGATCGCCCTCCTTTCACACCCTCCCCCTTTTTTTCTTTTCTTTTTGAGGCTCCTTCCTTTTCTGTGGAATGCAGACCTCCCCCAGTTCCCCACAGAAACTTTTAAGAAATGTTTGGAAGAACTGGGGCCTCTTACCCAGCTCTTCATAGGCAAGAGAACTTGTGACCTTTGTAGTAGGCAGAAAACACCATGAGGGAGAGATAATGTAAGAAAATATCTCCTAATGGAAGGACACCTCCGACCTTGTCTAACAGCTCCAGCCATTCTGCAATGGAAAGGAGAGGCAAAAATCTGTAATTATGACCAGGAGGGCAGAGGTACAGCTTTAACAAAATTCAGCAGTGCCACCTGGATCTTCCCAGGTGAAGCTATGAAGGGACCAGAACTGCAGGATGCTCCAGCATAGCTTGATCATATTCACCTGAGAAAGTAATTATATATTCTTCCAGTTAATTCCTTTGCAAACCACGAGAGGGAAACTATGATCATACCAAGTTACTGCCAGCTGGAGTTGTGATCCCATCTCATCACCACCAGAGACAGCTCATCTGCCCTTCCAACAGAGCCATTTACTGAGAGGGAAAACACTGAGTGCTTTGAAAATATTAACTTCAGGGAGAAAAATCCTTTTCCTTTCTGGAGGCCAGGTGCCATTCTACATGCAGCCAGGTCACAGGCAGGAAGGAGACAGGAGATGGGCAGCAAGGATGCCAGCAGTGCTGCTGCTCTTGGCACGTGTGCATGATTACCACCCAAAAGAAGAGTCACGAGTGCAGAGCCATGTGAGTCAGGCGGCTGAGCCACGTCCCACCCCCGGTGTCTGGATGCTGAGCTGGCACAGCCTCCAGCTCTTACAGCTGTGCCTGGCAGGGAAGGGCTGGGGGGTGACCCTCATCCCACCCCTCACCCCCTCCATCACCCACTGCAGCCTGAGCACACCCAGGGCACAGCTCTGTGTCCCACGGTGGGGTGGCACAGCTGGGTGACCCTGTCTGAGTCACTCTGAGGGCCCTTCACCTTCAAACATTACATACCAGACTTCACTGTTTCTTTTGGTTCATTTGACTGCTGTCCCTTTAGCTCCAGTGGTGCCTAATCCTTATTAGTGTTAGAAGGGAAAAAATAAATACTTGCTAATAAGAAAGAGAGAAAGAAAGAGAGAGAGAGGCAGAGAAAGAAAGAAAGAAAAGAAAGAAAGAAAGATCCTGTTTTCTTAAAGCAGCAAAGGCAAAAGGAGCAGGGAAAAATCTCCCCAGCCACAGCTTCAGTGAGCTCTGAGCCCAAGAAATGCTGCAAGCTCACTTTATTTCTCATGGGTTTGCTGCATCCCTCTCCAGATACCTCCTTGTCCCTGTGCTGGAAATTAAGGACAGAGACCTGCACACCATGCTGAGCTACAAGCCATGGCTTGAGAGTCATGAGGTGGAGAAGAGCCAGTGGCACAGAGACAGGAGGAGAATGTGGGATGGCAGGAAGAGGGATGGCCTCCAGATAATGCAAGAACTGCCTCCAGAGGCAAAGTCCTGGGCTCTCTCCTTCTACATTGTTCCTGCACCCACCATTAATCACTGTTTGGCACTAATTTCACATTAATCAGCTGATTCCTCTTCAGGCTTGTGGCACTGGCTGAAAAGTACCTGTAAACAGAGGCTCACCCGCCAAATGATGTCCCCCCCACTCTGAGAAAAGCCATCAGCAGTTTGACTGCTTCAGGCATTTTCCCACTAGTTGGGACTGCTTTCAGGAGCCAACCCTTCCTTCAAGAGGAAGGCAATCCCCACAGGGTATTTTCCCCTGCACCACCTTTGTGTCTAATTTAATTTTTTTGCCAGAATGTTTTTAAACATGCATAAGTCTGACTCAGCAACCCAAGATATTTTATTTGATGCAAAGCAAAATGTCCTGTTTTGTTTACCAGCTAATTAGCCAGTCTTATCTCGCTCACCTTTATAAGCACATGCAAGCCAACAACACAACCTGTGAATATGAAAAAGCCTGGATTTAGGGAACATCAGAGTCAAGCTATATTGGCACTTCCAAAAGCACATCCCTCATTTCTTATGGGGAGGATGCGAGACAGAAATGGCTTCCCAAATTCAGCTTGATTTTGCAAATTGGTTTAGCCCTGCTGAAGGTCCATTTTTGCAAGAAATTCACAATCAGTTACAATTTTCCTTGCCAAGCTCAGACACTTAGAGAGCACTCAGAGAGCTGCAGAGCAAATCCAAGGGCAGATCTCAGCCTCATGGACCGTGGACCGCCCCTGATCCTGCTGGGTGCTCACCAGGTAATAAGGGATGTGTCACCTCTAACCATGTGGGACTGCTCTCCCTAACCCCTTTGTCTTTGGCAGGAGGCAACATATTATTCTCTCTGCCCCTGATTAAATCTCAATATAAAATTAAAAAATCTGCCTTCTGTAAGTAATGGCTCAGGACAGAGGAAACATCATTTCACTGGGGCAATTAGAGCAGTCTAATTAAACCCAAGTCTTCCGATCAGGCTCTGCTGGTTAACTGGGTTACAGGCACTCTGGATTATATTAACAAAATGAATCAGTTAATTATATGACAATCAATAAGAAGCAAAAAGTAGGACAAGCAATTTGCCTTTAAATGACCATCTAAATTCATCAACATGATACATGTTTGTAAGTGTTAAGGGAAGGGGCAGACATGACAGATCTCTTAGGCACTATGACAATCATTTCTGATATCTGCAATTCCTGAAAAGCAAAGAGCTGAGAGCATCTCCTTGGAAAAAAAAAAAAAAAAAGCTTTTTTATGATAGCTTGCAAAACAAACAGGGCACCAATGAACAAAGCTACTGGAAAAACAAACAAAAAAACAAACCAAAACATCATCAAACTTAGGGCTTTAATAAACTGAAAGTCTTAGGTTTAGAGTTGTAAGCTGAAATGGTCAGCACTGCTTTGAACCAGAGACATTGTGGTCTTAAATGATTATCTGACTTAGAGTTCCCATCCAAATTGAAAACCTTGGTGAAGTGGGAGCTGGAAAATGACATTGTTAAAGAGGCAATTTTTGCCCTGAAAAGCTCCCAGCCTGAATGGAAAGACTTAAAAAAGTACAGGGGAAGAACTATTCTGTGAAAAATACAGAACTATCTGTTGTTCTCATTTTGCTGGGTTCAAAACAGGCAGACTGTGAGGGGTTTTTCAGCATTTGTAATGAGGGCTTTTAATCATTTGGGGTTTTTTAAAAAACAACAGAAAGCATTATCAAGATGGGTATTGAGAAGTTCACTCTGAAAGCAGGGTTTTCAGTCAAGCTAAAAAGCAATAACATTTTCAGGGAAAAAAAAATCAGTGAAAGTGTCATAAAAAATGAAATGTCTGACAAGCACAACAATCTTTCCAGCCTTGAAAAAAGGGATTGGGTATTTTATTTTTGACTTTCTGCTTTATAATTTCAGCTGGATGGGTAATGCAGAATCAGGAAGGTGACTCTTCCTCTACTGGAGATGGAGACCTCAGGACCAGAAGGAAGAGTTTTACCCCAAACCTGGCTGCAGTCACAGTCTTATTTAGGTAAGGAGGGACTCTGGCAGTCTCTGGCCCAACATCTTGTTCCAGTTTCCAAGGACCAGCTTCAAAGATTAAATCAGTTTGCTCTGGGCATTTTCTGGTCAAGCTTTGAAGACCTCTGAGGATGGGCACCCCAACCCCTTATCCCACTCACACTAACTCGAGTTTTCCACATTCTGGATCAGTGCCCTGATGAAGAATGTCAATGAGGAATCCTCAGTGCCCTGGGATTGTCATGGAAGGAGATCTGGGGTGTGCAGTGGCATCTACAGTCATGGGGGAAGGAGCCTCTGAAAGGAAGAGATGTGAACTTTTTGAAACATTCAGGCTCTGTCCACAGCAGGAACATGAATAATTGAGTGTGGGTGCCTTGTCCAGCTGTGCTGGACACACTGAGCCCCACCACAACACAGACTTCAAGATGAACTCTAAAACTCTGACACCTTGTTTGTCATCCTTGTTTTCTCCTCCTGTATGAGAATATTTATGAGTCTCTGCAGCAAAAAAAAAAAAAAAAAAAAAAAAAAAAAAAAAAAAAAAAAAAAACAACTAAAAAGGAAGAACTTCAATGCCACAGCCTGGACTGCTAGGCAAGGAATTGACTTGCCAATTTTGAGCAATCACTTGCCATCTTGCACAGGAAGTGGATCAAGCTACTGGGGTCTTTCAGCTCAAAGAAAACACTATAAAAAAGGCTGAAACTGCCAGGAAGCAGAGGAAAGTGGATTGCAGTGAGGTGGCTCTGCTGTCCCAGCGGCAGGTTTTACTGACAGTAAGAGCTCCAGGCTCCTGGAATTGCTTCCCCAAATTCTCTCCAGCTGGCTGCTGAGTTGGAGCCTACAGAGAGTGAAGGCAAATACCTTTCATCTTTTTTAAGCTTTATTTTTGAAGGAAGTGGAATTATTCTGCTGTTCTCTTTTTTTTCTTTCTCTTTTTTCCTAATAACTTTTAAATCCTTGGCTGCTTGCACCAAATTTTTCACAGGGGAGCCAGACGTGCCATTCTGACAGGTCTGGAGTAAACAGGCAGCTGGAGAGAGGAGAGAGAAACTCTGCTAGTGCAAAATGCCTCTTGACAGCCACACCAGAGCATGAAACATCTCATTTACAGGACACCATGGACTCCAAGCAGAGCTCAGCCTTCAGGAATAACTCCATGGGAAATGCACTGTGCTCAGATTATCCCAAGTAACTTGTCCTGCTTTACAGCAGGGTTTTGCTGTTTGCTCTGAGCAATGCCTGTGTGCAAGCAGTGATAATTTCTAGCAGGGATGGAGGTTGTGCTCAGGGCTCCTTTAGTCCTCAGCTGCTGGAGCCACCACATGTGAAGCTGGTAAAGAGCTCAGCTGCATCCTGGACTGTATCATCAGGCATTAACTATCAGATGCCACACTGCATCCTTTCCCTCGACACTGCAATTCCATGTCCAGTTTTGGGTACCCAGTCTCAGTGTGTTAGGAGGTGAGAAGTGACCAGCATCATCAAAGCCCTTGAAAATAGGAAGTGCAGAGGAAAACTGAAAAGGATAGATTGTTTTAATCTCAGGGAAGGGGAATGTGAGATCAATCTGCAAATTTGTAAGAACTTCTTGCAAAGTAGGGCGTCTTCTCTGTGATGAGAAGTAAGAAAGGAAGGTGGTAGGCTCCAGCTCAAGAGAATATGTATGGGTCAGAAATTAGGTAAAATCTTGTCTGGACAGGGGTGGCCTTCCACCACTGCAGTTTTTAAGAGCAGGCAGTACACCCTTCAGCTGGGTTTATGCTTTGCATGAAAGTGACCCATAGACCTCCCTCGTGACTTAATTTCTAGTTTTCCATAAAAAAGCACCATCTCTGAGGAGACCACCAGCAACTTAATGCTCTGCTTGAAATAGTTGGGTAGGACACAAATCTTACAAGAGAGGATGTCATTTTTTCAGCTTGCCTGGTGTGCTCAGTACTGCACAAAGCCCAAGGACAACTCCTACCCCATTGCTTCAGACAATAAGGATGCTGGAAATTCCAGATTATCATTCATGCCTAAATGTCTTATACGTATTCAGGAAAACCTTAGGACTTTGCTCCATGTCACAACTAAACTACAGTGAATTGTAATTTTAAAAGCTCCACTGAGTCCATATTTGGTAAGGACAATGTGATTGTTGCCAATTTAAACTCAGTCAAACTACTATCCCACTATATAGTGGTCTGGATCTGGACATTGGCATTTCTATCCAGGACATTAACTGTGCAGTAAATCCGCCCTTGCATCTTGAATTGCAAACATTATTCACATAGGAGGCACCTATCACACAGCCCCCAAATCTCTCTGCTTGCAGGAGCAAAGAAGCTATTGCACACATCCAGGATGTATGTGCGGTGCATATGGATGCTCATGCTGGACACTGCTGATGCCCCTTTGAAGATTAGGAAGAAGGCTTTTCCCCTTCAAAGGCCACTTACTAACTTGTTCTTCTTGGAGGGTCTCTTTGAAGGCACAAGGGCTCTGATTGTGCCACACACAGTCTAATCAGCAAACCTGGCACGTCTCCATGCAGGAAAGGAAATAAAAACCACCTTGATCACTACTTGCCTTTTACCTTAACCAAGCCTGCCTTGATCTCACAAAACCCAGGGTGCTTGGAGTACAGAGGCACAAGTTCAAAGAGACAGCAAGAAGTTAATCTGAAAGCAAAAGGTGCTCTTCAGGCAGGTGGGAAGAAGTAATTAGAAAGCACAGTTACTCCAAAGCTTCAATAAATGACATCAAGGCAGCCATTATACACTCACTAAAACACAAGGGTCCTTCACTCTTGTCAATCAAGGCAAAAAAATGCTCATGACTGTAGACACATGGGCCAGACTGCAAAGGCAGGAGCTCTAGGGCTCCTCATCACCCTGCTCTGCTCGAGGCAGAGACTCTGCAGGAAACAAGCAGTGTCAGGAGGCCCACACCTGTCAAGACTTCTCTTTTCTTTCATTGTGCTTCTCCTATCTCCTCCACTGTCAATATTTACTCTGCTCCAAGAGTTCTGTGGGGCTCCACGAGGTTCAGCTTTCCATGGGAAATGTCCCATTTGGTGTTACCCATCAAGATGGTTTTTTACTTCAGCATTTTAGTTACTATTTCGTTCACCTTCAGAAACTGTAGCCTGTCCCTCTCTGAAGCCTGGTGGCAAATCAAAGGACACTTATTCTACTGAGACTCCAGCCCCAGGCAAATGTAGCCCTGGATTCAGGATCCTGTTGCTTCAAAACTGCAGTTGCAGAGGGAGGTTCTTTCCTTCATAGTTCTTCTATCTCTAGCTCCTTGTCTATAAAACACAGCTGATCACTGCACAGCTTTTGTCTGTGTAGTTCTTGGGGGCTGTCCAAGGACACCACAGGCGAGCAGCCCCTCTGTCAGGCAACAGAGGATGACCTGCATGAGCTGAACACAGGCAGGCTGGCAGAGAGAGATTGCATCTTTTATCAGAAAAATTGATTCACAAAAGCCAAGAGGAGCAGTTTTCTCTCTGTAAGCAACATCAATACACATATGGATCCACAGCTAGTGTTTTTCCAAAGGATTTCACTGCCCTGTTCCAACATCCTTTTCTATCCTTGACATTCAGACAACTGCTTCCCAACTCAAACTTTTCACACCCCACAGCTGGGCCTGGATCCCACGTGGCAGTGATGCAGACCCAAACCCCCTGTTCTACACCAGATGTGTGCCAGCTGCAGCACAGCAGCACGAGCTGTGACCCTCTGCTCAGCTGCCTCTGGCTGAAGGAACTGGCAGAGGTTGTGGTACCCAGCTGCTCCCAAAGGGAATCAGTGCCACTGGGCAGCACAGCACATCCCTTCTGCTGACCAGCCCCTGGGCAGCACAGCACATCCCTTCTGCAGGCCAGCCCCTGGGCAGCACAGCACATCCCTTCTGCAGGCCAGCCCTGGGCAGCACAGCACAGCCCTTCTGCTGACCAGCAGCTCCTCCCTCCTGCTGCCCCAAGCCCAGGAAGCACCAGCCACATTATACAGCGTGATGCTGCTTCTGGTCCTTGAGGGCTCAGGGAATCACCTGGACACCAAGTCCTTCCTGGACTTGGGAAGGTGCCCATGTGAGTCTGTGATTCCACCCTCTGCTGTCAGCTCTGCTCAGGCAGACCTCTCTAAGCCCCCCAAGTCACTGTGGAGCTGGGGCTGCCAGCAGCACTAGGAGCCCTTTCCTCTGCTGTAAGCACTGATCCCTCCTAAAACCTGAAGCGATCACATTAATCAGTTTGCTTCGAAGTAGGCCATGTGAAATGTGTTTGAGCCTGGCTGATAAAATGGGGAGAGGAAGAAGTGCAAGGAGATTAGAAAGGAATCATGCTTAATTTGGGAACATCTCTGAAGATTTATTCCAAGGCATGAAAGCCATAGAGAATGCTCCCGCCCAGAGATTAAAGATGCTGTGACTCACATCTCTGAGGCCTGACAATAGCTTATTCAGGAGAGCTGCCTGTAGCCATGAGACAGAGGATACAGTTTTCCCAAGGCATTTCAATTTTCAAGAGGAAAAAAAAAAGATTAGACTTCATTAATTTCACCAAATAACATGACACACCATTGGCCCCATCTCTCGTAAATGGGCTGTAGATCTCCAAGCTTTTGTCAGCCTGAGAAAAGCCAGAGCCACCAGCTGGAGACAACTTCCACCTTTTGGTATTTCATATTGCATTTGGCCTCCAAACAAAAGCAGAGAGAAGAAGCCGGTGCAAGGCCCTTGGTGCTCATGGGGGAAATGCAGCAACCATTGCTTGCCTATGTCTTCTTCTTCCACAGAAATTAAATCCAGGGGTCAGAGGTGTTCAGCTGTTTTACCATGTTCTACCTGCTGCTGTGAGGATCACACAGCTCCTGAGCAGGTGTCCCCATTCTGTGGGGTGGCCCACTAAACAGTGGCTGAGTGGATGGTGCCAGGACCTCAGCATCTCTTTCCCCACAAGCTCATGATGGTCCCACTGTCCATGCCAACTCCAGGTGAGCCTTCAAAGGAAAGAAGGTGGCACCTGCAACAGGGTGTGCGTAGGAATTAGTGTTGTAGTTTCTGCTTTGCTTCTCTCCTTGGGTGCAGAATAGAAGGGGATGGTGAGTTTGGGAGATGGCAAGCGTAGGGAAGAGTGGCAGAGCAGCCATGGCACTCATTGCTGGTGCACAAGAGGTTCCCCTGCATCACTGCAGCAGATCATCTTTGGTACAGCATTACAGATGGTCCTTGCTGAGTAGCTGCCACTGCTGCTCCTTGTTCTGTTCTCCAAGACAGCAGGAGCAGAGACAAGCCCAGCCCCATAAGAGGCTTTGCAGACTTTGTGTTGATCTTCCTGCTGATGGGGAAGGACAGCCAGAGTCTGCTGAACCTAAAAGGCTGTGTACCAGCTTTAGGCATGCAGGTAATTGTACTCATCTCCCATACATCATCTTGGGAACAGCAGCCTCTCTTGCCAGATCTAATGCCCTTTATGCCGTTTCTTTTGTGGAACCAGCTTGAAATTGATTTTGAAACAGAAGCAAGAGGCTGTATCAGTTTTCCCCTTGGAGGTGTGACAGCCTGCCTGCTTTCTGCCAGGTTAGGTTATTTCTGTTCTCTGCTGTATGTGTGTGTGTTCCCCTGGCTCTGTTCACTGAGACAGGTAGAAAGGATCCCATCTTCCCCAAGTCAGGCTGGGGGGAGGGGAGATGACTGATGACATGATGTAGCAGAATGACAGCCACCCCCACACTTCACGCTGTGTCCATCTCCTGCATTTTGTTTGACAGGAGAGGGGTTCAAGGCATAGATCTGAGGGACATCCATTCTCTATAGCTTATTCAGACCTTTCCAAATCATGAAATCCATCTGCCAAGCTGTGGAAGAAAACTGAGCTTAACGGCTAATGCAAAAGGTTGCCTCACCTGTGGCAAGAGGATGCCATCAAAAGGCATCCCCAGATTTCTAAGCAGTGCATAGGATTGCTTCCTTTTGTCTTTTTTTTTTTTAGATTCCTGCTTGAGAATTTGTCTCTCTAACTCAAACCTGTAGCACCAAGAACATGCAAAGAGGTGACAGCCATGCCTTCAGGTGCCCCTCTTCTTCTGTAGCTGTGCAGCAACATGACGATCTTGTGACCGGAGATGGAGTTGCAGAAGAAAACCCAAATCCAGAAAGAGGGTGGAATGGCTTTTTTTTTTTTTTTTCCCACACAGCTTTCAGTTTAAATATTAACAAAGCAGTCAAGATTTCCCCCATTCTTAAGCAAAAAATCTCCTAGCACCATCTGTTCTTGAAGATTCCTATTAACAGCACAGTGTCACTGAGCAAACGCAGCTGCTAGATCTGCTCTGGTGGCAGTCAGAGACACTGCCAGCTGGTGCAGACCTGGTGTGAAGATCCTCTCAACCCCAGCCAGAACCCAGGCAGGACTGGGGGAGCCTTCACAAGGTTAGTCCATGCTTCTAAAAGAATCTGAATATATATTTGTTCAACCTCCCCTTTAAAACCTCCTCAGAATGACAGGGCAGAGTGTTGAATGGTTGAGGCTGACAGGGACTGAAGATCAATTGGTCTGCATGGCTCAAGCAGGGCCACCTAAAGCTGCTTGCCCAGGACCATGTCCAGTCAACTTTCGAATATCTCCAAGGATGGAGACTCTACTCTGGGCAATCTGTACCAGTGCTGAACCACCAGAGTGTACTGGTGGTGCCTGGAGCAGTTCTTCAGGTGCAGGACTTTTCACTCTTGCTGAACTTCACGGGGTTCCTGTCAGCTCACTTCTCCAGCACATCAAGGTCCTCTGGATGGCAGCATGACCCTCACTCAGGTATCAGCCACTCCTCCTGGTCTTGTATGATCAGCAAACTTTCTGGGGATACACTATTACCCCATCATCCACACCCTTAATAAAGATGTTGAACTGGACTGGGTCCAGTACTGACCCCTGGAACACACTGTGACCTGCTGGACTCCAACTAAACCTTGAGCTGATGATGACCATCCCCTGGAATGGCCCTTCAGACAGTTTTCAATGCATTTCACTCTCTTTTCCGCACAGAGGTCTTGCTTTTGTCTGCAAATCTGTTGTTATGCTTCACTATCCTCCCTTCTGGGACTTTTTTCCTTCCTCAATGCCTTTTGAAGCTGATTTTCAAGCAGTACCTCCTTGGACCTGGCTAAGCCTTGGTGCCACATGCAGGGGCAGGTGGGAGAGATGCTGCTCTTCACAATGTGCTCTGTCACTGGAGTTTGTAGCACAGGCTCATCCAGCAATGTTTCATGTCTGTGCATCTGAGCCTCTTGTTTTCAGATTACTCCAAGGCTGATTTTATTAGTGGTTGATTGAGTGGTCTCAGCATGGTTCTTGTGGAATACCCACATTTTCCGCTCACCATGGAGCAGATGGAAATGTTCTCTGTGAGACACTCATGCATGCGCATTATCTACAGAGGAAATATCCACATCTCAGGTCTTATTGCTGCTGCCAACAATGCCCCCTGTCAGCTTCTGGGGAAATTTGACTGATATTTATTTGGGCACTATCAGAATGGAGCACTGGCAGAAAATTCCCCAAGTCATGTAAAAATGCCATTGATTCTCCTGGTAGAAAATCTTCAAATGCTGTAAATACACTATTGAAATTGCTTTTTTTTTTTTTGTCACTGTGTGTTGAAATCTTGACAAAAAGCCTGGAAAAAAAAAAGTTCCTTATGAATGTTTTGACCACCGTTTCAAAAAGAGTGTGATTAATAAACACAATGGGCTTTTTCTTCCACTTGAGCAGCTCTTTATACCTGCTGGAGTCTTCTGGGTGAACAAGATAAAGGTATGAAAGACTTCATGAAGCAAAACCACCAACAGATCTGGAAAAGACAGAGCATTAAAAGGAGCACCAGACACCCCCATTTAGGAGTATTCTGGCATTAGGCCATTTTTGTGCTGCCTGGGGGTTATATGGCTAAAAAAAAGACATACAAAGCAGTCCCATGATTGGAGTTGTGATTTTGGCACCCTCAGTTAGGAGGAACAAGGCAGCAAGGAATCAAGTGGAACTGTGCTCTCAGCAGCTGGAAATGGATGCTGTGGTTGATGCACCTGCACAGTATAAGCACATTCAGATTTATGATATGGCTGAATGAATGATGGCCCTGCATATTCCTGTTTGTATGCAGTACAACTGACCGTCTTTCCCACCTACCATTCTTAATTATTGCTGGTTTGGGATTTTTAATATTAAAAAGAGTCATGTTTTCCGTCAGTCATGTCCATTCTCTTACCATCGTCCTGGATCCAGGCTGTTCCTCCACTGACCACAAATATCCTACAGTCAAAACTCCAATGTTCTCAAGAAAACAGAAGGTATAAATGTGATATATGAGTAGAAAGTGAGTTTTCCTTGATCCCTTACATGTAGACACAGGTTTCTGTAAATTCTGTTCTAAATCCTGTGAAACGCTGAGTGGCAGAAACAATGAGGCGCCAGGCTCAGGCCGTGCTTGCACCAATTAGCTGAGCCCCAACTGATGTGTGGATGTTTTATGCTTTGTTCACTAATGTACCTTCAGCAGCACTAATAAAATTTCCTTTGAACAAGCAGGAACAGGTGATCACACAATTATGTGTGTCTTGTCTGTCTGGATGATTCAGCCTCGTGTTGTCATAGCAGCATGTCCTCATCGTGGGCTCACACATCAAGGTAGGTTTGGTTTGCAATTTCCAAATAATAAACAAAGCCTGGTGCCCCAATTTGATAGAAGAGAATTTGTTGTGTTGGGACTGTGACTGTGGGAGAAAAAGTGGAGCTGATTCTCAACACCATTAGGACACCTCTGAAAGAAGCTCCAAGGATGCAAACTCAGCCCCAACCGGGACACAACACCAGGATGTGACAGTGCATGGAAGGACTTAAATGAGTGTCACACACATCCTGAGAGCCATCAGATCTTTGGGGTCACAGAGAGAGCACCTGTGCTAGGCAAGTCTCTTGGCACTGCTTTTGAAGGAGCAGCTCTCCTTGCAGGTAATCCCTGGAAGTTCAAAGTGACAAACACAGAGGCAGATGCTCAGTCAAGCTGGATCACCCTCTGACTAATTCAACTTGTTTCATCAAGAGAGGGCCTGAGTGACTGCAAGTCCATTTGAGGTTGACTTTAACCAGTTGTGTTTTGGGGCACGTGTTCAAACAGCACAAAAAGCCAACACACTTGCACACAGATGGGTAAGGAAGAGGAGAGTGGAGATCCTCAAAGAACTCTGCCTAGGACCAGTCTGAGCACCACTAATTTTCCTTCTTTTTTTTTTTCCTCTGGCAGACAGAGCACAACATGATTCAAGTGCCTAAGGAAATTTTCAATCATACTGAGAGCAAGAGGAAACTATGAAATGGGATGGGATTGCTCTGCGATGCTGTGACCCGTGGGCACCCAGAGCTCTGCCTCAAATTGGAAGAAAAGTGCCAATTAATCTGACACTGAGGAAGTCATAGGCAACAAAACCATTTCATGTCTGCTCATTTCCCCCCATGACATGTAGTCTTCTCCACCTTGCTAATTGGAGAAAGCTTGCTAACAGCAATCTGATGTGGGTTTAATTAAATATCTTTTGAATGCCTCTGAGCTGTGGGAAAAGCTGGTGGAGTCATTCCAAGTCTGACACACTTTAGGAAGGGCTTCAAATCTGGAACTCATTGCTTCATCGATGAAAAAATGCGGAGGCTGTGGGAGCACTGGAGGATCTCTAATAAAAACAGCGCTAGAAACTAAAGGCTGACAACATCTGGCTGCAAAAGCAGGATCTTCCACATCCTGCAGTTCTTATAATACTGCAGAGAAGATGCTTGGTCATCCTGCGGCAAAGGAAGGGCTCTGAGGGAGGGAGCCACCTCTGCAGGGGACAAGTGCAGGGTGAGGATGCTGCTCTGTGTCCTGAGGAGAAGGGCTGCAGGCCCATAAAGGGGGTGAAGGGTGCAGGAGAAGAGATGAAGATGTGCTCTGGGAAGGGGACAGCTGCAGAGAGGAGTAGCAAGCACCAGATGTGTTGGGACACAGCTCTGTCCCGAGTCTACAGGTCTGTTCAGTGGGTGTTGAGAGCTCCAGGTGAAGAGAAGGATTCCTGCCTGGGAATTGGGGCTGACATGTGATGAGACCATTTGTACCTTAATAGGAGAAGTCATTTTAAGAAGGGGGAATCTGGGCATGTGTGGATAAAGAAGGAGCATGCCATGGGTATCAGGTAGGCTGTGGGCACATAGATGCCCTTGAAGAAAAGTCAAGCCTCAGCTAGTCCACAACTTTTCCCATTTCTTAAAAAAAAAACATATTCCACCTCCCCATCCTAGGAGGAGGCCGGGAGTGCTGCGTACAGGCTGAGTGCTGCAGGAGAGAGCTTGCAAATAATCTGAGAGCAACAGAAAAAATTTCAACAAGACCTTGAAAGAGTCTATTTAGCTTATCAGAAAGGAGGTCAAGAGGTGATTTGATTACAGTGCCTAAGTGCCGTCAGCAGAAGAAAACACCAGTTTCTAAAGAGCTTTTTAATCTATCAGAGAAAGCCGGAACAAGAGCCAGTGGCTGAGAGATGAAGGCAGACAAATGCAAATAAGACATGGGGAGCATATCTTTAGCAGAGGGGAGATAAATTGGAAGAGCAAACTCAAGGAGAATGGCCTCAGTATCCCTGGGTGCCTTCAAGAGGGAGCTGGTGACATTCTCAAGCCAGAGAGGAGCCAGCTTGGTTCCAAGGTGGCATTTAAAAGTTTGTGGTACATGGGCACGTGAACAAAATGCTCTGGCACTTCTTTGTCTCCTAATTGCAAGAAAATCCAAGTTCCTTGGTCTTGCAGAACAGAAAAATGTTTGAGCACAGGCTTTGGGCAAAACCTGGTCTGGTCACCAGGAAAAACTCAGCTCAGTGTTCATGGTTTCTGAGTCAAAACTGAATCCTGGGGACTTGGGCTTCCAAAGGCTTGGTGGGCTGAGCCTGTTCCTCCTGGCATTGGACCAGCCGCATGCTGGTGAGAAATTCCAGTCTAGTGGAAGGAAAAGCTGTCATGGGTAGGAATTAAGGCACTGACAATGAAAAGCATAAACCAAAAAAGATTACCAGAAGTCCGTATGATCCTGCACCTGTATCTGGCACCAGTAGGGAATTCTAGCAGGATGTTGTTTAAAATAAAAAAACCCCGAGTTTGGAGTGATTGTTCCTTGGAATTGCTTCCTTCTTTCAAGCAGTTTATGGCTGATGGGCTCCTGAAGTGGACGCTGACACACAGCTATTAACAGGCCCTGCTGCTTCTCCCGTGAAAACTCCAGGCAGTTTTTGGATCTATTACATTTTTGCCTGGAGCAATAACATTCATCACTAAATAACTCAATGTGGGGAAAAATATATATATTTTTTGCTTGGCTCAAATCCTCTGATTCTCACTGGTACCCTTTATTTTTTGATGTGAGGAGCATGATGTATTTACTAATTGTCTTTTTTTTTTTTTTTGTTCTATTCAAGATTCTTGAGGCTTCTCTCCCACCATTTTATATATACAAATACTATGTGAGAAAATGCTATTATTTGGGATTTGCCTTATCTTGGATTGGCCAGGAAAATTCCTATTTTTTCATTTTAATTTGACCTATTTCTAACTCAAACATCTTTGTGCGTCTCTGGAGAACAGACACTAAGCTCAAGCAAAAGAACTTCTAAGCACTAATTTCTGTGTTTCTCATCTGAATCCTTCCTGTTTGGTGATAAGAGAAGGTTTCTAAGTCTGGATTCTCTTGGGATGCCTGGGCAGCTCCCTCTTTAGTATTTTTGTGTTTTCTCCATTTTTTCTCTGAACAGCTGTGTTCAATAAAAGAAAACTACAACCAAATAAATAAACCAAGCAAGTCCTTTCTGGCCCAGGGGCTGTTTGCCAGTGAAACCAGTATTTAAATATTTGCCACTTGAATGTTAAGGAAATTCCTGCGTTGTGCTGTCTGGTGAATAAAGCAGATTATTCAACATACAGTTGAAGTTCTGGTGAAATGTAGAAAATAATTTCCTGTCAGTAATGGGTGTTTATCAGCAAGTTAGTGAATCCTGCTGGGACTGGACCCATCTTCTCTCTCCTTAACTCCATGAGTTGTAGTGAGGGTCCATCTACAGGTGGGAAAAATGGGCCAAAGATGGGTCTCCCTGCCAAATGTTTGCCAAACCCTGCTAAGGCAGCTATTTTGTCTGAAACAAGCAAACCCAAACAAACAACAACCAAAACCAAACAAAACTCCAAACCAAAAAAGCACTCTGATTCATTCCACATTCTTTCTTTATATGGCTATAGAAATTTTAAAAATCCAGTTTCAGACATCAGCTTTTTAAAAAAATTATTCATCTTTTCAACTTAGTTAATTTAATTTAGAAAATAAAAGTTCAAGTAAAGTTTAACTATCAATAAAATAAAATAAAATAAAATAAAATATATCAGAGTATCTTAAGGAAATATATTATTTGACCCATGCTGAGGGTTAAGTAGTTTGGTAGTGTGACAAAAGTCAATGTTCAGTTTTCCATTCCAGCCCATGCTTGGGAAGTGTTTTTCAGCTCTTGAAAGGTATTTTAGTTGTGACAGCTGTTTCCTCTGTTTTTTTGGGTGGGAAACCTGAGTGAATAATCCTGCCTATTCGAGTCATTAGGGACATATGGGAATTCTCTTCACTGTTTGCTACAAAACAGCATGTGCCCAGTTTCCATCTGAAAATTAAACCAACAATTCCCAGCTGGACAAGCTAGGAGGTAATCTTAGTGTGGAAGTGTTTGCAGTGTAAACACACAAACCACAGACTGTAACCCTGCTTTACCAAGTCCATAATAAAGTCCAGAGCCTTAAAATCTGGAATTTGATAATTCCAGTAAGGACTAGAGAGTCTGCACAGAACTTCACTTTGATTTGCTGAATTTATTCTTTGTTTTGAGTCAATCACCCTTCCTGCACAAAGGAAAAAACTTGCCCAAGACATCCCTTAACAGCATGAACTTTTTTTCTCAAAACCTACTTAGGAAAAGACACTGTTAAATGTGGCTTTTCCAGTTGTGATTAATCACTCTTATTGCTTGGAAGCCACGTGAGGATATAAACATGTGACAGCAGCCATCTGGAGACGATTCTGGTCCAGCCAGACTGTCCCAGTTGTCACTCACAGCTGTGCCACCCTTCCCAAGAGTGCGGCAGGGATGGTGGGAGGTCCTGGCCACATGCTGGAGTCATTCCTGGTGGGATGCGCATCAGGCTGTTTGCTCAGCACCATCAGTGCTGCTTTTCCAGAAAGCAGGAGTGACAAGTGCTGCATCATACACATTCACAGCGTCTCCTGCCATGGAGACCATCCCTGTGGGCAGTGGCAGGATGATTAAATAAACAATAGCTTGTATTAAAGCCCCCAAGGTACAGGCTTGTCCTTCTCTGAGTAAAGGAATGACCAGTCTTGAGTTCCCCTTTCCTCACCCCAGGCAGTGAATTTCAAAGGTTCAAAAAGCACATGCATGGCTTCAAAACATAACAATCCACTTTGCTTAATTCGTTTTTTCCTCTGAGCCTTTTGGGGCTGTCTGACCACCTTTCTCAATTTGGAATTCCATCTCATCACTGTGAAACTCTAAAAACCCAAGTAGAAAGGCAAGGTGGGATCCTCAGCTCACCCTGTGACTCCTCAAGGCTTTGCCCCAAGCACTGGTTTTTAGGATCATGCTACAGCTCTCAAGGAAGACAGTGCCAGCAGCCACAACGTGACAACATCCAAATGCCATTCATCAAGCCAGCATGGTTTGCTTTCAGCTGCTTTTAATCTTTCCCAGGCTCTCTGAGGGAACAGTTTGGATCCTCCTGTGAATTGGAGAGTTCAGTCTCCCTCAGCACACCCCAGACATGGGCAGTTAACAACGACAGGCTTTTCAGCAGCCACAAAATAGAGGCCTGGATTTTTTTTTTTTTTTTTTTAATGGATGCTATTAGTGTTCTGGGAAGAGCCTGGATTCATGCTCATTAAGTCAGCAGTTTCCAAAGTATTTCTAGAGAGGAAAAGAGCATAACTGGTTGAAATTCCTATTGTTGTAACAAATGATCAATGCACTTACTCACAGGGTCTCAGTGGCTGTGATTAATTCATAGCCAGAAATAAAAGTGGAGGACCTGCTGCGATGCCATTACCTTATCTCTGCCTCGCTGGTTGATTCTCAGGTACAACTGAAAACAACCCTTAATTACTTGGTTAAAATCCCGTTGGCCACTGGAGAATAAATGAGCTGATACAGCCCCCTCTGCCGCCACCCTTCAGAGCTCCCAGAGATAATTGAATGGAAGGAAATGCACTTCAAAGTCCTCCAAGAGCCACACTGAGAGGAAATACCAGTGACCAGGGAATGGCCAGCTGCAGGGATGACCAGCCTGGGAGCACACTTCCCACTGCTGCAGGGCTGGATTATTCCTGTGGTGCTTCCAGGAGCACCTTCACCATCCCATTCAGGTGCCTCTCATGAGTTTAGCAGTCAGCAGTGCTGTTCCCTTTTTTTGGAGAGAAATTGATGCCTTCAGACCTATAACCCAAGGTACAGCTCAAAGGTGGCCAGCCAGCACCCCTCTGGTACAGAGGGACAGCTTTGTCCAGTCAAGGCTTGAATATCTCTAAAGACTGAGACTCACCATCTTCCTGGATCCCCAAGTGTCTGACCAACCCAAGGGTGCATTTCTCTCTAATGTCTAATTGGAATTTCACTGGCCACAAATTGCATCCTTTGCTCTCTTCCTTTCACTTGGGATCTCCAAGAAGAATTGTGCTCCACCTTCTCACCCCAATCAGTGGCTCTGTTCTCAAAATTAATTTTCATCCTCTTTCCCTTGCTGCCTTGCTGGCTATGCCAGCAGCAGAAGAGCCATCTCATATGGAGGTGTGCCTGCACTGTGGTTCTTCAGGTGGATTGGGGCATCCTCCTGGAGTCCAGGCTTCCAGACTGTGTAAATACAGAGCAGACATCCAGATGTCCTTGATAGGGGCAAGCAGACAGGCTTGTTCCTGCTACAGTAGGATGGGTGTCGTTGCTTCTGAGCCACTCTCTTTAAGGACACAAGCAAATAAAAATGCAGGAGAAAATCCGCCACTTTACATGGTGATGCTTTTAATTGCCTTGGCTAAATGGGAAATTAAATGCTGGAAACTTCAAGTCCTGTTTGATGTTTAGCATCCCTGCTCCGAGAGCACGGGCTCTCTGGGCACAGCTTTGGTACGCCCAGGGAGCGTGAAATCACTCCCAAATTGCTCGACGTGAAAGGTAATTGGCCTCCATTGCCTGAAACGTTCCTGCTGCAGGCTCGGGGAGCAGGCAGCACCTCCCAGGTGGAACAGACTCAGAGATCTCTCCGAGGCTGTGTAGGTAGCATCAAGAGCTTCTTGTCTGACTGCTGCAGGGAGCATCTCCTGCCTCTCTGGAGGAGCTCTGTGCATGGCAAGGTTGGGGAGATCAGTCCCCGGAGACAGAGCAAGAGAGATGTGTCCTGTCATCCCCCTGTGCTATGCATTTTCCATTTACTCCTTGTTTTGCTCAGTCAAGGCACATTTGTTTTTGTGTTAGGAGCATCAGGAAGGAGAAAAGATCACAGGTTAAAGCAGGTTTCTGCTCCAAGCCTGAGCAGTCCTGCCCCCTTTGTCCTGTGCACAGACACTGGTGGCCATCCTTGCTGCCTCTCCCAGCCCTGCCATGCCTTTGGAATCGAGGACTTTGGGTGTGAGGAGGAAACCCAGTCTTCAAGATTCTCATTCATGGATTTGTACAGTGGCTCAGAGACATTCCCTGCTCTCTTTTGTCCTTTCCTAATAACTCCTTGCAGCAACAGGAGAGGTCACAAGAGTGCTTTGCAAACCTGTGCAACTCTCCAGGACCATGGAGCAGGGCTGAGATCCAGTTCCAAACTCATGACCAAGCTTCAGAAGAAATCTCACTCTTTCAGGACCTTTTCCCCACAGCTTCTGTAATCTCTAGAATCCCAGATACCCCCCAAAAGGAATGCACAGCAACTCCAACTTTCCACACTCCTAAAAGCTGTTTCATCAGCAATATTCCTGGCCATGATCTGCTGCCAGACTGCAGGAAATCTTGGCTCATGGGATGTCAGGGCTTGGGAACCAGCACAACAGTTCCTTTCCATACACATCATCCCTGTGGTCTGATGCTGCTGGCCTCTCCTGTTCACTACCCTATATTTACTTAAAAGTTAGGACCAGAGGATCAGAAGACAACCTGCAAAATTCATGTACAGCTGTGAGTTTTTTGGCAGAGAACAGGGCTGTGGCCTTGAGAGGAGTTATTGTCCTCTAGCTGAAGGAAAGAGAAAATGTGGTATTTGCAACCTTGGTGGTGGTGGTGGTGTTGTTTGGGTTTTTTTGTTTGGGTTAGGCGGTTTTTTTTTTGTTGGCTTGTTTTTTTGGTTGGGTTTTTTTGTTTGTTTGGGGGGGTTTGTGTGTGTTTCTGTTTATTTGTTGTTGTTGTTATTTTCTTAATATTTTTTTTTCCCACTCCAGACACAAAAGGCCAGACCGGTGTAAATAGTTGAAGCTATGTTAAAACCTATTTATAGCTGCTGAAAAATTTCATGTCTTCAGATTATTGCTTTCAATGGTTGGATTATTGGTCATTTGGGGAACAGGGGAAGGATCTTTGTACCAGAACACTGAAGAAAGCAAGAGGGGAAAAACATCCTGAGAGATCATCTGACCAAAACCAAGTCTCAAAACTTTCAGAGAAGGCATTTCCACCTCTTCCCAGGAGATAAGAGCCATCAGTATCACAATGCTGATGGGAAAATACAGGTTAACAGGGAGAAATAAAACCCTGCTGCCAAGGGAGGGGAACGCCCAGGAGGGGCTTGGCAGCACTAGGAGCAGAGATACTTCTCTGGACACCACACACCCAATGTGTAAATTGCTTTTGCTGGCCAGCAGGAGAGACAGGAGGGTTTGCCCACTTTTTCTCCTCCACGAGGGGTAGACCCAGCTGATTTCAGCACTGATAAAGATCACCTCATTATCTCCTGCGAAAACCACACAATTGCAGAGTGTCTCTGATGGGAGTGATGATAAGCACCAGCATGAGCTCACCTCGTTTGTTTGGGAGGTTTCTTAATATGCCAAGAGGCAGCGAAACCGCTGCTAATGCACCCCCAGAAGGATCTTGGCCAGGAAAGAGGAGCTGTCATCACCACCTTTCAGCCAGACACTAGAGATCAACAGCCGTGATATTGCAGGGAAACCCCCATCAGCAGCTCCAGCGTCTCCTCCCTGCGGTCCTGGTCCTTGCCTGACCCCTGTAACCATCCCCTCCTATCAGCCCAGTGCCACGAGCAGCCTCAAGGACTGGCAGGTCCTGGAAGGGCTCTGGTGACACCAGTGCTTGGTGCTGTCCTCTCCACCCACTCTGCTCTCTCTTCCCAACCTGAATCCTTTCAAGAACAGGTGGGTGGATCTTCTCAAAGCCCCCAGGATTTACACAGTTGATCCATTAAACATTTCCAAAAGCCCACAGAGCTTTTTTTCTCCCTGTTTTCTTCCTCCTCTTCCTTTTATTTTTTATATTCTCAGGTGAACACAGAATATTTCAAAGAGATCTCTGCCAGCATTGAAGCTTTGAAGCCAGCTGGTGGAGCCACCTCAGGTGACATGGAGCAGGAGCAGGGCCCAGCTGGGTGTCTTCCCAGGAGAACTAAATCAAAGCCAGAAGAAATGACAGCACAAACTGATCCAACTCAGTCTGTCTGGGCTTTCTCCCTCCCTCCATTACTGAGCCCAGCCCAATAGTCCTTCCAGGTTTAAAATTAGCAAAACCTTTGCTAAGCTTCAGATTAAATTCCTGGGTCACCAGCAGAGATAGCCTGTAGCAAAGCCTTGGATTTTATCTTTAATTATCAGCAGGAATATTATATTCTTGCAGAAACTGAGCTGAGAAGGAGCCAGCATCTGTGATCCCTGCTGCAGAGCTGAGCATCTGCTCGAGGGAGGGCTGGTAATCAGGAGGAGAGGGGTCAATAGAAGATGATCTTCTAAGTCTTCCTCTATAGACTGAATCTCTAATATGTTTACTTAGCCATATGCAAATCCTTTCCACAAACTCATGGCACTGCTGAGTACAAGCATGCACAGAAAATTAACAAAGCTGGAGCATCAATTCCTCATCTATCGCCGGTATCAGACTCCTGGTGACTGCGTGGGAGGAAGGAAAATGTGCTTTTTCCAGTGTCCAGGGAAACAGAGCTGAGTTTCCAACAGAGTTCTCCAACTCATAACCAAGAAAGCCTGTCCAGCACCTCACTGCTTCCCTCTCTCTCCTGCTGCTCTCCTTCCCTGATCTGCTCCTGGGCTGCTCCTTCCTGTCTCCCCAGGGCTTGAGCCTTGCCCTTGTCCACACCCAGTAGCAGAGTTTGCCCATGGCCAGTGAACTAATGCAGGAGAGCCTCAAACACAGGAATGGCATGAAGTGCAAAACCATTGCAGGGCCAACAGCTGGACTTCAATGATCCTTGTGGGTCCCTTTCAACTCTGGACATTCTATGGGTTTACAGTCTCCAAGTGTGCTCAGAAGAAGATGGAAGAGTACTATAGCAGCCTGGGATATAAACTCCTCACCTGGGCATCCTGTGCCTGCTGGAGACAATCCTGCTTCCTCCTGACTGCTGGTTGGAGGTTATTTTCCTTGGTGGGAACTAGAGAAGCATCCTAGTGACCACTCTGCTGGAGTAGGAACCTCTCATGGCCACCTTATTTCTTGCTGGGGCAAGGACAAAGTGTCACTTGGAAAGTGGACACTATGTTTGTCTTTTCACATATGTCTGATCTATGCTGGAGGAGCAGGAGGAACTGGAGGCCAAGGTGTGAATTATTACATGGTTGTGGAGCCACCAGAAATTCCCTGTATAACATCCTGGACTGGACCAGAAAGGGTGCTCTGGCTGGAGAGGAGGCATGGGCAGGAAAGGCCAGGAAGGCAGCACAGCATGGGCTGAGCTACTCACAGCATGGATGGCCCTGGCTTGGGACAGGTCAGTGTATCTGCAGCTCATCTTTTCACAATTCCTTCCTCTCTCTACTCTTAACAAAACATGCTCTGATGTATGTGTGGTGTGCCTAAGGTTCAAGGTCACCTTGTATTCAGCCCAGCACAATGAAATCTTAAAGATATAACAAAAGAGCTGGGTAGCTTTGAGCCTCTCAAGGAGTGAAGGGACTTGAAATAGATCACAGCTACCTGGAGCTTAGAAAGCCCTCTGTCCACTGCCTTCACTGGCTGCTGGTGAGACATCCTGCTCCTCTAGTGCAGAGGTCTGGGGATCCCCTCTGAGAGCTGATGGTGACAGCTGAGGAGGAATGAGGCTGCCTAAGCAGAGCCTGTGTGTTGCCATTCCAGCCCAGCCAGCCGGGTCAATTAAAAAATAAAGACAAAGGCCCTTGGTGCAGGTCTGCCATCCCTATCAAATTCATTATCTCCCCCACCAACAGAAAGAGGGCAACTGTTCACGTAAGGCACAGCTAATAATATCTGAGTACAGGACATTGCTGCTAAATTATAGGGAGGGCTTGGGAAGGGAAATTAGAGTCATTTGCAAGCCCAATAATAGGGGCTGTGCAGCATGAATGCCGATGCGGGAGCGGGCTGGAGGACAGAGTGGCTTATGCAACTGTCCCTGTCCTCCTGTGGTGGCACAGCCAGGCTGGCAGCAGGCGCTGGGTGGGGCTCAGGAGCAGGAGAGCTCAGCAGAAGTGGGCTTGAAAGCCAAAGGCAGCTTAAAACAGAGGGCAAAGCAGATGCCTGTGTGTGACATTGGAAGTTTCTCTTAGGGAAGAAGGCTCAGCCCTCCCAGCTGACACAAAAGACCCAGAGCAGAGTTTAAGGGCCTCACAGTTTAGGGTTCCCCCTCCAGCTACAAGGGATGGAAGGTCTGGTGGTTTCAACTTAAGGGGCACTTTCTGTGCAACATCCAGGAGCAATCAAATCCAGTGGGGAAACTGAGGCACGGAGAGACTGCACAGTCTGTGCCATGGCTTGAACCCTAAGGCAATTCTTGAGCACTTCTCAGTGATGTGAAATGTGGTGATGCTCCCTGGAACAGCTGCATTCCTGTAGCAAGCAAAGCATTTCCCACTTCTGACTACAGACACATCTTGAGCAAAAATCATAGAGCCATTGAATGATTTGGGTTGGAAGGGACCTTAAAAATCACCCAGTTCAAACTCCCATGCCATGGACAGAAACACCTTCCACTTGGCCAGGTTGCTCACAGCCCCATCCAGTACAGCCTTGAACACTTCCAGGGATGGGGAATCCATAACTTCTCCGGGCAATCTGTGCCAGAGTCTCACCACCCTCACAGCAAAGAACTTCTCTTAATATCTAAACCTGCTCTCTGTCAGTTTGAAGCCATTCCCCCTTGTCCTGTCACCCCAGGTCCTTGTAAATAATAAATAAATCCCTCTCCCTTAAAGGCTCCCTTCAGGTACTGGAAGACTGCAATTAGGTCACCCTGGAGCCTTCTCTTCTCCAGCCTGAACAATCCAAATTCTCTCAGCCTTTCCTCAAAGCAGAGATTGTCATCCATCAACACCCCAAGCCCTTCTCAGCAGGGCTGCACTCAATCTCTTCATCCCCCAGCCTGGATTTGTACCAGAGGTTGGCCCAACCCACATGGAGCACCCTGCACTTGGTCTTGTTAAACCTCATGAGATCCCCTGGTCCCTGTGGACGGCATCCCATCCTTCAGGTGTGCCACCCACACCACTCAGCTTGGTGTCACCTGCAGCCTCGCTGAGGGTGCACTCAATCCCTTCATCTGTGTCATTAAAGAAGATATTAAATAACACCAGCCCCTGAGGGGCACCACTTGTCACTGATGTCCATCATGACTCTGAACCATTGACCAACACCCTCTGGATGTGACCTCCAACCAATGTTACAGAGAAGCAGAAGTGCTCTCTGACCAAATACTCTCACACTGCTACCAAACCTAAAGGGTACCTAACAAATAAAATAAAATAAAATAAAATAAAATAAAATAAAATAAAATAAAATAAAATAAAATAAAATAATAAAACAAATAGAGCTGTGTCCAACTCCTGCAAAGACCAGTGTCCCCTTTTTGCCTACTAAGTTATTTTTCAAATTCCTTGACCTTGGACCCCTCTCAGGGCCCCTCCTGTAGCTGATTAGGAAATGCTCCATTCCTGATGAACAGGTGAAGCTGTGATTATATTAATCAGCTGCTCATTAGGGTTGCTTGGCTTCAGCTGATATAACACCAGCCCCATGGTGTATGGCCAACTCTGCCATCCTGGGATGTCAAAGATCCTCAGCTTTGTTGTTGTCCCCACTTGGTTTTGCTCACAGATGGGAAAGGGCTCTCCAGGACACAGCTGGGATCTGGCAAGCAAATCTCATCCCAGCAGCTGTGAGCCTCTTGCAGGCTGTGGATTGATCACCACTAAGATGTGCCTCTGACTCTCACACAGGGAATTTTGGACACTGAGAGACCTGACCCCTCAGGTGGAGGTAGCAGGGACCCTCAGTGCTGGAGCCAGCAGAGGTTGGTTCAAACTCCTTTCCATGTTCCTATGCATGGGGCAGCTCCAAGAGTCAGGCCCTGGGCAGGCAGAAGAGTCACTATTGATCTCATCCTGCCTCCTTCACAACTGTGACATGGGACAGAAGTTGCCCTGGGCTACCTGCACTCTCTGGAGACTTCCTGAAGAAGCCACTGCTCTTCTTTTTGGGTCTGTCATCCTGACAGCTGTCCCCAAGGAGATCGCAAAATCAAGACCCCAGTGTGCCAGAGAAACACACATCACTGTGCTCTAATCTCATCAGCTCCTCCAGCTCTCCTCACCAAATGCTGGGGACACAGCCATGCTCTTCCCTTCCTCTTTCTTCCTTTGTTCCATCCTCTCAATCAGGCTCTGGCTCAAAAAGGTTTCATTGCACAACAGCTACACTGGCTTTAGAAAGATGCAATTAAGATGAAACTCACTTATTTAAAGCAGATCCTCTCCCAGCACTGCTCTAATGTCACCTTTGATCACTGAAACCAACCCAGCTCACAGACTGCCAGGGACATGTCCTTTCATTTCTCCCTTTCCTCCTCGCTCCATTCAGACAAAAATGGTTTCTTTCTTCCTGCTGGTGCTCTGAGCATTTTGCAGAGCAAAGGACGGTCATTTTGGCATTGGCCAGCAGGAAAAAAAGAGTGAAATGCCCTGGCTGTGGGCCGTGAAGGTTGGAAAGGTCACACAGATCATGCTGCATTTTGGGCTCAGACAGCTTGGCCCAGGCACAGCGCTGCCCTGGGGTTGTGCTGCAAATAAGGATAGGCTTGGGGTGGGCAGGGGACCCCTCTAGCAATGAATCTAGAGGGAAGTATCCTGAGTATATTGGGGAAGGCTGTACCATTTCCCCCATTTATAACAGTCAGTTCAGCTCAAACCATCACTTAGGCATGGCTTAGCTTTAAACTCCCTGGCAGATCCTGCTCAGCAGCCTCCATCCATACACTCTCACACGTTTGATTGTCAGGCACTGAAACCCCAGATTTCCTTGTCATTATTGCATCCATCAGGTAGCATTTTCTCTTAGACTGGAGGTTTCCTGGCTGTCAGTGCTTCCACCCACACAGGCAGGTCTCGTCTGAACTGCCTCCAAACCTCTCTGCATCGCATTTTCTTTGGAAATGGAGAGCAAATACATGTGTATCCCTCTGTTCTCTCAGGGAGATGGCAGAGCAATTTGCAGGGTTCCCTGCATGGACAGGTTCCTTCATCTGAACTGTTACTTCAAACTGTTTTGTTTTGATCTGTGGGAGAGAAATCTCTTCCTGAGAGAAGAGCAAGAAGCTGCCCTGTTACAAAACACCAGTGATTAGCAATTCATCACTAGCCCAGGGCCAGGTGCCCTCCCCACTGCCATCTCAGGGGGACACTTTTTTTCTAATTCTTAGAAGTGGACATTGGCATGCCAAAAGTCTCAGCACTGGCATTACAGATTCCTTCTGATGTCTCCAAGTATCTCTGATTTAGCAGCTTCTGAGGATTTCTGAGCTCAGAGCACATTTCCACCCTACCAAGATGACAGCCCATGGGCCACATTCTGTGTATCAAAGAGTGACACTAGAGTGAAGGACCCCAGCCCCTGGCTCTGCTAAATCATTTGGTTACCCCTGACAGGGGGAAATTTGTCAACTCTCAGCAAAAGCTACAGTTTTAAAGGCATCCCACTCCATCAGACTGCTGAGGGCTGCATGCTCCATTCCTGCTTTGATCAGGAGTTGGGGGCAGCAGAGGTTGGATGAACCCTCTCCCCCTCCTGATCTACAATGCCAGCTGAGCTGAAGATCAGCATCAAGATCAAGGCTCCCAAGGTCTTGGTGCTTCAAGAGAGAGATGTCGTTCTGAGGAAAACAGCAAAGAAACCAGCCCAGGTGCTGCTTCTGCCTGTGAATCAGTCCAGATGGGCCATCACTGACCTGCTGAGTGCTCTTCCAGGCAGCCTGGACACAGATGGGGTATCAGGCATGGCAGGGCTCCCATAGCACATCCTGCTCAGAGCAGCCAGGGAGAGTGAAGCACAAAGCAAATGTTGGGATCACTGAGATCTCCACATCCTGCTCTGCCTGAGAGGCTGTGCCTGCCTCCCCCAGGTCTCTCCTCCTGCCTTCCCCCTCCATGGAGGCTTTTGGCACTTGAAGTTGTGATCAGGAAATGGAGGGCTTTTAAAAACACTGCTATTAAGAGCAATAAAAATAATAGAGCAGGAACATATGTCTCTCCACAGGGCCATCACCTTCTGCTCACTTGGATTGAAGTGTTTTACCATCAGAACATGACAGCATGCTGATACCTCACCAGAGCAAAAAAACTGAAGGCTTTATTACTGTTATTAACCTGGTTTTCTGAAGAAAGGCAACAGAACTCCACGTGTACCCACCCTCATAACTCCTTAATCGGTCAGCTAATTTCAACCCACAGGGCTGGAAAGGTGGAGGCTGCCAGAAGCCTCAGTCTGTGCACATGCCACTGGGACAGACAGAGGGACAGGCAGAGGGACAGGCAGAGCACAGGGAACACCCAGCAGGGCAGATCAGCCCCTTACCAGATACCAGAGAGCACCCTGAGAAAGCATACAATCCCCACCTCATACCTTTCAAACCCCAGAGGAACACAGAAAGACAGGCTGTGGGCTTTTCTAAGCCCTTGTTGGTTCCCTGGTCCAGGATGGAGCCAGCACCAAGGTACAGGGCCCAGGGGAGGCTGAGCCTGAGCCCTTGGCTCCTGTTTGTCCTGTCACAGCATTGCCAGCAGGGAGTTCCCAAAGTCTTGGTTTGATATAAGCACTGACACATCCCATGTCCCAGAGAGATTGCCAAGGGGTTTTCAGGCCCTCCAGGCTGGGCTGGCTGAACAGGGATAACCCAGCCCAAGCTCAGCAGCTGCACAGGGCTCCTCTCGAGGGACCCAGACCTGGTTTGAGCAATCAGCCATCCCTCTTCTTGGCCATTCCTGCAGCACACAGCACAGCCCCACTGCTAACACCACAATTCCCAGTCACCTGTTTGGGCTCTGGCTCTCAAAGGCTTCCCATTTCACCCCTCCAGAGAGGTCAGAGCTGCCCATGTCCTTCAAGAGCCATGGGGAAGAGCAGGGACTTTGTCTCCACATACAACCACAGGCAATGCCACACGTCCAGGAGCACAGCACCAAGGTTTCATTGCCTGGGTGACATCCAAGGCACCATCCATCACCCAGGCACAGACCCAGGCAAGCAGCCAGACTGGCAAGGACAGGGAGGGTTTCCCATGGAAAGCTGAAGTCAGTCCAAGCCACAGGCACAATTCAGCCAAGAGTCCTCACTCCTCACACTCCCTGAGGAGCAGGGAGAGCTCTCCATCCATTTCCTGGAGCTCACATGTTTTGGTCTGTCACTTGAGCCCACTCCCATGCAGCTGTGACCAGGCTGCTCACTCTGTTCAGCAACACATGTGCACAGGCTAAACAGCAGGTCTGGAGCAGTTTGGTTTTGCTCATATTTTCTGCCTTCATTACTGAGGTAAATAATCCATTTTAGTAAACAGAGGGGCATTGCTCTTGCATTGAAAGCAAGGTTGCCCTGATGTCAGTCTGTGTGAGGCAGATTAAGGTAACTCCATAACTGCCCTTTTTCTAGTAAAATCTCAGTTGTTGAAGTCCTCCTGTCCCCTCAATGATGGCAGGAAGGACAATTTCCCCCTGCCCACTAGTTTAATCCCTGACCCACACTAAATTGCTGAGTGTTGTGCATGAGCAACACTGTTCAAGGGATGACCAACTTCCTTATAGTGAGAAACCCCAAGGCCTAATTCACCTCTGGGGTGAAGCAGGTCTCAGCACCAGGCTGTTTGGATTGGCAATAAGCAGCCATAAAGGAGTGGGAACTAAAGATCAATCTACACCAAGGGCTTAAAACCGAGCTGAACTTCTGGCCAGGGTTTAAACTGCACAGCAGCACACCCTTGGAGTAAAGCAGCAAAATAAATGAAGTCACCGAAACAATCACACTCCCTGCATCTTTAAGGTCAGGATTTTCACACCACCCTCTCTCCTGTGTTTTGGCTTCCAGAGTCTGTTTTTCACAGGTACAGAGAGTCGCAAGTCTGCAAAGGGGAAAAAACACAAAACACAATAAAACCAACAAACCAGGGAAGTGACTTTTGCTGTTGTCATTTTCCCTGTCTCCCAGCAACAACAGTGTCTTCTCCACCTTGCTCCCCTTCCAGCACCTCACAGCTGGCAGAGATCTTAGGAACAAACAAGGCTCCCTGCAGCGAGGGCTGCCTGGCAAGGGCTGAAGCTTCAGTCTAGCATGAGGACGATCTTTTCACCTGCAGAGGTGACAGCTCTTGGTTTATGTCTAACCATCAGCTCTCATCCTCCATCTGCAAAGATTCCCAACCCCATTCCAGGGCTGAACAGATGGTGACAGTGTCTGGGCTAATGCCCAAGTGTCAACAAGACAGCTTCTTGTTTCCACACAGACTTAGCCCTGGGAAGGGAAGTGGAAAAAAGCATGTGATAAGACACTGCCACCTCACCCCGTCTAAACAGTCACACTAACCCCAGGACAAGTTTCTGGGTCTGTATTATTGATGTTGTTCCTTTTAGGCTGAGGGAGGGTTTCCCAGGGGGTGGATTTTGCTCCAAGAGACCTTTCTGTGCCTGTCTCAGGAGGGCAATTAGCAATCAGAGCCTCCTCCAGAGCTTGTCTTTTTTCCAATTTATACATGAATAATCAGCATAATTTCATGCCAATTGTTTTGTGTTCTGACACCACAGACATTCCATGTTACTCTGCTACCAAACTCCTCTGCTCCTTTTTATGGAATTGGTTAAGTGCTAAACCACAGCTTCCACATCCTCAGAACCATTCATGCAACTGGTGTTGTGACAGAGCTGGGCACAGGCAGAAGCACATCCTCAGAAGGATGTACCACTGGCACATAAAAGTCAAGCACAGTCAGTGTTTGAGGACTTTGAGGGCAAAGTTGTTGAGAAGAGGTTGTGGCTAAGGTGACTCTGAAAAGATCTCATCAGCTTACCCACATGTGTGGTAACCATGCCTGCATAGGGACAGTAGAATTTCACACCTCTATAGATGTGTTTTCCTGACATTTTCATCATCAAACACTGATTTCAGCTTCCAGATGTCTTGGAATGCCTGCATGCTGGGGAAAATCCATTGCTCAGTACTGCCTCATGAAACCCATTCTGGAAACACATTGTGGGTGTCCATTCACTACTTACTGGTCTTAGTGGTGATGGGGGAACCAGAAAACCTTCTTGAGGAATTTATGCCACCCCTTTATCTATCCCAGATAGGAGATAGGACAGCATGCTCTCCATGCCATGAGATTTCCTCTAGAAAATTTCAGGACAAAAGTCCATGGCAAAGGTAGAAAACTGTCCCTGAGTAGTTAAAGTCCACAGAGCCATTTAGGAACTCAAGGATCCCACTATGGCTAAAGGAAAGATGAAGCTCTGTATCCCTGAGGGCAGACCTGTCTGATCTGCTGTTAATTCTGCCACCAACCTTGGTACCTTTGTGTGCTATCACAGACAAATTTAAAAAGTGACTGTGAGCAAGTGCATCCGGCACACACTGGTCAGGCAGTGCCTCAACCAAATTAAGGATCACTGGGAGCTTGGGAGCACCAGCAAAGTTGTATTCAAAGGAATTGTGATCCATGCTGGATTTATCCAGGGGAGCAACAAAGATTTATGGACTGTCACAAATATAGGACTGTATTTGAGTTTGCTAACCCTGTTTCCATTCCAATAGCACATTGTGCTTGGATTCACAATCTCTCAGACAAAGCAGGCTGGGCCCTGCTCTCATTACATATGGGCTATCCCTACTAAATCCAAGGGAATATCTTCTTTGCTGTCCTGGATCAAGGCTTCCTTACATGCAGGGCTGCCAGGAGGAGACCAAGGGCTGTGAGCCATGAAGGTCCTCTGGTAGCCCAGAGCCACAGCCACTCACAGACACCACAGGCCTCCTCCTGACCCTTTTCCTCTGAGTGCAGAACAGCAGCAGAGTTATTAAAGCACCAGCTGGGCTGGCAGAAATAAATACTTCCAATCTGCCTGCAAAACCAGAGTGGCACAAGATGACTCTTGACTTGCTCTTGGGTGCCCCTTTGGGCTCTGGGGCACCTGCCATCCTCCCTCCTGAAGGATTGTGGGCATATCCTCAAGCTGTGTTTACAAAGGGATTTCAGGCTCCTTTAGGATAAGATGTTGCTATAGAAACAGCAGAAAGGAGATTGAGCTCACTGGGGGAAGGCCTGGCCTCTATTGGCTTAAGCAACAGGAAAGCCCATGAGGGGAATGCAATTGTCTGGAGATTGAGCAGGGAGCACAGCCTGTTTTAATGAACACATCCTCCTTTTTGGGAAAAGTAGGAAACTGAGTTTCCACAGCCTTCTACAAGACCAAAAAGTTCCCAGTGCAGGAAGAATGTGCCCGACACAGGGAACACCAAGAGACATTTTCCAGCCTTGAGGTGGGATCTCGGGCTCAACCACCCTGCCAGAAAACTTCTACCCAGCTGGAGCTTGAGCTCATAGCTCAGCACTGCTGTCATCACTGCGTGGTGTCTCTGCATGGCAGATGGAGTATGACTGGCACAGGAAATGCAGAGGACCAGAGACAAGATGCAGATGGATAATTGAAACCTCTTACAACTGATGAGCTCTGAATAAACCTGCAACAGAATCATTAAAAAGGTAACCAGCTCTGATCCAGGTGAGAGCCATTTCAAAATGCAAGGTACAAACTAAGAAAACAGTGATTTAACCCCAGGATCACATCTTCCAAACCAACACACACCACCTGGAATAAAAACCTTGCAAAGAAAAACCTCTGTGCAAAGCTCAGCCAGGGCTCATCAGCAAAGGGCCATCATTAACTGCTGAAGTAGCAGGGCGTTTCCTTTCCCAAAGGCAGAGCTACCACACAGCTCTGCGAACAGCTCTTCACAATCAGCCTGTGTTGAAACAAACCCAATCAGTGAGACACTGAGAATGACTGTCCCTCCATGGATCCCTGCAGGGAGCTGATCTGATTACAGAGTGAGCTGGGGAGGGACCAGAAAGCACCCAGTGGGGGGCTGTGGAGAGGAAAATCAGAGCAAAGTCTCCGAGCCGAGAGCCTGTGAACAATAAACTCCACTGGCTGCAAATAAGAGACACTTGGAAAAGCTGCAGCTCCACAGCTGCACCAGCCTCTAGTGAAGTGGTCAGCTGGGAACAGCAGAGCACAGATTGTGATTTCCACACTGCCCTGAGTGGCATGAACAGCAGAGAACCCAAGGGAGGAAAGCTCCAGCCCTGTTAAAGCCTGGTGACCAGGAAGAGACTCTTTCTGCACCTAGCAGCCACAGCACAAAGGCTGCAGAGCCAAGAAGCACACCCTGGATGGATGGAGCCTTGGCATGGGCTCCATCCCATGCCATGGTGGAGGTGGCATTTCCCTCATGAGAAGGCAGGGCAGGGCTAACAGCTGTCCCCAGCCAGGCTGGGAGGTCATCCCACTTCCTAGTGGGTGACAGGGCTCAGAAGTAGTGGCAGCAGTCCCCTGCTGCCTCACGAGCATCTCTGGTGTCAGCTCCAAGGAGATGCTTTTAGAATGAATTTGGCCCCACGATGCACAGAAACCAGCATGCCACCAGCTGTCCCTAAGGTGAACACCCTGGCAGTTCTTGTATGTTGTCATTTGTCATTTGCCTCTCCCCAGGACTGTTTCCCAGAATTTGCCTTCCCCAACAACTGGGTCATCTAAACCCTGCCAAAACTCTTATTTCCCTCCCCCACATCAAAAACCTGCTGGCAGTGGGGTCTGAACTCAAACACAACTTCCAGGAGATGCCTAGGTCTCCTCACAAGCTTTTGGATCCACTTCCTAGAGCTAAGCTCCTGCATGGGGCTGGTGCTTAGGATGAAGCCCTCTCTTTCCCCGTGTCAGACACCCCAAACAGCAGAATGGGCCCAGAGCTGGTGACCTGAGCCCCCTGACTGTGGGGTGGCACCCACAGTGCACAGTCCTTCCTGTCACACTGCCAGCTGGGGGCTATGAAGAACTTTATGAGACAGGCACCAGAGGGAAGATGTGAAAAATCATCTGCAAACCAGATGCAAATCTAATAATATTGCCAGCTCCCCGAAGGGAATGAGGAAGTGAAGCAACCTGGAACAACTGTCAAAATAATACACTCCCCAGTGTGGATGTGAATGGGTTTCTCACTAGGTGCCAGAGTCACTGGTTTAACCTTTCTGCTCACCCCTGTCTTCTCACTTTGAAGTAAAATGCTTATTTAACATCAAGAAAAAAAAAATTAAAAAAAGAAGGGCAGAAAACAGAGTCAGAGCATCCCCTGGAAGTGTGGATGAAAGGACACTGGAGGACAGAAATAGACCTGAGAGAAAGGCAGGTGCTTTGGGGAGGAATGTGTGCTCTGCTTGGGGTCAGAACACCCTCCCCTTGGCCAGATCCTGTTAGAGGCAGCAAGATCTGGATAGACACAGAGAACTACAGAGATACAGTGATGGTAACTGAACAAATCCTGCTGGAGTCAGGCAGGAGCTTTTCCCCCTGTTACTTCTGGAGTCTCAGACACGGTCTCAGCCAACTGACCCTCAAGTGGAGCAAGAGTCCCAGTAACACACTGAAAGACTTTGGTGTGTCTACATCAACTAATCTTTCTACTGATGCATCCACCCCCCTATTCATCTTTAAACTCCTTTATTCCTGCCCACATCTCTCTGATTTACACACCCATGCATTCAGAGCAGCACTAGAGCTGTCTGGCACAGTAGCATCAAAACTCAGGAAAAATTCCTTTTTGAGCCAGGAGGACCCGTCCAGCCTCCAAACATTCAGGGAACAAGACATTCCAATTTCCCAAGTCCTGCATTTGGGAAAAACAACTTTCCCAGAGGAGAAATCAATATCAGGGCTCTTGGAGAAAGTGAAGTGTCTATGGCCTTCCCTAGGATCATCCATCTGCAGCCCATGGGAGCACGATCCTGTTGTAATTAAGAATATTCTTCAATGCTAGTGGCACCAACAGGACACAAATGGAAGAAGCTGTGTTATACTGACACCAGTCCACCAGGAGAATCTCTAGGCTGAGACCAGCTCACTTTGCTTTTCACACAGGGGACAGTTTGGGAAGTTTTATTTGAGGAAAAAAGACAGTTCAGGTTTGTATCAGGAGGAAGATAAAAACACACTTGTTCTTTCATCTCCCAAAGAAGAATAACCAACTTTGAAGGTCAAGGTCCAGGTCCTGCTCTCAGGTGAGGTGCAGGACAACACCCATTTAACTGGTGAGAGGGGCTTAACTAGAGCTGTATCAGGTAATGGGATAGAAGTAACCAAAAAAAGAGGTGGAAGGACACATAATCCCTTCGGTAAATAGTCACGCTAACATCTCTATTTGTGTATTTGCTGATCACAGTTCAGCTGGAAACAAAAGCAGGCAGGGTGGCAGAAAGCACCAAGAGCTCCTGAGGGAAAGTGAGCTGGGAGCAGTGGAAGGAGCCCCAGCACCTGAACAGGAGGAGCAGAGCAGGTGCTGATGTCAGGTCCATTGATACCCCAGTTAAGGCAAAGTGATAACTCAGGCCCAGAGAGACAAGTAGAAATAAATCTAAAGTAGCAAGGGGTGTTTCCAGATTTTTTTTTTTTTTTCATATCTTATTGCCTGCCAGAAATAAGAGCAAGGGAAAAATTCACTTTTTATCATACCTTCTCAGAGGTGCTGAGTAGGGTAATGAAATAGAAAATCTGTTTCCAAGGTACATTCAGCCCTGAAATGTGAACATATTTCCCTGGATGGTTGGAAAGGGAAAAATAAATAAATTATAACTGTGGCCTCCCAAAGTCATGGCAAAAATTGAGGTGTTCACTTAAAAAAAAAAAAAAAGAAAAGAAAGAGGGGACATGTTTCTGGAAGAACTGCTCATTCTGATATTTGCCAGGCAAATTCAGCCCAGAGCATGCCATGGCAATGAATAACTAAAGATTCACTGTGGCTTGGCCACTGCTTGAAACAAAACACTGGATTTGGGGATTCAGGGCAACACTTTCTCTCAGCTGCATTAAAAGCCAATGTTCAGGTGCTCCCAGTGGGCCCCATCTTGGGCAGCCTGCATAGACAAAACACACTATTTATCTGCTGAGCATGGTACCAGCAGCAAACACAGCATCTGACTGGCAGTATCCAGGGCACTTTGCCTTCACAGTCCTCTTGCCTTACACCTCACAGCTGAGGCTATGGATTAGGGAAGCAGGTGCAGACCTGGGAACAGCACCTGCAAGGTGCAAGCACCTGCACTGCAAGGACAGTTCAGAGCTGGAGCTTGGGGTGCAAGATCCTCAAAGCCACCCAGAGCTGCAGACTGGAAAAAAGCTCCCAAATGAGCACCTGAAGGTAAGGAAGGTATTACTGAGCCATGTGGGAGTGAGTTAATCCCAGTTCTTCTGCTGGCTATGTAAAAAAGGTCCCAGTAGCAAGAAACCAAGGTATTCATGAGCAGATCTTTACACTCTAAAAATCCCCTCCTGCTATCCCTGTTCCCAAAGAGGGCAGGGAGACTCTGTTGCCCAGCCCAGAAGCATTGCCCAAACATCCTCACCCTCCTTGCACAAACCTAGCTAAAATTTATCATTATTTGGGCCCCATCCAGCCCAATTCCTGCCAATCTCTTCATAAGAAGAGATCAAACAGCCTCTTTAAGCCCCCGTTGACTGCAGGGGCACTGTGGTGCCCTGTCCCCTTTGGTGCTTCTCTCCCCTTTCATGCCATATTGCAGGTTACTCTCCTGATGAAACGTGCTGAAAAGCCCATCTGTCTGCCTGCAGGACAGGCAGCTCCTGACAGATGTGTTGCCAGTGTCCACACTTCTCCATCACTTTCCTGTCTGCCACTGCCTCTTGGATATTAAAAATCACCTGAAGCGATGATTCCTCACTGCTCTGTGCTCCCTCCTCCAGTCTGTCACCGTGTAAGCCACTTGACAGGTGATTATTCGGTCACTGAAGCCAGGGAAGCCGGGCTGAAGGAAATTAGTGTCTCCTTAAATAAACACGATTTGGAGAGGGTTTCTCCCCGGACAGACAGGCTATTTTGGGATCACACCACTAAGCTGCATTATGGCTGTGTGGACAGGCTGGCTCAGAGCAGCTGCCCTGCTGGCCTTTTGCACCCCCTGTTCCTCCCCTGAGGCACTGCTTAGCCTGAGCCATGGCCCATGGCCATGGTTTTTCTGTGCCTCTTGGTCAGACTGGGCTCCTCTCCCTGCACAGTCACTGACTTGGTGTCCCTCTTCCAGGAAACACCACTGTCCCCTCTGTTATATAAGATGAATAATAAGCAGCTTAATTTCCTTGGACGTGCACTGTGTTGTTCTGATTAAGGCAATGCACTCTTTGGCTTTAGGAACTGATCTGTGCAGCGTTACTCTCTGGTGGTCTGCCATCCCAGCTGGAGATATCTCTGCTCCCTGGCTTAGGTTGAGTTTACACCTGAGCAGAAGATCCCTAGATCAAAAGCAGTGTGGCTGATGAGTGCATCATCATCTTCAAAACAGCCATGAGGAGCCATGCAAAGTCATGTCTCCTTCCAGTTCTCTGTTTAGTAACCCCTCCAAACAAGATTTCAGTGGGAGACAAATACTGATGATGCTTCATACAACCCCCTCTTACACTCCTAGTTGTTCTTGCTTTGGGGCAGGGCATCTTCAACACCATCCCTCAGAAAACCAGTGGGATGAAACTGAAAAGATTACTTATAACACTATCCAAAGGCTGATTAAATCTGAGTTATCATCCCCTTTTGCATTAATTTTCCATCCATACTTTTATTTGGTAGTTTGAGAATTAGCCTACAATTTTCACTAGCTGAACATCCCACTTCCTTGGGCTCCCATTTGCTGGGAATACCTGGCACAGCTTGAGGCATTTCCTTTCATTCCATCACTTACTACTTGGAAAGAGAGATCAACACTCATCTCATCCTCTTTCAGGAAAAAAAAAGAGGATATTTTGCCTGGTGTGAATGTTAGAGCCAGGGGTTGTTTTTTTTGCTTACCAACACAAACCCACTCATTTTCCTGAGACCAAACCTCCCAGGCACTGCTGAGAGATAACCTCTATCCTTCAGCATGAGCATAAAGCAAAGACTGGGCAAGGTCAGAGCCCTGCAAGCCCCCTTTGAGCACTGTTGACTGTTTAATCCCTGCCCACTGTGGCTCCTCTGCTAGGTGAGCACCTTCCACATCAAAGCTTAGTCTGTCATGGCCCAGCTCCTGGAACCACTCGTGTGTCAGCTTTTCCACTAAACAGAACACCTTCAACTGGGCCTTGAGTAATTTTGAGTATTTTTTTAAAGTAATTTTGTACTTTCCCTCATATCTGCATCTAGAGTATTTGTCTCCCTGCAGATAGTCTCATGAGCAGTTCAAAGGAAATTTGCTCTGGCTACAGGAGCTGCTCTGTGGATAGAGTCAAGATGGATTTCTGCTCTGCCCAGAGCTGCCACTTCTGCAAAAATATATTAAAAATTACATGAAATTGAGCTTCTGGTTTGAAAACCCTTTCCACAGAGACACTGTGGTGTGCCACCAGAGCTCAGATCAAATGTGATCTATTTTCAAGTAGAAAAGATGGCTCTTTTGCTCCTATTGCTGATCACACCAGGCTCCTCTTGGGTCAGCTGTCACTGAACTCTGCTCATTCCCACGACCCAAATAGCTGCAAAGGTTTGCATTGTTTGCAAATGAAGGGAGACATTGGCACTGCAGCTGAAGCTTCTTGAACAACTGAGCTGAACATTTCCACAGCAGTCACAGTCAACAACCAGTTGCTTTTCACTAACCATCTGCCTGCTGTCAAGGCAAAATGGAAACAAGCCCACCCCCATTCATCACCTTAATAAAACCCATCATTTAACATCATCCCTGACACAAAGATCTCTTCATTCCCAGTGCTGATGCACTGGTCTCCACACAAGCTGCAGGAGCAATGCTATCAGCAGCAGCAGTGGAAGGTTTTGAAGTTGGGTGTGAGCTGGACATCCAGTCATGAAGCAACCAGCAAGTCCCCTGAACTTGCTCTGTGTCACATCCCTCCCCAATGCTCTCAGCTTGCTTGAACCTGATGAGTTGGTTCCACTCTTTTCTGTGCTGTTGGTTGTTTTCTCATCTCATGAGCATTTCCCTGTTTGATGAAAATATTTTGCTCCTTTCCAAATGACTGTGGTTTCTGGAGATAATCACCTATGCCACAGACAGAAGAATTAATAGCCAGGATTAAGGAACTGGGAAGAGAAAGAGAAACAAAAAACAAAAAACAAAAAACAAGGTTATTCACAGTTTGATACTCTGGCCTGCTTCTCCTCAGCTGTCTGTCATCCTCCTCCTGGCCTCCTGAGTTAGATAAACTTTGCCTTCTGCTGCTATGCAGTCAAAAAAAGTCTTTATTCTTCTGTCAAATTTGCCTTCTTGAAAACTGGTAGAAATCAGCCAGGAAATCAGAGGGAAGAGGAATAATCAGCACTGTTTTTCACACTGGGAAAATCAAGGCTCAGAAAACGGAAAGTGAGTTTCCAGAGGTCACGGGGACTGTCCGTGGCAGAGAGGAAAGGGACCATGGGGCTGTGTCCTTCTAACACCTTGGCTATATCTCACAGCCTCTAGAGACAGACTTACAGCATTGCATATTTCTCTGGCCCTCTTACAAAGCATTTCCCTGCCAGCAGCTCCCTTCTCAGGCAGGGAGTCCCAGAGGTGGAGACTCACAGCAGCACTGGGAAGCTGTGTGACAGCAGGACTGGTAGGTGTAGTCATTCCCTGGGGACAGGTTCCCCTCAGACAGCAACAGAACTCCCTCTCCCCCTTCATTCCTGCTCTGATCTTCCCATTCATCTTCCTTCTCCCTCGTCATCCCCAGATAATCCCATTACTTAAGCTGATGTCAAGCTGCTGCTAAGCACTGTCACCTCTGCCCTTGGCTGGGCTACAAAGCTGCCCCAAGCATGGGACACTCAAGAGGATGCTCATACTGGCATGGGCGTTGCTGGAGTCAATCATTTGGCTTGGAAGCTTCCCTCTGGGACCATGAGGGTTTGAAAACATGACCTTGAGTTGTCACCTCACAGAGAGATCCCAAAAATTTGGAAGAAAATATCTGAAAGCAACCGATGAAATACACAGCTCTGCTTCAAGGAGAAAGCCCTCTGGGGTCAGGGCAGTTTGGTCTCAGGTGAGGAGCAGATTCATGAGGACCCCTAGATTTTAATGGGACAGGGGTCCTGAGTCAGGTTTGTGGCTGTGAGCTCCTGGCCCACAAGCTTCAAGCTGACCTGCTGCCCACAGCCCCTCCCCAGCCAGCTGCACATCCCCAGGCAGTCCTGGAAGAGAAGAGGCACTGCATAAAAGGCAAAAAGGGCTACAGGGGAGAACATTAAAATGAAACATTTAGAGCTGCCTCTTTCTGTTGTGTCTTCCCCCACACTGTCAGCCTGGCCTTTCCTTGCTCAGCGCTGTGGGGGTGACTGGCTCTGATCAATTGCCCTTTATTTCCACATTAAATGAGGCAGATGGGGGATGAATATCTCCCTCTGCCATGCAGCCCCGTGCATAATTTTTGTTAAAAGCTTGTTAACTTGCCCTTTTTACTATTATTATTATTATTTCCTCCTTCCAAAGTCTTTGTTTCTACATGCCATTTAGAGAACCATAGGAAAGAATTTTAACAGTTATGAAATGCCAAATTATGCTAAATAGATTCTGGATGACCTTAGCAGAAAGCTGGCACATTGACAGACCTGCTATACCACCCATTGTGTCCAATATCAAGTCAAAGTCCTATCTGAATCTCCTCCAGGAGTGCCACATGGAATCCCACCAGCTCAAGGAATGGTCCCACCTGATATTCCCCAGTGGATGTCCCAGTGCACTGCCAAGATCAGGTGCTCAAAGAACCGGAAAATGCAGGACACTCCAGCACAGGACAAATGCTGCTCTACGCACCTGACTTTGATCAGTCAGGTGTCTGTCCACATGCTGGGGCTGGTGGGCTTTCCCTCCAGAGTATTGGGCAGCTTCCCTCCCTGGAAAGAGCTGCATCTTGTACCACCCCACGGCAGAGGAGTGCAGAACAGCACAGAGCTCGTGTGAATGCTTTTAGGGAAGATCCCTTCACCACCTTCTCCCTGGCTAGCTGGAAACTCAGGGTGGGTTGTAGAAAACAAATATCTGCCCCTTGGCATGCCTGAACACTCTCCCTCATCAAGGAAGGCTCAGCATTCAGATGAGCTGCATGTTTACATCTGCCACGCTCGCCCCGAGGGCTGCGCTGCACACACTTGGATGGCTACGACAAAAGGTCACCTGCTTCCTCTGCACTCCCTCCTGCATGAGCCTGGCAGGGAGCTGGACAGGCACCTCCAGGGGGAAGGGCCAGACAGCCTTTTATCTCTTCTTCCCACAGAGGAAACAGCAGCAGCAACCTTAGAAATCCAGGTTAGGAACCTTTTGGAGGCTAACACGGTTTCTTCCCCATACCTGCCTGCTACATGGGAGATGTCACCTGCCAGCAGAGTAGTTGGAAGAGATGTGTGCACTGGCTTCATTCAGGTCACCTCTGAGTGTCTTTGCTTGCAAGAGAACAGCCAGCTGAGAGCTGCTGTTCTTAGCTGGAAGAGAGGGAGCTTTGCTGAGCCCAGCAACAGGCAAAGATGCAAAGACACGAGGCTTCCTTCCACATACTAGTGCTAACAGCAGGCTGGGAAAAGGGTTTACTGCACAAAGCTCCTGGAGATTTCTTTTTTCTTCTCCTGTTCCAGCTGAAGATGAAAATCCCAAGCTCCTGTGAAACTAAATAGAAATAAAGCCACCTGGTTTGGGTCAATTAAAATGTTTTGTTTCAGTAGCTTCTGAACTTCTGTTAATAATCAGCTTAAATTGCACAACAAGGGCATTTCAATTAGAAAACTAAAAATCTTGGTTGTCAAAGGGGGACTTTTCAAGAATTCGAGGGCTCTTTTTTTAAACCAAGATATTTGTCAAAGCTGTTCTTTTTACAAAATTAAAAAAAAAAAAAAAAAAAAAGTCCCCACTTCAATAGATCTGCTACCTTTTAGACACAAACAGAGACAGGGAGAGAGAAAAGTAAGGCCCAAAACTGGTTTGACACCAAGATCATAACCAAGGTCACTCACTAAATCACCATCACATCAAAGGTTTGAAATGATAGGATGAGTTCTGTGTTCCTCACTGGCATCTGCTATTGCTTTTTGTAACACCAAGATTTCACTAATGACTTAAAATCTCCAGCCCATCTTTCATCCTCAGTCATGACATGGAAGCTACATTACCTCCTTAGGAGATTAATGGGACCCTATTGCACAGGAACTGGTGGTTCCCTCATCATCCATACTGCTGATGCAGCATGTTTTATGACCACTCTGCCTGGGTAGCTTGGACATGACTGAAGTGATGAATAACTGCCTCTGCTTTGGGTGCAAGAAGAGAAACCCCCTCAGCACTGGTTCAATTGCTAAGGCAGAGCAGAAGACGATGTTGCTCTTCACAGAATGGGCTTGGAACCCCAAGAACCACGTTTACAAGTGATGCTTTGTCACCTGAGTTATTGCCAGTGGCTGTTGTCAGATTCCTGAGAAGGCAGCAGATCTGTGTTCACTAAAGAACAGAAGAGAGACTCAAAGGCAGCAGTGGCAGAAAGAAATGTGCATCTCTGAGGGCTCCACAAAGGCACAAGAACACAGCCAGGAAATAGTTCTCAATGTACACAAGTACATGTCCATACAAAAGTTAGCAGAGCAGAAGAAAAAGTAAAGTTTGCTCTGTGGAGCCACCTCAGCCACTTTCCCATGCCAATTTTGGGAAAACAGCCTCAAAAAAACACATGAAGGAGGAAGGGATCTAGTAAAACAACAAAAAGGGATTTTTAGAATTTCTAGAAAGCATACAGGCAAAATCCTATGAAGTGACAACATAGAAAAGAAAATATCCTAGTAAACAGATTAATTTTTCTACAAAGAATCCTAGAAGAAACTGGGAAACTATTTGCAAAGTTTCTGATAAGCACTCTAGGGCATTTCTAGAAAGTGAAACAAGAAATGGTTTGAAAGCAACATTGACATGGAAAAACAAAGGGGAGATTTCTAGCAAGCAATGTGGAAATTTCTGGGAAGAAACATAAGAAATCCTGGGAAGTAATATGAGAATTTCCAGAAATCATATGGAGATATTCCTTGGAAGGAACCAAAAAAATTCCTTGGAAGCACCCTGATAAAATTCAAAAGAAATCAAAGGAGAAATTTCAGGAAAATTATTGGAAAACTTCTTGGGACATTTCTAGGAAGCAAAAAAGAAACTGCTTGAAAGTAACTCCTGTGGTAAAATGTCTAGAAAAGATCAGGGAAGTTTCTAAAGTCAAATGTGAAATTCTTGGAAACCAGGGGACAGTCCTAGAAGGCTAGGAGAAAATTCCTGGAAAACAACCTGAGAACTTTCCAGAAAGCAACATGGAGCTTCCTAGGAAGAAAATTTGGAGAAAACTTATGGAAACTCTGGAAAACTCAGAGAAAACTTATGATGTGTTCCCAAAAAGCACTTGCAGAATATTCAGAAAAAAATCAAAGCAGAAATTTTTTCTGAATTTGCTTCAAAATTGCTAGAAATCAATCGGGCATCCCTGGAAAATGTGCTGGAACATCCCTAGGAAGCAATGTGGAAATTCCTGAGAAGAAATGAGGAAAATTCCTGGAAAGAGCCCAGGATAATATCAAGAAAGGAAATGGAGATACCTACAAAGTAGTGGGAATGTTGAAAGCACTGACAGTGCTGATTTTGAAGGGGAAGAGCAGGTGAGGGTGGCAGCGGACCTTGAGAGAGGATCAGGGGAGTTTGAGAAAGGTGTGATATCCCCAAGATCCCAAGAGTGCTGAAGGTGAAAGGCAGGGGAGCAGCACCCAACCTCAGGAAGGTCCAGCTTGGTGCTGGGATGGCAGGAGACCAGGAATGTCACCTCAGACACCAAGGCTCACACATGAAGGCACACAAGGGCACATTAAGTCTGCCCACATGAGCCTGATCCACATTCATCTAGTCTGTTCCTAGAAATCTCCAGTGATGAATAAACCCCTTCTCCATGTCAAGGCATCTCTGTATTTACCTTCCCATATCTCTGGAAGAGCTTTCTTAGGTGTACAGCCTCAATCTCTGAATCTCCTCTTTCCCTGTCCCCTCAGGCACTGAGAAGGATGTGTTCCTAAGGCCACAGGATAATTTGAGTGGAATGGGAGTTTAGGAGGTCTTTAGGTCCAAATTCTGCCCAAAGCAAGGTCAGCTCTGAGGTGAGAACAGGTTGTTCAGGGGCTTAAATCCTGCCAAGGCTGAGACTGCACAGCCCTTCTGGGCACATGTCCCACTGCTTGACTGCCCTCACACAAAAAGTTTGTGTTGTATAGGGAGGATGTATGTATAACCTAAGGATGTATACATAACCAGCCTGAACCTCTCTTGTTCTACAGGATGTCCATTGCTGCTCATTCTCCTGCTGTGTTCCACTGCAAAGAGCCCAGATTTGACTTCCCCATGTATTCCTTTCAGAAGGCTCCTGAGCACATCCATGGCTGCCCACGCTGCCCTGGCAGCCCTCCTTTCCTCTCTGGCAGATGATGAGCCCATCTGCCCAAGTCCCTTAAGACCAGCTCTGTTTTTTTCCCCTGTGGTTTCTTCAGAAGCTGTTTTTCAGACCATTTCTGCTCATGAAGAAGAAATCACAGAGGAATGGTGACATCACTTCTATGATGTTCCTCTCCCCAGCTGACTCAGCTGTCTGGGAGAGAGCCTGGCAATTATCTCCAGTAGGCCTCTGCTCATCTGATTGACTTGCCTTTGCTTTCATGCCTGGCACTTCAAACATCAGGGACAGCAAGGCAGGGGGAAGATTTTCCTAATGGAATGAAACAAGGCCTCCACAAATTACAGCTGCCTCATCTGGAAAGCAGAGCATGCCTCAGCCTCCCCCCGGTTATCACCCACACTCCCAGGCTCAACAGCACTGAATGTAATCATCTGTAAACAATTAATTGTGGGAGTGGAAGAGACAGCACCCACATCACTTGCTGAAAGGCAGCATGGAGTATGACCTCAGAAGGTGAAATCCACTGTTGGAGGTTGCTGTTAGGTGTGGAGAGGGACGTGCCACATCCTCGAAAGCCTGAGCTCCTACTTCTGCTGCTGAGTCCAGGCAAGTCCTTTAACTGGTTTGTGCCTCAGTTTCTCCACTGTTCCACCTGGGAATGGCTCCCAGGAGCAGAGTATCCAGCACAAGAGCCCCTTGAGCTGTACTGCCCAGATAAACAGGCCAGGTTCTGCTCGCTGGCCTGGCCACGCTGCGGCCCACTGCGAGGGTCTCGCCGAAAGCTCTCCTCAGAGCCAGGTGATTCATCCCTATTGTCACATGGGAACGGTCCTGGCCTGCCTGTCCCCACGGCTGGGCCGAGTCACATCCAGGGGATGTTAACTGGGAGCATGCTAATGGTGGAAGAGGGCAGACTGCTGTGGGCAGTGCCCTGGCCCTCCCAGGCCTAGTGCAGACATGGCCACCATGGCCCCTCTGGGCAATCTCTACATCCTGGAGGTAAAAGGAGTTTCCTTTCTGTCCCCGCTGTGCAGCTGCAGCTCTGCTTGCAGGTGTCCAACCTGGGCTGAGGAAGAGCTGAGCTGAAAGCAGCTCTGAGGGAAATGGTTTCAGCATCGCTGTGTTCAGCCTCTCCCACACCACCTGGGCATCTCTGTGGGGTGGTGGCTGCTCTCCAAGGGAATTCCTGCTCTAGCAGAGTGTGGGTACTGCCTATGAGATGACAGCTGCTGCTGGGGCAGAGCCACACACCCACATGCTGTCTGAATAATGAAAACAAAAATGCCTCGCTCCCACTGGATGCTGTTTTATTGCCTGACTGGTGGTTGCTGCCATGTGAGTCACTTCCAGGGGAGGCCACAAGGCAATTCTGTTGCAAAAAGAAGAAATGGTGCAGAGCCCGAGCTGCTGTGCACTTGGGAAAGCAGATCAATACATGATCAGCAGATCAATCACTGTCTTGGGCAAGGGAATTCTAGCTGGAAAGGCTCTCCTGCTTTTTCTGGGTCATTAGTAGAGCCCCCTGTTCTAAAGCAGGGCCTCCATCTTACAACAGCGCTCTACTTGATTAATGCTGATTAGCCCTGCTTTGCTTGGTACGTTGATTAAAAAGCAAGGTTCATTTCCCAGGTTTCCTTCCCAATCACATTCCCTAATTTCTTTTGGCACTGCCACAACCTCTTAATTCTTCAGTCCTTCAAGAAGCTCATCAGACAAGGACAATGCTGAGGCAGTAACAGGCAAAGGTCAGATGTGGGTCATGTCCAAAGGGAAGCTCTCTCCTGGGCTGTGTTACTCCATGTAATGGGCTGTCTAGTGTCATTGTCACCTTAAAATGCTGCCCATGACAACTGTGAAGGCAGATAAAAACCCACCACCACTCATGATGTTCCTACATGCTGTTCTCCTCGGACACATCTGCTTGATTCCCAGCAACTGTAGAAGCAAAGGGTCCCATATTGGCTTTCCTTCAAATTATCAGCTAAATTGTTGTAGAAATGGCTTTATGGCTTAGCCTGATGGTTCAGCCAGCCTGTTCAGTTGCTGGAGCAGATGCAAAGAAATGCAGGGAAACAGGGCATATACAAAGTGGTCTTGGCCCACTCTTCCCATCTTTGGTGGTCTGTGGTTCAAGGGTCTTCATGAGTTCAAAGCCATCCTCACCTTATGGGGTTTAACATCCACAAATCAGTTGTCAATCACACTGCATGGAAATGCAAAAGGGACTTGCTTCTGTCTGTACCAAATTTACTGCTTGCCTGCTTCCAGAAATACCTAGTTATGAGGAAAGAGTAGCAATCCTTCCCTCACAGCTCCCTACTGTCCATGATATGAGAGGTCTCTGTCATTGTCCCTTAAGGCATCTCCTGTTCTAGCCAGGGGGTCCTTCCTTCACACAGAACCAATTTTGAAGCTTATTGGAAGTTGTTTCAATAAAACAACCATGGCTCAAGAAAACAAACATCCCATTACTGCCTCTTGCACAGTAAGAAAGTGGAAATCCAGAGTATCTTTAAAACACAACCAAATAAATAACAACTTGAAGCAGAGAGCAATGAGTTAATCTGACATCTGAATATTCACTGCTATTAAGATGAAGACTTGCCTCCTTCAGCTCTTATGTAAATAGAACTCATCTGCGATGCAGATTTTATTAATTAACTGGCAAATCGAGAAAACCCCAATAGGCTGTAATTGAACTTCGTGTTGATGATAGATGAGGAGACACTTACAGGCCATCCGCTGTGTCTGCACAGTCACTCCTGGGTCTGCTGCCATCCCTACCCATCCTCACAGCAGAGGGGCTGCCCCATCCTGAGAAAATCAGGAGTATCTGAGGGGCAAATGCCTGGAGCTGCTGAGATATCTGGCATATATTCTTCCTGAAACATCCTCTGGCTCATCACATTGCTTTTGTTCATGTTTTCTGCAGCTCCCAGATGCTCTCAGGGGCCAGGCACTAGCTGCTGAAGCTCCAACAGCAGTGAGGATGCTCATAGCTTTGAGAGGACACTATCACCTCTAACTTGAAGAGGGGACACTTGTTAAAGCTGTGGAGAGATGGGCTGCTCAGATGTCCCCAAGAGTCCCAGGTAACCTGGGAAATATGGGATATCCCTGTACATGGGGATGGTATACCCTGATGATGACATGCCCTATAGAAACACACCCCAAACCAAGACCTTAGATGCAGCACAGACCAGTCAGATTCCTGTGTGTCCCAGTGGTGGCTCCCTGCTGGGTAACATGGATAGTGGCAGAGCAGGCTGTGTGTGGAAAAGGCAGCCCTGGAGCCCTGCAGGAGCACTATGCTGCCCTTCTCCATCGAGGCAGCGCACAGCAGAGCCCAGCAGGAAGGAGATTAAGGCATTATTGATGTAGGAGGAGAAGGGATGAATGAAACAACCCCCTGCATGGGTGCTTTGCAGTTCTTGGAGGGGAACTAATTTTGCTTTTATTTTGCTAGAGGAACAGCAAGGCAGCAGCAAGGAGCCCACCCTTGGAGCTGCTGAAGTCTGGGTTCTTCTCAGTGCGGGAAGACGAAGTGGCATTTGAAGCACCGAGATGTGAGAAGAGTTTCATTATTGCTCTGGATGCCCCTTTCATTAGAGGAAAACACAGTATTTAATGAAGGGGAAAGAAAACTGGAGCTCCCTGCTGCGTCCAGAAATCCGTCTCTTTTCAGCTTTGCTTCTTTCCCTTTATTTATGGGAATGAGGGATGCTGGACCTATCCATCCCCATTGCAGCCCATCCCTGGGTCTCATGAGGGATGCTCCATGGCCACCCCAAGTGAAGATGTCTCTACAGACAGGGACCCACAAGCACAGCTCCTGCTTTGCGACTCCCCAGCTTTGGGATAGCTCCCCGTGCCCACACACCCTGGCAGGCTGAGGCTGCTGGCCATGGATGCAGATATTGGATACCAAGATCTACCCCTCTGCAACCACACCCACACCCCCAGGAGCTCTACACCAGAAATTCAGTACCATTAAGGAGAAACTGAGGCACAGGGGATGTGTTACACACACCGATGAAGACCATGCTTGATTAAAAAGCACAGGGAATGCTTTCCCCATGGTTTCCTTGCAAAGTGTGTTCAGATTACCAGGGAAGGACTTGGTTTCTCATGACTGGTTTAACAAACCCAACATGGGATTCACACGTCAAGCTAATTCTTCCCAGCTTGCACCAATTATTTGCCAAGGTAGTTTTGATCTCTCAATTACACCCCATGAAGTTTTCAGCATGGAAAAGCAGAATATCTTTTCTTTCTCTTTCTTCTCTCCTAATAATTGGGGTTTTTTATAGCAACGTGTCAACAGACATCAGGAGTAGAACCAGCTCACATTCCCTTTGCTGGGACAACTCTAGCTCTGCTAGGAATTGAGATAAAAGGAAGCTTGCTTTCATCCCAGCATAAGCAGGCAAGAAGTGGAGCATGAACAGAGAGAAGACAAGCAGAGAAGCGATCACTGTGATTTTATTCTGAGTCTCTGCACCTAAAGCTGTCCTTAATCACCACTCATGACTCATAGCCATTTCTTTCACTGGGAGCTCCAGACAGGGTAATTTGGTTTCAGAGGCTCAGAGGCACATTGGCTGCAAGGGACCTCTGGATGTCTCCCATTCCACTTCCTAATTTGCTCTCGGAATTTTCTTGGGTTTCCTCATGACCTGTCCTGTTCCCAAAGTGATGAGCTTTGAATGTGTCCTAAGGTGAGAAAGCTTCCTGCAGCAGAGAACGTGTTGGAGGAAGAGGAGTAGTTTCAACAGTTGCCTGCTCTCTTGGATGCTCTGGAAAATTTCTCAGTCCCCTTCACCAAGTCAGCTGTGCCAGGAGATGGACTCTGGGACCTGTGTGGGTCAGGATTCTTGCAATACAGGAGAAGGAGGGGATCCACAGGATCTCAGGAAACTGAGAAAAACAAAAGGACGGGACACAGCTTGCAGGAAGCAGTGAGGTTCAGAATAAGGTCAGGAGCTAGAGAGGGGCTGTGTGTGTGAAGGTTGGATAACCACAGACTCAGACCATCAAACCTAGCCATCATCTGACACTAATCATTTTTTCCTGCTTGATTCTCAGCTGCAGCTGGAAGCTGGACTAAGGTTTGACTGGAGCCAGTATCAGAATCTGCCTGCTCTGCCTGCTTCAGAGACAAACTCCTTCATCCATCATTTACAGAGACCACAGCCCTTTTTCAGTACCATCACCAGGATATTCCAACGATTTCCAAGCAAAGGAGCAAGTTTCCTGTAAATTACATTTCCGGCAAGCATCTCTGCTAATTAAAGATTATGAAATGAATTTACCATTGCGTCAATTAAAATCCATTCACAGCTAATACCTTCCTCTTTTTCAACGTCATTTATTTATTGAGGGTGGGGAAGGAAGGAACCGTGCTCGGAGTCTCCAGAAGTTCTCTGGATTTGGAACAGACTTGGCTCTGCCTCGTTACATGGAATAGGTCCCTGGAGAATGCAGACTGATTGCAATCTAATTTATGGCATTCATCAACATATGAATTAATGCTGGGGTCTCAGATATGAGATCTCTCTATTTGCCTCTCCCTCCTCGCACAGGCTCAGCAGCTCAGTTCCATGCCATGCTTCCTTCCCTCCCAGTACTGCTACTTTCCTGCATTAAAGAAACAGCCTTGCTTTTGGTTAGGAAAGCTTGTTTATCATGAACAAACTGGGCATCTCACCTAAATTTCTGGGAACTTAAATCAACTGAAACCAAGGAGAATTTAATCCCTGTTTTGAATGAGTTTGGGCTCTGGTGCTCAGCTGCCGTGCACCTCGGCTTCCCCATCTGTGACACAGGGATGCTGTTCCCAGTCTCCCTCTGAAAGCCACAGGGAGAATAAAAATACTCTTGTGCTTTGGAGCCCCGCAGAGGAGTTTGCAGAGGGCTTTTGTGTGTTTTACTATTGCTTCTCTATTGTTCTTGGCTTTGACCTTGCACTGAGCTGAACCAAAGAATAATCAAACAAAGCACTTATATTTCAGGTGCATGTTGGACACTTGTAAAGGAAAGCCTAAAACTGCAAAGTCTTCTGGTAGCAGCCATTAACCCATGTGGTGACTGGAAGCCCTGGAGGTGCTGGCAGGGTTATAAATCATGCAAGTGGTGGATGAAGGGCCGTGTGTCTGCTCTGTGAAGCTGGCACAGACAAAACACGACAGCAAAACAAATCTGGGGACAGAAAGTCGGTGTGCAGGATGCCTCGGGGCAGGGAAGGCAGGTCAGGGAATAGGAGGAGATGTGCAGAGGAGCAGAGAGCATTCAGACATTGAAAGGGAAGGCTTCTGCTTCGTTGGCATGAGCCAGGAGTAATTGCACAGGGTAACAGAAAGCCGGCATAGCTTAGGATGGGAACTACAGGATGTCTTTCTGCTGGGATCAGGCTTCCTTTCCTTGGGGCACAACTCCACAGACAGAAATGGTTTTGAGACAGAAACCTTATCATTTGGGGTCTCTCACTGCTCAGATCCCAAGGTCACCTTCAGCAGAGTTCAGGTCTGGAGAAAAGGTCTGGTGCAATGTCATTGAAGCTGTTCCATCAGTCACCTGCTCTTCCTGAATTGTCTGAATGTTCATGGACTTAGTGGATGTGGCTTAGTTTTTTTTTTCTTCTCTCTGATGAAAGAAATAAAGCATGTAAAGTAATTTTTAGACTTATCTATAGATTGCTCTGTTCGTCAAAAGCATCAGAGTGCTCCAGGGAAGAAGGAAATATGAAGTTCCTTGTGCTTGATGGGACAGATGTGGATTCCCATTGCAGTGAACAAGACTCAAGTTGGATTCACCAGGAAAAGCCATAACTCAACACTGAAGGACAAACTGCAAAGCTTCTCACTGATGGGAGACCTCCTTCATTTGGGGAACAGTAGGTTCAGCCAGAAGAACACACCATGTAACCAACATTTTAAAGAGCTTTGGACAATTTGATGTGGCATTAGTATATATTTAATACCTTCATAGCAGTAAAGTGCAGGAGTCAAAGGATTTTGTCTTTGTGTTGTTAACAACCTTTACCAAAAAAATCCTGCCCTGCTCATTAGGAATGTCACTTTCACTCTTAATTTCAGACTCTTCCTGGGGATTCAACTTAAACTTCAAGTGAATATTTCTCTGGCTAAATTACCCTTTGGTAGCAGTGGGCAGGCAGATTGGCAAAAAAAAAAAAAAAAAAAAGAAAAAGAAGAACCATGCAGCATTTCCATCATTTCCATCACAAAATAAAAAGGTGGAAGGGATGCAATCCCACCTCTGGTTGCACATGGGTTAAAAGCAGTTTCCATACTTGTTGAAAACATTTTTTTCTTTTCCTGGTTCTGCTCCTGACTTTATCCTATCCCAAAGTAATCAAGCGTTTTGCTGCCACTGCCAATCACAGCTGCCTGCTGCTGACAAGAGAAGCGTTGCTGCTAGAGCTGGAGCACCACGGGATGCTCGAGGCAATGCCCCTGCTGGGATGCAGCAGAGCTCAGTCCAGACTGGAGCTGCTTCGTGCTCCTGTCACTCAGTCCAGGGCTTCTACAGTTCACCAGGAGTTGGCTGACCTTGCCAGACCTGAATAGGGAAAAGGGATGCTCTCACCCACTGTCAGCCTTCCATCCAGGAGGGCTGTGCCCACTTCTTTCCTCTGTTCCTGCACCCATGGTAGCTGGATGTTCCCATCTGGGATCCACCATTGCTTTGGATCCAGGAAAAGGAGTGTTATCCACTCTCATTCAGGAGACAGGCAATGTTCCAATCCCCCTCTGCCATCAGTTCTTTTCATATGAGTGTTGTGGCAGGGATGGCCAGGACGTGGCCTCAGGGGCTGCTTTCCTACCTGTGAGGTTGGGATCAGCCTGCAGACACAGTTACAAGCTGGGCAGGCAGCAATGAGTGCACTGTGAGACACTGAATGAGTGCTGGGAAATAGCAGGTGAGGGTTCTGAGAGGTGCTGGGGAAAGGGCACGGCGGGAGCACAATCTGCAATGCAGAAGAGAGCGCTGCATCACCTCTCGTGTGAGGTGGCAGATTAATCAGGAGTCACAGAGTGCATTTGTAACCTGCCTGGCAACTCAGCAGCGCTTCTCAACCCTACCCAGCTCTCTCTCCACACCTGAAAAACCAGCATAACTTTACATGCCACTCATTAGAAGCAGGTCCTGCTCTGGGAGGAGAAAATACAGGAGCAAGGGTTTGGTGAGGGACAGGCAGCAGAGCCCCTCCTGGGTGTGTCTGTAGGGAATGAGGACTGGCATCTGGGGAGGTCTGTGCTCCAGCACCTCTGCTTGCAATAAGGGGGATATTTCAGGGAAGCAGGTAAGTTTCCTGTTTGCCTTCCTCAATTCCTTCGTTTCTTTCTTTCCTCTACCATTGTTGACACTTAAAGTTTCCTCCTGAAGCCCAGATATCAGCAGGTGGACAGGCACCTCAGTCCTGCCCTTTTAAGCTCTCTAAAAACTCCCAACAGGTTTGCATCCATACAGTTTTTTCTCCACTTTACTTGAAAGAAACAGCAGGTGAGGGGTGGTTTTCTTCGGATCTATATATCCAGCTTAGATGGCAGAAAAGAGAGAAAATGTAGAGACTGCCAGCTTCTCCCTCCAGATCCCTTTGAGAGGCTTTGGGAGGTGTTGGATGCACACAGCCTGGCTCACCTTCTCACTGGATTTCAGGATAGCAAAGCTGTGAGTGAAAAGAGATATGGAAAAACAGTACTTTCCCATCTGCTGGAATGAGGCCTTCCTGTTCTGCTTTGTGTCAGACTTACCCACAGATAACCCCTACAAATGCTTTTCAGCTATTTTTACCTATTTTCTGTCCAAGCAGCACTTTCTAGGGATGCAAACAAAACATGTAACTCATTCTTCCCACCTCACCTCCACTGCAGCTACTCCTGCTGGCCTGGGTTTGTTTATCTGGGAAATGTTCCCCTTTCTTTCATGAAGCAAGCTTTTCATGCTGGATAATTTTGTGCTTGCCTTCAGCCTCTCAAGTCCTTTGAATAAGCCAAGCTGTCCATGAGATGGTGCCACACGCAGAGTTAAAACCCTACTTTGCTTACCAGAGACAGCAGATAGGGAACAGTCTTCCTAGGCACTGCATTTAATATAGCATATTTATTATGTCTATTATTATTATAATCTGGACTTCTTCAGCTTTAGGTACATGAATAATACAGGATGAAAAAAATGCTTTTATAAAGGTGTTTTTATATATAGATAGATAAAGATAGCTCACTCTGATTCATCTGCTAAAAATTGCTGCTGTTCCTTGTTTGTTTGTTTTGTTCAAGCAGAAATTGCTGGGCAAGATGAATGCCAGGAATGGGAATACAGGATAAGCCTAAATTTCACAACTTCTTGTCATCCGGGAAGGTTGCTGTCAAAACTTTGGTACAGGTCTGGAATTTGCTTAGAAATGAAGTCTCTGCTCTGGGGTGGGGTGCAGCAGCCGAGCACAGCCAAGCAGGGAGGCAGGGAAGAGGATCTGACCCATCCAGGGAGGAATGAAGGTCAGCATGCCTCGTCCAGGGAAGGCTGCAGGGACTGGAGCAGGAGCTGTGCAGCCCCCATGAGCCAGCATCTGGATAGGGGTATCACCCTGCATAGCTAAAATTTGAGTGGTTTGAAGGACTCCTGTGAGGACTGGTTTACCTTGTGCCATATGAGGGTGTAAACTGTTGTGCCTGTTCTTCTGACCAGGTGCAGTGGTTTCTCTGGTGGGGATCAGGGTTTGGAGTCAGCAGGCAGCGCAGAAAAGAGACACAAAAAACCCCTTCAGGCTGTAAAAATGACCCTTGGGCAGACAAATGTCTCACTCAAAAGTACAGATGGAGATTTTGCTGCTGGAGCTGCACCTCCTGACTACATTTTCGGCCAACTTGTGCATAGCTCTGAGCCAGGGAGAGGCACAAAGCCTTCCCAAGCCACGGCACAGTGCACAGCAATAAACTGCAGCTCTGCTCCCCGCCCCTACAGCTCCGCTTGCACCTGACAGGTGCTGCCACATCCACAGCCTGTGGCCTCCTTGTCCCTCACATGTCACAACAGAGGAGATGCAGCCAGCAGGGGAGCTGGGAGCAGCGTCACATCTCCAGATCTGGTGTGGAACCTGGGCTTCACTTCTGTTGAGATCCTGGGATCTGGTCCAGTCACAGACAGGAATCCAGACTGTCTGCTCTAGGCATCACTAGTGATGTGTCAGAGTGGTTTTTCAGTTCTGCATGGACGCAATTATTAAAGTCATGTCCCAGTAGTCAGTTGGATCCTGCCTTGGTGGAAATAAAACACCAGTGCTTTGACTGTAGCTTCACAGAGAGTAAGCCATAAAATAAAAATACTAAGGAAATAGCTGTAACAAATACTTGACATCCATCATGAGGGACAAAATCTGTCTTGACCCACTAAAACATTATTTGTTCTTTTTCCCAGGGGCCAAAACACCGCTCTTCTGCATGAGATATATGTCATTGGGTATGTGTGTATCCCTAAATTTAATTTGTCCAATTGCATTAGGACAAGTAGCTAATTCCGAAATTCATTTTGTTCCCATAATCAACCCCTCTGCCAAATGGCATTTGGGTGGAATTGTGGAGATTGTGATTTTTATTTAAAGTGATTTATTGAAATCATTAGCAATGTTCCCTAAGTGGAATCCATGGCAATTCTTTTAATCTTCCCCCCATCACAGTAAATGCAAACATTTTTTTTAATAACAGAGAGATTGAAATAGAAGGTTATTAAAATCCACACTTGTATATTTCTCCATGCTCTCTCCCTCTGTAATGGGTTGGAAACCATAATTGTGGAAATAAAGACTGCCTTTCAGACCAGAGATGCAGAGAGTGTATAATGAACAGTTAAGCATCTATTTAGTCACTTTGAATTGATAAGGGTGTTAATGAAAATGAAAGGAGCCAACTTTATTTCCGCTGCAGGGAAATGCAAATGGTGGGGGAGTATTTTTTTGGAGTTGCCCTTAGCCCCTTTAATGGAGCTGGTGTCTGCAGCAGAGCTCAGAGCTTCCCCAAGTGCTTTTCCAGCCTCTTCCCACAAGTACTCAATGGAGGTCCAGGAGACTGAGGGGGTTTGCACTGTGTCCCACTGGAGTGAGGTCTGGGCTGTTGTCACCAGCTGTCCCCAGGCACACACAGAGCTGCCCCTGTTGCCCTCAGCTCTGATTAATCTCCCCAGGTACACACACCTTTGCAAACCCTTTACCTCAAATCACTCAGCTCCATCCTCTCCTGGGAATAAAGGGGTACAACATGGTGGGAGCCTGCCTGGGACAGTCACAGCCAAAGCCAGGCACAGGGATGGGTCAGCCTGGACCAGATGCTCTCCTGTTTCCTCTGGTTGATGCTCTGGTGCCATGGCAACTGCTAACACCAAACAGCTGTGGTGAAAGTACAGCTTTGGAGCAGCTTCAGTCCCCAACAACCATGGCCATGTTCTGGGGGTTGTTCTTTTCCTCCTAAGAACCCCAGGCAAAGGATGTGCATTGAGCAGAGCAGAGCCAGACTGCACTGTGCCACCCCTGCACAGAGACCAAAACTCATTTCACATTGAAAAGTTCTTATAAAAACTAACCTTGCCATATTTTCCATCTTGGAAATATAAAATCTGGTGTGGGAGGACTGAGAATTTGACAGAGGAGCCATTTGCCCTTAGCTCCTGACTCCTACCCTGGCCCTCAAAGCATCTCTGCAGCTTCATGCTCTGGAGGCAGAGTAGCAGCTCTAGCTCTGGATATTAAGATACTGGGGCAGGGGGGCATCAGGACCTAACCCACTGCAGGATATGTATCCATGCAGCTGCCCAGATATCCTTCTGTAACCAGTCACAGCTCTGTCTCTTGTGAGAATAAATTTTAGGATGCTGTTCAGTGATCCTGGGAACCAGAAGTGACTGTGACATGGTCCCTGCTCATTCCAGGGAGGGCAGAAAACCTTTTTTCTCCACATTTTCTTTGCTCTTGGTCTGGTAAACTCTGTCCATCATCAACCCAAACCCTGGTGATATTACTGTACAGAAGATGTTGCCATTTTTTTCTATATTCTTCCAACCCCCAGGCAGCTGGCAGGATTGCTGCTGGCTGGTAACACACATATACACACACACAAAGTTAATCTTTTGCTATTATTTCTCAGAAGATCCATTTGGCTGCTTTCAGGCCTAATGTAGTGATTTTCTTGTCCCTGTGACAGCTGTTTCTTACATGGGGAAGCAGCATTAAAAAAAAAAAAAAAAAAAAAAAAAAAAAAAAAAAAAAAAAAAAGAGAGAGAGAGAGAGAAAAGTGGGACTGTGACTTATTTTCACCTCCAAATATAGAAAGACAATTTCCCCCTTTCTAAGATTTCCTCTTCCTCCTCTTTAAATATGTCCCATTGCCTTCTTCAAACCAAGCCAGCAACTCAGTGATCTCAGAGATCCCACCACCAAGGCAGGTGAGGAGATGCACTTGTCGGGAACACGAACCAGTCTAAGACCATTATCAAGGTGACCAAGGACAGGCTGGCTCTTACCAGTTGGCACAGACAGCTTAGCAGGGAGGGGAGGTGGCGAGGGAGCTCAGCCTCAAGCCCTCCGTGCTTTCTGCACGGAGTCATCCCTCCGATGCCCAAACTTTGCCGTGCGGAGGCTGCGGGGCGGGCGCGGGGCCGCGGGAGCATCGCTGCTGCGGGATGCTGGCGGTGGGCTCGGTGATGCCCGTGATGTCCCCCCCGCTGCCGGCAGCGCCCGCCATGTGATTCCTGCCAGACAAAGGCTGAGCTCAGCGCCCGCCTAAGGCTGGACCCACGCGAGCGCTCCGGCTGCTCCCCACCTTCCCCTGCACCTCGCCGGGAACATCCAGCAGACGGATCAAAGCTCATCTTTTGTCATCGAAAGGATTAACTCCGCGGGGAGCAGCGGCGGAGGGCACGCATCGCCTGCTTCCCCAGCACGCTCGGAGTTTTGGAGCCAAGCTCCCGGCTGCTAATCCCCCTCGCTGCTGGGAAGAGCCGGGAGAAGGGACGGGAGGGAAGGAGCGGGGAGGAGTGTCCGCGCTCACACGCACACGCGTGCACCGGCAGCCCGCACTCGGCTCCGGGCAGCGGCACCGCATCGGCGGCTGCGGGCGGGGAGCTCCGCAGGGAGCGCAGCCTGGAGAAAACAAGCTGGAGCACCAGGCGACGGGATCTGCTCGCTTGCAAAAGTCTTTCAGGTAAAAGCCGAGACCGACCGGGTGCTGGGCTCTCTGACTCTCTGCTCCTTGTCTCTGACTTGGTTGTGTTTTTAAAGGAATCGATCGGGAGATGCCGGTAAAAGAAGTTGCTGAAAGCCAAGCTGGAATGGGCAGGAGCTGCGCGCCGCCGGCCCCGTCACACAGCGGAGCAGCTGAACTTTGTGGGGTCTGAACATTTTTCTCCTCTGCGAACGCTCTGGGCAGCGCTGACGGGAGAGCCGGGACCGCACCGCACACCTTGCGCCTGACCGAGCCTGGGGCACAGCCAGGGGGGATTTCTGCCCCTCCAAGGACCATCGCCTCTGAAAAAGAGAAAAGAAAAGGAAAAAAAACAAAAAAAGCTGGAGAAGGGCAATTTATCTTTCTTTTCCAGATGACTGAAAATATCTACAGGATCCTGTCTCTCCGGTTGTCATCTGTGAGTAGCATAAGGGGGAGGCGGCTCAGGAATAAAAATGATATCGGTCAAAATCATTCCAGCACCTACTTTTCCCTAAGGAACTTCATGCCCGTAGGAGTTTTCTGCGGGCATTTGCAGGAGTAAGACCGAGGTACCACAGATGCATCCCTACCGGATCATGTAAGAATTTGCAAATGAGAAACATACCCTATCAAGACCTTCTCTGCCCGCTTTGCAGTACATGGTTTGGTGTAAGCACAGCAATTCTCACCTCTTTCTCTCCCTTTTAAGTCTCTTGAGCTTGGAGACCTCTTTCCTCATTGCAATTATGATTATTTGCAACATCAGTGCCATCAAAGATTGGAGCACTTTCCTTTCCCAAATCCTCCCCAGCGTTAACAAGACTCTGAACTTGGTACAGCAAGTGGAAGCCACCACCAGCTCGGTGGTAAGTGTCCTCCAGGACCCCGAACAGGACAACTACCTGTCCAATAGCCAGTCCATGAACTCCAGCAACTTCACAGCTGGCCTGGACCACTTGTTCCAGTACTCATACTCGGACAATGACCAGCTCTACAAGGAGTACAAACCCCCTCCTCGAGATGCCATTCCTCTGCCCAAGGCTGTCCTCTACCTCCTCATGGCAGCCCTGGTGGTGGTGGCAGTGGCGTACGCCATCGTCGGGCATCTCATCAAGGACCTCATTTACGACTTTGTAGGTGAGTGTGGGCTTCACACTTGTGTGCTTGTGGCCAAAAGGAGCCTGGTGCCAAGCCTGGATGAGCTGCCTTGTGTCTCTCCTTTGATTTGGGTGGGGTTTAGACCAAGCCTTGACCCTTTCACATTTGCAAGAGTGTTAGTCTATTTAGTATGCTGAGTTCTCTAAAATGAGTTCTGTGTTGACCACCTAACCAGAGAAAATCCTTGGGTTTAGCCCCCTTCCCAAAGGAGCAGATCATGTGCCTGTGTGCGTGTGTATAAATGTGTGTGTGTGAGTCTGTGTTGCCAAATGACTGTCAAATCCCTCAGCCAGTTTCTACTGAGCTTGGATTAGAGATCTCCAACACGAAAAGTTTCATGGCAACAGATACCTGAGCACAGGATAACAACCCACTAGTGCATACTGAAAGGAAATCTGCCATATGAGCTTAACCCCTTATTAGACACCAGAGAGTACACAAACTCCTAGGAAACACAGCTCAGCAGCCTGGTTCCCTTGTTGCCATCAGAACCCCTGCAACAAATCCACGCAATGACAGCCCAAAGAAGGTCCATTTTTTTGAGATTTGGCTTCCTCCTCTTTGGTTTCATCCTGTTGCTGATGAATGCTGTCCCATCAGGGCTGAGAGCACAGACACTGCTGGCTGCTGTGGTGAGGCAGAGCAGAGGGCAGGCAGAGGTGCTTGGCTGTTTATGACGAGTCCTCAGTGGTACTCTTTCTCCTTGCCCCATAATTTGTAAGGCTGGTTGTGCTGGGAAGTGCAAACGTGCCCAATTCCCATCTGAATCTCTGGTACTTTTGGCCCCTACACCCTGACAGCCACCATGTCCTTTTGGGGGTCAGGACCTTGCTACAGTATGCTAGTGACAGTTTTCCAGCTTGGACAGGGAGCCAGAAGGGATCCCCAGAGGGCTTTAAGCTCCTGGCTCCTGCAGATGTGCACATCCCCAAAAAGCTCTGGGAACAATGCCCTGCACAGGGAAGTGAGGCTGAAATCCCTTTGCCCAGCCTTGCTCTGAGCCTGACCCCCAGTCAGGGTTGAAGCTCTGCAGGCTCCATCTCTGCAGGGGGAGGGAGATCACACTCCTCTAGAACAAAATCCACGTGTTCATTCATGATTCTGCTTTATCTCCCTGCTCCTGGGACACAGGGACACACACCAGCCAAAACTCCATCCAGTGCCTGTGGGTGGGCAGCCCCCCTGCCTTGCTGAGGGGAGGGCAAGCCAAGTCCTTTGGGCAGAGGATCATGACCAGGCAAGGGCCAGCAGATCCAGGACACAGGGATTTAGAGAGAGTTATTTGGGACAAGAAAGGTCAAACCTCCCGGCAGGGAGCAGTACTTGGGGTCATGGGCTGAGCCTGGAAAACGGCAGGGAGCGGCTACTGAGGAGTTTTTATTCACTCCAGATGGAAGGGAGTGGATATATTGTCTTAAAGTGTTAAATTTAACACTTAATCAGCAGCTTGCTGGGGCTGTAACATCACCTGGCTCTGCCGCTCATCTGATTTAGTGCTGCCTTCACACAAAGGCAGGCAGTGGGGACAGCACCTAAAAATATACCCCCAGATGCTCAAAGGACCAGGTCAGTCCACTTCCCAGTGCCCCTGCAGAGCAGACACCCCTGCCCCCATTGCTGCAGTCCCTGGTGCAGGAGAGCACAGATGTGGGTGCTCAAAACCACCCCTTGGGCAGGTACTGCAAGGCAGGGCAAAATCCACAGAAACACCATGGCACTCCAGGCACAGAGGGGGCTGCAGCTGCAGCTGGGGGCACCTGGGCCCCTGATGTGCTGCTTCCAACTTGGCACCAATGCTCCCTGGTGACCTTTACCTTCATCCTCTGCGTGGGATGAGGCCAGCAGGGTGCCCCTTCTCTTGCAAAGCCCTTTGCAAAGGGACTTCCACAGCACCACAGCCATCCCAGGGGCTGGACAAGCACAGGGACAGCTCAGGGTCTGCCTGCTTCCTGCCCCTTTGGAAGAAGCCTTTTCCCAGTTTAGCACCCTTTACTGAGGGCAAAGCATCCTCACTGCCCCGGGTGGAGGCAATATCTCTCCAAGTTAGGGTCAGAAATCCAGATGTGAGCTTCTTCCTCCTCCAGGTAGAGAGGAGAAGGCATTTCCCAAACTCCAGCAGCACCCCTCAGTGCCAAAGGCTGCCTCCAGCTCATCCTAGTTAGCACTCCAGGCCCATCTTCCCACAGTTTATACCCTTAAAATGAGCCAGTCCTCAGAGGAGAGCGGACGAGACCATGTTTGTGAACACTGCCAAGGAACAGCCTTAAAGAGAAGGTTTCATTTGAATGAGTTTGCATAAAATTACTTTAGGGACAGGACAGGGAGACGAAGGGATAGTAAATAAGAAGCTGCTCTATTAGCTGCTTTAACACAATGCCTGGATTTATATACTCGGCAGCAGCTCCAGCCTCTGCTATCAGCGCTTCTGCACTAATCATGTTCAGAAATATACAGGGAGAGATGGAAATAAGATGCCAAAGGGCTGGAGCCTGTTTCAGGGAGATTAAAGTGGGAATAGTTAATCGCTGCTTTAAACAGTCACTCGAGGCATCAGGGATGATTATGACAGCTTGTCGGACACGGCTTGGGGGGTCAAAGCATTACCCAGCCTCCTGCACTCACAGGAACAATGAGAAGCAGGGGCTGGGCTCAGTTTCAGATGGTGAAGGGGTTCTCGGGATGCTGCCAAGGTTTTTTTCCTTGGGAAATCTAAATGGGTATTTGAGGCACTGACATGTCTCTTGCAGATGCTTCTTAAAAAATCAATTAGAGCTTGCCCAGGCATCCCCTGGGGGACATGGACACTGCTGTGATGCCCAGCAGGCTGGGGTGGAGTGGGAGAAAGGGGGAAAATGGGAGGAGGAGGAAAGATGCATTGCTGGAAAGTAGGAAGGCAGAGAACCTAGTTATGGATAAGAGGGCTCTGAAAGAGTCCGTCTTCAGTTCTTCCTGGCCATCTTAATTTCTCTCCAGTCCCTCCTGCTTGCTCCAAGCTGACCAAGTCTCACATTTGGCTTTCCCAAAACTCGTGAGATGTCTCTGCCCGGGGTTGGATGTGAGCCCCCCGAGGAGGGTGGGAGGGAGGCTCCTGCGTGAGCGCAGCTCAGACCCCACCACCAGTTAAGGCAAATTGGGTCGGGGCATTTGGAAAGCTGCTTAACTCGGAAGCGCTGGAGAGCTGCCAGAGCCGGCGCTGCAGCGAAGAGCTGGCTTGGCAAATGACAAGGCTGTCACCAATGTACGAGGCGCCTAATTACTGCAATCCTCGGGAATCAGCCCGCCCTCCCTCCTCCGTGCCCAGCAGCTCGCTGAATATCGCTCTCATTTAAACATTAAAAAAAAAAAAAAAAAAAAAAAAAAGGAGGAAAAGGGGGAAAAAATAAAAAGTTTGACTGGAAACAAAGCTGTTGCCATGGAGACTGCACGCGTGTGGTCAGCGGGAAGGGGGAAAGCATCTCGCTGCTGCACGGGAGGGTCGGATGGTCTGCGTGGGAGCAGCGCCTTGCAGGGAGACCCGGCTGCTGTACCCGCTTCAGCCAAGCTCTCCTCTGGGCTGCTCAGCTCCAGAGACCTTGCAGGGAACGTTTCCCTGGGAATGGGTCCAAGGCAGATGCCCAGCTGGGGCAGGGCAGGGCGGGTTCCCTGACACCGTCCGGACTGTGCTTTGGGACCGCTCAGAACCCTGAGCCATCCTTGGAGCAGGGGCTTTCTTCTCTTTGCCCTTTGACCCACCAGCCATATTTTTATTTTCCAGCCTTATCTCCAACCACCACATTTCAGGCTTCTTTAGGAAACGGTCTCCTTGAACAAAGAAACTGTGCACGAATGTAGCATTGCTGAAAATAGCTGCTGGGTGATCCTGCAGGGACACGGGATCCACTTCTAATTGCTCCACACAGAACCACAGGGCTCTGAGGATAATTCAGCCCACGGCAGGGATTGCAGACACTCTTAGGCCCATCAGAGAGGGCTTATATATCTTCTTTTCAAGCTCTGCTCTGAGGATAATTCCTTCGCCTCCCAAAGTTGTGGGAAGAAACCATGTCAGGTTCCCTTCTGTTTCCCACCTCAGTGCTAACCCACCTCTGACAATGATCCCCTGCCTGTTTCCCTTCTGGTGCATGGGGGAGCATCAGGAATTCCTTAGGTGTTTGGGGAAGCAGTGCTGCTGTAGGATAATTCACCACTCACAGGCTGGGGCTGTTGGCTGCACAATGAGCCACACTGGTCTGGCCCTGCACAAAGGGCTCACTCCAGGGCAGCTGCACTTGCAGCCAAACCTTTGGAGCTCAGAGCTGGAGGAGAGGGACAGCTTCCAGCACACACTGCTGAGCATGGACCAAGGCCTCAGGGATGCAGGGATGCATCCCACAGCAACCTTCCCATTCCTGTCCTGAGGTCCAGGGATGGGTGGTGTCAGGTGCTCGGGGTGAGGGCTGTGTTTGTCTACTGCCCTGCAAGCCCTGGTCTTCCTTGAGCTGAGACCAAGCAGGTCTCCTCACACTCTGCCTCTGGAATATGTGGATAGCAAATATCCACCCCCAGGAGCATGCCTGCCTCCCACCTACCACACCTGAATCACCACCTCTCAGAGTCTTCTCTGCAGCAGCAATGCTGCCTGATGGATGGGACTGGGATCAAATGCAGGCTTGGTCCAGGGTTGCTCTGGTGCAGAGAAGCTGTTTTTAAGAGAATATCGTAATTAATTGAATGCCTTTTCCATGTCACTCCTTTTCCCACCAGATGGTTCATCCTGGTGACAGCTCTGCAGAGAAGCAGTGTCCTTACCTGTCCATCAGCAAAGTAGAGTGCTCATGCTGTTTGGGGTGCAGGACGATTTTGACTCAGCCAGCACAGCAAAGCTGAGAAATTTCTGCAAAACAGGGAAGGAAGAACAAACCCCAACATCAAATTCATTTAGAAAGAAGAGAATCTGAGGGAGAAAGGAGGGTTTCTAACAAATTACTGTTGCCAGGGGCAGACATAGATTTTCCATCAGAACAAATCTGGGAGTTATCTGTTGATTTTGCTAATCAAAAATCAAGAGTCTGTCCTGCAAGTGAGACAGATGTGATGTCCAGGTGTGACTGCTGCACCATGTCAAAGACATGAGGGATACCCTTGAACTCACGTCCATCGGGAATGCTTTGGCCAGAGCTGGCCCTGCCTTGCTGCAGAGCACAATGTGATTGCTGGGTCAAAGTTTTCTTTCAAAGAAAGAGGTGCTTCTGCTCCTGCTGATGGGAAAAGATCTTTTTTAGCATCTGCTTTCACACCCAGCTCCATTTAAAGCAAAACTAGAGCACGGGTTTGATTGTTCATCGAATGTGTTGGCCCTTCCTTTCCTGTTTCCATCTCTACAGGGACTGTGAATGTCTCACTCACCAGGCTGCATTTAAATTTCAGCCCTTTCTCCCACCCCCTTCTGCTCTCCTGCTTGGGATGTCTCTTTTTCAGCAGCTGAAGTGTCTCAAAGACATCCCACCCTGCCAGCAATGAATGCAGGGGGCCAGGCCACCTCCTTGGGGTGACACTGGGCACAGGGCAACCCTGTGCACCCAGACAACAAGAGGCTGTTCCCTGCTGCCTGCACTGTCAGGGGTTTCTGAGCAAGGACCAGCCCTCAGTCTGGTACAGGAAGGGCACACTGTGACATCTGGGCAGCCGCAGTGTTTTTCTGCCCCCAAAAACAGAGCATATCCCAGGGGTCCTGCTTCCAGGGTTGCTGTCAAATACTTGGACAGAGCCAGGGAGGTGCAGGGGCATTTTGTGCCACATCACTCTGCTACTTGGGGATAATAATAATACTAATAATAACAGTTGCTATTCCCTGGCTCTTGATTTGCCCAGCCTGCTCTATCTCTCCTCTCCAGCTGCTGTGGATCAATCGCTCTGTATCGATCTCAGCCCACCTCAGCACTTCCCACTCTCCATCAGCCCTGCAGACCCCAGCAGGCACCCTGAGCCTCGGCAGCACCTGACCAGCAGGTCAGAGGTGTCTCTGGGTTAGATGCTGCTCCCCAGCCTGGCTGAGAAAGTCACTTTGTCTCTCTTTTATCCAAGACATTCCCTACACACCCATGTGCATGCCCTGGATTTTGCAGCATGTGTTACGAGCTCCTTCCAGTGGCTGGGTAGGGCCAGGCAATGCTTTTTCTTATCTCCAAAGTGTGATTATCCTGGGTGTGGATGTGCACACTGTGTGATCTCTGCTCGCTCCAGCTCTGCCTTCATCTCTCCCAGCTCCTTTAGGTGTCATTAGGTTCAGCCTAACTTTGCTCGGCTTCTGGCTGGAGATTGTGTGAACCCATATGTGGGCTTAGATCTGAAAGAGGATTTTTTTTTTCCCCTTGCTGTGTCTATTTTTTCCTATTTTTTCATGCATCCCCACTTGCCAGCTGTAAGGGATGGAGAGAGAAATACCTGACATGGTGCTGAGGGCTGCATCTCCCTTTGGCCAGTGACCACCCTTTGGCTCCCAGCCCTTGGCCACCCCCACCACCTGATTACCCCTCCCTGCAGGGTTCATCAGCCAAGGTTTCCAGCCTGTGCTTGTGTATGACGTGAGGCTGTGCCTCCCATCCCCTGCAAAGTTCCTTCCGCATCAGAGCGACTTTAATCCCATTGACGCCAAAGATGTGCAGCTCTCCTCTCTCCTTCACCCCAGACACGCCATGGGTGACCCCAGGAGACCTTGGTTTGTCACCCACAAACTGAGAGGAGCCAGAGGGAGAAACTGGGGAGGATGGAGCGTGGCTGGGACGGAGCTGGCGGGGCTGGCAGGGGACACGAGGGCACTGACATTTTTATGGCTGTTTCTCCAGGGTCCTGCTGGCAGGAAATCCTCTGCCAGCTCCACAGGGCCTCGCTCCCCTCTTCCACACATGGCAACACGCTGAAGTTACAGGCCATAAATGGCCACAAATAACATGTAATTGTGTAATTACTTCACTCCTTACTTACACAGTCAAATCATAAAGGCATCGCAGTAAATACCCTCTAATGACAGCCTAATTACATCTTCCTGCAGATTACTGGGTAATTAGATCCAGCAGGCTCCAGAAATAATTCCCAGGGAAGCAGTGGTTGGGATTAGCCGTACAATCCAGCCTGCTCTTACCAGGAGTCACTGTGGCAGCCCCACAGGAGCCACCTTCCCTGGCCAGCCACATCCCCTTTGGTGGCAGTGCACTGTGACACTTTTCCCATGCAAATGGCTTTTGCTGGTGCCCTTGGTGCTCTCCCCAAACACCCATCCCCTGCATTTCTGCCTTTACCACAGTGCCTCATACAGATCTTGCTTCTTCTCCTGCCCACAAATGTCACCAGGGGTTGGTTCATCATCTGGCCACCAAATGCCACTTACCCCAACTCACAACCCTAGGCATGCAACGCTCTTTGCTTCCTGTTGCACACAGCAATCCTTATCCAGTGACCTCTGGGATATTTGAGGACCCATCACTCCTTTTTCTACAGGTTATTCCCCTTCTTCCCTGCTGCTCCCACTGGAGTTTTATGGCTGACGTCAAGGAGAGCAAGCTGAGAACTTTAATAGTATTTGTAGGAGGCAATCTTGTTACTGCCTTCGGATTCTCCTCCCTGCAAGCAGCTGTGTGGGGGCTGGAGGAGCCTGCAAGGTCTTGGGGACAAGAGGCTCTGTCTGGGATGGACCAGACAGGGCCAGACTAGGAAGAAAGTGGTGGAGTGTTTGGCCTCTAGTCTAAATGCAGTAAAGCCAAGCCAAATCAAAGCTATAAAGGCAAAAATCCCTAAATGAGCATTCTGGGCTTGGCTGGTTTTCCTTGGGGAAGGGCTGTGATGGGGAGCCCAGTCTCTGGTGGGGGCTGTGGGTCATGCCAGTGAAAGCTAAATGTCCTGGTTGGGACTCAGGGCAGACACAGGACTCCCCAAAAACCTTTGCACCAATTCTTAGCTGAGCTTCCCAATCCCTGCTGCCAGCACTGCGGTGGCTGAGGGAACTGTGGTGGTTCTTCTCCTGCCTTTCCTGCTGGACAGCCAGCAAACCCTGCTAGTGCAGTGATGGGGGTGAAGAAAATAGGAAAACCAAGGGAAAACAGTCACTCTCAGGACATGCTGCCTGTGCCCAGTGTGATGGGAGCTCTACCCTCCTTGGAGACAGCCCCCCCTCCAGCCAGCCCATGCTGGCAGTGGGGCACAACCCCCTCCACTCCCTGTCCAGTCCCCCTCGCAGGGTGCTCACCTACCCTGGCTCCAGAGCATGAGCATCATCCTGAAAGTCATGTTCTGCTCTCTTGGGGATGGTGTGGGCAAATGGCTTCAGGCTGGAGAAAAAAAATCAAACATTGCATTGCAAAAACAACTGAATTTTTGGCTTTTCTTAAAATTAAAAAAAAAATAATAATAATAAGGAGAAGGTTTGGGGCTCTCAAAAAAGCCGAAAATTTGACCTACAGTGCACACACTGAGCACAGGGAGGCCCACAGGCCATTCCTGTGTCTCTGCTCACACCTGAAGAAATGTCTGGACACCACTGGTGAGCCAAGAAATGAGATTTTCCATTCACTTCACACCTGGCATTTCACTCTGGCATTTGCCATCATTCAATCACAGTTTTGCTGCAAAACTTTTTTCCACAGCCCATGAGAAAGACATCATCTCACTGGGATGGAATTTCTATGTCCCTGCTCCATTAGGAAGACTGTGTCCTCTGCTGAAGAGCCATAACTGAAATGTCCTGTGGGGACAGAAAATAGCCCACCCCACAAAGGAGAGAATTGTATTCTGTGAGATCCAGTGGCAAATAAGCAGAGTTCCTCAGGAACAGCAAAGCCAGGCTGGTGCTTTTGCCTGCCCCTGAGAACCATCTCTGCTTTATTTGGGTAGCAGAGTGGTGCTGGTGCTCCACTGCCCACACCCACAAGGTCTTGGGGCTACTCTCCCCTTGCCTGGATTTCCCCAGCTTTGGTATCCTCATTGCTGGTGCCTTCCCATCTCAGCAGGGCATGGCCTCTCACTGCCCTAACAGCCAAATTTTTTAAAAGACAGCTGTTTGAGAAGCAGCAGCACCTGCTTTCACTCAGCTGCAGCCCTTGTGCTGCAGAGGATGTTTCAGCCATGCTGTCATCCAGCAGTGACACTATTTTGGAGGGGGATCAGTCACCCTTAGGGTTGTGGCAGTGGCTGGATCGGCTCAGAGCCAGGTCCTGGTGCTCTGGTGGCCAGCAAGAAGCACAGCCCCAAAGCTGCCATGGAGGGTTTGAGGCCCTGGCATGGCTGTAATATTCTCTCAAGGCAGAAAATGCCGTGTCCTAGCCGTGTCTGCAGCCCCATTTGGATGTCACATAGTTGTTTAATCATTTACTCTGTCTGACAGCAAAAACCCACTTTAGGAAATACATTGCTAGAGACTCCAGATGCATGCTTCACTTTGGAGGCACTCCACTCTCATTTTTGGGATTAACAAGGTGATTTCATCTGCCTAAGCCAGGAGGGCTTCCAGAAACCAGCAGCCTGAAAACCAGCCCAGAGCTGGGAAGAGCAGAGATCCCAGCACCGGGGGAGTGGAGGGAGCTTGAGGGGCAGGGTAGGCAAGGGACACTCCTGGAGGGGCAAGCACCCAGAGCTAGAGGTGTATGGTGTAGCAGGAGGCAGCAATTTTCTGGGAAGAGCCAGAGCTAACCAGGGGCTTGCTTTGTGCTTTTCCCCCCTCCAGACTGGATCTTTGGCCCCAGCCCGGATGACAACAGCAACAAGAGCGACATCAACTGCATCAGCAACAGCGTCAACGAGATGAGCGAGATGCCCGAGGCGGCGCGGCACCGCGAGCGCCAGCCCCAGGACGTGGTCATTGCCATCAGCGAGACCTGCCACCTGCCACAGCAGACGTGACCAGCAGCAGGAGGGAGAGGAGGATGCAGCAGAGGGATGCAGCAGTGGAACAGTGCAGCAGACACCTTGCAGGACCGGGCAGGGAGAGGAAGGGATGGGCAGAGTTGGCACCGTGGAGCAAAGCTCTTCTCCCCCTGGTTTTACCAGCCTCTAAGGACCTTGCCAGGGTGGGTGGCATCACCCCTTTTCCCAGGCTTGTCAGCCCTGTCCTGACATCTGCCCTTGGGTTTGTGACCCCCTCTTTGTTGCCCTGTGAATAGCAAAAAAGAAAAAGCAAATGCAAAAATACACCCACCGAACAAAGCTTGCAAGAGAGATGAGCTGGAGAGAGGCCGGGCGCTCTGTCCAGTGGTGTGGGAATGGGGTGGGGAAAAGGGCACAGAGACAAGGAGGCTGCAGAGAAATGTGTGTGTCTGCATTTCTGGGGACAGGCCCAGGACACAGCAGGGAGCTGGGAGCTGCAGAAAGGCACAGAAAGGTCCTCAGGGGCCAAATCCCCCTGCCAAATCTGCTTGGGCCATCACTCCTGCCTTTAGTTTTGCAGCTCCAGCTCACAGCCCTTTTCACAGGTGTGCCCTGTGGCTCTGGGACAGCAGAGTGACAGCACAAACTTCCCAGGGAGCTTTATTCCTCTGTACCTGGGGCCATCACATTCCCTCCACCACATCTCTGCTTGAGCCCAGCACCCCGTGGCAGGGAGCAGCCTTGTTGGAACTTGTACAACCCTTTTTCTAAGGAATGTCCCTGGAGAGGGACCCATCTGCATGAAATCCAAATGCTTCACGGGGTGCAATAGCCCTTATATGTCTGCATAATTCATGCCAGCATGACCACCTCCTACATCACCCCCTAACTTCCTGCCACCCCAAGGGGTGCTGGCTCTGTACTGGGGTCAGCCTCATGTGCATTGATGAGCAGGGAGACCTCCCTCTTCTCCCTGGATGCCTTCCTCTCCCCAGCCAGAGCACACCAACCAAAACTGCCCTTCTCTCTGCCCAAAGATTCTTTCCCATTTGTAAGTCCAGGCACATCCCTGCTCACTGTTTAAGGAGTGCTGGGCAAGCTCCCAAACCATGTGGGAAAGGAGCATCCTCATGGCTTCACTGCTGTTTTAAGATCAGCTCTTACCCCACTACGGGTTTTAAACCAGGATCCATAATTTCTCTGTATAGCAGAGTGGAGGCAATGGAACCCAGCTAATTCCTTGTGTCTCACCCTTACGAAGATCCCTTTACTCTCTACATCTTCCTTGAACTTAAAAACAGGGTTATACTGATGTGCCACAGAGCCAGTCCTGAGAAAAGGCCATGGTCCAGACTTCTGCCTCTGTCCTGACTTTTCCCATCCTGCAGTACCCAGAACACCACAAATAGCAGGAGCCAGAGCAGCATTTTCCCCTTCTGAAACTGGTTAAGGAAAATGGATGTGGTTTCAAACTCCTGTTCCAACAGCTTTAAATGAGAGCCATTACCAGCAGTCCCACACTGGGGCTTTGTTGGCTTTTCAGCAAGCCAAGGTGGAGGACAGTAGCCCAGACCTCCTCCCCATAATTAACCATTTCTGGTCAGACAGGGCTATGCCACCGTCACTTTTCTCAGTTTTTCAGTGCTGGGTTTGTAGCTTGGCTGCTCTGGCACCTGCCAGGCTTCCCCTGTGCTGCTGGGGCTGTGCAGGGCAGCTGGGCAGCAATGCCCTGGCAGCACCAGGGGGATGCTGGGGATGATCCCAGCAGAAACTGTCACCCCCTGGGAATGAGGGAATTAGGCTGCAGCACCAGAGCTGGCTGTGGGCTGGGGAAACTGGGACGGTCCAGATTCCTGGGGGACAGGAGGTTGTGCAGGGAGGGGCTGGTTTGCTTGCTCCCCTGCTCCTTCAGCATCAGCAGGCTGGAGGGACAGCGGGGTCACCCGGGGGCCTCTGGCCACAGCTCAGGAGGGACAGCGGGACACTGTGCCTCACCCTGGCACTGCCATGGCCCCTGCCATGGGGACATGCCATGATTGGGCACCCCTGGTCCCCCCACGGCCGCAGCAACAACCCAGTGACCCATCTGCACTGCAGCCCCATCACCCACCCGCTGCTGGAAATGAGGTGGAGGCTTCCCTGGGCATGGAGGCAGCCTCCTCCACTGCAGCGGGCTCTCGCTCCCTTCCTGAGACACTGGGGGTCCCACACGGCGTGGTTTGACCCCAGGAGGTGCTCCTGCAGCAAGCAGCAGCTCGCAGCCAGGGCTGGCGTGGCTGTCCCGCACTGTGCTCCGAGCAGGAGCAGAAGGAAGGAGCCCAGCTCCCTCCTGTGGCCACCGGCCCGCCAGCCCCAGCCCTTCTGGGAAGGGGCTGCCAGGAGGTGCCCTCAGCCCCTTCCCTCAGCCCCTTCGAAGCCCCCCATTTGCAGGGGTGGCAGCAGGGATCCTGTGCTGTGTCCATCTCCGGGACTGACCAAGCACGGGGTGATGCTACAGCAGTGTCCCTGGTGAGGGGAAGCACCAGCCTCACCAAGCACCTCCCTGAGCTGCAGGGTCACACCAGGAGCCAGGGCTGGCACCAGGGCTCTGCAGGACCCCGTGGCTGCTTTTGGAACTGACCCCACTGGAACCTGCCCCTAGCACAGAGGACAGCTGTTTCCACACCACCTTCCTTCACATCCCCATCCTGCAGCATTGCCATCATGGGGCACCTGCCTTCCCCCTGCTTTGTCCCCAAACATGTCACCAGACCCCACACTAGTGCTGAGCTCTGAGGCTGATTGTGAGCCTGGCAGAGTAGTCCCAAGACCACTGAGACATTTTATCTCCAGATATTGGAGGCAGAGCAGCTTTTGGCTGCAACAACCCCTGTCTCTCCAAGAATCCAGTGTTTTTTTATCCAGCCATGCACCCATGCAGCTGACTGCATTTTGGAGGACATCTCCAGTACCCTCAAATGACGTTTGAAGCAGGGTGGCAGGACAGGACCAAGCAGATGAGTGAGGTTGTGAGGATGGGGAAGTGCTCCACGTTTTTTTTTCGGGGTGTGCAAATGGTACAGCATCCTCGTGCTCTTCTCACCCACCAGGACCCCTCTCCAGGCTCAGCTGTCCCCCTCAGCCCTCTCCTTGCACCCCACAACCTCTGAGCAGGGGATAAGTTTCAGGTGATCAGATTCAGGGACCCGGGAAGAGCATGGTGCTTCTTTGCCCAAGGGAGGATTTTTGGGGATGCTGAGGGGGAAGGAGTCTCATGAGCATGCCTGGCTGTTCTGACTGCTCCCATCACTGCAGCTCTTCTGTGCAGGAGGTTGCTCTTTAATTCCCTCCTTCCTGTCCTAAGCGCCTTAGGGAGCAGAGACGAGAGATGCTGGTGCTTTTTATAGCAGCCATAATCCCTGCTGCTCACACTGCCTGCACTCCTGCCCTGAGACACAGGGCTGAGCCTCCAAAATGGGGGTTGCTGCCCAAAAACTGCCTCAAAACCCTTGGGCTCCCAGCACTGCCTCTCTCCCAGTGCACAGACCCCAGCTGAGGGTGGTTCTGGACTCAAGACCCCTTTGCAGAAGGTGTGGGACAGCCACAGGTGCTGCACTCTGACAAGGAGGGCCAGGCAGACACACAGAGACCCATGGATGAGCACCAGAACAACTGCCTGGCCTCCCTGCCCTCCAAGACTTGTGGAACAGGAACCAACCCCACAGCACAGCCACAAGAAAGTCCTCAGGCACAAGAGGAGACTGGGGGTTTCTTTCCTTTCTATCTCCCCCAGCTTTACAAAAGGGAAGCTGAGGCAGGGAGGGAGCAGGGAAGGGGCTCCTGGCCCTTCAGCCCAGGAGCAGAGTCCTTCACAGGGCAGCTGATGAGCTTTAAAGGCTGAGGAAGCCTTTCCTTGGATGTGAGCCTTAGCACTTTGTCAGGATCATTTTGGGGCTGGGGTGCCTGGTTTCCCTCACCCACCCTGTGCCTGCCAAGCCACAGATGGCATTTGAGCCATCCAGGCTTCATCCCTGGGCATGCAGGGGACTGAGGAAAAGGGATGTGAAGTGGGGCAGTGCAAGGCTTGGTGTGGGGCAGGAGCAGGTTCTGGGGGAGGTGTATTTCACCTCCTGTCCCTGTCCTGGTGGTCAGTGCTGTCCTTCCACCCAGCCCCAGCCCCTGTCACCACCACAGCCACCAAGGGAGGGCACGAGCACTGCAGCTGCTTTGTTCCCACTGCCATTTCTCCCTCCAGCAGCTCCACTTCTCTCCAGCCAAAAGTCTCCCTGACTTTGCACCCTGCTGGGAGGAACCCAACACAGCTCTTGACCTTTTACTATTTGTGCTTTACTGTCCATGGTTGGGCAGATTAAATTTTCTCTGCCCACTCACCCCAGATCAGAGGGTCTCACAGGAGAGGGCAGCCTGACAAATCCTGCCTAAAGCCATTCCAGCCCTGCCTGCCCAGTTTGCCCTGCTGGAGGTCTGGCCCCTGTCTCCCACAGCTTCTTTGCAATACATTTGCTGCAATTTTCCCTTTAAACACCCCACTGGAGGAAAAAAAACAAAAAACAAACAACCCGGGGGGGGGGTGGTTCTTCTAGGTCAGAGTGAGCTAAGACAGGGAAAGAAGATTAATTTCTCAGAAGAGCAATTCAGATTTTTGTGCTGCTCCCTGCTGGGGACCGAGGCAGAGGCACACATCTCCTGGGCACACAGGGGCTTTGGCTGTCACCCCTGGGGTGGCACTGAGCAGGACATCCCCCCAAGTCCTGTGTGGGAGGTGTAGGGGGATCCTTGCCCAGCGAGGGGTGATGGAAGTGGGAAGAAGGTGGCATTTCAGGGCTGCTGATGGGCCAGGGTGAGTGCCCAGCACCCAGGGAGAGCTGTGCCACCACTGTGCTCCTGGCTGGGCTGGAGCAGGCAGGGAATGCAGCCCTGAGCCTGTCCTTGTCACCCGCCCATGTCCACACACCCACACGAGGCCCTGAGCAGTCACACTTGTTTTTCACTCCTGAGGAGTGCTGGGGAGCTCTAAAGCCAGCGGATTATTCTCCAAAGCAAAGGCCTGGCCTGCTGCCAGCCCCTGGCAGGGAACAAACAGCCCGGGGAGGCATTTCCCAAAGGCTCAGCTTGTTCCTGGTTCACGCTCTGACTGTGTGCCCCTGCTCAGCACCTCTCAATCACTCAGCTGCAGACACCAACAATCTCAGGAGGGGTTCCCAAAAGGAGAGAGGAGGCAGGAGGTTACCAGGACACCCCACTTGGAGCAGAGCATCCCCTGTCCAGCCTGGCTTCTCCAGGGTGTAGTAGAGGTCCAGCAGAAGACAGGCACAGGGAAGGAGTTGTCTCTTGTTCTCTTTGCACAAAACCTGTAGGAGGTTCTTTGGAGACCTCTGAACCTGGGGCAGTGGGAAGGACAAATGAATCCTACATGGGCTGATTTAACCCAGTGCTGGGGGTTCCTGGGCTCTGTGGGGAGCGGGCTGGAGGAGAGCTGGGTGATGGGGCCAGCCTGGGTACCACGCCCCAAAGGAGTGGGCTGAATTCCACTGTCCTAAACTGGAGGCAGCTTTGGCATCATGGAGCTCTTCCTGGGGATCTGGGGATCACCACTTAGCTGCAACCAGCACCCAGGAACATCCCCACTGCCAAAACAGGGCAGGCTGAGAGCAGGGACTGGGGGCTACATTTAGCCTTTCCTGTCCCATCTGTTGGCCTCTCCTGCCCCACACTGTCTGCAATGGGTCAGGCAGCACAAAAGCAGAGCTCTGCTCCCCAGAAAGGGTTACAGAGGAGCAGGGTGTGTGGGAGCTGCGCAGGGAACAGTACAAGGGTCAACAGGGAGCATCAAGCTCCTGATAAGAGGAGGGTGGAGGGCTGTGGTCCAGCCCCACAGGCTGTGCTAGCACCCACACACCCCTGGGTCACCCCACAGTGATGCTCCCCATGCCAGCGAGCCCACGGGCTGCTGTGGGGCCACGGAGTTTGGCCACCTCCCTTCCAGCCATGGGGACCATGCTCTTTTTCCCCTGAGAAAAGGATATTTTCATGCTTCCTCCCCACAGGAACCAGCAGAAATCACTTAAATGGCTGCATTGCTCTGGGGACAGTCCCTTTTGGAGCTGAGCCGCACGCAGGGAAGGGAAAGCCCAGGGGACATTTTAATAACAAGCAAGGAGAGCTATTGAAGTGTTTTACTGCCTCGTTAAGGCAGTCTAATCTCTGTGTATATCTGGAAGAAAAAAATTGGCTTGCTGGTGTTTTTATTGTAACAGAGGTGGGTGTTTTCTGGCACGGCTGGGATCCTGCCTGCTTTATCTGCTTGTTTTCTTACCTGATACCAGGACTGAACAGCCCAAGAGCAGCTCAAGGGCAGCAGCAGGCAGGGTCAGGGCCAGGCAGACCAGGAGGGAGCTTGTGGATCCGTGTTGTGGGCTGTTTCCCACCCACAGGTGCTCTGCACCCACCTTTCAGCCAGACACAGGTCCCTGGGGTGTTTCCCCAGGGGGGGTTTGGGACCTTGGCTCTGCTCGTGCCTGGGCAAAGCCCACAGGTGTGTGATCCCTCATCCAGGCAGCCCAGAGACAGAGCAGGGAGACAACCACCCCTCCAGCTCCAAGGGCTGGCATTTGGGGGATACACAGATTTTGGGACTAGGGGCACCTTGGGCTGATGCAAGCCAGGCTGAAGAGTCCATGCCCAGGGAAGCCCCAGCAAAAGTTCTTCTGCAGCAATACAGGCTTACCCAACTGCTGAGGTCTAGATCTGTAAGAGGAATAGGTCAGGCATTTTATTTCTAAGTTTTTCTTCATGATTCTGTTTTTTACCCCAGCCCTGCAGAAACTGGGGAAATCCTGCTGAGTCCTGCTGGCTCCAGCATGCAATTCCCCATTTTCAAAAGCTCTGGTGTCAAAGCTGTGAGCCGGAAGGGATGCTGGGGCTGGGATGGCAGGGCTGGATAAGCTGATTGCATTTGCTTTGGAAAAGCTGATGTTTGCACGAGCACCAGCTCTAGTGGTTTTAAAGGGATCCACCCAGGAGCAAATCCCAACAGCCTGATATCAGAGCTGTGCTGCTCCCACCCCAGCTGGGCTGGAGAAGTCTCTGCTCTACACCCTGATCCACACTGCACCTCCTGAGTAGAGGAGTCAAAGCTGCCACTGCAGAACACAGGAAGCAGACTCCAGCACAGCTAACAGGGCTGGCAAACAGCTAAAATTATCTTCCTTGGAAATATGGGGCAGGAAGGGTAAAGGTGCTGTTTGACACATAGTCCAGCCGAGATCAAAACAGTCACACTTGCTCCCAGCAGATGTGCCCTGGTACCCAGCTGCTTCAAGAAAAGTGACTTTCATCACTGATGTGAGAAGGGACAGATGCCCAGACACTTGGGCTGTGCCTGTTTCAGGGCTGGGGCTCAACCTGCCCTTCTGCAGGGCTGCCAGAGGCTCCAGGGCATTCCATCATAGAACTTCTCCCCTTTCCCTAGAAACACCAGTGAGCTCAGCAAAGCACCAACAGCGTGGCCTGGGAGAAACACAAACATTTATTAAGCCAGCTATTTTTTGTTGAGAATGATTTTAACAGTGCCAAAGGACTTACCCTGTCTCCCCCAGGGACCCTCAGCTGATTCATTGCATGCAGGGGTAGCAGGAAAGCAGGGGACAGCCAGCCTTGGGGACAGGGTGGCTCAGTGTCAGCAGCACAGCTACACAGGAAGCCACAAGCTACTCGCAGGCAATGGCAAGCCAAGCACAGCTGCTCCAGGGCAGGCAGATGGATGCTTGTTGCATAGGGCAACCCACTCTCAGTTTGCTGGGATTCACCCAAGTCTTCAGCAGGTACCATCTCTGAGATTTGGGTATTGTCCTGCTCTCCACATCCATCCAGGGAAGTCCGAGGACCTGCAGGGGAAGGGAGGGTGCTTGGGGCTCTCAGAACAGAGGGTAGTTTCCACTGAAGGTGCTGCTTCACAGACACCAAGCCAAAGCTGTTGGTCACCTAACCACAGCCAGCTCACATCTCACATCTGGAAAGTCACAGCCAGTCACCTCCCTCTCTCTTAGCTTCCCACTGACATCATGAGACAATGTCCTCCCTCCTACCATCCCAGCACAGACAGATCCCAGCTGTGACCCACGCAGGCAAGGGAACAACAGCACAATGGTGAGAGCAAAGCTGTCACAGCACTCGGCTGGGGACAGATATACCCGTGGGTTCTGAAGTCAGGACACTCCAGGCTTATCCACAGATGTGGAAGAGCTTGTCTCCTTAAACCACGATGCTCAGGTCCTTTCCTGCATCATCTGGTGAAGGCAGAAGGTCCTGCCCAAGCTCTCACACAGCTCCAGCTGCAAGCCATGCTTTACAAGCCAGCAAGGGGCGTGCTGGAAGGCGTGGTGGGGACAGCAAAAGGCACGGGCAGAAGCCAAGGCTAAAAAGACAGAGAAGTCTCCAGGGCAGAGTCACTGCAAATCCACTCCAAGGGAGCAGCCTCATGTTTCTGGTTGCTGGTAGGAGGCACAGACCTGGCCCCACTCCTCACACAGCCAGAGAAACCCAGCCTTCACCACCTCACACCATGTCAGGGGAGAGCAGGAGCCTCTCTCAGCCTGAGCCCTGCAGGCTCTGCCACGCTGCCCATGTGCTGCCACATCCCAGGGATTCTGCAGGACTGCTCCAAGGTGGAAGGCAGTCCAGGAACAAACTGGGAGAACTGGATTTCCACTTCTCACCCAGTGCTTTGTCGTTCTCATGTCATCACATCGGGAAGTCTGGACCACCATCCTTCCTCTGCAGGGCACAGACAGAGGCTCCCCAGCTCCACCTCAGAGTGGCTTCACACAGGCATCTAAAACAGGCAGGGCTTCACCCACAGGGAAGGGTTTTTTAGCATTCACCATGTGCTGGGGCCAAACCCCAGGTCTACTCTGCCCTGGATGGACACTGGCCTTGAAGACAATGGAAATGAGCAGATCCAACAGGGATACCCTGCTGATGGTCCTGCCCCACACTGAGCATGCTGGTGCCACCAAGCTGTGGATGCATAGCAGTGTCTCCTGTTGTCTCAGGGTAGTAATTCTGGGGAAAGGGTCCCCAGTTTTTGCACACAGGAAGCTGAGGATTAGAGGGAGAGATCCCAGGCTTCCTCACTACCACCAAGGACAACAGAGGGGTGTCCAGCCACTTGCAAGCAACACCCTAGAGCAAAGGATTAAATCTAACAGGACCCACCTCACCCCTCGTCTCCCAGAAATGTGCAGGGCAGGCACCCAGTCCCTTATGGCTGCATCACCAAATGCTGTTGGGGCCATCAGAGAAACAGTGCAACAGCACCAAGCCAGCCTGGCCCCCCTCTCCAGCCACCTCAACTCTCCCAAGCACAGACAAGTGAAGCAGAGTGGGCAGCTGGGAGAGCTGGACTGGGAAGGTGAAGCCATGGGCTATAAGAATGTCACGTCATCCTGTGACTGGAGCCAGCGCCAGTGGGCATCGTACTCCAGGTGCAGTTTGCTGTTGAGTTTGCAGTTCTCAAGGTCAGCCTCAGCTTTCCAAGCCTTCCCATCTGGATTTCCCTGCCCTAGCCTCTCCCTGGCCCCTGGTGATGATGTGGTGTCTCTGCCTGGTTCCAGAGAGGGGGACTGCTGGCCCAAATACCCATTGGCCACCTGGGGCTCCTGGGGCAATCCAGGTGGGGACAGGTCCACGTGGGGCCACTCGTGCTCCTCTTTGTCCTTCTCTTGATTTGCGATGCCCCTCTCGGGGTCGATCCTGACCCAGTCCTGCTCTGCCCTGGCCAGGGCTCTGCCCGCTGTGGAGGCAGCAGCAGTTTCAGCAGCGTTGTGGGAGTACTCATCCATGTCGTCAGCCAAGGTGTCCAGGTAGCTGCCGACGGAGATGCTGTCCAGCCTGTCGTTGGGGTCCTGCAGGCTGTCCCAGCTGCCCCGCCGCGACGCCTCCTGGCTCTCCACCAGGCTGTACTGGCTGCTGGCCAGGCTGCTGCAGCGGCTGGTCAGCGTGCTGCGCTCCTCCAGCAGCCACTTCACCGCCTCGATGCCCTCGTTCACCACCACCAGCTGCTGCAGGATCTTCACGTCCACCGCTCGCAGGTAAGCCTGGGGGGGAGAGAGAGAGAGCACAGGGGGTTCAGGGGCTCCTGTCCCAGCCCAGCCCTGCAGAGCTGTCACTGTGGTGGCCACAGGTCTCCTAAGCTGCTTGATGAAGAGCATGGTGTGGGGGAACACCCCACAGGGAAAAACCCCAACCAACAACTAACTTATGGTTGCCACCAGCCACCAACCCCCTCAGGGGAATAAACCCAGGGCACTTGTGTTGCTGTCTTCTATGGGAACAAGGAGTAAGCAAGGAACTGGAGGTATTGGATGCAGATGATCCCAGAGCATCCTCCAAGACCTGGGAGGCTGCTAGCAGGGCAGGAGGAGGCATTGCTCAGTGTGTCTGGCTGGTCCACACTTCTTCAGGCAGGTCCCTTCATGCCTCCACTTCTCACCTTCTAGGGTACAAACCAAGCCTGGTGACAATGTCATGTGGCAGAATTTGGAGACCCAAATCACTCCCAAAACAGGAGGACAAGGAGGACAGGCACTGCTGATCATACCACTCACTGACTCCTGCCCCTCTGAGCCTGGGGAAGCTCTTTGCAAACCTCAGTTTCTGCAGAAACATCTGTTTTCCTAATGGAAAGCCCCGTGTGCCAAGACATTCCTGTCTGTATGATACTGGCCGCCAAAAGCCACTGGATTTCCCCTACACAGGACGCAAATATTTTGCCAGGAAAGGAAATAAGGCAACGATGGGGGGAAAGGGAGAAAACCCACTGCAGGGCACATACAGGCAGCCTGAGAGCTGCAGATGCCCATGGACTCCTTCACAAACACATCCTGTGCCCAGCATCAGCAAGCTGTGACAGAAATCCAGGCACTCCCCAGGGATCGTTTTCAAGCGCAGCGCCCGATCCTCAGCATCCGGTGCCCTGGAGTCACTTGCCCGCCCACGGTGACCCCACAGCCTCCTGAGAGCCCTGTCTCCGCTCCCACAGCCAGCACAGCCATAGAAGCATCCGAGGAAGGAGCCTGGGAAAACTCCAGCCAGGATTTCAGCACATGACACTTCTCACTCCAGACGACAGAAAAAAAAAAGGGTCAAAGATTTGTAAAGACCCAACATCAGCCCCCCCACCCCCTCCTCATGCTCCTCAAGCTGGATTTAAACAAAAAAAATAGCAGGGATGTGCCCAGATTGGGGCAGGAGCCAGCTTCCAAGTGCAGAAATTTCCTTTCTAGGCAAGTTATTTAAAAACTGCCTACAATGGACTTTTCTGCACGCACTGCTAAAGCATCTGGCCTTGGCAGGGAGACGATGGAGGAGGAGGGCTGGAAACCCCTAGTGGGGGTTCCCCATTTTTCTCTGCCTCGTGCAGAACTGCAGCTGTCAGAGATGCCAGGGGAGCCAACCCAAAAGCAAAGGGTGGGATAACACTCCTCACTTTCCATACTGGAGTTAGCCATCAATTTGCTGCTAGTTCATGCCAGCCTGACCATTGCACTCTAAGAAACCCCTCTCCTTTCTCTGTGGGAGGAGACCCAGCACAGACTGCTCTCTGTACTCCCCCGGATGCACTGAAGTTCACTGCACGACCTCGCACCAAGGACAGCCGTGCAGGGAACTGTCACACTCCTCCTCATGCTCTCCACAGGCAGATTCAGCTCTGCTCCCCTCCCCAGCATGCAAGAAACCTCAGGCGCCTTCTCCTTTCAAGATATCTAGCCCTAGGGATAAATCTTCCTCCTCAGATCAGGAGGCGAGAGTGGGAATTTGCTAATTTCTCCTCCCACCGCCCACTCCCAGGCCAGCTTATCCTCTGAGCATTGGGCTTGCTGGTTTCCTGCTGCTCGGGGCGGGGGGGTGGAATTCTGGTCCCTGTTCATGGGGATGGGGAGATGAGGGGAGCCCCGTGCTGGGTTCTGGCACCTGGGCTCCAATCCCAAGCTGCTGATCTGGGTGTGAGGCGTCCCCGTCTCCTCACTGGCCAGCCAGAAGAGCCAGGGCAGGGCAAGGAAATGCCTTTCCGAGCCAGGATGAATAATGCCCGGGCCAAGCCAGGCCTGGCTGGCCATAGGCTGAGGCTGCTCGCACCTGGGCAGGGCAATCACCGCACTGCCCCAGAGACCTTTCTCCTCCGGTCAGGGTGCAGCCTGCAAGCCGCTGCGGAGGGAGGATGAAAGCAGAGGGAGGATGAAAGCTCTCGCACCGATGGGAATATTCAATCAGCCCAAGCGGAGGGCTCAGGATGGGTGGTGCTCCAGCCCCTCGAGGGCACGCGGGGATGCGGGCGGATTTAGCCCGTTTCCCTATGGAAACAACGCTCATTCCCACCCGCCCGGCATGTTCGTGCGTGGGAGTCCCTTCCCCCAGATGCACTTGAACCCATTGCCCAACCTCGCCACGTTTCCCGGAGGCGCAGGCATCGCCGGCATTTGCTCCCTCCACGAAAGAGGGAGGCGAGTTAGCTCCATCGGCACTCCCGGGAAAGGCTGCACCGCAGCACAGCCCTGTGCGAGCCACCCGAGCAGCCCCGCACGAACCGAGCCCCGGGAGAGCTCCAGCGATGCCCTGTCACCCTGGGGGGCACACCCGGGGGAGGGAAGATCCACCACCGTGCCCTTGGCGAAGGTCCCTGCCCTAAATTCTGACACCGGACACCGCGATCCCCGGCGGCGCCGGGGTGCGAGGGGTGCGGACGGAGGTGGCCGAGGGGGTGGACGTGCGTGGGAAGGGTATGAGCCGGGGCTGTTAACCCGCACACGGAGGGGCCAGGGGGGCTCTCCAAAAGGCAGGCACAGCGCGGGCACTGTCCGGGACGGTCACCGGGGGAGGCTGCGCCAGTGGCTGCGGTGACCGCGGGATGGGACGGGCAGTTACCGGGGGGCGGCCGGCACCGCGGCACTCACCAGCTCGAGGCGGAGCGTCCGCAGGCGTTCGGCGAGCGGCGGGTGGGCACCGCGGGCCGGTGCGGGTGTGGCGGGCGGCGCCGGCGGCGCGGGGGCGGTGTCGGCCCGCAGCCCCCGCAGCAGCACGGCGGGCGGGCGCCGTCCCACCTTGCCCGCCAGGTCCCGCAGGTCGGCGGGCAGCGCCTCCCCGCCGCCCTCCATGCGGGTGGGGCAGCGGCGGCCGCGCTGTCACCGCGGCGCGCGCTCGGCCCCGCCCCCGCGCTCGGCCCCGCCCCCGGGCCCGCCCCCGCCGCCACCTGCCCGCGCACCAGCGAGGTCCGCCGGGGCGCGCGGAGCGGCGCGGGGCGGGGCCGGGGGCGGGGCCGGCGCTGGCCACGCCCCGCGGTGTCGCTGCGGCGCCGGAAGCGGCGCGGAGGGTGCGCGGGGCGGCGGCGGCACCGCCGAGCCGGGACCGGCCCAGCCCAGCCCAGCCCTGCCCGGCCCGGCCCCGCCTCAGCGTCCCGTGAGTAGCGCGGCCCGCACACGCCTTCCGCCCCTCCCCGGGCTCCCCAAGCGCCTGGGTCCCCCTCTCCCCGCCGCCGCTCGTTGCCGCCCTCAGACACCCGGCTCTCCCTGGGTGCCCTTCGCCACCTCCGCCCCTCGAGTGCCTCTGGGCCCCTCAGCGCTCCTCTCCCCGCCCTGCCTGGCCTTGCTGGGCACGCTGTGCTGCAGGCGGGTCCCTGGCTCTGCCGGGGCTCCACATCCCGCCCAGGCCCAGCGGTTCGCTCCCCGCAGGGCGCCGGGCCTCCCGCTGGCACGGCTCCTTGTCCGGGGCTGCTGGAAGCTCCAGCAGGACGCTGGCCCGGTGCTGCTCCCCGTGTCCGCGCTGGCTGCACCCCGATAGCGGGGATGGGGCTGTTTGTGCGGAGGGTGTCTCTCCACCAGGGACCCCGCGGCCAATGATGGCCTGTTCCATAACAAGTGGTCCAGGATCTATCGTGTGCCTGTGACTTTGGGCTGTTTCTCTTTCCTAGAGCGTGGGAGTGGGCCCGTGGCACTGCAGCAGCCTCGCTGAGGGTTGGCGTGGAGCAGAGGCTGTCAGTGCCCATGAGTTCAGGGCCTTCCCCTCACCCTGCAGCAAAGCCTGGGCTCCCGCATTGCTCCCAGCAGGAGTTCTGGCAGGCAGGGAGGCTCCAAAGCGCTTTTGCTCATAGCACATCAGTCCTGTCCACAGCCACTGCTTGTGCTGGGCTCTCTCTTTACTGGAGAGAGGGTTTGAAGGCACCTCTGTCACCCTCACCCCTCCCGGCAGGGAGCCCCGATGGACATGAGAGGAGAGCAGCACACATCCTGACCCCTGCCCCGCACGGCTGCCCCCGAGCCAGCCCCCGGGACGATGGAGGAGTGGAAGCCCAGCCCCGCTGTGAAGCCCCACAAGAAGCGCAGCTGGTACCTCGCCTGGAAGTACAAGCTGATGAACCAGCGCGCGCTGCGGAAGCTGTGTCAGGTGAGCCACCCACAGCCCTGCACTAGATTAGGAGGGATAATCTACAGGATTTACAAGTTTGTGGAGCAGCTGCATAGGTGGATGTGCGTCTGCTGGCAGTCTGGGTGACCTGACATGCTGAGGAGGCATAACTTGTTCCCCAAGCAGCTGCCTCCAAATGCCTGTATGTGGAAGGGTCTGCCGTGTGGAGCAGCTCCTCTCAGCTGCCAGCAGACCTGTTGAGCGGCTATAGGAGGAGATACAGTTGTCCAGGTGGCCTTGGGAAGTTTTCAGTTGAACTGATTGCTCCCATCCTGGCTCTGGACCCATGCTGTGTGCTGCACGGTTCAGCCTTTAGCTGTTTGATTTGCAAACCAAGCCTGGTATAAGGCACAACAGGTGGACAGAGAAAATAGGGCTTGGTAACAGGATCTCATGACCCAGAGGCAGCTGGTGTCTGGGAGAGCCTCAGGCTTGTTTGCTTGTTCTGTAAAACAGCTAATCCTTGGTGGAGACGGTGTCCTGGAGGGTGTCTGGGCCTGTAAGGATTGGAAGGTTTGGCCACATGGCAGCAAAACCCAGAAAAGGGGCCTTTCCTCAGAGGAACTTGTGAGATCTGGCAGTTGGTGCTGTGGTGGGGAGTAGGGAAGGATTTTGTGTGTGCCTGGGAGGACAAAGTCTCATGTGGACTCCCTGGACAAGAAGACTGCTCAGTCTGTGTCTGATAGGGTGTTCAAGGCTTGGGAATGGGTCTGATTATTCAGGCAGGCATTGTTCACCATGCTGGGGCAACGGGCTAGAGCTGCACACATCCCTCTACTTTGTGGCACTGCTTAAAGCACAGATGAAAATTTGGCTTCAGACTAGACCAGAGCTGCAGGTATGGAATAGCCAGGTCTACAGCAGCCAAGCATTCATCAGTTAGCTGTGACTAAGCCAGCTCTGCTAGACCTGGCTGCTGGTATTGCTTAATTCTTATTCCTTATTGCCTTATTTGCTCTGGTCACCAGGGCTGTTCCCTCATGTCCCCAGTGCTGATCAGGGCAGAAGGTCTGGGCAGGTTGGTGAGGTGGCCTTGCTGCCTCTCCATGAGCCCACGGCTTTGCTCGTGCTTAATTAAAATCTTTCTGTGCTCAGATCCCAAAAGGTGCTCATAGTCCTGAGTCAACAGCAAATTAGCAAGCCAAAATGCCATAGTGACATTTATACCATCGTGTTATCTTATTGCTGGTTTTCCATTTTCCTCAGTTACTCCTTGAACCTGCTTGGCAGAGATAGCAGCACCAGAGAGCTTTGAGGCAGTAGCTGGACAGATAGGGCAAGAATCTTTTTAGTGCCTCTCACCAAGGGCAGGTCAGTGTGTCATCCCAGCCCCATTAATGACCTCAGAGAATCAAGGGTCTGTTCCACAGCCCCTGGACCTTCCCAAGCCCTCTCTGTCAGCATCCTCAAGGGTTGCAGTTGAAGTTTGCTGCAGACAGTAAGGCTGCAGGCTGGTCTCTGCAGTTTCCTGAAATCAGACCTCAGCTTCTTCCCTTTGTTTGATTCAGCTGCACCGCATCTCCTCTCCTCTGAATACCCTGAGTGCATCCTCTGGTTCCAGAGGGACAGATGAGAGTGGTGATGCTGCAGCAGAGGCAGAAGTTAAGGTTACCTTGGGAGCTGTAGCTCTGAATTACCAAACTCTTTGCCTGCAGGGACCCTCAACCTTGATGCAATTATTTAGCAGGAATCTGCTCCCAGATGTGGAAGCAGGGATACATTGGAAGTAGGCTAATTCTCACATATCAAAGAGTCAGTGCTCTCCAGCTTATGAATGCATTCCATCATGAAACTCAGTCACCTGTATTTCTTTCTTTTTGCTTTCCTCAGAAAAAATCAGGGGAAATGTCAGATGCTTGTGATCCCATGCAGGATCTCCTTGGGGTGCCCTGCAGCCCACGCCAAGGCAGGCTGGTTTTGGGATTGTTGCTTACAAATTTCTAACACAAAACATCCTGCATTGCAGACAGGTGCTGTCCTCTTCCTGCTTGTGACCGTGATTGTGAACATCAAGCTGATCTTGGACACCAGGAGAGCTGCTTATGAGGAGGAAGAGGAGTCTGCACAGGACTATGGTGAGGGACAGCATCCTGTTGTGCTTTGAAAGCAAGGAAACTGGAAGGTTTCTTTAGGTCAGGGCTAACTTGGGACCAGCTACATCACGAAAAACAGGTCTGTGCATGTGGGTTTAACAAAAATTAGAAAATGCTGCTCCCTTCCTCCTCTGTCTATTGAAGGCTTTAGCACATTTGGCTGCAGAGGTCTCTGTGGGGTCAGCCAAGGCCAGATCTGCTGTCATTTGGTATCTCCCCTTACCTGCCATCCCTGTAAATTCCCACCCATGTCCCCTCGGGCCAGGGTGCCTGCTGGGCATGCCCTTCTGGAAGTTTGGCTGGGCTAGCACAGAGCAGGGACAAGCTAGAGGTGCCTTGACTGATTGAAAGTGGGAATTTCTCTGCTGCAGATGACGAGATGCTGAATGCGGAGGTCCCCAGGCACCCTGTCAACAACAAGAAGGTCCTGGATGTCGAGGTGTACTCCAGCCGGTCGAAGGTCTATGTGGCCGTGGATGGGACAACGGTGAGTGACAGGTGCTGGCTGTCCTGTGAGCAGAGGGTGGGCAGGGGTGAAGCCACAAACAACAGTGGTGAGAGCACTTCAGTGGCTGGCAAGAAGTTCTGCTTCCAGGACTTCTAATCTGGCACCCATCACTGCTGTGGGCAAAGCCAAAGAGATTTGCCTCTTATTTTGGGGCTCTGCTGTGCAGAATAAGAAGAGGTCTTGGCATACAATTCTCATAATTTATCCATTTGCAGGTCCTGGAAGATGAGGCTCGGGAGCAGGGAAGAGGGATCCATGTCATCGTCTTAAATCAGGCTACGGTAAAAGATCCCTGTGTCTTTCTGACTGGGCAGTTTGTCCTTGCTGCTGAGCTGTTGGGTGCCTGAGGCCAGGGGCAGCCAGGAGGGAAGTCCCTGAGTGCTTTTTGTGTGCAGTTTGCAGAGCATGGCACAGTCACCCTAAGACTCCCTGCAGGGTTTCTTTGTGCTGCCTGCTGTCCCTGGGGAGTGGGCAGGGGAGGAGTTGTGAGAGTGGGTGATGCTTCCCATGGATCTTTGTACAGGAAGGCCTGAGGGCTGAGCTTCCCTGGGGACTAACTGGGGATTAACTCTCTGGCATACCGGAAAAGCCACTCCCTGTGCTGCTCAGGGAATGAGGCTTCCAGGACAGATTTCCATAATTCTGAGTGTCCATACCATGTAGTATTTAAGATCCATCTGACGTATGAATACCAACAGGGTCATGTGATGGCCAAGAGGGTTTTTGACACCTATTCCCCCCATGAAGATGAAGCCATGGTACTTTTCCTCAACATGGTTGCCCGTGGCCGGATCCTAATCTTCACCATTAAGGTATGTGACCCTAGTATGAAAAAAAAAAAAGTCATCTTGAGTCAGGATGTCCTGAAGCTCATCTGGGCAGTAGCCTCCTGAATGTCATTAGGCATTCCCAGGACTAAATGTCACATCCCCACGGGGCTGTGACTCCCTGTCTGGATCACCTCCCTTGTCCTCTTGCTGCAGGTACTGCTGTGCCCAGCAAAGCAGGAGAGCAAAAATCACAGAATCACAGCAATAGACAAGGGGTTATGTGGAGAATGGACATAAGGAAATAAAAGGATGTGGTGGGATCCTTCTGGCTCCCAGTTCCAGGCTTTACAGGGGCCCCGTGGACTGTGCTAGGTCTGGGCTCTGTGCAAACAGCACTGTGCTGCTTCATGTTTAGCTGTGTGAAGTGTTACTTAACACATGGCCCTGCTTGAAAACAGCTTGGTCTCAAGGAAACAGGAATTCATGACTCTGCTGACCTCCCTGTAGGTCATCATGAAGCCACCAACAGCTGTAGTGGCACAGAGACCCTGAAGGTTTCTGGCTTAACTGTTTCAAGAGTAGGAGTGGGCCCTGTACCCCTTTGGTATTGATGGGAGACTTTTCCCAGTCAGGAGCTAGACCTCAACTGCAGAGTTGTGTTTTGTTCCAGGATGAAGGCTCCTTTCACCTCAAGGAGACAGCCAAGAACGTCCTGAAAAGCCTGGGGAGCCAAGTTGCACCATTCCTGAGCTGGAGAGACATGTGGACATTTGTGGGGAAGAAAGGGGGTGAGTCTTGCACAGGCTGGGAGAGGGTTTGTGGCTCCTTTGGGAGAAACCAGGTAAGGACAATCCAGTCCATCCCCAACAGGCTCTATGAGCAGGGAACAAGTTCCAGAGAGTGGCATTCCTGGGGGTGAGGGAGGGTGTGGAGGCAGAGCATGTTCCTTCAGCAGTTTGCCAGAGGCCAATGGGAAAAGGTGCCAGCTGTCCTCCAGGCTGACAGCTCCTGGTCATGCTTGACAAAGTGGGGCTGGGCCCTTCCAGGCAGTCCTGACCCTGTGTTCCTGCTCCAGGAGAAGTGTATGGGGAGAAGCACGCCAAGTCACCTGCCCTCTCAACATGGGGAGACCCCGTTCTGCTGAAGACAGAAGTTCACTTGACATCTGTGGAAGGTAGGAAATGCAGGCTACTCTGTGGTGTCTCTGGGAGATGTTTTCCTGCTGCTTGGGTTCAAGTCAAAGGCATGGGTCTGGATTTAAGACTTTTTTGAGATGATAATAACTTTTAAAATGAGCTAGCTCCCTTTCTTCCTGCTTCCATGGCAATTCCAGGCATGGTTGTTGAGAAAGGTGAGGATGGAGAAGGAACATGGCCAATTGTCACCTCTCCAAACCAGACCTGGTCTGGTCTGTTTTCTTACTGTTGGCCTTGAGCAAGCTGCTGCTGCTCAGAGATGCCAGAGCTGGGGTTGGGCTCCGAATGGCTCCTGGGCTTGTGTCTGGCATCCAAAGTGTTACTTGTTCACTGCCAGGGACTGGCTTGCTGGCTGAGCCCAGGGAGAGCCATGTGTGTGGTATCCCAGCCTGGAGCACCCAAGGTGAGTGTGTGGGGGTGACAGGTCTGTTTTTCCTGCTTGGTGCCTCCAGATGCCGAGTGCCATTGGCCCGACACGGAGCTGAACCGGCGCCGCAGGAGGTTCTGCAGCAAAGTGGAAGGTTACGGCAGCGTCTGCAGCTGCAAAGACCCCACTCCCATCGAGTTCAACCCTGATCCCGTGAGTGCAGGGGCACAGTGCAAGACAGGCTCCAGGAGGGAGGGCTGGGCTGCCAGGTGTGTTTGGCAGCTGATGCAGAGCACTGTCCTTAGCACCGAGTGATGCAACCTGCCCCTGGGCAAGCCCTTAGCCACAGCAACGGTGAGGTGAATACCTGTGGGCAGGTCATGCTCAGGCAGGGCAATTCCTTTGCTCTGACTTGCCAGGGATAGTGACCTCATTCTAGGGATATCACTGTAAGGAGCAGAGCCTGAACATCTAGAGACAGAGCAGCTATTGTGACTTTTGGGCTGTCCTTGGCACGGTGCTGAAGGGTTCAGATGCAGGTCTCTGAGTAGATGCAGACTGGGATTTTGGAGCTGGGTCAGAGGTGAGGGAAAGAAGGGAAGCTGGCAGGGTCTCCAGTAGTGCTGAGGGCATCCTGGTTGGTTGGTGTGGCCCTGAGCCAAGAGGTAGGACTATGCAGCTCTGCAGTCTCAACAGTGGGTCCTGCCTCCTGGATCCTGCTCTTAGTGGCATAGTTTCATACCATCATTTTGGTTTGCATGGCCTCTCCCACCCCCACTCACACACTTTGTTCTCTTCCAGCTCAAAGACAATAAAGTCTTTGATGTGCCAGTAGCTGTCATTGCAGGGAACCGCCCCAACTACCTGTACAGGTAAGCACTCCCAGAGGGTACAGCTCCTCTGCTCCGTGCCACAAGACCAGGCATGGCCCAGGCCCTTCCCTTTCTGTGCTGGCAGGATCCAGCCTCCTCCTGGGGTTGCATGAGCACCAAGGGCAGACCTTGGGGGTGGGGAAGGGAAGGCATAGGTAGGTCCTGTTCCCTAACCGTGCACACTTTCCCCATCCCAAGGGATCCATCCCCCAGTGCTGAAGGGCCTGTGCCCCCTGGGGCTGTGCTGCACTCAGGCCCCTCTGTCTCTCCTCAGGATGCTGCGTTCCTTGCTGTCGGCTCAGGGCGTCAACCCACAGATGATCACAGTCTTCATTGATGGGTACTATGAGGTGAGAGCATTGCCAGAGATCCCTGTGGTTAGCTCTGTGCTCCCCCAGCCCAGTGCTGGCCCAGTCCCTGGAGGGTGGCAAGTTGAGAGCCTCATCACCTTCCTCCTGTTGTGTGTCACGCTGCTCCTCACCTGCTGCTGTACAAAGTCAGCCAAAGTTAGCCAAGCCATGGGTGTGGATAAAGCTGTCTTGGCTTTTCCCAAAGCCTTCCCCATGTCATGAGGGGTTGATGTGCAGGAATGGCACATGTTGGTCATGCTGGGCTCTCCTCATCCCCTTTTCTCACTTGATGAGCATTGTCAGCCCCTTGAGCAGGCTCTGGGTGTAACACCAGCTGTCCATCTGCTTCACGTGGAGAGATACAAACCAGTCCAGCCATGCCTGCCCAGCTCCATTCTCAATAAGAGGCAAAAAGACACAAAAATGTGTGTGTTTTCCCAAGGCTGAAAGCTTAAAGGTTCACGAAAGCTGGGGCCAGGTGGAGAAGAACTGGCCCTTTAGAGGCAAAGACCTTCCTTTCACTCAACCCTGTATAGCCCTGGAGAGTCCCACTGGAAGCCCTGTCTCTCTGGCAGTGGAATGTACTCTGGGACAGGCATGTGGGATCTGAGTAGATCTCAGGAGCTTGCTAGGCCTCATCTCTGCAGCATCCAGTGAGGTACTGCCTGCTTGTCCTGGGATGGAGACAGTTGCTCCCTTGCAGGTCTCTCCCACTACTACCACATTGTGGGGCTGGGGGAGCTGGCTTGTTTATGCAGGCTCTTGCTGCACCACATCAGAGCAGTTAAAGATAGCAGCATCCATTGCCATGGCAACTGGAGCAGCATCCCTTAGCTACGAGGGGGCAGCCTGGATGCTCGAGCTGCCATGGTGGATACCAGGGAAAGGGGGAAGGGTTGGTGCAATGGGAACTCCTTCTCTCTTTTGTGGCTAGGAGGTGGGATGCACAGTAAGGAGATGGAGAAGGCCTTGGTGGCTCCTTCTTGGGGCAGAGATATGTCAGCCCAAATTTGGATTACTTCGGACCCCTGTGCTTGGTCAGAAAGCTCTTTTCCTTGGCAACTGTGAGAGAAAATTGAGTTGATTGTGGTCTTGCCATTAAGCCACTAATAATGGTCCTGTTTTCTTTCTCCACTGTATGTGGAGGGCTGGGAATCTGGAACTTGTCACATATTATTGGATATAACTTTGGGTCTGCAAAAAGGACTAACAAAGTCATGGTGGTACTGAAGGGCTAAAGGGCCACAAGGGTTTGGCAGGTTCTGTGCTGCAGGGTTTGTATTGAGCCTCACTAGACTCCAAGAAGACAACCACATGGGTTCCTGTTGTCCTGGGGAGCTGACCCTGGCAGGGGAATGGAGAATGGCCCACACATTTGATGAGCTTTGTACTTTTCCACTGCAGGAGCCAATGGATGTCGTGGAGCTGTTTGGCCTCTCAGGAATACAGCACACTCCCATCAGCATTAAAAACGCCAGAGTTTCCCAGGTGAGAGAGCTTTACAGATCCTGGGACAGTTATTTCCAGGGACCTGGGATAGCATTTGAGGGAGGCAGACTTAGCCCCAGATCTGTGCCAGATTGATGCTAACACAGGCAATTATTGTCTTTTCTTGTAGCACTACAAAGCCAGTCTGACTGCAACCTTCAACCTGTTCCCGGTGAGTGAGACTGCTGCAGCACAGCCCTGGCATTTGTGCTCCCTGTCCCACAGGAGCTGGGATCAGTCCTCCAGGGCAAGGAACCACACAGATACAGCACACTGCTTGTGTCTGCTCTGTCCTATTCATCCTTCTGATGTTCTCCTTGCCCTACAGGATGCTAAGTTTGCTGTGGTTCTGGAGGAAGATCTTGACATTTCCGTTGACTTCTTCAGGTAAATTGGGAGTTCCTGTGCGGGATCATTTCCTGGAAGCTCTCTAGATGGTCAGGAGAGGCCAGATCCCTGCTAGCTGTGGCTCACTTATCTGAGGCTGAGCAGACCCTAGGTAAAAGCCATAACTGAGCTCTGCCTTCAGAGTCTGAGGCCACTGTCCTGGTAATTAGTGCAGGGTGATCTCAGGGTTGGGGATCTCTTCCTGGTTGGCTTTTTGATCCATTCACATGGTTGGAGCTGCCCCATAGCCAGAGGACGGGGCAATGTCTAATGAGGCTCCTGTTTCTTTGTAAGGAGAAAAGACTGATGGGCTGGAGACAATGCTGTCCTTTCCCCATGGTGAGATAGATGCAGCTTAGCTTGTTTGGGTGCTGCTCCCCTGGTCTCCCACCAGCATCAGCTATTCCAGGCCAAAAATTGGGATAAGTAGTTCCAGCAGATGTGGCTCATCTCCTGGTGGATGGTTTGCCTTGGTTTGCATGGTAGAAGGGTGTTTGACTAGGGTCACTCTTTCCTCAGCTTTCTGAGCCAGTCAATACACCTTCTGGCGGAGGATGAGAGCCTGTACTGCATCTCTGCTTGGAATGACCAGGTGGGTCAGAGAAGAATGATGGAGCAGAGCCACCTCTGCCCTGTGTGTCCATGCCAGACTGGGTTCCAGGTTCCATCTTTAAAGCAGGGTATGTGTCCCCCCTGTCTCCCTAAGTGGGTCTGTTTCCCCAGCCATGAACTCTTCAGAAGTGCCTCTGCAAATCACCCTCCTGTCCCTGCCATCTGCTTCCCAGTGGCTCTTCTCTTCTTCCCATGATGAGAAACTCAGTGGAACACGATGCCTCCCTTTTTTTGGTGGGGGACAGTGCATCCAGGGTGCTGAGCACTCCGCATAACGTTGCAGGGCTATGAGCACACAGCTGAGGACCCCTCGCTCCTGTACCGTGTGGAAACCATGCCGGGCCTGGGATGGGTGCTCCGGAAGAGCCTGTACAAGGATGAGCTGGAGCCAAAGTGGCCAACCCCTGAGAAGGTGAGTACCTTGGAAGAACCCTTTCTTCTACACCCCTAGCTCTGCCCATCAGCAATCCCTGATCTTCACCCAGTCCCTGGGTGTGCAGCTCCTGGAGGGGCTATCCCTGTGCTTATTCTGGGAGGGATGCCCAAGCAGAATGGATTTGGGACAGGCAGTGACTTGAGGAGGCACATAACCATCCACAGAGCTGGGGCCAAAGGGGCTGGACCTGTTGTGGGCACCCAGCAAGGTGCCAGAGCTGAGTGTGAGTAGCAGTTTCCCCTCCCCAGCTCTGGGACTGGGACATGTGGATGCGGATGCCTGAGCAGCGGAAGGGCCGGGAGTGCATCATCCCGGACATCTCGCGCTCCTACCACTTCGGCATCGTGGGGCTCAACATGAACGGCTACTTCCACGTGAGTGACCCCCTGCAGCCCCCAGCCCTGTCCTGGTGCTGGCCTCTGACTCAGACACCTCCCCCAGTAGCAGGGGTGCTTGAGGTCGTCTCTAGGTATTGCTGACCCAAACCTGGTTTTCCTTCCCTGCCCTCTCTCTTTCTCTCAGGAAGCCTATTTCAAGAAGCACAAGTTCAACACAGTTCCTAATGTCCAGCTTAAAAATGTGGAGAGGTGAGTGCTGGTCACAATGAGACCTTGATGAAACATTTGCTTGGTCTGACCCTTGTCTCCTTGCGCTGGAATCATCTCCCATCTGGATTGGCCATAAACTTCTGCATCAGCACACTGGCCTCTGCTGGGGAGTCGTGGCAGTGGTTTTTGCATGGTTGGGTTTGGCTACCCTGTGCTCCTGGTGGACGTGTTGAAGGGTTGTGGTTTTGCTGCCACATCTCAAGAATATGTGGCAGTACCTGTTCTCCATTTATTGGTTCCAGCTGCCTTTAGTGTTACGCTGGGGCAGTCTTAAATTTGGATCAAACTAGCTGACTCTGATCTCTGTGTTCTCTCCTCCTCCAACAGCTTGAGGAAGGATAACTATGAGACTGAAATTCATCGGCTCCTGGGGTGAGTTCCTGCTAGAAGGTGGGGAGACCGCAAGATACACTGGGTGAACCAGCCAAAACAAAAGGAGGGGTGGAAGTGGCCCTGGTGGTCCCAGCCATATCTTGCATGTCTGAAGTACACTGCAGTAGGAATAGGGAGAAGGTGGGGTCCCCTCTCACTCCTTGTTCTGTTTCCACAGTGAGGCTGAGGTCTTGGACCACAGCAAGAACCCCTGTGAGGACTCCTTCGTGCCCGACACTGAGGGCAGGGTCTACGTCATGTTCATCAGGATGGAGCAGGAAGCAGATTTCACCACCTGGACTCAACTTGCCAAGGTGAGGGCCCTGATATGGCCTGTCCTCAGCCCTGCACTGGTCTCTGCATCACTGGGAAATACCTGGCTGTTGCTCTTGGGTTTTCTATGGCACTGACACAGCTCACCAAATGGGTTCTTGCTGTCCCTGGGTGATGTTGAAGCTCTTGGTGTGGCTGGAGGGATGCAGCCCTCTCTGCTGTGTCTCAGTGAGGGCAGGGATTGTGGTTCTTCCCATGCCAGGAATGCCCATGCCTGGTGTCCATCCCCAGACTCTGATCCCTTTTCCTCCCTCCTCACCATCCTAGTGCCTCCACATCTGGGATCTGGACGTCCGTGGGAACCACAAGGGGCTGTGGCGGCTCTTCCGCAAGAAAAACCACTTCCTTGTGGTGGGGGTCCCTGCCTCCCCCTACTCGTGAGTATCAGGGACATGGAGGGCTGCGTAATGCCCCATCCTTGTGGCACTGGCCCCTGCCTGGCACACACCATCACCCACTTCTGTCCCTGCCCAGTCCTCAGGGGACACCACCTTCACTCCCTAATCAGTGTGGTGGAAGCGGGGGACAGGATAAATTCCCAGGGTTGGAGGATGTCCCAGTGGGAAGGAGATTGTACCAGGCAGTGCTGCTGGAAATTGGGGTCCTGAGGGGAACCACCAGCTGTGCCTGCTCCCATCCAGCCCCCTCACTTGCAGGTCCAAGAAGCCCCCATCGGTGACACCAATCTTCATGGAGCCCCCTGCCAAGGAGGAGGGGGCGGTGGCAGTGCCAGCGGTCGCAGCAGCAGAGCAGACGTGAGGCTGGCAGCTGGAAGCAGAGGGGACCAGGGGAGCACAGAGACCCCCACGGTGCAGAGAAACACTTGGCAGCAGCTCTCGGAGGCTGGTGACTGGATACAGACTCCTGTTTTGGGCTGCAAAAGCAGGTGCTGGGCTCCCACCAGCCCCCTGCTGTGGTCTCCCTTTTCCTTGCACAGGACAGGGTCCTTCCCTGTAGATATGCCACCCCCATCCCAGGAACTTGGTTTTTTTAACACAGACATTACTAACGCTGCTCCTTTTTCCCCCTGGCTGGGCAAGGCTGGAGGAAGGAGATCCTCAACTGGAGCCTAGAGGGGGCCTCAAAAAACACCTCTACTCTCCTTTTTGGCCCTGAAGTCCTGAGAAGGCAGCATGGTGCGAGTGCTGCAGCCTGCCAGCTGGGTGTTATTTATTAACTCTTACCTGCTGGCTTTGTGCCCCATGGCAAACACAGTGCTGAAGAGGGGATATTCCAGCATCTCTCCTGTTACCTGCATGATGGATGCACCTTGAAGACTGTGTGCTGGGCTGGACATCTTCCTGCACACTGGCTTTGCTCCATGGGCTGCAGGTACTGGTGCAGCCCAGCTCACAGAAAAGGGAATGCTGGAGAGGAGCTGGACTTGCTGCAGACATGGAGGGGACGCCCCACACCCAGCATGAGAGTGGTCAGCTCTGGGAGTTGGAGGTGGTTGTAGGTGCAAGTGGACCAGGCTGTGTGCTCTGGCTCAGACTGTCCTCACCCACCTTCTCTGTGGGGAGCAGCCCTGCCCCTGGGTCGTTGGGAGAGGGGGTGAAAGTGCCTTGCAGAGCAAGATGGGAGCAGCCAGCAGGCATCATCCCCTGGCTGCAGGGGCAGGGTGGGCCAGGGTCACCTGGAGTGAGAGATGCTGCACTGTGGTCCTTGCCTGTGGTACTGTACCCTGTCTCTCCATCTTCCCTGCCCTGGTATCCCCTGCTTTTGCTGAAGGCAGAGGGAGGTTTTTTCTCCTGAATCCCCACCCTTACTGTGGTAAGGTGCTGGCAGGGAAGCTATGAGCTGGTCTGGGATGGGCAGCCTGGCCCTCCCACTGTGGTACACCCCTCGTGCAGAGGGAGAGGGAAGGGGTTCCGTGCCTTAGGAAGGATCCCAGGGCCCCCTCCCATCCCCAGCCATTTGGTACTAATGTCCCTGCACTCCGTGGGGGGCAGTCCTTGCTCAGTACAGTTCCTCCTCTCATCCGTGCAGCAAGAGATCCATTCTCTGCCCATCCCCTGGTCTCAGGCAGGGATGCAGTGCTCTGGCTTGCCTTTGGGAGAAGGAGTTGCTGCTCAGCTCTTTCCCTGAGGTAGCAGGAGCTCTTCCCCTTCATTTTCTCACTGTGAACTGAGTGTTGGGGTCTACACTACACTAACTTATTTATTTATTGCTCCTGGGAAGGGGCAGATAGCAGGAAGCAGCATGGAGAGCTGGCAGCCCCGAGCTTGCACAGGGGCATTTATGGGAGGTTTTGTCTTGTCCCCCTGGCTCCACCCTCTGTTCCCTGCTTTCCTCCCTTGTCCAGAATAGGAATGAAAACTTGTGAGCCAGGAATCTCCTCTTGGCCAAGATGATCCCAGTGTGGATGCAGTACAGCTCTAGCATGACTGCAGGGACTCTGACCCTCACAGTCCCTTGCATGCCTGCCCCAGCAGCAAGGATGGGATGGATGCAGGAGGGGAACAAGAGCATGCAGAGTGGCACCTTTGAGGCTGCAGTACTGGTCTGGGGCTCAGCCCTGCCCTCCCCAGCCACCCCCAGTGCTGCCTTTCTGTGGGACTCTGCTCTGGCAGCCAGTGGGCAGGTGACCCCTGTGTTGGCCCTCATGGTAAGGCAGGTCTTTTACAAGGATGGAAAAGGGACTTTTTTCTGAGAAAAAGTAGCTCACTCCCCATGCCCTGCTTTGGAAGAGCTTCCAAATAGCTCTCCATTGCCCTTCCTTGGCCCCTCTCTTCCCAAGGCTCAGTTTCTCTTCCCCTTGAAACTAAATGCCTCCTCTTTCCCTTCTCTGGTAGGGCTCAGGCTTGGCTTCTTCCCTGCTCCTCTTGGGGCTGGGCAAGGTGGTACTAGGGATGGGGGATGGCTAAACATGAGTTCCCCTCTCCTCCCCTGCCACCCAGGGCTCTGTGGCTCCCTACTCTCAGTGACAGCAGGACTCCCTTCTCCACACTCCATGCCAGGGCCACAGGGTGCTGTTCTCTGTCCCTCCCTGTCCCCCCAGCAAGGCTCCAGAGTGGCAGCCATGGCAGGGCTGGGTGTGTGGCATCACCAAGGTTTGATGCTTTCTGAATTGAATTATTTTTTCAAGAGTAAACATTGCAAAGCTGTTGAGCCTTGTGTGTTTCATAGCTGGCCCTGTGCAGGGTACAGGGCTGGGGTCCCTGGCTCTGGGGTCCTGTCTGGAAAGGGCAGCCCCCTGTCCTCTGGTGTCTCGCTCTGCCCAGGGCTGCACAGGCTTGGCTGTGGGCTAATGGTGGCCCCAGGCCTGTGCCAGCAGAGGTCCTCTGTGTGGTGCCATGCAGTGCCAACAGGGCTGGCACAGGTTTGCAAGTTGTTTCCTCCTCAACCTTTATCACTTTGATCTTCAGTTCAGCAACTGATGGAAACTCTGACGAGCTGCCTGGTGACTTGCTCCCGTCTTCCTCCTGGCACTTCCAGCTGCTCTTGTCTTCAGAGCTACAGCCTTGTCACCCTCTTGACATGCCCAATTTCTGCCCCTATGGGGCAGGGAGCCCTGGGAGGGCTGGGGATGCACCCATTTTTGGAGCAGAGAGCACAGGACTGAAATAAGTGGGAGTGGGAGAGTGTCAGCCACCAGCATGGACCACCTGCAACCAGCCTGCTGCCTCCTGCTCCCCTCCCTGATCTCTGCAGCCAGGCTGGGCTGACAGCCCCATCCCAGGACCAGCACAGCTTTCTGGCAGGGCAACTGCTTGGCAGAAGTTTTTTACATAGTCCCTGGGGCTTGGTGAGGGGCTCTCACCTCCTGGCAGACTCCACATCTGCCTCCTGCCGAGCCAAACCCTGTGGGACCAAGCGTCTGCCAGGGCACCATGGGCAAGAGGAGGATCCACCTGCTGTGTCTGAATGTCCAGGGCAGAGCCCTGCAGAGTGATGTGGGCTCAGGTCTGACACCCTCCTTGTTGTGGCCACCTCCAGGAGCCAGCATGTGCAAACTGCTGCGTTCCTAGGAACCTCCCCTCCTGAGACAGAGGGATGACAGTAGCAGCAGGTTAACCCCTTGAAAGGGAGAACCTGTGCCAGGCTGATGGAAAGCCTTGGCTCATCACCCCAAGTGCTGGCTGCTCACCATCCTGCCCTTTTTGGGGGGTCTGCTGCATCCTGCTGGTGCTGGAGCACTCCCAGCTGTCCCAGCAGTGTCCCCTGGCCTGCCTGCCCTGGAAGTCCGATCCAGTGGCTGCCACAGCTCAGCCCCCTGTGGCAGCAGCTGTAGCACGTGCTGCCCGAGCTGCAGTTCTCACCCAGCCCGTGCAGCCCCCCCAGCCCGGCCTCCCTGGCTTTGTGCAGCCCTACAAAGGGGAACCTGTCCGGGCTGCTCCACCTCCCAGGAGCTGGCTGATAATTAAACAAAAGCAAAATAGCGTTGGCATGAAACTTGACCTTTCCAGAGCTTGTAGGGGGTGGGGAATTTTGCATAATTTCCATCGTGTTTATTTTTATGCATTATAGTTTTTTGTTGGAGATCTCTGTGCTGGGGAAGCGGGAAGTCCCTGTGCTCCGATGACGGGCTGGTATGTGGGAGACAAGGTCCAGGCTAACCCTTCCCATGGCACATGGGTTCCTCTGTGCCCCACTGATGGAGGGAAGCTCCTTCCAGCTGGAGTCCTCTGGGATAACACACCCAGTCCTCTTGAATGGAGAGATCTCAGCCCTGGAAGGATGCTCTTTGTGCTGGCCCCATCTCCTTCCCTCCGTGGGGGGGAGCCAGTGGTGCTGTGTCCAGCCACTTGCATCCCAGCCCAGGGAACTGATCCTAAATTTTCAGCACTGTCTGCTTCATTAAAAGACATAAATGCCAAAAGTCATAAATGCCAAGGTGCCTAAACTGCTCCCAGGAAGGTGCTCTGCTTGGCTTCTCCCCTTGTTCCCAGCTGTGAGGGGGGTTCTTTGCCTGCACCTAGCCCATTCCTGTCCCTGTTTGAAGCTGTGCCTGCAGACACAGGGCTGCCACCTCCTGTGCCCACATCTAAGGTAGGTGGCAAATTAATCTTCAACTGAGTGTCCAGGATTGCTGTGGCGGTTATTGTGCCATTCCTGCCAGTGCAGCATTAATGATTAACATGCCAGGTTCAGTGTCAGCTCCTGCCTGCTGCAGGAGGAATAGCCCTTGCATAGTCTCCTCTGATATCCCAACAAAATAATTAGGGCAGGGAGCTGCCTAGAAAGCACTGTTGGGGTTAGGCTGGCACTCAGGATAGTTTATCTTTGAGGAAGAGGAGAAGCAGGCAGTCAATGCCAGGGAAAGTGTGCATTGCCTCACTTCTTCCCCTGGAGCAGCCTGTGCCCTTCAAGGATATCCTCTTCTCCCAGTCTGGGACATCCCGGGCCAGCTCTTACAGCAGGCAGGGGAAATTCCCCTCAGCAGGCACTCCTTGAGCAGCTAATGCTGAATGTTTGCTTTTGCTTCTCATTTACCCCCTTAATCACCCAAAGTGGTGCAGTTCCTCCTTCTATTCATGTACCTGTTCCCATCAATGCTAATTCCCAGGAAGGAGGGGGCGGTTCCTTTCTTAAATTGCTGATCACTGCCCACTCCCTGCCAGCACAGATGCCTGCACCACACGGGGTTTCGCCTGCTGTGCTCCGGGGCAAGTGATGCCGGTGGAGAGTGCACCCTACAAATCCCCAGGAATTATGGTCTGTGTGCGGTTCCCATCACGGCAGTGGCTGCTTGCCCTACGTCCCTGCAGGGAGACTTTGCCCTCCTGCCTTCCCCCACCCTGTGTCCCAGGTGGTACACACCCAGATGTGCCAGGTGCTGGAGCCATCTCCTGCCACCTTCCCGGAGGCAATAAGGAAGTTTCTGTTTGCCACCACAAGCCCTCAGGGACCTTTCAGCCTTGTGCCATTAATTTCTGAGTGCCCCAGAGTGCCAGTCTTCGAGAAATGGGCAAGTCTAAAGGATACAAGGTGGTGCAGAGGTGCCTGGTGACACCCAGCTGGTGGGGGTGGGTGGTGGGCTGGGATGTGCCACAGGGCTTGTAGAGAAGCAGCTGGAGTGGGATCTCCTTGGAGAGCACAAAGGCTGTGGCAGTGCTTTGGCAGTGGAAGTGGAGAGCAGGGACACAGTGGGAGCACAGGGGAGGCTGTGCCAGTCCAGTTCACCCCCCACTGCTCTGATTTTGGCTGCCAGGGCAGCCAAGAGCTGCAGAGGGCAATTGGGAGGAATCACATCCGTGAGGAGAAACTGGTCCTTCAAGTTTTCCCAGCAGGTGGAGGGGAGGAACCAAGCCAGTGATTGTAGGGTTATTTACAAAACTCAGTGCCACAGAAACAGCCTGTTCTGCCCCATGGAAAGCCATGGCTAGGAGGAGTTGCCAAGGTAGAAGCCAGCAGCTGGCCAGGCATTGCCCTGAGCTGCAGGGTGTGTGTGCCAGCAGCCAGCTCTGCGAGGCATCCCATAAACAGGGTGCAGAAGGGGACGTGGCCAGGTGTGCCCAGCTCTGTGCCAGTTGGGTCCTGGCCACCACAATACCTCCAGAAAGGGCTTCCTGGCAGCTCCTGCATCCTTGGAGTGGGAAAAGAGGCATAAAAGCTCTGACATCACCCATGAGGTGACACAGGTTTATGGTAGAACTGGGACCTAGTCACCAGTCCAGGAAAGACAAGGCTATTTTCTGGCAGCTTCTGCCCACACCTTGCCATGGGGCAGGGCCAAACCCCACGTCCCCAGGGCTGAGTAACCCAGCGTGGGGAGCAGGTGCCCATGCCTGTCTCACTGTCCCTGCCTGCTCCTGCCAGTGTGGCAAGTACTGGATGGCACCAGGGAGATGCCAGACCACAGCAATGCCTTGGTGCAGCCCCGTACCCGGGCAGGAGCTGATAAGGGGGTGCCACAGCAGGCACAGAGCGAGGCAGCACCTGGGGAGGCTGTTTGCACACTGGCCTCCTGCCAGCCCCCTGTCCTTCACTGCCCCTGCCCCACAGCCTGAGAGGCAGGAAGCCTCTCAGCAAAAACAGGGTGAAGGAGCCCTTGGGAGCACCCACCTGGCTGTGCTTTGGAAATGGAGAAACCGAGGCAGAGCAAGTGTATCCTCAAGAGCAGAGAGGGAGTAGCAGGGGTGAAAGAAACCCCCCAAGCCCACCCACACCTCCCACATGCCCACACACAGAGGGAGGGCAGGTGCAGCACACACAGGCAGTGTGGGACAATGCTGGGGTAGAGATGTTCAGAAGTGGAAGGATCCATCCCTCCTCACCCCCCTATTCTGGGTTCCTGCAGCTGACGGGGACACAAGAATCCCCCAGCCAGCCCTGCCTTTCAAGCCAAGCTGTTGTTCAGTCCCTGGCTGAGTGTTGTGAGGAAGCAGAGGCTGTTGCAGAGGGCGGGGGGTGCAAGTGTGGCACCCCCCCATCTGTTGTGCAAACACAAGGCTGCTCTGTTTCCAAGCACCTGAATAGGTGAGGAGCCACAGGTAAGGAGGGCAGGGCTGTGCTGCCTACAAGGACATGGAAGGGAAGGTGGGAGGGAGGCAAGGCAGCCACCACCCCTGCACTCCCCCCAGCAGAAGGTATTTATTAAAGGCAGCACCAAGGTCAACTCTAGAAAATAATCTGTATCCAAGATGAAAAATTTATTTGCATTTCTTTACAGCATAGAGAGTGGCTCAGGCACAAAATGACAGGGGATATGGGGCAGCCTCAGCCCCTGCAGAGTCAGGGACCACCAGGGCTGTCCTCATGCCAGGGAAGGGACAGAGACCAGCCAGCCCCTCTTCCAGGGGACCTCATGGCAACAAGGCCAGGGCTGGCAGAAAGTGGGTGCAGGAGTAGATACATCCCCAGTGAGGGTGCAGTTACCACCTCAAACTGATGCAGGGGGACACGGTGGGGACAGTGTGAGAGCAGTACAGCACCCGCCTGCAGGAGTTTACCAAGACACCACTGTGCCATTGCCAGATCAGCAGTCCTGACAGTCCCTGTGCTGCTTTAGCTCCTGGCATCAGCCAAACAGCTTCTCTATCAACACCCCCACAATCAAAAAACACCCCAAATCTCTATGTACAGGCTCCGTAGAGCATATCAGTACAAAAATATACACAAACTCTACAGATCCCAGCTCAGTAGATCAAAATACAGCTACAAATCACAGTGCACAGGAGAGCATCAGACCCAGGGAGGGATGGGGTCCCCTGAGAGCGTGGCACGCCACAGGTCCACCCCAGCATGGGGGGTGGCAGGTCATCCTCCTGCCTCAGGGGAGGTCACTTCTCATCCAGCCGACAGTACAGGTACATGGCAACTGCCATGGCCGCAATCTGGGGGGGACAAGGTGCAAATCAGCCCCCTCAAGTGTGCACCCTCTCTCCCCTTCCCCACAGGGGTTGGGTCGCAGCCCACCATCCCCAGTGCTCCAGGGGAAAAGGGCTGGATGTGCTCAGGGAAGAAGGCTCAGCAGCCTGGAGCTGCACCAGCCCCTGGGCCCCCCCAGGCTGGTCCCAGCCCCACCTCCAGGCACAGGGAGGAGGCAGCACAGACTGCTCAGGCACTCACCTCCAAGGCAGCGATGCCGGCTGCCACGCCACCCGCCACTCCTGCGTTGGTCCTGATTTCTTCCAAGATCTGTGAGAAACAGCCCTGCACGAGGCAACCACATGGGTCAGGATGGCAAGAGATGGTGATACCCCAACTGCCAGGGCACAGCATCCCCCAGAAAGAGAGGTACTGCTTCTCCAACCCAGAGTACACAGCCATGGAGAAGGCCCAAGGCTTCAGGGGCAACTCAGCCCAAGAACAAGTTGGGCAACTAGCCCAACTTCTTAGACCAAGTATTGAGGGGGAACAAGGAAAGGAAGGGAAGAAACAGAGAAATCACCCAAAAAGGCAGAGTGGTGCCTGGGTTCATGCCCAGCACCAAGCATGCCACTCTATTCTCTTTAGGACCAGAGCAACATTTACTTGTTTCTACCAGGAACAAGCTGAGGCCACCACAGCATCCCCCCAGAACTTATAGCCCATGGGACTACCATGTGCAGAGCTGGGCTGTCCCTCCCCATGCCCAGGCACACCCCAAGTCAGGCTCTGCCAGCAAGAAAGAGCCACCAGCACATCCTTACATTGACAGCCTTTTCTGCAGCCAGCGTGCTGTTGCAGATCTCCACCGTGTCACCACAGCACTGCCTGGGGTAGCTGTTGTATTTCTTATAAAAGTAGGAGTCATCAAAGTCTGTGTAGTTGTTCAGGCCACAGCAGTGAACCTAAGAGAGAAGAGCATCCTTCAGGTCTCCCTCCAGGCTCCAACACTGTCAGGACCCCACTGGCTCATGGAGAGTGTCACCCAGCTCAACCCCACTGCAGTGGGCTGCTCAGTAGTCACCTTGGGACCATGATTTTGCCCCACACACCATCACACACAGCTCTCACCCCACTAAGTCCCAAAAGGGTAGTTCCCAGGAACCTGGGAAATTGAGGAGGTGGCAGGTCAGCACATGCAGTATGTGATGTGTCCCCACTTCCATCTCACTGTCCCACCCAAACGTGCACCACCTAGCCCATGTTGGGGGGATCCACAGGGCTCAACACACCTCTGTCATGGTGACATTCCAGATGTGTGTGAATGTTGGATCCTCCCCATACTTATCCTTCAGGAGTGGGGTCACCAGACCTGTCAGCAACGTCTCTGCCTGCAAGAAAGGCGAGAAAAACACCATCAGAGAAGGAGCTGGGGAACACCCCAGAGCTGAACATCCCCATAGTGGTCTCAGCCTAGGGAGACCCAGCACAGCCAGGAGTCACAGCACATTTATTTGCCCCACAGAGAGCTTTCCCCTTCCCCACTAACCAGGGCTTTATGGCACCAAGGTCACTTGTGCCCAGTGAGTCATCTGATAAGTGGTGTTAAGGGAGCCAGGAATGACGTTTGCCCTGCAGTTGACTTCTCCAGTGCCTAATGAGGCAGTCACCTTTCTCCCCAGGTGTCTAATAAGGGGGTGAGTTTGCTCAGCATGAGGCAATAGGGACTTCCTCCTCCAGTGGCTCCTACCCTCAAAGGTGAGGAGGCGTCAATCCTGAGCTGGTTAGGGAGCAGGGGGCTCGACAGAAAGAAGTGGGCAAAACTTGTCCTAAAAATACGAGGCTTATGATATAACAGGAACCCCTGATCCCACCACCCTGAGGCTACTGCAACCTGCCCACACAGCTGGTGCCAGCAGTGACCTTTCCCCCTGCAGCACTGACCACTACACCATGGGCAGTGCTGCCAGCCCATATCTCCTGTTTTCCTAAGGAGTAGGACAGGTCCCAGGTCAGCCCAACCCAAGACACAAGTATTGCACTCACAAGTCCTGTGAAGACCAGAGCCACCACAGCAGCAGCGACTTCAACAATGAAGATGATCAGCACCACTGAGAAGAACTAGGACACAGCAAGGGGAGGGAGGTCAAACCAACAGCCAAAATCCTCAGGGGCCCCTGCAACTCATCTACTTCCCCAGGATTCCAGCCCTCCTGCCTCACTGCCTTCAGCTCTGCTCCTGGGCAGGAGCAGCACAGCCTTGGGGTCCTCCAGCCCCCCACCTGCATGGGGCTGAGCTCTCTGGACATGCTCCAGGAGAGGAGACCTCAACTCAGCACCCCCTCCCACCTGCTCTCACCCTTTCCTGGGGCAGACTGAGTCCAGCACTGCCTTTCCAAGGACCACTCAGACTGCCACACACAGAAACAGCCACAGGCAGAAATCTGCCTATCAGGTCTCCCCACCACAGACCCAGCTCAAACAAGGCTTGATAAGGAGGTCAGTCAGGTCCATACCATCATCAGGAGACATTTGCTCTCCTTCTGGGCGCCGTAGCAGCCAAGGAAGCCGATCACCAGCAGGATGGCACCGATGACAATGAGGAGATAGGCCACGTTCACAACCTGCAGGACGCTAGAGGACAGCGCCCCAAATATATTCAGGAATGACTCTCCGTCCACTTTGACCCAGATGCCAACTCCCAGGAGGGTCCCACCACCGAGCTGGGAGGAGAAAGGCAGTGTCAGCTTCCAGATAGGCACCAGATTTGATATTTGGGTAAGGCCCTGGCACAGGTGTTTCTCCCCTCAGCAGTTTTTACCATACCAAGCACTGCAGGCAGCTCAGGGCATTGCCAGACGGGTCAGTACCCTGAAACACACCCCACCACCAGCACATCCCCTGGGCAGTGTCACAGCTGCCCTCCTCCCCAGCCCAACAGGTTTCAGTGCCAGCAGTGCCACCAGCCTCCCCATGACCCCACATGGCCAGTTCAGACACTGGCCACCACAAGCTCCTCCATACAGGCAAGGCAAACTCTGGGCTACCTGCAGTCTGCACCAGCCCTCCCCTCTGCCAGGTCGACCTCCCCCACCACACTCAAATCCATTCAGGAGCTTTACAGAGAGAGTGTTTTACAGTGTCTTTACAGCAGAGTGAGCCGGGAGGCTCTGCACCCCCTCCTTCCCAAAGCTGGATCCCACCACACCCCCTTCCAGGTGGCTCCTGCAGACCCAGGGCAGCTCTTGTGAGCTCCACTGCCCTTTGCCCTGGGTGAGAGTAGAGCCTGCATATGCTCCGAATTCCCGACATCCAGGAATCCCAAAGCACAGTCACACACGGGGGCTGCTCCCCTACAGAGGCAGGGCCCCCAGGCAGGGGTGCAGCAAACCCCCTGTTCTGGGGCACTCGGCACCTTCCCAAGCTTCAGACAGCGAGGGACAGGGGCAGCTGATGCAACAGGCACTGTCCCCAGAGCACGGCACAGCCTCCGGGCTCTGCGAGTCCCACCTGCCCACGCTCTGCACCCATCGCCCGCAGGTCGGGAGAGCCCGGCCAGACCGACCCCACCCCGGCTCGGGGGCTCCCCGGGACCCCTCCCGCCAGCCCCAGCCCCCGGGCGCACTTACGAAGATGGCCAGGTTGAAGAGGATCATCATGACCTTGATAAAGGTGAAGCACCCCATCTTTGCACCTGGGGAGAGTAGAGATGTTACCGGGGAACCCTCACCCGGCGCAGCTGCTGCTGCTGTCCCGAGAGCTCCGCGCCCCTCCAGGGGCTCCCCAAGGGCGGGGAGGGACGGAGCCCAACTCACCTGAAGGGAGAGCAGATCCCACACCCCGTCCCGTCCTGCCCAGCCCGCTGTGCCTCCGCCGCCCCGCCGGTGCCGCCTTTTAACGGGGCGCGGCTGGGGCCGCCCCCGAGCCCCCCGCCCCGTCCGGCCCGGGCCACCCTCGGTGCGCGGCGAGCCCGGAGCCCTGCTGCCCTCTGCTGCTGCCCGGCACATTGCGGGGCAGCGCTACCAGCGCTGGGTGTTGGTACCACCCGCGCCCTCCTCCGCACGCTGGGCGCTGGGCTTGGGGTTCTCCAGCTGCGGGTACCCCCAGCACTCACAGCCCCCTCTGGAGACTGAGCCACCCCATCTCCGCACGCTGGTTCTGCTGGTCCCCTCTCTCGGCACCGCTCAGGCAGGGATCTCTCCAAAACCCGAATTTCCAATATCCTGGGCCAAAAGGGAAGCAGGCAAAGGAGGGCGCTGGGGAACGGCCACAAAGGAGAAGCCGAAGCTGCAGGGGCCGTGCCCCTCTGCTGTACAGGGAGGTGGATTCTTGCTGGCAGGGACACAACAGGTGACAGCAGGAGAGGACAGTGATAGCCATGGCAGATGCCAGCAGTGGAGCAGTCAGAGGAGACCTGCCATGGCCTAAGGGCTGCCAAAAGTGGTTTTCTTTGGAAAGATGCTTTGAAACAGAGCTGGTATCCCACAGAGGAGGAGTGCAAGAGCCACACCACTCAGGAGGGGAATGTTGCCTCCCCAGGCCTTACCCTGGCAGTGGTCCTTGCCCTTCCAGTGCACCTTTGGGGCAGGAGCTTGTGCTGGTCCCCTCGCCAGTACCCACAGTGTCCCTTCAACTTGCCATCAAACCTCAGAGCGATGCAGGAGGCAGGGGAGACCTCATCCTGCAGGAAACCAGGCTCTGTGTGTTCAGCACACTCCACCCCACACCAGCTCCCCCAAAACCCCACAGCACATTCCCTGCTGGCTGTAATGATACATTTCAGCAGGATGAAGTCAGCCCCGTTGGGCTCCAGCCAAATCACAGTGGTATTTGGGGGAAGCCTCTAACCCTCCCAGGCACCCTGGGTATGAGCACAACCTGTGCTGCAGCTGGGGGCTGCAGCCCTCGCCCCTCACTGCCTGTACCCTCAGCCCTTTCCTGCAGCAGCTGCCAGGAAGCTGCTCAGAGCCAGGGCCAAGCCTTCATTCCTCTCCCAAAGAGAGAGCTGCTCCAAAACCTCCTTCATATTGCCCCTCTCCCAAAAGTTGCCCCAAACCAGCCTGACCCTGTTTGCTGCACAAAATTTCCCACACCAAAAATAATTTTTGGCCAATATGTGGATACTCGCTCTCCTTCCCAATCATTGCCAGCCACAGGGAAAAAACAAGGACGAGCTCTGGACTGTTCCCCTCACCTTCTCCAGTTCCTGGTGCCACAGCCTGGGTTCAGCTGCTCCCCAGCATCACCCCCCTGAGCCCCATTAGGGAGCCAGGGCTGGATTTTCTGGTTCTCTGGGAAGGCCTGACCTGACCACAGAAGGACGAGTCCAGTGACATTCCCATGTTCCTCCTGCCCAGCAAGGCCACGCCATCTCCCCACTGACCCCATCCTCTCCCTCAGGCCAGCTGATCCTGAACATCCCTTCCCTGCAGTATGGGGATGCCTCTCACCAGGGCATGGGCAGCAAAGCTCCTCCAAGCAGCCTGGCCCTGGGAGACTGAGAGCTGGGAAGTGGGGCCAGTTTCCCTCCAGGTAAAGCACTGGGTAAGAAGTCCCAGGCATCACCAGCCAAGGAGACCAGCCAAGTCTGTGACTGACAGGATTTTGGGATATCCCCAGCCAGGTGAGTCCTTTTCAAAGGGCTTTCACATGTCTGTTCTGGGCTGGCAGCATCTACCCATCTGTCCAGCATCCAGACACCTGGGCAGTCAGGATGCCCACTGTAGTGTGCCAGCAATGAACCTGACTTTGGATTTGCAGATGGAAGTTACTGAACGTTGCAAATTTGTGCTGAATTCATCACTTCCCACCTCCTGATCCGGAGAAATAAATATCTACATCAGCCAAAAGTTTTTGATGCCTTGAAACATTTCAGTTCTCAGCTTCAAAAGGACTCAAAGCATTTTGGCTGGAGAGCTGGGGAAATCCCAATTCCCCCACTTTGGGAGGGAGCAGGCAGCAGGACCACACTGAATTCCATGTGGCTGCAGATTCTGGGAGAATCCTCCCATGTGCAAGACCAGAGTCCCGAAAGCAGGAGCTGCCCCATGTGGGGCCGGGCTGTAAATCCAGGGGAGATAAGGGTGTGCCCCGTGTGTGTCCCTCGGGGGAGGACCTGTCCCTGTGCCCCACGCAGCCGATGCCAGCCACGGGCTGTCCCAGCTGTGTGCTGATACCGCGACCCAGAGGGGCTGATGGCAGCGTCCCTCCTTTGTGCCGGGCTGAGCTCCTCCCGTGCGTGTCCCCCCAGAGCCGGCCCGAGCCTGCCCGCCCCTCCAGATCCCTTCTCCCGGCTCCCCAGCGTGTCCGGGCCGGCAAATCCCTCTGGCATGAATTAGCGAGGGCCGTGCCGAGGCAGCAGCTGCCCCGAACCGAGCCGGGCGGTTCGGGATGCGCAGGGCTGCGCTGCGGGCTCACACCGGGACAGCTCCGTGCTCACGGCACTCCGGGGCTGGGCAGCCTCCCTGCTGGCTCCAGCCAGGATGGCCAGGGCTGGGGGGCGCTGGAGCTGCCTCCCCAGGTCGGGATGTGCTCCTGGGGTGTGCTGTGCCAGAGGCATTGAGGTGGCACTGAGGCTGGGGTGCCCTACAGCACCCCTCCAGCAGCTCCTGGCTGCTGCCGTGCTGTGAAGCTTCAGCCCTGCCCAGCAAAGAGCCCCAGCAGCGCCTCTGCTCCTTCCTTATGTTCTCTGGGTTTTCTCCAGCCTCTCCTCCCCAGCCCAGCAAAAAGTTTGGTGCTGGCAGAGCCCAGATGTGGGAGCAAGTGGTGAGAGGTTATCCATGGATGCCACATTGGGATGTTGTTTGTAGAGGCACTTGGCTCTCCCTGAATCAAAATCCACAGAAGCCAGAGCTCAATACTCTGGAAGAAAACCAAGAGACAGGGAGTTTTCCTGCTCCTAAAAAGAAATCAAGGCCCATTCCGAATTGGAGAAACTGGTGATACCCATAAAAGCCAACTCTGAAATGTCAAAGGAAATCAAAAACCTTTTCTCTGTTTTTTTTCTGGCTGGGAAGGGCTCAGCCCAGTTCTGCAGCCTCACTTTCTCCAGCCGGGCATGTTAACAGCTCTATTTCTGCTCTATTTATTCCCAGCCATGTGGCCAACTTCCCTGGACACGAGCATGGCAGCCCCCAAAAGCAAAGAGGGGAGCAGTGAAACCTCTTGTCACTTTGGAAAGGCCAGGACAGGCAGCCAAGGTGGATGCTGAGCATTCCCTGGAGATGCTCCCTCCAAGGGTTATCCCTCCAGCCAGGGAGCAGAGAAGCTGCAGAAGGGCATGGGGACCCCAGCGAGCAGACATCACTCTCCTCCCCACAGAGCCATCCTGGGCTGCCCAGACAGGGAGCAAAGGGCACCTGAAGGGAGCTGTGGGGCACAGGGAGCAAGGACAGCTCCTGCTGCTCTCTCCACAGAACAGTCAAGGCCAGGCAAGTCAAGGCAAAGCTCTCATTGCCAGGAGTGCTGCTCATTAATCCAGCAAGGACGGATTAATCAGGGCCTGACAAGCAGCTCCTCTGGCTCAATCAATAGCAGTAAAGGTCTGAAGCACCTCTTGCAGCCTTCACAGAGTGCTCTCTGAGGGCCCTCTGCCCACCTTGGGGGATGTGCCAAACTCTGGGCTGCAGTGGTGGGGTTAAATGAACCAGGTAGGGGTGACACAGGGTGAGGGGCAGCCCAGGGGGCAGAGTTTTGGGAATGGTCCTGGTGCAATGCAACTGGAATGGGATGTAAGGGATGCTCTGGGCCTTCTTGGGACAGGAGCCAGCCAGTGAGAGCTGGGGTGATGCTCATCCCCATCCAACCATTGCAGGGCTGGGGGCAGTGGAATTTGGCTCCAGCAGGAAATGCTTCAGCCTTTGTGTTTGGGGATCTCAAGAGAAAGATATCTGCACTGAGCAGGAGGGATCCCACTCAGCATCCTGGGAAGGGGAGATGATGGCTGTCATGCCAGGACCCCTGCCCTGAGCCACAGGGCTGTGTTGATTCCTGGCTGGTACATTGGATCAACTCTGACTCTGTCCCACCAGCAGCAACAGCAGCATGGTGCCAGCAGAAATGGGATGAGGGAGAGAAAAATCCTTTTTAATCCCCAAGGACCAGCAGCTGGGCTGGATCCAGCTAGGGACTGGGGCAATGAGGGCTGTGTGCTGCTGCCCTGCACCATCAGGCCATTCACTACAGGGAAAGGAGGGGGGGTTTGCTGAAATTATGGATGAGAAGGGTCATACCTCCTGCATTGCTCTGCTGGCCCCTGTGTCTGCTTCCTCAGTTTTCCCAGAACTTGGGATTCCTCCTTGGACTTCATGCCACCCCTGCACTGCTGCCTGCAGTGGCTTGGATTCAGCCAGTGTGCATTTCCCAGAGCCCGTGTTTTAGGTACCATCTATTTTTAGGATGTCCAACCTGCATCAAAGACAAGGAGCCATGACCATTTCAGAGAAGTCAGCATGAGAAGCAAGGATTTAGGAAAAAAAAAACAAAAACAAAAACAAACCAAACCCCACAAAACAACAAAAACCAACAACCAACGCAAGCCTTTGAGCCTTTGGGAACATCACATCCACCTCTCTGTGCCTCACAGACAGACAAATACTGGGATAGCTTGTCCAAGCTCAGGAGGAGAGCGAGGAACCAGAGCATCCCTGAGCTGGGATTCTCCATGACGTCTCCTGCCTGTCCTGTGCGTGTTTTTCAGCTTGGTTAAGGGATGGGAGTCTGAGCGTGCACAGGGAGAGCTGCCTGGCATAAAGGGGGTGTCCATGGGGTGCTGGTCCTTTCCTGTCCTTTTGCACCCCTAAGGATGGATGGAGACCCGCAGATGGGAGATCTCCATCCTACAGAGGATGCAATTTGGGAGCAGAGATGCTGCTGCATCTGGGAATGAAGTCATCCACCTACTCCTACAATTCTCCCTCCTCCCGCTCGGTAGCCGGGTGCCCCCCGCCCCCCGACGCGCTGCGGAGGGGGGGCCGCCCGGCTACCGAGCAGCAGCAGGAGGAGGAGGAGGAGGAGGGACGCTGACATCACCGCCGGAGCGCGGCTCGGCGGGGCCGGGAGCCGGCTCCGCTCCGCTCCCGCTCTGCGCTCCCGCCGGCGGAGCCACCGCGCCCGGTAAGGCTGGAGGGGCGGCGGGAGGGCTCCGGGAGGCGGGTGGATGGATGGACAGACAGGCGGCTGCTGCTCATCATCCCTCCATCCCTCCTGCACGGGGTCCTGCTGGAAGCTGGGGGACAGTGGGTCGGCAGCAGCACAGTCTTTCCCCCTAGGGATGATGTCACTCTTAGAGGAATATATAAAAATGCACCAAAAAAATTAAAAAAAAAAAAAAAAAAAAAAAAAAAGAAAGGAAAAAAAACCCAAAACCAAACCCACATGAAAACCTACATCTTCATTTGCCAGCTCCGTGCAGCAATGCCAGGCTGGAGCTGCCGGAGGGGAGCTGCGTGCGGCAGGAGGTTTCTCAGCACATATGTCTATTTTAAAAACCCGTGGCGTGATCTCTTGCCCTACTTTCAGACTCTTGCCGGTACTTTCCCTGCGTGCGGTGGCCGGGCCCTGCTGGCGGGCTCCCCGGGATGCAGGAGCCGCTGGGCTCTCGGGGGCTGGAGGCTGCGATGGGCACGGGCACGGCGGCGAGGTCACGGCAGAGCTTCGGTCACTAACGCGCTGCCTTTCTCTCCGGCAGAGCAGGGATGTCCCCTGGATGAGGCCAGGCTAGAGGACCCGCGGTTGTCCCCTCTGCCCCATCAGCCTCGTTCGCTGCCCTCCGTTTGCCCCGGTGAAGAAGCAGCTCCTCAGCCACACCTGAGCCAACGAGTCCCAGGCGTTGGTGTGGCTCCACAGCAGTTTCGGGGTTGGAGGGTCAGGAGCCGCTCTCCATCTCGCAGATTTTCTAGCACTGAGGCTTCTCAAGCCCGCAGTGCCCAGCGCGGGCCGGCCGGGCTGTGACCCAGCCATGGCCTCGTCGGACGGGCTGCAGTACCGGGCTCTCTACGAGTACCACAAGGACCGGGAGGAGGACCTGGCGCTGTGCCCCGGGGATGTGCTGACGGTCAGCAGGGCCGCGCTGCTCAGCAGCCCCAACTACAAGGACGGCGACGAGCGCAACCCCCAGGGCTGGCTGCACGGCGTCAACGAGCGCACCAAGGAGCGCGGAGACTTCCCCGGCACCTACGTGGAGTACCTGGGTCCCGCCCGCATCGCCAGCACGGCCAGCAAGGCCCGGCCGCGGCCCCTGCCCCTGCCGCCCGCGGGGACCCCCGCGACCTGGGGTGAGTCTGGGGACAGCGAGCCGGGAGCCCAGGGCGTGGAGACGGGTGGATGCTTGCAGATGACGTGGGAAAGACCACGCTCGGGATGGGGATCCAGCCCCAGAAAATGAAGTTGTGCTGGGAATTATCTGACCCGGTGTATGGAGGCAGTCTCAGGAGAGGCAGGGGATGCCCAGAGTGTCGCCACCCCCCAGGCAAACATGCTGCAGGGATTGCTCCTCACCGGCATCCCAGGCTGGCTGCTGTGCTGGCATGGGGTGTCCAAGGGGACGCACATCCATGAGAGCACAGGAGAAGATGCAAGGCCTCTTTGGCCGCTCAGAGAGGAGCAGAAAGCCCCATGGTGGTCCCCAGGGACCTTTTCTCCAAGTGCTCCTCTCCCCACCACTGCGGCACCTGATTCAGGCTGCTCTCAGTGCCCGGGCGAGTGCTGGCCCTCGGCCAGCTCCCAGCCTCACTGTCACTTTGTGCAAGCTGGGACAGGGGACAACCTTGGCAAGCGGTGTGGTCAGTCCCTGGGGGGCTCCTCTGTCCCCGGGGACTGCAGCAGAGCCCTGGGGGGACATTTGGCAGGACCCCTCCTGGCACAGGGGCCTCGGCCATTTCTCTGGATCTGCTGAGCTTGTGCAGCCAGCTCTGCCCTCGCCACTCACCGTGGCCAAGAGCGTTGGGGCTGAGAGAGGTTTCACAGCAGTAGCACAATGTGCACGAGCTAAAAAAATAAAACCAAAGTAAGAATTCCCCCCCACTTCCAGCCAGGCACATCCAGGTGACCCCAGTGAAAGCCATGGTGCTCTCCTGCTCTGGGATGCATGGAGCAGAAATGGCTGTCCGTGCTGGCCTGGGCTGGGAGAGCAGCAGGAAAACCTGCCCAGCTGCTGGTCTGGCACCTCACACACCCTCCTCACCCTGTCTGGGACCAGTGGTAACCAGAGGAGCAGCCCCTGTGCTGGCTGGGCATTGGATCTGCCTTGGTCTGGGTTTAGAGTGCACCCGCTGGTGGGGAGCCTCCCTCCCTCCAAAATCTGGTTCAGGACCCCCTGTCACCGTGGTTTGAGGTGGGGACACCTGGCTCCTGGGCTGAGCACAGCACCATCCATGTCCATGTGTGGGGCTGCCATGCAGCTCCTGAGGTGCCCCCCACAAGCTCGTGGGAAGGATACTGGCCCCCCCAGCTCCCCTCCCCAAACGCAGGCGCTCCTCCCCAGCCAGTGCGCCAAGGCAGCCGCAGTCCCAGCAGCACTGGTGAGGCTCCGGGAGCAGCTGCCTGCTGGCTTTGCAGGAGGGTGGAGACCACTTTTTGGGGCTGTTTATCCTGCCAGCCAAGGGGGTTGAGCCTCCTGCCCAGTCCAGCTCAGTGGTGAGCCCTCTGACTGTTCAGCAGGTAGAGCCCTGGAGAGCTCAGTGCTGTGTGGAGATTTGGGGTCAGACAGGAGCAGACCCCAGGGCTCTCCAGCCCTGCTCACCAGGGAAGGTGAAGCCACCTTCTTGTTTCTGCCTTTGCTGCCCCTCACTCAGATGGGAGTTGTGCCCAGGGACCCCTGCCCACAGGTGCTGGGGATGTGGAGATTCCCTACAAATCAAGGAATGTCCTCAGCAGGAAGCACATCCTGGCTGGAGAGCCTGGCCCACCTGGAAGGTCTCAGTGTAGGCACCCCAGCCCTGCATGCACTCAGGTGAAAGGATAACAAAATCTTAAATAATGTAAAATCTGCTGGTTTTAGGAGGAAAAAAAGCCCTAAAGAGAGGCTTTGGGGTAGGCTGGGGAGGGCACAGCCGTCTGCAGGATGTGCTCTGGCCATGGCCAGGTGTGCAGCCCTGCTGTCCAGGGGGACACTGGGTGCTGTGCCACGGGGTGCCCTCCATGGGGTGCCCTCCATGGGGTGCCCCTCCTGGGGCGATGCCAGGGTGTGCAGGCACCTCAGCAGGGGATGTTCTGTCCCACGTCTTCTGCAGCACAGGAGCAGTGTGTGCCATTTTGTGTCAGTTTAAACCCAAACCTCCCAGCTCACAGGGTTCCCTTTGGAGTAAAAATGTCCAACATCCTCTTGGAAGAGAAGGTACTTTTGTTGTGGTTTGTGTTTTTTTGGTTTGTGGGGGTTTTTTTGGTTTGGTTTGTTGGCTTTTTTTAATTCTTCCCATACGGATTCCACTTCCAGATGGAGGTTTGAGGGACGTTTTTCTGTCAAGAAAAGCTCTAATTTATATTTCTGCAACAGCAACATACCCCTCACCCCCAAGTGCCCTCAGTTCCCACCGAGCCCTGGTGCCACACAGGGACCCTGAGGTGGCCAGGGCATGGAGGAAGCCCAGAATGACAGACACTGCATGTCCCAGCCATGCCTTCGAGCCAGGGCTGGCTCTGCAGGGAGGAATGGTCCTTTCTTTAATTAAATAACATCCCGAAAATGGCTCTGCAGCAGATCCGAGTCCCAGGCGACTTCCAAGACCTTGCTGGCTGTTTTGGCCCTGATCTGGTGTCCTGTGCCATGAGGCATCGCCTCCACTTCCCCTGGGGCTAGAGTTGAGTGGGGCATCAGGATGCTGGGGTCCAGCCTGGCACAGCTTGGGGCCATTCCTGCCATTCCCAGCAAGGAGAAAGTTTTGTTTGTTTTTTTTTTTTTTTTTGCAGTCACCACCTTTTCCCCAAGCCATTGATTTGGAGGAAAAGCCCAGTTTCCCTAATTACAAAACCACTCATGCAGTGGGGACATTTTTGCATGAGCTTCCAAAGATGTCTTTTGCTTTTAACCCTGAAATCTTCCCTGTTCCCACCCAAGGCACCAACACAGCCTCTCTGGGTGGCAGAGGGACCCCCTTGCTGTGCTTGGGGGTTGTGGCCATGCCTAGGGACTGGATCAGCCACCCACGAGTGGCAGGTTTGCAACATTATTTGTTCTCCAGGGAGCACCAGGGCATCACCACAGTGAGCACCAGAGCCTGGATCTACCTGTTGCAGCCAGGTTGTGTTTTTTGCAAAAGACTGAAGGCAGCGTGGCTCTGCCCAAAGTCCCTCTTATATATTTTTTTTTTAGCCTTTCCACATGCTGTCCATGCTGCAGCAGTCACACACAGCCCTGGTGTGCTGCAGCCCCTGCCAGCCCCCTGCCCCTGCCTTTCTGGGGGTCTCAAGGCCACTAAAGGGTCCCCAGCTCCTGCCTCGTGTCACTATGGGCTGTGGGTAGTCTCAGATGGGAAGAGAGGTGAGGAAGGGGCTTTGGCTTGGAGGATGCCCAGGATGGCATGCTCCCCACGGGCAGGGCACATGCCTGAGCAGGTCTTTGCATCTCAGCAAGCAGCTGAGCCCCCAACAGCGACTCTGACTGCAAAAAGAGGATAAAATAAAGGGAGAACTGCTCCAAAATTAGACATGCATGAGCCAAAGTGTTGGTCGTGGCTGTGCCAAAGCAGCAGCTTGATTCTGTCCTCGGACAGCTGAGGAAAGTGGAATTCCTGCAGGCAGGGATTTCCAAATCCCTTCTCCCCTTCTTTTCACCACAGGACTCCCTGGGCAGGCAGAGCTCCCCGAGCACCCCTCCCTCCCCGAGCAGGCGCTGCCCACCGTGGCCAGGCTCATCGAGGCACTGGAAAAACAAGGTACGGAGAAGCAGGGCACAGGGCACAGCCGGGTGCACGCACATCCACCCGCTCCCAGGGCCCGAGAGCATCGCCAGAGCCAGACCTGTCCCTGCTCCCAGCCGGGTGCACACACATCCACCCGCTCCCAGGCCCCGAGAGCATCGCCAGAGCCAGACCTGTCCCTGCTCCCAGCCGGGTGCACGCACATCCACCCGCTCCCAGGCCCCGAGAGCATCGCCAGAGCCAGACCTGTCCCTGCTCCCAGCCCCGTGGGCAGCGCGGTGCTCCCACCCCTGCCTGCCTCCCCGGGGTCGGGGGGAGGAGGTGGGCTCAGCACTAACCCCTCTGTCCCGTCTGTGCCCAGGGCTCGACAGCGAGGTGCTCTACAGGTCCGGGCCCGGCGTACTGGGGGATGCTGAGCTGAAACAGGCGCTTCTGGCTGGTGAGTCCCAGAGCCGCACCCTCCCCGTGCCCCCCGCAGAAAAGGGGGCTCGATGGAGTGGAGGTGATGCTGCCCTGGCAGGGAGTGGTTACGGCACCAGCAGCACCGCAGCCCTAATCCCAGCTCGGCGAGGCTCTGCCTGCGTGCGGAGCCCCCTCTTCTCCCCGTGTGATGCAGCTAAAAGTGATGCAGGTGCAGGGCAGGGGCGCTCCGGTAGAATCTTTTTTTTGTGGGGGGCGGGAGAAAAATACTTGGGTTTTTAAATCTTTAGCGTTTGTATCTGAGAAGCAGGGCAGGGAGAAAGGCTCTTGCAGATTGTGAAAAAGAAAGAGGAAAGGGAAAGCTTATTATTTACAATAATGGGAAGCTGTTTGCAGGACTTAGGGGCATGAGCAGCGTGGGGGGGAAAGGGGAAAAACCATCTCCCCAAACCTGCTTGTAATCCACGGCTGGGATAGGATGGCACACGGTGGGGGCGGGCGGTACGCGGTGGATGCAGCGTGCCGCTCAAATGTGGGGTTTTGGGGGGTGGGGTGTGCACGGAGCATCCCCATCCCGCGGCCGCGGTGCCCAGAGGGCGGCACTGTGACACCAGGCACGGGCGGCCCCGCACGGCCCCGGGCTGGCCCCGCTGCCCGGGCGCTGCCGGCCGGGGGGCGGCGGGAGCCGGGCGGTGTTGCTGGGGAGAAGGGCTGTGATGAAATCGCTATATTAAGCACCATGACCTCATCGCTTCCCGCGCACCGGGAGCCGAGTCCCGCCGGGCGGGGAAGGAGGGATGCAGGAGAGGAGAGCTGGAGCTCCCAGGGATGCTCCATCCCCGCTGCCCGATGAGGGCTGCGCTCCCCGCGGCGGTGATGGGGCTGGGGGCACCCCACCACCCCACTATTCTCCCCCAGCTGTGGCTGAGAAACCCGGAGCAGTGAGTGCTCTTCTTCACAGCCTTGTACCCCAGATTTACAGGCTGAGCTCTGGAGGAGGTGAAGGGATCCGAGAGCCATCCCCGGGCACTGGTGCCGGGGCTGGGCACGGCAGCAATACCAGCGTGAGAAGGATGTTTTCCAAGCAGGCAGGAGTTATGGGTCCTCCATTCTTCCCATGCAGCTGGTGCAGCATCTCAGGCAGGTTCAGGGCTCCCCACAGAGCAGCACCACAGCAGTTATTGTCAAAATCCTGCTCAGCCACGGGCAAACCCCACTGGTTTGGCCAGAGCTCTTGGCGCTTGTGGGTCTGTCCAGGTCTGTCCATCTCCCACAGCAGGGCCTAGCACTGGTCAGAGAAATGCCATCGTGGTTTTCAAAACATTTGAAAGCCTTTAAAAATCACCAGCAGCCCTGGGAGACTTGATACTCCCAAGCCCACATCTGCTCTGGGACCGAAATCTTTAATTGGGCACCTCAGAGGGGTACCCCAGGTGCTCAGCAGCACTGAGCTGGGCAAAGCCAGAGCTCTCAGAGCTGCAGGGGGTAGGACAAGTCTTACACTTATTAGCTCTCAGCTGGAGAGGCCGATGCTCAGCCATGCCAGAGGGATGCTCTGCAACAGGATGACATTCCTGCTGGAGTCCAGCATCCCAGCAGAGGCCAAGCATGGCAGCCTGCACCTACTGCAACCCCCTGCAGAGCACAGACCCAGTGGTGCTTCCTCAGGACCCTGCTGGAGCCCATGTTAGGCTGGGGAGGGCAGAGAGCATCTCTGCTTTGTCTCCCATACAAGCCCTCTCATTGGATTGGTGGAATAAAACAGCCCTGCTGGAATGTTGGAGTTTGCTCACCCCATGTGTTAGAAGACAGAGACAAGAGTCACATTTTCCTTCCCCCTGTGCTCCTGGGGGTTTGCTCCTGGGGGTTTGCCCCTCCAGCATCCCATCTCTGCCAGCAGCTTGCCTGCAAAAGTCAAGCTCCATCTGGGGGAATGGGGAGAAATCAGAGCCAGGGTTGGTGGCCACTGGAACCAAACCACATCTCAGCTGGGGACAAAACCGGGTTCCCACCGGGGGTTTCATCTTCCCTGTGAATACACAAATTGCACTGGTGTTTGGCAGTGGTAGCAGGAGAACTGCTAGAGAGTGCAAGGAAAAGAGAGCAAGGGCTGGAAAAGTTCAGATGTTGGTTTTCTAACCCCACTGGAGAGCTCAGCATATTTTCTGCACTGAAAGAGCATCTGAACTTCCAGTGGGAAGAAAGAGAAGGACCTTGGGAAACAAGGCAAGTCAGAGCAGCCCAGGCTGTCCCTAGGAGCCCATGGGCACTGTGTTCCCAGGGCTGGCAGTGCAGGAACTCATCTGAGTGGTGCTGATTGAACCTTTCCCTACCCCTGGCCCTTTTACCATGGGGGATCTCCCCTGTGGGAAGTCCCTGAGCAGAACATCAGCCAGATTTGGGATGAAGGTTTCCATCCTCATGGCAGCATTGGACAGAGTGGCTCCATGTGGCTCTACAGTCTGAGCTGAGCCTATCCCCATCCTGGCACTGGTGACGTTCTGCAGGTTGGTGGCATCTGACTGCTGTCTAGAGCTCGTGCACCAAAATTGGTATTTCCATGATGGATGGCACAAGAACAATTATGAGAGGCGAGGGGTGCATGCAGCATCATTGAACATGAGAGTCAGAGTCACATGGTGGCACCAAAAAGGGACTTAAAGAAAAGCTGCAGCTTCACAGGGGGCTGGGGGGAGGTGATCAGCCAGCCAGGAGCCCTGCTGCAGTGTCAGGGAAAGAGCATGGGCTGAAAAAGAGGAATAAAGCAGAGTTTCACCCTCCTGTCCCCAACACTCCCTGCAGTGCCTGGATGGGGCTGCTTCATGCCCTGGGGTATTTCTGTGGTGTGTGGCCACTGACCCCAAGAGTTTCCAGCACTCCTGCTGTCCCCTGTGTGCAGCTCAGGGGCTGTTTGGAGGACAAGGGATGGGGCAAATCACCGCTAAATCCACAGTGCCTGGGGACATGAGGTGTATGAGCCCCTTCAGTGCCCGGACCTGATGTCTTCTCCCCCATAAGTTTGCTCAGGGTTCTGTCCACCCTCCTCTGTGCCCGGGACATGGCAGGCAGCCTTCCCACGGCTGTGCTGGGAACTTGGGACATTGTCGGGGTGATAGCAGCAGAGCTGTGGGTGGGCTGGTGGCTGCTGGAGCCCTTCAGAGCTGAGGCACCCGAGCTGGGGAAGGTTTGGCTTGTGTGTCATGTCCGGGCAGTGCTTTGCCGCTGAGCAGGGAAGGTCTGCATCCTTATCCTCCCCTGGTGTGGGACAGCGCACGGGGATCTTGCAGGGTGCTCACCCCAGAGATCCGTGCGTGCTCCCCATGGCTTAGGTGGGACTGAACCCCCCGGGATGGCAGCGAAGCACTGAAACCATCCCCGCACTTTGGATAACCCCCGCTCCGATCGCGGCTCGGAGCCCAGCTGCAGACGCAAACACGGAGACCCTTCCCAGATACAAGCGCAGCAATGGGAAGCGGCCGGGCTGTTGTCAGGAGCGCGGCGCTCGGCGCCGGGAGCAGGAGAGGCGGATTGGAGCCGGTGTCTCCGGGCGTGCCGGCTGCGCTGCCATCCTCCGTGCGCTCCCATCCCGCGCGGAGCAGTCTGCCTGGAGACACGCTCACGTGCCCGGGAATTAGGTCAGCTCTCGGTGGGGATTAGCGAGCAGTGAGGGTCCCGGGGCTTCTCTGGGGCTGCCGGGAGCTGCTGCTAGGCAGAAAGGGTCGGGGGAGTGAGGAACCTCACACCGCTCCCCCATCACCACGGTCTCATCCTCATCCTCATCCTCATCCTCATCTCTGGGATGCCACAGGGGATCGGAGAACCCCAAGGGCTCTGGTTTTCCCCTGGCCAAGCTCATTCCACCAGGATGACTTTCCTGCCGAGCGTGAGGCGCCCCGGTGCCTGCGGCACTGCTTTTTATTTATACCTGCAGTGGAAATAAACCCCGTGTCGTCAGAGCCTGGCGAGAGGCATGAGCTCATCTCTTATATTTGGTGGTGATGAAAGAAGGGTAAATAAACGGCAGCAGCAGAGACATCCCTGCCAGACCCATCAGGGAGAACTGGGGGTGAGTTTTTGCCATCCCCTCCCATAGCTGCTGGGAAAACTGAGGAGGGGGATCGCCTTAGGGAAGGTGAGGTGGGGGAAGGCAGTCTCAGTGGGCACCCTCAAAGGGGATCCCAGCAGCCCTACCCCGGCTGAGTGCCAGCCCAGGGTACAGCTGGGAGAGTGTTTGGGGCTGGCAGGAGCTCCCGTGCATGGGCAGGGGGTGTCCTGGCAGCTGCTAAGTGCCCAGCACAAGGTACCAGCAAGCTGGCTGGGACATGTTACAGTGATGCTAAGTCAAAGCTGGGAAATATTCCCCGGTTTGGTGCACAGTTTCCCAGTAAACCCTCACTGTGAGATGCCCAGGAGTCTGAATGCCTGGTCTGCATACGTGTGGATGGGAACACACAGCCCCCACAAGCGGACAGCAATCTCTCTAGCACCCACTGGCAACTAAAACTATCAGGTCTGGAAGGGGTAGGGGAACTCCCAGGTCGGTATTGCAGGCAGCCCCAGGTTGGTTTGGGTGTCCCTCTGTCAGAGGGACCACACACCTGAGAGCATCTCACTGCAGCAGGGCTCGGTCCAGCTTAGGTCCAGCTCAGGCTGTTGGACTCTGTCACCCGCGGCTGCTCAGGTGTGTGCGAGCAGCCGTCACCCGTGGCCACATGCGGGGACAGCTGGTTGCCAGGAGCCGCTCAAGCCTCTCCTTCAAAACAACCCCCACTTCCCCGCAGCCCCTCCTGGCTAAACATCCTCGCGTTTACCGAAACTCGGGGCTTACTCACGCCTCCCCGGCTGGCTGCAGCTGCGGGAGAGCTCCTGGAGTTTCCTGCCCAGCCTGACTCAGCCCAAAGCTCCAGCACCTTTCTGCCTCCGCTGGGATGTGGGCTCTGGAATCCCATTGAGAGGAGGCTGGGAGTCTTTCCCTCTGGGCCAGTGGCCATCCCACACACCCTCTCCCCAGTCCCAAATTTATTCCTGCTTTTCACCCCTCCATGGGCAAGGCATGGTCACCACTGGTCCCCACATGCTTGTGCTCTGCCAGCAGGTCAGCAAGCAGGTTGTGTGTTGGAGGGGGTTGGTATGGGGTCGAGGTTGGGGTTTTGGGGTGTTTTCCTTCTATTTATGGCAGGCAGATGGAATCCCTCCGTCATTCCTCCATCATTCCCCTGGGGAAAGGATGGGAACATCTGGAGAGCAGCAGGAGAGCATTGACTCATCCTGCAGCTTCATTAACTTCTTATAGCTGGTTATCATCTCCCTCAGATAAGAAGAGAGCAGCATCCGTGGGGTCAGGCCGGTGGTAATTGTCTGGGAAGGCTCCGGGGTTAACCCTTCCCCCGCTGCCGGGCACAGCCGGTGCTGGGGAGCAGCTCGGAGCATCCCTCAGCTGTGCTCTCAGGGATGGGGAGCCCATGTCACCAGGGCAGCTCCCGGGGCACGAGGATGCCGCTGCATTTCCAGGAGGATGGGGTCAGGCTAATGGCTCCTTCTAGTTACCGTGCCACGGAGAACGGTGCTATCAGCAATCAGTCCCTGTCAGCGCGGTGTGAATCCCCCTGGTCTCCCCATCACGCCTCTCTCTGGGTGTAAAGATGTTTTTGAATCTCGCTTTGAAACCGGCTGAGCCTTCCCTTTGAACACCCCCCCAGGCTCATGCCTAACGAGGCAAACAAGCTAATTAGGCCACGGTGGAGCCCGGGGCTGCTCGCCTGGGGCCAGCGCCCGGCAGCGGCCCCTTCCCAGCGCAGGAACAGCTTGTGGCTGCTCTCCTCAATCCGTGCCAGCATCCTTAAGGCGAGTGACAGGTCTCTGCAGAAACCCTCGTGGCGGGTGGGAAGGGCTTTGGGGTTTGCTCGGTGCATTCCACCGATGGGAAAAGCTCTCTGCAATGCAATGAGTCCCTGGGACCCCCCAGCAGCATCCCTGGGGTTTGGCCATGCACTGTGAGCATCCAGCCAAAAACAGGTGTGGTGGGATGATCAGGAGCATCTTGTGGGATCCCTGACCCGACTCTCCTCCACCTGCCCAGCTCGAGACAACCTGCCAGCTCACAACTCCAGGGCAAGTGCTAGCAAAAATGGGGAACTGACTGTCACACCCCCACAGACAGTGTCAGAAATAACCCTTCTGGCCAGCCAAGAAGGTCCACAAGTGTGGCTGGGAGATGGGAGCAGAATGGGGCCAGGGTGCAGCTGGCACAGCCCTGCCCACCTCAAGGGTGCCAAGGGCAGAGTGGCCATGGGACGAGGCTGTGACTTTGTGGGGTGCTAGAAAGGCATCACCCCATTTGCCCTGGGCCACGTTTGGCCACGCTGGATGGCTGCCTACCCCGAGGGGTGGCATCTGTCCCAGCTGTCCCCAGGCTGCCCCAGCACACAGTTCCCAGCCGGGTGCTTGCTCCTGGCCATGAGGTAGCGTCTCCAATGGCTGGGTTAAAGGCTTTGCTGCGGGCATTGGCCAATCTGTTTTCCCTCTGTCTGGGAGCCAATGGAAGGCACTGGCCATAAGGGACCCTCTGCAGCTTGGTGTTCCCACGCAGGCAGGCAGGCTCCCAGGCTGCCTGGGACACAGCAGGGATCTCCAAAGAGAGGAGATCAAGGTCAAGGTGCTCAAAAACAGCTTTTCCCAGCTGTTCCCATCCCAGCCCTGCTGAATGTGTGCTTCTAAAGCCTTGTCCTACGAAAGAGCATTTTGGGTTTATTGCCCCAGAAGAAAGCACAGCTGGAGAGGTTGGAGACTCACAACATTTTCTGCTGGAAACTACTGGGCTGGGAGATGGAGCATCTCCCAAAATGGCCCCACTTGCAGTGAAGCTGCATCTGGGAGTAAAGACCCAGCAAGGGGAGTGGAAGGGGTCTCAGAGTGGGGCAAGCCCACAGTCTTCTCTGTCATTCCAGGCCATCTGGGGCCTGACAAAACATCTTTAAGAAAATGACAAATTTTATTTTCTTTTTTTAACTTAACCATTTCAAATCATCTCAAATATGTTCATCTTTTTTATTATTCCAAACCTCCTGTACCCCTCACCCTCCAAATTCTCCAACAAGGAGAATTTCAAAACATTGCATTTGGGTCCAGTTTGAAATAAAGCCAGATTTTGAAACCTTCAGATCTTTGCAAAAGGCACCATCACCCTCCAGACAGCCACCACCCAGCCCAGCCAGGATGGGAGACCTCCAAGACAAACACATGAGGCAATACCAGAGGATGCTGAAAGGCTTCTTCCCCCTGGACCATGGTGAAGCAATGTCCCTGTGCTGGCCTGGCCATGGGGCTCAGACAGACACATCCCACCCTCGATCTCCTGACAGACCATAGGACATTTCTGTTCCTAGCACTGCTTCTGTCCTGAGCCCAGGATCCCTGAGCCCCTGAGCCCAGTCTGTGTGGCCTCAGAGCCCCTGTGTGCTTTCCCCCATTCCTGGAGCACCCTTCACCACCTCCCCAGGGCAGCCACCTTTCAGGGAAGGGAGAGGTGGTGCCAATTGGGGCACATTCACAGCATTTCAGGATCACCGGGGGTCACACAGGCCTTTAGCAACTTGAATTGCCTGGGAACCATAACCCCATTCCAAGGATGCATTTTCCAAGCAGCTCCTGCTGAGCTGGGGTTGGCACATGACCCTGAAAACTGGAAGGTTCCTGGGGCAGTTGCTCAGTTCTTCCCATGGGTCCCATCCTGCAGTGGGACCCCAGTGGAATGATGAGATTCCCTGGATGTACACTTTATTTGAAGCAGAGATGCTGCCTCGTGCTCTCCCTGGGCACGTGGAACTCAGGGTCAGTGGAAATTGGGACAGGAATATTTGCTGGGGGAGTGGTGGCAGTGAAATCATGCACTGCCCCACTGGGGAGATGGGCAAAGAAATCAGCCCCCATGTCTGGGAAGGCCCACAGGGATGGAAGAGCTCTGAGCTCTGTGCCAGAGGGGAAGAAGCAGGGGCTCAGGGTTCCCTCTGTGTGCCCCCTGCAGATGCCTCAGCTGTGGACATGGACCTGTACGAGGCACAGACACTGGCAGATGCCCTCAAGTGGTACCTGCAGGAGCTCCCCATGCCCCTCATCCCTCCAGCTCTCTACAGTGACTTGGTCCACATGGCTCAAGGTAAGCACATGTGGGTTCCCCCATACCTGGGACCTCTGTGGGGCTGGAGAAACTTTGGGAAGCCCCTAGAAAGGCTTCCCAGCATCTCCAGGGTGGCTCTGACCCCATGCCCTGCCCAGTGCTGCACTAAGGGCAGATTCTGAGAAGGGACATTGGGAACATCACCCGTGCCAGAGCAGCATGGCAGCATTTGGGAGATGATCTGGGAAAGAATGGAGATCCAGGGGGCTGCTTTTCCCCCACCATAGCATGATCTTCTCCCTCTGCAGTGCCCAGAGGAGGAGGTGCTGCCTGCCAGGACAGACAGCTGCCAAGGCTGGGTGATGCTGGCCCCAGAAGAAAGCGTTATTATAATATTTTGGCTCTGCTGCCTGGGAATTTTTTCCTGTAATCTCATTAACTCCTGGCTTTATATGGGCACAAAGAAATACTCAGCTTTTTCAGCTTAGTGCCATTAGGAAGTGCCTTTAGATCCCTGCAAGCTTTTGAGGCTCTGTGCAAATGTATGAGACCATCAAGGTTTTGGCTTTATTTGATTTCTTTTAAAATAAACAGAGCAGGGCCCATACCGAGGTCAGCAGAGCCCACAGTCCATCCTAACAGTGAGCCTGGACCAAAACTCATTTCAAGTGAGTCCTCATAGAGCCACTCAACTCTCCCAGCCTGAGGGACTGTGGGCATCACCAGGCACACAGGAAAGCCTTGCCCACTGTGTTCGAAGGACCTGAACCTCCTGCTGCTTGTGAAACCAGGATTTCTTCCCCTTCCACAGCAGCTCTCATCTCGCTGCCAGTTGCTGCAGTACTCTCCATCCCTGAGCATCACCTCCCCTTCCTAAGCCAGATTAGTGCTTGGGCAGATCATATTCTTGGCTGCCTTAAGAGGCACTAAAAGATCACCCGTGGCCAGAGCAGGTTGGCTTTTCCTACCATGTCCTGATGGGAAAAGGCCACGGGCTCTTTGTGGCTTCCAGTGAGGCAAAGGGGCGCACGGAGAAGGTGAGGGATAACTCACACCCCATCCTCCCTGCCCTGCCATGAGACACAGAGCCAGAAGAAATACCCCTGGGGCTGGTGGCACAGAGAAGCTGCCTTCCCCTCACCCGTCAGAGGAGAAATCAAAGGCTGCCTCCCTTCCAAGGATAAAAACGCAATTAGGAAGCAATTAGCTGGGTTGCCTCGTTAAGCAACTTCAAAGGGAAGCGCCTTTCCCTGCAGCCTGTGCTGCAGCGGGCTCTGCTCCTGGCACAACAGGGGCAGGAGGAGGAGGGGGCAGCACGGTGGAGAAACCAATGGGAAGAGGATTTCTCTGGGGCTTAAAAGAAAAAAATTAGAATATAAGTCTTTGAGGAGATGGTGCTGGGTTTTGGCAGCCTGCCCTGCAAGGCTCCTCTGCCCTGCTTGAGGCTGAGAGCTGGGAAAGCAGCAATCTGACCACCTTCCAAAGGAAGGGGGAAACATCCCCAAATTCCCTTTAGCTGTGAGACTTTTCCTGCAGGATCCTCTAGATGCAAAAAGGTGCAAAAAAACCATGAATTGCGGCAGGGGAGGCCTGGAGCAAAGCTAAACATCCCTCCGGAGCAGTTTGCTGGGTACAAGGGCTCATCAATGCCCCATTGCCAATATGGCTGGGCTGCAGACCTGCTTTGGAGGGGATCCCAGACCCCTGCTCCTCCAGCTCTGGCGCACCCTGGCTCCAAGGATGGATGTCAAAGCTGGCTGGGCATTGGCCAAGCCTGTCTTGGTGCAAAGAGCTGCGGGGAGCTGAGTCAGCCCTGGCCGAGCTGGGCTTTGAAGAGCAACCCAGCCCTGCGGACTTCCCTGTGCCCGGCAGATAAAAGGGCTGGGACAAGGCAGGAGTGGAGGATGCTGGAGAGTGGCTGTTTCCTGTGCCTGGGGCAGCATCGCAGTCCCAGGGCACTGAGCTCACTGCTCACAAGGCCGGGGAGCCCTGGCCAAAGCTGCCAGAGGGCACTGGGGACATGGTAGGAACTCGTGGGCTGTGGGCTGCTCAGGACACCCGTGACAGTGGTTCTGGCAGCACCTCTGTGATGTCCAATGCCATTAAGTGTCTGATTTTATTCATATGGGCAATTTGAGCATCACTGGAAGCAGCTGCACCCCAGACAGCCTTCCCTGTGCTGTGTTTCATGGGATGTGAGACCATGGTGCAGGGGGCTCACTGCAGCCCCAACTGCAGCCCAAGTGCACATAATTTTTTCTTCCTAAAATCTGCGGGGGAGGGCTAAGACTTTAAATTCAGCAGATCCTCCAGCTGGTGCCCATTTTCCCACCTCTGCTTTGTTCTGCCTTTATTATACACCATGGCATAGTGGCTCTGCTGTGCACCAGGGCAGGGCTCTCACTGTTCTCCATTAAAGCAGCAGTGAGGGATTTTGAGATTCAGTCCCTACCAGGTGAGCAGCTCAGCCCTCTGAGCTCCCTCCCTGGATGTGCTGTCAGGGGGAATGCACTAAAGGGCAGCTGACAACCTGATCTGGGGTGGTGTGAGTGGATAAATGGGACAGGCAAACCAGACCCTGAAGAAATCATCTCTGCAGACCCTGGGATATCCACGGGTCCCATGGCCTGTCTGGGAAGGGATGGGCTGCAAAGAAATAGTGGTGGGAGAGGCTGAGGTCAGGTTGTTTTGGGTCTCTGGGGGCAGTAGAGAACTGCCACAGCTCATGCCCTGTGTGCTGGTAGGTGCTGGACTCCCATGAGAGGCATGGGGGATGCACTTGGCCTCCCAAACTGACAATTTTTTTTTCCTGTGTCCCCTTTGCTACAGAGACCCCGGGCCTGGAGGAGTGTGGCCAGCGAGCCAGAGCCCTGCTGGCCCCGCCAGCCCTGCCACAGCCACAGGCACTGCTCCTGCGCCAGCTCGCCCGCCACTTCTGCCGCCTGTGCCAGGGCGGCCAGCGCAGCCGCCCCTCTGCCCGGCTGCTCGCGGAGCTCTTCGGGGAGCTGCTCCTGCGCCCTGCAGCAGCCAGGTGAGCTCCCTGCCACGCACAGGAGGGCACCAGGCTGACCCAGCCAAGCTGGCTTTGCTGTATGGCAGCTCACCAGTGTCCCAGGCACAGGGTTCTCCAAAGGGGGAGGCCACATCTGGAAGCTGCCATTCCAGCTGTGATGCTCAGACACAACACCCATTCCCAGTGTGGCCAGGCGTGATGCACACACGAGATTGGGGTTCACAGCATCGCCTCAGTCCCACAGCAGATCCATTGGGGTAGCTGGCTGCTGCTCCAGAGAGTTGGGGGTCTCCAGGGAGGTGGAACTGCTGGTGTCCTCACACACCTCTCCTCCTCTTCTCAGCACCGAGGGAGGCCCTGAGCTCCGTGCAAGGATCCTCGAGTCCTTCATCGTGGCCAGTGAGGCGGCAGAGCTGCCGACAGCTCCTGGTAAGAGATGTCTGGCTGGTGGCAGAGGGGGGACAGCGGGTGTGACATTCAGAGCAGTGACAGCAGCAAGTCATGGGGCAGCTTCAGTGGCTGGTGCAGTGATGAGAAGGTGCTGATGTCCCTGTGGCAGTGCCCAGGCTGTGCTGGCTTCCTGTTGCGTTTCCTTCTCTCCTTTCTCAGTGACACTGATTTGGGGGCATTTCTTTGCAGTCCCTCTGAAGGTTTGCAGCTGTTTTCTGGCTTCATGTCTGTGTCATTGCTCTCTGGTCCCTGGATTTGTGTTGCAAACACAAAAGGTTCTGCTCCCCCATTTTGGGGGCTTGGTATGAGTTGGGGGCTCTTGGTGGGGGGCTTGTGTACAGCTTGTTTCAGAGAGTGGAGATCTGGATAAAATCTGGGAGACAAAAAATAGCAGCACGACCATAAAATGGCAGGATGGTACTTGCTACAGGATCCTATGAGGGTTTATGATTTTTGACTTGCATTTAGACCCCATGTGTGCAGAATCACGCTGCATCCACTGCTGCTTCCCCCACGGGGCATCCCCAAGGTGGGGACGAGGACAGGCACTTGCCCCTCACCTCTCCCTGCATGGACAGCAGCCAGGAGAGTGGCTTTTTCTGCAGGTGTTAATGAGCCTCACCCCCAGGGCTGCGGTCCTGCCCCTTTCCTTGCCAACACCAGTGCTTGTCTCCAGCACCTCCTCGCTCTTTTGCTCTGCTGGCCACCTTCTCTTGCCATGTCCCTCTTGCTGGGTGGCAGCTTGTGATCCCATCAGTGTCCAAAACTGAAGCACATGCTCCCTGTGCCCTCTGCAGCACTCCAAGGAGGGGGGCAGCTGGTCCATGCAAGCAGGGATGTACATGGGAGGGAGAGAGGGTGCTCAGGGGAGCACAAACCTCAGACCCTGAGGGCCACAGAGACCCATCCTTGTGGGATCCCATCTCCTGGCTGTCACTGACACCCGCCTGTTCCCCTATGCCAAGCTGCCCAGATGCCTGAGAGGCACAATTGCTTCCAGCCCTCCTGCTTGGAGATATGTTGGCTCTGGCCCCAGTGAATCCTGCTGGTTTGTGATGTCTCTGGGTCCTTGTCACCACCCTGCCTCCCTGGGGGATGGCCAGGCCAGGCAGGATTACGACTCTTAATATTCCTCATAAATCAGCCCTTTCAGACCTGTCATCTCATTTATTGCTCTCCCCCAAGCTCTCACTCATGAGTTTGTCAGGATGCATCTGTCTCTTCCACCTGCTGATCCAGCTGATGGGCAGCTGCAGCCCAGCAGTCCCTGGGGTCACTGCTGCTGTCCCCAGACTTTGTAGTGTCATCGGCTGTCACCACCCCAAACTCAGGAGAGGGGTTGGACAGGATCTTGAGGTCCTCATCCCCTTTCTGAGTCAAAATCTCCCCTGTGGTCGTCCCACAAGTGTGGGGCAGGACACAGGATGCCTGGACTCGCTGTGGGACTTCAGGCAAGTCCTGCCACCTCCCCTCTCTTTGTACCTAAAAGTGAGGATATTATTACTTGGCTGCCATCACATTAGGATGTCGGGAGGCTTAATTAAATGCCTGCAAAGCGATTTTGAGAGCTGCAGATGAAAGGGGCTATATAAAAAGTGCAAAGAATTATTATTAGCAGTGCAGTCCGTGCCCTGGTCCTGCTCCCATCACCCTGGCCCCACTCCCCTGCATCCCGGCACTGGGATTATTTTTGTGCATGTGTGGAGTTGTGGTTTCATAATGATACATGTAAAATAGCTATAAATACCCTGCAATAACACAGTGAGTGTGTGCACATAGCACAGGAATAGGAGTCGGTAGCTGACATAAGGAAACCGTGGTGTGACCTCATTCTGACTCATGTAAATATACCTCATGTGAGGGGGCAGCTGGGGGGCTTGGGGCTGCTTGGGGCTGCAGGGACAGTGGCCTCCTCAGCAGGGAGAGGTCTGGGGAGAGATCTGAAGCTGTTTGCTAATTCCAGAGAGGCTCTTGCAGGGCCAGGATCCTTCCCCTCCCATGTGTCCTGGAACTGATGGGGGAGTTTTTGAGTCTTGGATGTTAAAATCTTAAAGAATAAAAATATAAATTATGGAATTTGGTTCCTAGAGGGGCTTCTCTGGGTGAACTTGCTATTGCTGGGTTTGCAGTGTCCCTTCCTCCAGGCACTGCCCCTGAGGGGTCTCTTTAGCTGCCCATTTTATGAGCTGCAAAGGAGAAAATGGGTTTGTGGTGGCTCCTGAAAGCTACTCCTAGGATGCAGCGCTGGGGTCATGCTGGAGGCACTGGTTTGCATAGGGCCATGCTCTGGTTAGCACAGGGCAATGTCACAGATCTGTGGGGAAGCTGCAATGGAGCCTGGGGCTGAGTGACTGCATTCAGGCCACCTCGCTGTGCTCTCCAGCAAGCCCCCAGCACTGGGCAGACACCCCAGGGGGACATTTCTGAGCCCCATGGGGGCCCAGGGGGGCACACAGAGCTCACAGCAGGATCCCAGTGTCTGGAATGACTGTTTCCCGAGCAGGGTGAGGGGGCAGGGGAAGGCAAAGGGAAGGAGTGATGCAAATACCAGCTCAGCTGAAGGAAGATTACTTCATCTCCTTTTCCTCTCCTGGTGCTATTTATAGTCACTTTAATTTACTCCCCTTTGCTTTATTATCTCTCCAATAAGCCGTTAGCCCTCAGACAGCAGGATGCCTTTACTCACCATGCAGCCAAAAGTTCGGAAAAAAACCTCTCAACCCACCACCAAAAAAACCCAAAAGCGGGGGCAGGAGCAGAGTAAAGCGACAGAGCGCTTGGGCCGCAGCATCACTGCCCTGTGACGTAGCTTTCTGGAAAAAAACAGGATTTCTGGCTCCTTTTGGAGAAAGGAGTAAGAACTGGGCAAGGAAGGTGTCCCCTTCTTCCTTCAGAGCAGTGGCTGGAGGGGTCAGGACTGGTGGTGCCAGGGTCCCTTCTCACCCCAGGATGAGGGCTGCTGTTTGCTGGACCTCGCTGAGGCAGACACCCCCTGCTTCCCCCCAGGAGCCCCAGCCCTGCCCTGCTTCACGTGGGGCAGTGGTATCATGCCAGGAGATGGAGATCAGCACCACCCCAAATGCCTTGAAAATATCTTTCCAACAAGCAGATTTGACAGTCCTGGGCCATGAGGCAATGAGGCACCGCCTTCCCAGGGAATCACCCTTCCAGTGGTTTCAAAAACCAGTCCCTGGGAAGCTTGGTGCCCAGGTGCCCAGCCCTGAGCTCAGCTCTATGGCACCTCAGTGCTCAGCAGGGCTGCAGTGGTGGTAGTGGTGGGTTACAATCTCATGGCATGACACTCTGGGCACTTCCCAGCCCAAGCCCCAGACAGACACCTCTGGGACAGCATCGACGCTGAGCAGGACTGCTGTGTGTGAAACCAGATTAGAAGGATCTGGCTTTGAAGTTTTTAATTAACTTTTCCCCTGTTTGCTTTCTTCTGGACCCGAGGGAAAAGCCCAGCCTCCTGCTCTCCCCAGCTTGTGTGGCACGGGGGAGGTTGCAGACTCAGATGTGCAGGGGGTCAGAAGGAGCAGGGGCACTGTGTGTAATCCAGCACAGAAGGTGCAGCTGGGCCTGTGTCCAGGTGCTGCTCTGCCTCCACAGGAACATCCCTGCACAACCACGAGCATCCTCCCACCTGGCCTGGCATATCAGCCAAAGAGAACTTCAAATTTGCGTTGCCCCTTGGTTCTTCATCCCCTTGCAGCTGCTGGCATGGGTTAAAAATAGCCAGGAGAAAACCCAACCAAAACCCTGGGTGGAGAGCAGTATGAAGGAGCCATGGCTGAGTGGTCCCCTGTGCCAAAACACCTCATTCTGCCTCCCTGAATCTGCAAATAATACAGAGAAAACAAATTAACGCTGGGGAAGGGGAGGGAAAAGAGCCAGAGCCCAGCTAGCAACATGAGGTAGGGAGAGTGGCTAAAAATAACAGACCCCTGAAGGCATGGGGAGGAACATGACAGGGATCCACACTCCTGCCATCCCAAAAGGCAGCCGTGTGCCTTCCCAGCTGCTCCCCATAACGAGCCCTGCCCGCTGAACCCAGGGAGGGAAAAGCCCCTGAGAAGGGTGGCAGCGGCGGGGCGAGAGATGCAGAGCTGTGCCATGGAGCCAGCAGCAATGCTCCCACCTTCAGCAGAGCATGGGGGTCCCCCAGCACCCAGGGTGCCCAGCTGGGAGGGAGCTGCTGCCTGACCCACTTGCAGGCAGCCGGCGGGCAGTGGGATGCTGCTGGGAGACCCCAGGGGTGCTGCCTCCACAGCTAATTTTAGCCTGTGTTCAATTAATCATGGAACAGGAGGGGATCACAGCCAGCCCTGCCTGTGCCAGTGCCTCCACCAGCTCCCCTTTCCACCCCAGGTGTGCTGCTGCAGGCTTTGGATGAGCAGGGGCCAGGCAGTCCCTGATCCCGTGGGTTTGGGCTGAGGAACTAGGAGAGATCCTGTGCCACAGTTCTCTTCCTCCAGGCAGCTTGAAGAGGCTGGGGCAGCCCTGGAAAGGATGTTATCTGCTCATGCCTCTGTTTCCCCCGTGGCTGGCACTGATAACCTTTGCTGGAGAATTTTTCAGGTTGCCCGTACAGCTCTGAGCAGGCATTTTCCTGTCATGCCGGAGCTCTGGAATGCCTCCCTGGGATGGGGAGCAATGACCCCCAGCAAAGGATGTCTCAGCCAGCCCAGACCACTGCTGCAAGCCCTAATGGCAGCCCCTTTCCTGGGACTCACTAGCTCTGCTGTGTAAAGCTGGGGCAGGCAACTTTCCTAGCACAAAGGGGAGAGCCTGGCAATGTTTTTTGGGTACAGCATGAGAGCCCTGTGCTCCTGCTCTCTCCACAGCCCAGCTTCACTGGTCCCCGTGTCAAAAGCACGGCATGGTCCAGCCCTCCCCCACAACAGAGGGAATGGCTCCTGACGGAAACAGGGCTCGGCTGGGATTGAAACCCTTTTCCTGCCTGCACTGCATGGCCAGAGCTGATAAGGCTGGATAACTCCAAGCATTGTGTGTTCTGCTGGCCCATGACCCGCCAGTGTGAGAGGAAACGCGGCTGCTCAGCCAGCCAGGATCCAGGGGGAGACTGTGTGCCGGTGCTGGGGTGCTGGAGTGCCCTGCTGTCTGCCCAGCCTGCTTTCCCTTTGGCCAGCATATGAAGTTTTGGGATGGCTCTGTCAGATGGTCATTGGTGCCAGCCCAGGTTGCTGTGTCAGCACACGCTGGCTGGCTCTCGGCTGTGTGGTCACGACAAAAAGCTGTCAGTGTGAAAAACCTGGGGGTTCAGGGTGATTGTCTGGAACACGCAGGGTTTGGCCCTCAGGATTTGCTTTCATCCTCTTGGGATGGAGCTTTGAACCTGGGACACCTTTGCCTGTTCCAGAGGCCAAGACTGGCTGAGCAAAATCTCACCAACCCAGAGGGAGCCACCAGCTTTGATGTCCCACAGTGGTCAGGGCTGGCTTGCTTGCTGTGCCGGCTGCTGGCCAAGCCAGACTGCAGGAATGTGTGTGCCAGTGCGTGTGTCCTCCTGGCTCCTGCCCTCAGACTCTGTCTGGGCTGGCGTCACTCTTTCTGCTGCAGCTCTGGCTAAACACCATGGGCAGCTTCACAAAAGATGAGGAGGGTGACAAAGCGCCAGCCACAGCTGATTGTCCAGCTTGGCACCAAAGCCAGGAGCATCCTCTACTGTGCAGTGGCACTTCCATCCCCTGCCTCCTGCCTGGCAGCAGGCGGGCAGCAGCATGTCCCCCTGCTGCCCTTTTGGCCAGGAGATGCCAGAAAAGGGCAATGCTTCCCATGGGGAATTCAATGCTGGAGTAGGGAAGCTGATCCCACCACGATCCCACCAGCATCCCTGGACCCTGCCTCCCTCCGCTCCAAAGGGGTGGGAGGAGGCAGGCTACACAACACAGACACACGAGCAGCTCTGGGGAAAGGCAGGATTTGTGCTTCCAGGAGGGAAAATGAGTCACGGGGGGATGACAGGGCTGTGCCAGCAGCGGAGCGCGGGACTGGGGTAAGCGGTGGCTGTCAGCTGCTACCCAGGAGGTCAGGCAGAAATGCTCTTACAGGCCTTGCCTGGCTTTAAAATCTATTAACGTCATTTTGCTGTTCGAGCCGAGAGCCGCATAGGCAGCAGAAACATTCGGGCATGGCTCAGATCAGAGCAGGATTTCAATTACAGTAATCAAAGGTGACACAGATAAGAAACCCCTGGTCTATGGAGCCACGACAGCTGTCCTCTGGCTCCAACCGGCACCCATCCAGAGCAGCTCCATCAGAATCACTGAAGTGGTACTAGGGTAAAATTGGATTGGAATCCATTTTCATCTGCCGTGGTGGAAAATGCTTTCCCTGCACTCCTTGGGGAGGAAAACCACCTTCTCAGGGACAGCAAGGGAGGAAGGTGCCAGACATGGAGGAGGGGACAATGTGCCCAGCAACAGCACTGATGGCTGCTTTTGGATGATGGAGGCAGCAGAAGGAACAGCTGGGATGCTGGAGCATCAAGGCTCTGCCTCCTGCTTTCCCCTCCATTTCAGCTTGGCCCCGCAGTGACTGTCACGAGTGAGGCAGGGATGTGCTCAGCTTGGTGTCAGCTCCCTGGAGGGACGGACATCCCTCTGAGCCCCATCCGTGGCCAGAGCATCCCAGGATGTGCTGCAGGACGGACCCCCAGCCAAGGAAAATCTGGGGAGAGAGTTAGGAGGTTGGAGGAGAAGAGCCCAAGTTGCAGGAGCTGGCACTCTTCTTTCATCCTTAAAAACAGCAAGGTGATGCACAGGGAAAGCTGCCTTCTGCTCCTGCCTCTGCCACCACGTGCATGTGCCCCTGGTCAATCGTCCCCACTGCTATTGTGACTTTGTGCAAATCTTGCAAATCTTTTGGATGGCAGCAGGGCATCCCTCCCTCTGACTCCCTCAGCCCTTTGGGCTCGCACTCCAAGGAGCCACTGGTGCCCACTGCCACGGCCTAACGGGACCCTGCTTGCAGCCAAGCCATGGGGGCATCCCTGAGTCCCATGCACACAAGGGGTCCTTTCTGCCCCTGCCCCTGCACGGCAGGATCTGGCCAAAACACAGGGTTTCTTTCTGTGCCCACTGGCCCCGCTCCAGCCTGGCCAGGTGTCAACTGCCCGGCTGCAGCGTGTCCCCCCGGGCTGCGCCGGGAGCAGCAGCGCGCTCCCAAACACTGGAGGTTTGTGCGGGGCAGCGGGGCTGAATGGTGGGTCTGTGTGGCCGGGAATGCCGCGGGGGGGAGGGAATTTGAGCCGCTTGTTTCATCTGTTTACCTGGAAGTGGAGATCATGGCCAAGCCCAGCTGCCGCAGTGGCGGCACTTTCATGCCAGCACTAACGGGATGGGGAGTGCCCCATGTGCTGCACCCGACCCCGCACAGCCTGCAGCATGACAACGATGGGGACACAGCAGGGACTTGGCAGGGCTTCCCTCCCTCCATGTGCCTGCACAGTACTGAACCCTCCTGCTTGCGGCAGCTGGAGAGCCGGAGCCTGGGGAGGGATGTGGGGATGACCTAAGCTATCACAGGGGTGGGTGATACTGCAGGTCATCCTTTGTCCTGCAGCAACACTATGTCCCAAAGCTCTAGAGAGTCCCCCTGCATGTGTTCCCATGCCACCTGGGTCCCCCATCCTTCCTCATACTGTTTGATGTCTCCATCCCTGCTGCATATCCCTGCCCCGTCCATAGCTCTCTTACCAGCTGTGGTGTCCCACACTGGCTGTGGATGCCTGTACCAGCTCTGTCCCTGTGTGGGTTGTGATTCCTGCACCAGCTGTCCCCCTGTACCAGCAGTGTCCCCATGGGAGCCACTTAGCAGCTCTGGGAGAAAGGGGCCACCCATGCGAGAGTTGGTTTTGTCCTTGCGTGAGGCAGGACTGCCAGCCACACATAAGCTGCTGGGGAGGGAAAGGGGATGATAGCATCTTTGTCAGCGCCTGGATGTACGGGGATTAATGAAGCTGGCTCGCCTTCCCCAGGATTCAGGTTGCCTTATCTGTGTCTATCTGTTCTTACCCAGGCACAGCTAGAGCTGCTCCCGATGTGCACAGCTAATCCCAGAGGCTGGCAGATAGGGCAGGGACCGCTGCCTCCACCCACACCCTGCCCACGCCCGCAGGGCCAGGGGGCACCGAGCTGGGACATGACCTGTCCTGCCCCAGGCCAGCTGATGCTGGAGATAACTAGAGGCACAGGGCAGAGGTGCAAGGAATTTGGAAGTCTCAGTCTGGCAGTAGTATGAGCAGGGCTGTGAGGCAGGCACTGGCATTGCCTCTGATCCTGATTTCGAGGCTTCCAATTCTCCCAGCAAAGCTGTGTCTGCCCAGTTCATCTCTACTCATCTTTCAACTCAAAAAAGTTACCACCCCATGGGACTGTCTCTAGGAACTTGTGGCTGTTCTTTGGTTAAGCAGATTTCTCTATCTTTTGGATACTTCTGGCATTTGGATAGGGCTGCCAGTGGTGAAGGGGCTGGGGTACCAACAGAGGCTGGCACCTCACCAAGAAGCCTGGCACCGTGTCATGCTCAGGAGACAAGGAGCAAGGGCTAGATCATTTCACCTCACACCACACAGAGGTGGCTGCAGCACCCCTGGCTCCTCCCAAGTATCTGGAGGACCCACAAGCCCTGACTGCCCATCCCTGGTGCCATCTGGAGGGTGTCTTCCCTCTGGCTTCTGGCACTTCTTTTTTCTCCCTTCTGTGTTGGCTGTTCATACCCTGGGGCAGGAGGAGCATCCGAGGCTGTGCTTCGGCACCATCCCAAGTTTCCGACCTGGCACGCACAGTGCCATGGAAACACTTTATTTTTTCAGTTGCTTCCCTGTTTTCTTTGCAATTGGGCTCTCTCCCTGGGTGATGGTGATCACAGGGTCTATTTGGGCAGGGTTCAGCATGCTGCTGAGCAAGCAGCTCATAGCGTGGTGCCTCGTGGTGGCCTGCCCTGCCATGTGCCCCACACCTCGCATGGCCCTGACCCTCCCTGGCCACAGCATAGAGAGAAAAACATCACCTGGGCTTGGGAGTGACTGCTCAGCTCTGCACACCCCAAAGTTGCCCTGGGACCTCAAAGCTACCCATTTCCCATGGGCTGTACAGCTCCATGTACTGTAGATATGGCCTCTGCAGACTGATATCCCCAAGGTCACCAATGCCACCGGATCTCTGTGTCTGTGGCAAAATGGTGCTGAGCTTGGTGAAGTGGGTGCCCAGCATGGCTGACACTGCTCTTGCTTCTGTGACAGTCCTTCCTGTGTTCCCAGCCTGTGGCTCCTCCAGAGCATCTTTCCTGTTACCTCCTGACCCTGCTGCAGTGGGGTTTAACGCTATAAGGAAGGTAGTTTGGAGAAGGCTTTGTAAAATGCCAGTGGGGAACTATGGCAAAGGAAACCATGCCAGGGGGAGAATGGGTTCAGGAGAACACAAGCCCCCAGGACCTTTGTGTGATCAGGGATTGGAGGACAGTGACAGGAGTTTGGTAATGCAAAAAGCGCAAGCAAAAGCTGGCCATGACCAAACTCCCTGGGCAGTTTCAGGAACAGCCACAACCACTGAGTGGCTGTACACGTCTGATGGAAGCTCTGCTCCGCAGCTTCTGACAGCTGCTTCTGCAAGAGCCTTAAATTGGACATTGGGGGTGTTTCAGAAAGAGAAACCTGAAACCTGAAAATTGTTTTGGGGACCAGAACAATCCAAAAGATCCCAGACAAATTCACAAGCCATTAGTCTTGAAGGGGAATCTGGTCCTTTCAGCAAGAAAGACAAAAGCCTTTGTCCAAGACATTTCCACCTAGCTTTTAGTGGGATTAGAACTGCAGTGTCCTGTGCTGGCAGGCATCCCCCGGGCCAAGCCCAGCCAGCCCCTGAAACCACTTTGTGCAGCCCCAGAGTCCATCTCGGCATCCTGGCGCTTGTTGCTGCCATCACTTCCAATTTAGACCTGCTCATGGCAGAGACCAATATAGAAGCACTTTGCAGGATGGCAGTTCCCCTCCCCAGGGAGCCAATGCTGGCACTTTGCTCTTGCTGCTCACCAGCTCCAAGGAAGACTGAGGAGCTTGAATTGCTTTTTTCCAAGGAAGATGGATTTGGTTTGCAGAAAGATAAGGACTGTGGAACAGTTGTTCTGCTCTGCTGAGCCTTTCTGCCATCTGGAACAGCTTTTGGCTTCCTTCTGGATACCTCTTCCATGAGATGGCAGGATAGGCAGAGGGGCAAGGGCATCACCTGGACCCCCAAGGAGGGGAAGGATGAGGAGTCATGGGTCTGTCCCTGTGTGCCCTCTCCATAGAGGTGGGTGAAAGCCAGCCCAGGTAAGTGGAGAGCTGGTTTAGGGAAGGGCTTGGAACAAACCTTGCTGTGGAAGGTAGTGGAAGCCCCCAGCCAGCCTGCCCTTGGCATGTGCCCACTCTGCCCATCCCCTTGGCAGGGTGGTGGCCATGAGATCCTGCAGCCGCTGCTGCTCATCCCACATTCTCCAGCCAGGGGTAGAGAAAGCCTCATTGTCTCCATCTTCCCTCTTCCTGGGGAAAAACATAAAAGCAAAGACATCACATCAGGGCTGGGTTACTCAGGGACTAAATAGGGACTTCCAAGGCAGTGGGCACTGCTAACCCCAGCCCCCTGGGTGAGGTTTCTGGTGTCTAGTAAGGGGTTGGTGCTCCTGCAGCTTTATCCTCAATAAAAGCCATAAAAAATGTATGCCATTCCCCCAGTTGCCTGTCCCTACAGAAACTGGGGCAGAACTGGATCTCTTGGGCATGGTCCTCCTCACAGTTGGAAAACACCCCACAGAGCTCTTCCAGGGGCTGGACACCAGCTCCCCTTGGCCCTGCATGACTCCAAGCACTCATGTCCATGCCACATATTGGTGTCCTCTGGTCCCTCCCAACTGCTCTTCACCAAGGACTTCCTGTGTGGTGGATTTGATTTGGTGTCTCCGAGGCTGACACTCAGCTCAGGACCATGTTGCCACTGCCCAGGCAGCCTGTGCTGTCCTCAGCATCCAGTGCTCAAAACCACAACCTCATGGTGAGCATCCTCCCTGGAGAGGCTGCTCTCTGCAATTAATCCGGGCATGGTTTATGCTAACGACTCTCCCCACTTTAAATTATAAATGGCCCTTGGCATGTGTGCACACAAACACACGTGTGTGTGCAGAGATCCTTTAAGGCCATCATTAGCTGTAATTAGTGGGATCTGTCACTCATCTTTGGCAGTTAACGATGAGCCCTGAGTCAGAGGAATCCAGCAGCAGATAAAATAAACACGATTTCAAACAGTTTGGAAATAACAAGCCCTCGTTAATCAGACAAGCCCCAAAGGGAAGCACTTGGAAAAGTGGCAGCTTCTTTGCCATTGCTGAGAATGGGGTTGGGTGGGCTCCAGGACAGCCCCTGTGCTCCCCAAACCCCTGCTCCAGTGGGAATGGGAGGCAGGATATTCTCTCTCGGCTGACCTCACAGCAGGACTGAGGTGTCAGAGGCAGTCAGCTCGAGCAAAAACCTGAAAACTGGCAAAACTCACCCAAAGGGCTCCTGCTTGGCCACTCTCTGGGTGAAAGCAGCTGAGGCACAACCTGGCCCTGAGGTGCAGGTGGGGCTGATGCTGGTGCAGGGCTCAGCTCTGGGTAGAGATGAACCAGCTCTGGGACAGCACATCCCACAGCCATCACTCACCCCAGAGCTTAAAGGCTGTGTGGAGGGGAGCATCTGCAGGATCCAGCAGCACAGGGGAGAGAGGATTTGGGGAAGGGGCTGGTACAAGGGATGTTTCCTAGGGAGCAGGGGGAGCTGGGGAGACTTCTAGCTGTCACAGCTGCAGCTAAATTACAGCAAATAGGAGGGGAATGGGACACATGAGGCTGGTTTATATTACAAAGGAGCAGTCCATCATGGGGTATTTAAAATAATCCGCTTAGATGCACAGTAGCAGATTTGGAGTGCTAAGGGAATTGAAGGCGCTGTGGCTTTGCAAGACTGGATCAGATGTAGTTAAGATGCCACTTAGGACAGCACATCCCATCCTACTTCACTGCCCCAGGGGACAGGCACACAGCACCTGCAGCCCCTGCAAGGCCACTCCCATCCCACCAGGGAGGCACCCAAGGTGACATTGGCCACATCGAGATGGGTGACAATGTCCTGTGGCAGCTCCCTGGGACCGGTGGCAGGTTTGGGCAGCATAGAGCCATGGTCTGGATTAGGCACAGCACAGGGGATTCCCATGAGGGGCCAAGCCTTTGGAGTGGTGGAGGAGGTGTAAATGGTGCTTGGGGTCCAGGGGCACCTTCATGCTGAAGCCAGGTGCCTGGTAAAGAGCTGGAACCAGGGGATGCTCAGGAGAGAGCTGCAGCCACACTGCCAGGGGGTGGGAGCCTCCTCTAAGGGTATCCATGTGGCACTTCCTGCTCTGCTGGGGCTGGGGACAGGGACCTGGTGTGGGGTCCTGGTAGGCTGGGACAAGGTGCTTCAGGGGAAGAGCTGGGACTGGAGCTGCTCTGCCTCTGCATGGCCTTGCAAACCCCCCAGCATAGCCAGCGGCTACAGAGGAGGGTGGCTCCTAATGCCACAAGCTAGGGGGTCGTCTGCTGGGGTCTGGGATCAGTCTGGGGTCTGTGTGGGTAGGAACATGGGCTGTCTGAGTATCCCTGAGCATCCTTGCACTGCTTCTCTGAGCCAGGCTGAAAGCTCAGCCCCAGGGAAGCAAATTTATCCTGAGAGAGAGATTTCATCCCAGAGACTTCATTACAGGCAGATATTCCCCCAGAGAGTATCCTTCCAAGGGCAGATGGTTTCCACCTTGGCCAGGCTGAAGGGGTTCAGCCTGCAGTGGCCCTGTGGAGCCAGGGCAGCAGCAACTCCTGGAGCCAGGCAGCGTGGCCAGAAGTGACCCTGCCACAGAGCCAGTCCTCACACTGCCCATCCCTCTGCTCCCAGGGAGGGCAGGGCCCAGGAACATGCCCACAGAATCCAAGGCTGCATGTCAGACGAGGCCACAGGACTGCCTGCACCTCTTCTTGTCCTCAACCTGTGCCCTCTGTCCCCCTCTGACCCCACTACAGGGGGGCTCAACACGAGGGCTCACTCTGGCAGGTTTAAACACTGTCCCCAGCTCCCCTAAGCATTAATCCAAGGGAGGATTAAGGTTACCAAGCTCCTGGAGCCACCCAGCTCTCACGTCTCCCACAATGGACCCCTCTGTCCTGGCCCCAGAGAGGGCACAGGGCTCTGCTGTCTCCCTGGGACTTGCTGCTGTCCCCTCTGAGCCCCCCAGCTCTCCTCCATCAGCAGGCACCTCACTGGCGCTGTGCAGCACCTCTGCACCTCTGCAAAGTGGGGACCAGAGATCATCTCTGGAGCTTTGGGGGCTTCCAAGCCTCGGTGACCAACTTCCCCCTGCTCCCTGCAAGCCTTGGGATGGGTTTTGGGGTGGCCATGAGCTTCTCCCCCTCTTCTCCCCAGTCCCCCAGGTGCTGTGCTCTGGGTCACCTCTGGGTTCGTGACAACTAGTTTAAATGCATGGAAAATACCTTAATCCTGGTAAGATACTGATCCCTGCCTGCTCATAGTTCCCATGAAAGCCCCCCATTTCAGCCATAATCCCCTGGGAGAGGTCACCTGTGCACCCTCCATTTGTGGGAGCAAGGAACATTCTCCAGGGCACCCACAAACTCCTGGGGTTGGCACACAGAGTCCTGGCTAGTACTGCCCAGTGAGCCCTGTCACCTGCAGGGGACAGTAGGGATACAGATGCCCCTGCCACATGGCCAGTGGCACCTGCTACCCTCTTGTGCCCCCTTAGGCCACCAGCTTCAGAAGCTTTCAGAGAGCAGCAAGTAACTGTAAACAATTTTTATATAGTTATGATCATTTTTCATTTCTGTTTTGTGTTACTATATACTCCACAGTAAGCAGAATTCCTAGCCCCCCCCCTAGTCCCTATTTTATTGCAACTCCTGTCCCAGCCCATCCAGAGGGCTTCCCAGGGCATAGGATTGGAGGGACCTCTGGCTTGTGGGGAGAAAGAGGGCTCTGGCTCTGCCCCCAGTCCCATTTCCCCAACATCAGGAGCTTCTGCTGCCTTTACCTGCCCTGACCTGTGGCCCCACGAGCTGTAATCCCTCTCCTGCTGCACCTGCAGGATCAGAGGCTGCCAGTGTCCAACCCATCCCAGAGAAAGGAGGGCACTGGGGGTTGGTAATAAATCCTAATGATATCCTGGGGAGAGGGGTAGAACAACAAGTTCTCACCACTCCCTTGCGTGGCAATATGAAAAGCCTGTGTTTGCAGAATTGCCTCTTGTATTTATAAGAAGCAAGGACAATGCTGGGATAGAGGCTGAGCTGAGCTTTTAACCAGTCAGATTACACTTAGCAGGAGCATTTACCTCTGCCTCTAATCCTCCTGCCACAAAGACTTGCTAACTCCTTCCAGGATTTAACTGGAAGGCTTCAAATCTTCCTGCACAGGAAAGAGTTAAGCCTGAGCTGGTGCTGGAGGGCTGCAGAGGTCAGGGTCAGTGCTCCTCCTTCTCAGGCACATCAGGTTTAGGATGGACATTGAAGTCCCAGGCTCAGTTTTTTTTTCTGGCAACAGGCCCTGCAGTCAGCACAGGCAGCGGATGGGAAGGTGCCAGGAGTCCTTGGGAGCTCAAAATCAGAGACTTTGCAGAGCAAAAATTTGGTCATTCTTGTGCAAAAATCACTGCTGCTTAAACACAGAGCAGAGGCAAAAGCTCTGGAGGATCCACCTCGTTGGAACAGTCCCTTGTTTTTAGATGGATTTCTTGTAAGAACAGAAAACATCCATAGCCAGTGCTGGGTGGCTGGGAAGGTTGGGATGGCTGCTGTGGGATATGGTCATGCTCCTGACACCCAGCGTCACCTGACACATGGCTGGTGTCCCCTGACTTCCCCATCCCACCCTGGAGCAGCCACATTCTCCAGTGCCTGCACAGGGCCAGGCCTGTTGATCCCCAGAGCCCAGGACACCTCTGCTCACTGGTGGGCACCAGCTCTGTGGCTCATGCCAGCAGAATCCCTCCTGTTATGGGCATTCCCTCGCAGGATGCCAGGAAGGGCAAAGACAAAACTCCTGGCCCTTGGCCCTGCAGGACACTCCTATGGCACCCCCAGCACAGTGACCCTGACACTGCCGGGGCCGTGGTGCTTCAATTGGGATTTTGGTGTGAGGCTTTGGGGCAAGGGGACACGGACATGGCACGTGCTGATGTCACTGAGCTGTGGGCAGCACATGGTGCAGTGGGAGACCCCCCCAGCAAAGATGGTGTGACTGGGAGAGCGGCCAGGAGAAGGGCTGGAGCTCCGTGGCCGGCTCCACACAGCCTGGCCCCACGGGCTGCACACCCTCGGTCTCAACCCACACCGCTGTCACTAAGCCTCGCACGCCAGGGTCACAGGCTGAGCTGGGGAAAACCATGAGCTGAGACAGCAGAGCCAGGGATGAAACCTCCCCTGACTTCTGGGAAGCCAGCAGTACGGGAAACTTCCCTCCCAGCACAACTGCGTGGGAGGGGACGGCGAGTCCCCTCAGCCCGACCCTGCACGGTGTCCCGCCATCCGGCAGCACCCCCGGGGCCGCAGGGACACGCGAGGCTCCGCGGCGGCGCGGCCGGGATGACACGATGGCAGCCATCCCGCTGCCACCGCCCCGCCACCGGCCCCGCCACCGGCCCCGCCACCGGCCCCGTCACAAAGGCCGGAAGCCGGGCCCAGCCATGGGGCTTCCCGGCGCGGCCGTGGCCCCGAGCGCCCCAGGATGAGCTGGCTGCCGGCCAGCAGCACCCAGCCCGGCCCCCGAGCCCCTCTGCTGCCGGCCAGCAGCACCCAGCCTGCCCTCCGAGCCCCTCTGCTGCCAGCCAGCAGCACCCAGCCCGGCCCCTGAGCCCCTCTGCTGCCAGCCAGCAGCACCCAGCCCGGCCCCCGAGTCCCTCTGCTGCCGGCCAGCAGCACCCAGCCTGCCCTCCGAGCCGCTCTGCTGCCGGCCAGCAGCACCCAGCCTGCCCTCCGAGCCGCTCTGCTGCCGGCCAGCAGCACCCAGCCCAGCCTCTGAGCCCCTCTGCGGTGCCGCTCACAAGGGGCTGCTGCCACAGCCAGGAATTCCCTGTCTTTGCTCCAGCTGCCCCGGTGCTGTGGCAGTGGAATTGTGGAATTGCCTGGGGGGCTCTATGCACAGCATCACCCCCTCCTTACGCTGGCAAACCCACCTCATGCTCTCCCGAGCGAGGCTCGGGGCCTGCAGCGGGTGAGGGCTGAGGGTGCTGGGCCGGGCAGGGCCGCAGAGCCCCCCCTCCCCTCCTCCAGCCTGCCGGGCAAGGGGCCAGCTTGGCTTCCGCAGCCCTTTCTGCAGGCAGGGCTGCTATGTTCCCCACAAGCTATGGCCGGCCTGGCTGCCCTTACAGTAAATCTGAGCGGGTTGTTTTGGGCAGGCCATTGGCAGCCCTGCAGACAGCAAACAGTCCGTGTCCTCCTGGCACCGTCGTCTGCCGCAGGCGCCTCCCATTTCCAGTGCACCCCCTGGCTTTCCCAGCACTGACCCAGCATGTCACAGCCTGGCATCAGCACTGTCCCAGGGTTCCCCCACCTTCCTGGTAACAGGCAGTGTCTGGGGGAGGGGAGAAGATCTGCCATCACCCCCCTGCTTTTGCTCCAGGTGCACAGGAAGGATTCTGGGGCACACGGTGATGCCAGCACAGTCCCACAGGCTGCTGCCCAGCCACCCTCTTGCTCCTGCTTGCTCCCATCACTGCCTCTGGACATCTGTTCCAATCTCCAGCAGAGGGACTGGGGGATTTTTTCTGCTTGCTTGGGACAGTGTGAAGTCTTTGTCCCTGTGGCGGCCAGTAGATGAACCTGAAGCACCACTGAAGCATTTTCTTTAGGGCTTAAGTGGGATTTATGGGGTGAAGATGCCTGCTCCAGCCCCCTTCACGGATGGGTAACTTCAAGCATTGGGAAAAGGCAAGATTTGGCTTAACCAGCAGAGTTTCCCTGAGCCCTCAGGATCATATGTTGCATTTCTTTATCCACAAGTATTTTCTTTCTTTTAAGTGGAAATCACTGAGGGGTGCATGTCACCTGAGACTGCGAGGCTTGGGGCTGCAAGGACTGTCCCACACTTTGCTTCACATCTGTACCCCAAGTCCAGAGGAAGGTGAGGTACACATTAGTGAAATTAAATGACCAAGAAGCAGAAAATAAGCAAGGCACTAAGTCACCCAAGGACATACCACCTCCCATGGGCCAAGCCCTGCTACCCCTGACCCACCAGCCTGGGGATATGCTCCCAGAACAGCTTTGCCAGCTCTGTGGTGCCTTCTGCATTTGGCCCATGCTGGGAAAGGATGCACAGCAGACACAGGCAAGGGATTTTTCCAGGGTGGAAGCTTGCTCCTGGTCTGGGTTTTCAGAAGCAGACTGTGAGCTTGTGAATCGGAGGTATTTGTCAAGTTGGTTCCTGCAGTGGAAATGATCAAATAATTGTTCATACACCCGTCTGGCCCAATGGCTCATGCTCACAGAGCAGAAACTGGCTGTCAGGCTGCAGGACTGTGGTTCCCCTGTGATGCTGTGGCATGTTTGTAAGAGGAAGATGCTGAGGCTGCAGGTGCCTTTCCAAGGCAGAGCTGTGCCACGCTCCAGGCACGCTGCCAGCCCGTCGCTTGGCCGGATTCGTGCCGCCTTTCTCTGGGAGAGTCTCAGGGAGGGCTGTACTTCACAGCAGGCTTTTCCTGTTCCACTTGCCCAACAGAGTGCTTCCAGCATCTTCTCTACCCTCGTCCTCTCCTTCCTCTTCTCACCAGTTTGCAGTTCTGACAGCCTGTCCTTGGCTCTCCCTGCTTCCCCGAGCTCAAGCAGGCATCCAGAACAAGCCTGCTGCTCTGAGTGAGGATGGAGGACATGCATTCCTGTGCAAAGTCAGGCTCTCCCAGCAGCAGCCTCTTCCAGCCCCTAAAGTGACAGTGACCTGAACATTTCTATTCACACCAACTATTTTTTCAGGCATTTTAAACCTCCTCTTATGTATTTTTCTTTTTCCTTTGGGGTTGAAATTATTCTGGCTTTGTGCAAAAACCAACTCTGAAGTGCTTGGGGAGTGGAAACCTCCCATTATACTTTTGAAAAATAATATTAATCTTCCCTCTCCTTTTATGAAGAGTTCTCTCCCCAATGGCTCAGGACTGGAGGTAGGCATTTGATGTGGAAATAGCCCTTGCTGGAAGAGCCCTTTGATGTTTGATTTTCACACAGCCAGCTCCTAGCCAACCATGGGGGGCACAGGGTGCTGGCAGGGTTGGGCTCCAAAGGGTTCCCAGGAAGGACACAGAACAAAGGGGAGGTGCTGCCAGACCCTTATCCTGCCTGACTTGTTTCCCTGAGCAACAGGCAGGTGTTTCAAAGACAATAAAACCAGGGGGATTTCCATTCGTGAAAACTGCCCTTGGCCTGATTCAGCTCCAAGACCTAAGTCCAGCCTGCACTGAGCCAGAGAGATCCTTTGCCCAGGGCAAGAAAGACCTGGCATCTCCCATCAACCAAAGAGACCAGAGGGGATTGCAAGAAGCAGGATTTGGCCTCAGCTGCAGAAATGCAATGGCAAAGGGAAGGAGAGGACACACTGACTTATACAATCACCTGGGCTCCCCAAAATAACTGTGCTGAAATATACCCTCTGCAGAGAGATGGGGCCAGGAGTCCTTACCATGAGGATGAGCTTGGTGTGTGGGGAGCTGGGGGCTGGAGCACCACAGACCTGGGCAGCATCTGCAAGCAACAGTATCCCCACCCTTGCTGCAGGGACACAGGGGACAGGGAAGTGGATTCCCCCTTTGGCACTGATACATTGTCATGAGGTGCCTCGGGTGGCAGGGAGCCGGATCACACATTTGCTTTTTTCAGTCTGACAAAGATCCCAGCTCCTTATTTAGTGGGTTTGGTATTCACCGACTTCGCCTCCTGTAGTGCAGCAGCAAGTTTTTCTCCCCTTCCCCTCCCTCTCCTTCTGCTACTGTTTTCACTCATTTAATTCCTCAAAGCACTTCTAACAGGCCGTTCATCTGCGAGGTATCGCCCAAAACAAAGCTCTATTGTGTACACTTGGTCAAAGCAAGATAAGAGCTTCCCAGCGACAGGGAAGTAAAGGTGCTTCTTCAGGTGCTGGCAGCTCTCACAGAGCGCACTGTTTGGGATGTGCCAACCCACCTGCCGGGATTTGCATAGATACAAAATCCCTCCTCACTTTCTGGCACCCTGGAAACTCTTGTATTAAACCTCAGTTCAGTGTTTTGGCCTGGTAATCAGCATCACATGATTTACTTTGTTTCTCCCCTTTTTTCTGTTCGGAGACAAAACGCATTTTATGCTTTGTCAGCAGAAGGCAGGACAGAGCTCACCCTTCAGAGCATCCCACTCCTGGGAGCTCCGGCAGCTGACGGCTGTGTCTACTCTCCACAAAGAGCTCATGTCCAGCACATTCATGGCACCAGGAAACAAAAGGTTTTCCACTGAGTTCTCTACTAACCTATGTGTTGTGAGAGAGACTTGGCTGCCTTTTTACCCAAAAGCTTTGTCCTTAGTAAAATCTGAAGATGTTGCAAGTTTTGTCTGATCCTTGAGGAACAGATGAACTGCTGGACATCTGGAAATCCTGGACACCAGCACCACGCCGGCACAGCTCAGCCCTAAGGCACATGCTGAGCAAGACCAGTGATCCCAGGACACAGCCGAACATGTGCTGTGCAGTCCCTCCATGCATGATCTGTAAAGCTTGTGCTTTCCAAAAACTCTGGATCTGTTGCATGTTTTGAGGACATCTGTGCAGCATAGGCACTGGTGGGCTCAGGATTCCACAAATAGCCCAAAGATTTACCTGGTGTGCTGGGAAGCTGAATTTCATGCTGCAGTGGCAGATCTGCCAGCTTGTGCCCACCAGGCACCATGACAGTGCAGCCAGGATTTAATGAACGTGAAAAATGTTGGGGTTTGATGGATAAAGTCTTGTCTTGTGGCACAAAGTACTGTGCTGGTTTGCAGGTATAAAGGAGGTGTTTTCCTGCATGTTTCTAGAGGATACCTAGAATTCCACAAGGCAAGCATGGCAGCAGAGACACAGAGTTCTCAGTGCCCCTAAGTCCTACCTGTCCTCCAGGGAAATAATACTCTTCCCTTGGGAACAAAATTATTCAACCAAATTGTTTGGAAATCTTCAGCAGGGATAGACCCTTTATGCAAAGGACAGACAAAAAAATGGTCTTAATGAATCTGACCTGCAAGTTGCCTTTGCTCAAACCATCCCTGCCCATCACCTTGGCTGGACAAGGAAGGCATTGCATTCACATGCTGGATTTCAAATGCTCACCCTACACTGCACTGTTTGTTTTATTTCTCCACTCAGCATTCAGAAGCTCTTCTTCTTATGCTTATTTACTGTAAAGCAGAGAAAGCCAGGGAAAATGATCTCCAAAGCAAATAGAGCCATGTTTCCATTTGGGAAAACTTAGTGGGAAAGCGCGTGTAGCTAAGCAACAATGCATGATGGTAAATGGGTCATTTTCCAAAGCATGAATTGCATGTGGATAACTGCAAGGAAAACAACCCTGGCCAACACACTGCCTACACTTGAGTTCTTGGCCTAAGTGATTAATAAGAAATGAGAGGACTTTTCAATACCCCCGAGAGCTCCCTGGGTTGTTATGGGGGTTTTTCTCCTACTTCTGATCTCCACCCAAATTCTGCGGTGGGAAGTCTCCAATCCTGCAGCTGGGGAGAGCTCCAAGTATGGATGTGCTGCACTGAGGTTCCCTGGACACAGACAAATTGATTGATCAGTTCCATCAAATTCCAGGGAAAGGGATGGGGGCAAAGAAGTTGCATGGCAGGACTGAGGACTCAGCCATGAGAAACTTCCTTCTGTTTTGGGCCAGAGGGAAGCCAGAATTCCCTGGTGCATTAGGACTGAAGTTTGATCTCAGCCTCCTCCAGCATTGCCCAGGGGTAGCTTTGCTCACTTTCCCTCCCCGTGAAACCAGATGATCTCCACTGCAAGGAAAGGGGGGAGGTTCTTACATATTGAGGACTTATTAGGCTACTGCTACCAGGATAATACTGGCAGAGGGATGGTAAAATTGTTTGGGAAGCCAGGAATGGGAGAGTTTGTTGGAAGAAAAATAGGTGATGCCACGTTGGGTTGGGGCATAATGTGCACATCATGTATCTGCTGCATCGGGACCATGCTTCACATAGCCAAAGATGAAGGATGAGGAAACCCTTCAGCTTTGTATCCTAGGGTAGGGAAATGATTGTGCTGAGGGGATTTTCATAATAATAACAAATCTTCAGAGTTCAAGCTTTGCTTTTGCGGAAGGAAAAAGTCCTCTGGGCTTTTCAGAATTCCTTTTACCGGGAATGGTGCCACCTTCAAACCCTGAAGGTCACTGAGTGGGATGTCAGCAGAGAAGTGCTGAGACCTCGCTTTTCCTAGAGGTGCTGTTGACTTCCTCTTCCTGCTGCTTGCATCACTGGCTGGGATCAAAATATATACTGCCATGTTTATTTAAAAGAGTTGCTGCAGGAAGGTATTGGGATTATTTCTTTCCTCTGTGAATAAAGTTCTACCGTACCTCTTAAAATCAGACCTGAGGAATTTACAGAGTGGTTATTGTACATTCCTTGGGGGGGGAGGGAAATCTAAGCAAGTGGTTCCAGTGCATTAAAGCAATGAATAGAGGAAGTGAAAAATATTTTAAATTCCTATACAGTGTTACATTTTAAAAGTGTCTTGGTTTAGGACATTAGAATCAGGGAAGGAGCTTCTCTCTCTCTCTCTTTTTCCTCCCTCTAATTTCTCTGAACTTGTTACAAGTCTCCTTCCATTTTGCTCACCATTTCCAAGCAACTAAATAGAGAGAGGCCTGGAACGATGACAGAGATGCGAAGTGCACAAAGGGACCAGAGTGTGGTCCGATAATTCTGTAATTGGAGCTGCTCGAGGCAATTTTTTTTTTCAAGCCAGTGTAAATGGGGATCGCTGAAACCCTTAACAATCGGTCTGTCAGGCTGCTTCTTTAATGGATTGCTCTGTTTAACTCTCTCTGTTTGTCACTGGCAAGATGACAAGAGAAATTAGTGTACTGGAAAATATAAGGTAACTGGCAGTTCCCCAGCCCGGCTCCACAGCCCCGCAGACCCCCGGGTGCTGCAGCGCCAGAGCCCGGCTCACCGGCTGCTCTCCTCCCTCTCTGGAGGAGGAGGGGAGCTCACAACCTCCTGCCCTTCCTAGGGGTAGGAAGACCTGCAAAAATACGCCGTGGCTCCGGGACTGACCTAGTGAAGAGCATGTGGAGAGAAGCAGTGCCCCTACGGCTGGCTGCACGCCAGGACTGGGGTGGGGACAGCACCCCAAGTGTCCTCCCAAGTCGCAAACCTTTCATCAGCCCCCTTGTCGCCGGCTTTTACACCACGCATACTCTTTTTGAAAGCGCTGCCGGTTAATGTCAGTTTTCTGAGAGCAGTAGCCATTAGAGAAGATGCTTCCAGCTTGTGTGTGAGTGTGCGTGAGCACATGTGAGTGCGTGCAAGGGTGCACCGCTTTGGAGATGCTCCGACACCTCCATTGTTTGCAGCCAGACCCTGAAACTTGGCAGCAAAGATGCCCCGAGGCTAGAGATGTACCTTTCACTTTTCCCATGAAATTCCATTCTGGTTTGGCTGAGTTATAAAAAAAAAAGTTTGAAAATCACCATTTCCCTTCTGCTGCCTGCATTCCTCAGGAAAACTTTGGCAGCCTGTCAAAACAATAACTGAACGTGAACTTTCTAAAGAGCTGGCCCGGTGCTGTCTGCCAAAGCAGCAATTCAGCACAGCTCAGTGCAGCGTGTCCTTTCCCTCACCCCCCGTGCCCACCCCCTCGTCCAGCCCCGGGCACCCTCCAGGTGCAGATGTGTCCACCCCAGACACCCGTGTGCAGAGCACAGTGCTGGCATCCACTGTCCAGCTGCAAAAGCCACACACACCTCCTCTCCCCTTGCAGGGGAGCAGCTTTCTGCTTCCATCCTGGACCGTTACTTCTGCAGTTTTTTGGGCAGAAGCCTCTGGAGCAGTGAGGAAAGGCCAGTCCAAGCCTTGCTGAGGAATACCTTAGGTCCAGCTGCAACAACCTACACTGTAGACATTTATTTAAAAGAACTTTTTCTTTATTTTTTTAAAAATGTTATTTCCTATGTTAAAAGAATGTTGTTTACAAGGCAAAGCCAAGTGCTTTTAAGTTAGGAAATGCCTAATGTATGATTCCTCGCAAGCTCAGCTCTATGTGCATGCCTTGTGTTCCAACCTTTATGGACATGAGCCCCTATTTCAAACTCTTTCCTTACCCAGTGGACAGGGGAGGGAAAAGGGCACAAGCTGCTCTCACTGCTGAAAATAAGACACTTCCTAACACTGAAGTGTTTCAGTCAAAAGTTTTTTGCAGACCGCATATTATTCTTTAATACAGGTTTTTAATGCAATGTATAATTTTCAAACCAAAGCACCCGACTTCAGCACACTTGCCAGAGTTTTTCCTCACCACAGAAATGTGGCCGCATCTGGGGTGGAGTGAGGCAACTGTTTTGCAGCCTGTTAGGACATAAAATGACTATAAAGCAGAGAGAGGAAGCACAGTCCTTGTTAAAAACGCCCATTACATTTCACATGAAGTTTCTGGAGGATGCAGGGAAGCAAACTGCTGCTGCTTCACCCCTGCAGGGATTAGTACCCTTAATCTTGTGGCAAGTGGCTTTGTGGTCTCTGTGGTACTTTTGGGGCTTAGACTGTACAGCTGAAGGGGAAGATGGTGCTTGCAGTGTCCCCATGGTTCAGGAAGGCAGGATCAACTCTGCCATTCCCAACACCTCTCCTGCCAGCAAGCCCCAGGGTTGGTTTGTGGCGTGCTGAGCCACACTGAGACCCCAGGGGCAGCATCTGAACCAAACCCTCCCGTGTTCCCTCATCTCCTCATCATCAGGAGCTGAGAAACAGGCAGGAAGGATCCGTTAAGTAAACCAAACTGCCGTAACTGGTTGTTCTTGAGCTGTTCCTTGCAAGGTGTGGCTGCCCCTGTGGGAAGCTGGCCACCAGTCACAGCACATACTCCAAAAATCCAGTGTCTGTGCAGCAAAAGGCCAGTAATTTCATGTAGCATCTACTGATGGTCAGGGAATTGTCCTTGATGATGTGAATGCCGTTCTATCTTCTCCAAGCTCCCCTCCAGCAGGCCCTGAGCTTGTGCTAACAGTGCAGTTAATATCTGCATCTCAGGAGTGGCCACGAGTCTCCAGCCTGCCCCAATAGTCTCTCATCATTTTTGTGCATTTGGCTGGCAGCACTGTGGATCCAGCCCCCCTCCCTCTTCCAGCCCTCCAACTATAAAAGCCTGTTGTGGCCTACATTCAGCTGTCGGATATCACATTATCATGGCTCGGCAAAGAGGAAACCAAGCAGTTTGGCACAAATGGCTTTTCTGTGTTCAGTCTGTTCCAGTGCAGGTCTGTTCAGCTCCTCCTGAAGCACATGGAAGCGCTCAAAACTTCAATATTTCATCTTGCCTTGAAATGCAAATTGTCAGATCCAGGGAAAAGAAAGTGAGCAAAAGCACAGCCGTTGACACAGGATGTCAGGAAGGCAGCAGGCACTGGGCTCACTTCTTGTCTTTCAGCCATAGCATGGGGCACCAGGTCCTGTCCTCCAGCCCTCTGACCCCTGCTCAGGCACTGCCAAATCACCATTATTTTGTTGCAGTGTTTGAATGTAGCTTTTCCTGTCTTGGGATGATGTATTGGGTTTGCATGGCCAGGTTTTGGCAGGAGCGCTCCCAGACCTTGAGCACCCCCGAGCCCTCGGCGTGCTCCCAGCTTTGTCTCTGCTCTCCGATGCTCAGACCTTGTGCCTGGGGAGGAGAGGCACAGGCAGAGGGGGTTTAGCAGTGTCTGAGGCAGCACATGTGCCTCCCTTTCCCCCCTGGGCACACACATGCACACCATACTCATCCCCAGTGCAAGGCAGACAGTGTGGTAGGAAAGGGAGCACCCCATACGTGTGTTTTGGGAGCCAAGCAATCTTGGGGAAATTATAAGCACAGTTTTGAGAAATAAAAACACATTAATATTCTGTTCTCTCAAGGCATTATCCTACTGTTTACCATTACACACAATCCTCTGCCTTAAATTGCATCTTTGTTTAAAGCAGCAATGAGAGAAACCAGTGCTAATAACAAAATGTATTCTGCTTTAAATCACTAAAGTGAAAACATCAATAAGCTGTAACCATCAGTGCCGCCATGAAAATGAAGGCAACCACCATGGGAACCAGCAAGGATGAAATCCACTTTGCCAGCATAAAAGCCAAGTAATTAGGTCTTATGTGGGTGGAACTTATAATGAGGTGCAGGAAGGGGGAAAATGAATTTCAACCTGAGTCTACCTCCTCCCCCCTCTCTGCCACAGCTGCTAATCTAAGTTTGGGGGCTGCCACAGGGACCACAGCCCCAGTTTTAAGCTCTGCAGGGCCTGCAAAGCAGCATCCACTTCTGCACTTACACCCATGCCCGACCCTTGTGGAATGCCCCACACCCTGCCAGTGGGCAGCCAATTGCTTGGGCCCAAAGCACTAAGTTAAATTTCACTGGGGGAGACAGCTGTGCTTCCAAGGAGGGCATTTCCCTTTGAAGAAGCTGGAGCTGGTACATGGTATCAGCTCAATAATTTAATTTAAAAGTTAGAAAAAGGAATCGTATCTGGTTATCGTGGATTAATCAGAGTTTGCGGATGGGTTTATAAAATTAATTTATATACAGTGAGTGACTTGAATCAAAGCCCTGTGCTCTTCTGCAGCTGTCCATCCCTCAAGGAGCTCTGTTCCTCGAGCAGGCTGCTCTAAATTGCTTGCTGTGGAAGCTGTGATACATCAGCAAACTTCAGATCTTCCCTCACACTCTTCATCGGGTACAGCCTTCCAGTTACGCAATGTCACAGCCACCCTAAGGTTCAGCCAAGCCAGGAGGGTGTTTTCAGGAGCTGTACCGAGTGCCAGAGCAGGACAAATTATTCGTCACTTGCTCTTCTACGCTTTGAAGTGCAAATAAAGCAGACAACTTCAGTGCTGGGTTTTCCAACATTCCCTGACATTTCCACAGCAGATCAAGGTGCTGTCCACCCTTGAGCCTCTGATACTGGTTAGGAGGCTCAGGAAAGGACTTTTCCTTAATTTCGCAGCAGCAGCCTTTCTCTAAGGACGCCTCGCCGCGCCAAAACGGAGGCTGAGTGCCGAGCTGGCTGCACTTCTGCCTCCCGCCGGTGCCTGCGGCCTGCGGCTGCCCATCGGGATGTGGCTGCCAGGTAGGCTGAGGTTCCATTCCGGCTGTGTTTGCAGGTCAGACTTATCCCAAACCTGGTGAGGGACAGACATCCAGTTTGGTGCCTTCTCTTGAGGTTTGGGGTTTTTTCCCCCCTCCCTCCCCCCGCTGGTTATGTCACTAGAAAGCGCGTCGGCTTTTTCTCCAGGGTCACACTCGTTAGTGCCCTCTGAGATGGGCAGGTTATTACGTGGATTACGTGGCTCACACAGCAGGCAGCTGCCCGGGCCCTGCAGAGGAGGGAGGAGAGCCGTGTTTGTGGCCAGTGCAGTGGCTGAAGGGTCAGCCAGGACAGGCTCCCGCCGGGATGCGGGCAGCGGCTCTACCTACATAGGGTTCCCTGTGCCCGGCTCTCCCGCAGGCCCCATCCCCTCACGGCAGCCGGAGGGCGGCAGGTAGCCCCGGCGCTGCGGCGCACCGGCTCGGGGCGGGGGCAGCACCGCCGGCGGTGCGGGCAGGAGGCGTCTGCCTAGGGCCAGCGCTGGGGCCGGCGGTGTCGGGGAGCTGGGAGCTGCCCGGCCGGGATACGGGGCCGGGATACGGGGCCGGGTCACCCCGCGCCCCCCGAGCCCCGCTCTCGCCTCAGCGCTCGCCTTCCTTTGTCCCGCTTAGTAACCGGCTCTCGCGGCCAATCGCCATCGAGCCGGCCGGCCCCGCCGCGCGCTGATTGGCCGGGCCGCCCGCAGCCCTCTGCCAATCCCGGCGCTCGCTGCTCCCTCAGACAAAGGCAGCAGCTCTGGCAACTGCGCTCCGCTCCCCCCGCCCCCCGCGCGTGCTCCGCGGCAGCGGCCCCTTGGCGGCCGGCCAGCCGGGGGACCTACCACCGCCACTGCGCGCCTCAGCACGGGGGGGCACTACGAAAAGGCGTAGAGAAAAGTGGCGAAAGCGACCCGGGCAAATGTTAGAAAAGGAGGAAACAGACTTTTGTTCCATGCTGAGATTTCTATGCGGGCCTGCCTCGCCGGCGCGAAGAGGAACGTTTCTCCTTTATATATTTTATTTTTTTGCCCACCCCTCTCTCCGCCTCGTGGTAGCGCCCACTCACACACACCCCCGTTCACCTCCAAGGGGTTAAAAAGCCGGCGCGAAGCCCCGCCCCCTGGCGCCGGGGGGGCGTGGCCCGCTCCCCGGCTAGAGGCGGGTGGCGGCGGCCGGGCCCCTCAGAGCCGCTTAAAATGTCACCGAGCGCGGCCGCTCCGAGCCCGGCCCCGCCGCCCGCCGCCGCCGCCCGCCGCCCCGCGCCGCCAGCAGGGCACGGCGGGCCCCGCCGCGGGCCGCCCGCCCGCCGCTGAGCCCCGCGCACCCAGCCCCGCACCGCGGGCACCGCGCCGCCCGCCCCGCTCGGGCTCCGCGCCCGCCCGTATTGTTGCCCGCCGCCGCTGCCTCCTTTCTCGTCCTCTGCCGGCGAAAAGAATTCATCCAGAGACTGAAATCTCCCCTTTTTTATCCGCTGCTTCCCACCATCCCCCGGCTTTCCTGCGGGGGGCTTGTTTGGCTTGTGTTTTAAAAATACCCCGAAAACGGCGATTTCTAGAGAGAATTCAGCAAAGTGGCTTTTCTGTGGAAAGGTGTCTTTTTAAACAAAAAGAAGCACTCTCTCTATATATATTATATATATAACTACCTATCTTTAGTTCCTTCAGGGCAGCTGCTGAGGTGACTTGCGTGGAGGCTTTTTTTTTAAGTTTAATTTTGCGATTATTTTTTTTTTTTCCTTTTTGCTAAAAGTGTTATTTTAGAGCGAGGTGTATTCTTCTCGGCTTTGTTTTCTTTTTCTTTTTTTTTCTTTCTTTTTTTTTTTATCCCATTTTTTGATTTTTTTTTCACCTCTCTAATAAAAGCCGAGCTATCCAACCTCTTATTTCTAACCCTGCCGGGACTTGGCTGTCGCGATGTACAACACGGTGTGGGATATGGACCGCGATGACACGGACTGGAGGGAAGTGATGATGCCCTATTCCACTGAGCTGATATTTTACATTGAAATGGACCCTCCAGGTAGGGAGCTGAAGCCTGCGAGCTGCCCCCGCTCCTCCGGCAGCGGCTCGGGCACTGCCGTCCATCCCTGCCCTCCTTCCTCCTTTTCTCATTTAAAATAAAAGGACAGCGGGAGGGGGGTGGTGAAAATTAATATCTGTAGTTAAACTTTGTGTAAACTTCCCAGGGACTTGAGCTCGCTGTCTCCTGGGCAAAAGTATTTTAATACTGGGGGGGTGTATTTTGTGGGGGAGGTGGGAGGATAAGAGCAATTTATGGTGCCTTTTGGGAGATGGAAGGAGGCAGGAGGAGGAGAGCTGCTCGCAGCCCCTCTCCCGTGTCTCCTTTTTTGAAAACCTTTATTGAAAAGCGTATATTTCGGCTGTATTCGCTCCTAGAGGAGCGCTTTTATTATCCTCTTCACCTGTGTGCCTTTATGTGCCTGTAACACTTTGATGGTGGTGATTTACCCACCTCCATTCAGTTCCAGTTTAATCGCTTTTACAGTCTCCAAGACTCTTTTCTCCCCAGCTCTCTTCCAGCAGTGACAGATGAGGTGTGTGCTGTCGCTGGGTTTTGGTGATGGGGGGATAATACTTGGGAACAGGCTGGAATCCATCCCTGGAGGCACAGTTACTTTGATAACGCTTAATAACCTGGTTCAAAAGGATTTGATGCACTTTTTCTTCCCTCCCCCCTCCATGGATTGCTGGTGCTGAAAATGGGGAAATGTATTATCCCTTGCTTGCCTGAAGTTTTTAGATGGGCAGAAAGTTTCTTTTGTGTCTAAAGAGGGAGCGACGGCTTGTGAGGAGGAGAGGTTGAGTCTTTGGTAAATGAATTAAAGTAAGCATAAATGGGTACTGGTGAAACTGTATATATACCTGTAAGAGTCAAACAGGCTGAAGCAGTAAGGTAATTGAAGGGCCTTTATCTTCTCAGGTCTCTGATCTGTACAGACAGAAGGTACAGTAAAATATGCACCAAAAGTCTTAGCCTGCAGAGAAATTGATAGCAAATAAGTACATCTATGTGCTGTCTTTTATGGGGCATGTACTTCAGAATGTGCATTTCAACCTGTGCCTGAATCATGGCATGTATCTGCAAGTGTGGCTTATTCTCTTTGTTTCAGCACAGTGAGCTGTATTTTTCTCTCTGGAGGTATGTGGTACTTTAATTAAAACAGGAGGAGGTGATCATCCTGAGGGTTTTGGATATCGAGGACCTGTACTTGCTTCTTTTAGTAATTCTGACGCTTTAAAAATGGGACAGATCTCTCAGACACACAGCACTGGCCACTACTCATTAAATTCTTGCATAGCTGACACTACCTATTTTTAGATGTTACTCCTGAAAGCCTAAACTTCAGTCAAATCACTTTGCTTCTGTGAATTTTAAAGGACATCATTTTGTAAATGCTTTTGATTTTTAACTATTCACGAGGTAAGTATTTGTGTGTGCTTGTATCAAATGAACAAAAAACCCAAGTCCCATTGCAGGTGACTTAAAGCAATTAGTGTGGGGCTTTTATTAAAAAAAAAAAAAAAAAAAAAAAGCCCCTTGCATGGCTTAGTACAAGCAGCCTGCTAAAAGGGGCTGGACTGGTCAGAAAACAACTTTCCGGTGTTTCTGCAGGGATTTGGCCATGCAAAATTCTTAGGACGCCTTTCAAAGTTTACATTAAGAAGCAGCTCTTCTATCATTAATAATGCCAATGCTTCCATCACTGGAGCTCTCTTGTCAGGGATCAAGGATCTGCACAGTCCAAACACCAGTTAGCAAAAGGACTTCATGTTACAGGCTGATCCGTGAAGTGTTCAGTAACTTTATCTTTCATATTTTTAAACGAGACAAGCCAGAGCTGGAAATGATGCATGGGATAATCCCCATGTGTATGTCCTGATTTCGTGGAACTGCAACTTTTAAATTGCAGGGGGAGGGAGGGATGGAGAGTGTGGCAGAGAGGGTCTGCCTTCTCCCTCTCCAGAGGCAGGGTAGGAAAGCATTTTCTGGCCTGGGATGATAGGTCATCCCTAAGGGGAGTGTGGAAGAATTTATTTGGAAGGCTTAAACACTCGGCATGCCTTGGGATAAAGTCACTGCGTTTGCACCCGGTAACAACCGCAGCTCCACTTGGCCCAGTCCCAGCAGAAACTGGTGAAGGTTTTGGGTGCAGCAGGAGCTGCTGGGAGGCTCCTGGGAGCGGTGGCAGCGTTCCCCTGGCAGCAGCAGCGCAGAGATGTGCAGCCCCCAACAAGGAGCTCGCTTTTGTTCCCACAACTTGAGATCCCCGTTGGGTCTGTGCCGCAGCAGCAGGCACTGGCGGATCCCGGGAGCCTGGGATCACGCATGGCTGCCCCTGATTGCATTTTGCTGCCTCTAAACTTGAGGCAGAAGACAAAAGCAAGGTGAACGTAATGTGCGGTGTCACCCGTAGCCTCCGAGCCCAGGGTGGGGATACTGTTTCTCGTTAAGGGCCAGCAGACCTTTAATTTATCTTGGCAGGCCGTCTTAATACCCACCTTAGCCTTGCCCAATAATAATGCAGAAATAAAATCTGGTGATGGCAGGCAGCCTGCAGCGCAGCCGGAGCTTCTGTCAGGCTTCAGTGCACCTGCACCAGCTTATCAGCGTGCCTGTGTTTGCTGTTTGGGGCTGTAGGTGTAAATGGATGTTCAGAGCAGGTCCTGGAGCCTCTCTGCTACAAGGTTTGCTCTAAAGTTCAGAAATAAAAGTAATAATGCCTCTCTCTCACTTGAGTTTTTCTCAACTCAAGCAAAAGCAGTCAGGCAACAAGGAACTGCAAGCTCTCTGCTAGGCTTTAATCCATCCTGAACATAGGAGTGGGACAGTTCTCCCAAACAGAGTGGTGGAACTAGGGATGCAGCTCTGCCAGCCTCACAAAACATAATTTAGAACAGTGTAGCTTACATAGGAGCATATACATAATGGTGACAACCAGAATTTTTCCTTCTGCTTGCATTTAATTTTGCACTTATGCATGCCTCGCTGGCATAAGGGAAGATCTCTTTATGGCAACATGCAGCCAGTAACTTCCAGTATCTAAAGACACAAGTTGCATATAGCTAACATAGCAGCTTCTCAACTTTCTAATGATGGATTAAGTTAGACTGTTGTGGCTGTAGCAGCATCATGTGCTGGCTCTGGCATTAGGAAACTGTCAGGGGTTCACTCATATGTTTGTTGTTGCTGTGGGTCTTGCTATGTGAGAAGACAAGAAAATAGGTCCTGGGTTGAATTTAGTTCATTTGACATCACCAGTCCAGGTCTGAAAAAAGTTGTTACTGCCAGAACTTTTTGAACAGAGGATTTCAAATTGACTGCAAAAGTTACCAGTGTATCTAAAGCACTGCTACCTGTGTATTGCCTCACTTCTACTCAGAAAGGCTAAATAATGTCTTTCCTCTGTAAATCTGGGATACATTATCAGTTGTGTTGGTGATAAAATGTGTAATCACTGAATACATTTTGTCACAGTTGGATGAAAATCAGTAAGAGTGTTCCGCTGGGGTTTCTGATACAGATGTCAGCAAAGATATTTGGCTCAACTACAAATTAGAGGTTAGTTTCCTTTGTGTGGGTTATGAGGAAAACCACAAGTTTAAGGTAGGTTTCCTAATGTAGAGTGGGCTCTGTCTATGAGCAGATAGTACAATAACTCTTTGACCTAAAGCTATATGGAAGCTACCTGCTTGAACCCTGAAATATGGCCAACTACATCTATAACTTGATCCAGCTATCTTTTTCAAGTACAGTACTTTGCCTTGCCTCATATGCTGTAGCAATGCTGTTGCTACAAAATCTTTCAATAATTAAGTGGGGGGATCAATAATCTGTGGGCTACTTAGTTTAGTCTGCTTTGCAGAAGCATCACTGCCAGTGTATGAGTAAGACAAGTATTCCAAGTATTCGAGGGAAAGACTGTATTTATTCATTATAGTTTCTATTTTCTTCTCATATATAATTTGACAACCCTTATTTTAGGGGAGCGATACTGTAATTGTAATTTGGAAAACACAGGGTTCCAAGCTCAAGGGCAGTGTTTACTGGGATACCAGGCATGCTGTATCATTATCAGTGTTATAGTGGAAACTGAATGTGGCTTCTCAAATTGGGTTTGTGGTACACAGTAGCCAGATGTAGATGAACACTGCCTGTCTATGCCTGACTAGTTTTCCAGTGGGAGAACAGATGCAAATTTGAATAGCATTGTCAGTGTTGTCCTTTAGCTTATCTGACTCCAGAAGCTTATCAAAGAATAGTTCTGTTCTTGCACATCTAAAAAAAAATAAAATATATATATATATATATATATATATATATATAATTGTTCTATTAGTGCATATATTCAAAACAACAGCACTGTAGCTTCCACTGTCTTATTTGCAAATTTAAGTCTTGCATATTTCAAAAAGTAGATGTTTGGGATTAAGAGTTTCCCTGCTACAGAAGGGAAGTTTGTGCAGGCTGATTTGAGGTAGAGCAGGGAGTAAATAAGGCTCAGTCACTGTATTCTGCATATCTGGGAAAATTGTTTGGATTGGAGTCTCAGCTTCTATGAGAACACTGGTGTGAAATGCTTATATTCTGTTCATATTTCACCTAGAGTTCTCTACTGGCCTTTTTATTTAATGACTTCTGTAACCATTCTTTTATTTCTGATTGCATTTTTAGGCTTGGTTTTGCATTCCTTGCATTTCGTTTTCATTTTGATGGCTCTGTTAAAGAAATCACTCATCAGCTTTCAATTAAATACATGACCACAAAAAATAGCATCATTAATAGAAAGTGAAATGCAGTTTTGCTTGAGATGAGAGAGCCTGCCTTAAAAGGCTGGCATTTGTGTTTATCACTAGGTTTCAAATTATGTAGAAATAGTTGGGGAGGCAAAACTTGCTAGAGGGAGTTTTTCAGCTCTGTGTTATTAAAGCTATAGGCCTATGCACACTAAAACATGAGGGGACATTCTGAGAAGAAACCAAGTTCTTCAGCAAGTGCTTTTGCAGAAAATGTTATTTCTGCTGTTGTTGTTCCAAACAGTTTTGTGTTTTGCATGATTCCTGTATGGGACAGGAGTTAATCTTGGTATTCCTTCTGTCTCACGTGTTTAAAAGGAGAAAACTCTTCCTGGAGTTTTCTGTGGGGGTTATTTCTTTCCCAGGCAGCAGAGTTCTCTTCTGTCTTTGCCATTGCCTGCATGATTATCTTATTCCAGACTGAAGCTATTTGTGCTTATCTTTGCTCTACAGCTTGGGAAAACAGAGGCATAGCTGGTCATACACATCTGCACCCAGCACTGAATGCAGTTGGGTGCCTTACATCACCTCATGTTGGTTGTTTAGTGAGTCACTTTTTGGGCAGAGAGCTAGAGAAGAATAAAGAATACTTTTATCAGTATGCCCTGTGTGTTTTAAAGCTTAGGCTTTATTACTGTCAGAAAGACTGTTAACTGTGTTGAAACAGGTTGCTGTAGATCTTCAGTCCCATTAAAGCAATAGGTGTGTTCTAGCTGGATTTTTTGGAAAACTCATTTTTGTAAAGTAGGTTGCTGAGTAATGCTTAAGGAACAATCTCTGCTCATGTACTAAGTGCCCCTATGGAAATGAGTCAGATTGTCTTTTTTTTTCTTCTGCTTTTTATCTCATTTTCTTCTGACAGGTTAAAGTCTGCACAATAGCTAAGTAAGCAAGAATTCACTTCTCCACATAATATAAACTACAGCAATGGGCTGGTGCTGAGTCCCCAAACAGTGTGAGTGGATGTAACTTCTTCAGAAGATATTTTCATTGTCCTTCACATTTGTTATGTCCTCCACTCAATAGACAAAGACTCTGCAATGTTCCAGTGAATATATTCCAGTATATTGAGTTCTTCTAGTTCTGAGGAAAAGTGTCTATATACAGAGATCTTTACAAGGATTCATACAATAAAAAAAAGGCAAAGTGCAGGTGGTGCCTCTTGTAGCCTTTCCAAAAAGGACTCCAGCTGCCCTGCTGAGCACCAACCAGCTGCCTGGTGAATCCTGGTGCCGAAGCACAATGAGCTCTGAAGCTTTCCTGTGGCTGAACAGGATCCAGGATCTTTGCTGGCTTTGAGTGCAGCAGCACGCTCAAGATGGATGCCTTCCATCCAGAGCACTTTGAAAGAGCAGATGAAATACTTCAGCTGCTTCAGCCTGTGACTGCTTCCAGCATTCACCCAGAGTCCACCAGTTTTTGTGATTTTAGTGGTAGTTCATAGGAATATTACTTCTAAAAGCAGATATCCCTGAAGATGACACATAGTTACCTAGATATGGCTTCAAAAACATCACATTTCTCTACACAAAAGTTGGTGACTTTGGAAGAATTATAAAAACACCAGTCTACTCCTTAATATTATTTGTTCATTTGCTGCAGAATAACTTAGTGTCACTTTTGTGACTCTTGTACTTCAGGTCAGTTTTCCCCTTCCAAACATAATCCTTTCCTTTTATTAACTATGGCTTATTCTCTGTTAGTTTTTTCCTCTAACCCTTGAAAGAAGGATACTGAAGCCATTTTTTCAGGTTTTTGCCTTTTGTAGCCTCATCCCAATTATGTCTCTGGAGTCCCTAAAATCTGATGCTGCACACGGTCATCTTTTCTTTTGGAGGAATACTTTCCTTCCTTGCATACTTCCCTTTAAAAAACACAAACAAAAGCCCTGAAGGCATAGCTGCTGCAATGGAGTTCAAGAAAATTTACTGTAATGGGGGGAATTTGGCTCAGTGTTGATGTGTGGGGCTTTTTGAGTGTGGGCAGTAGGGCTTGCACTCAACACCTGTCCCAAGGAAATGTCTTAAGAGGTAAAATAAATGAGAAGTTCATTGACAATCATTATGCCTGTGAGTTCAGTTGTCTGTTACAGCCTGAATTTGTACATTGCAATTGAATTTCCCAGGCTGTCAGTACTCCTGCTGCTCTGCCCTGTGTAGTTGTCCTGGGGATATTGTCAGAATCTACATCGTTGGCCCTCAAGGAACTGCTCCCAAGTGGTAAATTAGAAGTCTTTGGCAGCTTTGGCTTCGTTACCCTGATTCATCTCCCTTCTCCAAGAGTGCCTCTTGAAGGATACAAGGCAGCTTGAATCAATGAGATGAGTGTTTAAGATCCTTTCAGTTTTGAAGGGTGCAGTACAGTCTCACTGATAAGTTTTAGGGCAGTGAGACAAGTCAAGCTGCTGCTCTGAAATGAATTTCATTAAAATATTTCGAAGATCACGATGTACTGAGTAAGGAGATTGAATCTGAGCATGAGCAATGGCCAGGCTTGACTCTTCCATGTCTGCTCTGAACTCCCCTTCTGCTGCAAGCACTGCATGGGATCCCATGGAGTGGGACTTCTGCCTCAGTGGAGCTTCCTTCAGGATCAAGATTCTTAAAAAAGATGACTCATGACAAAGTGTACAACACATTCCCTCTGAATGCCTTTTTACCCTCAAATTTCTTCTGGAGTCTTGATTTAGAAACACACCTTTTGATCTTGATTTAGATGGCTCACTCTTAGCAATTCAGGCAGTATTGAAATATTTGTACTTCAGTGACTAGAAAATGGTTTGACATAGCACAAGGACAGGTACTGTATGAGGAACAACTTTACATACTGCTCTCAAAGATTGGAGCTAGTGGTAAGCTGAAATAAAATGCTGCTTAGAGCAGCAAGAATCATATGCATTTCCAGCTGTATTATTATTTTTAAATAGCCTCTTGTGCAGCAAACTTTTCAGTAGCACCAATTATTTCTGTGAATTGGATCCCCTGTGAGGTTTATACCTGACATCTGGATGGATGTTTAGTCTTTGAAATACCTGGGGGAAACAGCCCTGAGCTGTTTTTATTTAAATTATTTATTATTTAAAATTAGTTATTATTTAAAATATCTTTCTCTTTTGGCTTTGATATGTCTCCTAGTCATAGCTGTCACTTCTATGAAGTCAACTGGCCTGACTTCATTCCCTCTCTTTCACAATGAAAAGCCAGTTCTTCGTTCTCAGTCACTTCAGTTCTTTGCTTATTCTGAATTTTGTGTTTTCCTTGCTCTTGTCAAAAAATCTATTCCCACATATTGACCAAAGAGTACTTATAATAGTGGCTTGGAGACTCTGCCTGTGGAGAAGTAGAAAATATGCTGTGGTATTCCTTCTGTGAAGGCAGATGAGGAGCTGGTTTAGTTGGAAAGCAAAAAGGGAAACTTCTTGCTCCTTGCACTTCACATTAACTTTTGCTATATAGTCTTCTAGACCTGACATTTGATACTGTAAAGTACAATATTCTTGTTGAATACCTGCAGTTTTCCTTGCAATAAAATGTCTGCCATGGACTTTCAACCAGAGTTGGCAAAAGCCTGGGCCTGCTGTCTACATGATAAAATTATTCCTTCCTTGTGTGAGCCAGGCATGTGATGCTGGGTAGTGATAACCTTTGAGTGATGAAACATGGCAAAAGTTCTAAAACCTCTCCAGTTCATTAAGAGTGTGCTAATTATGCCTGGTAGGTGAAAGAGGACTTACCGTTTTTATCCTCCTCATGTTAATTTTGGGACAGTCACCTCAGCCCTGTTGATCATGGAACCTCTGACACTGCTGTAGCTTTGCAGCAGTTACACTGGGCTCTGGGTTGGAAGGGAAACAGTTTTTCTTTGGGCAGTGAAAATAAGTGGGAAGCTGGGGGTTTTCTGGCTTTGCACCTTCATGCAAAGGCTGGAATGAAGGGGAGGAGCTGTGTTTTGGTACAGAAGTCAAAGATTCCCATGCCATTTATTGGCTGTGGGCATCCTCCATTTCTTATGTCTCAGTAATAGGGCTTGCAAAGTAGTGGGAGATGCTTTTGAAATGCCCAAAGAAATGCTGAATTTGATCCTGCCTCTTCACACACTGTTGTTGTCCCCTGTTCTGCAGGTGTCCCATAGCAGATAATACTTTAACCTGTGCAGTAGCTGTGGATGCTCATGAGGAACAGAGTGCAGCAGAAGCCTGTCAGACTGTAGGAGGTGAAACAGTGATTGGGAGGTGTGGGAGAGGGCTGGATAGCTGGGGAGTTTTCAAACAAAATAGATCTTTATCAAAAAAGCCAATTAATAAACGCTGAAATATTTCTTAAAGGTGTTTTTTTTATGAAAGTTCATAGAAACACAAGCAAAGCTATAATGGGAGTGTTTTCATTGGAAGCCTGCCTGGCTTTCTGCCAACTTGTCTGCTGTTTTCTGTAATGAGATATTGAAAGACTTCAATTCTTTGAATATGTCTTACTCCTTGGCATCTCGCCTGTTTTGGGGGAGGAGGGTGAAAATGTGAGCATGCCTGAGGTTCTGTGGCCAGCAATAATTCCATCAAGGAGCTTCCTTCCCTGTTCCCAGAGCAGCTCTCCGTGCACATTTGCTGCCCTTTGAGGAAGGGCAGTTCAAAGGGCATTGGTGCTCAACGCTCTGCACAAGGGTCTTGGCAGGAGAAGTGAGACGTGGAGCTGCCAGCATCATTTACCTGCCAGCATCATTTACCTGCCAGTGGTGAGGGATGAGCTGCTGTCAGCAGGTGTGCACCACCCTCCTCTTTGTCAGCTGGAAAACCTCTGCAGAAGCCCGTGCTTTTTCTGTCTTTGAGGGGTTCTCATGCAGCAGGGACAAGTACAGGGCTCCTGAGGGAGGGAAAGATTTTGAGGCTTTGCCCGAAATGTTTTAGAGAAATTGAGAAGAGTGTTTGAGAAATTGAGTAAGACGGCAGAGAGCAGTTAAAGATTGGGGGGAATTTTTCTCTTCAACAAAGCTAGCCTACATTTTCATTGCAAGTCTTCATCTATATCTCCAAAGGGAAAACCCTTCTCTCCTCAAGGACTGTGTCATTAAAATGTTAGCTGGCCTAACCACAGATTACTTGCATGTTTCCATAGCAATGACACTTTGTAGAGCTTTATATTACAGTTCGCAGGGTATCTACTGTACATCAGCCTTTTTGAAGCTGAGTAACTGTCTTGGAAATCCTCTGATCCGTTTTCTGCTTGTCACAATGTGGAGAGAGAGTAGATTGAGAGCATCAGAAGGAAGGCTAGTAAACAAGCTCGTGGAAGTGCTGAGGGACCAAAAATTGACGTTATCAGAGTACTTGGTAGTTGTGATTATTTGTAACAGTAAAGTAGATTTAATGTTGCATTTAAACCCTCTGTGCTTTTAAATATCTGGCTTGAAGCTCTTGGAAAATACTGGAAGAAATAAGTTGTGAAGCCATTCTTAGACTAAGTGTCATCTGCCTTAAAACTGAAAATTAGAGTTTAATTAACTGGCAGCTTGATTTTGTATGCAAATACTGCAGCCAGAGAAGAAACAGCCTGCTTGACTGGATACTGTGTGGGATATAGCACTTGGATAACTGAGGCATTCTTCCTCTTTTACTCCTGAATCAGTGCCATTGAAAACCCTCACATATAGGGCTGGGTGGCTCTTAGATCATGTAAACTTATAAAATTCCTTGTTCAAAACCTGACTGGGGAACGTGTGTATCTCATTGTAGTCACAGCCTACTTCACTGCAGTTAAATTCAGGATTAATATAGCCCACGATTTTTTACAAGAGACTTTAAAAGAAATACAGCGGCGTTGAACTTCAGACACTTGCCAGCTCTCCTGCTTGCCTTGGTGTTGGAGGCGCTTCGAATTTCAGAGAGTTAGAGTCACGAGTCACCTTTGCAAAAAACAATTCTGCACAGTCGAGAGAGCATCCCAGAGCTACCTTTGGCCGAGCCCAGTCCATGGGCTGTTCTCTCCGAGCCCTGCTCAGCAGCTGTGGGAGCAGCTCAGCTGAAGGTACCTGCTGGAAATGGCACAGCAGCCTCCAGGGCCTGACGTCAGCAACATCCGATCCTGCGCCCGGCACGCATTGGCTGCCATCCCCCTGCTCCAGCACCAGCTCGTTTTTATTTCCCCCTTCTAAGTGACACTGAGCTGGGATTGGGATTTAGCTCAAGCTAGTCTGCCTGGGAAAGCTAGAAAGAGGGAACTAGAGTTGCTAAAGAAATTAAAACCAGATATGCCCGTGAATGCGGGAGGGAGAGCCAGTCTGCTCTCATTGCCAGGTCAACACTGAGAGCTGAACCTGATCTCTGGAATGTTCTCATGTGGGAGTGAAGGGTACAACTGAGCTGTCACCTTTTGGGGTTTGGAAAGATCTGTGCTCCAAAGCTGTACTAGAGACGTGGTAGGGGAAGGATGCTTGTGTATCTGGTGCAAAGAGAATGTTCTTTATTAGAACGGATAGATCTGTTGTGCTGTTAATCACTTGTGATCAGTGTTTCTCTCCCAGGAAAAAGAAGGCAAGAAACCATCAGGATCACTCACTTTAATCAGAGCTGGTTTTGAGATAAAATAAAATTGTGCCTGTGGCTAGATCAGAATTGGACTCAGTGACATGGAAAGAAACACGGCTGCTCTTGAAAGCATTTCTCTTGACTTCAAGCCAGTCTTATCTTGCTTTAGGATTTTAGCTCGCTAATATTCGTTGAGTAAGGCCTATAAAACTGGATTATTTTGAATTTAAAATCAAAATCTGTGGACTCTTTGAGGCTCTATGTAGTTTCTCATAGAAAGCACAGGATTTCTCCTAGCAGGATGGTTAGTACCAAGCAAAAACTCCTTTAGGATGCCTCTTCTAGCAACCTATTGGGCCAGCATTATGAGAGCAGCAGTGTGGTGGATGCTGCTCTGTTGCAGTAGACTTACCATGCCATTGCAATATATTCCCTTTGTCATCACAGGGGCTGGGCTGTGAGGTTTTTAAACTACCTTTGTGAGTGTTCTCCTTTTAGTACAGACTAAAGTCTATGGGCTGAGAGAGTAACCAAGAAATGGATGGACATGTTGGTTGTGGGCTAAAGCAAGAGCAAGGGCCTGGTTCTGTATCCAGTACAGGGGAAAATCTATTATGACTCAAAGAGCTCAAAGCATTGAAAGTAAAGAATTAGATACATAGCTCTTTGGAAACAGGATCCACCCTTGCAAATAGTTTTGTATTTTTGAAATGTGCAAGCTATTAAAAAGCATTTTTCAAAAGTCTATTGTGTAAAGGACTGGCTTCCATGAGTCAGGTTTTACAGGAACTGGTCCAAGCCTTATTCTTCTCCCTGAAAGAATTTCCTTCCAGTTTTCTCATGAAGAATGAAGTCCTGTAGGCAATGTCCTGATAGTGAGAACTGATATCTGCCTATTAAGGGAAAGGAGAAACTCCCACCTGTAGTAGGAACACTTGGTGTAATGTCCAGTGCTCTGTGTCCAAACTCCCATTCCTTACCTTTCTGGTTTTTGTTAGTTTGCTTTTCTGTACCCAGTGCTTTGGAGTGAGCCCTGACAAAGCTGCCAAATAATCCCACAGTGTATAAAGAAGCAAGACTTAATCTGACAAGGAGGGCTAGAGAAGTATTCAAGTACTCTAGAGAACACTTAAAAGCCCCTTCTGGAAAGCCCCTACTACCAGTGTAAAACAGGCTTTTTACACTGTAAAATACCTTGAAGTTGTTGATATGTCCAGGGCTTAATTTGAAAGTCCCATTGAAATAATTGTAGGTGCTGGTACAGTTTTCTAAGAACTCTGCCCTCTTGTGTGTTTTTTCACATAAAACTTAATATGCTTTTTGATGACTCAGAGCTTACAAAGGATTCTGGAGTGAATGTACAGGTTTTCTGAACTCAGATGTACTATGATGTGCAGACACTGATGAGGCTCAGACTGCTGTAGCTGTCCTATCCCAGATGTGGTGCTGGGAGCAGGGAGGACCTGATGACATTTTTCTATTCAGGAACTTTGAATGGGGGAGATGGAACAGCACAGTGAGTACAATTGATTCCACAGGCTTAGCCTGGTATGTGTTCCTCTGATCCTGAATGGGGCTGGGAGCTTCAAGCAAAGTAGGGTTGGAGCCATGTCTTGCTCTCAATGGTGCTTTGTGCAAATACTTGTGCACTACACAAACAACCGTAGTAGTTGAGCTAGGAATAACTGAAGCCTCGTAACCAGGAAGCTACTTCACTGAATCCGAAGGTTTTCACCTTCCTTTTACAACAAGACCTGTTATTGCCTCACTAGATGTGTGCACACCTGAAAGTTCCCAGCTCAGCCCATAAAAAGAACCTGTATGCTACGGTTTAATGCTCGGTCCCGCAGAATGAATGCTGCTATCTGAATCAGGTGTTTGGTCAGCAACCCCAGGGTGCAAACGTCTGGGTCAAGGTTCACATTTAGTTTAGATTGGCTCAATTAAAGCATCTACTGGTTTGTCAGAGAACAGTGAAGTTACTGTGTTGGATATTCAGCATGAAATGGTATTTGGAGCTGCAGTTGGAAGCTGTTTTCTCTTCTTTAATGTGGGAGGTGTGGCTCGGAGGTGAGCAGCTGGATGGTGCCAAGTAGCACACCTCTCAGTGCTGAGCCATTTGGTGCTGAAGCTGGAGATCAAAATCTTCTTTCTGCTGCCTTTATTTGTGTTTCTGTGTGTACACGGGGATTGTGCATCTGAAAGATGGCTGTTGTCACTGTGTCAGGCCTGCTCGCTGGTGCTTGTGTAATCTGATGGCAAGGGCACAGGGCTGGGAGCACAGATGTTCAGGGTCTGACTTAGAAACATGCTAGCAGCAAATCAATGTGTGTAGCTGCTTTCTTACTCTGAATGTGAATGGGATCTGTCCCTCCATAGAACACTCTCATGAAATGGCTAAAAATTGCTCATTTTTGGTGGCAATGTTCTTGATGAAGCATCCAGTCTTTGCAAAGCAGGGGAGAGCATTAAGGATACCTTTCCCAAAGAAAATAAGAAACAAAATGTATAATACATTTCTGCTCACAGACGAGTCTTTCCCAGTACATGAACTTGCCTGTGACTGCTGAATTACTGATTCAGGGCTTACAGTCAGATTCATGATAAAGTTGTTTGAGCAAAAACTGGCCAAACAGAAACAGCTTTGGTGTCTTGTATGCCCTTACATTGTGTAACCTATTTTGAGAATGGAAGTAAAAGCCTGATTGTTTGGTTTTTTTTATTTTGTTTGCCATGAAAGTTTGCCATGAATTCAGGGTAGGGGAATTCTGGGCAGGCGTGCACCAGCCCTGCAGGTGTGCAGTTCTGCCTGTTGGGCATCTGTGGCATCCCCTTTCCTGTGGTAAACAGCTCAGCTATGCAAAGCAGTGCAGGCACTCTGACAGTTATCTAACGTCCCCTGTCCCTTCCCTTATCACCTCCTGTCCTGTAGTACTCAGAGTCACAGCCTTTGTTCCAGACAGGAGCCTAAATGGCAAACCAGTGTGAAACGTGAGCCTCGGGTCTGTGACAGATAGAGCCCTGCCCAGCCACCACTGCTCCCTAGCAGTGTTTTTCCCTCTGAAGAGTTCACCTGTTTGCTCTTGTGGGTTGGCTTCAGGACTGCTGATGCCTGAGCAACTGGAGTTGTTCCATGGTGGTGTCCAGTGCTCTCCAGGCTGTGGCTTTCAAACACAATACACCTTTGTCATTTGTTTGGAGCTTTAGGCGGCACCTGCCCTTGTAGTCGTGCCTGCACCAGTCTTCTTTTAACAAAAACTCACATTTCCTCATACTCCTTACTTTTCCCCTCCCTCAAGCAAGTGTTTGATACTGAAAAATCTCAGGTCACAGTGGAACAGTTGACTTCAGACTTCTCTTAAGATTGCAAGTTTCTTTTGGTTTGAGAGAGCTTGAAAGCTGAGTTCAAGATACACATTTTCTCTTGTTTTTTTACTGTCATATTTCATTAATAGTTTAGTGATTATTTTCTCCTGTTTACCTTTTGTTAATCTGTTTTTAATTTCCAGCTCTTCCTCCAAAGCCCCCCAAACCAATGACTCCAGTCAATACAAATGGAATTAAGGACAATTCCAGTTTCTCTCTGCAGGAAGCAGAGTGGTACTGGGGGGACATCTCAAGGTAAGCAATATTGTTAGAATATATTAGTTAAAATCTATTAATATATATTGTTAAAAGTAGGATAAGCCTGCTAGAATCCAAGACAAAAAGAACATACCTACTTCAGGCAGCATTTTACTGGAGGGGAATGCTTTAGGACTATGCTTGGTAAAGCACCTAAGGGAAAGCATTCAGCTGGATTCAGGATATTTAAGTTGTTGCTCTTCTGGTGCAGATATTTCTAGTCTTGGTGACAGTTATTTTTGAGTTTTTAAATTTGTCAAAAATAAAATCTTTAAAAAGAAGATAAATGCTTCTGAATCTGGTATTTAATAAAGTGTTGTAAGCGTGCAATCCTGGAATGCATGCAGTTCAGCAAAATTTTAGTTTAAAAATATTTCAGGATAAAAGGAGTTGCATTCTTATTTTTGGTTTCTTTACATTTGTTTAAAATTTCGGCTAAATTAATCTCTATTACATGGTGACATGAAAAATAGCTCTTACAAATGCTCACCATCACCCACCTGTACTGAGCAGATGATAGAGACACATACCAAACAAATTAAGTTCTGCCTACTAAGAAAATCCTTTTCTATGCACTTGAGAAAATGGATGGCTTGAGCTAGGTTCAGAAAATGAAAGGCCTGGTTTTATATACTTAATTGCATAAAAGAGCTGAAATGTTCAGTTGTCTCTTACCCTCTTAAGGCACTTCTGAAGAATCTAGAATTTGGAGCTGTAAAGGACAGGCGAGCATGCTGGGAGTTGATCAGGAATTGCTCAAACCTGTGCACATAGTACTTTGAAGCACTTTGGCAGATAGAGGCATGAAGACTCTGTTTGCCACATGAGCTCACTGACGTTCTGAGAAGGGAAATAAAGTTTCCATATCTTTATTGTACCACCCTTATCTTTTTATAAAGCAAACCCTCATAGATCTTGCTTTTGAAGGGCCTTGGCAGAGATATTTTTCTGTTAATTTTAAGCTGAAGCAGAGTGGCAAAACTCGATCACAAAACACACTAGAAAGAGTTTGTTTAAAACTGCTCAATATTGGTATCAGTTTATTGACTGTGGATTTGTCCCCCAATTACCAGTGCACATGATGGCAGGAGCTAATGCACTGCAAATCACATTGGAGTGGCTTTATTAGATTAAAACTTGATACACACTCGTGTAAAGATGGAATTGTTTATGACTCTGGTTTGGCAGCCAGCAGGTACAGCCTAGCAGGGCAGGAGCAATGTTCTTCAGTTAAGGACTTGTGCTGAAAATTCTGTCGTGAGCTCCAGGGTGCAACTTGCAGACCCAAACTTGTGGGTCATATCTGTCCATTCAAAAAGGAGTTAACTGGGTCCAATCTGTAAAATAGTCCAAGGAGTAAATGAATATGAGCATGTGATACTCAGTAGGAGTCAGTTTTACTAACAAAATAGTTTTCAGGTAGCTAAATCAAAGCTAAGGCTATTCTTTTGTTATTCTTTTGAATACTTTTGTTCCTTAGTATTTGAACAAAAAAACCTGCTGTTGATTTTTCTTTGTAAGATTCAGCTAGGCTTTCTGCAGCACCTAAAGAATGTTCAGGCTACCTGAGATACTTTAGTTTCCAAATGATGGTGTTAAAAGTGCTTAGGGCTTCCAAATCCTTTGAGGGAGCTGTTATAAAGTGAGATACATAATCTGGGTGAAGTGCTCATAAGCCAGATGCATATCTCTTCATCCGAAATGATTTTCTTAATGCTTACAGGTACTCGCTTTCATTAAAAGATTTCTTGGTTTAGCTTAAAGCTCTGGACTCAGTATCCTTCTGCCTCAGTTGTAAATAAGGAAAAGTTGCACTGAAGCTAGCAAGGTTGTAGTGGTTTAAAAGGGCTGTAAATAAGATCAGAGTTAAGCCAATAATGAGCCTCTTGAGACTAAAACTGTGCTAAACTCTAGGCACCTTTGAGCTGTGATTCTGGAGACCATGTCTTAAGAGGTCAGGACTGGCTTCTCAAAGGGCACCTGTTCCAGTGTGGACTTTAAAACCTGAGCAGATTAAAGGGAAAGGTTGTGAACTGAGTCACAGCTGCTACTGTTGTTTAAACAGAGACTCCTTCCTAAGTGGCAGTTGACTGCAGCTACTTTTCTTCAGTACAGCTGCACAAGCTGAGACTTGCTTTAGGTGGCCTAAAAAACTGAAGAGCCTGAGCGTGACAGAAGATTGAACTCTGCAGACATTGGTGCTGCTGGGTCTGATGTTTTACCTGTGGCAAAGATGATCACGTCCTTAGCACCTCTAATTTTGCCTCTCTTTCCATTCTCCAGGGAAGAAGTCAATGACAAATTACGAGACATGCCAGATGGAACATTCCTGGTGCGCGACGCATCGACCAAGATGCAGGGAGACTACACTCTGACACTGCGGTGAGCACTGAGCACTTGTGGTCCCCTCAGCAGAGCCCTGAGGAGCTGTTGCCATACCAGTGACAGCCCTGGCTGTGCAAAGCTCATGTGGCTCAAGCTGAGAGATGTTCCCAGTTCTGCACGTCACAGAACAAGCGAATAAAGAGCCAGGTCTGACAGTCAGCTCTGCTCTGTGCATTGAGTCCTGTCCCTCATTAAATACTACCCTAAGGATCTCTGTGTAGGTGAGATGGGACTCAGGGAGGAGAGCTGCTCAGGAGTACTCCATTGTTTCAGAACTGCTAAGGTAAAAGGTGTTTGTAACCAGGCCTTTGATTAATGGGAGAGTGTTGAATACCTCATCAGCGTGCAGCTCTGGAGAACTGAACACAGTGTCTTGGTAAAAAGTATCTTGTGCTTTCTGATCTAAAGTTTAGGAAATACTGACTTGGAGCCATGTTCTTTTCTTCATTAAAATCGTCTGCCAGTGGCAGGTTTCCCAGAGCTGCCCCAGCCCTGTCTGCTGCAGTTAGGCAGAAACCTCATGTGACTGGCTCTGGTGCCTTGCCCAGCCTGCCCAGCCACTTGCCTCTGACAGGCTCCCAAGGCTGATTGTTAGGGACAAGCAGGTGAGGCAAAGAAGCCACAGCCTTAGTAGCACACCCTTGGGAGTTACTGTGATACACCAGGTACTTTATGCTGCTGTGAAATTCCATTGCCTTAGTGGTAGGTTTGATCCCAAGGGTGTAGTTAAAATTGTGCTTTAACTTCTGCCTCCACGTTCGCAGCCTGTGTGCTAAGGTTTGGCGTGATTTGGTTATTTTACTGAATGCAGCTGTCTTTAGGAGGGAAAACTGTAAGTGCAGGAGAAGGAGAGGACAGTGTTGTTTTTTGGGGGAAAAAAAAGGAAGAAATAAGCACTATATTTGGGGGAAACACTAGAATGTATAAATCTGGATAACTAAATTTGCAACCATTTTGTAATCCTTAAATGATTTTGTATGTTCATGTATCCTGTATTAGCACTCATAACTCAAAAACATTAATTAATAATTATATAAATCTGTACTCATTTGTACACTATTAGTGACCCTGAATTGCAGGAAATAATGGGTTTGGGTTTTCTTATGGCTCCTTTATTCGGCCTTCAGCATCCTCCTTTTCCCTTGCAAAACTTCTGGCAAAGCTAGGACTTAAATACAATAAGCTGGCTCCAGAATAAACACATAGGAAGAGATTTACTTTGGGCTTTGCTCCTGTTCAAATAATCTGATGATAATTCTGTGTGTATTGACTCTTAAACTACTTAATACTGCTGCTGTGTAAAGAATCACTGTGAAGGTGTGCAGTGAGGGTGCCACATGCCCAGGAATTTCATGGTGTCATCAGCCTTAGCACTGATGAGGGGTGGGAGGGACACAGCAAAACCTCTGAATGACTGTACTTTACAGGAAGGGTGGCAACAACAAACTGATAAAGATCTATCATCGGGATGGAAAATACGGCTTTTCTGATCCACTGACATTTAATTCTGTTGTGGAGCTCATTAACCACTACCGCAATGAGTCCCTGGCTCAGTACAACCCCAAGCTCGATGTGAAGTTGATGTATCCCGTGTCCCGGTACCAGCAGGTAAGATCTTCACCAGACCCCAATAGCTTTTAGTGCAGATGAGAAAAAAATTGCAGATGTGTATATAATTCTCTATGAATAGCATGGGGTTTTTTTTGTTTTTTGGTTTTTTAAAAAGATTAATTTTCATATTTGGCCTCACTTGCTTCTTCAAAATTGTCTAACCATCTAATCTGCTACATTTTATCAGGTTTCCAGTCTCCATCTAAGCCCAACAGAGAACTGAAACCCTGACAGGCAATAGAGTTGAACCTCTGAGAAACTTTTAAATTTCTCTTTGGACCCTAGTGAACCCACTGAGTGCTGTTCTAGCCAGTGCTACCCATATGAGCTGTGCAGCTGCTCCCTCCATGCATAGCCATCTACATTTTTCAAGAACATTTTTTAAACTTTTATTCAGTAGCCCAAAACACATTTTTGCATTAAGGAAAAAGAACTGCAGAGCTTTTTAGAAAAGAAAAGAAAAAAACCACAACTCTGATCTTTATCTGAAGATTCTAAGCAATTTGCTTCCTTCTTTCTTGAACTGGGGATACCAATCCTGAAAGTAAGGTGTGGTGTGCTTTTGGAAGTTTAGTATTTTGGCATGGCCTTTGGTGTCCCATAGTTCCAGTTCCTTGTGTCTGTAAACTGTGGAACATGTTGCACAAAGGAAGGCAGATTTAGACACAGTGCTCTCTAGAAACTGGATTATAAATCATGATGCTAATATCTGTAAAATGCAAATGTGCGTAAGTGGACAAATGAATACTCTTAAGGAAAAGCTGCTTTGCTTGAAGACTTAATAGCTCTTTGTATGTGCAGGATCAGTTGGTGAAAGAAGATAACATAGATGCAGTAGGTAAAAAGCTTCAAGAATACCATGCTCAGTATCAGGAAAAGAGCAAAGAGTATGACAAATTGTATGAAGAATATACCAGAACATCCCAGGTTGGTGCTGCTCTTGGCTCTTTGTAGAGTGTGTTTATTATTGTTTAAAAAGCAAAGAAAATTATTTTAAATTTTAACCTAAGTCTAATAAAGGCAATATAAGAAAAAATCATAGTAATTGTGGAATAGAGCAAGGAAGTTTCATTTTTGATGGAAGCAGTGAACACTGCTTGTTGCTGATAGCCATAGAGGTATGGTATTGGGCAAGGAAAAAAGAGGAGCTGCACTTTTTAGTACAAGGTAAAGCTGGGGAGAAGGCCAGCACTTACAAGCTTTACACTGGAGGCTTCTTCCTTGGCTGCTGAGTATTTCCAGCTGCCACATGCTGCAGTGAGAGTTGTAGAAGGGTTTGGCCAGGTTTTTTGTGAAATTATGTGCAAGTCAGTTACCAGATATTATGCATTAAGGAAGTGTGAATATGGTATTTGGACTTCTTCTTGTAAAATAAGATAGTTCATATATGGGGAGGAGGTTTGCTGGCAATCTTCCTGCAAACTAAGATGGAAAATATGACTAAAATGTTTGAGGGGTTTGCAGCCTAATAGAGAGCATCGTCTAGGGGAGGAGGGTAGACTTAGAGGGAGTAAGTCTGCCCGGTTCTTTCCTGACCCTACTCAGAGATTTGACTGAATTTAAAGCTGATTAATCCTATTTTAATTTAGTGGGGGAAAAAAAGATCATCTTCTCAGTCAGTTTAGGGAACATAATCGAGTCTTGCATTGTCATCTATATTATGAACAAATGATGAAGAACTCTTTCCTTACATAGGAAATTCAGATGAAGAGAACTGCAATCGAAGCATTTAATGAAACAATTAAGATATTTGAGGAACAGTGCCACTCACAAGAGCGATACAGCAAAGAATACATCGAGCGATTCCGCAGGGAGGGCAACGACAAGGAAATTGAACGGTGAGCTCGCAGCTTGTGTTTGCTTACCTGCAAAAAGGGGTGTCCACACTGGCACTGCCATTACAGCATCATATAAACCACTTTGTAAGCTCAGTGTACCCTCAAGGTATCTCAGCCTTCAGTAAAGCTCTCTTCTCTCAAGGAATTGCAGAGCTGGGAAATCTCTGGATTATCCTCTCTTAACTTCAGTAAATCAAGATACTGTGATGAGGACCAGGAAAGAACAGGACATAATGATTTAATTTGCTTATCCCATTTCTATTTGGATTTGCTCAGAATATAATTCAGAGAGCTCTGTACTTGCAAACTGTGAAATGACTGTAAATCTGGTAAATCTCATTGTCCATAGTCAGTTTTAGTCACTTTCAGAGAAGATCAATGTTTCGTAGCTGTCATCTAAAAAATTCAGTGAGTGCCTTGTTTGAAACTGCCCTTCCAAGAGGGTATTAGCAGAAAAAGCTGGATCTGAGCCTTTGAAGAAAGGCCAGGTGTAGTGCCTCACTTCACATGGTGCTTTATAAACCACCTTAAGGAGGTTTTTGAACCAGAAACAGTTAAGTGTAGCAATCTCACTATGTACTTGGGGTGCTTCATTCTGAGTAAAGACAATTAACAAGCAAAAGACGTAATTTTCCTGAGTCACGCCAAACCTGCAAACTAATCTTGAATGAAGAGACAGGCAGCATTAATTCCTGGTAGCTCTTGATCATAATTGAAGTTTGCATTTGAAATCTTGCTATTGTTGATATCGGTGGTGGGCTCACATTATTGATATAACAAAAACTGAATCTGATAGTAAGAAGGAATCTGTTCTAGCTTACCTTCCTACAGACAATTTCTTCCTGCATCTCTGCCAGAAGGAAATATATTAAGGTAAACTGAAGGCTGCAGGCCCTCTGGCAAGAGGTCTTTCCTGTCACTTGTACAGTAATTTTCATGTAAGGATGAGGTGGTCAGGAGTTCTGGTAGTTCTGTGCTACTCTTCTCTAAGTGCCACCAGTAGGTTCAGTCCTTCTGGGCTGGTTTGACCTCTTCTCACGTACTCATTTGTAGGATAATGATGAACTATGAAAAATTAAAATCACGCCTGGGTGAGATCCATGACAGTAAAATGCGCCTGGAACAAGACTTGAAGAAGCAAGCTCTGGACAACAGGGAGACTGATAAGAAAATGAACAGTATCAAGCCTGACCTAATTCAGCTGCGCAAAATCAGAGATCAGTATCTTGTGTAAGTAAGCCTGACCCATACCTCAGAATAGTGTCTCTGATGAATCTGATTAATGGCTGTTTCCATCAGGATAATGAGAGTTTAATTTTCTTTTCATGACCAAAGTTCTGCTGGTGTTAAGGTGCTACAGTCTGGCAGGGGATGTCTGAGAGCTGGTTGGCTTCTTCATGACTTCATTATTTAAAGAGCTAGCCACATAGGTGCACATTCTGCAAGTAAATAAAGAATTATTTATATATATATAAATAAAGAAAAATTAGTAACAAGGCCTGTGGTTGCTAATAGAACAGATGGTAGCACTTCTTTTTGTTAGGTGTCTCAAATATTGCTTATACCCACACTTGATTTCACCCCCACTGTTATCTAGCTCCTAATGTCCCTGGGCTGGACACAGACTGTTTCTCTTGTGTCTGCACTTCAGCTTGCTCACTAAGAAAACCCATACACATGCTCTGAAGTAATGTATTAATGTTCTCTTCTTCTGGCAGATGGCTCAATCACAAGGGGGTGAGACAGAAGCGAATAAATGACTGGCTGGGGATCAAAAATGAAAATATTGATGAGTAAGTGTCACTATACATATGATTTTATTGAGAAGTGTTCCATTAATAAGTGTTTTCTCTTGTGGGGCTGGTAACAAAAAACACCAGTTTCTCAATAAAGGGTTGGAGTCATGTGAGGCAGCAACTCTGCTGAAAGATGTAGGATTGAAATTAAGATCTAAGTGGAAGCCTTTAATATGTGTTTGTTAGGAGCTCAACCTCACAGTTTGGGCAGTTCTGGTATTTCTTTGTATGATTTCTGTGAAAATAACTCTGCTTATTAACTCCTTCACTGATCACTGGTTAACAAATTTATCCTCTCAGCACATACTTTGTGAATGAAGAAGATGAAAACTTGCCACATCACGATGAGAAAACTTGGTTTGTTGGGGATCTCAACCGTATCCAAGCGGAAGACTTGCTCTGTGGGAAACCTGACGGAGCATTTTTAATTCGCGAGAGTAGCAAGAAAGGATGTTATGCTTGTTCTGTGGTGTAAGTCTGTTTTCCTTTTTGTTCTAACTACTCAATTCATAAATCTCTACCAAAGCTCTTTATTTTGGAGAACAAAAGCCAGGCCTAGCTTAGGCCTACCCATTGGAATGTGTTGCATGTTTGCAGGAAGACCGGCATGGTAAAAGCTTTGTAACAAAAATGTGCTTTGAATGTGCAATAACTGTAGTCCTGCAGCCTCTGCAGTTCCCACAGTAGTTAGTACAAAATTCTGAAGTATCCCAACTTAAAGCTCTGTAGTAAGGGCCTAATTCTCCCATATTCTTCCCTGCTAAGGGGCACATGGGAAGAAATAAAGTGGGGCCATAAAGGTGTGACATTTTCAGACATTCCCAACTCTAGATCCTTTTCTTGTATGTGTAAGGTAATGGTGATGCTTCAGAGGATTATTTGTGAGCAGTAGTTTTGGTGACATTCATACAACCTTGCATTGATTTCTTGTATTTCACTTCATTTTATGCTGGTGTAATGAAGGTCAGAAACACTCCAACTCCATTATCTAAAAATCCTTCAAGCTTGTCCTAGAGTCCAAAATGGCTTTCACTGATTTATTTCACATGAGGTTAATTGCTTCTGAGCACAAGTCTGAGAAATGAATATATGAAGGTTTAGCACCTCAAGGTAACTGAAGACTGTAGTATCTGCTGTGTTCAGTGTTCTGTTCATTGCAGTCACTCAAGTGTTGGGTTTGTCAGATGCTTTTGTTTGGTTAGGATCATGCTACAGGCTCGCCAAGGGGTGGCACAAAGTAACCTGTTCCTACATGTGACTGGGGTTGTAACAGGCTCCAGTGCAGGGATTACATAATACCTGATCTTTCTGGCAGATAAGTTTTTCTAGCAGCTTTGGGATTGCTGTGCTCCAGTACCTGCTTTGCCAAATTAGAGACTCGGTCGCTATGGCTTCAGATAATGAGTCAGCTTGAACCCATCCCATGCTTAACAGTAAAAAATGCACATGGAAGGTTAGCCCTGTGTTTCATGGAACACTTTGTAGGTCCTGATAATTTGTGAGTTTTGGTTTCTTTGCTTAGTGGAAAGGTTTCTAGGTGAGTTGAGCACCAAGTCTGACTTCAGGTGCTTATCTTCTTGGTTCAGCTCTTGACTTTTTTCCCAAGGACCATTTGGAGAACAATGCAGTAGGGAATTGTACTGCTGGGATGGAAGAGCCCTCTTATGTGGATTATTATGCAAGAGTGTTTAATCACATGCCCTGAAGCACTGTTTCTTCACAGACTATATTAATCTCCTCCACTTGCGTCTACTGGGTCCTCCATTATGTAATCCAGTGACTGCCGGAGTTGCTGCATTAGTTAATTGTTAATAGACTGTCACTTTGGGTTTGTCCTTTTATGTTAAACTCTCCTCTTTGCTTTCCTTGCAGAGCTGATGGAGAGGTGAAACACTGTGTGATCTACAGCACTCCAAGAGGTTATGGGTTTGCAGAACCGTACAACCTGTACAGCACACTTAAGGATTTGGTTCTTCATTACCAGCAGACATCCCTTGTCCAACACAATGATTCCCTAAATGTCAGGCTTGCCTATCCTGTCTACGCACAGATGCCCCCCTCTCTCTGCAGGTAAATTTTGGGGAGGAGAAAAGCGTTGGCTTATCTTGGATTCTTTTCTACGATTTTTATTAGAACTCGGAGGGCATTCTTTCTCCTTAGACTGCTTGTTTTGCACAAGAAGTGATTCTGTGAATGTGAATCAAAAAGAGGCCTAGCAGCAACAAGACGACAACTTGGGTGTAGGTGTCCTGGTGCTACCTTAAAAGCTCAGCTGTGCTTTTACACCAATACTTTTGTTTCCTTATGAGGGGAATAAACTCAACGCAACGCATATGAAAATACTGGAAGCAGAGCATCATTTTATGGTGATGATTTTTTGCCAGGCACCTTCAGTGGAACTTCTAATTGAATTTTGTTTTCTCTTGTTCTAGTAGATACAATTTGAAGCCTCTATCCGAGGCACTGGTAATGTCTTTCAGTCTTAAACTCCCAACAAACTAGGGGGAAACTCTGCCACAGCAATTCTTCTCTGCTAATTTTAGCAGCTTCACTGCTATTCAGCCAGACTTCCAAAAGAGAGCTTGTCTTGAGGTAGCTTGGAATTTGGTGAGAGAAGACCAAAGGAATTATGGGAAAGCTTCAGGTTTTTATTTAAATGGAAAAATGCTTGTAAAAGAAAAGTTGCTTTATTATTTGCCAACAGTAACAAAGTTTTGGTTTCAATGGCACTACAGGTCTTCACTTAAAGGAAACATAACCAAACTGAACACGCCAAAACTTTGTTTGTTGCTAGATCAAGCACTTACAGGGGAGGTTGCATTAGCATCCGCACATACTTTCTGCACCAAAACTTGAAACAAATAAAAGGAAAAGCTAAACATTGTGTGGCTTCAAAACACTAGATTTGTCTGATCTGATGTAATTGCTCACTCTCCTCTTTCTTCACCCCCTCTCTCTCCTGTTCCTCAGCTTGGGATTCTGTTTTCAGGGTTTTGATGATACTGTGCTTCAGAATGTAAACCAGAATGAAGCTTGCACTGACCTGCTGCAGGTCTCTTGCTGAACAGTAACAGACTCTTGTAACACTTGATTTTGGTACAGAAGAGGTTGGTGTAATCAAATGCTCCTGGATGGCTTATTGTACCCAGGTTTTGGTGGGGTGTAGTTACTTACAGTTGTAAGAAGTGAGCATGCTAACCCTAGATCTCCTCTGATTTGTTCCTTGCAAGCTGGGTTCTGAACTCTCACACCACTGCAGCCAAGCAAGATTTTACTCCGGTATAATCTAAATTCCCTTGTAGTTATTTTAGACATGATGCAGAACACAGGAGAGGATGAGAGCCATACTCCTCAGTTACTGGGTGTCTGGTACCATCCTTTGGCAAGGGCTGCTGTCAAATACTGGAGTGGGTAGTCCTGGGCTTCATCAACTACAGCAATCATCAAATAAATCCCCTCCCTGGAAAGTGTACAAAGCAGCTTATTTCCATTCCTTAAGCTTCTAAAATGAAAAAGAACTAAGTTTGGCAAACTGAACCACTTGGCATCAAAGCACAACTGGCAAAGTAATTGTTCAGTGTGCAACCTTGAAAGTTACTTTTGTTCCCATTACTGGAAGCGTTTCCCTTGCAATGCACCCATTGTGCAGGACAGGAAGCAGACAGTCATGCAGGTCTGAGAATGCTGGAGACCCGTTTCTGACCCTGGGGCTGATTTCCTGTTCAAATGGCTTTTTTCTGTAATGCCTGGGCAGTAGTGCCAGGCTTGTTGATGTATATTGTTTACACTAGAAGTATTATTTCACTGAATGTCTTGAATTCACAAGTAGGGAAGTGACAAGGCTGGAGCACTGACAGCCATTGCAGGAAGGGTAGTCTGGTTGCCTGGCATGCCATGACATTTTTTATTTTGCACTAATGACCCTGCCGCATCCCAGACACTTCCTAATTGGCCAGAGTGCAATCTTCAGGCAAGGAATTCTGTAGGTGCCACTTTTCTCATTTAAATTATACCCTACAAAGCTTAACCAAAACTCAAAACTGTGTGAGAGAAGAATAAAATTCATATAAGCTGCTATGTCAAAATGAACCACATCTGTTTGTGTCCCTTCTACTTCCCCAGGAAAAAGGAAAAATGAGACATAGCCTCTGCTGTTAGTGGAAATCTTGAATGGTTTCCTCAGTGGTCTGTGGACATGGAATTTTTTCTTGGCTAATTTGCAGTTCTAATCTGGTAGCTGTACAGCTGCCATTCTCACACCTCTTAGGCATCTAGCATTCCCTTGATGCTGGGCTGAGACCAAATGCTCAATAAAGGAAATCAGTTCAAAGGGACAAGTGATAGCCAGGTGCCTCATGCCTGTAGAAAAACCTGTGTGAAAGAGTGTCTGATTTTCCCCTGCCCTTGTGATCTCTCTGCACTCTTTTACATGCAGTGTTAACATTTGAGGTGATGAGGCCCATATTTCTGATCCCTGCAGGTAACCTGGCCAAAGTGTTTCACATCTGCCCCAGTTTCAGGTAGGGCTCAGTTTTGTTTTAAACAGATCTACTTCCAGGCTCATAAATCCTGGCACACCCTTGCAGTTCTGACAGCAGCAGGATAGCAGAGCAGAGCTGTCTGAAGTCTCCCTGTAGTGGAATCTGATTGATCCTGTGAGGTCTTGGTCCAGGCTCCAGCCCTGGCTCTGCCAAGGTAAATACAGTGTAATTCCATTAGCATCTGTGAGGGTGGCTTGGCTTTATCGTGGTGTGAGTGAGTTGGGACTCTTGGCCCTTTGCTCCCCAAGATCACAGGTGATGTATTTGCTGTGAATGATGGACCCAGAAACAATAAGCCATCCTGAAGTGTTCTTTGAAGTTCTGTTTTTTCCAAACTTTCAGAGCAAGGCTATGGGCAGATGAAGCCTGCATTCCTTGTATTGGCTCCATTATTCTGAGCAGTCTCCTGAGGCTGTTTTGCCACTGTCTCTCTCTGTTTTTGGTTCAGGCACCTGAAGTCCCAGCTGCTGCCATGGCTCCCCATTGACTGGCACCTGCTATTGCACAGATTCTTTTTGGAACTATTTTGCACTCACAGAGCAAATGAAAATTGGTATAAAATCAACTGACACATGCAGCTGGTGTGATCTATGGGGCAAGGGCCTGGTCCTGCACCTCTCATTGTGCTTGGCCTAATCCTGTTTGCTCAGAAGCATTAGACCTGTGAGAAAACCCACAGCTTCCAGGAGCTGTTCTACACTTGCATGACTGAGAAATCAGAAGTGGGCCTGTGAGGTGCAGGATTACACCCCAGGATGAAAAGCAGCTGTTAAGCCTGAAACAAATACAGGAAATGTGAACACAGAGGCAAAACAAAGAAACTCAAGTTCTTTTGAAACAGCAAGATGTGAGAAGGTTTTAATTCTGAGAGTCAGAACATCAGGAGGAAGGGGGAAGTAGCCTCACTGTCATGGCAGCCATCTGGTACCAGGCTGCACTTAGAGGAGCATTGATCTCACTGACCCATATTGTATTAAATATATATGTAGAGTTAAATAAATAACTTTTGCACAGTGTTAAATGGGGGGGGGGAGGGGATGGGATGCTGAAACTCGAATATGCACAGTTTCTTCTAATCTGTTTTGAAGTATATTTGCAGGGAATTAGGGGTGATTCAGTATTTTGTATTGGTATGGATGGAAATCAGGTCTGCTTCCACAGTTGCCATTGGCCCCATTGTGTCAGCCACCAGTGCCATGTTTTTGAAGTTAGTAAGCTACAAATCTTTTCCCACTAGTTTGTTTGTTGATTACAAGTAATCTGAGCATGAGAAGAACCAACCTAGAAACAGAGGGATGTCCCAACAGATGCTTCACTAGTGTGTGAAGCTGTAATGTGCAATTGTCCACCTTCTGATACTGGAGTGCTCTAGTTTTGGGGGCTGTCTTTGGGTTTTTATTTCATTCTCATCAGCAGTAAAGTGAGCTGCTGCTTTGCACCATTGGTAGTTGCAGTCTAGGGTTATATCCAGTACAGCCCTTTGTCTTATGCCAAAAAAAAAAAAAAAATGCTCTTTCCACCTTCATCTCTCTCAAGGTGGCAGATGTTCTAGAAGTTTTCCATTTAATGTGATGGGCCTGATTCTTTTCTCACTGACACTAGTGTTAGCAAGACTTCCACAACCAAAAGCCATTCCCAGGAAAAAAAACTTACATTTAATCACAGTTGAATTCTAGTCACAGCAGGGCAAAAATCAAAGTTTCTCCCTTGCAAAGCCAGGCAACTGAAATGGGACTGTGGAAATGAATGTTGACACTTAGTGCTGTTTTGGGGAGGGCAGGAGAAGGATGAGGGTCTTGGCTGCCCCAAATCCTGGGCTCTCTGCAGGCTTAGGTGGCACCATGTCTGTAACTGAATGCTGTGGCTGTTTAAAGCAGCAGAATTGCTATAGGAGTGTCACACTTTAGGTTTGGAAAAGCCCCTTATTTGGTACTTGAACAATCTCACTTCTGTTTTTGAATGTCTGTTTATTTTTTATTTTTTGTTACACTAACAGGGAATAAAAATCTGAAATGTTAGTGAGTCTTGTATGCTTGCTGCATTGTGCAGACATGAAACAGGTACTGCTTGTGGATCAGGAGGGGTAAGAGACAGACAGGTTCAAAATGCAGTTTTACAAAGCACTATGATGGGTTGGGGGTTGTTTTGTTTAGATCATGTTTAAAATCAAGCTTCCTTATGTGTAGTTTCCTTATAGTTGATTTGCCACCTCTGCTCTTGCAATAGCAAAATCAAAATAACATTCCCAAAGAACAAAGATGCTGTGAGGGGAGGGGGGTCAGGCTTGCTCAAATTCAGCATACAAATCAAATATTTTTAGTGGAGAGGAAGGATCAGCACCCTAAAGCATCCCTCTGGTTGTAGTTTGATGAAGCAGGAGACAGACCAAGCAGAAACCTCTGCCTGGAACCATAAAATGAGAGGAGATGCCAGGGCAGACCCTTCCCTTTGGAATAACCAGTTGTGCTCTCCTTAAATGCACATGCAGGAGAGGGTTGGGGAGTTGATACAAGTCCTGGAGGAGCTGCTGCCCTTTCTGCATGGGAGGGAGCTTGCACTGCTGCTCCCCTTGTTTCCCTTGGCACGGAGCAGCCTGGAGAAGGGAAGGACAGCCCGGAGAAGCGCCGGGCTGTTCGGGAGGCTGGGCCAGCACAGCCCTGCCTGAGCAGCAGCTTTGGACGGGGTTACCTGAAGTTTGGCCAATATTTTTGTGAATCTTGCATTCTGTGGGCAGAAATACTTTCCACTGAATGGCAAGGGGGGAAAAAAAACAACCCAAAAAAAAAAAATCTCTCTTGAAATCTTTTCAGTTCCTTCCTGTTTGTTCAAAGGGGCAGAGTGGGAGCTTTAGCTTGTTAACTGTTTAGATGATGACAGTGCTTGAAGTGCTCGTCTTTGGGGCTGGCTCCATACAATTAATGCAGAATTTGCGTTTTTTAAATTGCTATTGGCATAGACTCACAGGATTTTATGACTAGACTCACCATTTGTTCTAAAGTTTGCCTTTAAAAAATGTAATATGAGCTTCAGAGGCAAGGAAGAAAAAAGTGAGACGGGCCCTTTTTGATAGAAAAAAACCCGCTTCGTTGATCAACCTGTATTAGAGAAAGCAGCTTTAATTTGATGCCCCCCTCCACCACCTTCCCTTGGGATTGCTCCTGTGGGATTGGCATTGGCAGATGAGGGGAGGGACACTTCCCCCTGTATCAGCAATGCTGTTCCCATGCACTTCCCAAGTGCTTGTAGCAAGAGGCTCGGGATTTGGAGAAAGTCACTGCATCCAAAGATGAAAGAGAAGGTGTCTGAGGGTGAGTGTCACCCCCAGCAGGGGCTTGTAGGATGCTGGGGCCGGCCCCGAGCTGCCCCGGGTCTCTGCTGGCTGCAGGGGGCTCACATTCACTCAGCTGGGTCGGGGTTTGGATCTGTTTTGTTTTTGTGAGTGACTTCTACATCCAGCAAAGATCTGTTTGAAGAAAACCTGTTAATTTTTGTATATCTGGCTGTTTATTGCACCATGGGATTGTAATGGTCTGCATCATCCGTGTGTGTGTGCGCGTGCGTGTGTGTGTATCTGTACTGTATGTATATAGATATATGTAAAATATATTCACGTACACATTTATATGCATTAGCTGTAAGTGGCACTGCCCCTTAAAAATAAAACAAAACTCACTGTTAGCACATTCTGCCACGTGTTTAGGCAGAAGTGGGTTGGTTTTTCTGTCAAACGAAAAGGAGTTTATTGTGTTCATCTTGCCTATGTGCTTCTGAAACGCTGAACTCTGGATTTCCTCGGGGGGGTTGCTACTATATTTGTAAACAGAGTTGATTTTGGGGTGTTACTTACTCTGGGACAAAGCATTCAACCGTGTCCCAAGCAAAGGCTTAGCAAAAGAACCCCTCTTGCTCTCGTGTGAGACGCAGTGATTGTTTGCACGTTCCAGTGGCCCCTCAGTGCCCCCTGTCCAGAGCTGATGTGCAATGGGTGGTGTTGGTGCGTGTCCCTTTGTGAGTGGACTCTTTGTACAAGGTGTGGTTCAATGTAAAGCATGAGTGGGTGTTTGATCTTGTGTCGAGGGCTGAAATAACAGCACACTCCTTTGTACAACCTTTGCATCAATGTTTCTGCTTTTCTTTGACTTCTATTTTCTTTAAGGGAAACTGCATCTGTTAAGAACCTGCTTCTCCAGAAGCTATTGAATTATTTTGTTTTCCAGATGAATTCCAGCATGTAACTTTGGTACTCTTGTTTGTTATTTGTGTAAAATCTGTTCTTCTGTCGTTTATGGTGTAGTCGGGGAGGGGGGTGGGGGGACGAAAAGAAATAAAAAAGGAATTCATGTAGTTTAACTTTTAAAGAAAAGAAACAAACTGCTTCATAAGGAAACCAAGTGTATGTTAGTGTTTTCTGACAAGTCATCCTGTAGTTTCTAGCTCAGTAATGCAACACTGTACTTGTCACCGGGTGTGTTACAATTTTGCTGTACTTTCTTTTACTAGATGGTTGGGCTTTTAAATCCCAGACACTAAGCATCCTGGGCCTACTTGCTCTAGATCAAAAAAAAAATGCAATAAAAAAAAATTGCAATAAAGCACATTGACATGTAATGTTTTAGAAGGATGTACTGACAGCTGTTTCTAATAAATTCTGAACTGCAGCGTGGTCAGGCTGCCGTGGTGTAGCTGTGTCTGTCTCCCAGCCAAGGCCATGGGCATCATCTTTAACAGAAGCTTTAAAAAAACAAAAAAAGACTTGCAGAGGTCTGATTTCCTCTAGGCTGGAGAGAAAGCCCCTCCTGGGGCTGGGAGGAGGGAGGAATACACGTAGCACACGCGCTCCTTAATGGAGCCTTCCCTGCATTCCTTTCACAGCATCTTCCGAGGGAGCAGGAACCATCAGCAGTGCTCTGCATGGCTCACTGCTTCCTCTGCCAGCAGGGAAAACCAGTTTGGTGATGCCACTGTCGGTGCTGGGGGAGAGGAGGGGATGCACCCCTTGAGCAGACTTAGGAAGGACATGGCTCAGCTGCATCCACTCACCTAAATTTTGCAGGGGTTTGGGAAATCACTGTTTGCTTTCCCAATTCCTTTATGAGAACCAGGCATTGGAACCACTGAAAAATCAGTGAGTTTGGGGTGGTGTTGCTGATGCTCTTTCATTGCAAACACAGGTTTGCAGGAGGGCATACTTGGGGGAATGTTTTGCCCCTTAAACTTGGCAATTGGATGGGATGCCACCCTAGCATCACCAGAAATTTAGGGCGGGGCAGTGGCTGTGGCTGGGCGTGGCTTGGCGTTTTTGCAGCCCCATGAGCCGACCTTTTTGCAGACTAACGAGCTACATTTTTCCAACCTACTGAGTCAACCATTTTTTTAAAAAACTGCTGCATCAGCATTTTTCACAGGCCCCAGAAAGCCTTTTCAGCTGCTAAGTCAGCATTCCCTCCATCACCCGCACCAGAAGCCCCTCCACCAGCAGGCAGGGAGCACCCAACTGGGCATGGAAGTCTCTGATCATGATGCAGAGGAGCTGGGAGCCTCCAAATGGACCCTGAGGGCTCACTTGGGCATCTGTCATGACACCCAGCAAGGAGCTCGTCCTGTGTTACAGCACCTCAGGGTGCTCCTTGCTGTCCTGCCCACAGCACTGGAGAGATGCAGCCCCTTAGAAACACCACCTGCAACAGCAGCAGCCACTGGTACCCAATGGATGAGCCATGGGCTCTGTGGGCTGGTTTTCACTGCATTGGCACCCCCAGGCAAGAGGAGAGCAATGGGGAAACATCAGCAAGAAACTGAGAGGACTCTGCAAAGTGCTCCAGGGGCCTGGCTCTTTTTTATTATTATTTAATTTATTTCTTTTTAATAAGGGCTAATGAGGTAGAATTGCAGGAAAGATGTAAGTCACTAATTGGCAAATAGTTTTCCAGGGCTTTGCCAGACTGTTCGTTGTGTTATGAAAACATCACAGCCAGAGCCGGCGCAGGAAATTTCCAAGCGGCCGTGCTGACTGGATGGAAAGAAAAACACCTCCCAGCTCAGATGTCTTCTCAGAGAAAGGGCAGATCCCGGGGATTTTTCCATCCTCAGCAATTCCACAGAGCTTCCTGCAAGTCCCCTGGGTTCCCCCCTCACACACAGGACCCTTCCCAGGGGCTGGCAGTGGCCCAGCACCCCCAGGCATGGCACCATAGGGCAGGGGTGCAGCTTGGATGGACAGAAGTCCCCAGCCTGCTTTCATGGGATTTCTCTTCCTCTCCCCATGCAGGAACCCACTGCAGTGGGAGATTGATGTGAGGATCTTGCCCATGGAAAAAAAAAAAATCTGTCAGGAAAATCCCAAACACCTTCAAAAACCCATCCTCCCCCAGCCAAAATGCCTTGATGTAAGGGATCAGGGTTTGGTTTGAAACCCGGGGCGTGTTGCAGCAACCAAGCTGCTCCACTTTTCCTCCTTGGTTTCATCTCTCAAAACAGACTTATTTTAGTCTAATAGTTTAGTTTAATAGACACTGTGTTGCTGGGCAGCAGGAGCAACACAACCACAGCCATAGCTCTGAGTACCACGGTCATAAATAAAGGGCGGGGTGGTGAGTGTGCTGCACAGCACCTTGAGCAGCCCAAAATCCACGAAGGATGGGGTTGCTTGTCCCCTCCATCCCACTCCAACATGCACAGCCAGAATGTGGGACCCATCAGGCACCTCTGCCATGAATGAAGCACCTGAGCCTGGAAATGCAGTCAGGGCAGCTGCTTATCACACCAGTCCCACTGGGTTTGGGGTGAATGCAAAGGTCCCCAAGATAGAGAGAGCTGCCTGAATCCCCTGGGGACAGGACCCCTCCCAAGGATGCACAGCCTGGCTGAGCCCGAGGGAGACACAAGGATGGGGGAGTGTCCACCCTGGGCATGTGCCACAATTCATCCCCATGAGATGCAGCATTTCCATCCTTGGAGCATCAAGTCCAAGCTTGGAGCAGCAGTCGGCAGCTTTCAAGTGAACTGGTGGATTAGGGTTGGCCAGAATCCCCATTTCATGGGAAATATCATCATCTTGCTTGTCAGGCTTCATCCAAATCGGAACAAAATGGTAATGTACAAAATTTGACTCTGGAAAATACTTTCAAGGGGGAAAAAACATCCCACACTGATTTCTGTTGAGCTGGCACAGTCCCACACCAGCATTAGCTTTTCTATATCAATGTAATCCATGAGCCCAGAAGGGCTGGAAGGACAGGCTTCACTCTGACCAACATAATCCACTTCCCTGGCTACTATTTTCTCCAGATTTTCTCTTGACAGCTATTTTCATCAAATCTCTTCTTTCTGATGGCAAATCTCTCTCACCGAGATCTAATTTGCTTCGTAAAGAAATGATGGGTAGGGGACAAAATGCCAGGGACAAAATGTTTCTGTCCTCCCTGGGCAGAAGGTGTGATGGAGGAAGAGGAAAAGGCTGCAGAGTGTCAGCCTGGCTTGCTGCCTCCTCTCCTGACTCCAAACCCATCCTTGCTGGTGGTGGCTCCTGGGAAACACCTTGGCCAGCTCTGCCCAGTCACTAGTGCATTTCAGGGCAAAACCCAGTGCAGGTTCCCCCAGCTCCCCTGTGCACAGCCACCTGCCCAGAGCCCTTCCCTTCCCTGGCCCCACAAGCCATCTCCCCTGGACAAGGGGCCTTGACCTCTCCCTTGGATTGGGAGGAGGCAGCTCCTCACATCCAGCTGGCTCAGCCTCCCAGCCCTGCAAACTGGAGCAACTCAGGTTCCCAGAAGAGGGATAAGGAGCAGGAAGAGGAGCATGAGCTGTCACAAGGCCTTGGAGCAAGCAAAGGCATGTCCCATGGGGAAGCATCTTCAGGCAGGCCAGGATGCCAGGAGGGCAGGGGCCAGGATGTGCCCCTCCATCCCAAAAACCTTTCCCTGTGCTCCTGCATGGGCTTCTGGGCAAGATCCCAGCTGCTGCCACGGGTCTGTGCCCAGGAGAGGCACTCGGCAGTCACAAGCCTGCTGCAAGCAGAGCTGTGGCTGGAGCATTTCCCAAGCTTTCCCAGGGAAGGGCAGGATGGGCGCTGAGAGCAGAGCAGCCCTGGGCAGGTGCTGTGCACGCTCCCGGCGCCGCGCTGCCAAAGGAAACACAAACATCCTCCCCAAAGAAAGCACTTTTCATCGGCAGCACAAGCTCCCATTTTTGCACAGGGCTGCTCTGTTCTGGGCAGCTCTCCCACCACACTGCCCAGCCGAGCTGCCCAGGCCAGAGCCGCCCTTCCTGCCACCACGTCCGGCACCTGGGAGGGAGACACCGCAGAGCCGAAGGGCTGGGGCACCTCAGAGTCCCTCCTGCACTTGGGATGTGGCACTTGGGGATGTAGAGATTGCAACCTCACCTCTCCTTACTTCTGGCAAGGGGAATTTTGGCCAAACCTGACTGCCCCAGCACTGCAGACAGAGCTGGTGAGGCCCCATAACCTAGAAGGAGCTGTGGAAGGGAAATTCCAGTGTCATGTAATGGTGCAGCTCAACACCAAGGCAGGACAACAAACACAGGTTATTTTAAAAAAAAAAAAAAAAAAAAAAAGAACTAAATAATTAAGGGGAAGTGTTGCTTTAGACCTGAGGAGAACACAGGACTCAGGGTGTGAAGAGGGGGTGAGAAGGAGTGTAAGGACACTTGGATGCAGATCACTCATGGAATAAATAGCTCTGGGTATTTTATACCTGCCCTCAGTGTTGGGTGGGGAGAGGAGGAGCCAGGCTCCTCATCCTGCTCCTCTGCCCCCATCAAAGCTCAGCAGGTCCCTGGTCCCAGCCCCATCTCACCTGCCCCATCTCACCTGCCCAGCCACCAGTGGGAGCAAAGTTCATAGCAGGAAAAGCAGGGCTGAGGCCTCAGGAACAAAGCAGCCTTTCACAGCAGCAGCTTGGCCAGAGGAACCAGGGAATATTCCTGCCCAAGGGCTCCCAAAAGGCTCCCAGCTTTGATCCTGGCCACAGGGCGGGTTGTTGGTGTTTTTCCTTTCCTTTTTTGTGTTGTTCTTATTTTTTTCCTTCCTACTTCATGGCATAATTTTTGTGTGTGTCTATAATTTCTAGGAGAATTTTCTTGCCACTTTGGGGAGAGAAACCTTCTGCTGGGAGCAAAATGCAGATGCTGCAAAGCCCTTTCACCTGTCTCCTGAGGGAGAAAAATCCCTCCTCTAGGGTTCACTGGAGGCACAAGTGCTCATCACTATCATTTTCAGTTCAGAGGTGGTTTTCTCAACACATCTGATAAATCCCAGCCTCACTCAGGATGGGAAACTGAGCCAGCTCCACAGCTGTGTCCCTTCCTCCCAAACCACATCCCTTCCAGGGGACTCACTGCATGCTCAGGTGGAATTTCAGACTCCCCTGGTGATGGGGACGAGCTTCTTCCTTCTGAGCAGCCCCCACACTTTCTGGCTTCCAGCCAGTTCTGTCACCTGTCTAAAGCCTGCTCCCCCACCCCAAATGCACCCCCCACCTTTCCCAGCTGGAGCTGTGCCCAGCCCAGGGCTGTCCCCTCCTGCAGCACAGGGAATGGCTGCCCACCAGCCTGTTCACTCACACAGTCTGGGGCACACCTGACACCCCTGGCAGGGCAGGCCAAGCCTCCCCTGCCCACTGCCCACATCCCAAGTATTTTTAGGCAGTTGGAAACATGCCCTTGCTGCTGCCAGCCTTCCATGCAGGGATGGGAGGAGACAGATGGGATGGAGAAATTGAGTCAGCCCTGAGAGGTCACTATGGCAGCCAAGGGAATAAAACCATTCCCCTCCTCTTCCTCCTTCTCCTCTTGCTCCTCATCCCCCTCCTCCTGGTCTCACCACCCTCCTTCTGACGGATGTTGCCTTTGGACCAGACCCTCTTGCAGCTGAGAAGAGGCTGTGGTGAGCCCCTGGGCTGTCTGGAATCCATCACTGTCTATGCTCAGGGACACCAGCCAAGCATGTCCTGCCTGCTGCTGGCAGCTCCTGGCTTTCCAGAGGAGCACCTGCAGGTCCTGCTGCTTCCCAGCACTGGAATTCAGCTGGAGAACCCACTGTGCCACCAGCAGTGGCTGGGAAGGGGAGCAGCCACCCCACAGCCCCAAACCAGCTGATGGGAGCAGCCCCATGCTGGGGGAATGGGGCTTTTTCTCCCCTGCCAAGGCTTGGGTTGGTGTCTCCAAAGTGTGGAGGTGCCATGGAGGATGTCCCTTGCCAGCCCAATGTGCTGGGCCATGCTGCAGGGCTCCAGGGCATTTTCTGGCTCTGCCACTGCATTCCCAGATCCTTGGGAACATCCCTTCAGCCCTCCCCAGGAGGCTCAAGACTCTTTGGGGTTCATCCCCCTCTCCTTGAGCAGCAAATGCACCATTCTGCAAACAGACCCCAAGGGAGCATCATCCCTCTGTTCCCAGCCCAAAATGTCCCTGGTGTTCCTTCCTTGTGTCATCTTCACCCAGAGCAGGATGAGCCACTCCTGGAGCTTCACCAACACCTGGCCACAGCACTCAGAGTTTGCAGAGTTCTGCTGGAACACCCTCATTAATGACAGCTCCAAAATTAACAAGCTGGTTCCACCCACATCAACTTCTAAAAAATCAGGTGAGAGTGGGAGGGAGGAAACAGGAGCCCTGTTTCCAGATCACTGGTGAGCAATCAAGCAGGAAAGTGGCCTGGGGTGTCCCATCAGCAACCTGGGGTGGAAATATTTAAAATCTCATTTTAATCTTCTCCTTTTCATCTCCAGCAAAGCAACCATGGTTGTCAGGGGATGAGAGGATGAGCACAGGAATGATTTATTGAGGAATGCCACCTTCTGCTGCAGGGAGGGCAGCACATTTCCCAGTGACCTTCTCCTCCAGGATTAATAGAGGTGCCCAGAGCACAGCCCAGACTTACAGAGCAGTGACACCCCATATCTTGCTGCCAGCAGCAGGGATGGCTTGGTCATGCTCTGAGGAAACCCAAAGGAAAACCCTTCAGGATGCTGTGCTGTCCCAGAAGCCAGTTTTGGGGGAAATCCAGCCTTTTAGGAAAGCAGAAAGGCAGCTGCTGACCAGAGGAGAGTTTGCAGCCACAGGGCCCATAGGTTTAGCTCATCCTTCCCTGCATCCCTTCCTGATGGCATCCAGTGCCTGTGCAAGAGGGCAAACCAGAACGAGTTATTTATATTTTTACATTAGAAATAGACAATGCTAAAGCCAGCAGCTGAGGTGCAACTCCAGCCTCCAAGCCCCTGAAGGACCAGGGAGCTCAGAGAATCCGTGATGGGTTAAATACAGCCTGACCCACTGCCTCGGGTGAGCACCAGGGAGTCAGGGATGCTCCTGGTGCGATCCGGGGGAGGAGGGAATTCTCCCAGGCTGACCCCGAGCTCAGCCACAGCCCTGGCATGGGAGAGCATCCCAGTGCCGGGGGACTCCCAGCCCGCGGCATCACTGCCCATCCCCACTCGATGCCCCCGGCTCCGGCTTAGCCCCTGTGCGGGCCAGCCCCTCGCAGCTCCGGGCACCCGGGGGAGGATGCTCCGTGCCCGGGCTCACGGAGCCGCCCGGGATCCCCGGAGCTCGGGGGATCAGAGCCCGGCGCACGGACGTGACTGCCAAGCAGTCGCCGGCTGCTAATTAAAGAAGGGATATATTTAGGAGCCCGGTTATCCCCTGCGTGTCGCGTATTTTTAGCTGCCGGTCTGCCAGGCTGGGCTGGCACATGGGGAAGGGCACGGACGCAGGAGGGATGGATCCAGCCCCAGCAGCGAGGAGGGCACAGCCGCTCGTCCTGGCCAGCACCGAGCCCCTGGGGGTGCAACCTCTGTCAGAACTGGCTGTAAAGGAAGAGAAAGCTTTCCTTTTTTCCCCGGAAAGGCAGGAAAATGGGTTTCAGGGAGCAGTAGTCCTTGTCCCAGATCCATCCAGCCTCTGCCACCACCCACACCCCCATATCCAGGAGATGAAAATGGCACTTTTGGAATCACCCAGCAAAAAGCACAGCTGTGCCCAGGGCAGACCAGTCCCTCTGCAGTGGCACTGGCCTGGCAGCAATGCCACTGGTTCCCATACCTTCTTTTTTTCCAGAAATGCCCCTCAGCACAGCCAGAGTGTCCTTGGCACACGGCTGAGCAGCCCATCCACATGGACCAGCAGCAGGTGTGGAGCTGCCTTGGGTCTTAGGTACCCTGAGAAGAGTGAAGAAGCAGCAGGAAGGGCAGTGCTCAGCATCCCTGCATCCCTTCCCCCTTTGCTTCATTCCCACAAGTGCTCTGGGGTTTTATATTTGGGGGTTTGGGGGATTTTTCCCCTTTCCAGCGTGAATTATTGATCAGGTCTCTGCTACCTTCCCATCCCCCCACCCCACCACACTCCTGGCTGCCCTGCTTCCCTCATGGGGTGTGGGAGAAAATCAAAATAATGGGATAATTAAAAACCCAGGGAGCTGAAACCCAGCCGAAAGCCAGGCTGCCCTGGCTGGCCTGGGAGGAGGCTTCCCAGCAGGGAAGGTTTGGTTTGAGGTATTTTTGGAGCTGAACAGCATCCAGGGGTGGCCAAATTTCTTCTTAGGTGGCCCATCAGGTAAAGCCTCTCCCAAAACAATGAAGCTGGGAAGTTTGGACTGTAACTCTATTAACTCTATAAATCTGAGATGGAAAAAGCCTCCCACCCCAATTTCTTTACTTATTTAAATCCTTTGACTCCAGGAGCAGGTGTCCTGCAGCCTCCAGTCTGTGGAGAGTGGCCAGGGCTGTGTGAGCTCCCATAACTGGGCTGCAGCTCTCCCTGGTTCCCTGCTGCCCATCAGGCAGCCCATTTGAGCAGGTTTACAATAATCATCAAATAACTCGTTCATTGACAGCGTGTCAGGCTGAGAAGACTGACTGAGCCCTCGTTTGCTGATTGCTAATTAGCTTAACATTCCTAATCCCTCATTAGTGACTATGAAGTAAGCTCTGAAATATGAGGTCAGCCCTAATCAGCGTTTAAAATATAAAGCCCACTGGCACATGATGGAGGCTGGAGAGGGGGTGGCTGCAGGCCAGCCCTGGTGCTGCCATGGTCACAGGGAATGAGGCTGCCCAGAGCAGAGGCAGACTGGAAGAGTTAAACCCTGTGGAGCCACGGACATCTGCACATCCCCCAGAGCTCAGCCCTGCACTCAGTGCCCGACTGGACCACACCAGGAGCAGGCAGCAATGTGGGGTGCAACACCAGGGGCCCCAGGTTCCTCTCCAGTCCCCAGTGCATTCAACAGCAATTCCAGCTGTGGCTTCCATTCTGGGCAGACTGCCTACAGAATCACAGAATGTTCTGAGCTGGAAGGGATCCACAAGGATCATGAGTCCAGCTGTTAAGCCCATACAGGGATCAAACCATCTGCACCATGCTCTGACCAACAGTGGGGGCCAAGCACCCATACAGGATGCTCGGGCTCTGCCCCCAGCCCACCTGCAAGATTCCAGGTGAACTGGTGCCACAGGCTGTGGCAGTGGGACTGTCCCCAGGGACTCACTCACACCCTCTGCTCCTGGGGGAAGGAGTCAAATCTCAGCATTGGCAAGAGAGCACCAAAGTGTGCTGGGCTGCCACTTCCATGCCAGCATTTGGGAGGAAAAAATGGCCCTTAGTTGTTGTGGCTTAATCCTCTGGAAGAATAAACTGCTGTGGACTGAGAGTTACTTATTCCTGGCTGGGGAAACTTCTACAGGAAGGCTGCTGACATTAAAATAACCCTAATTAAACTCCAGCTAGTGAGCCTTAAAAAAGGAGAACAATATCTCTGTTTCCATGAAAATGTAATTTGAAAAGCCCTTGCACCACAACTCTGCTCATCCAGGGCGATGCTCCCACCTCAGGCTGTGCTGCTGGAGGTGATGCTGTGGATTTGGGCTGGGGCAGGTCCCTGCAGGGAGCCAGGAGGGTTATTGCAGCTGAGGCACCGCGGTCCCCTGGCTGTGCTCCCGTCCCCCGGGCCCTGGGCTGGAGCATCTCTCTGTTCTGAGCCCACGTCAGCGATGACGCCCAGCACACGGCGAGAGAGGAGCTGCAAATCCCCGAGCCCAGCTTCGTCCCGATCCCTGCTCCGCCCCCGATCCCGGAGACTCGGGATATTTTGAGCATCCTTGGCAGCAGTGAATGAGGATTAGTCCAATCCCCCCAGACGTGAGCGTCTCCCCAGCTCTATTTCCAAGGACAGGAATAGCCTTTGAAGGCTTTTCAACTGGAGGGCACACACCTGCAAATGTTAAAAGCAAAGATTGTTTCTGTAAAGGTTTTGGGTGGTGCAGCATCAAGGCTGCCTAAGTAAGGGGGTGAACAAGGGGCCATGTAGCACCTGCTGGCTCTTGCCCCGTGGCTAAGCCAAGCCCCTGCCCTTTGGATTTCATTGTGCATCCAATTCCTGAACCCATCAGACACAGTGTGCATCCTCCTCTTGCTCAGCCAAGTTCCATGTCTGACAGGTTTTTACCCCTTTTACCCCTTACATGGTTTTACCATCAGGACTCTGCATTAGCAGGGCACAAAATGCTATAAACTTAGACTCGGTGGAGGATGGTAAATTCTGGGCTTGGCTTTCAGAGTGGAGAGCTTTGGCTTAGCCACACACCTGGCCTGTGGAGCAGAAAATCCCAAACACCTGGCAGAGTTACTCCTATACCCAGACACTCCACAGGCCATTTTCTGCCCCATCAAGCAGCTGTTGAGCAGGCAGGTTGGGAGCACAGCCACCCCCAGAGCTATGGGAAACTGGGGGGAGACCAACCAAGAGACAAACAAGAGTTTGGATTTATGTTAAAAAAAAAAAAAAAATTATTTATTTTGGAGGAGGATTTGAACATCGACATGCAGGTACAACATGAATAAAAATTATTGCACCGCTATTATGTGGCAATTGTTCAAGTTTCTAAAAACACAGAAATTCCACACTTTCTCTTATCTAGCTAAGTGCTGAGTGACACGGCTTGGCAGAGCCCAGCGCAGGAGGTGCTCTCACAGCCACCTGGATATGGTAATCGAACACAACGTAAACACACACTTCTGTCAAATCTTCTACTAGAAGTACAGAATTATCCTTCACATCCAGTAAGAGAAAACCAGAGAAAGACTTTATCCTCCCCTCTTCGGAAGAAAAAAAAAAATAAAATAACAAAAAAAAAAAATAAAATACTCCAAATCACACCTTAATGCAAGTGTTGCAAACAAACCCACAGGTCACTCCTACCCCTTCCCCCACAAGCGCTCTTCAGTACAGCAGCAGCCAAAGGCCTCCAACATTCAGACCCGGGAGTGGCCAGTACAATGCTAAAGTCTAATATTTACAATAAATATCATCCATTTCTCTTCGTTTGCAACAGTAAGAGACAAAGGGGAAAATAACACTGAGGCATGGGGCAGGGATGTGCCAGCTGGATGCAGGAGCAGAGAGCAGCTGCGGAGGCCAAACCAGCTTAAGACGCTGCCATCCCAACATAGATGAGGAGCAGGAGACACACAAGCTGACAGAAGGGAAGAGGGAACAGAGCAGGAAAGCAGCATTTTGGGATGGTGACATGCACAGCTCATTCACCAAACACACATCTCACACTCCTGACTTCCACCTTGTGCCTGCCTGACTGGGGATTACCCACAGAGACCAAGGGCTGCCCTTGGCACTGGGAACACGCTCTTGCCCCTCAGCCACAGCTTTTCCAACATCCTGTTCCTTTCCAACACATTTTGCAAGCTTTTATTTGAGAAGATATTTAAGGAATTTGTAGCAGAGCAAGGAATAAGTATTGGTGTATCTACCTGGCTTATTATCAAGATTTAATGGAAAAAGTCTTTTTGCCCAAACTCTTTGCTAAAGTGCGCCATGTAAATTTGACAGCAGGAAGAACAGGGATAATGGGGCACCTGGCACACTGAGGGAAACTGCAGGACTGAGCAAGATCAGGGGATGCAGGGCTTCACTAAAATGCTTTCCTGGCAATGCTGTTGGTCTTTGGCTTCCAAAAAACCAGGGATTTTTAATTGCACTGACCACTCTGTACCGTAGCTACAAAAGAGGCAACGAAACACATACTTCACCTTTTCTTTGGCCAACACAGGCAAAAGCAGCAAAAGCTGTGACATAGCAAGGGGTTTCACTCCTCCTTTTATGCCTAGGAAAGGGTAATTCTGCAATTCAGCATGGCTGCAGAGGCAGGGAGTCAGCAGCTCACAGCTGGGACCACCACAGGGTCCCACTGCTGCCAGTGGGGGATGAGCCAGGTTACCCAGCCTGGCTCACACCCCGTGCTCACCTCCTAGGTGCAGTGGTTGGTTTTCTCCTCAGGTGTTTTAAACACAGAAGGAAAAGGGGGACCTGCTACCCAGGGAACAGCCAGGTTGGACCACGTCCTCACACAACTCCATAATTTACACAGACACTTCCATCTCGCCAAGGTCAGGTGCTCTCAGGAGATCAGCTTGTCAAGGAGGCTTGTCTTTGTAATTACCACAGACTCAGGATGCCAAATCCACTTTTCACTATTCCTGTCCATGCCACAATATCCTGCGCTGTTTCTCAACAAGTTTTCAGTAGACCAAGCCATCAGGGAGAAAACCAGCCAGAGAAGCACCAGATGCTGCCAAGTCTGTTCCTTACTTGCTATTGCTCTAAATCAGCACTGAGTGACACTCACCACCAAGAGCACTTGGAGAGGCTGGAGACACCCAGGACCCTGACAAGGCAGTGGAAATGCTGTGGTTTGTAACTGCAAACCAAGTGTAAACGAGCAGCCTATGGATTCCAGGAAAAAGAGCAGAGAGGCAGCACAGCAGCTCTGCTCTCAGTACCACCACAGCTAGGTTTGTTAGGGTGTTACCTGGGAGTGCTGAGGCTTTGGTTAGTGTAGTAGCAACACCATACACTGATCACACTGACACACGGAGTAAACACTCATTTAAACATGTTAAAAAAAAAAAAAACAAACTCAAACCAAACCAAAACTTGGTCCAGAAATGAAATCCAAGCAGCCAAAATCAAGTATGTAATGAGGGGAAGCAACTGCTACATAGAAAGAAACAGGGTGAGATTCCAGAGATTTTTTTGAGTTGTGGGTTGTACTGGAATCAGGTTGAAAGAGATGGAGAAGATATATTCCTATATAGTAAACACATTTGCATTTAGGGGAAGCGAATCAAAACTTCAAGTTCAGAGAAAGCCAAGACAGTGAAGGAAGCAGCAGTGTAAGGAAATCAGACCAACAGAGATGGGTTTAGCCTGGAATACTGTTGCACAGTCATTCTGCTTCTAACAGAGTAAGCCAGTGAGCAGGGCACTGTCCCTCAGGGGGGCCCACAGGGAGATCCACTCAGACAAGACTAGGATACAAGCTGAGCACAATCTGGGACAAATGATGGGAGTGTTCATTGAGAGGAACCTTTAACTGGATGAAGAAATGGCTTACAGTGCTACAGGTATCACCACTGGACACATTTATTGGTGCAGTATTGTTGGTCTAGTCCTCAGCAAGGAGCACTGTCACCCAGAGTCAGTCACACTTAAAGCAAAGCGATGTCTAAACCTAGGAGCAAAGAGTAAGTTTTTAATGCAAAGTGACCTCAGCAGTGGAAATGATCTAGCTATCAAAGCTGAAATCTGAAAATATCACATGTGTTTTGAAGCTTGCTTGCAGCTTGACCACAGAACTTGAGGAGTCTGAACTCTTCATAGGTTTGTTTTTACAATGGGCACATTCAGAAAACTAAGCAAGTTTCCAAGCCCCAATTCAGAAATGTTAAGGGACGCCTTAAAATCCCTACCTATTTAGACTCACCAAGAGAAGAAAAAGTCTCCAAAGGTCATTTTTCATTGAGATAACTTTGCCAGAGACACTGGAGAATATGCAACTACAAATTTTTCTACTTTAAAACCAACATACAGGTACCCCTTCCTTTCGGAGGCAGGGCAAGTTATGAACTGAAGCCAGAGAAAGGAAGATAAAACATCACTAAAATTTTAAAAACAGAGGAAAAGGTTGCCATGTGTCCCATACAGATAAGTAAAAACAATCCCCCAAAAAAGCCAGCTTATGGATTGGAGATTTCTCTTTTTGATAATTCCATTGAAAAATGTTCTTACTTGTTTTAAAGAGAAGACAGGGATCTCTCTCTGTCCAGTCTCTCCAGCCAAGTCCTTTGTCTCCACATCCTTTAAGGACACAGGACTCTGAAGACCCATGGTGACAAAGAGGTTTTTACTTACACCAAAGAGGGTCTGTAGTTTCAGAATAACTTGCAGAGAAGAGGGTAGGTTCTTATTCTTGTCAAGGGACATCAGATTGTAAAACTGGAGCAAAAACTTGATATTTGTGAGTTTCAATGGAATTTCAAAGAGAACGCTGAAAAATAAGCTGCCTTTTTTGCACACAGAATTTTTGGGATCTCAAATAAATGCAGAATTAGAGGGAAGAGCACAGCAGGCCCTAAACTCAGGCAAAATAAAAGGTGTGGAAGGGAAAAAAAGAAAACCAAAGTGTTTCTTAAGCCCTGCTTTAAAGATACCCTGTTCTAAAGAGACCTCAAACAGCAAGCACTACTGTGTACAAAAATAGAATAGCAAGGATGAAAAAACACAAAAAACAGTATGAAAAAAACCCTCCCAAAAATAGATGTACACAAGTTCTATTTTATATTAGTGTATATTACAAAATTCAAACATGCAGTCTCTATTTTGAATGTAGAACGCTCCAGTCCATGAGTACCAGCGATGCTGCTATGTTTTCTTTACAGCATCATCATGTGACAGGGGTAAGTCTTGTATTTTTAACTGATTTCCAACCTCTTTGCTTTTTGCTTGTGCCAGAGTCCCTTCTTTACAGGGCCTCGTGCTGCCATCTGGCAGAGGAGAGGCTCTCAGAGCTGCTTGTCCAAGAGCATGAGACAGCTCTTTCGACGGAGTGATTTTGCAGCTACCTGCCAACGCCTCAGATGCTTTAGCACTGCAAAAAGGTGCCTCCTTTTTGCCCACCACAGGACATGTTGCCTCCTTTTTGCCCACCACAGGACATGTTGCCTCTTTTTTGGCCCCCATGGGCCAAGTTGCCTCCCAGGGCATTGCTGGGTGTAGGGACTCTGCACAGGACACACTCCTGGTGGTCAGACCATCTGTGCTACAGGGTTTGGCTTTCTCTTGACACTCTCCTACTTGTGAAACTTCCTGCCTTTTTTGTTTCAAATCTCTCTCCTCTTTACAGGAGGCACCCAAATCCTTTCTCATTTCCACCTCTGCAGACCCAGACATGCTGAGTTTCACAGGGCCCAGCACGCTCTGGGCCAGGGGCGCCGGCAGGGACACGGAGAGCGGGCGCTCGACGGCACCGGGGACGGGCAGTGGGGGGGACACGGCGCCTGCTGGGCTCCTTGTGCTGCAGCTTAAAGCTCCCTCTGCCTGGGATGAGCTGGGCTGCTGCTTGTCAGGGCTAGGACTTCTTTGGGATGTTCCACTGGCGCTCGCAGGAGGCAGAGATGAGGAGCTGTGCTGTTCCACAGGCTGAGGCGTCTCCTTGTGGCCCCTCTCTGGGGGGCTCACCGCCACAGGAGTGCTCGTGCTCGCTGAGCACCGCGAGGAAAGGGCCAGCAGAGCTCTGGAATCCTGTGGTTTCTGACTGCTTTCTGTTAGCACAGGCTCTTTCAAGTCAAGTTTGCCACAGGAGGCCCCAGAAGAATCACTTTCTTCAAGTTCTAGGAGTTTGATTGATGGGCACTGCACATGTTCTGTGCGATCCACTGGTTTTGGAGCACCTGGAGTTCTCCCAAGATCTTTGATTGCTTCAGAAGACCTGTCTTTTGGACCAAAACACTCCAAAGTTTTGTTTTCTGTCAATTTATGCTCCTTTGCAGTCATTTCTGACTTTAAGAATGGCTTTTCTGAATTAGCTAGTTTTTCTGGAGAAGTTCTTGAGGGGAGCTCTGGTGGGGAGGGGTGCACACTGATTTGCAGTGGCTCTGAAACAGGCTTTGCTTGTTGAGTATTTCCCTTCTGCAAATCTTCTGTACCTTTTGGATCTTCAGGTAGAAAGGCATCATCTTCGATACTATCCTTGCTTTCCAATTTAGAGGAAAACTTATTATCTTCATTAAAAGAATCTGAGCCTTGGTCTCCACTGCCACGGGGCTTGTCCAGCCTTCTCCCATCCTGACTATCTTCTGAGCCATCATCTGTTTCATCTTCAGAAGAATCCACTTCCCTGATGGCCTCCTGCTTCTGCAGAGACTCCCTCCTCTCCACCCTGTCCTGCCGAATGGCACCCAGCTTCCGTGAGCCCGGCTTCTGCAGCATCCCTTTTTCTGCCAGCCCGAGTTTGCCGCCCGTCGATTCGTTGGCAGATTCCTGCAAGCTCTGGAGGCTGGGATCCCTCTGTAACATCTCCTTCTTGAACTCAGAGTGAGAGATATCCAAGCTGTGCTTCCGTGAGGACCCCAGCTTCTTCTCAGAGGAGGACAGAGAGGCAGCCAGCTTCTCAGCCGACTGCACTCTCTTCAGCAAAGGAGACCGAGGGGGCTCGGCACTTTTGGGGCGAGAAATTTGTCTCACCAGTGGTGGAGAGGAGTGTAGCTTTACTGGGAAAGACTGGATAATACTGGAGCTGCCAACTGAGTGTCCTGGCAAAGGAGATGGGGAGCGCTGCGGTGACGTGGACTGCGGGGTTGGTGATGGAGTGTGAGCCAGGGGGGACAGAGGGATGTTCCCTGCAGATTTACGCCTGGGAGATCTGTACTGCCTCTGGAGCTTTGGTGCCAGGCCATGCAGAGAGCTGGGTCGGATGTGTCCAGAGCTGGCTGGAGAATTGGGAACGCTGGAACTGGGAGAGCTGCTCTGGGAAGAATTGCCGCCAACTTAAAAGGAAAAAAAAAAAAATTAAAAAACACCAGAAAGATTAATACTTATTTGGCCATTAAAAAAAGTTATTAAAAATAAGTCAAAACACAATGCCATGTTACTCCAAAGCATAGCAGTAATATTGAAGGTAACATTGCCAGGCTTCTGATGGAAATTCACATCATTAGCACCCAACACCAGAGCACAGCAAGAAACACTCAGCTATGAGAACACTTTTCTGGAAAAAAACCCTTTGATCAGACAAACCACGTGTTTCATTGCTATTCTCGGGATGCAAATCTCTTTATTCCAGCAGATGATTCAATTTTCAAATAGGACTTTGCCACACTGTTTTGATTTCTTTTCTCTGAACACAGAAAATGTGTCAAACTGCTATGAAAAAATTGCAACTTACAACACACATTTTCATCAAAGTGGAAGGATGCTGTAGTACAGTAAGTGCATCCTTAAAAGGATGTATGGATTTTCATTTTTAAATGAATCAATGAACAAGAAGACATCCATCCTTAAGGTAATTGACATCACCACCATCATTTGCTTCACAAAAAGACCTACTACCTGCTGCTGTGTATTTTATTTCCAAAATTAATCAATCAGCAAAAGTCTCCTCCAATATTTTCTTTTCCTGTTTGACTTTTTTGGCTTTTTTTTGTTTTTGTTTCATGTCTCTTTTTTTTACCTGAGTGTACAGACTCTGGGGTGGATCTGTAGCTCTGGGTTGGTGAGCGAGGAGACAGGTTGTGAGTTGGAGAGCCAGGCACACTTTCTCCAGATGACAGAGACCGGTTCAGGGACGACAAACTCCGGCTGGTGTGAAGCAGTGATGCTTGTTTAGTGATCTTCCTCAACAGAGAACTCTTCTTTTTACTGGGGAAGAGCATTCAAAAGGTGTTCACAAGACCAAATTATTTATTTACCTTTACTAGCATATTTCAGTCAATTTTGTGTCACAGTAAAAGAGGAAAAAAAAAAAAAAAAAGGAAGAAAAAAAGAACTAAAGGACATACTTGCTGATATACATTATCTGCAAATGGATTTGACAAGATCTCTCTAAAGATCTCTTACATTTTCTTGGTTACCCTTTAATTTTAACAGAGAAATATCAAAACAAACCTTTCTTGACCATCCTTTGTTTTGCTTTTCTTGTTCCTACGAGCCATCTTGGATTTGTAGCTGGCTTTTCGAGCTGGACCAACTTTGATGGATGTGTTCTCAAATGGTGTGGTGGAGATGGACACTTTATTTCCACTCTGTCAGACACAAGACAAAGAGACATTGCTTAAAACATAGTTATTTGAAGCAGATCTGCAGGCAAAGAAGGTAGGCTGCTAGTTTATTGCTGTCTGCCATTTTGTAATCCTTTGTCAAACTCCATTTTTCCCCTCAGCATTTCCACCTATCATTTATTAAGGAATTGCTGAGAGAGAGCCCTCGTTAGTCAGGCTTTCACAAATGATTAGCTCAGACCCCAGCTGGTAGGTAAAGCTTCCCAGAGCAGGCAGAACACAACAGCATCTGACCTCTCCCATTGAGATCCCAAATGACTCAATTTAATACTTGTAATACTTGGAAACTTGAACAAAGTGATATTCTGTCACCAATCCTATTCCCAGTGCTCTGACTGATGGCAGATGTGAGCATATCAGGCATCTATCATGATGAATCTGCAACACAGAGCATGGCTTGTCTCACACATGTTAAAAAAATAATAATCCTGACTGCTCCTCTATTTGCAATCCCAAAGACTTCTGTCTCTTGGAACAGTCCAGAACTCTGGGGTGTTTTTTCTGTAAACGGATTCTGCTCAGAGAGGTATCAAACACAAGTCATTTAACTGATAATTTCAACACCAACCAGTACAAAGCTGCTCTTAAATACCACCAGGTGCTGTGTGCACACTTGTATTTCAGACAATGCCAGTCACATACATTTTAAACAAGCTGTTCATGTATTCTAAAACCTAACAGCACTGAGCCCCACCTTCAGAATCAGCTCCACCACCTCAGTGTGCACCAGCCCGTGGACCGGCTCCCCGTTGACGTGGGTGATCAGATCCCCTTCCCGCAGACCTGCTTCGTTCGCCGGGCCCCCTTCCTCCACGTGCTGCCAACAACAAGGGGGGCTGCTTTGAGAAGGGGAACGTGCAAGACCACTGGCCCAGATGGGACTCAAAGCCCATCCATGTCACTTTCTGTCACAGCCAGCCTCAGCTGTTTCAGAGAAAGGTGAAAGAAACCACCCCTGGCATAGCCAAGCACAAAACCATAAAGCGCCCTCCCACTCCTCCCCAGCATCCACCAGTCTCATCCCAATCCAAGGCAGCCAGGATGGTTAAGCTGATCGAGAGACCAGCTCTTCCCAAAGCAAAGGGCTCAACACACTTCCAAAAATTTTACAGCACTCAGGAATGTTACCCAGATGCTCTTGATTTCCAGACAAACATTCAGTCTTTTTCAATTTCTTTGCCATCCCAAATCCAGCATCTTTCCATGTACATGCTGGAACCCAAAGTGGCCAACAGACTTTCAAGGAAGACTCTGTCATGTGTTTAAGGTGCTTATATTGCATCTCATCCCAAACAGTTTCTTTTTCCACTTTCCATCCTTTATTAACATATCCAACACCAGACTTCTCCCCTGTGCACACACTGCCTTTCCCCTGTCCCTGGTCAGGAAGGTCTCCTCCTTCACCATGAGGAGATAGATGTGCAGGGCAATGCACATCTCTCCCTCTAGCCAGGAAAGATTCCAAACCAGTATCTTGGAAAACTCAGCATTGTTCAAGAAAAGCAAGAGGGGGCAAAGCAAAAATTCAGTTTCAGATTATTTCTCTCAGAATGAGTGTTAAATAAGGACCAAAGCATGTGAAGTCCACATTATCTAATGAACACAGAAGTGCAAGGAAAATGAATCACCTTTACCCTACTGCACTCTCCCTATCTACACAATCCTAACAATACTGCTTCAGGGAATGGATCATTCCTACAAGTCACCTACACTAACACAAAAGGAATACAGAGATCAAGTACCAGCAGTAGTGAGAAGGAAGTGATACAGACATGGAAACCAGACCTTTTAGCACAGCTCACAACTAAGCCAAGAGCTAAATCCCATGGCAATCAGCATAGCAGCAGTGATGCTTTAAGGCTTGTAATCAATTCCAAGCAACTGCTTGGAAAACCCCAGCAGACTGAACTGATCAGAAGCAGGTTATAATCACTAACACAAGTCTGAATAAATTAGCTGTAATGGGCCCTCATGCAACAACCCCAATAAAGAGAGAGAGGGTATGCACACAGAAACATGCTTTAAAGGATGTGCTGCAGGTGAAAGAAGGTGGATTCATGTAACCAGGGAAAAAAGAGGGAAAGAAAAATTGCTGTGGTTCTGTGATGGCCTTGAAAACTACCAGAAAACCCAAAGTGCTGTTATTTATTTGTTTGTTTGTTTATAAAGAGTTCCCCCCACCCCAAACAAAGATAACTTTGGGTGTGATTAAGGAGAGAGAAAACAAGGCGGCAAAACACAATTCCTGAAGCTAAGCCCCACACCCCTGGCTAGACGCATTAGTGGCCCCAAGGGTTCTGTTTGCAGAGCAGCAGAGACCTACCCAGACCATGTGATGCACAGTGTAGATGTCACTGTCACCCATATAGACACGAATGGCGCGCAGAGTGAAACCGTATTTCTTTCCAGCCCGATGGATGATGATTGGTGGTTTCAGGTTTGCGATAGCAGGAGAAAAGTCGCGGCTGGGTGAGGAGTCCCTCGAAGATGGGTTGGAGGAGAGAGAATGAGGTGACATTGGACTGGCCAATGGAGAACACGTGTGGTGATCTACAGTGATGACACAAAGGTGGGCAAAAATTAGGGAAACAGGCCTCCGAAAGAGAGAAAATTCTTGTTAGAGAGCAGCTATGAAACCATATCTTCCAAAGGGCTTAAAGCTGGTGGCCTTCACCAGAGCTGGGTCTGTCTGCAGCTCCAACTAGCTCAGGCTTTGTAATACAAATAGAAGAGTTTCCACAAAGGCACATTTGGAGCTGTACATTTATTGCACTGCTCATACAGAACTATGGTTGGGTCACAGTGTTTTCTAGTTCTCTTTCCAGGATTTACAACCCATGAGCATTTGCCCCAGGCACAATCCTGCAACACCCCATTTCCAGGTTATCGTGTATTATCCTCCTCCAAATGTCTCTAGATCTTGGTGCAAGTTACACATTGGTGCTGAGATAAATCCAAGTCAGTTAGTATTAACACAAAAGGAGTGAGTAGGTGATCAGAACACAATTATGTCTAGGCAGTTTTGGTAGTGTTTTAAATTCACAGGGGCAAAAATATTTAACCCTGAAATAATAGTTACTGCAGGGACTTTGCTACTGAAAAGCAACATCACAAGTGTACTTTTGAGTGAGTTTCCCAGATGAACAGCCATGGGCTGGGCTATCAAGATAAACTACCTGGCTCTGCTTGCTGGTGGTACAACATCCACTTTTTAAAGTACAAAGCAAATAAAATCTCTCATTTTATAGTGAGGCTGGTCAACATCAGTAAAATAAACCCAAAGAGCAGGAATACTAAATGCAGCTGTAGAAGGTAATCTCTATTCCATTAAGAAACACCTGCTGAATCGCTCAGCACATATTTACCTGGCAGATGAGAGCAGCTCTGAAAAAACCTTTGCTGGGTGATTAAATACACATTTTAGAGGTTTTCATGAGGGAGTTCGTAGTTCAAAAAGCAACCCATGCCCAAAGCACAGGAAATGTGATGTGCATCACCACGAGGCTGCCAAGAGCAGGTGCAGTCCTGCCTCCAGCTCACTGCTGGGAGGAACAGGTGGGCATTGCTCATGACCCAGCTGCATTCCTGCTCCCATCTAGGCAGGACCAGGCACAGCCCTAGAAATACAGCATAGTTTTATCCTCTGGAAAGGGACAAAATCCCTGTGGGAGAAACTCCTTCTGCTGAACCAGTCTGTCACAGCTCAGTATGGCTGAGCTGCTCTCTAGGATCGCCACCTGGCATCAGGAACTGTAAAGGTCTGGTTTTGCTTGTAGGCAGAGCTGGGCCAACAAGGTGAGCAGCTCAGCGTTGACTTAGTGAGTTACTTACACTGTTCAGTTCTTGAACATTCAATCTCAACCAAGTTACCTGGGGTTTCTGAAACTTCCCAGTGTATAATAGTGTTTCATTCCCAAACAGCGCTGTAGTCAGCATGTGACCTCAAAAAACAGCACCTTGAGGGTTAAAATCATTTTGCATCTCTACACCTCCTTGCTGCACCATTGTCTAGAGACCAGCTAGGAATCAATTTAAACAAAACCAGGGGAAGAGCAGGGCCCAGCTGCCATTGGCAGAAGCTTCAGTCAGACCACATACACAAGACTCCTGTCTGTAGCACAGCAGTGCTCATCAACCTGCGAGCAGGAAATATTAAACTCATTGTAAAACTTAGCTCTCTCCCCTCCTGCCAGCCAAGGCATTATTCCAGGAGAGCAAAGGGGGAGGATCTGTCTGCAGACCTTTTGTTTAGTGCTTGCAGATTCTGACAATGCCTCACTCAAGGCATTTCTTACCTGAGGGAATCAGGAGAGACAAGGCAGTAGCAGATGCTGATTTAATCACTTTATTGACAGGTCTCGAGGTACGTTTCTCCCCTGATTCCCCAGAGAGCAACCTGTGCCGTGCCCGCCGCACTGCCAAATCGCTGATGGCTTTTGGAGTGGTAAAGTCTGGGCCTTCATTGCTATTACTGCGAGCTCGTGGATCAGAGAAATCTGCAGTGCTCCCAGCTACAGTTTAAATTAAAACAGATTAGAACCACAGGGAATTCCTAACAGTCTATTCCCCTACAGGCAAAATACATTAAATCAAAGTCATGTTTACATGAAGTCCAAGAGTAAATTTTCCTAAGAAGAAACCCCAGGGCTTGAATTTTTATTTACAGAAATGGTGTTATTCTGAACACAGAAAATTAGCAGCTTCTATTCTGTGGAAAAGCTCACTAATGAAACACATTGCTCAGTGGCAGTTCCATGAATTCTAAAGCCACGGTGCACTTCTGCACACCATTTCAATGGGATCGTTCACAGATGAAAACAGGTTTATAGAAAGTGCTGCATTTTTACAACCAGCAAGAACTGTCAATCTTTAAGTTTAAACTGCCTGTAATAGAAGAGCCAGGTTCTACTGGAGTTGCACATAAAAAATCCACTTTAAGAGAATGCTAAGGTACTCAAGTCAGAGAAAGTAAAAATGTGGATTGCAAAGGCAATCTTAATTTGCCCCCTTCTGTGCACCATTGCAATTTAGTCTTGAATTTCTTAACCTGCTATAATTATATATAAAATGCAAAGTAATCTTGAAGATCAGACCAGGCATGTAACAACAGCAGATGCTGGGGGTTGGGGGTCCTGTGCTCAAGGCCGGTGCCTCAGTCCCCCATGTGATACCTTAAAGGAGCACTGTGAAAATACAGTAATTAGAATTTACAAGGTGCTTAGAAATGAAAGTGGTGAGCATCACAGCAACTCCACAAGGGAAATTAATCATTCTGTCTTCAAAAGCAAATTTTAAGCAGTATGCAATAAATAAAGCCTAAGGGCCACATTTTGAACAATGAGGACAGAACAAAACATTGATCATCGTTATTTAAGTGGGCAGCATTGCTCTGCATACTAAGTGAAACAGGAAGTATCATGAAAATAAAAATTCAAAGCACCATTCCCATAGATCTCAGGACCAGATGCTTGTTCAACATTTAAGAGCCACAGAGTTTCAAATCAGGCTCCCAGACAATGAGGAACCCAGATTTGGAGGCTGCATGGGAAAAGGTGCCATATAAATTAGAGGAGCACTCTGAGACAGTGACAGGAATTAAATTCCTTTCAAGCCTCTGACTTGGGGACACTGAAACTCTGCTATCCCTCGATTCCATGCACTAGATCAAAGACTGCTCTAATGTATTGAGCTCAGGGGAGCAGGCTGCCCAGGAGAACTTCATTTTTGCCAATCTCACATTGCAGATACTGGAATTAGCAATGGAACTGTTCTTGCCATTTTTAATAGCATGTTTCTAGGCTCTTAGCATTGAGAACCCACTTCACTTATGGCACCTATGCCAAGCCAGTATGAGGCAGCTTCCTTCCTCCACTCTTGCACCTCTTCTTTACATGATGGCAGCACTAGGCCTCTTCAGGGAGCATGGGAAATGAAGGGGAATGGGACAATTATGAAGGAATTTCACAGACTGAATTGCAGAAGAGGAATAATAAGATGTGGGAATCTTTGGGTTTACTCTGGAGGCAAATTTCTTCTAAGGCATTTCCACCTTCTGCTATCAGTCCCCTATCACATCTGCCCAGTGCACCTCCATTCTTGCTGCCATTCTGACTACTTCCTCAGTACTCCTTTCCTCTCCATTCTCAATGCATCACAATTGCTTTGCCTGCTTGCTCCCAGTTTCTCCCAGCAACTTGCTCCTTATTCCTTACCCAGTTATTCCTTGTTATTCAGTCCTACAATCTAGTCCTTCCCCTAATAATGCCTTCTTTCTCAAATTTTCTTTTGCCAACCTTCATTTAAACTTCCCCTCTTTCTTCCATTGTTCCAAACTTCCTTTTTTCCCCTCCTTACTACTTCCCAGCAGTTCCCAGCTCTGGCCTCCTCTGTTCTCAGTAACAAGCAGCTTCAACCCCTTGTCTTCTCAATACCCTGAAATGGGCAGGAGCTGGGAACACTCCAGCATCCAGAGCCCAGTCTGCACTGCAGCAGCCCAGGGCACCACCACAAGAAGGTTCAGCTCAACCCAGAGCTGGAGAAAAGCCCCAGGACAGTCAAAGTTGCTGAGAAATCAAACACGGACTTAAGAGCCACTCTACTAATTTTAGGCTGCGCTTTTCTAAGACTGCAACTGGATGAATTTCATCACTTTTTGGCTGTTAAAATAAGTAGCATGTCCCTGACACAAGTCCCACTTCCCCAGCATATTTCAAGTCTCTCCAAACTCTTGGGATGAGCAAAACCACAGGAAGCAGAGATCTGTTGGTATGGCTGACACCCACGTTCTCCAGCTCCAACTCAGCAGTGATTTGTTCTGATTAATGCTTAAATTTATGCTGTCTCAGGTAGGCACCCAGTGGTTGTAAGTAGGCACAGATCATATGAATCTCAAGCATGAGAAGACCTAAATCAATTTGAAGTGACAGGACTGAAATCCAAGATGCAATTTTGAGGAGACGAAACCACTGGCATTATTTCAAAGGCAAGCACATCCATAAAACTCCACTAAAATATCTACTTAGCAGGAGGCAGTCACACCCCGAGCCAGTTTTACAGAGTTAATCCCTGCAAGGTGATTAAGGTGCTCCCTGGGGACCAGGACACCCCACACCAAGCACGTACCTGCCAGCGTTGAGGTGGTGGCCGTGGAGGGGGTGGTGGCTCCAGCGTCCCCTTCCAGCGGCAGCTCGTGCTCCACAGGCTGCTCTGGGATGGGCACGGGCAGCCCCTCCCGAGCCTGCACCGTGGACAGCAGCATCCCCTCGGACTGGGGCCGTTTGAGGGCGGCCCCCTCGTCCTCGGCGGAGATGGCGAAGCGCGGCATGTCCAGCAGCCCCGAGCAGCGGCGCCGCACCGTCAGCGGCGGGCTGGAGTCGCTCTCCGTGTGCGACGACTCGGACATGGACAGGCGCTTGCGCAGGCTGCGGGCAGAGGGGACACGAGGCAGGGCAGGTGAGTGACACAGGTGAGCCAGGGGATGAGTGACCACAGGCGACTCAGGGGATGAGTGACCACAGGTGATTCAGGGGATGAGTGACCACAGGCGACTCAGGGGATGAGTGACCACAGGCGAGCCAGGGGATGAGTGACCAGAGGTGAGTCAGGGCATGTGAGTGACCCCAGGTGAGCCAGGGCATGTGAGTGACCCCAGGTGAGCCAGGGGATGGATTGATCCCAGGTGAGCCAGGGGATATGAGTGACCCCAGGTGACTCAGGGGGAAGGACTGACCCCAGGGAGTCAGGGGATGGACTGATCCCAGATGAGCCAAGGGATGTGAGTGACACCAGGTGAGCCAGGGCATGTGAGTGACCCCAGGTGAGCCAGGGGATGGACTGATCCCAGATGAGCCAAGGGATGTGAATGACCCCAGGTGAGCCAGGGTATGTGAGTGACCCCAGGTGAGCCAGGGGATGAAAACAGGGCACAGACCAAACTCATGTGCCTGAAGCCAACTTCAGATGAAATTTGGTGGCCAGGCTACAACACCAGGAGTTAAAATAACAAAGGCTTGGGCCACCACCTGAGTTTAGATTTCCAATTGTAAAGCTTCTATGAAAGTGTCTTGGGTTGCAATACAGGATGTGGCCAGAAATACGTATTCTATCAGCATCTGTTGAAGCCAGGTGGAGCAGTCATCCTTATCTCTGTGGCACATATTATCTGCTAATGGGCCATCTTTAAAACCAGGTTGGGCAGCCATCTTTATCTTTTCCACAACCCTCCAGGATGATATCATCTGCTGCTGGCCCATTCAGTCCCACTGTATGACTGATAAAACTCCATCATCCCACTGGGAGATGCTCCAGCCAGGGGAGGAGCCAAGCCTTTCCTACCTAGATAAAAAACTGAGATTTTGGACACCAAGATACCTTCTTTTCACTGGATTCCAGAGGAAAGCCAGACCTTTCCACATCATCTCTGAACCTTCAGAGGAAAACTGCACCTTCTGCAGGAGCACTGCTTCAGCTGAACCACATCTGCCACTGCAGGAGGATGCACCCACCATTTAATGGGACTGCTACCAACACCCTGACTGACTGACGGGGTGTCAGCTTGAATTCTGACTCTGTCAGTGTTTTGGGATTGTTCTTTGTAATACTGTATTTCTATTTTAATTTTCCTAGTAAAGAACTGTTATTCCTAAATGCCATATCTTTGCCTGAGAGCCCCTTAATTTCAAAATTATAATAATTTGGAGGGAGGGGGTTTACATTCTCCATTTCAAAGAGAAGCTCCTGCCTTTCTTGGCAGACACCTGTCCTTCAAACCAGGACAGAAAGGATAAACCCGAAGAAAAATATGAACATGATATTAATTTTTTTTTTTTTTTAAATCACAATTGCAGAATGCAAATCATCCTCCATGTTCCTTTTGGAATTAGATGGATTTTTCTTTCAAAATTGCTCTAAATTAGAAGCCAGGAAGGCCTAATGCAAAACAAAGTGCATCTCAGTTATGAGTGTAATTTGTAAAACGTTTTTAAGAGAGTCATACAGACCATGTCAGAGCTACATTTTATGCTCTTTCTAATGCCAAACATTAGTGTAAGTTTTACAGGGGTTGCACAAAAGATATGTCCCTTTTATAAGGTAAGTTTTCACTAATGCCAGAAACATGGCACGTATCCAAATTCTGGATACTTATATATTTTACTGACATTTTTTATTAGAGCACAAGATTTCTTGGGCATATTCTGAACTTTTGAAACTTTGAACTTTCCTAACGATTCCTCCACTTTGCAACAAAAGGTCAAAGCCTGGCAATGCCAGAATTTGCATTAATTTAAGAAAAAAACCGATGTGGGTACATCTCTGGCGTAACATGTGAAATCTGCCCTTAAGGTTGGAATACCTTTAAATTCATTAAAAGTATTTGCTACAGATTTAGAAGATCTTAGTACTTAACTGGATACATTTAAGGACTGTATAGCTTCTACTTTTAGCTATTCAATCCAGGCTTCTTCTGTGGAAATACACACACCTAACACTGGTAACAGAAAGTTTTGCCTTTCTCAGCTGCTGTGGGAAAGCAGAAGACTCATCTGCACAGAACTCACATTTCAGGAGAGCCGATGACCCAGCTGCGGTCCCGGCTCTTCAAGCCCCCCAGGCTGTCCAGCCGATCATCCTTCTCCTCGCTCAGGCTCCGTTTGGTTGGTGGTGGAGTCTTCCTCTCCTCGTGGATGGAAAGTCGTTCCATGCTGCTGTACACCTGTGTGCAGCAAAAGAGCCTTCTGTGCAGGGAAAAATCAACCCACAGGGCCTTTTCTGAGCAAAGGGAAAAATCTCCTCTTGAAATTTCCCCCTAAAAGCTTGAACTTTGTAATGTTCTTTGACCAAGTAACACAGTACAGGTGTGACGTGCTCAAGGTGTGCCAGGGAGGAAAGGAAAAAGGCCCAGCTTCAGAAAAACTAAAATACTTTTTTACAACAGCACCCAACACCTCTCCTTTGAAAACGCAAGAGAAATACTGACAAACTTTGTGAAATTACTTTGATGTTTGGTTTTAACGATTCTCAAATCTAAGAGGAGCTATTGCTAGAGACAGCTGCACAACTCTTGAGGGCTGGCATCTGGATCTTGAAATCTTACTACACAAATTCACTTCAGTGATAGGCATCATGCTCATGACCCCATTTCATTATCATCAGTCTATCAGCATTGCCCCAAGCTTATTTCAGAACAAAAAAGTCCTGCCCTCCTCAAGGAATCTACTATAATGCTGACAGCTTAATGAAAGTGCCTTTCTTGGTTTTACAGACGTCTTTAAATAATTAAATGATTAAGCAAAAAAATCCATCCTTTTAAAACTACACTTGACTGTGGACCTAATTTACATAAGAAGAGATTAATGAAAATAATGTTATTAAAAATTCAGAGCATCAACAAGATAACTATTAATAAATCATATGGCTGAATTGTCAGACAAGAATTTCAAAACATAATGAGCCTTTTATGCCTCCCACATTACAAATGCTGTATAATTTTCCAGGTCTTAAAATAAATTCATTAAAAGTGAACTTTCTCTCTTTGTGGCAAAAACATTGAACCCTAAAGAAAAGCTTCAGTCTAACAAATGAGTAATACTCATGGTGAGCAAAGGCAGAGAAAAGAAACTCTTACATACTCACGAGAACTTTTTCAAAACACCAACTAATCCTCAGGTTCAATTTTAAACATACTTTTAGTGATGCAAATCAGGAGCAACTCCATAAAATTAAGAGTAACTGTTATTTAAACCACAGTAGCCTGGTTGAGGACAAAGAACAAACTGGTCCTTAAAAACTGACTTCAGCAGTGGAAAACCGAAATACTCTTCAGAGCTCCCAAGTAAAATTCCTACTCCCATCTCACTAAGAGGGAAATACAATTCATAAAGTGGCTGCCTCTAAACAGCATTTCTTCTCCCTTCTGCCCCTCATAAACATATGTAGTCCTTTCCTTCTAGGTATATATTTGAAAACACCATAGGTTTTATGTTTCGTAGAACTCAAGTAATTTTTGCTGATTTCCTCTGGACTCCCTTTTATTGGTCCATGTTCATTTTCAAGAACATTGCCCAGTACAGACCAGCATACCCCAGCAGTGGCCTTCCTACTGGTAAGCACAGTATGGAAAATTATTCAATAATTTGGTACATCTAACTTGTGAAGGACTATGTGCTGACAGCCATCTCTTTGAAACTGTCACCTTGCCTTTTGCTCCTCAGGCTCTGTTTGAGACAATGAGTGATGTAAACTTCACTGATGTTCTTACTCCTTTGATTTTAGACCCTTATTCCAAATGTCAGAACCTATTTTCATCCCATTCTTGTCACCTATGGAAGGTGCTTTCAAAACGACACTGCTCAAAGCAAGTAAGTTTTGGATACTCCCTATGCCAGCATCCAGGTCATTGGTAAAAACATCAAACTGTATCAGATGCAGAAGAGACCTACACATATACTGGTGAAACATTAAAAAATACGAATTGTCATTCTCCAACTATTCTGGTACTCACCTTCTAACAGGCCACAAAATACCACAGAATGAACAATGCAATGTTTTCTTTCCTCAGTGAATACTGCACAGCATGAGATCCCACAGAGCATCCACATGATTAAAATCTGCCCCATACAAAGCAAAGAAACCATGCTCCTCTCTAGATTGCTTTCTTTCAACAAGTTAGCATGTCCCTACCTTGCTGAACCTGGGTGAGCACGAAGAAAACTGCCGAATTTCCACGTGATCATCATCATTAGTGTCCTCCTCCTCTTCTGAATCCAGGTGCTGGTACCGCTCTGAACGGGCTGGGAACGAGACATGGCACTTACATCAGTGTGGGGAGTGCTGGTAACTCACACCTCAAGCATTGCTACTGGTCTGCTGAAAGCACTTTGAATGTTTATACACCATGCAGGGCATTTCCCTTAATACTGAAACATATCCAGCCAGTTTTTGTTCATCCCATTCAATTGCCAGTGAAGAATATCTCCTTGGCACTGAATTTATCTTATCCTGTCAGCTGTATTCCATTCTGGAAGCAGCTGATACTCAAAAGGTGTCCAATCCTGCAGACCCTTCATGGTAGGGATATTTCTTCCCTACAGCAAACAATCATGTGGAAGGAAACATGGAAACAATTCACTGTCCAACTTTCCAATAAACAGCTTTTTGATACTACAAAGTCTGTCCTGCATATATACATACAAGCCTACTTAAAAAAATAAAAATATTTACCCCAAAAGAAAATCTCCTCTTTTTCCTCCTGCAACTAGGAATAGGATTAGATTTTGTGAAAGAAAATGGGCAAGCAGCCAATATGCAAAGCTATTTTTAATGCAAAAACTTCTTCCAAAGAGATTTCGTGCTTTGAGATTTGCAGCACCGGATTTCTAAGCCAGCCACACTGGATTTTGTGGGGTGGGCACTAATAAGTTTGGCTACAGAAAGCTGATAACTACACAGAGCCAAATTTTCTGCACCACATCAGCCAGAAAGCTACTTTTATAAATTCTAACATTTTCTGCATTAGGGTTTATAACAGCAATGCCAGCTCCAATCAGTGTCCATGTGAGATATTTCCTGACATGAGAATTCCTGCCTTTATAAAGGACTCACATCAAGGTCACCCTGATACTGAGTGTGCCTGGGCACATGGGGAGTTTCCCATCCTTCTGGGAACTTGACAGACCCAGTGGTTTTGGTTTTATCCACCAGGATCTTCTTGTGGCTGCTGCACTGGGCCTCTGCCAGTTGCTGACCCAACTCAGTAACCAAAGTTCCCACATCCTGTAAGTCCAGTCAGTGGTGAGAACACCCCACCACATCAGTTTTTCCATGTATGTTGCACCAGTACAACCTCAATACATCTAGAAAACCCCACCCCTCTGCACAGCTTGACTCCAACTGCAGAAACCACACAGAGATTTCTCAATCCATCTCCTTCTCCCAGTCCTACCTCTCCAAACAAGCCCCAGCCTAAAAGCCCCTTCCCCAAACTGGAAGAGCACTATCTAAATGGAATCACACTGATTGTGCAGCATGAGAGTCAAAGAGCTGCTCTCTCCCTCCTTTCACCCTCAGCAAAGCACAGGAGCAGAGCAAAAATGTGCTTCACACAGATTCAACCAGTCCCATGGCCCCAAGATGGGAGAGATTCCACTGATGTGGAGCAGAAATTTCTGTATCTTGGAACTGAAACAGCCAGTATCCTATTCTGCAGCTGGAGAGGAGGAAAGACCTCACCCTGACCAAGCCCTTTCCACCTGCTCAACTCCCCAGGTTAAATGAGAAAACTTAGGGAGCAGAGGCTCTGGGAACAGAGATCTCTCCATCCCTCCTGTGATGCTCCTCTCTTCTCTCCCAAGAGCACTGACTCTGGTGCTTATCTTGAAATACCAAGAATCTTACACAGCACTGATACCATGGCAGTTCCCAGACATTTATACACACCAGAGAGACACTTCATATCTCATTAGGGTTACTAATACTAAAATAAAGTGATACACTTGCAGTGAAAATAATTCAAATTACTTCAAATTTCTTAAGAATTTTCCCCATATACTTGTCTTCAAGGTCTAGGGTTTGTTTTGGGTTTTTTTAAAAACATTTATTGGCTGAAAACACTCACTAGGGAATGATCATATTGCTCAAAAACTCAAGGAATTTGGATTTACAAAATGCATTGGAAGAAGTTTAATGAACCCAGCATGACAATGGCAGCACCTCTCACTCCAGGCCCATGGCTGGCAGGACCATAGGCACCAGTGAAAGGCCAAGTGACTCCAACAGCAACATTTTTTCATTTAAAATCAATTTGCCTTCAAAGAAACCTTGCTTGGCATTCAACAGAAACTTTTTTAAGCAATTTCCATCAAGTGTTTTATTCAATTTCTAAAATTACTTATCTCTAATAATTTCAAAAATGAAATATGCACAAGAAATATGATGCTGTTTAGGCCAAATCTTGAATCTTACTGTCAAAATAGCTCGTGTCATCCTCAGATTCCAGCTGTGGGATGAATTCAGCTTTCTGCCGGAGTAATCCATTCCAGTCCAAATCTTTAAAGAACCGATGCTGCTTCACTTCAAAGGCACTACCTGAAATAAGCACCTTTTATTGCAGAGTATTTCTTTCAGCATTTGCATGACATGAAAAACAAACCCGAAAAATATCAAGAGCCTAAGAGAATGTACTCGAGTATTTTAAGTCACACATTTTCCAGGAATTTTGAGAAACAATTTATCCTTCTACCAAAGTTGTCATGCAGGATAAAGCCTGAATAAGATCTTCTCCTTCCCACCTCCTCTTCCTGTTTAACAACAACACAGATGCTGAAAGACAGCATCTGCTGTTGCACTCCACAGCGAGTTGCAAGATTAAGAGCTAACACCTTAATTTAAAATTTTCAAACTCTAAATACCATCTTGTTCATGACTGAATAAAGAGAGCAAACTCTGAGAGGCACTTAGAATGTGAGTGACAACTCACAACTCCACTGTTGTGAATAAACCCATTCATGTGCCTAGAAAAGACAGGGCTCACCTATCTTCTTGAATTAGTATCTTTTGTTATTAAGATCAGAAGCTCGGGTACCCAGAAGGAAAAAGTAAAGACTATCTGTCTACCAGTTTATGCATTTTTTTTTCATATGAAATTAAAATTCATGGCAGATACTACTGTCTTTTTAGAAAAGAAAAGAGCAGAGGAAAAGAGATAAAAGGGTTGCTGAGTGCCAGTGGCACTATGACATGCCAAGTGAAACAGCAGTCTCAGCACTACAGGTATATAAGAAATCAAAAAAAATCAGTCCATCAACTCATTTTATAAGGCTAGAAACTCTACATCTTTTCCATGACAGCAACATCTTTCAAGTACATGGATTTTAAGTAGAGAAGTACATGTGAAAACCATCTGATATCATAATTAATTCATGATCTATTTATCACCCTTGTGTGCACATGTGCTAAGTCTGCTGAATACACGTGCCTTTTGGAACTGTTATATTTTTATCTCTAAGCTTTTTTTTATCCTTTAAGTGTAGTTTCGAATTGAAAATCCCAAATTAAATTAAACTAATCAAATCAATGAAAGATGAGCTGCCACGTGAAGCCACAGTGTTGCACAAATTACTTTAAAACAAGAGCGTAGCTAGAGATTATTTACTATTATCTACTATGAGGAAATGAGAAGTGTTGGCTTGCAAAACTTTAAATCTGACATTATAATACAGAAAGACTGACCACGTATCTGACTTTGCCAAAAAGATTATCAGACTTTGCTGTATGTTTGGAGAATTCTACACTTCAGGCCTCTAGGAATGGGAAAATTTTCATTTATTTTATTACACCCAGGAATTCACATCCATGGCAGGGATTAAGCCCCTACTCAAAGAGAATTTCAGAGAAATCTGATTATACACTGTTCAAATGGAGACACAACCCTCAAGCCTATAATGGAGCAGCATAAACCAAAGAAGTGATGTTGCCAAGCTGACAGTGCCCCCTTCCAGCTCCCCAGACAAGACAGTAATATCTGCCTGGCTCATGGACATTTGACACTAATTCCCAGAGCTCCACCACACTGAATCCAGTATAAACTGCTCCCCAGCTCTAGATGAGCAATCCTCACCACGATTGGGTGTGCATCACTGGCAAGGTAGCTTCATCCCCTGCTTCTGGACAGTGTTTCCTGCGTACAGGGCTCTTACCTGTTCCCATTCTTTCCAGAGGATTTTGGCGGAGAAGCTTAGAAATGAGGTCCTGGGCATCTGGTGGCAGTGCATCATCTCCTTCTGGCCAGGCAATTTCATCTGGGGACAAAAAGAGACTTGACATTTTCCACCAGCTTCCCAGCTAATTTGAATAACCATTCACATTCCTATACCTCAAAGTGCAGCATTGAGAACTACCCCAGAAGCGTAAATACCTTGAATTCAGCAGCTTAATATAATTCAAGCATTGACATTTTTCAAAATGCATAAAATTCAGCATCAGCTAAAGCTGCTGTCAATCCAAGCAGTGCTTGTGAAGAAAAAAAAAAAAAAGCTTTAAGGACTCTATTAATAAAGTATGAAATGGGACTTCCACGACAATCCATAAACAAAGACAGTGACAATACTGTGGCTGTATCTCCTGCCTGCACATTCCATAGTTGTTATACTTGGAACAGAGAGAACAATTCACAGGTAACGATTTCATGCATCATATTCAGTGCTTTGCTGAAATTTGCTTTTTACAAAGGACATTTGCCAAGTGTGTTAAAAATTTACTGCTTCAGAAAGCATTCCCAATAGGAAATTATTTCACTGGCATATTCACCAAGTGAACACAAAGCAATTTTCTGTCCAACTCCAAGCACGAGACAGGTTTAAAAAGCCACAAGATGTGAAGGTACTGAGTACAACGACTTCAATGTATTGTGCTCAGAATTTCCTTTCATTTCACTTATACAAAATTAATAATTGACTAGCATTTGGACCTACAAAAACAATAATCAAAATCAGCCTGAATTACACCAGTTGGTGGCTACTCCTTTAATATTCTCTATCATTTAAGTTAAAAGACAGAACAGAAAAATCCCCAAATATTTTTCCTCAATCCCACAAGGATTTATGTGACTCCCACACCATGACAGAACTATTTAGGAAGGTGTTAAGCAACACAAAAAGTTTCCATAGCTGAAATCAGATGGAACCTGCTTTGACACAGAAATTCAGAAATAGTAAAATTGAACCCCACTATTTTATACCTAGCCCTTTCTGACTAAACTGTGGATCCTCAATTAATTTCAAAGCACATTCTGAAATCCCTTCAGAGCCAGAGCAGAAACTTACCACTGATCACTTGTCCAAACAGCTCTTCAGGTGTGTCCCCAAAGAAAGGAACACAGCCAACCAGGAACTCGTAGAGGATGATTCCCATGGCCCACCAATCCACAGGCTTCCCATAGCCCTGGCGCAGGATCACTTCTGGTGCAATGTACTCTGGAGTCCCACAGACCTCAAGAGAAACATGCAAGAGAGCAACACATTCACCAATTGCCAAATTCATGTCAAAGCTTATTTTGTCTTTTTTTTTTTTTTTTTATTTTCCTTTCTTTACCCCCTTAGAGCTTTAAAAGGAAGTTATTAATATTTTGCCACTAACCACTTCATGCTGTGAACTACTTCCATGGAGCAAGAGTCTATATTTGAAGAACACATTACCTGCACAGAAATAACATCACATGAAATTAAATGTTCCTAGTGTGGACATGCCAGCTAAGTAGTTCTTTGGTGTATGCACAGGAAAGCATATGGGAAAAATGCATATTCTGTGTGTTTAGGTCTGACAGCTTGATGGATGTCTGCTGGCACAGCTACAGCTATCAGGAATTGAGTTTTGACAAACCTCTCACATCTCTGTGCTAACAGAATTTAGTTTCACAGATGCAGAATTAGCAGCACAGCATGATTACACACTTCAGCCTTAATCTTGGGAGGTACAGCTGGCATGGACAATGGCTAAGGAAATTACTTTGGAAGATCTAAATTGCCTGGGGCTTAGAAACAACAACAATAACAAAATAGTTGTAAAAAATATAACACTGTAAAGTGCAAGAATCTGATCTAATGACCATGGGGAGTTCTGCTAGAAAAAGCATCCTTACTCAGAAGCAAAGGAAGACAACACCACAGGATAATTATGAATCAACATTTGGCACAACTAAAAATTCAGCTGAAAAATTCAGCTGTGATCCTGAGTATTTTCAGAAGAGAGAAGCATTTTTCAATACCATTATACAAGGCACTGGTGAGCTGCAACCAGAACAGTTCCTTCAACTATGCCCAGAAAATATCAACTCAAACAGAAAGAGTTACATGGAAGAGCTATTCATTCAGCAAAGGAAAATCTATCTTGTTAGCTACAAGAACTTAGCTGGTAAAGCCTAGCAAAATGAAGGCAAAGGAGAAAAATTACCCTTAGTAAATATCATGGGGAAAAAAATCAGTGTTCAAGCCGTTAGACAAAATTACAAGAAACATATGCCATGAACTTTCTAAGTACCAGAAGGGGGAGATCGTGGAACAACCTTCCAGCAAAATCCATGTTACATCCCTAAACCAACTTCTGTTTACACTGCTGCCTGGGCCACCCTTGCAGCACCCTAAACTAAGCTGAAGTCCATGACTCCAAAACAAGAAGCTGAAATAACAAACAATGTCAATTTGTGTACAAACATGAGAACAGACTTGTATTTTTTCCTCCCATTTCACAGTGCACAGCACAGCATCAAGGCAGAGAAGGAGTGCTACAAACTGATTCTGTCCCAAGACAGAATCCTGCATCTGATCCCACATCAGCAGACAACATTTTTCAGCTTACCTGCTTGTCCAGGAATTCTCTGGTATCCTTCTCAATGTGGCCCTCATAAAGATTAGTTGTAAGACTCATTAACCCAATTTTGGACAGTCCAAAGTCTGTTAGTTTAATATGACCCATTGAAGTTATTAGGAGACTAAAAGAAAAAGAAGTAAAATAACGAAACATTAATTTGTTTCCCAAAAGCAATTTAAAACAAAAAGATAATGTGAGGGATGATCTCAGTGTTAATCCCTGTTAAACTCCCAGAAAAAACCTCCCATGCAGCCAAATATCACACAGCAGACAAGGCATCTAAGAGTGAGACTATCTTCTGCCAAAACACCACCAGCAACAGCTTTGGGGTAATACCTGAAGACATTCTTCCCACCCCTTCTATCTGCTATCTGCTCCTACATCAGTAGCAAGAGATGCCATAAAACCTCATACATGTCGGATGCTGTTGAAGATCAATGCTGTCTCCAGCCCCCATGTCCTGTTGCCTACAGAGAAAGCCCCTGAAGGACTGGCTCTGTTCCCTCTGAGGGGGCAGAAACTTACTTATCAGGTTTGAGGTCACGGTGAACAATCCCATAATTGTGTAGGTACTCCAGTGCCAAAACAGTCTCAGCAAAATACATCCTCGCCATATCAACAGGTAGGGCACCAATGTTCTTGAGAAGGGTAGCACAATCACCTCCTAGAAAGAAAACATTTGCACATATGGCACATTGAAATGGCAAATATCAGCAAGAAAGAACAGCTGTGTCTGCAGTACAAGGTTAGACTGAGTTTTCTAAAGGCTGTCTCTCACAACCCTGTTAGGAGGAATTCTAAGATCTCTCTATACTCTGCCTTGAACTTAAAACAAATACCAAAATCCTAGGAAAATTGAGATCCATATATGTTGGGCAAACTTGGACAGGAATTGTACAGATGCTATTTGCAAACTGAAGGAAGCCTTGAAGAGATATAGCCTGTGGACCCTTGATTGAAGCTTCCTTGGGAACACTGGCCACACATTGCAGTCGACCGTCATTTCTACTTGCAAAGAGGAATTAATATTAAAATTTCCTATTGTCAATACATCTGATTTCATTCCACTAATTTATCTAAAAGAGCACTGATACAATAACTATAATCTTATTTCTCAAATATTCAGTCAAGCAAGCCAGGCATAAGAAATTAATCCTATCCACCAGTGGATATTGCTTATAATAAGATACAATGATAAAGTAAAATCAAATTATATTTCAAAGAATGAGCAAACCAAACAATTAATAAAACCAACACCAGCATAAAATGGCACTTTATTTTTAAAAAGGCTGCTAAAGAACAAAGACTTATGTTTCTTAAGTCTTTTTCTAAGTGGAATGTCAAGCAAATGTGCTATGGATCCAGCCACACCATCCCACAGGAGAGAGGGAGGGTTCCCTTTCCAGTGAAGATTGGAAAGTTCACAATGATTTCTGACCTCAGCAGTGAGGCTCAGCTCCACTGCAAACGTGTTGTATCATTCAGGGATTCACAGCCCACATCCATCCCAACCAAGGCCCCCTGGGAGGTGTGGATAACAACAGCCATACCTTCCACATACTCCATAACCATGCACAGGTGCCGCTTGGTCTCAAAGGAGCAGAACATGCTGACCACGAAGGGGTTCTCAGCAAAAGTCAGGATATCTCTCTCCACAAAGGCCTGCTGGATCTGGTTCCTCAGGATCAGGTTCTGTTTGTTGATTTTCTTCATGGCGAAACGCTGGCGGGTGGTCTTGTGCCGCACCAAATACACGGCTCTGCAAAACACCAAGAGGACAGGATCCACTTGCAGTTCAAATGGTTTGTTGTGGGTTTAGGTTTGGAGCTCTTTGTGGTTTTGTTGGGGTTTTTTAAACAGTGATGTTACTGTTTGGAATGGATCCTACAGACTTATCCTTGACTCTATAAAACCCCATTTCAGTGGCAAGCCTCCCCAGGAAAGCAGGAACCCCTGACACTTCCTTCCCAAAGCTACTGTACCTTCTTGACTAAAGCAGCATTTCTGCTGATGTGAGAAACAAGGAGATATCTCAAACACAAATGTCACAAATTTCCATAAGCACCATTGCAGAGCAGCATGTATTTTTCAACACTACGGTAACTACTTGGCTTAAAAAATAGTCCAAAATCTATGGAATCAGCACAAGTTCTTTCCAGGCCCCATAAAAATAATTTGACACAGCATTGTCACCAGGGATTTCCTTCAGTAAAGTATCTCTTACACTTCTATCATTTGCAGATCATTAGATTCCTGCACATTAATAATACAGTTTGCAAATAAAATTTTCATCTAGTCTGCCTGCCTTATTGAATCAGTACTTGTTTCCTTTTCTCTGGAGTACATTACATTTAATGTGGTATTGTGTCTCACCAGCCACTGACTATAAAATAAACCCAGGATAAAGACATGTGACTAACAGCAAAACTACCACTTCTCTCTACCCTTCTTACAAAGTTACATGGGGCTTGTGCAGAAATGTGACTGAAGAGATTTTAAATCTTTTTGCCTCATAATATGACTCTTCAACATGCTGCATTGTGTTTTCACTCACTAAAACTCATGCTTACACTTTTTCCACACATAATTTTTAAAAAGTGAGTTGTTGTTAACTAAGCACCCACTTCCACAAAACACTCAAGCACATGCTCAGGTTTTGTTGTTATGACCTTCTGAGTATCACTGCTTTTCAGGAATAGCCTAATGACCTCACTGGTAAGGATTTATGAACTGCAAAGAGTCAAGAACTGCCTTTTAAAATTCTGGATAGGTTTGTGTGTGCGGTTAAAACTAACTGGCTGAATTCATACTTGATTCTTCAATGGATAATAAAACCTAATAGCCTTTCTCATGTATTACTCCTCACAGTAGATTTACCCCAGTGTAATTCTAGCACCTCTTTTAGCATATCAAGTGTTCACAAACAGCCACATATGTTACATATATAACTTGAATAAATAAGAGAAATGGCATCTCCCAGAAGAATGCAGAAGAGACAACAACTGCAGAACCTCTGTAAGACCCAAGTGAAATTACTTCATGCAGTAATTACAGAACCCAGACATTTGCCAAACCTTGCTACAGCCCTTTGCTGGGTAGGACAATAACTGCATTTTCTTCTAATCCAAAGTCAAAAAGTCTTACCCATAAGCACCATTACTGATCAGTTTAATAGTTTCAAACTCTTCTTCAGATGGAGTTTTCTTTGACTGGACAGAGGCCCCACGGCTCTGGGGAAAGACAGCAAGAAAATAGAAATCAGGAGCAGGAATGACTTAATTCTATATGAGGTTTTTTTTGTCCTTTTCTTCTTAAGGCACCCATTAACTCAAACTCAATCCATTTCTGGGGTCCTCAGCTTTAGGACAATTGTCTGTATCCTTAGGGTGTTTGTAGATGCCCTCCACAAATTATTAGCACAAAAATCAGTGGATGTAAGATTCAGGTCCTTCCTTAATATTACATAAAAAAAAAAAACGAACAATAAAATAAGGATCTTTGAAAACTAGCCAGTTACATAATTAAATTTTTGCAGTGGTTTTACTGAAGTCAACTCTTTTCAATATCCATCACATTTTACAAATGTAGATACAAAGAATTCCTCCAGATGATTTTTATTTGTAACTCCAATTTTTTTTTTTAAATCCACAAAACTTGGTAATAATGCCTATTTCCATCTTTTAAGCATTTTACCACCACTGTATAAAGATTTTCACATTTTTATGAGCATGTACTCTAGTTTTAATAAGAGCTTTTAAATGTCAGTAATTTTTTTTTTTTTAAATTACAATTACTCTGCATTATAATTAATTCTTTACTGTAGACTACTTCTTTTGAGAAAAAAAAAAAGTGCTAGACAGAGTGAGTGTATTACTGCTTTACCTCGACTGAATCATCTGTCTCCGGAGTGTCTGGGCTGTCATAGCTATTCAACTGGGCCATTTCTGAAAAGAAAGAGGAAAGATTACTCCTAATGATCTCAATCAAACACCATTCTCTTTGTTTATACAAGAAAAAACAGAATTTTAAGAGGTGCTTGTAGATGATGAAGGACATTTTCTCCCTCTGTAAAAAGTCACCCCAATTATACAGTGATAACCTTTAACATCTTGTACGCTGCAGGCAGTATTTTATATAAAGATGAATATAATAAATTGTTCTAATTTCAGCCTGACTTACTCTAGATAGTTTCTATAATAAGTAAAAGCAATAAATGCATGTTTGGGGAAAGTGCTGCCTAGTTAATATTAAAACCCATTCCACACATATATGTCTGCATGTAGCCTGGTGGCACCTCTGTGCTCCAAGAAGAAAAAGCATCACATTTCAAACAGCTGCCCTCCACGTGACATGGCTGATTCTGCAAAACACTGAGCAGCAGCAAACTGTGGGAAAGTCACTTAGTTTGGGCTACTCAGCTGTCACAGGAGGTGCTGTAAACTTTGCAAGACCAAATCCTACATTAGCTATGAGTTTCTGAACAGACACCACTGACATTTCTGGGTGCCCTCTTTACAGAAAGGAAATAAGGCACCTTGACATCTCCCCATATTTCTAAAGAAAATTTGACTTTAGTAAGGGGAATTAGCAATGGAAAGGTTCTCTCCCATGACAGGGATCAAAGGAAATTTCCCTTTAATGTCAGATTTCAACAAATGCTATTAAATTGCATTTAGCAATCTTTGGTAGAAATTTTCCCGAAGAGCTCTTCACTTGAAGTCAACCTGTCACTGTCATTCCAGTAAACACCAGAGAAGTTAAACTAGTCCTAGCCAGACTACTAATTTATGTTAAAATTATGCTCTCCTGAGATAACAAGAAGTATAGTTCAATCACTGAAATATTCTGCAGTAACCTCCAGTCTCTGTCACACTTTCTATTGTTGCTGAACAAGCTGTGCATGCTCAGAAAACTTGTCATTTCAGCCAGCAAAGTGCCAGGTAGAAATATTAACTCACTAATTCTAAAGTTACAATCTTCTGGGCCAATGTATGTCTATATTAGGTTTACCATATGCAATTCTGGCACCTTGCAGAAAAGCTGTTTCTGTCCTTACATTGCTCTCTTTGGTTTGGCTGCTACACAAGATGTAAAACTTCAATCTCACCTCCAGCTAAAAATTCATACTCATCTTAGTAATCTCATGGAAAACCACAAAATACACACTTTTCCCAGAGAGGACAATCAAGTGGGATGACAGGATACTTTTCAACCAGGCCACTGGTAGGCCAGGCAGATCAGAAAAATAACAGGTGAATTTACTTTTACTGTCCAACAGCACAGAGAAAACAGTTAAATCCTAAAGCCATTTTCTAACATTGTTTCAGCTATAATACAGAGAGACATTATTAACATCATAAGTAAAGAACTGTCACTATTGATGTGCCATCCTTACCCCAGCAACATTCCTTTGAGACATGGGGCTGGAAAGGACAATCTAGAATTTGACAGCAAACAGGAAAATAAGGAAAAATGGCCTAAAATTCAATCAATAAACTAAAAGCATCCTCCAGCTATATAGTGACCAGGAGATCTGACTATCCTTTCAACAGTTTGGAAAGTACATAACAAGAGTTCTCACCCTCCAGGGGATCCCTGGTGAGTCCCAGCTGGCTGATAATGTAACGAGGAATGTCGCATTTAATTCCTTGCCCTTCCTTGGCATGGCCTTCTGCAGCTTCCAACAAATGGTAGAACTCTTCAGGATCAAACTCCTACAGCAAAGCAGTGAGAGACACAGACAGAGGTAAATGATGCAGCTTTGCAATTATGAAAGGTTTCTCCCCAATAGAGGGGAACCCTCAGAAACATCCAAAGGTAATTCTGGGCCCAGCAGTGATGCAGAACAATGAAGGCAACGCTTTCCACTCTGCTCTGCAAAACCAACAGTTACATCCCACAGGGTGTCCACAGGTTCAGATCTGCAAATCAAACAGAACAAGCACTGCAGGGACCTTCTACAAACCAAACCCAAACTTTCCAAAGGTCTTGTTACCGTAAGTGTCTAGTGTGAACACAACTCTCAGTTTTGTCACATTGGGATGTGCCAGGGAAAGGTCTGTGATGAGAACTCAGGCACCACTTTCTGCCACCTCCATCTGACAGGGGACTTAACCCAAGATAAGCCTTTTCTGCTTCCAGATGTCACTTCTGATCAAGCCATAAACCCACCCAATCCTGACACTGTCCTAACCTCAACAATTGCTAATAACATTATTAGTAAAACAATTTTCTTCTTAAGAAGTACTGCCGCTACATTTCTTGTACTCTACAGTACAGGATCACTTCAGCAACTCAGCCTTGGTGCATGTGATCTCTCAGGCCAGAAAAGGTGATAGAAGGTGTGATCTCTTGCACTGGACTAAGAGATATAGTAGGAAACAAAAGACAAGCTTTGGGCAGCAGGAGGGCTCTGCTGAGAAACAAGTTCACCAGATAACTTTAGCTCTCCCCCCTACAAACCTCATCATTCACCAGCAATGAGCAGCTTCACCAACACTCTTCAAAATTTTTCCAGTGAAATGGGAGGATGGAAGGGGAAGAGTTTCAGCAAACAGATGAGCATGCACAGATAACTGAGGGCATCAGCAAAGAACTGCTGTGTGGTCAGCAACATAAGAGAAAAAGAGCACAGAACTGCAAACAAGAAAAGGAAATTAGAGCTTGTAATGATGTGAAGAGACTTGAGCAGAGAACAGATGCACTTTTCCACGACTGCTCCAAGCAAAGCTGCTTGGATAGATGCTGTCACCAGACAGCAACCAGTTTCTTTGTGAGAAACAAAGTTTCTTCCCAACTGCTCTGGAAAAGGATTAATCAACAGCCTCAGAAGAGCAGGAGCAGGAGCCAGACCAGAGAGGACCACAGAGAGAGATGGTCACCAGAATGCAGTGAAATAGTGGAGCCATGGAAGGGCTTCTCAAGGTATGACTGCAGGTCATTTATTGGTGAGTAAAAGACAGAGGAAAAAAACCAACTTGGTGACAAAAAAAATCCCAAACATATAAAACATTAAGGAACTATATAAATTCCAGTTCTGACTTCTTTATGGTAGATTTAGTCATTTGAATACAGAAGAATGAACCCTACTAAGGGGAGGTAGGTGCTATGGAAAAATAAACTGAAAAAAAGTTACTTTTTCCCAAAGATGGTTGCAGAGATGCACAAACCAGGTTATTACTTTCTTGAAGACCCAGAGATTGTCTGCCAATATACATTTCATAGTCCAACATGTAATACAGAAGCCAAATAGCTGAACTTTAGAATACCTAAATGTGGAGGTTAAATGCATTTGACTGCATTAAAACAATCACAACCATCACAAGCAGTGTGATGGACACTTACTTCATTTACAAGGAAAAAAGAAGAATAAACTGTGTTACTAAAGTTAATCTTAATACTAAATTGTAGAAAAACATTTTATAAATTCACATATAATTGAAGCCAAAGGTTGAATTACAAAAAAGTATGTTAAAAATAAAAAAGAAAATTAGTTTTCAAATGCTGTTTAAACAGTTGACTATCCATTATTATATTTCTTGTTTTATGGGACAAAAGGAATATTAGTATTTAATTCCTCATGTCACCAGGTTAAAATAAATATTTGGAAAAAAATTGCTAGAAAGGCAATGTAAGTTGAAAAAAACATGTAAGACTAACCCACAGATCCAGATATTATTTCTATATTTTGGAGTCTGGCCACTTCACTGTCAAGGTTGTCACTACATACTTTGGAATCCATTACTCAATGAGTTCACTGCTTCCACCTGCTCCCACTCACTTTGTAGAACATCAGGTGGAGAAGACATAGAAGAACCTGGAGACCTCTTGATTTGCAACTAAGAGCTGCCTTGAGTTTGGAACTCTTTGCAGGTACAGACATGGGCTCACAAGGCTTTCTGAGGTTCCAAGTTTTCCTAAATGATGAGTGTACACAAGCAAAAATGTCAATGGTGAATGCAAATACAAACACAGTGAGTTTAAATTTATCTCCTTTCTCCATTGTCTTCACTTCCAAAATAAATTTTGAAGAGGTGCTGGAAGATAAGTGGGAGTCACAAAAACTCATCTAAATCACAAACATGGTTTGAAAACCAAGGAATTCCCAGTTTGAATGGAGTTGTGCCTGGGATTTTCAGTGCAGTCTGGCAGAGATCTCTTGAATCAGTAAGTGAAGGTATCTGTCCTGCTGGTTGTGCAGCCAACTTCCCCACTGACAGTGCCCTTCCCTGCACTGCAGGATTCCCAGCAAAGTGACCCATCTGACAGCTGTGGAGGAGGAATAAGGAACCCTCCAAAGCCTACTGGTTCTCAGAACTTCTGCAGGTGATCCCAAAAACTGGTATCATTGGTAAGACTGGACCACTCTTGTCTACTTTGTCAAAGAAAGCTCCACAAAACTCATTCATCTTCCAGGGATAAAAGTCACCCATGGACACACTGACCCAAACATGTTAACAGTGCTTTTATAAAGCCAGCCACAGATTTCTTCATCCAGCCAACTTCTCTGATATCTCAAATACCTGCAGCATCTCTGTCACTTTTATGTCCAGAAAGAACCACCACCAGTGTCCTCTGACACACCAGGAAATTTCATCTTGTCATTACCTAAGTTTCCATTGTAGGTTTGTGACACCTCACAACTTTTGGTGACTTCCCTACATTCTCCCTAGTTTTACAGCATGCTTCTGAAACACAGTCACTGAATAGAACCCTTTCAGCTGTGTACACCTCTTTCTATATATATTGAAGGTTTATATTTTTAACCCTTTTGATATGGCATGACAGTGAGAATACAGGTTTTCAAGCTGCTTCTCTACCATACCAAGGGAATATTTTTGTAGTTGCAGAACTTCAGGAAACAGTGGCCTATTTCATTGGAATTGGCTAAATAATTTTCACTGTTTTCTAGCATTAAATTTAAAAATTGCATTATTGTGAGCCAAATTAAGTTGTTAGAAAAGGAGTGAGATTTGCTTCTGCTTGTATTCCAATAGTACCAAATAGGATTTCAAACACAGGTTCCCAAATCTCCTTGGATCTCATATGGGTGTATCCCACTGGGTGTTCACAGCTGGAAAACCTGACACAGGTTTCACCAATTGCTGGGTCTACAGGAAGGGTTTGAGTCCCAGAGCCCAAACACCATTTATGTCATGTTAGGGATCTTCTTCCTCAGTGACAGCTCTTCCTTAGCACAGCACTCTGGACACCAGGCACACCCCATAAAAACACTTACAGGCTCCTTACAGTAGCTATTAACAACATGAGGAACATCCAGTGACATGGAATGATGTTGACAGCTACATCTGGCCCCTCAGCCATAAGCTTTATACTAAAATACAATTTAGCTGCTGATGCAGCTGACAGCCCATTGGAGAACTACTTCTATATTAATGCAGAAACCACTTAGCACTTTTCTTTTTTAATATCAACTTATTTTTCATCAATGTTTTAATGAGCATTTAAATGCTCCTTTTGAAGGCTTTGTGTGCCCCATCTCCCCAGGTGCAGAGCACTCCTCAGACCCTGCCCTGCCCACACTCACCAGGCACTCGAGCAGCCGCGCTGGCCGGGCGATGATGATCATCAGCTTCTTCACCAGCTGGGTGACAAAGGCAACCTCAGAGCTCTCAGATCGCTCGTGGGCCTGTGGAGACACAACAGCAGTCATGGTGCCAGCACTGAACCCTGCATTTCTGTGTGTCAGATGCTGAATGCAATCACCAGCTCAGTAACACGTTCGGCAGCAAAAGCGCGGCTGAGTCAGGGCAGGCTGAGCTCAGCCCGCCCAGGGATGCCAAGGTTTGGCTTCTCCATCACAACTGACTCCTATTATCATGCAAGACATACTGCAAAGGCTCTATCTGCATTATATCACCCATCAATTATAATAGATACAATGTGGACTTAGTGATTACCTAAATATCAGCGTTGTGTGGAAGGTAAAATTGAAAAAATCAGTATTCCTCTTTTCATTTCAAAAAATAAACTAACAGACACATTTCTGAGCTTTACTTTCAGCTAGAATATGAACTAGAATTTCTCTTCATCATCAAGAAAACTCAACCTCCATTTCTCTTGTTTCAGTTTTATCAATCCTACTGAATAACTCCAGCATTGCATTGTATGTTATGTAGGAGCCAAGCAGATAAGCAAAGAAAAGAGTATGTAAAAACATAATTCAGAGGATTTAGTCCTGTCTGTTACTTTACCAGATTTCAGTATAAATTCAAAGTCTTAGTTTCAAGATATCTGTGTGCATTTGTGTGATGGGATGTCTTTTTACAACAGCAAACACACCAAAACAATAATAATTTTTTTTAAAAAAGAGCAACACAAAAAATCCCTCAGAAATTGCCCTTCTCTTGATGAAGCACACAATGGCTACATGATGAGTTCTGGAGCAGAAATATAATAGTATTTAATTGCAGAGTGATAAAAAAATGGTTCTGATGCCTTGTAAAAACTCTTAAATGAAGTACTGCTATTTTTCCCCAAGGTCTAAAGATTGTGCTTTAACATAGCCACAAATAGAGTTCAGAACTTAACAAATGAGTTTTTGCTGGCAATGAGCCAGTTACTTATAAGAGTGATATTTTATCAACAACAGCACAAGCTGCAAGAAATTAAAAGGTTAATTTACTGTTGTCCATCAGAATCACCTAAGAAAAAGACATATTATATATGTTTTTATATGTCTGAGAAGTAAAATCACACTGGTGACCACCTAAAAGAGCAATGCAAGCACAGAGCAGAAACTCAGAACCATAAATATACAAGCAGCATTTTAAATAACATATGTCTGATACTTTGCTGCCAAACAAAAAAATATTAAAATATTCATTATTTCTCATTTTGACACCAGTCAGAATAAAAATGTTGATTGTCTCCTTCTGCACTGATTAGCATGGGCTAGAATTTTAACCTTGAAGAGAATGATGTACCTGCTAGTTCATTATCTAAAAGCAATATCAGAGGTCCTTCCTAGCTATAGAGCCTTAAAAAGAAGATTATTTTAGAAATATTGAAATAAGTTGTAATTTCTTCTACTAATTAAAGATTTTTTTAAATTATAAAATAGAAAATAAATGCAATGACAATGATAAATATTCACTTTGTGTCCTCTAAAGCATTCTGCAAACTTATAAGTTATAATATGAATTTTAGAAAGGAATTAATGCTTTCCTATTTTAAAAGCCATTCCAGATCACTAGGGGTTAGCTGCACTGAAATGAATAGATAAAACATCAACAACTTTGTATTATTTTAGATTTGAGCCATGCAATTAGAAAGTCCTCTTCTCTCCCCCACATAGGTTATATTATGCAAAAAAATATAATATAATAGATATAATTCATAATTTTGCATCCATTTATACTTTTAAAGAGAACTTAGTCTTTTAAATCAAGTCTTTTTGTTTTCTCCTTTTCTCATCTATGACAATTCAGGCGAAATAATTCAAAAATGCAGCTAGTTTAATCAGGTGTCTGTTTTGAAAATGAGAAGCTAGACCATGTCTGCCAAACGACACAGAAAAGCAAGTGGGAAAAGGAAAAGAAACATTTACAAAACCAAACACAACTTGTAAGAGCCACTCAGCCATCATCTCTGCACAGCGCTGCCCTTCCAAGATCCTCAGTGAAGCTGCCTCCTCTTCCTTGCTCCTCACACAGGACAGCCCGGACATCCCTGCAGACATCCCCTGTGCCGAGTGTCCCAGGGACAGAGCCCAGCAGCAGGAGGCTTGTCCAGCCAGGCACTGCCTGCTGCTCCCATGAGCCAGCTGCCAGCTGTGCCGCCCCAGCTGTGTGTCCCCAGGGCCACCAGGCTGCTGCTGCCACCCCAGGGTCCCCCTCCCCTGCCCTCCCCAGGAGGGCTCTGGGCAGAGGCTGCTGCCATTCCTGCACACTCTGCCGGTGACACGTGGGCAGGAGGTAGCCATGGGTAATTTACAAAGCGATTCCCTCATCTGAAAGACCCATCCGTCACTAACTGTGGCTGCTGGGCCATGAAATTAAAATCACTGCCCTCCCCTGGGCTTCAGCAGGACCAATAACTGGGATATGCAAGTCACAACGCTGTAATTGAGCTAATATACTGATGGAAACCAAAACAATAGACCTGCAAAGCCAAGGACTGATAAATTTACACTCAGTCTCCTACTAAGAAAGCAATCCCAATCAGAATATCCATTTGCCAATATGCAGCATCAGTCACTGCTGAAGAATACTCACATCCTTCCCTGCTCCTTTTGTTCCATGCACAGAAACACCTTCACCTTCCTGCCCAACTGACTACACCTAGGCAACAGTCATCAGATTTCTCTTGGCTGCTTCTATCTTATTGATTCAGCCAAGTAATAACTGACTACAATCTTTTGTTTCCCAGTAACCTGAGATTCTAACCCATGGTAACAACTAAAAGAACTGAATGTCACATGTTCTCTTTTATATCAGTGCTTTATCTTTTTTTTTTTTTTTTTGTATTTCTACTTTGATGTGAAGTGTAGCATTCAAGTCCATGTTTTCCAAAATGAAGAAAATATCTTAAATTCATTTTTATTTCATGATTATTTCAATGATGCAAGAAGTTCTTCTGGCTAAAAGACAGTATTTCATGCTCCAAACAAGGGAAAAGATCTCATTTGCCATAGCTAATGAGATTAGTTTGCATGTTATTACAAAAGCCAGAAGTCTAAAAATCTTCTAAAAGCTTTCTGGTTTGGTGCATTTAAATAGCTCATTATTTGCATACCCAAACAGTATCTTTTGCATTTTTACTCAAACTACAGTATATTAAATCAAGTTTCTTTTTTATGGTTTGAAATGCTGTGCAAGTTTAGTTTGTCACCAGGTATTATAACCAACACCTTAAAAAGAATTTTTAAGAGAGGGAATCCACTCTTTCAAAGTAATATTGTAAGAAAATCTGTGGATATTTCTGCCACTCTGCTGACCTCATTATTCACTAATAAAGCATCTTTCCAATCTTTCAGTATGTTATAAAAATATACCATAAAACTCCATAGCCTACTACACAGACCATACAACTCCCAAGTCAAACAGCTTCTTGAATTACCTTCTAATTGGTATTATTTAGGTACCTATTATTTATGATACTTTACAACCTAAGCAAAGGTTAAGATCTTGCCATCAAATTTGGAATAGTTTAAACTTGACTCCAAAATGTCCTGTGTTTCAGGTGAGTCCTCCAAAAGAAATAGTATCACCAATTTCTATATATTTTGACTAAAATGTCCCAATTATTTCCTTGCAGAATTCAGTCTGAAGGGCAAAGCACAGACTAGCAAGCAGAGGAAAACAAGCAGCTTTTAAATATTAAAATCTAAAAGATAAGCTAAGGAACAGAAAAAGCCATAGGACAGGAAAAAAAACAAATGAGAAGGATGTGGAATGAAGCTTTTGGCTTTCCTTCCATGTCTTTAATGTCTTTGTTCTCTTCCTTCCCAGCCTGCTCTGCCTCCCTTGCCTCTCTGAACCTTCCTTTTAATCACCTCTAGCCCACCTCACTTCCTACAGTAAATCAATCAAGCTGAAGAGCTGACCCTTCTCTTGCTCCTGCTCTGCAGAAGATGTTAAGGAGGAAGAGGGCAAAGAAAGCTCCAAAAACCAATTCCTGAGCAAGCTCAGAGGTGACCATTGTATCTCCTCTAATCACAGTTCAAGGACAACCTTCCCAGTATTTCAGAGCAGCAGGATAATGCCTGTAGGATCAAGGGGGAAGGGACATTTAAAAAGGGTATTTTGAGGATTGGTTCTGAGGGAAAGAGAGAAAAGGAAAAAGCTGATTTATCTGACCCACATCTCCTCCAAAGACCCTGATTAACCTCTTCAGGGCAGAAGACAGGACTGAAAATGCAGGCTGGAAGTGGACAGCCCTAATTTATGGCTCTCTCAGTTCCTTATGGTGTAAGAAATCACTGTCCACACACAGAGGAGGAAAGTCAGGGAGAGGGAGAATTTCAGGCTCCAAAGATCTGCTACCAGAAGCAGTAAAACACAGTGTAGTCCCCCTGTGCCCCTGAAGCTTAAGGGATTTTGCTGAGCATACAAAGTCACTTTTAATGAAAACTTTCCAACTTCCAAACCATCACCCAAAGAGGCCTGATCCCTTATTCCACAGCTGACATCTGGAAATACCCTGCTTCCAGACTCTGGAGACTCAAGGGGAATCAACAAGTGGTTACTGATACCCTATAGGCAGACACTCATATAGCCCCTCAAAAGATACTCCCTACCTCTCTTGGTCTGTCAAAATTAAATTCCCTAAGCAGAACACCACAGATCCAAACATGATTCATTTTCCTCTCAAGCATAATAAATACCAGAAAAATTACAGTCATATAAACAGAGCAGCCAAAGAGTTCAGCTGATACCAGGGAAGTTTCTGCAGCTTCCACAAAGCTTTTTAATACAACAATTGAATTTTAATATAGTATTTTGACTCTTTTCTGCCTTTTTCTAATGTCTTAACAGAGTGGTGAAGGGGCACAAGCTAGTGTAATTCATGCTAGTGGGTCGGCAAACTGATCAATAGAAACTGATCTGTTTCTAGGTGTCTGTGATATTTGCTATCTGATAATGCAATCTTTACAAAACTCGTTTTTTCAGCCTGCTGTATCATTAAAGCAGAGCATAAGGAAGATATTCCTAAACAGAGCTCTGGACCCAGCAACAGCACAGACTCTTCACAAAGATATAGCATAAATTCTAAGAGATGTTTGAAATTTAATACTGTTTTCATTTTAAGGGGGAAAAAGCAATTTTTAATGAGTAACTGAATCATACTGAGAATGCATTAAAATTACGCCCCCTTGTGTATTTTCACATACTTTGAATGCCACAAAACACATCCAAGTACTAAAAACCCACAACTGGATTAAGTTCAGCTGAAGAAAATCTTTGTGAAAAATTTACAGCAACACCAATAACTGTGGTGTTTTCACTCCTTGAAAGCACTATTGTAATTAACAAGTCACTCAAAAACTCATATATAGTAAAGACTGCCTTTGACTTACTCCTATCCACATTTAATTGCTGCACAAAGTTCACAGGTGAAGTGATTCACTCAAATCCACCTATAGTAGATCAACAGGAAACTGGAACATCTCAGATCTTCTGGCACCCCCCACCTGCTGCCCCTCCCCTGGAATCTACACTGTCTCTCCTAAAATCAAAGCTCTGCCTGACTGGCGAAAGTTTCAATTAAAATAATATATTCTGCTTTGCAGAGGGCACTTACATCCTGGAGAAGTTTCTCTAAGTTTTCCTGCAGCTCATAAAAGTACCGAGAAGTAATGAGACCTTCACGTGATTTATCTAGGCAATCTCTGGCCAGTTCAATAACTTGATGATGAATGAAACTTAGGACCCCATCCGCTAATTGCAGCACGTTCTCTGGAGCATTCGAGGCAATGAACTCAGCCAGCCGCTCTTCCATCTGTGCCGTGGCCTAAAAGTGCAAAATAAAGAGAAATTACTCCTGAATTTTACCAACACAGACCTTAAAGCATAAACAAGTCGGGTGCTAAAGTAACATTTGCATGAGACTTCAAAAATATTTCAAAATACAGCAGCGTTTTCTGAGAATAAAGACAGCACATCAGAGGCAAAAGTTATGTTCACATGAGCAAACAACTAAAATTAATCAAAACATACTTTCTGAAAATGTAAATGGCCATAAAAATATCTTGGTCCTGAGGCTGTATTCCTCTCTGGGTCTCCAAAGAAAGGATGCAAGATGTGAGGCAGTTTTCAAAACTTTTAGACATGACTGTGGAAGCTGAAAATCATTGCCCCGAGCAATAAACACGCGGAGTTTCTATCACTATAAGCCCTGATATCCTGTCTCCAGAGAAACATCTATTTTTGCTGGTGGTGGAACAGGAAGGAATGGCCATATTGACAGCTGTGGGATACACAATCTTCTGCACTCATTTCAATGATATTTTAACTTCTAACTTGCTTCCACAGGTTTCAATATTCAGCTTTTTTAAAAGCCAAGGCATGGCCCTTCTCTCTCTTGTGACAATTTCTCATGCCAATAGAAGACATCAGAAACCTAGAAAATATTAAATATATACCAAAAAAAAATTCAGCCTTGTCCATTCTAATCTCTACATACACTAAATCTATTCCTTCTACTACAGAATTAACATATGAAGATGAGGAGGCAGCTACAAACTCTCGCCAAACTGCACTGCTCGGAAATGAGATGTAAGAGCTGGGCTCCTTCTCCAACCAGCACTACAACCTAATTCTGAGCTTGGACACAAGTTCATTGAATGCATTATTCAAAAAGTGATTCTTTACCTTTGGAAACCTTTCTTTGTACACATGATTCATCATTATTATTTCACTGTCAAAGGAAACTGGAGAGCGACCAGGGCTAGAGGAGAAAAGAAATCATGTTATCATTTACAGATATCACACCAAAACTTTTCAAAACCTAGTGCTGATCATAATGCTGCCACATTTGACATTCCAAAAGTTTGACTTCACTTCAGTAATGTGCAGATGCTGAACTTCAGAGAAGATGCTGGCAAGCAGTGGCAGTCTGCAGTCTCCTGGAGATTGCTGGCACCCCTGTCCCCATATGGGCTCTGGCAGAAACTCCCCCTATTTCATTTCCAGTGAATGCAAACCCTAACACAGAAGCATCTAAAACCCCAGGGCATTTATTGCAGATACATTTGCTATTGCCCTCATTCTGTGACTGCCCTCCATGGCAGTGGGAGCAGCCTCACTCCAACAGAAATCACAGTGAGCTCTGGAGTCTCCAGTGCCAGAAGGGAGCAGAGCAATAGGAATTAAGGAAGTTGAGATGATTTGTTTTCCTTTGTCTGAAGGATACTGCATGAGCACTGTTATTCAGCTGAATCTTACATATAAAATAAAGACCACAGGAGTACTTTTATGAATACTGCACTCCCCTGATCCACATTACACCACAGATCCATTTGCATCTATGCATAGGTTAGCAAGAAACTTTAAGGCACGCCAAAAAATCAGGACACTAAATCTTGACAAGCTGCATTTGTATTACTGTTGGGGTGGGTTTTTTTAAAGCAGGGTTGCATCTTGTTTCATCACATCTGATGGTATGCAGGGCTCTGACTCACTCTGCCACCGAGGACAGCAGGATGAGGTAATGCAGATAATCCCCAGCTACAGATCGCCTGCAGCAGCTCGTTTCTCCAGCTACCTTGTTTCGACATTCAAGACAAACCAGGGCTTCAATTACTTGGCATCTCACATGATTATTGTCCCTATGATTTTAAAAGTATTAAATACTGCTAAAAATACTCTATGTCAAAAGATCCAATTTTATCTTAAACATGTTCAAACATTTCAAACTTTCTAATGAAGGATGAAATGGATCTCTCTAAATAGAATAAATGCATTTTAAACTTGGAATGCATTACAGTTACTACCTTGCTGCTAACCTACTTAGAGCAAAAACATTCTTTTGGCAACATATATTAACAATTCAAAGAAAATTTAACTCATTGGCTCGCAGACTGTAGCAGTACTAAACTCTTTTCATGCCTTGTACTGAAATTCCATGAATTACATCATGTCTTGTTTTTATTACTCTTTATCCCTTAGCATGAGAAAATGCACTTCAGATTAAATCTGTCACTGAATCCTTCTGCTAAAGAAGAAGAAAACTGATTTGGATGTTATGAATAGCAAGTAAAGAGACATTTTCATCAACTTTCCTTAGCTTGGTAGATAGCTATTCTTAATCAAGGAGAATTTTCTTTAAAAAGAAAATTACATCTATATTCATACATCATGTATGACATAATTAAAACATACAGGCAAAAACATTGAAATTGCAGAATTATAAGCAAATTCTCCTGCACATTTAGCCTGCTACCCTTATCCTTTTTTCTCTAAGACCAAACATGCTGACACAAACACAGCACTTGTTTACTGGTACTTCACAAGGAGCTGAAGGACTTAGTGAATACAGTTATTGAAGAACTTATTTTTCTCTGATGTAATTTTTCTCTGTTATCTAAATGAGGTATAAATTACAAGTATATATAAGCCCTTTGATACTTAGACAGAAATACCAAGGCACACACATACTTCATTTTAACACTAAAATTTGCACATGCTTAAGTATTTGCTGTCTTATGCTACAATAAAACATGAGGGATTTTGCCTTTTGCTTTCAAGGCACTTTATTCATATGGATACAGGAAATTAAGAGCTATGCAGAAATCAGGCTACTTGAGCTGTCCTGCCAGCAGATGTAGCATTTCCTTAGGGAGAGCCATGATAGGAGAATTTACTGTGCTTGCTTTTGTCTTTTACAAAACAATTTCTGTGCACACCAATTGCCAAGAAAGTGAACATTTAAAATCCCTCAGCTTCCTTGGGCATTTGCAGTTTTGTCTTTCACCTTTGGAAGCTTATCAATGCCACTTTTTACCAATTAAAACAACAGAGTACCCAAAAATCTCTGGATAAAACCTCAAATTGAGGGGCACATTGTCATCCAAAATAAAATCTGCTCAATATACTAGGTCAATTTAAATGTCTATAAGCTGACTATAGCAAGACTGTAACATAATATACTGTACCATAATTTTTAATGTAGATCCTTAACTTGGGCAACTAAGGAACTAATTTGATGGATACCTGACTAACTGAAGGCTGCCTGCCAACTTTACAGCACCTCTGGGACACAACCAGGTGAAAAAGAAACAAGGACTGGGCAGATAACTGAGTCCCACCAAGGGAGAACATAAGGAAATTTAGAAAAAAGATAAAAGGAGTTTCATACATTTTACTGGCATGACATCTTTTCAAATGCAAAAGCTTCACACATTTATCCAGCACCAAAAATTTCACAGACAGAACTAAACCAGTCTAACATTTCAAGTCTCACAAAGGAACAGATTATTTTCTGCAAAACAGAGGACACATGCTGTGCACGTGCATAACATTTTAAGACAAAAGGCAGGCTCCTTCCCTTTTCTTGGTGCAGATAGGTAGGTCAAAGAAATTATTATTGGCAGTGAGTTTTTCATTTCAGCAGAGCAGACATTAGAAGAATAATATCTGTCCCCTTAAGCTGAACAGCAGAATGAAAAACTGCTCTCTCTTTTCCCCTTCTTCACGCTCCCTCCACTTTATGAGACGATGTGGTGTTGGATTTTCAGGGATATCTATCTCCCACAAAGATTTCATTCTGTTGCCTTCAACCTGTCAAAACTCACGTGTCCTTATCTGATGCTTGCAAGTGAAAATAGCTTATAGACAGCTATTATGAGGAGCAACATTTACACAATAACTTAAATCTTACAAAATCTAGTTTAAGTGTGACTAAATAAAAGTGAGATGTTTATGATCATAATTTTTCCTTCACCATGACAGCTGCATTTATTAAGAAAAAGCAAAAAAGCTACAAGCACTGTGCTTCCCTCTGCTTTTACCCTGTATATAAAGGTTTGATTTGGTTGTATTTACAGGACATGACCAAAGTCAGTTCTGACAGGAACTTAAACAATAGGCTTTAATTTTCTGTCATTTCCAGACACATAAAATAAGGAATTTGAAAACTAGAGAGCAAAAGCTGGATAAAGTAGGCACTAAGATAAGCATTCAGCTGAAGGTGAGCCTTCCTCTTCTCCCAAGAAATAAATATTTAAATCTTTGAGGTAATGAAAATTACTTTAATACTAGAAGTCAGAAAACTCCCCCAGCAGCAGGGGCTGCAACTTCTTCTTTCCAATATTTCAGGGGTTTTATGCATGCCAGCAAAGACCGAGACTGCTTTAGAATGAAAACAATAAGTTGGGGTAATGAGCAGTGCAAATGACAAATAAGAATACCCAGTTTTCTTCATAACAGAAAACCACAAAAATAGTGAGTGAACCCAAAAGTTAATAAATTTAAAACCAATCACTTTGAAGGGCTTTTTCAAGTCAAGTTCACAGGACACACTGTCTTGAGACAGGGAAAAAAAGAGATCAACACTATCTGTAATGCAGTTAGAATGTGTTTTCAGAAGGAACAGATGCTTTGTGCTGTAGAATATAAAATTATTATCCTTCCCCAGATCCATGGGGGGGTGAATCCCTGCTCCACAGCTTGTGGTGGATGCTACTGCCTTAGAGCAGCGTGAAGGGATGAACCCACCAATTACTCAAGTGCTTAAAGCTGCCTCTGAAGTGCACTGAGATGAGAGAGTCTGCAGGATGCAAGATAAAAATGGACTATGCAGGCCACTGGTTTTCACAACACCTATTCCTTCTTGGGCATTTCATCACCAGGACTCTTTTTCTGTATTTTCCAGGAGTGTGTCTGTATACTCTTAATGGCAGGATGCAGAGTGCTAAAAGTCAGGTTGGGAGATTGCATTTTAAAAGCACTACCCAGCAAAGAGATGAAGAAGGATGATCTCATCTACTTCAACTATATAAAAATTCACTGCAACAATCTTCAGCCCTTTTTACCTAGACAATATTACCCTGAAATACAAAAAGAGATCAAGAAAAATGGGCAGATTGGTGAGCTGAGTGACTGCACAAAGGTAGCTCCTGAAAACGTCATTATTAGTTAACTCTACTTTTATCTCTGACATTCTCCACACATTCCCACATGTAAGCAACTGCTAAAGATGACAAGTGAAGAGAACTGGGAAAAGATGGAAGGCAGCATCTCTCTAACTTGAAAAGAGTAATGATGCCAAGTTTAGTGCAAGTATTCTCAACTTTTCATGCATTTTACCCCAGGGAGAAAAGATCTTGTTCAGGTAAAGCCCAGGATTGATCTAAACAAAACAAATATAGCCTGGGGATCTCTCTGTTGGTCAATAACTTGAAAGATTTGAAGGTTGCATTATTTTAAAAAACCCCACAGTTGAGAGATGATATTTAGGAACTACTTCTGCAGGTAATAATGAAATATTTTCTTCTACTAAAGACACACTACAAGCACCACAACAGGTGAGTCACATGGAAATATGTTCTGACTGAGTATTTGAGTACTGGATTGTTTTGAGACAGATGAGAGAACAGGCTCCTGGATTTTGCAAGCAGCTTTATAAGGACATCACACCTTTGCATTCCAGTGCTGGTCTCAGGCTCCCTCTTTTCCCCTGCACAGGAAAGCAGCTGGGATAGAGCCAGTGCCATTTCTTCAGGGCAGAAATTCCAGGCATTTCAAATAAGGCATGATTAAATAAAAGATGAGTATCTTCAAGGCACACTGGCAGAACACCTCAAGCAAAGCAGAGGTGCTACCAACCTGTCAGTGCACCCTCCATGACTGCACACTTTGTGAGTTTTATCATCCAGTTTGATCAGTAAGAGTGCTCTGTATGAATAGAACATTTGCAGCTAGGTACAAAAAAATGGTGCATTTCTAGGCAAAGAAGTAAGTATAATTTTCCAAAAGTTACACCTAGGCAATATTCTATACCTAGGAGCATAAAAGGATCATCTGACACATCTAAAAAAAAATCTTGGGTTACAGAGAGAAAAAAAAACAGTCCCAGCATTTGACAGTGACATCTCAAAATGCCAGTTCCTTTCTCAAAAAGAGATGTAAGGCTGCAGTCATATAGGATGGAAAAAGGAATACACATTAACAATGACACCATGTTTTAAATTACAAAGCCATGGCTGCCAGTTAAGGGAAATGTCTCATGTATTTTGTTCATCTGCTTTTCATTAAAGCTGATCAAACAAGACTGCTGAATGAAAAAAATACATTTTTAGGAAATTATTGTTTAATTTAGTTTAATGTTGAAAAACAAAGCTGTTCTCAGCTTTTATTTTTTAAGAAAGTGAAAATATCTTCTCACCAAGTGAGGTAACTCTAAAGTGTGGGCAAATAAATAAGCAAGCTTTGTGCAGTGAGCAATGTCTGGTCTTCATGTATTTCAGTTCTTGTTTGTTTACAAGCACAGGCTGCCCTCTGTCAAAGAGGGGTTTTACTCCTGCAAACATTGCTCCAGTTGGTTGGATTGACCTATCCATTTTCCTTGGAGGTGCAAGGGCCAGCACAAATGCATGGTAGTGGCAAGGGTGCTTTGGAGTCACACAGTACTGGCAATAAGCAAAATGAAAACCAAATGAGGCACAGTGAGTTGAAAAAATTAAATTACTTCATTCTGAGCTTTGGAATACCAATAAGGCTGGACATTACCACACTAAAAACGAGTGAGAGAGCCAGAAAAGGTATTCAAGAGAGGAAGAAAATGAATCAGTTATACGACACACTGAATTAATCTCATCCCATCACAAATTATAAATCTACTCCATGATCAGTCTGCTTCAAATTGGCTCACAGAGGCAAAATTCTCTGCAACCTGATAACCCATATTAACAAGGAAGAAAATAAAATTGGGCTCTTCATGTATATCATTCTTGGATTAGCAAAAGTGTCTTCTACAACAGGATTACCCCTTTGTTAAAGGACAATCATTACTTTGGCATGTGGTATCTACAGGAGCTGCCTCACCTCTAGAGAATTAGTAGCACTACAGCTACACTACTCAGCAGGGGTCAGTGTTAAGAGTGGCAGCATGAGGGCTCAAGTTGTTCAAAGGGACTTAGTACAAAATTTATAATTAGTCTTTCACTACATGGCACGAGGAGGTTGCTGGCTACGTGTGCCACTACCCACAGTACTCACCTGCTCCTGTAGATTACTGTGTAACTACACTTAGCAGATCCATAAGCAATTACCATGCAGCCCGCACTGAAGTTCAGAACATACAAATAATTACAAAGAATTGTGAAAGGTCAGCTCTGCCATGACATGATATTCATCATGGGTTTTGTTATTTTCCTGGCCTGTTTCACTTCCTCCTTTTACAAATTCCCACCCAAGTCCTGGGCTGGGCACACTGATTCAGTAATTCCTGCTGGCAGAGTTTTTGAATATTGTCCATTAACTTAAAGGTGATATACACCTCTGACATCCTCAGATGAATGAAGACTTCAGCTCCTTTAATCCTGTAAAAAACATTTTTTTTCACAAGGTGTGTCTAGACTTTCCCTAGACTTTCATTCACCTGGTCCAGCAGTAAAGGCACAGCAAAACTTGAGGCATTTGCCATGATACAAAATGTTTGTGGATTTATTCCATAAAACTGTTAGAGATCTGCAAGAAAGATTGCCCAGAGAGTTTGTGGAATCTCTGCCCTTGGAGATATTCAAAAGCCATATGGACATGATCCTGGGCATTAAAAAAAGGCATATTAAAAGGCATATGGCATGATAGGGCTTTGCACAGGGTGACCTCCAGAGATTCTTTCTAATCTCAGCCATCCTGTAATTCTGTGAAAGATTAAATTCTCGTTGCTTCTGGTTTTATGCATGGAAAAATCAACTACATAAGGAAATAACCCCGGATAGTTATCTTTGAACAACAACAGTTCTCTGAAGAAACACTAAAATTATTCAGCTTTTAATGCAGCAGAAATTGTGCTGGGGTGCAATTCAATTTGAGGTTTTGACTTTATCTACTCTGGTTTTCATACCCCTTCAGAAACACTGACAGAAAAGTTATTAAAAGTGGCTATAACCACATCCTTGTGATATTGGAGCAAAATTCTGAGAAGAAACTTCACTAGAGGAAATCCACATTTTATGCATTTAGTTTGAGACTCATGTGGATCATGTTTTCATAGAGTTCTTGTGAAAATACAAAAGCAGAGTATACCAACCACTTTGCAATTCAAAAGCTCAGCATCAAATGTGGGGAAAAAAATCTTTTGTGATCAGATGAGGTGAGCTAAATGTTGATTGAAACAATTTCAAAAACATGTTACAAAGCAACTACAAACAACTACTCCTAGATCTGAAGGCACATATGGAAATGCAATAAACGTGTCCAACATCTTAAAAATTCAGCAAGGGATGCAAAGCTCACCTGAGACTGCGAGATCGGGGCCGCAAGGCTGGAGAGTGGCGCCCTTCCTCATCAGTGATGCTCTCAGTACTGAAATGCTTTGTCAGGAAATGAAGTTCATCTGCCGTGGGCTGAAAGGGCAGCTGGTGCAGCTTCTCCTGAGATGAGCATGATGACTGAGTACAGAAAAAAATACAGAAAAGAAATGCACTAATCGCATGCATAGGGGTCAGCTAATGAATGGAAGAGGAACGGATTCTGCCAGACTCCAGAGGAAAAGAAAGCTGTTTATCACACCAGGTGCCTCTCTCATTGCTCTCTTTAGGCTAAGCCAACCCTTGCATTCAATGACAGAGCTGGTGAGACCAGGAAAACTTTGGGAGAGGGTTAGGGAGCCACTGCATCTGATTCTGGAACCAGCACATCTGATCATGCAGATGATTGACTATTAGGAGACAGCAAGGAAGGCACGTGAGTACCAGCACTACTCAGGAAAGGACAAGGAGGTTCCTGGAGTGGTGAGCAACTTTCTTTCCTTTTCCCTCTTGTTCTCTTAGCTCAGGAGTTTCACTGGCATGCAGAATGCTATGGAGCTGTGTAGATGTAAGAGTTTGCTGGTTATTGGCTCTCACTGGAAATTGCTATTGCAAATGGTCAGGATTTTATTTCTCCTTTTCATTACCCTTCTTCTCCAACCAGGGAAGCAATAATAAAGTAAAGTATCTGACTTTGTTGTAATATTAACAAAGTTTCTCATTAGTGAGTTAAACATCTTATTTTTGTAAATAACTTGATGCATTTAAATGACACATCCTGTGATAATAATAGACATGAAACTGTTTTGATTTGTGAACCTCATAAAACTTTAGATTAAAAGAAATATTTGTGGGAAATGCTAAAAACATCAAAGTTGGACATTCCAGGGGAAAAAGCTGAAGGTTAATTATCAAATGGATTTTTTTGTGTGTGATTCTTCAATGCCCCTTTCCATTTTAGAGAAGTAAGAAAACAAATTAGGTAAGGACAAATTAAAAATTCTCTTTAAAAACAAAAGGGAAAATGAAAAAAAAAAAGGTGCTGAATAATCAGAGCAGCATGGAACAACACCAGTGGGCCTTATTAAAAACATCACCCTGACCTAAGTTCACAGCTCCTTATTATCTGATGAAATTAATTATGTACACTGTTCCAGCAGAAAAAACCAAACTTTTCCTTCTGCTACAGCAACCCTCACTTTAGACTGGAAGCATCACATCCTAGAACCAGAAGTATTGGTAGGCGGGAGTTCTACATGATATAACACACATGACCAAAGTTTTAACTCACCTAGCATGAGAAAGAAAGCATATCTGTTTCTTGCCATATTGCTAGATCATTTGGTTTGACATTTTCTGAGGGAAAAAACCCAATCAACCAACAAATCTGAGATAAAGAACTCACATAGAATGTACCTGTTCAAATGGTGTAGTTATTTCAAGTATTGTAAGCAATAGAAAATCATAAGAACCTATCAATCTAAAGATCCTGTTTTAGATAAAAAAATTTATTTGGCTCCAGATCTTCTCTCACTGCACTGCACAGAGGCACTTACAGAAAAGAACCCCCTTGAAAGCCTTGGGGTGTGCACAAACTTCCCAAGTGTGCCTGGAACCACTTCCAGTGTTTTCTTTCAGGCAGGTCTATGTGGAGGGACCATGTTGGGAAGTCACTTCCAGCCCAGTGTGCACACACTGATGTTTACCCAGCTGGTGTATCAGTTTACACTGGTCTGTTCCACAGACAGAGTGTGGGTCTTTGCCCCTTTGCCCACAGCTGTTCTGCTGTTCAAACTGGTATGCCAAATACAGTAACTATTGTGTACCTTAAGTACAGAATTATTCAAGTCCTGTCTTGATTTTCAGAGATTTCATTGATGTCTTTGTTTATGTCTCAAACAATATAAGGAACAGGAAGAAGAATCTGCCTATGAAAAAAAGCCCCAAAGAAAAAGTTAGGTGGCAGCTGAAATCCCATTCATGGTGAATAACACAGATCCTGCAGTGGACCAGGAAGTACTAAAAACACTTAAAAACCTGCACCAGCAGATACCCAAGTTCTGGCATTGTAAATACATGTCTGATTCAAAACAAATTAAGGAAGGTTAGCACATAGCTACTTGAATTAGAATGGAAAAAAATGAAAACTTATAATCTAAAAAAAATAATTTAAAATGTATTTCTCAACAGCAAAATCACTGGGGATGCAATGCTAGTCAACCCATGGACAGCTCAGCAAGATCCTACCTCCACTTCCTCTCCCTAAAAGCAATCAGATCACAAAGTTTAGAATTCCAGAGAATAATTAATGAAGGCCCTGAAGATCAAGACCATGGACTTTTCTCTGCCAAGGGCTTCTCTAGCAGTATTAAAGCATACAACCTTTCAATGAAAAAGCATGAAAGTAAAGTGAAACACTTCTGAAGTATTGATTTTCAGGTAATCACATCACAGTACTCAATATTTGCACCAGACTAATACAAATATCCCCCTGGTGGCTTAATTACAGATGCAGAATTAGCCAATTCTTCTCCAGTAAAAAAAAAAATAAAAAAAAATCAATCTATATTACAGGTGCTTATAAACTAACTCTGCATCTAGAAAATGAATAGCAGATTAACTGTTTAAAAATAATTGCATACAGGCCCATCTCACTGATTATTTTATGTTCACCTAACTTGAAAGGTCTTCTCCAGCTTTTTCAGTGTTGGTCTGATGATACACCTTGTCTTCATAATTTGTACAGAAAGGGTAAATGTGGTTTGGTTTTGATTGAAGTGTCATCCCTCATTTAGAAGCAAAAAAACAAAGCAGAATCTACATGTTCTCACTGACCTCAGACTAGGGAAATGCTTTGGATTATTCTGTAAGTTGGTACAGCAGTTGATCTATGATCACAGAGATGAAGCTTAGCTCTTGCTCTCATACAAAAACTCAACTAGCAGGACACAGAAGGGACTGTGCCCTTCTTGGTATTTCATTTCCCACTGGCACATACACCAGAGCAAAGGTCTAGTGGCTTCCTTTATCTTGCTTGAGAAAGAAACATAATCTTGAGGACTGATCATATGAAATGGAAGCCCAAACTTCTGTCAAATTTGTATCTGCAGCACTTATTCATTTTTTGTGCTCTTTTGCCAAGCCCCTTCACTCTTCTCACTTCAGTTTAAAAGTCTACACAGGAATAACACTGCTTATCAACTTTAGAGGTGTTATTCAGATCAATTCAAATTAATTCTAATCTGTGAAATACTGAGATAATAGGATTTGCTTAGAAACGTAATACCAGGTTTAATAGCTCCAACAATTGCATCACTACTTACTAAACAGCCATTTCAATGTCTCTCTACTACTGAACCAGCAAAAGGACTAGAGATGAGAAACCTAATCACTTAGGAAAGAAAATAAAAATCTTGGAATTATGTGTTTCAAACTATTTCCTGCATGAAGCTGAATTCAGGTCTAACTACAACTATCACTTTATGCATCTCATTACACTTCCCTGTTACTTACACTTAGAAAAATTACCATTTGAACTTGATGCTTTCTGTGTGACAGGTCTATCTCAGATTTGTTGGATTGTTTGCTTTTTTCATGGGAAAACATCAATCAAAATAATCTATCTATTTCTGGGACACAACAAAAAACAAATATGCTTTATTTCCCATGCCAGAAAGCTGAGAACTATCTAGCAGTAGCCTTGACATTCCAATTTCAAAGGAAGATTTTTGGTGTTGTTACTTCTTCTCCCTCCATAGGCATCCACCTTAAGTCTGGTCAAACTACAAACTCTTGAAAAATTACAGTTTAGCCTCCAAAGGTGTCAAATTGGAAGCTGTCACAGTGATCACCAATGACCTATTGGATGCTATTTGGATGTCATCCATAGGGAAAGTAACTGTATTTGCTCCATGCTCCCATAGCTTGCTCCCAGAAGAGGACTTAGACATGGATTATGCCCATAAAGATTTAACCTAAGACCATAAAGGCCAAAGCAGAGTCTCTTTTTAACAGCTGCTCTCAAGTGCTTGAATGTATAATAATGTGTGACAGTAAAACCAGGGACATGTTTTTCATGTACATTTTTCTGTGCTTCTACCCACATATCTGCATGCACACTGAAATCAAGTCACCTGCCTTCTAAGGAGACAAAAAGCACCCCAAACTCAACAAGAAAACAACTGTCCTGAAATTCAGAAGATAATAAATGGTAGAAATTGTGTGAACTAGAGTTTGCAAGAATGTGTCTGATCAAATGAAGTTATAGAGATAAGATTAACTTAGCAGAATCAAATTTTAATCATATCAATTTATACTAAAAGGAAACTTTTGACCCCAATTTCTTCTTTTTCTCTATAGACTGAATTTAACATTCACCTCCAAAAAACTCATAAATTTATGTTTGAGAGGCACTAGGAAGTTTATGGATGAACTTAAAACAGTTCACAAGGAAAACAATAATACAGTGTAGGATTTGCATAATATGGAGTATTGAGTCCTAATTAATGAAGGTGTTAAAATTATTAGGAACCTACTCTAAATAATTAATACAAAACCAAATGATCAGGATTATGGAAAGAGGCAGTGATTTGTTACCACACACTTGAAGACACCATAAGACACATACAGAAGCATGTTACATTAAGTCTGTACTTTACAGTTCTAATATTTCTATGTTTGTCTTTGCAAGGTTCTCATGTGGATAAGCACAATGCCTAGCAGACTTAAACAAAAGAGTAGGATTAATTTTAGGAAGCATGTCAGAGTTACAAGGGTTAACATGGTGCTGCCAGCTTAGTGGTATTGCTGACAGAACTCGAGCAAACTCAAGTAAGAACTCAAGAACTCAAGCAGCCAGCCTTTCTAAAGATGGGTGTAAAAACTGAAAAGCACCATCAGGAGGTTCAAATTATAGGAGTTGAATAACAGATGTGGCTTATCAGTTTTATTTTCTGCTAGCCTGGTAGCAGAGGTTTTCAGACTAAGTACTTGAAAGCACACAATTTGATTTCCCAGTTACAAAAGGCTGAGAGCTGGAAGGTAGTTGTGCACTGAGTCCTGCCACTTTGGAGACTTTGTGCCTCTCAAATGATCACTCTAGCCAAGTGCTGCACTGGGATTTCACCAATGCTAAAGGCAAAGTGCAAGATGATAGGAGCTGGGAAATGGAGGAAAAAAGCAGCAGAACCAATAATTAAATTAATTTTTAAAAATAATTAGTATATTAAATAATGTTAGCAAAACAATGAAGAAAGATCCAGTATTTTAGTAGAGATTCAGAAGCTGATTTGTTAGGGTGTATTTGTACAAACTGAATTGCTTGGAAAAGTCTGTGTCACTTACTGAAACTGTTGAACTGGGAGTGTTTGTTCCATATCCAGATGAGGGAAGGGAGGCCAAGGACCAGCGGCGTCCATCCGTTCTGGGGAAAAGATGGGAGGGAAATCACACTCAGGCTAATCCTCTAGGGAAATAAGCAATTGTCTCCTCTCTATCTTCTAACCTCATGCTTTTATTAATGTCTTGAGTTATTCAGATAAATCAGGTATCCTGTTTAGAATCACATTTGTGGAAAAGCAATTAGAGTAAGTTTTAAAAGTAAAACTAGGTGACTTTGGAAAAGCTACAAGAAAGGGGCATCAGAATCCTGCATTAAGTAGATGCTTTGTACTTGTACAAAACTTGGAGCTCCTAAAACAGACACATAAAAACAGCTCCTTGCAAACTTCTTTGAAAAAGACACTCATGCTTAACTTATGCAGCTCATTGTCTTCCAAATGAAGATTCAGATTGAGGAAAAAAATCACATTAGATCAAGAATTAGCTGCAAGCAGATTAATCTGTTTACCTACTCAGAGGGCATTCTCCCCAGCACATTGCCTGGTATTGCTGGAAAATTAAACCCACAACAGCAGATAGGAACAGAGCCAAGGGACCCATATAAATCACAGAAATCTCACCTAGGGTCCTTTCTCCTTCAGTCAGTATAACATTAATACTTACTTCCCTATGGTAGCCAAATAAACATGTCCCTCAGGGAAAACATTCAAAACATTGTAGAAATACTGCAGAAAGGTCTTGTTTTGCCAGTGTCAAAACTGAGGAATTGAGGAACTACACAAAAGCTTTGAGAAGAATCAGTGTTGCCCTCCCTGAAACCCTCTGCTTCCCCCAAACCCAACCTCAGTGAGGATGAAAAATTAACTACATACAGCTCAGTCTCCCAGCACTTTTTCTGTCTCCAATCTATTTGCCCACATTTTGTGTCCTTGAAATGGACAACCATGTCCTCTTGCACAATGGGATGGATGTAAAAGTATCTTCCTCACACCAGTTTCCATTTGCTTGTGTTTTTTCTTGCAGCAGATTATCAGTAACTGGTCATAACACTAAGCTGAATTAGAACAGTTCTAACTCACTTTGGAGAGGTATGGGGGTTTTGGTACACACAGATATAGTGCATTTATGCAAGTGCATTATAAAATAGGATATTTGGTACAGGTCTGAAATAATGATTATAAAAACCTCAACTGTTACCTTCACAGCAATATTTCACATCCCACTATCCATAATCATGAAGCCTCATCTCCAGAAAAAGGTTCAGTGCCCACCAAGAGAAAAACCTCTGCTTACAGTTTTTTCAAATCTTGTTCCTTTTATTTTCAGGCACTGATACACACCACTCTTTGCCATCCATCTTAGAATGACAGGAAAATAAACTCATTGTTCCACATCACTGAAAGAATATTATGTCAACAGATTTTTAAAAAGACTCATGCTTCATGCATTAAAAAAAATAATAAGTCTGTAATGCAGATTTTTATTGCATGCCTATGTTACAGCTAAACCCCATTTAGCCACAGGTGATGTTTTCTCTGGCAAGACAATTAAATGTAAAAGAACAATCTCAAAATAATTTCAAGTGAAATGGAATTCCTTTCTTAACCCTGAAAAACAACAACTATCCTCATTATAAAGTTGTTGCATGCTGGGGTAAGGGATTGAACACCAAGCTTCAATAATCTTCATTGAGTTTCTTGTAACATACAGGGGCACTGGGGAAATATTTAGGTCAATGATTCAATCTCACTTTGGATCCTCAGTCCCAGAGCAAAATACTGTCTTGCTTGCTGCACAAGTTACTCATTTCTTGCAAAAGAAAAGCTTGGGTTTTGTTTGTTTGTTTAACTGAATTACCTAAATGGTGTAATGAAATAATTTCAGAATTTTCATTTTGAAATTTTTGTTTAAGTTAAAAGAAAATAGCTTGTTCAATTAGAAAATTCCAGCCTACCCCTTCATGTTTAGGCTGTTAACTGCTGATGCAATCCAGGCAAGCAATGTGCTAAGGAGTCAGGACAAACATATCAGCTCTATTCTAGCAGAAAGAAGTGGGACAGGAGTGAAAATCTTCCAAACCAAGGAAGGGGAAAATGCTTTTAAAGCAAATTCTACCTGCACTTATGCAAAGCATTTCAAAATGTTTCAGTGTTTTGTTAAAAAATATATTTTTAGAGAGGCAACATGCAATATTACTTCAGGATAAGACACTTGGAAAGAAATATTTAGGTTTTTTGTTTATTATATATGCTTTGCGAGCTCAACAAAGACATGCAAACAAGTTTTGCCTTTAAAATGACATTTTAATTAGTTAATTATGGAGGTGTTTTTATGGCAGCTAAATGCTATTTCATGAAGAAGCACATCAATTTTTAAAAAGAAGTTGGAAAAACAACACAACTTCTCCAGAGCTCTACCTGTTAATCCTTTTAAGCCCAAATGTGAAAATTTTCTGTTTCTATTACAAAGACTAGAAGCTGAATGCCTAAATGGGGTTGTTACAGCATGAACTTGTTAGGGACACGTGCTCAGCTGCACAGAAGCACAGTTCACACACACACAAACAGCAGCAATGGGATACACATTACCTGTCTGCTCTGTGTCCATGGCTGTGTGGAAAAAATTGTACAATTATTATGAGAGAGGGAGAAGTAAATGATGCATGTGATTTATGAAAAAAAAAAAACCTTCATCTTCTGTTGCTGGTATTCCTCCAAGATCACTTTTAGTGAGTATGAGCAGAATTAACCATACATTTCCTAATTCCAACAGGAATTATTTTTTATATTCCTAATTCCTGCTCATGCTGTGGCCATGACACAATCATTGAAAGGGTATCTAACAAGGGATTTATGGTTAATCACAAGTCAGACTAAGGACAATCTTGCAGCAAATTGTAGTGACTTTACAATAACACAAGCTTTCCAAACAAGTTTCCTATTCCATCTCAAGAAACTCATCACAGAACTATAATGAAAGAATGGAAATAAAAAAATTATGTCCAAACAGGATAATAAATGAAGAAATTACCCCACTAATAAAAGGCAGAAAATCAGCAACAAGTAATTCCTGTGATGGGAACTGCAAGAAATCAGGCAAGGGCCATCTCTTAAGCCCCATACAATGTCAATGAAAAGTGAAATATCCATTCCTCTGGCACCACACTTGTAATTCCTTAATTCCATCATATAGAAGTTACTCTGATACCAGTATGGGTAATCTAGTATGTATCTGCTATTACTGCTGGCATAGCTATTCAGGCTGTAATGCAAGCAGAAAATAGAAACAGCTTTCTAAAACAAGCAGTGCTTAAGTGTTCTTTTCCCTGGCAGAAAAAGTAGAGAGAGGAACATGGATACAATAAAATGAACCACTGTACTCAATAGGACAGGCTTAACCTTCATTCACCTATTTCTTTAAAAATCAGGTTTAAAAAGTGGAAAAGTATGAAAGGGTGCTCTTCAGAGTTTTATTATTACAACATTTATTTGCTGTCTGAACTTTTAGAAAGCCATATTGAAGGATAGAGTTGAAACATGATGCTGAAAAATTACATTTAGCTTTGACAATAACTTCTAATTCTGCTGCAGCTTTTCTACTGTTTTCCAGGATTCAGAACTGCTGTGAGATACTTCAGATACTGTGAAAACTTGTAAAAGTTCAGTTGATTTCAACAGAGCTTATTGAATACACCCAGATCAGGCTTTAAAAACAAATGGGTTGAGTCCATTTGAATTGTTTAAGCAGCAGGTAAAGCACTAATTCTCCCTCTGAGGAAACAGGAAAATACATATCCAGTCTCTTACATTCCATATGCCATTAAAAAGCATTTTCTTACATAAGACCAAAAAACCAAAGTCTGCTTCAAACAGAATTCAAGGACACCAGGTCTTCTAGCAAATCACCTCAATGGAGAAATGCTCCAGGATTTTCCTGCCATCCAGACAAGGAGTGTACCTTATTCCATCAAATCCTAACCCTCTATTCTTCTTTGAACTTTAGAGACTTAGCTTTTTTTCTAACTAGTCCTCAAGCTAAATCTTTCTCAGAAAACTTACTTCCTCTCAGGATGATCACACATTTCCCATTCTCATTTTAACACTGATGGGGTTTTTTTCACCTAAGGCAGAGTTTAACAAATCCAAAATATTTGAATTTAAAAACCCACGTCCTATGCACAAACTCTGCCTGGAAGCTCTCTAATTTCCCTGTTCTTTCTTTCTCATAAAATTTAACTTTCTGTATTATTATCCATTTCTGTTTTCCTGCTGGGATTCAACATTCAAACTACAATTTCCCTTCTTTTCCCAGCTGTCTCTATTCTTTCTTTCCTCTTCCTCACACTAAATCCACCACTGTGGTATCAGATTTCTTTCCAGCAGTTGATACACCGCATGACCAGCACCTGTCCAGCACTTGCTGCAGGACAGATGACAGCTCCACATTCAGGTCTCTCAGTGCTGCTCTTGTGAAGGTTCTTGTAGACTTGCAATTGCAATTATCAGCTATTTTCTCATTGAGCAGTAATGTTCTCTTGACACCAGTGCCCAAGACAGCAGAGAAAACTCAGGAGTCACTACCAGTGAGAAGGCAGGGAAGGAAGACACAGAGTTGTGCACACCTAATTTAAGGTATGTCTATATCTTTGTGCAGACATAGCAAAGAATGGTACATTTCCAATACACCCCAGTGAGAGCAACATCTAGGACTACAACTAAGTTACAACTACCCTAATCATGACTGGCTTTAATGTCACTTTGACTAAATTATGTGTCATATCACATGCCCTACATGTCATTCTTCTGGGAGAACACTGCCTCTTCCCTAGGCAGCATTAACTACTTAACTTTACCTTTTTCTAGGTCTGAAAAGCACCTAATACATTCTGATGCTGCCAAGGTGTAATCCATAAGGAGTAAAACAAAATAAAATTGGAGACATCAAAGAAAGTAAAGCACAATCAAAAATATTCCAACCCATAGGCTGTTTGTAAATAAAGTGTGTAGACTATTTGCTTCCAAGGAGAAGAGATCTTGCCTTACCTTCGGGCAGGAACAAAGGAAAAATGAGCAGGTGCATTTGGAGAGAAGTTCCTGGGACTGTCCAAGGGGCTGCTACCTGATTAAGAAAGAAAAAATTGACTGTTCAAAATCATTGTTTTCACATTTGCACCAAATGGAGTAAGTTTTCAGTGTTCTGACAGACTTTGAACTGCACGCTGTAGTCACAAATAACTGGAAATATGGAGCTTTAAGTCTTTGAGTTTTGAGCATTAGTTTGCTAAAGAAATGTTCTGACACAGGTGCACCGGTATTTATACTCCTTTAAAAATAATTTAAAGGGTATATTTAATTTCCCACTTTCAGGTAAGTAATGTACCACCCATAGATAATAGAGTCTTTTAATATTTTGCAGTAATTTCTATCTACAAGCTTTTCCTAATACTTGTCAATGAAAAATCGGAGCTAGAAGTGACACTGATGACAGTTTCAGGAATAATAAATAGCAATAAAACATTTCTTCCCAATGTATGCAAGGGTTGAATGTAAAATTCACTGAGAAAAAAAAATACCATGAAAACTGCACATGATAATAAAAGGACTACTATGTAAGATGATTGGGCTAAAACCTATCAGCAGTCACACTAACTACCACTTTTCTGAAATAGTACTTTACCATGAAAATGAAAGTACCAGCAAAACTACAGAGAAAAGAAGAAAAAACACTCAATTTTTGGCACAAGTGTTTTTTTCTCTGGGTTTTGTCATATGGTTTGTAAGCATGGTCAGTGGTTTATTGCAATGTATTTCATTTCAAAGTAAAAAGCAACCATCGCACAGAAAGTCCTTCTAAAAGCGAGGATCATTCATAGACTAACTGCAGAAATATTTGAAAGTTATGGATGAATTTAGAAGCTTCACATCAGTGTGCTTTCCATTGGGCATGAAGTGGTTTGCTCTGCCCAGTCATTAATACGAGTACAGAAGAAAAACTATCCATAGTAAACGTGGCAGCAGCAATTTCTTTGTGCAAAGACAACAATATAGCACTAAAAGAAGACCAGGAAAACTAAATAGATTCTGGAAAAGCAATACACTGCAAGGTACATCAGAAATGGTTTTAAATTTAGATCCCATATAAATTGGTTTCATTTTAAAAGCCATGTTGAAAAGTCAGATCTTAAGTATGAGTCATCTGCAAAGGACTTGTCTCTGTTCCAGAAGCTCAAGTTGCCCAGCTTGCCCCTCAGGGCAGCAGTGATTTTGAGGTTATAGTCCCATCCAGCAACCTACTGAAGCTTATAATTAAACTTATAATTAAGTCACATTAATTTCAGTCCAAGTTATTCACACACTTTTGCTGTTCCATCTAGCAGGAGCAGAATATAAGCACAGTGCTAAATTAAAGGCAACATTCCCTCACATTTCAGCCTCACAAATGGGTCACAAAAGTCTGCAGCAGCATCTCTGCAGCTTCTGTGAGCAAGGTGTGCACACCTGGCACACGTGTCGGGGCAGGGAGGAGGAGGAGGGGAGGGGGAACAGGCTGATACCTCCTGGGGTATGAGGATGGCCACAGTGCTGCACAGGCCAGCAAACTCCATCTGGTCTGCAAGTCTATGAGGGGAAAAATAGCAGCTGGTTGAGATTAAACCAGCCCCAGGCTGATGTAACATGTGTCATGGGGTGATGAGAGAACTGGAGAGGTAAGTGAATTCCAGACCACTCCACAATCTGCTTCATCAAGAGCAAACTAAACTAAAAGCAAAGAGTTTTAGCAACAGGTTTGTTTTCCTTTGCCTTGATTTTCTTTTGTATTGTTAGTAAAGACTAACAATGAGTTCACAGTTTAATACACAGTTAAAGTCTTCATCCAAAACCAGACACTGTTTAACCCATTCCCAGGATATCCCAAGTGCAGATAGGAGAGAGTGACCAGAAACCTGTAGCTAAATAACTTTTGGTGTTTCATTTATTAAGCTTGTACTCATCTTAATTCTTATGGTCACAGGGGAAAACCAGAACCATTTTGCTACTTTTGAACCACAAGAAGATGCACTGCAAGCTTCCAAGGAGACTGAAGAAGTCACCAAAATTTAGAACTGAGTCATGCATGAGCACACACATCTGGTAGCAGCACACACCTTAGGGTAAGGGTCACCAATCCCTTGCTAGCAGAAAGCTGAAGGAGCATATTAAGATGCAGCAGGAGTGAGGTCTTGCCATGGTTAGGCAGATGATCTAACAAAGCAAGGAAGGCTGCCAGCTTTGGTGGAAACCTTGGTCTTTGCCTTCTCATTTTTCAAGCTTTACTGACAATGAACACTACTGTGTCAAGATGATAGCTTTGAACAAAAACCTCACTGCCAGATGTTGTTATAAACAAGCAGTGAACTGTCATTGCCTTTTTATATCTTCATCAATCTTTGAACTTTCTGGGGTATGATCAAAATGGAATTTCAGAATAACTGAGCAAATTGGGTAATGACAGTTTTTAAATTTTGAAATTAAGTATGTGGGTGTTCAAACTCTTCTGAGCCTGCACTGTGTGGTACAGAAATACTACTAATTTTTGAGCAATTGCTTTTTCAGATGTATATGGTATATCTCCTTTCAGACACTGGAATTTTAATTAGATCCCCTGTGATTTGCTTGTAGTTTTAAAATGAAAAGCAATTAGTTTTTCTACTCAATTCAAGTCTTGGTGAAGCTTTTAAAACAACAACAGGGAGACAGGGAATTTCTACTTTCCCTAATATTTCCCTGCACTGCTGCATCTGCTGTAGATGAAGGTATTTTAATAAGAGAAGCCTGAGTGCAATGGTCTCATTCACCAAGGCTGATCGAAACCCTATTTATTCTGCAGCAAAGGTAGATTCCCCTGTTGCTCCAGGGTTATAGTTGGCTGCTACTGAACCTGAAATGCCTCTGTCTCAAGGGAGGCTGTTACACAGAATGATTGCCCATCATGTGAATCAACACAGCTACACCAATGCCAGTAATTGAGGCAGGAACCTTTACATCTTCCGGACACAGGAACAAGGATGCAGCCAAAGCATTTGTAAATCCTCTACCTTCAAAATATGAAACCAGACCTCACAGGCAATGACAGTCTCAGCTATCCCCTACAAACATGAATGACACTCATCAGATAGATTATGAGTTCAAAAACTCACAACAGAACCATGCTGTAAAACCTGCTTCTAAGAGCCATAAAAATTAATAAATAAACACAAGAGGCTAAGTTTTTGTGGTCTTCTATACAGGATATTCAAATTTTTTGCTGAATATTAAAGCAAGCAGCTAAAGGTCATATGCATGTTACAGAATTAGATGCCTTCCAGCACACACAAATTTCAAAATTATCACAATATTTAAAGCACCCTGTGTACCACCAGTCTCATGAGTGCCATGGTGCTCTCACACCACCCAAGGATCACAGGCATGATGTGCTGATGAACTTTGATAACCAGGGCAGGATCTAGGGTGGGATGTTACATACTCTGCACACTTTAATATATAAACAGGCACCTCAGCAATAGCCATTTTTCTGCCAGGAGGTGGAACTGAACTTGCAGTGTAATAGCAGAATAATTTAATTCAGTAGCACAGGGCTGCCTGTGAGCAGCTCCCTCCGTGTGCCATTACAGATGGGAGCAGGGCAAAGGTCCCAGCAGTGACAAGTGCCTCCACTGGAAGGCAGAGAGAACCTGGCTACCTCACAGCTGTGGAAGGCAAACTTTAAAATAGCCTGAGCTTCAATTTTCCAGCTGTAAGTACCTATCTCTTTACTACTAAATTATAATGTTACTTCTTTCATTTTAGGCTTTTTGATTTAAAATACAATCTGGTGGCAACTTAGTTTTGAACCTTAAGGTGTAACCTCTTGGTAATTTCAGATTTTAAAAAATTGATTCAAAGAAATAGAAAAAAAATTAACAAATATACACGTTTTACCTCTTTATTTCCCCCTCTCAATTCAAAACAAAAATGATTTAGAATAAAGGTAAAATTTTCAAACTTACATTCCTAAAACTGGCCATTACAAGTTTGGAAGACTAAAGAGCAGAGTGACTTCCCCACGAGCTGTCATCCTTTATGCCAAAGTAGCAGCTCATTCTGGAAAATCCTATTTTATGCAGTTTGAAAGCAGAACTAGCACACTTAAGTGCTCTTGATTCAGAAGTGATTTCATGGCAGGGTCCAAAGTGTTTGGATGTACTTCTTTCTCAAATATTGAAAGTTTTTTAAGTAATGCTTTTCTTCTTTTTCTTATATTTTCTAGGATATGAAGGTGCCTGGCATCTTGTTGGGATGCTGTTTGAGACAGTAAGTGCCTCTGCCTGGATCAATGCTCATGGGGAGGTAGGTTTCCCTGACAGAAGGACAACTGTTCTGGTCTCACTCACTGCCCTTTACATCATGCACAGAAGAGTAACTCCTGACATTACTGCTATACAGGAATTTATTTTAGTGTGGTGTCTGAACAGAAACATTTTAGAAAGCCTCCCTGGCTTCTCTGCATGCTTGCTGTTCCTTTGATTTGTAGAAGAGGTTCAGAATGGGCATTGAGAAGACAAGACAAAAGTTCAAAGACAAAAGAGGCACCAGGATTTCTTAGTAACTCATCACTACGTGTGCCTGAACAAACAGACTGACAGATTCTGTTCAAATACTAAACAAATATCACAGCCTGTTCTCAAATTCACTCCTCATATATGATATTTCTTAAGAAAATATTTGTGACTCTACTCTAAATTTCATCTACTTTTGTCTCTTGAATAAATTATTTTTTTCCCAGGGAAGACTCCTAAATATAGCACTGGTAGAGAACCCAAATTACAATTAATTTATCTTCCTGTGCACTACTGGCTACTCTTGTAAAAGGTAACAAAGCATGTCCTTTTAATTAATATTTTAAATCCCATATGCAATATCAGGGGGAAAAAAAGAAATATTTGAAAATTACTGCTAAAGTAAGGTGGCACACCTTAGAGTAGCTACTCTTCCTTCCTACACACACATACTTCTAATAAATTATAAGCTTGTAAAGCCTGAAACAACATCAAAACCACCAGAAGAAATTCAATTCTTTAAGTAGACAGAGGAGAAAAGCAAATCAAAGGAAAATAAAATATACATGTTTCTATTATGAACATTTCTGCATTTATTTTCTGACCAATGATCATGTCAATGGGAGATTGTTGCAATCTCCCAAGCATTTCTTTTTATCAGTTAAAGGCTTGTAAAGCTAATTTAGAATTTAGTGAAACCAACACATGCATGAATTCAAAGCAAAAAGCACAATGCAACTAAGTGGAGAAAGTCTACCAAGAAAAATCCCTTGTTTAAACTAATTTTTACAAAATTATTGCTACCATAACCATACACAACAGCAACAAGGGAGTTTGAAGTGGAAGGAGATGGTCCTATACACATTTTTTCTGCTCTGTATTTTATTTCAGATTCTGAAGCAGAATATGGTTTTAATGCATCAGTAAGATTTGTTAACATTTTAATTTGAAAATCATGGGTGATGTTAGAATAATAATGCACTTAAAGCATCTTCCTAGCTTTCCATGACTGGGCTTTTTACAACATCCCAATAAAATATGGCAGATTTTTATGAAAACCTAAGAGTGACTGAGGCTTTTATGGGCATCCCTGAACAATAACTTCAGACTTCTTTTTCCTTCCAACAGGCAGGATATCACCTCTTGGGATGCAAAGCTCTGCAAACAGAAGCAGATGGCTCCTTCTAGCTGAGCTACTATCAGTTTGCTGTTCTTTCTCAGCATTGCCTCAGTTTCAGTCTCCAGAAAGCATTTACAGAACATACTGCCATGTAGGAGGAACACAGTGATTATAATGAAAACAACATTCCTTGTCTTACACGCAGCAGTGACGTGTTTCCAGAGAGGCTCCACTGTGGGTGATGTGCCACAAACGTTCCAGCTGTTTCCTGCTACTGCCTGGTGCCCATCAGGGATGTACCTGGAGCCAAATCATCCTCTCTGGCATTTTGAAACAGTGAGAACAAAGTCATCACACATCACCTACCTCCCTCAGCAACAAAAACAAGGGAACATGCTGTTCAGGCAAGCTGTTGAATCTGCATGTGTGACCCTTTCAGAAGAATTATTCCTTCTTTTTCTCTTGGAAGAACATCTCCACACGCTTCATTTCAATGACTAACAAGCCCGGGCCCATGTGCTCTGAAATGAGCATTTCCCAGTTGCTGCCATGGTAAAACTGGCAGCAGTGTACAAAAGAAATAAAGCTCCCAAAGACCTGCTGTTGCAATGAGTAGCAGACAGAGACCATAAGATGGCACACTGCACAGCTGCCGGGCTGCCAGAGGCACACGGAAACAGGCAGGATGCTCCTGCTCATGAGACCTGCAGCTAAGTCACTGCCACAAATCAACCATGCTCAGAGACCCAAACAAGAGATTCACTTAAACCTATTTATCTAATTTTATTTGGCTTTGTTTTCCATCTCAGGCTCTTTTTCAGGATGTAAGAGGATAGAATCCCCCCAGGAAGGATGGAGGATGGATATGGAAGCAAATTAGAAAGTGCAGAACATAAAACATTTGTCTCGAAACTATAAGGACCCTCTTACAAGTTTGAGAAGGTGAAAAACTAACACCAGAGTAATTTCTAAAGGGCATATTTTGATGCTGAGTATCAGTAGGTTCAGACTCACTGCAGTGACCACTGGCATTTGTGCTGATGATTCCCAGGTAGAGCAGCCCTAGGGAGTTACCTGCGTGTCCATGAAGAGGGGAATGTGGCCGTGGGAGAGTTGGAGATGTGCTGGATGTTACAATCAAACTCTTCCTGTTGCTTGTCCGACAGCTGAAAGAAAGAAAGATAAACCATTAGGCACAGTCAAATGGGACAGGTCCTGCAGAATCTCTTTCTGCTAAGGAGGAATCTCCTTGGAGTGGGATTTTTTTCATACTCTTGATCTCAGTAGTGATCCTGCAAAGAAGAAAATGTACAGGGACAAAAGGTACTTGGTCAGCAGCAAGTGTTTCACACTCTGGAAGCATTTATTGCACAGGCCACTGGAGATAGCTGGTAACTCATTCCTGATTCATAGAATATGTGCAACTCAAGCTTTACAACTCACACAAAAAGCAAAAAACAATGTAAAATACCCCAGAGTGCTTTGGATACTCTTACCAATATCCAACCTAGCAAATAAATCCATTACAGTTATTGGCTTGGTTATAAGAAACCAGAGCATATTCCTCAGGGCAGAGTTAAAATTACAGAGCAAAGTGTTAGCACAACCCAGCAGATGAGTGGGATTACTAATCAAACTTAAAGCCTGAAACCCAAAAATCTTTGTGAACACGAGGCAATACTGATGGAAAACTCTGCAAAGCAGGTTTCAGACACACCTCCACCACATCAACTCCACTTGCTGCCATGACTTTGTTCCAGCAAGGAAAGTGACACTTCTTGTGGGACAGTTCAGATTGATTTTTTCCCTGTTGGGAAAGCTGAGCCAAATGAAGAGAAGGATGTGTTCCTCCATTTGCTTCCCAGTTTGTGACTGCTGATAACAAACATTCAGCTCTAAACATGATAAAAGGAATTGCATTGGGCGAGGGAAACCTTTTTAAATCATGGGAGCTCTGAAGAAGAGCAGCTAAATAGTTAAATCCCTTTGTGATTGCCACTTCTCCTGCTGCTTAAACAGAAAAAATGAAGTTGCCAACAAAATCTTACAACTGACCAAGCATTACAGCTACACACATCTATTCCTTGCACCTCCAGCTTGCTTCTTACATGGCAGAAACATTCCTGCTTACTTCAGCAGTCCCCAAAACAGGTAACTAGAATCCCACTGGTGTTGATAGGGGTGGGAAAACAGCCAGGAGCAGGGAAAGCTGAGCAAAGGCTGAGGAAGGAGCTCGCTGGCCCCACTCCAGGGGTGCCCTGTGAAGCTCCACACTGGGGTCCCCAGGCACAGGCAAAGCCTCTTTGCTTGCAGAGCCCAAATGCTGACATCTGCCAGGTCCTTCGTGCACTGACTGATCTGCTGGAGCTGCCCAACAATAAACACACCCAGGCTGCCAAGAACTACAATTTAATGCAAAAGTATTTTGCTGCCACAGGATACAGTGCATCTGACTATTATTATTTGTAAGCTTATTTTATTGCTGTTCTATAGGAAACTAGAGAACTTGATACAGAAAAAAATACAACTGAACTGCCAACTATAATAAACAGTAATAAAGTTGAAGCACCATTAACTGCTATTCAGGCTCTTTAGTGTACTTAAAGCATTCCTCAAAATTATCCAACTGATTCCATACAATCTCCATTTACATTCATGTATTATTCAGCAACAGTCCATCCAAAAACTGATTACCATTGTGCACATCTCACGGAAAAACTAACAGCCTGATTTTAAGAAGCTTAAAATCCCAGTTCGTGGATATTTTTAACATGTTTTCAGTTACACTATTCCAGTAACTTATGAAAGAAAAACCAGAATACTCAATTCCAACATTAATACCAGATAATCATTGTTTACATTAGCACAAAAGCTTTCTTGCAACATGAAATTCCTAAATATTTTAGTGTAATATATGTAAGAAATTAAAGAAAAAAAATCCTGGGCATTTTAGTATCAAATATAATGTAAGCATTTCAAATCTTGCTCAATAAAAACCACTAGTATAGTGAGAAAATAGAGCTCCATTCTCCACAGTTTTATCTCTTTGCTAAAGAGAGTTCCTAAAGCACACTTTATCACAGCAATGTCTGGAGCTGGCTATGGAAACTTGGTATATTTAAACAACAGCATAACAGGGGAAGTGAACTGTCCCAAACTCAGAGCTTTTTAACTGCTTGCCTGCATTTTCCAAAGTGAACAGAGTTTTACAAACCCATTTTCTTTGCTGTCTTTGCCAAGATAAGGAGCCAAAAGAGAAAGGGTTAAGGGGATGGAGAGCAAGCACAGCTGAGACCCCTTAAAATAGGTCAGGTTTACACAAATGTACCCAGAGGAGGGAATGGTTTGGAGTGAAAGCCTAGCCCCAAATTGGGAATAAAACATTATTCTCTTTGCACCCTTAGCATTGGATAACTTTTAATTTTCCTGGATCTCTCATCTCCAAAAGAGAAACATCACTTGGGTCTGTTTAGCCATTGCTTTGACTTACGTGTGTTGGCAATAAGGCAAAGCTTAAACAGAGACTAAAAACACAACACTCAACTTCTCAAATTCATGTTCTATGTTGAGAAAAATATACAATTATACTCTCTACTGGCTGAAGAGAGCTCTCTGCATATAGAGAAAAAGCTTTTAACAGATGTAGGAATCTTAGAGGAAATGCAGAAGAAGAGTGATGAAGTTCTGGTGGTCACAAAAAAAAAGAAAGGGTGAAGGGAGGAGTTAACAAGCAGACTTCAGTGGGATGACCTCTCCCCCAACAAGTCACTATGACAGCATTTGAGCACCTCCTAAAGAACAGCTAAATATGAAGGAAGCAAAGCTGGCTTTAAGCAGGGCTTAGTGCCAAAGAAATTCAAACTAGTCAACTGAAGTGTTGGCAGAAACAGTTCCACTGAAGAAAAAATCATTTCCTGGAAGGTTCATTTTAGCCAGACAGTGCTGGGCTCAAAAGTGAGCTACCAGGCAAATGATAATGAGGGGATCATACTGTCAATCCTTTAAATTGCATTAATTATTATTGCCGTTCATGAATTCTCGAAACAATACTGTATGATTTCTTGTTCAAAAATTAATTCAATCTACATAAGAAAACAGGAGTAATAGGAGAAAGTAAAAGGGGAAAAGGTTGGCTATTATCTTACTTTTTAACTGGAAAAAAAACAGTTTTTAACCAATCCAGAGAGATTTCAAGCATTATTATTTGTTTATAAGCCAAAGTTTTGCTGTTTTCATTAAACACAAGGTGAGCCCTGCCCTGAACCTCCTTTCCTCTCACAATTTGCTATGGGTCTTGTTAACTTTTTTTTTTCTCAGATCTCACTTCATAATTTCAGAGAGCAAATCCCCTCCAGGTCTTGCAGTTTAGGCAAAACACAATTTTAAAAGTGCAGAGTTTCTGTGGGGCGCAGAGCTGTAGGGCTGAGCTCCAGCCCATGCAGAGCTCTGGAGGTGCTGCCCTCCCTAACCTGGTCAAACACCCACACACCCAAACCTGAGCCTAGAAACCTGTGAGAACACAGGAGCACCCTGATTTAATCGTAAAAATAGAAAACATATAGTAAAATTGGTAGCTTATATAAAACAGTTGAAACAATGCCTTTGCATCACTGTGCAAAGAAATAGTTTTTACTCTGTTTCTGGAGTTACCTTCTCTGCCTGCAGTGAAAGTATCGTTTGTTACGTGTACTGAAGTGTCCCCAGTGTGTTCCTGAAACTGAACACTGCCTGGGTCTGGTAACTGGACACTGCTTTTGGACCCACTGAAATGTGCTCCTGAGCCAGCACCCTTGCCCAGAGTTATTTCTGAGCACATTTGGCGTTGTACCTGCGACCTGCATGCAGCCCCCAGCACTTCATCTGCACCCCAACCAGACAAGCCCAGGGAAAGCTCCTAAAATGAGCATCATGAGTGCACCTTGCTTCATGTGCCTGTTCAGGCTGAAAAAGAAATCAATGACTCTGTTCCAGCATAAATCGATATTTGATTCTTTATTTTAGCAGTTTACTCAGGGGACATCTTCAGCTCACTGAGCAAAACTGATTAATGCCCATGAGGCATCCATGTAATGAAAGCAAGGGCCACAGAAAAAAACAATGTAAATATAAATAACCAACCATCACTATCAAGCAATTTCATAGTGATGCTGGTTATTATAAATGAATAATGATAAGGAAGTTTCTCAAAATCTATCTGAATTTATAGGCCTTGAGTAATTTCTCATAGCTGAAGCTGCTAGAGTGTGTAAGTAAACAAGATAATACTGATTGCACAAGCCTTCTCATTGACTTTGACAAAAATCAACTTGAAGAAATAAGATATATGGAAAAAGCATAGCTTAAATCACATTTTGGTGATTATTCATAAATGTATTTTATTCATATTAGTGATCTGTCATAGAATCACTAAGATTGGAAAAGACCTACAAGATCATCAAGCCCAACCTTCAACCAAAAATCTTCGTTTTAGAATTTTATAAACTACCTCAGGTTGTCAGAGTGCCAGATTAACTCTAGCACTAACTTCTTTCAAAACAGCATTTTGGAAGCCAAACATCAGACTTGTTCCAGATTTGACACTCCATTTAGTGACCTCAAATTCCTAGGAACTGGGATCCAAAATTCAGAGCAATCATATCTACAAAAGTTATTTGTGGTTAAAATGTAATATCACCTAACCAAACTTCACCAGATTCTCCTCTGATGTTACAGAAGTTTGGTTTCACTTGATTTGCTTTACAAAGAGTTCTTTATGAGAAACAGACATTTTGGAAATGAAAATAAGTATTTAAAATTTTTATCCACAATGACAGAAAATTTACAAAATCCAAAATCTGCATGTCAATGAATGCAGCAGCTGCACAGCAATGTTAACTAGATGTGGAAGTTATCGTCTTAATTATAGTAATTCAAAGATGGAAGCAATTTTGTAAGCTTTAGCACTACCAACAACAGGGATAATTAGTTCTCTAAAATAGATAAGTAAGCATCTGGTTCAACTGATTTCTTTTTTTTTTCCACATTCAAGAATAGTTTAAGAGTTATTCATCCTAGAATAACTGGGGTAAAAAAAAATGTTATTATTCGTGGTGTAGGTTGGGGGGGTTGCACATTCCTACAATAAACACTTCTTTTGTTGTAAAGAAATACAATTACACACAATTAGATATGAAGGATGGAAGCATGAGTCCAACAAGCAACTTCTTAAAGATTGCAGGCAGAGTCTCATCATACCAGACACAGAACTATCTTCTTCCCAACATCACCTTTTTATTTCCTGTCATAAAAGCCCCAGGAGCAAGGAAACATCCTGAATTTGGATTCCTTCCTGCTTATTTTGTTCAGAGTAAACAACTAAGGAGCTTTTGTCCAGTGCATCACTGGATAATTTGTACCTGCCATTCACTCCTTTATAAGATCAATTCCTAACTCCCATGATCCTGAGATGGGATTACAGTATTCCTGTTTCCAGCATCCTTCTGAAGAACTTCAAATAGGATTGAACTTTGCAACCTAAATAAAAACAACAGTGAAAACCAGCTGCCTGAGTGCAGGGTCCTCTTCCACAAAAAGTTTTCTACCATTTAATTACCACATACACAAAACAAGATGCAAGTTGCTCAGCAAGCCAAGTTCCACTCAAATTTGCACTGCCCATTGTTTTGAAACAGAATAAACTGGACAAAAAAAAAGAAGAGCATGGAGGAAAAAGATGAAGTCAGCTTGTGAAGTGTGGGCTGCATCTCTGTACAGCTATCCAGAGAGTGCACAGGGGTAAAACACACAAAGGACATGGTTTTCTGTGCCACCACACCTTTCAGTGTGCTACCATACACATTAACCAAGGTGAACACAGAGTCAAGCAATGCAAGACTTACAAAGCAAGGAGTAAAATGGGTGCAGATGGTTCTTTTGTTTTAAGGACAAGTAACATCTTTGTACTTAGGAATTAACTTATTGCATGAAAGACCATTTTCTTTTCATCTAAACCTAGCTATATGTTAGACAAGCCCTTCTGCTTCATTTAGAGCTCAAATTGAAGAAGTGGCATCACTGCAAGCTAAGAAATTACAAAAGAAAAGGCTGAAATTGCCAGTGAACACCAAATTTATGTCTAATTTGCCTAATGCTTGAGGCTGGTGCACACCTGCTTACGCCACACTGCGTAGTCCAGACCTTTTGCATTATTAACAGCATAGGAACAACTCTGCAAAGCCAAACAAAATGAGATGTCACAACAAATTACAATGACTGGTACAGCCATTCTCAACTACACAAATCCACTTTATTCTCAACACACTCCAAGCCTATCTTTGTTTTACAGTAAAAGAACAAAAGTAAGAAAAAAATCTCTGACTACAGAAGAGAGACCTCAGAATAATTATAGACTTTATTTAATGGGCAAAAACATAAACCTTCTCAAGCATTCCTATCTCCTACTTCAGTTGTGTTAGGCATTATAATGCCATGAAGTTACATCACAAAGTGTGAAAGGCTGATTGAATGAAAGCTAAGCATAACAGCACATTTTCATTTCCCATTGCCTCCAAATCTATTATGGAATGCTTCACGTAGCATAGCTGCTTTTTAAATAAGTCTCTACTTGGCAATTCTCATGGAAGATAGTTTATCACATTTCTTTTCCTCCAAAAAATCCAAGCAAACAAATTCCAGAATGAAATGACAAAGTGATTTTATATTGTTTCAAATTTTCTAACCGTGGAGCATACAATTACATACAGATCTGCAATATAACAAACCTACTCCAGACACTCTCCCCAAAGATGCATCCACAAAACAAAGCAAATGAGCTGAAAATGGAAAGAAAGTTTTCCAGGTTTAATGTAAATGTTACATAAAATAATATGAAAACTCATTTGGTTGCTTTGTAGCACACAACATGAACAGTTTTCTTCATTTTGTTTCAGAGCATTTTCTTAGTTTAAGATTCAAAAGATGTTACAAATTAGCTCATTATCAGCTACCTGCGGTTCCAAACCTCAGCATGAAGATTAATTACTGATCTAATTTTAAATCTATTCTAACAATACACTATTCTAGAATTAATCTCCAGACTGTCCAGGGAGCTGCCTCTACTGCACAGAACACAGATTTTCACATGGCCAAAGAGTAGAGTAATAACCAGGGTGGCAACATTCTGAACAAGACTAGGATGCTTACAATCAAATTATTTCCACATTTTAAAAATACACATTCTTAAGGTGCTCTCCTGAGCTCCACTGGAAAGGTTTTGCTCTGTTGGTAAGACTCATCTTTCCAGCTATGGAGACCAGCAGTAACAACCCCACTGAAGAGTGTCAGGGGCTGTGCTCACTTGGCAGAATGTTACTTATGATGCTCCTTCCTACCAGCTGGAACTACATCTCTGCTGTGGCTTTCAGACAAGTGCTGGGCAGTGCTTCCACCCTGGTACCTATTTTGTACATGAGCCTCAACTTACTGCCATCCTCAGCTCTTCAACATCAACTTTCTTAAGCATCACCCAGCATATTTAACTTGCAACCAGCTCCCAGCATATTAGAGCACAGAAAATCCTGAACAGGACACGGCACTGCATGGCACAAATGTGCCAGAAGAGCAGACAACAACAAGAGCACATTGTTAGACAATAAACCCACTCCTCTGCAACCAATTCCACACCATTTTAGATAGCTTTTTGTAAAATCACCATCCCTCTATTTTTCAGTTCTACATACCTTTTGACAGAAAGGCTTTGTAGATATTTTGGATTTAACTCAGAAGCTTAAAGGCACTAAAATATCTGACCTTTTAAAAAATACCCAAAAAAATCCCAAGGTAATCTTCAACATATACATGAGGCACTGCCTGCCCTAAACATTGCCTGCTATGAGAATTGTGCTCTTTTCTCTTATTGGAATTCCATTTTATCTTCCTTAATTTTGCAAAATTTGAATATATAAAAAATATTCATAGAATAGGTAAACAATTCTCAAATTTATCCCCAGTTGCAAAGTGTAGTAGGTAATAACATAGATCCAGAAAATAAAAGTCCCAAGCTGCCTACCTTACAATGATCATTTAAATTTATACTTCTGCTTGTAAACTTAGAAGGTGAGAATGTGCTTTCTATTTTCATCACCAAGATCTCTCTTCCTAAAGCAATAATGTTTCCCAAATCTTAGCAGCTTCTTACAAAATAAAACCAAAAGAAAAATATCAGCATCACCTTAATAAAATTTGAAAAAAAGAACAGGATACTTCTAAAGACAGTCCAATGAAGAAAGGTTCATTTCCTCAAGAGGGGAAAACACTTTTCTGTGAAAGTATTAAAGTACTTACATACACGTACATACAAATATTCAGCCTCTAAAGGCCTTCAAACAGAAGCATTGAAAACAGTTTGTTGCTCATGTTTGCACACACAACAGAGATGGGAGAAAAATACTCAAAAACATTTCTAAAAAATAACAGCAAAGCATGAGTGTACTAAGGTAGACTGATAATGGTCTACTGGATGTATTAGGAAAATATCCAGGCTTAACAAACCTGTAATCTCTGTAGACAGGCTACAAAACATCTGATATTTGTCCAGGGCTAAGCTTAGACAGGAAAATGCCATGCTCTGCTTGTCTGGACTCAACCAGGGCTGAGCAGAGCAGTTCCCTACCACAGCAAGACAAAGGTAAGGTGTGTTTGCCAAGGTGGTGCTTTAATTCAGAACAGATGCAGAGAGAGAATACAGATGGCTCAGGTTGCTCCCTTCAGCTTTGGAAGAAGAAATGCAGCTTGGAACCTTTCTAATCAATGCACTCACTGAATGGCAGGGATGAAAAAGGGACTACAGAGATAAGAGTTGGCTCTAGATGTCAAAGAAGGAGGCAGACAGGAGCTGAAGTTCTGTGGAACTAAAACTGGTGTAAATTCATGTAGAGAGATACACTGCAGAGTTGAAATAAAGCATTCTGTTTATGTGGTCCTTACTCATTTACAGAGACAGGTCTGTCGATAAACCACTGTCCCAGGTAGAAACAACACACTTAAAAAGACATGAAAAAATTATTTACAAAAACACATTAGATAGCTATACTGCAGTATATATCAGATCAAATAAACTGACTACTAAAATAATAAGAAAATACACCTGTAAAAGGCATTTCATGTTAATGGAGCAACAAACCCACAAAGGGCAGGAGAAGGGGGAGGCCTGGGTGCAGATCCTGCCCTGGCACACAGAGCAGCCCTCAGATCTGCAGCAAAGGGAAGTTTCTGGAACAATCAAGCCTGATTACATGGTAAACCTCATTCTTTTGTGTAATGCATACTTGCTGAGCCAAGTGTACATTATCCAAAAGCCATCAATTTTTCATACAAGGATGGCTGTTCCCGTTTAATAACTATACAAATGTGTACCACAAATAGATACACACACACAGGGTTTTGAAATTCTAGTGGACTGAAGCTGGAACAACCATTCACAAAACTGAGCAGAGGAAAAACACAAACATTAGAAGTCACAAGCTGACAGCTACAGCTTATACCAGCAGCACATCCAAAGGGTAAAGCAGTTCACCACAGCCAAGAAAGGGTACTTGTTTTAAGAGCTATTCTACTTAAGAAGGCTGAAAAGCAAAATCAAAACCAATTCCAGTTACAGCAAGATGGTAGAGGCCAGTACATACAAAAATGTGAATGGATCAAAAAAAAAATGGATGGTAGCAGTGCTAACTTAAAAAAAATCATAAAAGAAAGTAAGAAAAAACTAAAACCTAGTAAAATCAGAGCCATAATTTACACAGCCATTAAAAAAGCAGATATTTAATAAATGTACCTCATGTAAAATTAGATCAGAATGCAAGTGAAAAAACTGCTAAAAGCTGTTTGAATGCTTTATGTACTTATTAATAACTAAAGGAACTAAGAACCCATGAGCAGTATTTTTACAAATGGTGTCTAACAAACTTTAGCAGAAACTCACAAGCACAGGAAAACATAGCCCAAATTTTCTCTGAGACAAAGTGGGGAAAGATAGGGCTGTTAAATAACATTAGCCTATTTCTGTACAAGTAAAAGATTATTTTAAAATTCATTTCTGGGAGCCATGCATTGTGAAATCCCAGCATTCTTGCTGCCCCAGTTCTGTTCTGCATATAGTCTGAAACCAGCATGGCCAGCAGGAAAACAAGTGAGACCCATGAAAATTGCAGAATGTACACAAATGAAGAGACAGAGGAAGACAAATGCAAACACTTACAGAAAGTCAGGTATTCAAATTCCATAGCAATCATGCTTAATTTAAATTAGGTCTGCTAATTGTAACATCCTAATTTACCATGCAATCAAGACTGGAAAAAAACTCCAGGACAGGAAAACACACAATGTACTGGAAATAAGTAATTTCAAATGCCACCACAGGATTCAAGCTCTCTTCCTCAGAGAACAAAGATTCAGGGGAAGACTGTTCTCATGTGTGCCTGCAGAAGCTTTTGCACCTCACGTCACTGTGAGTGTCTCCTCTGGCACATGCTCACTGCCAGTGTCGCATGATACCAGAAGTAACTCCTTCAACATCAAACACAACACGTCAAGTGACGTTTACATCTTCTGTTAATTCTGAGGGAGTTTAAATTATGTGCTCAGTGCTACGTAAACACAGCAGGCAGTAATGAATATGGGGAGACATCACACTGATATATACACATAACATTTGCTTAGATTTTCAGTACATGACTAAGCTTTGTCCTCATATAAAACATGACAGTTGAGGCATTTTTGTGGAAAGATAGTGATTGATTAAGTTAACAATATCAAAACACGTCCAACTTACTGCATAACATTGCCTAAAATGATAGACAAAAGAGACTGGTATCAGGTGGCTTGGATTTCCTATCTGGCATAAAGACTCCCCTGCACAGGACTTGTAAGCATCCTCTTTCTGAATCCCAGTTCTCGGACCCTTCCACCTTCAGCTGACATAGAATCAAAATTAATGCACCAGAACAGTCTTTAAAATTAAATTTTTAAGAGGCCTGGAATAACCTCTGATATTTCACTACAGAAGTACGTTTCATTTTACCAGCAAATCTGCTCTAAAGAACAGTTAGGTATTAATCTGTAGTCCTCAAAATAATAGAAAAAAATAAGATAATGGGGCTGTGAGTGAAGAAAAACTATTCAGGGATTATCTGATAATTAGCTACAAATGTAGAATGGAATCACTTCATTGGTGCTTTCCTTAATGGTTTGAAAAGAGGTTTACCTGCTGAATATAGTAACCAAAATTGTGGCCAATACAAAGTGTTAAGCACCCAACTGAAAACCAAGTAATCTCTCCCCAGGCAGGTGTCTGGTGATAGAAAGTGACATGCCATGCAATGTATCTCTCAGTTCCTTATGTAAGGTCTCCTTTTTATTAAAAACATTTTGCTCTAATGTGTACAGCTTTTTGTAAGCTCAACATTCAGCTGCCAGTAGAATAACAGGAATCCCAAGTGCACCAGAGAACATCTCTTAGTTTGCTGCTGACCACAACTTCACCTCTCCAAAGAACAGGGTCCTGCAAAGGGCAACACCATGGCCTGGGCAGAGGTTCCTCAGATCCAGATACATCTCCAAGGCCACCCCAGAGCTTTAGGCTGGTGGGCACTCACATTTAAAATGCATTTGTCAGAGACAAAAAAGAGTCAAAATAAGCAGATGCACAGACTCTGTGAGGATTCCAACACCCAAATGTGTCGACTTCAATTAAACACAAGAACTGCACATTTCCAGGCCAATCACATGCCTGTATGTACTCTCTGTCTTTCCACAGTAGAACTAACTAAGTGATCTGAGCATCCTCTGTGAAGTTTTCCTCATACCTCTCCTCAACAATACACCACTCTCCTACCCCAGTATTTTATTTAGATCACTTAAAACACCAGTGCAAAATTATTTTATACTCAGCAGTCTCCTTCATGTGAAGGATCCAAATAATTCATGAAACTGTCTGCAACCTGTGTGTTGCTTCATTTCCTCTCCACAAAGGTTTTGACTTGAAAAACTGGTTTGTCCTGGGCAATAGCCAAATGTTCATACAAGAGAGTTTCGATCTGAACAAAAAGCTTTCAAGGCTCAAAACTTCAGTGTTAACCCTCTAAGACCCCTTCCCTGGGTTTCAGTCAAGCAGGGAAACTGCCAACAGTATTCAAAATGAACATAAAATATTATTTACACAGAATCTTACATAAACTAGAAATTACAAACAGTCCAGGTGGATTGCCCGAATGCTTACAAATATTTGGGGGTTTTAGGAGGACCTTCCTTCCATTCATTGAACCAGCCTCTTTCACTGTATTTAAGTAGTGCAAATATTCTGTAATGGAGAGTGTATTGGAAGCTCCCCAAAACTCATCCATTAGTGAGCAAAATACCCATTACATTTCCATGCAATCCAACAGACTATTGTCATAGAGATTTTCAGAAGATAAGGTGGAAATTTTTTCTCCTCCAAGCAGTTCTTTTGTCCTAAAGCCATGTTGAAATACCAAGCAGAAGTAATTTGAATGAAATTTCCTCTCCAATTATGAGCGTCAGGAGGTCATTTAATGTGCTGAGCTAGGCAAAAGAAAAATTAAGCTAAGTATTATCAAAAGCATCAGATTTCCAGATCTTTCCCATCCTTCCCAACATAAGGGAAACATTTCTTATGTTATTCATTTAAGAAAGGAAATGTGTGGTGTGACAGCTGTCACTTTAAAGTTAATTATAGTATAGGCTCACATTTTTAATGCTGGCATTATGTTACCACAAAAAAGTAAGTATTCTGCTAGCATCAAACTAATTGTTTTTCTTCTAAGTGACAATGTATATATGGAGGAGGTGGCATCCTTCTGACACACACAGCTTTTAACGTCAATCTAGATGAATCAGCATAAAAAAAACTGAATACATTTGGGGGGATGTGTATGGATTCACTGCCACTCACTGTGGTCCTGTTATGGCAGCTGAAAAGTTAGCAGAAAAACACCAGTGCATCAGAAAGGACCATTTATGTGTTCTTGGCCACCTGATTATTTCCATTCGCTCATTTACTTCCCAGTGAAAGGTGGTTTCTTTTACTGTTTGTGACTATTTCAATAATGAATAGCATTTTTCTTAGTTACCAAGGAACTGTTTGTAATGAAATACAATTATTTCCATAGAATCACTGATCTTAGAGGTGTTTTGCTACTTAAAGATTGCTTTACACTTTATAAGCAGCTAATTCTTGTGATTTTTAACAAATTGTTGTATCACTAAAGCTCTTTCATTGAAAGGAGAAGAGGAAAGGGAATTAAAGCATCTATGGCAATTGTGGATACAAATCCAGGATGTCCTTTCTCACAGAAATCCACATTTTTCATCCTCCAGAATTATCTTTCAAGTCACTTCAACACACAAATCTCCCATCTTAACTTTGCAAAGAGAAAGTTACTAAACAAAAGTGAAATCATTAAAACCCACAGACTCAGCCTGTTCCAACCCAGAGAAGATTAAAATGAAAAAAATGAGGAAACATTAGAAATCAGTATTCTAAGACAGTTTTACAGGACCAACAAACATTCACTTGCACAATTCTTCAGTGCTGTTAATATCAAATCACAAGAATATATTCAAGATACACCTAAAGTGTAGACAAAAGGACTTAAATCCAGAGACATTTAATTTAAATAAGTCAGAATTATGCTTTATCTTTCCATAATCCAATTTCAATAGGCAATGCCTCAGTAGAGCTGATATCAGAATACCAGCCCCATATGCCCTTTGAACCAAGGAGCTCTCATATTTCTCCTATAGTTTAAACTCATAAATATTTATACAGAACCAGTTTGACAGGTAAATGTGATTTATGTTTATGTCACCCCTCCCATGAGAAACTTATGTATTTACAGTTTGCTCTTGACTTTCTCTATCCTTCCGGGAATAGGCTGGAGAAGAAACAATCCAGCCACTCTGACCGGAGCAGCAGATGGTTCACTTTTCCAGAGCCATTAGCTGCGGCGAGATCCCACCAGCTGCACAGAGAGCTCATTTCCACAAAATGCACCGAGGAGAAAGAGGAGTCCTTCCCATTTGCCTCCTAATGTAGGAGAAGCCATATGGGAGTCAAGTCCTCTAGGATTTTTAGTACATATCAGAAGCCATTATGGAGAAATGTGCCATGACTCAGTAGTCAGAATACCACAAGTAACTCTTTCTTGCAATGTGAAACCAAATTAAAACTGAGAGAAACCCAAGGTGGAGAAGAGCACACAAGCTATCACTAATGCAACAGGACTGTACAGAAGTTTTACAAATAGAGCAGAGGAAAACTCTATCAAATATTCGTCACACTAAAAAAATTCTCTACTGCTAAACATGACCAAGATGGCAAAGCTGCAGGAGAAATTTAAATTGAAATCATAATTTTTAAAGGAAGTGCACTAGGAAGTGAACATTATGCTTTGAAAGGGGGCCAATTAAAACTGGAAAATAATTATTTCTTCATTTAGTGATGAAGTACTCCATTCCTAGTGCCCAGATGCCACAATCCTGAGAACATCAGCACACAGAAACACCCAGGTCATGGCACTGCAATGCACTCCATGCGCAGTGCCCGCTCTCAGGAGCAGCCATTGCATATGTGGACAGGGGATTTCAGGACAGATAGCCTGGCAAGAATCACATTATTACAGTGATTTATCACAATACTCTTCAGACCAGCCCAACCTGCCCACCCATCTCCCCCAAGACAGCAGGCAAAGAGCTGGCAGACTGCCAGCCCAGCTCGGCAGAAGGTGATATTCCCAGCAAACTGTCACACATGCTCAAATATTTCATTTCTGAGGCTGGCTGAAGGCTGTGGTTTCCATCCTGTGCAAAATAGGATTTCCACCACATGACTTTGTGCAGCAGCTCTCTGCTCTGAATACTCATAGTGCTGTTTGATCATTTTGAAATACCTAATACTCGTTTATGTGATTAAATCAATAAAAAGTCATCTCTTTTCCATTAAGATGCTCAGAGGATTTACAGATCAATTTCTTTCTTTTTGTACTTCGACTACTAACAAATAAATGGAATTGTAAATGTTGTGTAGGAGTTTTCTGACAAAATATCACACCTGAAACCTTGTTAGTATCACTCAAATTGCTTCTGACCTTGATGAGTAATTTTAAATTCAAAATGGCACACTAACAAGATTTTGAAAAACAAGGATGGTTATTTTTGTTATGAAAGACACTGTGGGTGTCCATTCTGTCTGGAAGATTATTATTGTTGAATTTTCACAAAATATTGCCTTTAGGCACACTGGACACCGTCTGAATGGAGGGGCTTTAGGAAACCGAAGTTGTACAGGCAGCAGTAATAAAAGGATCCAGAATCTGCAGGTCTAACACAGGTTATTTTCTTATGCAAAGGTGTCCTCCCCACCCTGCCCTAAAGCTCCCTTTGCTGCTGGCCCTGCCCAGCTGCCCTGGCTCCCACAGCCAGCCAGGTCTCATTACACCAGGCTGCTCCCATGCTCACAGGTTGGTGGCCAAGAGCACCTGAAAGCCAAGTCCAACCTACCTTAGCCTTTGGAAATGGAGGCACAGGAGAATAATTTGCCTCCCTTTCCTCTCCCCAGCCAAATTCAAGAAATCTGCAGCAAAACACAAAGCTTTATTTTCATCACTTCTGTCATTCTGTCAAACCACTGCTACAACTGCTCAATGGGTGTGAAAGTTACTGCTTGGAGCAGAGACATCAACACAGAACCTGAATCTCAAGGAGCTCTTTTACTTTAAAAAACAGGCTAAAGACACAATTTTGAAAAGAACAACATTGCTAATGCAATGGCAATTAAGATCCCTATTTATTTATAAAATCTTTTTTCATTGCCACTAAGGTTTCTAAAAGTCATTGGCAACACAGAACTCTACTTTGATAAAATTTAAATCACAAATGTAGAATAAAAACAAAAAATTAAGAGTCCCCTGAAATATTAGTTGGTAGAAGCTACAGTCCTCTAGAAAAGATGAATATAATTTCTGATAGCTGATGAACAAAATTCACCCTAAACCTAAGTCGAATCTTACATTCTGAGCCTTACCTAGATTACTAACTGTATCAACAAACCAGCTGCTGAGAAATTCTGGTACCAGCTGCAACTGTTTACTCATAAATCTGAATATATTGCTTTAGTCAGGATTAGCTACCTACCAGTCTTACCAGTAAGTTTTCAGGCTACAAACGTTAAGCTCCACAGAGCACCTGATGAGCGATAATTATGTTGATATTTCCCAGTCTTGGAGGGACACCCCTGTACTGCATCAGATCTGATACCATTCATTAGTTCACACACTTCAATGGGATTTTATCAAAATACAGACAGCAGGGTAAATACAAACACTCATCCTATTAACTGCTACATTAACATATTCACATCTCTAATAAAAAAAATATGCTGCATGTATTAAGCATTATTTAAAATTTAAGGTTATGCATATCTCTGTGAAGACTCTAAGTGCTGTAAGTCAAAATATTTGCAAGTCTTTCATGGTGCTGCCTATTTCAACACAATACTGTTTTGCTACTTCAAATAATAAAGCAGCTTCCTCCCAGTAAGCATCTATCCATCACTTTGTAGAAAAAAACCCCTTATCACATTCACATAGTATGAGAAGGAACAATGCCTTTAAATAAATATATTTTAAAAGAACAAACGGTGGATCTGCACAGTATGATTTTTACAATGAATACAATTACAAATCATTCAAGAAATTAAGAAATCATATCTAACGTACTAGGAATATGATTCAATCTGTTAAAACAGGAAAAAAAAGCAAGACTAAACAGTATTAAAACAAGTAGCTTAGAAAAACATCATAAGAATTACTCACAAAATCCTTAGATTACCTTTTGGATCGTCTCAACATGCTGGTAGCAGGCAGAGAGAAATTGGACAGCACTGTCCAAAAGGAGTCAGACATGATCTTTAAAAGCTTTCATTGCTGGGAAAATACAGCACAATCAAGCCACTAGCAATAAATAAGGAACTAAATAATACCAGTGACAGAGCCAATGCAAATTCCCTGTAGACCTTGCAAGCTGTTCCATTAATGTGAGACAGGCAGGCAAGCGTACATATTGCTGCTGTTTCCACTGCCTCTGTTTCCTCCCTGCTCCATCCCTGCCTCCCTCCCTCCACCTTAGGAGGCAGTGCAAAATGAGATATTTATTCTCTTCCTAATATATGCACTTTAAACCTGGAGTTTGCTGAATTCTCAGCATACATGCTTTCTATACATCTCTCTGTGTTTATCTAATTACAAAAAAAAATATTTTCAGTATTTTCAAAACCATAATTGGGCACTGTTTTCAATCCTGAAAAACACAGGGGGGTTTAAGCTGTGTCTGCACAGAAAGCACCACTGACTGCCTAGTTTGTGTTTTTATTCTGACATGGTGGCTCTTCTTTTCCTACATGAGGCACATCGGGGGCATTTTGCTTATTAAACTCCCACCTTTAAACAAATCCCATCTTTCATCTTCAGTAACCCAAGTGGATTTTTAATTTAAAAAAAAAAAAAACCAATCTTCCAGTGCCTCCTAAGATCAGTTTAAAACCATAAATTCATTCTTCCCCTGAAGTCAGCCACACCAGATCCACGTCAGTCGCAGTAAACACAAACTCCTACGTAGCACCTAGTGCCCAAAAACAACACAACCAGCTGAATTTTGACAACAAAATACAAGCAGGACTTGTGTGATGCACATCAGAGGTTTCCCACACGCCCCCTTTGCACATCAGCCACATGTTCACCATTACCCTTTGTGCCTGTAGAACCCTCTTGCCATGTTTTTGCTTTTTCTGGGGTCTAAACAAAACCTCGCTGGAGCTGCCTTCCTTCTTTCTTTTTTTAATTTTTAATTTCAGTATGCAATCTATTTCCTTTCTATTGCGGCTTCTTTAAGCACTTCTGCCAGTAGGAAAGCTAATGACGTTCTCCTATTTCAGCTTTCTTGAGTGGCTTTTTATCACAGACATGAGAAAGATGACAATCAACAGCTGGCACAGCCTTCCAAGCACAATATAGCCCAAAAAAAAAAAAAAAAAAAAAGACACACAAATGTCTGGGAGAAAGAAATCCCACTAGACTCGCTTTAGCTTTCCACAGAATCTCATGGAAGAACTAGATGGTCTTCATATTTTTCCATTAAATAATTCCATCTTTTTAATACATATATTTATCAAGAATCACAGTATCTGATTGACCAAATTATTCCCTTCCATCTGAAATTCAAAACAGGCAAATGGGATTTTTAGATTCTCTGCACAACACAACCATCTTTTCTACTGCTTCTAAACATTTTTACAAAGTTAATCTACATCACATAGTGGTTTGATTTCACAAAGTTAATTTAGAGTACACTGAACCAAACTGCCACTGTCTACTACTGATGAGAAAGAATAAACACATCAGTTTTTGTGTCCTCATAATATCACATACCAATCAAGTAGAAACTGAACACTACCCTTTTAGAATTATATTCAGGATATTATGTGGCCTTCCAATTCCAATTTGAAAAGGTATGAAAATTTTACTCTGTCAGCTAAAACATGACTTGAAATTCATGAGCAATAATGGTGGGAAAAAAGCATTCAGTTAACTAACAAAATAAACCTATCACAGTAGAAATAAATTCCTGACTGCTTATAGTTAGGAAATAAGATCACAATCAGCTAACACCCCTAAATCTGTATTAGTCACGCTTTTTACAAAAATGATTGAAAACTCAGTAGATGAAGACATATCACTCATTATCACTGTACTCAGCAGCAGCACTTTCACATCTCTTGCAGGAAGGACACAAAAAGGAGAAGCCATTTTAGGGGCACATTTCTCCATGGGCATCAGTGACTGACAGCCCTACAGCAATGTTAACCCAGCTGAACCCTGTCCATCCTCTGCTGCTCCTGGGAACACAGGGCACCCCAAGCAGGGAAGGGGATAAGGTGTTTACTATCATCAGAAACCCATCCATTCACCCACATTGCCACTTAACACAATTCTGCAGAGCTTTTACCCAAGAACTGCAAAAAGCACTTTGAGAATTATGTAACGCCGGTTCAAAACCAGCAGAAATTTCTTTTAACTCTTTATATTCCTGCTTTTCAAAATGCCTGTTCCACATGGAAGTAACAAACTCTAATCCAGCAAATCAGCACCTGCAAAGTGCTCATTTTGGGACCAGAGACCCCTGAGAAGTTCAGAGTATCCAAAAATTGCCCATGAAGACACCACACTTGGAGATGCAGTGTTTTTTCTAGAAAAACAGAAGAAAACAAACTGTCAAAAAGCTTTTAAAATAAGTCATGTCTTAAAACATGACATTTGCAGAATTGTCTTCAGCAGCAACATATATAGGAAGCAATAAATATAGTAAGGATTTTCTCACACCTACAATGACAAATGAAATCCTTCAAAGGAATTGCCTTACTATCTCTGCACAATCAACAAAACATTTTGGAAAATTTGGACCAGAAACTTCTCACTAATTCGAAAATATACCATATCTGTATATGAGAGAACATGTCAAGAGCACATTCACACAAATAGGTTACAAGATGAGTTTTCTATTTTATTTAACTCATAATTACATTAACATCTCTTTGTGAATTCCAGACCCTGAGTTATTCCAACCTCTCCCTTTGTAACATTCTCCCACTCGCCTTTCAGGATATTTAGTCTCCATCAATCTTCCTAATGCACCTTCCCTTTTTTATGCCCAGCTTGTCCTCTGAAAAGACCACCTGCAGAACATTTCGGCAGCTCCTGTGATGATGGAGTATTTCCCTGTCAACCAAATGTACAGTTTCCAGAGCCCTCCTAATGACACTGCAACCACTGGACAGTTATAAATAGTCAGTGTCAACGACTTTCCCTATTTCTCATCTTTACCATTACCAAAGTAGGACATTAATTAAGCCTGACATTAAATGAGAATGCAATTAGGCAAACAGTCCACATGAAACCCATTGCTTTCTGGACTTTTTTTATAGCAGCTATATTTATCATTAAATAAATTTCCTTGGTGTAAGATCATCCTCTTTTACATAAAATCTGTCATTTTAGAAGTAAGCCAAATTCCTTGAAAAGTTTGAAGCAATACCAAGCAGACCAATGAGGTAATTTTGAAAAAGAATATCCCAAAGATCAAAACTCCTGTGACTGACTACATTTGGTACTATGTACCAAAAAAAGTTTCCCACAAAGTACTGACTATATTTTTAAACACTTCAGCCACGATGAACCATGTAATAGTGCAGTAGTTTTCAAATGAAGATTTCTTTCACGAGTTACACCATGGTAAAGGAAAACTTACAATGGAAAGCAGTTGAAATACCATTGGGAAAAACCTACCTCTTGCTAATTAGGCCATCGCTTGCATGGTTACATAGTATTAAGCTTCACATAAAAACCTGACACTTGGAGACATAACTTGTTTTAAAAGTCATTAGACTGAAATACATTAAATACCCAGAAATTAAAACCATTTCCTAGTAAAGCCAAATTCCTTGTAGAAGTCACAACATAGGAAGATACGTCCTATCTCTATAAAGAGCATATTGACTTATTTTAAACTTTAAATTGTATGCCCAAGGAGCAGAAAAAAATCATTCCACTATAAGTAAGCATAAGTTAACACAGGTGAAGATACCTGCTCTGTATCACCATACAGAGCAAAGCGTGTAAGGTGTAAAAACTCCAGCAGAAAACTTTCATCTTGCAATAGAGAGAAAGGAGAAAGTTCTTCCTTTATGCTTTAAGAAACAAAAAGGAAGGTTCCTTTAAAAAAAAAATTGCATGGGAGATGTGTGTTGAGCTATTTGGGGCATCATTATTATTTGAACAGTGACCTAAGCATGTGAAGAACAGACTGACTTTGAGCCGCCTGCAATCGCCAGACTCCCAAGTAACAGTCTGATAGAAAACATGTGGTTGAATGTATCTTCAAGGTTCACTTTTCTATCATTTGCTTAGTTATAAAACCATAGATTTCTTCCTTTGGGGGCAAGACTCACCAAGGCACCACCCCAGACCTAAAGAGCCATACTCTTTCACTACAGTGTTTCCCATGAATATCAGTTGCTACCTCTGTATAAAAGACATCTCTGTATGAGATTAAATAAACAGCTGATGGCCAAGGCTTGTGGGGGTGAAGAACAACTGAACTTCCCTCTGGCGTGCATTCCCCATGCAGGGAAGATCCTGGTGACTGCACTAGTTAATGATTCAAAGGATCAGCAACATTTACTGAAGCAGCTATCAGGCACTGCACCTGCATGGAAGCTGCCAACTCTTCATGTAACTTTAATTGGGCACAGTTACTGAACTAACAGGGGTTGCCATCCTAGAGGACAGCCTGAAATGCTATCTAATGCACTACAATATCACTGCACAGTTAAGCACAAGCAACTGCTCTGATTTCAGTCTAAAACAACTCTTACAAAACTGTACTCACTTAGATATAGAGGATGCCAACTACAGCTCCATCGTCACAATCTTTTAAGCGAAGACACTACCAAATAAGTGGTAAGAGAGCAGAGCTAAAAAACAAGTTAATTGTGCCCCAAACCCAACTAATATTTAATAAGAAATATTCTTTCTTTGTATTTTTATTTACAAAAATATCACTTATTAGTATGTTAATATTCCATGCAACACTATCCTTCCCAAGTAACACTAGTAAGATGTTCAGCTACTCCAATATAATATAAGCTTAACATAATTTCAAACTCAGACTTGACAATTGGGCTCAGATGCCATGGAAAGGTCAATTACCCTCTTTAAATAAGTTACTGGGTCTTGCATTCTTTCCCTAGCCCAGCCTTCTTCATGTGTGATTCAAATGTCAGTAGTCCAATTTAATCAAATGTAACCTCCATATGTGATTCAAATGCCATAAAAATTGAGAAATGTTATTAGAAAAACAGCAATACTGAAAATCAGATCTGAAAATGTCACTTCCTGTTTACACAGAAATCTTCTAACACTTTATCCAAAATGTAGTTAAGGACATTCAGTAGTACTTGCAAAAAAACACAGCATCACAGAGTGCTGCTGTAACCCCAACATCCTCCTCCAAAGGTTCTCCTTCCTCTTTGTCAGTAAAAATTTATCCAAAGGAAAAAACATAGATTGGGCCTCCTCTTGCCACCACAGCATTTCCTCATCTTTTTCATGTATTATTTATCCCAAAGCACTTAAAACTTCCTTTTTAACCTGTAATACAGTCTTAATGAATTCACTGTGCAACTGGATTTGCAAACAGGAAGATAACTTAATCTCTTCTTCTGCCACTCCAGCCTGCAGCAGCCTCTTCATGAAGAAGTACAGCACTTCAGCTCTTGCAGAGTTTTTCCACCTCTGATTCCCTGTACTTGAGTAATACCACCAGGCTACTGCTAATTCTTGTAACATGGAGTTTGTACATATCCCAAGGAGCTGTAACACACATGTCCTTGACAGACATGGTCCATAACCATTCCAACAAAGCAAAGCAGATCTCAAAAAGCAGGTGTTATCCCCCCCATTTTACAGAGAAGTTACAGTGAAGAGCCTAAAGGACAAATAAGGGTAAGAGCAGCAGCAAAGGTGGCTAGTAGACTTCATAGGGAGTGAGGACTGAAGAAGAAGTAACAGTGGATAGCTAAAAGTAAACCAAGACTACAGGCAAGTAATTAAGATAAAATGAACAAAGCAAACAACAAAGAGACGGAACTCTTTTCAGTGTGTGAATTAGAGGGCTTTGAGTTACTCAGCTCTCAATTACCAGCTCACAAAAGCAAAAAGGGCTCCCCTCATCTATGCAAGACCACAAACTCCCAGCGTGCATCCCAGGGCAGCAGCCTGTGCCAAGGATCACCATGGTGCTGCCAGGCTCAGGGCACACGTGGTGAGCAGCAGGCAGGGAGTGCTGTCACCTGTTTCACAGAGTATTACCCAGAAGACCAAGTCAAGCCTGAACTCTGAAACAAGCTCTGGCATCTGATTTGTTTCTCAGTATAATTCAGGTTGTTTGCTCCAACCCAAATCTCCGGTGCAGGACGTTCCACTGCACGGCTTTTTTCCTCTTTCCCTGGTTAACACAGGCTCAGCTGAAATGTTAAGGATATTGTAAAGCCCTTGCATTTACCACAGCTTTTCTGAGACAAAAAGCTTATTTTGTAGGATGTTGGCTAAGAAGAGTTATTCTGGGAGCAAGGGGAATGCTAATGTAATGAACAGACGAAGAGGATGAATTTTACATTTTCAAGCATAAATTCTTAATGAAGTTAAAGCATGGGATAAGAATAGACTTTACAAAATAAGCATGGTACAAAAGAGACATGAGAAATCAAAACCATGCTTGGGAAACATCAGGGGTGCTGGTAGACACACACACAAAAAGGAGAAAAAGTTTATCTAGTTTTAAAGGCAGAATTACATCCTTATTTGGACATGCATTTCTAAGAGAATTTGGCCCCAATTTTAGCCATTCCTCTGGAATACCATGAATCTTCACAGCAAAAGCTTTTAATCGTAAAGTCTGGGAAAACTGTGATAACGTATCATCAACTGTCAGACAAACAAACTACTCCAGGTTGTGAGCCTCTGAAAAATACATAACATACAAACAAATCCAACATGAGAACAAGCCTGGACCACAGATTTTTAAGTAACTACAGATTGATACAAGTCTATCAACTGTTCTACTGTAATTCCGAGAAGGCAACGAACCACAAAGGTGATTCATTACAAAACCAAGGTTTCCTAAAAATACATATATTATTTAGAAGGTCTTGAATGAAGACATTTATAGACAACTTTTAACATGCTTGTCTACCTATATATAAGTGAAGACATAAATGTTTGAACACAGAAGCACATTTAATAAATTAAGATAAATTGACTCAAACTGAATTCTTAGCTTTGAAATAAAGTACAGAATGGACAGATATGAAAATCCTAATGATTTCTGCAGTCTCCAGAGAAACATCCATGTTGAAATACTAAAACCAAAATGTATCAGTTTGCAATGCTATATCTTACTACACTCTACTGTAGCATTAAAAATGGCACAAATAAATCTAAATAATAGAGCTAGAAACAAAAATATATAACAAAACTGCTTGGTTTTAAAACAAATTACTTTCATAACCCACCTCGCCAATGACCTTTTAAGCCATCTGAGATATAAAGAAAAAGAGAAAGTGTTAATTAATGGGAATATCCATCTTGTATGCACTTTCTTTTCTTCCAAATTTTTATTAGGAGGCGTAGCATTATACAGATTTTATAGGTTGGGGAAAGTAAAAGAAATTAAAATTTAAGCACAAATGTGTACCATTTTAAAAAATAATTTCTAACAAAAACATCTGTGCTACCGATTAAAACGCAGCTGGTGAGAAAACCAAATGCTATTTCCTATTTAGTCCAGCACACAGGCTCCTAAACAAACCCAGAGAGCAGAGGTGAGGCGTGCAAGCCAGCAGCACCTGCGTGTCCGGAGAACACCCTTCCTGCAGAGCCAGCACACTCCCAAACTCCGGAACGCTCCTCTTTTTCAGGACCACTTACAAGAGCAGGATGCGGAGCACGGAGCGCGGCGTCCTGCGGCGCAGCCCGCAGCTGCCCCGGCCCTGGGCTGGCAGGGGGAAGCTGCAGGGGCGACAGGTCCCAGCTTTGAGATCCATGGTGCCCCGAGAGGAGCCTGCACGCTCAGCCGTGGGGCACAGGCCGGGACACGTCCCCAGGGCTGCTCCTCCATGCCAATGGCAAGCGCAGCTCTAATCAACTGCATTTTGCTCCAGCTAATTGCAAGTTCTCTGAGAGGGCAATGCAGACACTTGTGATTTTAAAGGAACACTCCTGGTCAATATTTGTGCGTTGGTTCACTCGGAAAATTGGGCATTTAATGGTTCTGGAATCTTTCAGGCTCTTAGAAGCAGAATGGGCAAGCAGTTGCACTAAAATGAAGTGTGGAGGAAAGCTTGCAGGGACTTTCTGACTTTCAGTGGAAAATTTCACTCTAAAAATTTGCTGAGAATTATAACTTGACCTGTTCCGCTATTTTGAATTTCTCATCTGCTCACAAATAGAAGTGAGAATCTCAGGAACAAAACCAAAAATGTAATAGAGTGTACAAAGAACAATATTCACCTTCTCAGGCAAGCTATAACCCAAACATACATTATCACTTCCACTTGTGCAGCATGTCTTTGATGAGAATCAAAAGAATTACTTCCAAAATCAGCTTTTTTAGTGTTTATATAAATGCCCATCTCAGCCCAGAGATGTGACAATGCAATTCTCAGTGCACAGCAAGTCTTTCCCAGATGGCTGGATCAATAACATCCCTGCTCTAAAGACCTAAAGGTCTGAAGAAAGGAAAGGACAGGGAGAACAGGAAGGAAACAAAAGCACACAGAGCTCTTTCAGCACAGCAAAGATTACGGTTTGAAGATTTTATTTTAGAACATTAATAATTCATAATGACAGTGTAATGTAAACTAGGTTAGAAGATTATGCTCTCAAGTACCACACAAGGGATTGAATGACAGAATAATAACAACTAGCCAAAGTAGCAAAATTTCAGGAGGCAAATGAGGAGAAGAGAGAACTTAGAGCACTAAAGAAGCGTATTTGAGATGAATGAACAAAAACAGGAACACAGAGATACTGAAGATAAGGGGAGCACAGATGTGAGCACGAGTGGGTCCATTTACAGCAGATGAAGCTCTGCAAGCCCTCTGGCACGGTAGTTATGAATATTCAAACAAGAGCATAAATTTGAGATAAAAGTTCACCATAGCTCAGGATAGCAAGACATAGTTGAAATGGGATACCATTTCAAAAATTGGTGAAAAGTTACCCTGAGATCCTCTTTGCGTATTTACATCCTAAACTTCCCTGAAGCTTTCAGATTAATATTGATCCACTAAATGGTTTATCTAACTAAATGAAAACTGTAACACATGTCTTCAAAAAGCAATTTCTTAAGGAAACACATTGGAAAGGAGCCTGCTGCTCATGGGTAGGAACAGTTCTGGGCTGACACATACAGCTGTGTAAAATAACCTGTTTCTCCCCCAGCTCCAGGCCATGAAGGTGACACCAGTTACTCACTGTTAGTATGTCTCTACTATTAGTGCTTCAGCACAGGACATTAACAGGCCTCTTTGCACACTCACTGTTTTTCTAAATTAAAACTAAAAATAGCCCCTGGTTGCCTCACAGTCCAATTAAAAACAAATCCTGGAAAACGCATGGCACTGTCTATCAACAATAATAAACACATGACTGTCTAGTTAAGAATTTTATTTCTTTCTCAGAACTATTCCCTTGCCAGGAATCTTTCAGTGCTCTGGTTGATTCTGCATCTGTATTCAAGATCAAAAGGTCTTTGAAGGAGGGACTACTTGGAAGGAAAAAATTTATACAGAACTGAGCACACCACTGTCGTTTGAGGAAGTCACTGTTATTTGAGGATAAGGACAGAAAAAGAAAGCCTTCAATATTTACTACAGTCTCTTTAGAACCTTCTGAGCTCTTCATTCCTCCCTAGAAGTTGCTGACTTGTCCCAATCACCCCAAACTCTGAATAGTGCAGGGGTAGTAAATGAGTCAGCTCATACGCAGGTGCACCAGCAGATCACAGCCTTCAAACATGATTGTACAGAACAACCAGTTATGAACCATAACCTTATATGGCTTATTGGTGAAATGGCCAACAAACAGTAAAGCTCTCCAACTTCTAAAATCACAAGTACAAGCTCCCCTCTGGGAGCCTCCAATTTCCCAGGCCAAACCACCAGGTTATGTTTTACAACTGGTCCCATGGAGGGCAGCCAAATGGTGAGGCTGGAAGGAGACAAGAATTCACACCTCGGGCTCCAAACCCCAGGGTTTAACTCTTCTGCTACTGCAGCTCCAAGAGGATGCAGGGATTTTTGCATTTACATAATGCCTTCACATGAAAAAATTATACCATTCAGGCCACCACGCCTCAGTATTCCCAACCATATTAAGTAAACAGTTTCCATCAGCCCAGGACACACAAGAAGTTATCTGAGCCTGGCACATTTCAAGTATCACCAGTGTGTCCCTCCCATGTAGTTTCTTAGATGGGAAAAAACGATTCCCAAGAATAACCACCAGTACAAAGAAAAGGAATGAGGAGGAAAACTTCCATTTAAAAATAAATTAATTCTGGGAAACTCATTCATTCCATGTGAGATGTAGATTAGAACCCAGTTGCCAAAAGCTTACCTACTCAAAATTCAAAACTTCACATTATGCATAATGATATATCCACAGAGTTGTTCTGTTTCTCATTATTCTTGAATTGCTGATCTACACTGTTTCCAAAAGTGACATTATGCTGTCTTGCAGTCAACTCTGACCAATTATTTAGCATATTTAAGAAAGCAGAACCTGTACCAAATCAAGCACAAAACCAGGAGGATAACACTGCAAAACCAGAACAATTTCCAAACGTCACTCAAACTGAATATAGGCCTCTTCATTAATCCTCTGACATTCGTAAAATAGGAGTTTCTAACTAAAAAAAAAAATAAAAAAAATAAAAAAAAATTAATACCTGTATCATATCAAGCGACTTTACGCTAAGCAAAATTTAAGCAAAGGAAACCATCAACCTTTGATAAGCCTTGAGGTATTTCAAAATAAAAACAAAGAAACCTATTAAGTCTGAATTCTGAAATGTTTTTGATCTTCCTTAAAAATAAAGAACTTCTGTTTACAGCTAGAGCCCTGATGTTGTAAAATATATGCAGTCTTCAAAACCCAAACCTCAGGTGATATGGGGATCTGTGTGCCAAGAACACATCCTTATGCTATGGAAGGGATTTCTGCCTCTGCCTTGAAGCAGCAGGACTGGAGTTACAAGACTCTCATCAAGGCACACCAGCAATCCTCATACACAAGAAAAAGAGCCACAGTCTAACAGAAGACCCATTCCAAGAAGGTGGAATGTGCCCATCCCCACCCTTTGGTGAGGGTTTGATGACCAGCACCCTGCACATCTGGGAAGCCCCACTGGATTCACTGCAATGGAGCAGACTCACCCAGGACACTGCCCACCCAACCTCACTCATACACCCAAACAAGACATAGCTCTAAATATAGGTCTCCCCTCATCCATTGCAACAGCTTGTACAAAAAAGGCTTTAAATAAAGGCAGGCAGCCCTCCAGGACATTTGCTGAATGCCTATATATAATATATTCTTGTTACTTACCACAGTTATTGATTAAAGGCTTGTTTCCTAGAATAGGCTTTTTATGTAAATAAATTAATATATTCTTAAATTATCTCACAGATGTCCATAAAATCCTAATTATATAAAACTCATAACATTGTAATTACACACTGATCAAGTAATTATGTAGTGTGCTTAAAGACTATTTTGAAGCAACATTAGGTTTCCCATTTTGTTTTACTTAAATAAGACAGCAAGGGTCTGGTCACCATCACATCCACAAATGGTGACCAGATTTTGTACAAGCTACGAAAAATTCTATTAAACTATTTTGAAAAGCTATAAAAAAATTAATAGCTATTTCCAATAGACTTCATTAAAGATAGAATTTCCAAGGGAAAACATTCCTATAAAAATGACCTCCACTATACATCCCTATAAGAACATGTTCCACAACTGGCATGAATTCATGAAATTGAAATAGCACAAGAAAATGCCCCTTGAATGATCCAGCTGAAGCCAACTCTTCCCTTGGTTTGTTAGGAAATTGAAGCAAATTTCCACTGAGACTTCACCTCAGCTGCAGCACTCAGAGATGCCAGAAAAACAGCACCTGGATAGTTTCACCCTTGTTACCACAAACAAATTAAAGTGTTTCTAGAATTACTGAAAATGTCTTATATTTTACTGAGGGTATTACACAGAATGTAACATTTTCTGGAATGGGGGTAATTGCACTCTCCTTTAATCTCACGGTTCATCACTTCCAAGTAGAACTATCAATTCATTACATCTCTTAAGCAACTTGAGATCAAAAAATGCTGTAAATTCATCTTTTGATTAAATTAAAGGACAAATATGGGTGCACAAAGATTTGCCAGCTCATAAAGAGGACCAGCTGTGAAACATGGCCTCATTTTCTTCTTCAGTAATTTGACTTTCCTGTTACCCCCAGAAGAGTGCAAGCCAGAGCCCAAAGACAAAAATCAGAACTTGTTTAATTCTGGACATAATTCTTTTTTCTTCCTAAAGATGCACGACCTTAATTCCAACCCACATTTCTATCAACTACAGCAGTCTTATTCCACCTGTTATCAATTTGGTTTTATTGTAATCAGACCATATTTCCTTTTACTCTTTTGCAAGGTCTATATTATTTTCATTTGTTCAAAGGTTATGTATAAAATATTTTCAATCCTAATTTGATTAATTCTTTCAGAAGCCATGAACTTCCATGCCATCTGTCCTGACATCAGATGCACCAACAGTTGTTCATCTGTCGACATAAAATAATCAATGGCACCAAAATACACGGAAGAAGGGAAAATCTGTGCAAATTCTTGCAAAGGCAATATACCAAAGGTTAAAAGTGAGGAAGACTTAACATGAAGGCACAAGTTTTTCTTGTTACATTTTCCAGCAGTTCCCTACATAGCCATGGAAATGAATCACTGCCTGGCTAACCTGAGGTGTTAAGCTGAGTAGATCAATGACAGTGGTAACTTGCCAAGATGAACCTTTGCTCTAAGCAAGCAGGAATGGCTTTCACTGGCACTGTAACCAAGTAAACAAAACTACAACAAAGAAAGACAGGATAAAACAGGATCAAGAGCTGCACAGGTGAAAGCAACAAGGATGAAAATAAAAAACTTATTATAGTCGACCTAAGCTCTTACACAGAACCAAGTATCTGTGAATCATCAACCATTCAGTATCTAAAGAGCAGATGGCTGGAAGGTCCCATATGTGAAAAATATTATTATCAAGGAGTCCATAGTAACAGTGGAATAAAGCTTGCTATTAAGACTTTTATATGAACTGTTCTTAAAGAGCAAATTATTCACTGACCCATGTCAGAACCCTAAAAATTGAAGGTTTCTCAGAGGAAGAAAATGCAGCAAGTACCAAAAAGGCTTTTGAAAATAATCAATAATCATCACATCTCCAAAAAGAACAGTTTTCAACTGACTAACAATAATCTAATCCTGATATTTAATTGCCACTTACCAGTCTGTTAATTAGCCCCAAGGCTAAACAGCGTTTAATCGAGTTTAATCACCCTGGTTTAAAGGAACATTACCCAATACCACCCTTTAAATAATAAAAATTCATTTAAAATTAGATTGATGGCCATGACATTGAAATGTTAGGAGACTGCTCTGTTGTCACTGCCCTTCACTTCCCCCAAGTGCTGCCAAAGTGAGCACCTTATTAAGAATTGTCAGTAATTGCTGCCCAACATGCAGGGAAAGCAGCAGATGCTGGGCAAGCCTCTCCCCATGGCCATGCACAATAAGGACAGGCACATGCAACGTCCCTTTCCTCTGCTGACAACCTGATTTCCACTTAACACATATCATATACATTATTCTGCAGTACAGAGGCAGAAGCCTAAAATAGTTCAACTTCACATTTTCTGGTTAGTCCAACCAGATCTGGCCAGCAAGACCAACCTCCCTCTGAAATAGCATCTAGATTCAGGGGCTATTGCATTACCACCTGATGAGTAACTGAAATTTGACCAGCCACATCCCCCCTGCAGCATGTGAACTTCAAAACCAGCCCTCTGGTGCTATGTTGGCTCAAGTTTTAAGTAGGTACCACTGAGCTCTGGTTTCATAACCGCACACGCAAAGATCCCCAGCGAGTGAGCCTTGCCTGGGACTGTCCCCTGAGAGCTGGTGACATTTCCTCTCACTGAAGAACCTGAAGGTTTCCACTGGGACAGCTGATGGCTGTGCTTGTCCCATAGGAGCACAATGAGGAGCAAGAGCTAATCCTGAAGGAAAAATATATCAGTGGAGCTGTTAAGTGCTTTATATAAACTGAGCTGGTTCGGGCTATTTTTGCTTTAGAAACTCTTGTATCCTTCACTCAAGCCCGCTAACAACAGGCTTGATTCTACTCCTTATCCTTTGTACACCCTGTGCTTGGAGACTTCCGCCTGCCAGCCTCTGTAAGAAAGCAAAGTGGATTTCTAGGGAACAGAAGAGAGTGCAGTGTTTAGCACAGACCCCCTACTTAGACAGAGATTTTTAAGGACCCCACTTTAGGCTGTTTTAAGTTGTTTTTTCTGACACCAGACATGCCTGTGAGGGATCCTCTGCTGCACAGTACAGGCTGCACATGTGCCAACACAAGGTACCACCAGGAACAGGCATGCACACACCAGCAGACAGGCTTCCCTTCCTTAATCCACTTTATTTTCTTCCCTACATAGGGCCTACACACAAACTAATTGTCCCAATACACAACATCAACTTGAACACTAAATGGCTGGAAGTAAGTTGTGACTAGGAAGCGGATTCCTTCTGTTAGACATTATTCTCTTGAACTGTAAAGCTGTTAAGTTCACAGATGGTTATGCCAACACCAAACTGTTAGAAATTCCTGGTTGACACCTCTCCTTACCTCCACTGAAAAGGATGGCTGTAGCACGGACTAGATGGATTGCTCTGGGCTTGTGAGTTCAGGTAAAATACTAGAGGAGAAGTGACAAGTGCACAGTCAGCACTAAATGGGAATTTAAGATGCTGCAGACCTGGAGCAGATGTAGGAGAGAACATGTGCTGATGAACATCATTTCCTCGGCAGTGGGAGAACAAAGGAGAGGAGATTCTGACAAGGTACCACAGTAGAAAAAAAAAATCAGGATCAATATCACATCTTCTGTTTCAATAAAGAAAAAAGATAATTCCAAAATACAAGTTATATCTTCTAAACAAATGCAATAAACTAAGTGGTCAAAAGTAATTCCTTTCTGTTATCATCCAAACCAAAATGTACTTTTCAGTCAATTTAATATCTATTCAATGTTATTTTTCCACTACAAGTATCCTCCAATCTGGAATTAGCCAAATCCTTTCTTGCAGTGATTTCCAGGCTTTCTGGAATACAAACCATTGTCAATTTTTTACACAAAATGTTTAACTGAGAAAAAAAGAACAAATTGATAATGGCACCAGCAGCAAACATAGACCATTTCTATCACTGCCTTCACAATTTGGGAGCCATGGTTCCATGCCACAGCTGTGGCAATAACCAAAACACACAACTGTGAAAATATGAACTACACAAACCATTAACTAGAAAACAACATTTAGCAGTGGCAGTTGTTTTAGAGCAAAAAACTAATTAAGCCTGAAAGCAGCACTGCAAAATGGCTTTATTCTAATTTAGCAGTGGGGAAACTGAGGCATGAAGAGGTTAAGTGACATGTGCACAGCACATCCACGGCAGCATCAGGATTGCAGCTGAGGGTGCTGATGCCCAGCTCTGTGCTCAGCTCTGTGAACTATCCTGCTTTTGCAGGGTCAGTAGCCAAGGCACATTTGTATTCACACAGGGCACAGAAAAGGTCTCCAAGTAGCTGCTTTTCAAAAAGCTGCAAACAGACTTGTACATAAACACAGAGCAGAGGTTCTAACACCTACTTTAGTGAACTATACACGATGAGATGTCCTCCACTAGAAACAAAGTAAAAGTTAACTTACAATTATTGGTATTACAAAGTGTGCTTATGTGTTAGAACACAAATTAGTGCCACTGTATTCTTACGCCTATAACTTTGATTTTTTTACTGAGGGCTGAAAAAAAGTTACTATTTACTGTATTTAAACACAAAAGTGAACAAAATGGAAATTTCAGGCATGCTTTAGTTTTGTTTAGAATTCAGATATTTTACTCTTAGAATCGTGAAGTCAAGCATGTTTGTCCATGTTCCTAGCTTTAAATTTCCTGATTAATCCAAATACTTATCAGTAAGGCAACCTTTACATACTGGAAATCCTCCCCACCAGCAATCTCTGCTTAAACAGCTGATGAGCTTTACAGTCTGCAGACAGGAAAGGTTAAGCCTGCCTCTTACCCTGCTCCTCCCTCCACTGACTACACGATAGATTCTTTTCACCTCTTCTACTTAAGGATACAATATTAAATATACAATTTCCTTAATTTTACCTAATAGAAATAATAAATATAATTACAATCATAAATAGCAGTTTCTATTAGTAGATTTCAAAGCACTTATACAGGAAAAGCATTTTAAAAGGAAATGCTTGTTAAAATTCCATTTGTAGAAATACATGTGGCAATGTGACAATGTAAGCTAAGACCTCTTGCTTCAAATCTAGAAGTTTTCAATAGCATTCGTAATTCTAGAAGATAGCAAAAGTTTCTTCTTTAGCATTGTGACAGCTTTCTGACAGATCATTAAAAGTGCTTTTTAAATCTGAAGAATGATCAAACTAGAAAGACAGAGTTACAAACATTCGGTTTTGCTACACTAATGCTTGGGACAAAATCTAACCACAATGTACCCCAGCTAAAAACATTGAAACATTGCTCCTTTTTTTTGGCTATACTTCCTGGTTAATACTCCACAAAAGTCAAATGTTAACGCTTCCAAAATGAAACTTTGTATAGCAGATAAAGAAAGTTCTAACAAATCAAAGCAGTGTCTATCAGCCACAGAAAATTCGGGCCAGTTTTTCTTCTCCATAGCTTCAATTTGAAATGATTAAGTGCAATTTATTTTTCTCAACAGTCCTTACTGGATCCGCAGAGATGGGGCTCCAAGCCTCTGTTTCCTCCGCTTCATCATTGTGCTGATACCCTGATATGCCTCTTCCCAGCATAAGAGGCTTAGAGCTGGAAGGAGAGGCCGCTGTTATCAGTCCAGCGCAGGGCACAGAACAATCAGTGCAATTCCGAGCTCTTCATGTACCCAGCGTCACACACCTCGGGAGTTCAGCACCGCTCCAGATTAACCACACAGCTCATGTCAAAAACCTAATTATTTATTTAAAAAAAAAATAATTCAGATTAAAAAAATCTTCTGCGAGCCTATTCCCAGCGTCCGGCGAAAGGCAAGCCCAGCAGGAGAAAGGAAGGTGCCGGCAAGGCCAGGACACGGAGGGGCCATGGGAGCTGTCCCGCCGCCGGCAGCGCGGCCCCCCGACAATCAGCCACCGCTCCGGGGCCGCAGCAGCAGCAGCAGCCCTCAGGCTGCCTCACCCAGCCCGGGGCCGGCGGAAAGCCACGGGGGCGATGGCAGGCTGGGGAGGATTCCGGCAGGGATCCCGGGGAGCAGCCTGGAAAGCCGCACGGCGGCGGAACAGAGGCAGCGCCCGCACCCCGGGCCTGGCAGAGCCCTCAGCGCTGTGCCGGAGCAGCTGCTCCCGGCCGGCGGCGACACGTGAACCAGCTCGGAAATCAATCCCCTCGACTACACGCACAACTTGCAGCTTAAAACACCCTCCCGGAACTCCCAAGCTGTGCTCCAGACACAGACTTTATGGATTGCAGCACCGAGAACAGAGCAGCAGCGCCCGCAGCAGCCTGGGGAGCCGGATGCCTTCACTAGGAGGAAATGTTCCCTTTACGCTTCTGCTTGCTCCAAATCAATTTTGTGCTGCTAACAAAACTACCCCGAATGATGTCCGACATTTTTAGAGTGTGTATTTGTTAGAATGTTACTTTCCCCAAAAAAGTTTCCATATATATATATATGTTTGATAAGCTTTAAAGTGCTCAAGGCTGTATTTAGGCTGCCATTCACAAGTACTCATCCACCAACTCAAATTCTAGGCGACAACTCCGATCTTCAGACCCTGCTGTGATTCTGATCACTGCCCCACACTACAGAATCCCAATCTCACAGCAATTAGGAAAATACAGAGTGCCAGGCTGAGGAGGAAGGGCCAGAGTGGCTGTTCCTTACACGACCAAAGCCCCTGCGCCCCACACTGCACCTCTGGAGTAAGACAGCACAGCAAACAACAAAAAGTACAAATTTGGTAAGCTACATATATATCTATTGTACTTATTAAATGAGAGCTTGGATTAAGTAGTGGAAACTTGACAACAAAAACCACGCAAAATACTTTTTCCACTTTTAAATCCTTGATGAAAACCTCCATAAATTCTTTGTCTCTGAGATTAGTCTACACATAACACTAAAGTACTCCTGATTCACCAAATCACTTATTTTAAAGAAACAATGCTTTCAATTTGTTTTTAAAGTCTAATATAAGAATAGCAGCACTGCTGTGGAGCCTCACATGAATAATTTTCCACCTCCAGAACCAGCCCCATGGATCAGCTTAAGAGCAGCAGGTTATTTTTGACCTGCAGCTTGTGAGCTGCTTCTGCGAGCTCAGAGAAGGATGGGGTGGTCACAAGAGTGCTCCTCTTTCTCTCCCCATCTATATAAAGCACCACAAGCAGAATGCATTGACTGGGGGCATTATTTCTTACTTTATTTCCAGATCCAAATCAGAACAGAGCACAAAAGCAGCATAATTCCCTACTCCTTTTCAGAACCATTTTTCATCCACTTCCTGCACTTTGGCTTTCCCACTCTTGGGACAATGGCACTTGCTCCTGGCAGGGAAACGGCATCGATCCATCACCAGCAGAAACACTCACCCGCCAAGACGAGCAGAAACTGAATTATATACTCCATTTCTCTGCAGATACAGAGGAAATTCCCACAGCACCTGAGCATTGCAGCACAAAGACGTAAACCAGCACTAAAGGCCAGAAATTTTCTTTCCTGCCATCAAACTTCTTATTGTTTCCAAGGTCTAAACATTAAAAAGAATGCAAGTAGTTCAGCACATCCCCCCCAAAGAAATTCCTTGGTGTGTTTGTGTGTTATTTTACTGTCAAGAAGCTGGGGGTAAGTTTAACAAATTATGATGAAGACTTGTTTAATGAAAACCCCTCAGAAATGTCTAGGGCAGCAGAAACTAAAAATCTTCAGAGGTTTAAAGTAGAATGGTAGTGCAGAGAAGAAGGGAGAGAATGAGAGAAAACAAGTCCCACAGGGGAAATAAGCTGCCTTAAAAAGTGATTAGAAGGAATAAAGACCACCATAAAAGGCTTTTACATGTCTTCAGCAAACACTTTTATGTTGCTTACCATATTTCAGAGACAGACATAAAAACTTCAGGTAAATACGACTCTTTACGAGCACCAATCACCATCAAAACAACAATCTGTAATTTATATAATATGTATTTTTACTGGATATATTCTAAATTAAAATTATTTTTTCATGTTTCTTATGCCTCCACTTTCTTTTTCCATTTGTATACAGCCTTTTAAAGTATATTTGATACAGATGGTTGATAGCAGGAAATAATTAACAAAAAAAATAGCTTACAGCTGAAGTTAGAAACTACTTTAGCAAATTTAGTTTGCTGAAGAAATTACTCTTTTCAAATTTGGTTATAATACGAGAAATATTCTCCTTTTAGAAAATTTTACATTTAGATAGCACAAAAATTACAACAACCCACACCATTAACCCTGCTTTAGAAACCAAAATGAGGATTTAAAATATAAACTCACATTTTTCATTAAAAAGCCTAAACAGGTCAATAAGGTTCATGCTATAAAAAACGGAATTAATTATTAATTCATTATTATTGGGGCACTGAACAAGAAACCAGGATGGTTTCTTGGGATGGCTCAAGGGCAACCCCAACTGGATTTAGTGACTACTGCTCAGCCAAGTAGGCATGCAGAAGCAATAGTGAGCTCCAGGCTGGTGCTGGGCATCCTGCAGCCACACTGCATCCTGATTTTCTGGGTGCTGAACTGCCCTAAAACACATGAACACACAGAGGTGCTTCACCACGGGATGCTCCTGCTGCAAAGTTCCCACCTTTGTCCTCTCAAGTCTGGAACATCTCTGCTGTGATTCACATGCAGGTGCACATCAAAACCACGTGAAAGCTGCAGCCAGCAATACAAAAACCAATCTCTCTACAGAGAACAGAACAGGATAATGGCTGAAAATAATTAAACCACTTCAACTAATAGGCTGCAGATCAAAGTTTGAGTCTATCACTCCACATTCGTTATTTGAAACTAAAGAAAATATTCATGAATGGTAATTATTTCTTTTGTGAACAAAGTATGGGGAAAAACATAACCAATACATTTATATGCATAATTCATTAAAGGAAAACTTTGAACTCTGATTATTGAACCACACCAGAGACAAAATATAACTACTTATTCCTGTTCTCTAACTGTTCAGTCTCTTAGCAGCCTACAACTCAGCTGAATATCATCTCTTTTAGTGTATTAAACATAACCCCCTATAGAAACACAAACACTTTAAGCACATTAACAACAAAATGGTATCTAAATTATCAGGCATTTCTCTTAATGTCACCCTGCATCCAATTCCCCCATCTGTTTTACATGTCTGCTCACTGTGCTATTTCAAAATTAGGATTGCAAGATACCCAAGTGCAAGGCCATCCTTTACAGTGTGCCTGTGTTTCTTTCTGCTAATATGGAAATAGTCATCAACACTCATCAACAGACTTCACTGGCTTTATGCCACTGTTCATTCTCTTCAGCTCCCACCCAAGACCTTCTTTAGATGACAAAATTTCTCATATTCTCCTGACAAAAACAGTGACACATGTAACTCCACTCCTTTTCCTTAGCACAAATAAGCACAGCAACTCTTGTTGTCCCTGCTTATAATCAGTTCCTGCAATAAAACAGAGATTACTCATACCAACCTAGGAAATGTGAAGTATTGAAAGTCAAACAAAGAAAAAGTTAGAAGCATTGTCAGGAATAGCTCACCCTTTTCCATTCAGCAATGACAAATACCCGAGCTGATCTGCAGGTTAAAACCTTTCTAATTCAACAATCTAGCAAAGCAATCACCAAACCAGCAGCAATAGTCAAGTCCTCATTCTGTTTCTGGCAGGCTGCAAATAATTACTGCCTCACCAAATATGATTTTTTTACAGAAGTAAGTGCACCCCAACCTCCAGACTAGCACACCAAAAAATGCTGAGTGGCTGATTTTTTGCAGATAATTCAATTGCTACTGAACTGCTACAAAGGCTGGAGTTTGTGCAGAAAATGGATGCACCCCTTGAGGGCTTCTGGCTTCAAGCCAGGTACTTCATCCTCCTGTCCATTCCTGCTTCTGCTTCTGTCGGTGAACAAAAGTCAGTGACTGACAGCCAATTAATCAGGACATGGCTACACCCATAACTATCCCTGCTCATCAGCTACAGCACAACAGCAGCTTTTCAGAATAAATTTTATTTTCAGAATTTATTTTTGCTTATGAAGTTCACTGTTGATTCCAGCAGAGGAAGCTTTTGAAGAAGAACTGAGAACTGTCTACCTTTTGACAGAGTGCCACCTTTTTTGACAGAGTGGTTGAACAAATTTATACATAGTACAGATATATTTTTACCTTATATTGCACACATATACTATAACTATTCCCTTGATATAAATTTCTCTAATTTCTAATTAAAAAACTAATAGGATTTTTTTAAATCAAGTAAGCAGCACTCTGATATTGGGATATGCAAAAGCATGCAGATCAACTCCACAAGAGCCTGTTCAGTGAGCCTGTACATTTCATAGTACAGCTCTACATCAGCCACAATGCACTACTGACTTCATGAACAGTTAAAACTTCTCAAACAATCATTTGGTTCTGCACTACACTTAGTACTTGACTTGACTATAGAATCTATAATTCAAGAAACTACAATCAAATAATCAGCTAGATAACACAAGCAACGAAGACATTTCAATTCTTCATAGATTTTTAGTCCCACTAATAGCTGCAACTTTGTGCATAAAATTTACAGCCTGGATCTTCTTGACATAAGTTGCTAAATTTCTTCACATGGTGACATCTTAAAAAGTACTCACTTGTGGAAGAAAACTACAGTGAAGTAATGAAAATTGCAGGAGTTAAGTAATACAGAAATAAAATATTCAGTCATTTGGTTTAGTTACCACTAATTAAAACACTACACATATGAAGCACTTCACTTTTATCTCAAGATACCTCAAATGAAAATACACAAACAGTCTTGTGTCATACCCACCTCCATGCTGGAATAAGCAGGAATATCTCTGGCATCCTCAATTTCAATTCCAAAAGCTTTGTGCAAAATATCTAAGTTGCATTAAAGAAAAAGCTTAACTCACTGCTCCACTATTTGATCAAAGAACCTTCATAATTCAAATGATGAACACCACCTGTCTTAGAAATCTCTCAAATCTTGTTAAGCCAGCCTTTGAGGCATACTGGTTAAAAAACCCCAAAACCAGTCAGTGCTTCATGTTCTTTAAATAAGTCCCTGACTGGTTTATCATTGTCATATGAACTAAACCAAAAGGTCTGGTCATACCCCACTTTTAGAAAAAGACCTTTTGATCCTCTGTATTGTTCAGCCCTGAATCACTAGCTCTACACAGCATTTTCCAAACACTGTTTCTTATACAAAGGGGATAGCTTACATTGAAAGACAGAAAATAATTTCCCATTAGAACCAGAAACCTGAGGAAGAAAGGTTATAAGCTTTTGTGAGCTTCATGACTGTAGTCCACAAGCTTTGGGAAACAATTTTAAATCATAATGCAATAGCAGGGAGTACAAAAGCTTTCTCTTCTATATAATGCAATCAATAATGCAATTTCTTCCACCATAAATCTGTAAGCATAGCAGAAGCTAAGCTCTCATAATACCATTGAAACACAAGTTATTTCGCTAAAATTCTTTAAGCATCATAATGCACTAAAAAAATGTTGCTGTTTGGTTTTAAAAGCCTGCTTTTCCTGACATGCACTAGTTTATTGAGATACCTCTATCAGGCTGCCTGCTCCACAACCACCTGACCTGTGTGGCCCAGGAGCTGTGTGCTTGGACTTCTGTCAACAGACTGTTTGCAGAGCAGTGATCGAAGTTGTCCATATCACATAAATAATCAGTGACTCCTTCAGCGATGTCCGAGTGGCAGCACTCAACACCACAGCTCCTTCCATACCAGGACCAGCTCCAGCTGGTAATTAGAAGTAAGCTTACACTACCACTGCTTTTCCTGCTACACTTAAGGAAATGAATAGAGGCTTCAGTCTCAGAGAAATCCAAGCTAACTGTTTCCAAGCCCATGACAGATTCTTGAAAATGCTTAACAGAGAAAGCAGAGCATCTGCCCATTTAAATTACTTCCACAACTGAACAGCTATATATGTTCAAAACAAACCAAGGGATGAATAAGGAATAAATATACTTACAAGCTTCCTCTTCTGGGGAGACTGAGCTCTTTCTAGAAAAAAAAAATAAGAATGAAAATGTTGAGTTAATTTTACTTTTTATTATAGATTACTAATTTATTTATCAACAAATGACTGAGGTGGAATGAATAAAGATCTGGCCCTTTCCCAGCGCATGCTCAGTGTGGGACTGCACAGCTCTGCTTCTGCACATTCACAATGCCCAGTCTGGGGTATATGAAAGTTGCTCATTTTGCCTAAACAGTCATTGCCTTTGGAGTCAAAAAATCATAAGCACCCAACAGAGCAAACATAACTTTGAAATTCAAGCCTGAGCACAGACAAGGCAGTAATTAATTCTGTCCTACATACCTCATCAGCATCAGACCGAACCACTTCCAGAAGTGTGGAACGTCGTGTGCCTGAAGCTGCTGCGGTATGGTCACACATTCTCACCAAAAGGAAGAATTAATGCCATAGAGCGGATTTTGGGGGTGATCTGGGGGACTTTTCTTTGGCATACACATTAGTCGTGTTATGTATTATCACAAAAATTTCAAGGCCAAACACAACTTCCACTTTTCAGCAGCATTTCTCGTTTCAGCAGCACAAGCAAAGGCAGACGGGGGATTTTGTGGTTTTTATTGCAGTCGGTAGCCCGGGGGCATCCCCAGGAGCGGGCATAGCTGGGCACAGCTCATCCCTTGGCACTGCCCAGGCTGGACACAGCACTGAGTCCCCCCCCCGGCCCCGCCCGGCTGCGGGGCTGCGCTCCCGCCGGGCACCGCCAGGTGGCAGCCGCGGCCGCCGCCCCGGCCCCGATTCCGGGGTTTTTATCCCTAAAACATCGGCACGGGCGGGACCTCGCTCGGGCTGTGCCCATCCCTGGCTGCTTCGCTTCGGCTGAGCCCAGCAAGCAGCAGCACAGCCAGTATAGCTGCATATCCAGATACTAATATACGGGATGTGTTTCTCATCCCTTCTAAGGAAAAAAAAAAAAAAAAAAAATTAAAATCAGAGTTTTCGCTGAATACTGAAGGAAAAAAAAAAATCAATAGAAAAAAAAGTCAAATCTATAACATCGGTAAGGTAATCTCTTTTCCATCTTTAGCTACGGTGTTTGTGCTGACATGACTAACAATGTTACTGACAGGCAGTGACTGGTCTGATCAGCAATACATGGGATTCAGCTTAAAGTTCTTCAAAGATACCAAAAAGTTACAGCTACTAATAACTAATAAATAAATAAATAAAATAACTCTTATCTGCCATTATTCTTTTCAAGTATTAGTTCTCCATAATTTGAAATTTCATTACAGTTTAACAGTACCAAGCAAATTCCAAGTGTGAATTATTGCAAGGCTGACAGCTTACAGCATCGAGAAATAAATTCCTGTTGTCAGACAAACTTGTCAAGATCTAATCAAAACACTTCAAGTGCGTAAGATAATAAATCATTAGCATCTATAACAGGTTGTGTGGTTTATATTCTAAAAAAGGTACTTCTTCCACTCTGATTTGTTAGAAAGAATTAATTTCCAGCTGTGAAGCCTACATAGCAAGGACACCTTTTTGCTACTGCAAATGGATAAAAAAAAAGATATACGTATTCTATGTTATTCTGCTTCTGGGGATAGTGTGTTACTTAGACATGCATATACAGCTCCTTCATCATATGAGCAGCTGTATTTAATTTATGCTTTTTAAAGAAGATGGCAGCTCTTGGCAGAAGGCACTTCTTCTATTCAAATGACATATTTCTATTTATTCCAACACAGTAAGCCCCGGAAATCTTTAGAATGTATGTATAAAGCTCTGGAACTTCATAGTACTGGATGAAAAAGCAAAACGGTGACCTTTAAATCTCTCTAACCACCTTCTAGTTTTTGGACTTCTAGGGTTCATTTTTACAAGCTTTGCTCTAGTCATTAGAGCTGAAAAGTTGTTTAAAGAAAGAACACTCCCTTGCAGCAGCACAGCTCTGGTAATCGTGACTTGTAATTACCAGACATACATCAGAAGAAACATGGTCCAGGAAAAGGAATGGACAAATCCTTTTCTTTACAGAACACTTGCTTTACTCAAACAATATGACCTTTAATACTTCCTATAATGTAGGTAATTCAGGATTAAATGCAGGCGAGGTTAGGAGGAGGACTGCCTGGGGCTTTGTTCCTGAAAGCATCTCTTAGAAACCGAGTTTCCAAATAAGGAAGGAACAAAGTCCTGGCAGATGACATCTCAATGCAATTGAAATATTATCCTATCCATGTAGGAATTGTCTTCATTCTGCACCTCCACCTTGACAAACACAGTGCAGCTGTGGAATCAATAGGCAGCAGTTCACATTTAATACCACTGTGGTCTTGACAACAAAGAGCACAATCAAAACAATCAATTTTTATACCTGTTGTTCCACTATGCTTCATTTCATGTTAGTCTTAAAATCCCCTTCACAAAACCTAACAGCCACACAGCCCAGCACATCCTGGCCTCTGCAGCACTTTCCCTGTCCTCTGGAGAAATGACAATGCACCCTCCCAGCTCTTTGCCCTTTTCTGCCTCTCCAAAGCTGGTAACAGCCCCTATAATTCCCCAAAACATGAACTTTGGGGCCAAGGCAAAAGCACCAGAGCTGGACATTACACAACCACGAGCAGAGCAATTATGAGATTTGCTTTTCCCAAACCTCCAGGGAGTTTGTGTGTGGAGAAGTTTACATCCCAGACAGAAAATGCCTGGAGATGGAAAGAAGAAGGGAGCAGACTGCAGACAACTGCTGAGCTATTTCCTATTTGAGCATTCCCAGGGGATCAAGTGGACAATGAAAATGCCTCCCAGAGATGGGGACACACTCACAGGGTAGAGACTCAGCTGGGTCTTAAGACAGCTCAACACTTCAGTGTGTGCAATGAGACCAACTGAGAGTTTGTATCTTACAATGACAGGGTGATTTCAAATGTATGAAGTAGCACTACAAAAACAGTGATTCAATAATTATTAAAAATGTAAGAGAAAAGTCCAACAGCGTTTCACAAGCACCCTGTAAAAGTTGAAGTCTACTCAGATTCATATATAGTATCATTTATAGTAGAGATTAAGTGGTTTAGTTAGTAAATTATGAGGTAGGTGGTATGATTTAACTGGTTTCCACTCACACCACAAAGGAGTTTGGCATTACGTGTCCATGTGTCCTGAAAAAATAAATCACATTTTAAGAGGTGAGATAACTAATAAAAGAGTGCTGAGCTGTGACTACTTGGTCTGAAACACTCTTTACAGAGTGCAGCTGTAATCCTTTCAATATGCTAGTTTATCCTAAAGGACATTTTTCATTAAAGACCACCCTTATGATGAACAGCACATGAACCTACAAGATTCCAAACTGCCCCTTCTGACAGCACATCTGCCTCCCTGAGAACTTGTGCTGCCAGTAGCTATATTTATATTACCATTATTACTCCAGCCAGCCTCCATGCCACCTGCTCTCTAGGTCAACAATATAACCCTCAAAACAGAGGCTTACATTTATATTTGATTTATATGAAGTGCTAAATAGCATAAGAACATTTTAAAATATTGGTGCACATTATTCACAAAGAACTTTCAGAAGTGGAAATACAGAACTACTTTCACAGATCCTAAAAAATAAGGAGTGTATTAAATCTTGCAGTACCAAAATGACAAGAACAGACTGTTCTGAAAGTTAATTTTTTTGTACCAGTTCCACATTTCAAGGCATAATTATTAAACATGCAACTTGATCTCTACATGACAAAAGAAGCAGCAGATTTTCAGAAAAGCAGTTAAAAAGGAACCTCGGGAAAGAAATTCAGCATCACGGAATTTATAAAAAGCTGATTCAAATATCTGCCTTCAAAAGAGTTCCTTATATTTCCTTTTATCTTAAGTTCATCACCTCAATCATGAGGCTATAAAATCAGTTGGACACCCTATCATGCTACAGAAGAGGTTTCACAATAAGACTTGATCCTCATTTTACAGGCAGCAAGGAGGCTAAAAGAGAAAAAAATACCAGCCATTTTAAAAATCATTTTTCTGTTTGCAAAATATATTGTTGAGTAAATAGATACTGAAAAATTTATTCAGTTGTGGTTTTTTATATACAGAAACTGCATCTGCAAACAGGAATATTTCAGGCAGCAGGAAGAGTTCTGGCTTTTTGCATAGGTGTGTGCACACAATATGGAGAGGAAATAAAGTCTGGAAATCTATTTGTTCATTGACCTACAATACAACCCACATCGTTCCAGCAGATATGTTATGTTATAAAAGTGTGAAAAAACAGGAACCCATCACTCAAATTTGTCACTTTCTCTCAGTCTGGTAATTTGTCCTTGAATATGTATCTGCGCATATGGCACAGACCCACAGGCAAAGTTGGATGCTGGAGCCTGCAACGATGGCAGCTTAAATGGAGTCCTTGCAAATTAAAATGAGAACCATCACCACACAGGATGTTCCATATTTTTGCCAGAGCAGACAGCATGATTCCTGAGATTGCTTTTGACCTTGGCTCCCTTGCAAGGTAGCTCACTCTCATACCAGTTGGGACAATAGACAAATATTTTTACAGCTATAAGAGTAAATACATTTCAGTTAATAAGTTAATATTTCACAGATGATGAAATTCCACTGACAGTCAGTGACCTGGTACCATGCACTCTTGTTTTAATTTTTTTTTCCTTTGCTGACTGTGTTTGCTTTAGGGTATACTACCAACCAGCAGGGGATTAATTAAATCTCCTTCTATACATAACCATTTGCATTAGAGAAATGATATAATGAGGGTTGGAATCTCCAATTCTGATGGAAAGTACAACCTGGCCGTGCAAGGACAAACTGTAATCCATCCATCAGATTAACAGGAAGGAATTTTTCATGGTGATTAAGAAAAAAAAAAAAACCAAAAAAAAAAAACCCCATGCTAAGCTTTTCTTTCTCCTATCAGAATCTGTCAGGAAAAATAATTTCCTTCTTTTCACCATATCACTGTAAATGGTTATTAAAAGCAGCAGTTCTCAATTTCTCTGTCTAGAAATGATTACATCTGAACTTGTTTCCCAAACTCATCAGGGAAGAATTTTAAACAGCAACACTAAAACTGTATCTGTACTGAAGGTCAGATGAACCTATGGAATATGCTGCAGATATTTTCTATAATTTACTGACTTTTTAGAAACTAAATTCAGGATCATACTGTTAGATCATCTGCTTAGCTACAGAGATACTTAAAATACAGAAAATGAATACCCAGCCTCTTGCCAATACCATTCAAAATATCCAGAGGACACAGATTTAATTCCCAGATCTTTCTCTGCACTCTACTGAATTTATGTCTGCCATCACACAAATTCTGAAATGCCATGGACAGCTTAGTCCCAGAGCATCCCTCTATATTCCCAGTACCAGCCAAACTGCCTGGAACCACCCTTTCCTAAGAAATCTCATCCTCACAGTGGTAAAGTTGCCACAGCCTCCAGAAAAATGTGACACCAGAATGGTCAACGGTGTATCTGTTCACCCTGTGCTACCCTAAACATACTACGAGTTTATTGTTTTGATTCATTTTCTATCTCAACAGAAGTTGCATGACAATAAAAATGCCATTTGTAATTATTCTAATGTATAAAACCAAATGGGGAGAAAACCCTCAGCTGTTTAACTAACAGGCAGCCCTATTTCTCTAAATATTCAGTACATATCAGTCTTCTGAACCACAGGTCACAAATCAGCCAATGATGCATTTCATGCTTTTAGATCTTCCAGCCTTTCTTTTCTCTTCAGCTTAGAAATCCCTTAATAGTCAGCAAAATAAAAAGCCTTTGGATTTATTTCAAATTAGAGTTATTGCAGAAGGAAATAAAGCTAAAAGCCCTTTAAACTTTAAGCAAAATTCTCAAACACAGCAAATTATATTCTCTCCCCCACCAGCCCTTCTGACCGGGCAACAGAAACTTATTCCTTGGTAAGCAAAGCTAAGGATCCAGGTCACATTTGTGCATTAACCTGTCAAGAATATATGTGACCAGAAGCTTCCCACTAACCCTTCATATCACTTAACCTCAGGGCTTTCCATAAGATTATGGATTTTTGTTACTTGACCTAAAATAATTCCTGAATACATCTCAAAACAGGCAAGGTTCACACTTTCCTCAGAATATTTTCAGTGCCCACTCCAATGTGTATATATATAAAATATATATGTATTTTAGTAAGCTGGAGTAAGCTCCATATTTTGTACATTACATCATGTTTTCCATCCCAAAATACAACATTACACAGTGCACACCATGAGCCACTGCTCATAGCAACAAATGGGACTGAAACCACAGATGATGGCTTGGACTGGCAAATGACAACAAAAACAGTGAATGCAAACCACATTCCCAAGGGATGAAGGGAGAGCTGCCCAGCCCAGGAAAAGCCACAGCTTTTCCACAGCTGCCCAGCTCAGTGGGCACCACAGCCCAGGGCAGGGTGGCACCCACACCATGAGTGACTTGCAGTGCTCCCATTTCCTCCACAGCACTCATTCCTATCCAGCTTCTCAGGACCAGGAGCACAGGGTCACTCTGATTCCATGCCCTCAGTCAAGCAGAAGTCTCTTTCTTCCCATAGTAAAGACAATTCTTAGTTTTATACTTGATCCCAAGCTTTTCAGCTGTGGTTAAACAGAGTGGTTTCTGAAAATTAGGACAACCTCTAAGAACTCTGGCCACAATAACAGGGGTACAGTAACTCAGCTGTTCAATAGACATCAGCAAACTAACTTACTATTAACTTGATTGTTTTCTCAAGTCTAAAAAAATAAAGCCAACAAAAAATCAATTTAAGTATTACAGCTTGAATTTTGCAGCCCAGAGTCCTAGATGTAGTGCAGAAGCCTAGAAAAAAAAAGCAGAACAGAAGAAAAGCTATGAATTTACCTTCCTAACAGAAAATCCATAAATTGCAATAGCCGTAGCACCAGAAGATAACTTATTCCTCAAATTAAACAAAAGCAGCAGCCCAAAATATGTATGTGTAGGAACAAAATAAAAAGTGACACACATGGTAGTCCTAAAAGGTTATACTTTAAAACCTGAGAAATAACACCAGTAATAAATGCTCCAAATCTTCCTTATATATTTTTGCACAAATTAGCCTAAAGGCAAAGGAATACTGAGAGTAATAAAGCACACAGCTTAGACAGTTCATTAATCTTTCTCATTACTTAATTCTGGTTTTACAAGGCCATGAAGCAGATTCCTGATGTGTGAAAGAGCTTGCCCAGCACTGAAGTCACCCCAAATAATGGGAGCAACTGTTTAAAATTCTCTTTCATTTTGCCAGACGGCGCCAGTTTCAGAAATTTAAGTCAAAAGGTCACATTCTGAAAAATTTTGGAAAATGCAGGGAAGAGTCTCATCTCAGAGCCCTACAGGACTGCAGCTGCAATGCTATTGTTAGAATCCACTCTTAAAATTGCTCTGTCTTGACTTGCACCAAAAATTCCTTCAAGACTGGGCATGCAATGGTCACAAGGAAACAGTCCCAGCTGCTAAAAATGCCAAGAGCATTACAAATAAACAAATCCAGTTTTATTCTCTCCCTTGTAGGCTCATACTAATATTAATCTATGATTAAGTCAGCTGACATTTCTACTATGCACACATCTACTCCTTAAAAGGTTGTTTCCAGACAAATTAATTGTTATCAAGGCTACCTGATAATGAATTTGATTCATAAAACTCTTTAAATATCCCTTAAAACTGAATAATCAAGCCCAACAAAATTTTGCTGAGTTCAGAACCTTTCTGGTTTATCCTACATAAAATTGTATAAAAAAATGAGCATCTCATGAAAACTCCAGGTCTGGCTCATCAGCTCATATCCATTCAGAGCACTGTTAATACAGACCATGAACAAAAATCAAAGGTTACTCCTAAAATTATATTAAAATACATTGGTATTAAATTATATTGAAATACATTGTTATTATATTATATTAAAATAAATTGGACATTCTTCAATGCCATAATTGAAGCAACAAAAGGCACTTGGTCAGTTCAGTGTTAACATCAGCAGCAGGTCTCTCCCACCAGTCCAAAGTCTGTCAGGCTGGTTTCTCACCAGACTCCCCAGTTATAACGTGTTTGAAAGCAAACAGGCAGAAACTAAATTTTGTGGTTATTTCTGAGAGGCACTCCCCATGTCCCCAATTCTTTGTCAATGTTAGGCAAAGACTTGTGACACATCAACAGAATTTTATCTTTACAATGGTCTATTTCTCAATTAATTTAGGCAAAAAGAAAAATGTGTCAGGCCAGTGTTGCCAGACAGCTGGACAGCTTGGCCAGCCCTAAAATAATGCCAGGTTTCCTAATAGTAAAGCTCTGGGAGAAAGTTCCAGGGAAGAAAAACCTTTTAGTTCCTCAACAATAAAGGTGTCTCCCATTCTTCCTTAAAGCTGCATCGAGTCCATTCCACACAGATATGGGAAAACACTCTCAGAAATTGAAAGCATAAGCAATCAATTTTAAAGATCTTTAGTAATTAGTCCTAAAAGGAATTCCAAGCAAATAAAGCTCCCTGGCCTTCATCTAGTTTATGACTGATAGCATCTGTAACCTCACACAGCATCCATTAAGTTCAGTAGTTAATTACATCTGCTCTGACTGGACATTATTTACAGAACAAGCAGATGTAATTTTCCATTGCTTAGCTAAGCTACATGAGGCACTTCAGCCAACCCCTCTCAAATCACTGCTTCTCACAAAAACACGGAAGGAGGAACAGACAGAGTGCTCTGATCATTTTCTGCAAAGGAAGAGTTACAGGCCATCATCCACTTAATGAAGAAATGCACATGCTGAGCACCATATGAAAATCTGGAATAATCAGAGCCACACAGTATTTACACCTTTGTAAGCAAACAAGAGAATTTTAACTTTCCTTTCTGCCCTCAGAAGTGAATAGTCTCTGATATTGCTCATGCCTGCTGGGCTCCACACTGGAACATAAGCCCTTGACAAAAATGATGAAAGAAAGGGCTCTGTTGCTTCATTCCCCAAAAATAAATACTTTTTTACACCAAAAGCAAAAGCCACAGATATTTGACCTTTACACATATTATGTGAATAGGAAGAGATATTTACCCTCTGCATATATAAGGTGGTTACACACTAGCATGACTCATTTCAGTTATAACACAAAGCCTTTCTACCACAACTTTTTACTATTAGTTCTGAAAAACAATAATTTCAGAAAAAAAAAACCCAAACATTAAATTGGAACATGCTTTCCCTATCATCTTTAACATATACTTGCAAACAAGTTGTTTGGGTTTCTTTTTCTGCTTAGGCATATTTAAATTAATCATCACGACAAAAAATTTATTAGAAAAACGTAATTAAATGGTCCTGTCAATTTCAGTGAGACAGAATTGTGATAATCAGCAACTGAACTTTAATTTTAAAATTACAATCTTATATTAACTTCCAGGGTTCAACAGTTGTGACAATGCTCTAAGGTGGAATATAAAATGGGAAACTGCAAAGTAGTGCTAGGCCAAACCCAGCATTAATTTACAGATCAAACCCAACGTGAGGAAAGTTTTCTATTGCTGTAGGTAAGACAAACTTCAGGCTTAGAAGAGACAGAATACATCTCACAAAAGCAGCATTTATTGCTTTCAGAATAAAGACAGGTGAGCTGGGAACCACAGAAACTGACCAACCTCATCCCTGGACATATTTTTAAATAACCACATCCAGCCCTGTCCTTCAGGTATATCATAAATTCTGCAAATATCAAGAGAACTCAAGTTTTTGGTTCACTCAGATTTCTCCTATGAAAAACATGGGATACATCTAAGCATCTTTTACAGATTTATTTCTGAACAACCCTGCATTTAATATAGTTGGATAATTCAGGTTTACTCAGTGTCAAGAGAGCTGTTTCAGAGTAAAGGAAAATTCATCCCCAATTAAAGCAGTGGTAAAATACAGGCACTCCCTCCCAAAGCACAGATTTGAGAAAGTGCAGACTGTGCCTAATGACTTTTAGTTCTGATGGGCGATTAGTGTGCTCTGTAATGGACTGACAGAAACAGCTGATTCTATTACAAGGACATGTTCTGGCTAGGATTCTCTTTCTGTTGCATTTAAATTATAAATATGGACTCTCTTGAAAATGTAACAAGACAAAAGATATTAATCAATATCTAAAACTTCTGCCTTTTGTCCTTTAGCATACTTCAAATTAGAACAAACACTGACTTCATCACCAGGAAAAGCCTTGCAGGTTCTCAGGACTCTGAACTGTAATTTCTCTTTTGTACATTCCTCTTCATCCTCTATTCCTTTTAGAAGAAACTGCAAGGTTTTTTTAAGTCAGCTGTTGGCTTCAAAGTCAGGTTTTAAGGTATATTCCTGTTTGCATTTATGGGTACAGAAAAAATTTCCAAAGACTTCACAAGACCTTAAAATTCATCACCACTTGTCACTGAACAGTCTCTTTCTTCAAAGAGGATTTGGGAAGAGGCTTTTCCTCAACTTGACAGGTCTCAAAACTGCAAGTCTAATCAATGGCCTTGTTCACACTTTCAGGTTGAATTCAATGCATGATTAAAGCATTCAGCTCAGAATAGCTTCTGGGGAGCCAAAGAAATCTTTAATACAATGTTTTTAACTCGATGTCTGTAATGTACTGTAGGAGAACTCGAATACCAGAACCAAAGTCCCTGCTCCTCTGACACATATTTCATAAAAGCTACCAAAAAAATAAAAAAATAAAAAAATAAAAAAATAAAAAATAAAAAAATAAAAAAGCTACTCATACTGGAAAGAAAAAGCAGCATGGAACCTGCAAACTATCTAACAGGCAAAAAACTTCAAAAGATTTAAGTACAAAAGTAGAGTGGGCACCTAAAATCCAGGTCTATACCTCTGCACAAGCTTTCCCACTGTTGTTTTTGAAGTTTTGCTGTAATTTTCTTTTGTCTATCCCACCTCACCAGCAATCAGCCCCAACTCAACAGCTTTTTTCAGAGTTGAAGTTACAATTTTGATGTGCTGCATTGTGCATTAGAGGACTTCCTATACAAAGAATGTTTGCTGTGGACAATAAAACAATCCTTATGATGATAACTAATGAAAAGAAAAAGCGTTATGAGACTTTTCACTGAACCTGTTAAATTTTTGTTTGAAAGGGACCAAACTGCAAAGAAATAATGAAAAAGATGGAAGTTTAGTGACCATCTGTGAAGAACTAACCTAAATAGCTTTCAAAGAATGACTCAAGGTTTCATTTCCTGGCAGCAACCATCTACCCATGCTCCTTGCTATGATAAGTTATCTTCTTCATCAAGAAAATTCTTGGTTTATTTCCCTGAGATGTTTAACTCCTTAATCCCTATTTCCACAATGTTTTCTCTCAGGCAGTGCTACCACAAGCTGTACTGGTGCTCCCAAATTCTCACAACAGAAGTGCAACTTCAGTAGCCAGAACAAAGGATTAGTAAAAGCATTAAAGTGATCTGGCAAAATCATTCAGCACATACACAAAAATGGAATTCATTTCATTAATTCTCCTCCAAATTTAAATTCTGTGATAACTGATAGTTTTCATTTCACTAACAGTTTAGAAACTGATAAAATCATTCCAATGTGGTCTGACTGCAACAGGTTCAAAGCTCTTTTAACATATTTCACTCTTCTGTTCCTCACAAAGTAAAAAGCACAGCAAAGAAAAGGCAAGATGGTGATTCCCATTTAAATCCTATTCTTGGAGCTGAAACATTCCTCCAAATTCACCACTGTATTTTAAGTATTTTAGTTTACTTAGGATGAAAGAAGCCTTGGAGATTTAAAGATTTATTTTTAATGTGGACTTTGTGCTTGTTCAATTCTGAATTTTAACACCAGAAAGAAATCCCACATGTAACACACATACACCCAAAACAAACCGAATCCAGTCTAGATTCACATATGTGCTAAGACACAATTTAGGCTTAATATCTCAAATTATCTTTTCTCATTTACACAACTAAAAAAAAAAAAAAAAGAAAAAAGGTGTGTCACAGGTGTCACTATTTTCACTGTTTCTAGTTCTACAGTAGCTTCTTAAATAATGAATATTTCTTTTCTGCCCATCACTTACTTTCATAAAAGTATTTATCTTAGAAACAAATTTAAAAGTCAAGTTAGTATTTATTGAAGAAAAATCCTAGGATGGCTCATCTGGGCACAAGAACTATCAGTGACTGGGCAACAAAAATATTTAAAAGCAGTTTCTCAGATGTCGTGAGCCTGGTGTCTTACTAGGTGAGCCCCTGGGAAAGTCCATTGCTTTAACATGGTGTTGGGTTATTTTTCAGATGGAGGTAAATCATATTCCCTCCCCTACTTGAAGCTGTAAGAAGCTGCCCAGCATTTGTGTCCAGAGTGCTTAAATTGCCATGTACAGCCTGCTTAAAAAAACAAAATCAATAGACATTATGCCTACTTATTTAAAAATCAATAGACATTATAGATTAATAAAATATTCTTTTCATTTTCCCATTTTCATTTTATTCTAATTGAATATTTATAGCCTCTCTACCCAAGTTTAACATTAAATGCAAATGGACAGAGCATTTAAATGTAGTCTGGTTCTAGGAAGCACAATCTGTACTTTTATACAAACTTGAAAGAATTACTTGAAACAATTATTTGTAAAATTACCATACTGAGGAGAGCAAAACCTTATTGTCAATACTTCAAGTTTTCCTCATTTCAGTTACTTAAATAGCATTCCACTGCCTGTTCAGATCTAGAAATTATTAAAGCAAACAACTGACCAAAAAAATTGTATTTTCAAAACAATATTGGAACTTCCCTACACAAATGTCCATTAATTTCAGTGGAAAAGGTGGGTAATTAGGTTCATTGTAGTGTCTGAAAACCTTCATCTATGGCTTCCTTCATGCCTAGAAGGTTTTTGCTTTGCAGATTCAGGTATTCCTATCAAAGCAAGTAAGTCTCTGGGAAAAGCAAAGAGCAAAAAAAAGGGCTCCAAAAGCCAATAGGCAAATAAACAATATAATAGCAAGGTACAGGAAAGGGAAATTAATCTGTCTACAATGCCAGGGAGCTACCATGTGCAGTACTAGGCATAAAGCATAGCAGAACTTACAAGTGCTTCTACATTCATTCTAGAAGCCTGAAAAATAAAACAAAAGTGTATTTGGCATCAAACAGCCACCCTCTGTAACAGGCATCCCACACACCTGCCCACAGGAGGATAATCTGTGGGATAGTGTTGTCAGTATTTACTTATCAGGATTGATGGATTAAGCTGTGGAAGCAGGGAAGATGCTCTGCAGATTAAATTTAACAGAATAGAAATGTTACAGAAGAAATGCATCACAGAATCTCTTTGAGCAGGAAACCCAGCCTGTAATAGCCAAAAATACAGTTCCACAGCTGTGCTACCAATTCTCAGTTCAAGGCAACAGCAACAATCAGGAAACATTAAATAAAATCAGGGAAGCTTCAAAGTCAGAACAAGTCACAACAGTGGAAGTTTTAAGTCTGGGCCAGTGTTTCACCAGGATAACAGAAGTCTGAACTCCAAAAAGAGGTGCTATTTTGGGCTTGTCCTCAGCCTTCTACATTCTTTTTTAAGTCTTTTTTAGTCTTTTTCTGTCTTGACTGGGGTGCAGTGTTCCTCCTGGGCAGAAGCCTTTGGTCCCAAAGAGCTGATCAGCTCCCATCACACCTAATTCCTTCGTTTTACTCCTTTATGTTGTCTCACATGTGGGCTGCTAATGTCTTGTCTACAGATTCTCACACAGAATTGGCAGGTATTACAGAGAATGTTATCACAGAAATCTCATATTTCAGTGGCCCACTTGGCAGCCTCAAGTTAAGCACCACCTCTTGAACCTCCCACACAGAAACTGAGTTAACTGCATTTATTCACAGAATCACCCACTATCACAGGCAGCTTCCCTCATCCTTGGGGACATCATCTCTGCTGCAGGACCCTCCTCGGTACAGAAGGCTACAATGACACAGTCTGGAAGGTGGATCTCATCCAAAAGATACAGATTTTTACCTGTATCTCATGTTTAACAATGTGTTGTAATTTTGTTACAGCAAAATGTTAGATAAAAGTGTGAGTTTTGAGTCTTCCATTTAGATTGAGTTTTCCTAACTTAATTCCAGCCTACACTGCAATAGCAGATACTGCACAGAACCAAACGTGGATTTCCTACAAATCCTGGCAGTGTGAGGAATTTATCAGGTGGGTGATCAACACAAGGCCAGAACCAGGATATCCACATTAACTACTCACACACCCACATACAGCCAAACTAGCACTAATTTGAAAAAGGACAGAGGACAAACTGTGAAGACAATGGACAGCTGTAATTGAGGAATAAAAGGCAAACAGGCAGCATCAAGAACAGGGTGGAACACAATATGGAAATTATTATAATGGCATTAGCTCAATCAGAAGCACATCTGCAGCTATGATGCCATGTCTGGTTCTGGGCATGTCATTCACAAAGAAAAATCTCAGACTTCTGGCCAAGACAACTTGATACTATTCTTGAAGTTCATTTTCCTATAGAATACATACTTGAGCCTAAAACTCCAACCACCACCAAAAAAGTTTTCATAAGAAAGAAAATAACTTATCTTTCCAGTCAAAGGAGAAGAGGTATCTTCAAACACCTGCAGTGTGACAGCACTGCCTTCCACAGCTCAGCAAGGAGTACCTCCAGTTTATCTAAAATGAATATTCAAATTCTGGCAGCCATCATTCCAGCAAAAGAAGTCTTTGGCTGCAGTGAGGACAGTCTCATGGATTAACTGAGGGAAGAACTGCCACAGAAGGAGAGCTACTCAGAACAAAGGACAATGCTGGCACAAGAAATGATGCATACAAATAGGTGTGTGCTCAAAATGAAAACTAAAAGTTTCAGAAGATTATGCTTGTAAAACAGTAGCAATTGTGGGATACTGGTGAAAGCCAGGAAAAAAGCAGCCTTGAAGCAGCTTGGATTTCTCAGGCTGCTCAAGGAAAACACAATAGAAAAGAATTATACCAATGATTATGCGCCTGCAGAGTGTGTGAGAGATATGATTGTTTTCATGAAAAAATGTTTAGCAGGGTGTCACCTCTCTTGCACCAATGGAATCATTTCTATCCTTGCTACGAACTACTCTATAAGTGTAGTGTTTCTTTAAATAAAGGGCTTTATTGTTTCTCCATGGCACGAAGAACTTTGTTGCTATATTCTCTGTGCCACTCCCATAGCCCCAATAGTAACAGCAATGAAGTGCTTAAATTTTCTGTGGTCCTAAAGAGATACAACTGGACAGTATATATACATTATTTCATACATACACACGATTTCTATGAATACACAAACACAAAGAAATTCTGTTTTCCTGAGGTAAATGGAAAGCTCTCACATTTTCATTTGTATATATACAAACTTCAAAGTCACCACAAGAGCAAATTTTTTTCCTATAGTCCACAGATTACAGTAATATTTCCAATACCTTCTTTTACAACTAACTTCTTTATTTGGAAAACAAAAGGCTTGAAAGCCACAGGTTTCTGGAATGCATTTCCTAGATGTGCAATTTATGTAGGCATTCAAAAACAGCCTACAATATATACAGCAGGCCAACTGTGAAAGCTTAGGGCAAGAGGAATTTTCCTAATCTGCTTAAGTACAGGATTTTTTTAGTGACAACATGGCTGCTGCTATATGCCTGTGTCTCCCTGTCCTAAGCCTGTTTGCTTTTTGTTTTCTGGTTAGTTTGATTCTCTGGGGGGGCTTAATTGTTTTTTGCTTTTTTGTCTTCATGGTAGGATTCCTTTACTATCTGATTTTACGGCTGCCATTGCCATTTTCTGTGGGAGCACTTTTTTGTTTGTTTTATGGCCCACCTTCAGTGAATCCTCTTTAGTACAATCAACCTTTTTGGCTTTTTACTCCATGCCATTATTCTACTGCACTACAGTTTACTCCTGAGGGATGTGCTGCAAGACTCTCAGCCCCAATCTCCAGCAAATGAGGACTACAGAAGATCCATCTGCTGCTGATACAGAGAAGTCTCAGCTGAAATACTTCTTATGCCACAAATGTGTCATTTGGGATGGATGGAGCTAAACCACATCTTTTCACAAGAGGATGCACTCCAGGAGGAGGAATCAAACTCCTGAAGACACCATGGATCCGGATTTTTTCCAGGAGAAAGAAGAGCTACCAAGAATCCAAAAGCTCTGCCATTTGACTGCCATTCCACCTGCAATTATTACGAGCTGTTACTTCAGGTTTTTGCATCTCTAATCACTGATGTCACCATTGAAAAAGGAATTAGCACCTTTATGTTAATCTGTGAAAATATCTACTTGAATTTTGACTTGGTTATTATATTCCATACTGCATTTACTTAAGATATGGACTTTGGAAATACACTGATTGATTAACCTCCAACATTAATGCTGCCACAGGAGGAGAGTGACAGGTCTCTCCTGAACAGCTTCTGGAGATGAAGATGAAAATCTTTCTTAACTGAGAAAGGATTATTTCAGCTCTAACTCTGATTGCTGGCAGTGTTGTTAATTGTGTTGTATTACATGTAAAAATTAAAATTATAATTCTGTGTACTTTGGAGAAAGTTCTACTTTGTCCAGCATCAGGGGACAATGGGAGCTATCCTGCTTTTCTTTTAGCATTAGCTTGTTATTATGTCTTGTGCATCAGAATGCAACCTCTCATGTCCAAAAATCAATTTCTTGTAAAATTATGTCTTTTCTCTGTTGAAAGTTCAAGTTGTTTTTAGCCAGTGATCATATTTAGTATTTTGCTAATAGCGAAGTTTTAATCTCCTCCCAGCAACCTAGAGTTATTACTGCAACCTCAGGGGCATATTGGCTGCCCTTAAATATTGCAATTGAGTTTTTCCCATTGTTTCAAGACTGTCCTTGAGGAACAGCATGAGTGGTCCTTATTTCTCAGTTAATTCTCAAACTGTCTGCAAACTGGGCTGTGGTCAAATGCTTGGAGGTGACCAGGTAAGGACAGGACACAAAGCTGCTCCATCTCAGTCAGATGCAGTAGGTGGCCACGTGCAGAGCTGCAAGCCCATTAAAAGCCTTTCTTACATTATCTTAATTAACCTTCTTAACACTTGCCTGCCCTGGTGAATTCATCTGAAGTTGAAAGCTGACTTGTGTTTCTATATGGACTCCAAAATTGGAATTATGTTTCAATTTGAAACTCTATTAAATTGACAGCTTTGTCTTTTAATGGTTGAGATCAAAATAGTACAGATTAATTTTTACCTGTATCAAAACAAGGAGTCCTTATTCACATTAGCAGTTTTCTTGTATTGTTAGTACTAACGTTTGTATTTTTCTCATGGAGCTAATACTGCACATTGTCCCTTATCACAGTTCTACTTTGTGTGTTGTCAGTCCTGTGGCATTAGGTATTTTGTAGGATAAGTGTTCTATTTCTTATTTGATAGTCGTATTTTTACTTTTAGATTTTCATGAGCTGATCTCCATGTTATGATTTTTTATTTCTGCAAGACGACTCATACAGCTATTACATGGGTTCTTTAAGGAATTATGATTCACATTCTGATATCTCTTACACTATTTAACATGTGTCAAAATAAATAGTAGAAAAATCCTTTTTAATGCAAAAGAATATCTGCATGGATACTGCACAAATCTTTATCAACTGAAATACTATTTGAAGATTTCCATTCCAAAGCAATTACCACTCCTGCAGAAGAAAGCAGCTGATGAAACAGGGGGCAGAAAAGATCAGTACTTAATCCATTATCACATCCCAGTAATGCTAATCTAGGTGTAAGATTAATTTGGACTTCAAACATATTAAAGCAGCAAAATAAGATTTGCTTCCAGAAATGTTCAAAAGACAGCATACCCATATGATCAGATTCAATATTTACTGCAACCTTTTGTCCATAATACAAATTTGAAACCAACTTACGTGTTCAGTAAAAGACAATACAAACAGATGATGTATGGAATCACTTATAGGACCCAAACAGGGATTTTAATATGGGAAACAAAACTTAATGAGATCATCTTCTCTGACAGGGCAATTAAAACACAAGATGCATATTTCCAGACAGTATTTCTCTCATGGAAACTCATTCAATTATTTGGATGTAGCATTTTGTGGATTTCCACATATGAGGTTTCTATTCTTTTTAATTCTGCGTTTTTCCCTAAGAACTTGACAGTTACTTGATAAGTCAGTTTTAAAAATATTTGGTTTAGCCTGTCTGACCTTAGAAGTTGGTGTGTTAATTCTAAATTTTTTTCCAAACACAAGTCAATAACCTACCAGCTTATTTCACAGCAATGGTGAATAACCTCTAAGCATCTTACTACTGTTAAATCTAAAGTTCCCACTTTTTCAGTTTTGTTTCCCTGACTTTAATTTCTATTTAATTTACAAAGGTAAATAATTCTTAGCAATTTGACAGGTATCTCTTTTTACTTGGGATTTCAAACTGCCCAGTTTACCTGTCATTGACTCAAGAACTCATTTCACTGTAACAAGAATTAACATTGTGCATAAAGACTTACATGGGAAGGCATTGAGAGGCTCTGGACCTTCTGGGTTCTTACAGCCTGGCATTTGGATTTCATCTTCCTGGCTCCCTAATTTTCACCAAGTTCTCACCCAGCCACTAACAAAATGCAGGCTCAAATATCCCTGTCTTTTACCAACAGTTCTATGTCCCTCCTGTGCTGGGGACTCCAGAACTGGACACAGAGCTCCAGGTGGGTCTCACCAGAGCAGAGGGGAAGAATCCCCTCCCTCCCTGCTGTCCACAGTGCTGGATGTAGCCCAGGACACGTTTGGCTTTCTGGGCTGGGAGTGCCATGGCTGGGGCATGTCCAGCCTCTCACCCACCAGCATCCCCAAGTCCTTCTCCACCTTTATCTCCCAGCCAGGATCTGTGGTTGGGATTGCCCTAACACATGTGCAGGACCTTGCACTTGGCTTTGCTGAACTTCTTGAGGTTGTCACTGGCCCGTTTGTGACACATGTCCCGGTCCCTGTGGATGGCATCGCTTGATTCCAGTGTGTCACCCACTCCACGCAGCGTGGTGGCACCAGCAAACCCTCAATCCATCATCACCAACCAAGCTGTTACCCCAATGCCACCCCCTGAGGAAACTCCTCATCACTGGTCTCCACTTGCACATCAAGCCATTGACCACAACTCTGAGTGTAACATCTATTTCAGCTTCCTTTTTTTCTCACATTACCTCATTTTTAATTAAAAAATATTTCCTCCAAATTTTACTTAAAACCTTTAAAAACTAATATAATGCTCAAATGCTATGAATGTTTACCTTATTGCTCTCTCAGTTACATTTTATGATCTTTACAGCTACTTTGACTCCTTTGGCTACATTTTCTAAGCATAAATATTTAAGATGACCTTAGTTTGGAAAAATCTTTACTCAAGGAATTACATATAGCTTTTTACCACAACTTCAAATATATTTACAATTTTTGGCTTTATCATCAGTTTTTATTTTCTGTTTTATTCAGGTTTTTTGGCTCCTATGAAGCAGTTTAGAACTACAAAAATAACAAATGGTAGATTCAGAGGGAAAAAAAGAGGGCTAATTATTGAACAGTAAAGTGAATGTAATCCAAAACAGATAAAAAAATAGATACCTTGTCCAAATATATCTCTTTGCATGGTTGAAAGACTGAGAACAGAAACAAGATTTTAAGAGAGGCATGTTAAGTAAAATACAGTGCTTAAAACCAATTTCTAGCCATAACAACTATCAATCATGATCTGTTACACTAATAATAGGATTTTATTCTGTTTTTTGCTTTTTTAAAATTGGCACACATCCAAGATGAAAAGTGGCAGAGGTTTTTCTCCCCTGCTTTTGTGTAGCATAATATACTCCCTAAACCTGCTTGTTACACAAATATTAAAGAGGAATTCCATTTTTTTTCTATCAGAACTAACTCAGCAACCCAAATCCTCTGAGTGCTTGCAGCTCTCATATATATTTGGTTCACCCAGCCTTCCCCATCCTAACTACAAATTGTTCCATGCAAGACCAATGCAAACTATGCCTGTCACTGGCTCCTGAAAACAAACAGCCTTTGCTCACTTCTTTTTTTATAAAATTAACGAAAGCCAAATCAACTACCCCCATAAAAACCTTCAGCAAAGACCCAAAAACCCAGCCCAAGTACAAAGCTGGCCTCTTTTTGTTTCTACAGCTAAGTATCTTGCTGGTTTGATTTTTTGGGTTTTGTTTTGGTTTTTTTCCAAGAGAGCACGGGGGCTCTTGAAATACCAACAGGAATCATTTTAATGCTATCTGAAATCTGCCTTCTAGGAGCTTAGAAGCACTAGTTCTTCACCAAGAATACTCGAGGAGAAACTGAGGTTGCCAGCTGAGGGAGGGGGGTGGAAACAGGCAACCATTCCATTTAAAACATGCCTCCTGCTCCAAAGGGGTCAGGTTTCATTTGCACAATGCACCCTGCTGACGTTAATTTAGCAGCCCTCTAATCAAGCTCACTTCCTGAAAGAAAAGCAGAGAATATTGAAATGATGATTGTTAAACTCCAAAGTTTTCAGAAAACAGAAGGAACTTAAGTACAAAACCTCCTTTTGAGTCCCATTATACATTATGCACAGTTCTGTCTGACTTCACCTGTGGAGCAACTGGGATCTGGCATAAGGATAAATGAGGAATAACAAGGGGAGGCAAAGCCCTCTTGTGACAAAGCTTTAATTTACCTACAGTAGAGAATTTTTTTAAGTGCAAAACCAAAATAAAAATAAATAGTTGTTTCTTGAAACACTCACTTTGACCTGATATCAGTCATGAGCACATAAGGAGACCCAAGACACCAATACTGGAGTGCTTTGTTTCAAATTTCAGGGTCTGTGTCAAGGGTACTTAAAGCCATCTTACTTCAGGATAAACTAGGTCACCTGAGGATTAAGGGGTAAATGAATGAAAGCTACACTCCAATCTCTCAAACAATAAGATAATACAGCTGTTTCTGGTTGAAAGTTGAAGTTAGAAAAACCCTTTGGTAGCATTATATTGTCTGCCAAAAAACACAAACAGAAATCACTTCATCCAGTAATTCTCTTATTAAAGACCAGGAGAACTACTGCCTCTCAGAAAGAACTTTCATGCCACAGTGACCAGATGACCTTCTCTGAAGACACTGCAACTTTACCTCAAATGCTATTTTGCTTGGTATTTTTTTAAACAGAGAAAAAATATCTTTATCTTGTGGCACACAAATGCTACACAAAAAGATGAAATTTTTTGTGAGAGCAATGCAAGGCAAGATCTACCCCAAACCTCTCTCATTCCACTGCCTTCAATTCTATGCAAATTATGCAGGGATTGCTTTTAAGAAATTGTCCTTTCCAAGAAGTTTGAGTTGAGTACATGGAAAATTGGTAATTCCCAGCAACAGCACGTAAGGACTTCTCACCCCCTGTTTAGACAGGTAACTGGATTTTTCACCTGGCTATAATCACCTCCCCACTGCTATCAAAAAGAAGGGATTCTGTTACAGCACAGGTTTTAGGTAACAGGTTTCCCCAAGATTGCTGCAATCCATACAGCCAGGCAAGGTACAGGCTATTTCTCTTGATTCATGGTAAATCAATATTATGTTCCCAGCACTACACAACTAAATTACACCTATTGCATCTGCTGCTGAAAGCTGTATGTAAGGGCATGGTTTTTCTTTAGTATTTCATTTTTATCAGTCCCAATGGTACTACATTGGATTCTATGTTGTACTATGCCTTAACAAAAATGATTTTACTACATCACTCCATCATCTGTCTAAACTTAATCAAGCACAACATTGCTTTCTGAAGGTCTACAGTAGTCTCATGTCCCTGAGGGGCTTTCTTCATGGTAGCCACTTTGGAAGAAAAATACCAGCTCGGCACTGTCAAACTCTCAAAATTTACAAGCAGGCAGTAACCACACAGCAGAACTATCCCAGATAATAAAATTGTTTAAAAACTTCAATGTTTGCTCATTTCAGTACAAGAAGTTTTGGGTGCTATTTCATAAATAAATGTTTTGAGACAAAGTGCAACAGAACTGCCAGGTTTAAATTTGGTCCACAGAGTTTTAAGTTAGGCCCTACCAAAACAGTCAACAAGTTCAGAACAGGAACTGCCTGACATTCACATTTGGAAGAGGAAAAGATAAAAGCTAGAAAAAACAAATAGTAAATGACTGGGAACCATTAGAGAGAATAAACTGTCAGCCCACAGCCTTTGCAATCTGAAATCAATCTCAAATGTAAAATCACTCATGTCCCTGTTTAAGTCACCTCCAATCTTTTTCTTGCCCATAGCTCACCACAATCCATTTCTCCAGCCTTTAAATTTATCCCCATTGCTTAGGTTTTTTAAGATCCTAATTGCCTCCCAACAGGCACCTCACAATTAGCTCCCTCCCAGGGATCTCCTCCACCTTAGTCAAATTGTTCACTATAATTATGAAAAATGAAGCAAACGAGGAACATTTTTAAAAAGAGATCACTACACACACCTAAGGGAAAAGAACAGTGGAATACTGGGAGCATTTAGAAACACTCTCAGGACCACAGATTGGCTGGGAAGTGATGGCCATGGGCTTGGCTTGCTCCATTTCAGCCCACTGCAGCCTGGAGTCATCCCCAGCATGAACAAGCCACAGCTCATGGACCAGTGGAGCAGAAAGAGCCTTTTCCACAGAACACACCACCCTACCCCACCGACATCTGAGAGCATTTCTTTCTTTTGGCTGCCAGTACAAGTGACATTTATTAGCCTATGCTGATGTAAAACAAGTGATAAATGTCAGAGGCAATTAATATTTTCATCTTTTGAGGAAAGTAATTTAAAAGTAATTATATCAGGTTACAGTTGTTTAAGCTGTGCCATACAAAAGGTAGTATTATCCTCATTCCAAACATGATTTTATCACACTAATATCCAAGAGCATTTTGAAAAGAGAAACCTTTGGCTACAAAAGCATCTGCTGTGCTTCAACAATTTGATTTAAAGGGAGCATTGCTATTAGCAAAATGAGTCATTTATAGATATGATTTATAGATTTGACCAGGTAAAAACAAAGCTGAACCACTTTCCATCCAAAGAATGTATTCATAGACAATCTGCTGATAACTTCAAAGCCCAGATTTCAAAGATCTATATATAGATAGATCTCATCTCTAAAAAGAAACAGTACAAAACCATAAATGCAATTATCTATTTAAGGAATAAGAAATTCATTCAAAAGACAGCAATGACATCTATCAGGAAGCATTCTGCATAGAAAGTGGAAGAATTAAACTCTTAATTCACTATATTATGACATGCCTGCAGTGCAGCACTTCACCCAAAGCCCCAGAGCAGACAACATGTCGGGATGGATGGAGAAATGGGCCTTATTACCTCCACACATATCAATAAAATTGATATTGGACAATAGTTATGGACAGTAAGGCTGAATGTTAGAATAAAGATCATCAAAATCTGAAACAACTGAATATTTTTACTGGATCTCATTCTTGATCCTTGAAACAAAAGAAGAGAAACTTCAAGGTCTAATCATACAGAAGCATTTATGTAAAATGTCATGTATTATATATTTCTGCTATACTATACAATAATTGAATTCAAGCTGAAATTAGCTTTCTAACATGGAATAGACTTCTACACTCTGAATTACAAAACTACAAAGTATGATTTGTAGCAAATCTTTAAATAGAGATGATGATTTCAAAGCTCATAAGCCACTTGAACTTACTGTAGTTTTAGGTGGCTTTTATTTTGTTTACCAATTCTTTTGAATGTCACTGATAACCAGGCCAGAAGTCACACAACTGAGAAATACTTTTAACAATTACAAACATGAACATTCAGTGAGCAAAACAAAGTCCACCTCCACCAAAGCCAACCCCATGTCTTCAATTACTGAAAGATTATGTAAACTTTAAACATAAACTTAAAAATAAGAAAAAAAAGAATAAAAAAAGAAAAAATAAGAAGCTGCTAAACTATAGTCACAGATTGGAAAATTCAAAATATATTTACTCAATTGACAACAAACTACAGGGAATACCTGACCTACCTTGAATGCTCAGAGAAAAATACTTGCATTTGCACAGTGCTCTGGTGGGCAAAAAGACTCTACTATTCATGAAGCTGCTGAATAAAGTAATCCAGTTTTTTGCCTCTCACTGTTGTGCTAAAAATGCACATCAAAAAATCTAGGATATGCAATTCTTCAAAAAAAACCTGAAGATTTAATATCATCTGCCTCAGAGAATAACACTAAAACACTTTGGAGTCCACAAATTACTTCACGTTTTTAATAGTAGCTCCTAGAAATTCAAGAATCACCAACCTGAAAAGCCTATCCTGTCTTGATCCCATAAATGATAAAATCCCATACCTTCCACAGGTGACATAAATACTCATGGCTTGGGTAAAGCAATTTAATACAAAATAAAAGAGGACCAATTGACAAATCACATGGGAAATACTGCCATATATTTACAACTGACTTTAAATGTTTCTTGACATTTTAGAGAGCCTTTTCTTGGTGTTACTTCTAAAATATTTTCTGTCATTTATGTGACTACTTTCCACAATTTACAAATATTTAGAATGCAAAGATAAGTAATATTTATCTATTGAAAACACAAGAGGACTACTTGCTCCCAATCAATATTGATAGTTTTTCAAAATTAGATTTTTTACTTAGCATGCTTTAATCAGGTCTCCTTTTACATACACATTAAGAAAAAAAAAAAAAAAAAAAGCCATCTATCAATGTATTTAAGAAACCAAAGAGGCAAACATAACCAGCAGAACTGACAGCAGGAAAATAAAAAAGTGCTCTAACCAATTTCAACTTCCAGGCTGATGACATAAGCCTGGAAGCAAAATACACGCTGCCTCACTGCAGGACATTTCTTCTCATTACAGAGGTAAGTGGGGCTGTGTAAGCAGTGAGGACTATTAAAGATAAGCAGATTAAACACCAGTCTTGCAGCATGGCAGCATTATGTTATGTTGCTAGGCTGGAGAACTGGTTTCCCTTTAAGATCTGGGGTTTCCAGCATTAAGCAAGTACAAAATGCAGCGATGTTAACACCAGTGAGACACGCCAAGTGGCTGGTGGAGAGGAGGAGAAACACTCCCACTCTCTGCACAGCAACCCCTGTCACCAGCAGCAAACACCAGTCATGGCAACAAGAGTCCATCTGACATGCTCAAGCCAATGAAATGTATGAAACAGGTATTGCTGTTTATCTTTGGGAAGAATCCCTCTATCCAGCATTTCCATAGGCTCAGGTTCACACACAGAGATCCATTCTTTCATGCAGTCACCTGCTAACAAAACCTTTCTTCCTCAAGCAGTAGAATTAATTACTGGTATTTTTATCTTTTCTCACAGCCTGAAAATAAAAAGTTTAGTGCAGCTATACAAGCATTCACAAAGTCCTTACTGACAAACTGAAAGCACTTATTTAAGCACTAACTACAGCAAATTATCTAACCAATTTAACAATACCCTGAAGACAGCAGCTAAATGCCATCTTTTCTGCCTGAGCAAACCATTTAACCTTTTATCCTTGTCCATATTTCAAGGACTTTTTATTCTGACAAGGTTTCATATTTTTCCCTTGGTATAATTTCTAGTGTCCTCAAAGTGAATGCCAGCAGCATGTGCCCCCCAAATTTGGTCCCCTTCCTTACTCCATTGCCAAGTGGACTACAAGCACTAATCCTGAAAAATCAAACCAGTAGGAAAGCTCATATGCCCAGAAAACACCCACCAAAAAACCACAAGGCTTCATACCTGTGCAAACATGAATCCTCAGTCCTACAATGAGATGGAACATAGAGATTTCACAACAATCCATTTTCCATGTTGTGACATACAGCATCCCAGCACAAGATTACAACAGACTCATATAATAAAACTTCACAGGGTTTTTCCACTGACTTTAGTCAAAACAAGTTGCTTATGACTGATCTAGTTAATTAATTCTAGTAACCACTGACCTGTAGTCAGAGCTCCCCAACTCTTTTCCTCAGCAGAAGCTAAAGAACTTACACTGTCTTTTTAATTAATTTCAGGTGCTGGAAATTTACTGAGGGAACAGGAACCAAGTCAGAACATAAATCCTGCTTCTTTTGGAAGCTGACCTGAAAAAATTATTTAACTAATATTTTTAAAAAGAAAACTGGTATGCACTTTCTGGTATTCTAAGGTTAGTTAAAAATTTCAGTATCTGAATAAATCATTTTTATTTATCTTCATGTTATCACCTCTTCCTCAGATGTCAGTATAAGTGGTGACTGCCTACATCATCACTGCTGGAAGTTCTTCAGCAGATATCTGACCTGTGGGTTCAGTTATGTTCCTGGTAAATCTGTGAGCAGTATAAAGTAAGTCTTGTAAATATATTTCCCATAGCAGGCTTCTCTGTAGCACACAGTTCCAAAAACTCAAATCCAAGAGACTTGTAACATCTGAAGATGGATGCAAGAACTGTGGTGACAATGTCCAGCCACATCTGCATACTGCTCACATAGCACAAATGCAGAATATATGCTGAATGCAAGTATCTGAAATTTGGAATCCAGTCCTTTTCTTACTTGCATTTCACTCATTAGCATTTTGTGGATAGAAACTCCAATTTCTTGCATGTGTGAGAAGAGTAAAAGCACACATGCACCAGCTCCTGCAATGCAAAAGAAACCAAAAAACCCACAATTTTCTGGTACAAGATGATGTTCAAAATACCCATTCATCTTCACAGAGAATCACTGGGTACTACTGTTATGATCTGCACTAAAACACCAACAACAAATGTACAATAACAAACAATAACAAACCTAGGCAGCCTCCTAACATTTGTGCCTACATCACAATGCATTTTCTGTAACATCAAATAACTTAGAAATCCAAATACAGATCTCTGCACAGTGCAAAAGAAACAGCTCCACCACTTACAGCTCCATCATTTAGCACCCGTCCCTAGGCAGTGATTTATGTCAAAAGTCCAAGTTCATTATCTAAAATGAAAGCCTAGAAATTAAAGGAATAATCCATTACTAGAAGCTCTTTCTCAATACTGCTGCATAGCTACGTCACACTGCAAGCATAGATGCTCTATGTGTGTGTCTATCTACAAATATATACAGTTACATGCTACATGTACGTGTTTATGCTGTATGTGAGTTTATATTTATAAATATATACAGTTACATGTACACAGAAAATCTGATTTGCCTCTCCTGGACCTTAAATTTCCACACATTTCACCACTACAAATTTGTAGACACCGAATTTGTGGCACCAAACAGGATGCAACAAAAGCAGACTGAACAAATGAAAAGGTGACACAGAAGGGCCACGTGCCAGGGTATTGATTTTGCATGTGAGAACATTCCTGCTCCTTTAGCTGCTCCCTCTAGTCCACAGGTATTTACAGGGGATCAGGGCTGAGACAGTTCCCCAAGACAAAGTTATCACAATGTTGGTATCACAAGCATTCAGGTGATGGAGGCAAAAGGAAGCACGAGGAAAACATATGGGAAGTACGTTTGGGAAGTGCCCTGTATTGAAACAAAGATTTTCACAGTGCACATGATTAAGAAGCAGAACAGCCAAAAAGGACTGCAAAATCTCCATCCCCTAGATACACTCAAAACCAGCCTGGGCAAGTCCTTCAGCAACCTGATCTAACTTTGGAATTAGCATTGCTTTGAGTGGAGAGGATGGATTAGAGAACCTAATTTGGGCTGCGATGTTCATTTTAAAAGTCATGAATATCCAGTTTGAACTAAGAAACTAATTTTTTTCATCAATGGCCTTTCAAACTAGTATCACCCAGCTCTCATGGGGAAGTAATTATAAATATTGCCTTGGCAATGCACCAACATCTTTTTAATTTTTCCTGTTTTTTAAAGTTGAAATTGACTATAAAATAGTCACTTTTCAAAGCCACGATTTCTTCCAAAAATTCTACTCCAAAATACAGAGGGAAAAAAAAACCTAGCATTAGCTTCCTTTTGGACACATGGCTTATTTCCTGATGTCCTTTTAGCTCATTTTATTAGTTCCTGAAGCATTTTTTATGTAGATATTGATTACACCTATATATAGATATATGCATATGCATTTACACATACCTACCCAGCTGTGGACAGACACAACAACCACATCTAGACAGTAAATACTCAAGACCACCAAAATGATGCAATTTCACCATACAACATAGTTAAACCAGGAAAATGCATTCTCATTCCCAGCAGTGTCTTCTGCTGACACTGGTGGGCATTTGGGCTCCTCCAACCTCCCTTCCTTTTCCAATACTCCCCTGAAGAATTACCATGAAAACCACTCCCTGCCATGCCAAACAGATACAACTTCCCTGAGAAATTCTAGGTTCAGGAAAAAAAAAAAAAAAAAAGGCTTGGAAAAAAATTCATTATCTATGGACAGAAACAATCATCTTGGTTATGAAACTCTAACTGGATGCATTGAAAATAAATATCAATTTATCCAAAAATTCACCCCCAAAGAATCTTACTTATTCCTCTATACTCAGTTATACAGGAAGCAAATACAGCTAATTTTATGATGAGGAAATGCACTATCCTAATACACTGTCACCATGGTATATGCAGCACACTGTGTCAAGCTATTTCAGTAATATTAATAAGCTGGCCAAAAAAAACTATAAAAAGGTGAGATGTAGTAGAACATATTCACATAAGGCAACAATTACTTTGTAATTGCCTTAAAGCATCAGCAAGGTATGAGTAGCAATATGTTAAAACAGTAAATTTATTTTCCTCAAAGGAAGTTAAACAATGGGACTGGCATGGTTAATTTAATAGGCAACGTTCATGGTCTATAAACAATTACTTATGCTAGCAAGTATGTAATAGGCTATATACCATCCTATTACAATGACAAGGGGGGAGGGAGGGAAGAATATGGTGCTCTCAAGCACAAATCTGTTCCCTGTCTATCTCACACAAGATTTTGGAGCTCACTCACTTCCAGCAGCTTTATTCCATAAGCATCAGCTCAGTTACCACACACCACTGACACTGGCACAGATCACTGTTTGTCATACCAGTGCAACTGAGTACAACTTCCACAGCGCCAGTACAAAATAAACTTCACTAGTATGTTTGAGCTCAAAACAAATTAGAGTACTTATTACAACAATGATAGCTGTTGAAAGTAAAATATAAATATTATTTGCATTGTTGAATGGCATTCTGGTTTTGGATTACAGTGTATTTGAAGCACTAAAGAAGCACATGTCGAAAATAAATGAGAATATTCAATCTGTTTTGACATTTAATTTTTAATTAAGGATCAAGTAAAATGGCTACTCTAAGACAAGTCTGACAAGTCATGTAACAGATTTCTGTGTGTATCTGTAAAGGTGAAGTTCCAAAAATAAGGTAAGCCTCATAGTTTATACTTCACTTCTTACCATAGGAATAATCACAAAACTATTGGATATAATCCAAGACATTAAAAACTTATTTTATTACTGCATACAAAATACTGCTTTTAGTTTATAAAGTATAAAACTAAGTGAAAACAGAAAACCTCAAATTCTAGTATCATTGTTATATACTAAGTCAACCTGATTTATACCAAACAGCTGTCAGCATTTTTATGAGACTGTCAACATTACGAGCAGAAGAAAAAATAAAAGAAGGCTGAAGTTACACTTACCTGGAGCCCTCTTCTTCGAAGAATACTTGAATCATCCATATTTTGACTGCTGATCACTAATGCTCACTTGCTTCTCACTAGCTTTGCTCTCAAACTGTTAGAGAAGTCCATTATTTTCAAACTTTTCTCCCCCTCCCACTCGCCCTCCGTCCACTTGCTAAAAATAGGACATGGTCTTTCACTTGCCTGTCATGAAGAACTGCAGCCACAGTCTCTGACTATCTGTACGTAATTTTGCCTGCCTCTTTGTGGCAGATTTAGCAGGTCACATTGGAAAAAATCTGTTCGACTTTCCTAAATCTTTTCAAGGTTGGATGTCTCACTCCCCTCATACACACAACTGTCTACAAATATATCATAATAATCTACAACTCCACGTAAGGCCAAAGAGTAGAATTTAATTCAGATCCCATACACAGGTATTTTTACTATATTTCAATTTACTTGAGCTGTTGTAAGGGATCAGTAAACTAAAACAGCTGCCTTCATTTACTGTGTATAATAAGCTCACAAAATCCAGGTCACATTTCCTTTAAAAAACACACAGTCACGCTAACTAAAACAGCAATACTGTGAGCACACAGGATGATACACTGGCACCTAAAATACGGAAAAATCTCACTATGAAAACCACAGGAATTTAATTTTTCCCAATTCTGAAAAATTCCTTTACTCCTTTGCAAGACAAAGCAAGTGTCAGATTCTTCAGATACTGTCAGACATTCTTTTGTTCCTGCTATCTCTGAGGTATGCTGGGCTCCTCCATGCAGCAGGCACTGCACATTCTTCAGCTCATTGCTGAGATCTTGCGACTCTCATGTGCTGAAGGGTCTGGAACACATGTTGCAAGTTCTGAGCATTTAAGAATTCATTCATCTATTCATCACTGACAGAGCTGTCTGAAGTAGCCCTTCCCTCATCGTCATCCAAGGCAAAAAAAGGCAGGGGGGGATGGAAAAAGCACAGTTCAGCTGAGGCTTTTTCAGTCTGTCCTGCAGTTTCTGTTTTCCAGCTACCTTCACACAGACAACTCCAGCAAGGTCAAAAAGGGCTTTGCCTCTTTAGGTCCATTATGCCAATGCCATTTTAAAACATGAGCATACAGCCTGTGTTGAAAAATAACACAACAATAAAGCTTCTAGCTATACCGAGCACCATTTCAGTAAAAACAAAAATCTAGGTATGCTCATCCCAGTATCATATAATTATTGAGCATGTCAGAAGCCTTTGTCCTACATATGCCCTTTCTAGATTAAAAAGGAAAAAAGAAAGTATTGCAAATATAATGAACAACCTACTGCCGCAACAACCTTCAATTTTTTAGCAGAAAGCTAAAGCAACAGATTTCATCTGATAAAACCTTAGGAAGAGTCTATTTTTAACTTCTGAATACAAACACTGTATCTAAAAAGAACCTAACTTCAGAGTCTGAAGGATTTCGTGAGGTACATAAACCAAAGTTCATGGAGAGCTGTGTTAGTGAGGGGATTTCAGGCAGGCATCCTCCCGTGTGCGAATGCGGCAGCGAGCGGAGCGCAGCCCGGGGCTGGGCTGCCACCCCGGCTGGATGGGCGGGTGGGTGGATGGATGGATGGATGGATGGAGCGCTCCTGTTCCCACAGCTAGGACAGCTGCCAGCCAAAAACAGTCTCCAGGCAAGCACCACAGGTTGGCGGTGCTTAAAGGAACGGAGATTTACACGGAAATCTTTAGCTGATCTTCATGCTAAGTGACCGAGTCACATGAGCTGAACGCATCATTGTAAAGTCAGCTGGCAGCAGATACAACTCAATCCCATTCACCAGGCTTTTTTCCTGATCCTCTGCGGAGCGAGTGTGGTCTTTTATTGAGAGCAGCTAATAAATCCTGCGGCTGCCGTCCCTCCTTCCATCCATCTGCCGCTTTACAGGAGCGAATGCCGAACGAGGGCTGCAGCGCCTTTGTGCGCTCCGGAGAGGGCAGGAGCTCATTTGCATGGAGCCTACTGTACCATATAAAAACCTGCGCTAGTGAAAACAACTCCATGAGCCACTTCATTTTAAAGGAACAGCATCTTCTTTTGCAAATGGGGCTGGGAAACAGAGAGCCAGCCACCAAACTCTGCGGGAGAACTTAAGGATGCGCCACACGGGGGGAATAGCAACATAAAAATAGAGATTAAGTTCTGTTCAAAAGCACACAGGAATGTAAAATGATCATAGGACTTCACTGTGATAATATTTATGACCTATTTCAATATAATTTCTTGCATTTTGCCAACAAATAAGCTTCCTCAGAAAAAAAAACACAAAATACTAAATTCAGTTATCAGACATTAGTACCAACATTAGTACCACACAAATTCTATTTTTACCTACAAATATCTCATAGAAATAAAACATTTTGGCATGCATGCTCACATACATTACATGCACTTTGCAATTTATTTTAGTCTATAATAGATTGTAGAAATATTTATATTAGACCATGCACTAACCAGATCATTGATCTTACCTCTTCTAAGGCCACCAGAATTAAACAACACGTTCTGTGAGAGGAATCAAGGCATCTTAACAATCATGCAATACCATTCCCATTGTATTCTCCTCCTAAATCAACCACTAAATGAAAATGTTTAAGCCAGATAACAGCAGTATATACCATAACTTATTTCCATAACATAACTGGAAGCATTCTTATTGGCACATACATATCTAATCCTTCTTGGATTATTTACTGTAATATTCAGACATTGCCAATTCTCAATATGTCTTCACAAGTGACTTGTAATTGATTGAGGCTGGCATGAGTCTCAAAATACCATGAGAATCATCTGTTCTCTTCCAAATTTCAAGCTTTCTTGGGGAGGATGCTTTCAAATTGGCATTTACCCAGTTTCTGGGGTGGAGAAGCCAACTGGGGCTGCTGGAAAAAGAAAACCAGGCATGGTTTTTTCTCCAGCTTCCCTGTCCACTTCCCTTCTTCAGTGTAAATAATGTTTATTTAAATGAGGCGACCACCTTTTCTTCCCTCCTATTTAACTCTTGAAATTCATCTACTCTCCTTTTTTCTTCCTTCAGCAAAATGTACCACAGAAAATCAGCGATGAAAGAGGATGGGAGAAAATACTTCGGATCAAGCTGAAACAAGGAAAGGACAAATGGAACTTAAAAGCAACTTCCTAGAATGGAAAAAGTTTTTTACTAAATACTACCTTTAGAATTTAAATTTACCCCTTCATTTCACCAAAAGATTACACCACCCTTAGACTGGGTGATTTTAACATCCCAAAAGGTCTGCAAGTAAGTCTCCAATTTGAGATGAAAAAGACATTACATATATGTCTTGTGTAAGATATTATACTAAGTGATATATTACTGAAAGGTATTAAAGAAACTGAAGGACACAAAATGTATTTTATCAATTATATAAAAAGTTAACTCCAGAAGAAATTTCCCAAACAGTTTCCAGATGCAGGCAACATTTAGAAAAGGTCTAACAAAAACCCTGTTTATTGGGTGGAAAAAAATCAAAATAAGGAGGTCATATAATACTTGAATCCTTTAAAAATTAGAGTACCTACCTTAACACTCAACTTCACTTAAAGAAATTAGGAATGGGAATTCAAAGTTGGTTCACCAGTAACTTTAGTAAGCTCCTAACTCAATTTTTCCTCCCTCCATCAAATTGACAAGTCTGGAGAAAATTTGCTTTGCTCTGCGGCAACAAGGAAAGAGAAAGGGTAGAGTAGCATTGGGATCTCCTGGAAATAATCCAACCAATTCCTGTGCAGCTGCAGCACTCTGAAGAAGTTTTTTCTTGAATCTTGAAGACATCAAGAAATGGAAAGAGCCATGACATTCCAGAATGTTCCTGCAAGAGTTAACCTGATAAGTAGGGAAGGGCAGTCTATCAACTTGCCAATACTGAGGTGAATTAATGGAGGCTAAGAGAATTTCCAAAGAAACAAAAAGAGGTACTGCTTTATGCAACAGTCACATTTGACTATTTCTTGCTGTAAAAGGCTGGAGGGGAAAAAATCAGAAGCATGGGTAGAATTGTTTGGACAAATGCATTGAAGAATCTGCCAAGAACTCTTAAAAAAGAGAAACACACTGAAGTCGACCCAGAGTCACAAACAGTTGCAAGTGTTCTGGGAAGAGACTCTGCCTTGGACACCTGCTATCAGAGGTAAGGTACTGGGCTCAGCAGTGTAATCACTCTGTGGCTTTATTTAGGTAAAAAGTCCAAAGGTAGTGCTTGCTGAAGACAACAGTGTCTTGCATCCTAAAAGGCATCAACTCCAAAAGGGAACAAGGTGTAACAGTGACTGAAAAGTAATTCTAAAAATAGTGTGTAGCTATGACAGTTCAAGGAAACTGAACAAACCAAGAGAACTTACAGATCATAAATAAATGGTATTGTCTCTAGATATGATATTGATGACATTACCATGGAAAATCATGTCTGCTGCCTATATTTTGAGATGAATATTGACAAAATTAAAGTTCCAAAACAAATTGATTCAAAATTTACATTTTTCATAGTTCCTAATTCATTATAGTTTTTACTCTATTTAATCAAAACTAAAAGCAACAAGACATCAAGCTGTGGGAAACTTTAAAGCTATAACATTTCCTTACATAACATATTGTCTGGTGGGAAAAAAAAACACTTTCCAAAATTTTATAAGCTGACAACTTCAGTGAAATTTTTTTAAGTCTTTGGTAGCATTTATCTGTGCAAAAAAAAAAAAAAAAAAAAAGAGCCAAATGTTACGCTGTCAAACTGAAACTTAAGTGCTTGGGGCTTTTTTATTTATTTTGATCAAGCTGTGTTTATCTGAAGATTTAAAAACGTGTCTCTTCGAGATACACTGACAGACTACTGAAACCAGGAAGGTTGATGAGGTAACTTGCTTGGAAAAAAAAAAAAAAAAGAAAAAAGACAGAACTTGGCAGCCAACCTAAGGAAACTCGCCTGACAGCTTGTCTGAATTTCTTCTGGATGTCTTGCCTATTTACAAGATTCAGTTTGATAAAGTAAGACCTTTGGAGCAAAGCTGTGCATTAGCAATGAACCATAGCAGGAACTCATCCTGAACCAGCGCTTATGAGGCTTGGTCCCAGAAAGAGAAACACTGAAAAAATGTCTAAAAATGTCTAAAAAAAAAAAAAAAGGTTTACACAATACTCAGGCTTTCACAGCACATTTTCTGTACCCAATTGGTTAGGTTTAGATTCCTGGGCCAGACTGCCCCATCCCCCACATCCAATGCCTTATGAAAGGCGGCACTCCCACTCATCTTCCATACAAATGTAAATTTGCTGCCGACAAGGCTGGAGGAAAGAATTCATTCATCTACAGACCGACTGTTTCCATACTGTACCAGAGAAGGGACATGCAGGAGAGACTCCAGCTTCCAGGCAGAACCTTGGCTCAAGCTAGCATTTTGGAAAAGAATCTCCAATCAAATTTAATATTTATAGAAAATGTTGGATTCACTATGCAAATTCATGTTCTGGAGTTGAACTGCCATTAGAACAGAATGGAAACCTGTTTCTCTCATGCTACATTTCAAATACAATGCAATTTTTAAAAGAAATGTGTTTTTGATAGGCAGAAAAGCCTTTTTCCATATAGGCTACAAATTTAAACCTGAAGAAAATATAATTTCTGTTTACTGAACATTTGACATTACCAAAATCAAGTTTCTCATATTTTATTATAAGACAACTTCATGCTTCAGATGTTAGGACTTAAACCTCAGCAATTAATAAGTCCAATCAGAATGGCAACAAACCCAAAGCTCAAACTTGTGTGTTTCCCAAATGAAGCTATTGACATTTACTGAAATGTTTGTGGAAACAAAGCCTGTAGTTTCAAGAATCCCACAGGAAAGACTTTATGAATACAGTTAGCCCAGAAGCTATTTTGCCCTAGAAACTGGCTCTATAATTACAGATGCACCTCACATCTCATGCAAACACATGCTGATAAATACTCCCAAAATTTTACTATACACAAAAGATTTCCTCCACTATCCACACTCCTGCAGCCTCACCACAGCAGGAGTGGTTTACATATACATACTTCCCTTTTCTGTAAATTCCCAAATTTCTGCTTCCAACTCTTACTTCATCAATAAAGCCACATTTGACTTTGAAGTACAAGCTAGAAAATTTTTATAGAAAGGTGGCACTTTTCAATTAAAGAGTTTAAAGGACAACAAATTGCAGAGGAATGAGATAAACCAAGCTGTATTCTACTGTATCTTCCACTTGTATCTATAGGATATTTGTCATTTTGGACACTCATTTATTCAAAACAATCATTGATGTTTCATGAGACAAGGAACCTCTTCTATTTCACTGGTAAAAAAGTTAAAAATAATGATTCACACTATCACACACATTCATTAGGTAAAAAACCCATTAGGAAAAATGCCATGAAATTCAACAACTGCTTTTTCTTTAATTATTCTGCTCAGAACAGAGTTCTACAGCACTGAATATATTTTTCACATCTTAATCCACATACAATTCATTTCACTATACCATGATTTTTACCTTGGTTTCCAGCTGACATTAAAGTTCTTAAACAAGACTCCAAAGGTTGTACCATTTTGCTGGCTTAAGACCAACATGATATACATTTATACACTGCCTTTGAAATAAATACTTGAAGAGAAGCCAAAACATTTGGAACTAGAGGGCTTTATTCTCTCCTACTGTCCTTGTTTATACCTGACTAAGCTTACATCAATATCTAGGGAGACATCTCACAGCAGTGTTTCACTGATGGATTCTGACAGGTTTTTATTCTTCTGTTTCTGGTCTCAGACAAAACTTTGCTATTGATTTCTCACAATTTTGTCATCTCCTTAAAGTGCTGGATAAGTTAAAAGCTTTTTTATAGATGTCCTTTTTTTCCAACATTTATCCACTAAACTTGAACAAAAACAGAAAGAGATAAAAATAATAAATTCTTTCAGGATTTCAAAGATTTACAGTACAAAGATAATTTTTTTTTTCAATTCTCCCTTTTCTCCAGGATCTGCATCAGACCTCCCATTTTTTTGAGTTCTCCTGGTTGGGTTTTTTCATTTGAAAGCTATTTTTAATTTTAAAAAGGGTAGAGGCATAATAGTAATTTGGCAATCTCTCTAACTTTTTTTGGTGTTTTTTAATAGAATCATTTACATTCAATCAGGGGAGAAGAAACAAAAGACAGTAAAACTGTTGACTGAAAAGACTCAAAGAATATTTCTCAGAGGAAAAGTGTGACAATAATTATTTTAAAAGACATGCGAAGACATATCTCCTTCCACAAAAGCAGCAGATGAAAAATTCTTGGATTTCAAATTAATGGGCAAATAGATATGTTTTGCACTTCTTGATACAGTTACACTCTACTCCAAATTAAATTCAAACACAAAATTCTTGCATGTGACATGACAATACACACCCAGCATCAAATGTTTCAGAAAAACAAAAGTGCTTCATTGCAGCAGCAGGACCCTTATACGTTCTTTAAAGCATTCAGACATACTACTGAGTTACTAATATAACATTGACCAAAACAGTTGAAATCTTTTGTTCTTTGTTTAAAAAAAAAATCTGAGCTCACCAGAAAAAAATTGAAATGTTATTTTCATGCATCATTTGAATTGTCACCTGGGCTTTTTGTCTCTAGAACTCACAGAGAATATCAATGTGTTAATTGAAACAAGCAGTACGTAATCCACAGGACATCTTTAGCATATGTTTCCTTCCAAGGCTGACAAGAGCTTTCTTGGATTTTTCAGCACTAGAGTCTGATGTTTCCATTTTCATGCTAAAAATATGAACTAAAATCTTACACATTTACATAAATATGTATTTTCCCAGCAATATCTTTCCACAGGAATCAGGCACACTGTATCAGTTTTGAGACCTCGAAAAATAAAATGTGAGTGTGGTAACATGAAAGTGTTGAAAACCCCATCCTTAAAGCTGTATTTCTCTTTCTTATTCAAAAGGCCCAGAAAAATAAACCCAATCAGAAACCTAGCTCCATGACAGAACATTCTTACTGATGAAGGAGAATGAGATAGTGCATGTAACAAGGCAAAGCTCAATACTCAAAGCTATCATAATTTAAAATTAGACATAATTATCCTTAACAAAACCAGGCACTGTGGAAAGGGGCTTTGGAACAGCTGCTCCTCTTCAATTTAAATGCTCATTTGTTTTACATTGACCTAGAAATCAGTATCCTCCGAACCAAAAGCCAATTAGATAATAGTCTGTCTTTCAAGCTTGTAGAATACTAATTTTCGTAATGTTGTTAGTAGTGAAAAGCAAAGAAATAAACTGCAGATGATGCCACAAGTATCTCAGCTCCACTATGCACAACCAAAACGTGAGGGTTCCCTTCCCTCCTTTCTGGAAGGTCAGATTTACAGCCCAGGGAAGACATCCATCACTCCCTGTGCTGACCCTGCAGTGCAGTCCCAGACTGGGACAGCCACAGGACACTGCAAAGGCAACCACGTGGAAAGATCATGAGTTTGCTGGAGTGGCATCCTGCCACTCCTTCCACAGCAAAAGCAACATGCCCAAACTGACAACAAGGAAGCACTCCAAAAGCTGCCCTTCCAACCTTGCCCAGAGTTAGGTCATGAACATCAGTGATTTTGGAAACAGAACAATGCCAGATTCTTCCATTACTGCAATATAAACAAACTGCTTCTTGAGCAACAAGAATTAAAGACACCCAATTTCTTACAGGCTTGACTTTGGCTTTTTGTCTCCCTCCCATAGTTCTGACAGAGGTAACTGGCTCTCCTATTTTACTTCCATCCAATTGGAGACAGCACCTCCCCCAGTTAATCCAGCACTGTCATATTTGAATGCCAACCAGTGCTGCCAAACCACAATAAACAACGAACTGACTGTCACTGAGAGAATGTGAGGGGGTGTCTCCTACTCTCTTCCAATTCTTATAGTATTGCAATTACAGTTATTTTTGACATTTCTTATTCTTTTCAAGCCTGGATGGAATTGGCCAGTGGCTTGGAAGTTACCAGGAAAGAAGGAACAACTGGAGAAACTCTGATTCCCTACTACTGTTCAGTGTTTCTGGCAGTCAAGACCATTTCTACCATTACTTTCAATTTTGGTTAAAGCCAATGCCAAAAATACATATTCATCTACAGAGCTGTTCCTGCTCTAAAGAGACAAAATGATGATGAATGCCAGTTTGATTACACTTGAAAACAAAGCTATAACATTTCTTGGTCTTCTGACACTTGGCAGCATCCCTAGAGAAAATTCTTTCCATGAAAGGAGGAGAGCCTTTTCTAAATGCATCTACAAAATAAGCTTTTCAGAAGGCTGATATCAAAGTAAGGCTGACAGGATCCAGCAAGAAACCTATTAATACAGGAACCTACATTAGAACACAGAGAATTTGAATTCTACCAAAGCATTAGGTCTTCCTGAAAGAAACACTGACAATCACCAGTTGTGATTCACAGTTCCATGCTGCTGTTAGTGCAAAATGTGGATGTTTCAATACTGAAAGGAGCCTTCTAAAACTGCTGAAGTTGTGAAGTAAACAAGTCTATATTGACAGAATGATCTCATAGCAGAACACAAATCTCTACAGGCAAGGTGGAATTCAAGGCAAGGAGAAGCTCTTTCCAGAATAGTTAATAAAGCTGAAGAAACCCTTGTCTCCTTAGGTTTCCTTCTGAAGTCACTGAAGTAGAAAGCAATCAAATGCAAGTGTGAGCTGCAATGGACAACAAAAGACAAACATGAAAACAGCAGCAGCATCCCAAATATACCTCCAAGTTATCAGACATCAGCATTATCAGTTGATTGTAGCAGTTTGCTCTGTCCTGTGCTCCTGAATTTCCCACGCTAGCAGCTCCCTTTCCTTCTCAGTACTGCCTTCAAAGCTGCTTTTGCAACAGGAAGCAGAGGAAAAGCCAAAGTCCATTCCTACCCAACCAAACAAGTAAGCAGATTATAGAGGAGGTTTCAGAGCAGCTAGGACAATGTCCAAGGCAAAATAATTATTTCAGTCCTATATCAGTTTTTCCAAAGTACAAGTAGAAGCATCATAGCATTAGTTATTGAGATTTTCATCAGAAAAAAAAAATAAACAATCTTGCAAATAAATTACTGTGGCTTCTGCGAAAAGTTCTTAGGTGCTTTTGGATGGGAAAGGTAGGGCTGTTTAAATTACTGTCTCTGCTGATGAAGTAAACATGTAAACATCAGGCTCTGAATTGTTCAGAACTTACAGATTGACTGAAAACTACATTTCTGAAGAAAATGCATCTCTATGAAACAGCTAAACTTTCTGGGTTAAGAACCTGCCAATCAATTGAATTTTTAAAAGTAGCTGTCAGAAGAATTGCTAGGGAATATGACCTTTCTATGTCAAAAGAACAGCCATGCATATAACATTAGATATGAGGAAGAAATTATTCACTATGAGGGTGGGGAGGCGCTGGCACAGGTTGCTCAGATAAGCTGTGGATGTTGCATCTATGGAAGTGTTCAAGGCCAGGCTGGATGAAACTTTGAGCAACCTGGTCTAGTGGAAGGTGGCCCTGCCCATGGCAGGGGGTTGGAATAAAATGGTCTTTAAGGTCACTTCCAACACAAACCATTCTATGATTCTATGATTTGAATGGGTGACCTAGAAATAAATATAAAGCCACTGATGACAAATGTATTCTAACAGCAGAGTATAAACAGTGAGGTCAGCACTGTCAGGGTGATCTGAATAACTTGCTCTGTGCACGTACTGTGTTAATGCAACCAAATGGTAAATTGCACTCATAGGAATTAGGATTTAGGCAACTACAGCATGAAGGGAACATCTGCAATTCTAACTCTATTAATCTCTCGTGGATCCCTTTTTTCAAATACTGGTACTCAATTTGCCATTTTCCAGTCCTCAGACTATTTTAAGCAATTGGCTGTACAGCATAAATAGTAGCTCACACATTTCATCTTTGAATTATTTTAAAGCTGTGTCATTATCTCCTTTTACTCACTGAATTAACAACTTACTTTGGTCTGTTCCTCACCACTCTGCTTTCCTTTCAACCATTCTTAATTCTTATTCATAGGTAGGATAGGGGAACGCTGCATTCCTCTGCCTTGAAGGAATGGTCCTTAATGCAGTTCTGTGAAGACTATAAAAGTGCAGGTCTCTTCACTGATGTTCCTTGTTCTTCAAGCTTCTCTTTCTAAATTGGTTCATCTTTTTGAAACTCAAAGCAGGTTGGTTTTTTACTGTTTTTAGCTTTGCATACCTCTATTTCTATTTCAGCTTTTAGGGTGTTTTTTTGACTTACCTTTCAAACCAGAACTGAGCACTGCTAAGGACATAAACAATGTCACTCCTCCTCCCATGAGATCTTTGCTGGAGCTTGATCTGTCTTATGAAACCATCACTGAACATGAAAAATCTGCTCTCATCATGTCCCAGCATGGCAAGTGCCCAGTCTACACAGAAGTGCCTTCTCCCACTAACATTTTGTTCCAGGGTATCCAATCCTCCTCAGCACATTGCAGTCAGCATCGTCTGCCATGCAGTGGGTAATACAGACCCTTCAATTAATACATCTTAATTAGATTTTAGAACCAAATTAGAACCAAGCTTAAGTTAGAATTTAATTAGGCTTCAAGGCTTGGTGATCTGTGCTTTGCCTGTTTCAAAAGGGAGCAGAGAGCAGGGTCTTTAAACATGCAGCAACACCCAGGCGCAATCCCAGCCTCCATAACCTTTCCTGTGCAGTTTGAGGAGATGATATTGGACACAGAGCTGCATGTAAATGAGACAGGCAGCCCTCAGCATAGTCATGACAGAATTTGAGCATTTTATGGGATTAATTATCTGTAAAACATACGGTAGTGTAATAATTATACTTCTGAGCAGTGAACATTACTATGTGCTTTCCACTACTCTGAGCTGAAGGATTCAACACAGAACAGAAGCTTATAACACAGAGCATAAGTTCAATAATGTAGCTTAGGTGAAATGGAGTTAAATCAACTTTTATCCTTTTTACGTAACACAAAATGGAGTTCAAACAAACTTTCATTGCTTGCTCCAGAATGTGAAATTGTGGTTACCTACTTCTGAACACCCAAACTATTGGGGAAGTTTCCTGAAGTGCAAGGAAAAAAGGAGCTGACCATTATGAGCCGGTGTTCGTGACTGTTCTCAGATGGAGACTGCACGCAATGGAGGCAAAGGTTGATGATAAAATCCTTGTTGATAACAGGACAAAAAGAAATCCAATAGCAGATGGAAGGGCATGCATCATTAATGTACTCCACTGAAGAAGCTAGGCACCATCATACCTTTCCCTTGGAATTACTGCAATTTGTAGTAAGTCAGGGAGAAGAGCAGTTCACCTTTTGCTTATGGAAAAATAGAGAAATTCAGCAATTAGAACTGTAAGGGATATCTATCACTCCACTGCAGACCCAAGTTCAATAGCCAAGCACCCTTAAACAGTTTTTAATCCATTCTTGACACTTTCCCAAGGAAGTTGATACCACAGATTTTTCTGACAATAAACCACATGGAACAGGGTCTCCCAAGACCTTCAACAATTCTCATTTATACAAACATTTGCAGCCATTTTCTTTTTCAATCCCATATACATATATGTGTGTATATATATATAAATATATATATATATATATATATATATGTGTGTATGTGTATATATATAAACTGATTTCTAAATCACCTTTATCATTTAAAAAAAAAAAGAAGATAAGCAAGCCATTCAATTTATTAGAGTGCTCACTTAATTAAGTTGGTACATAAATCAACTGGTTTCTTTGTAAGTATTACCTAATATCAATGCATGTCCATATCAGGCATAAGAAGGTATGCTTTTCTTTTTACTCTGTCTTATATAATTCAAGTGTTTCTCAGTTAGCAATATTTTAAACATAATATGTAAATTATATTGAGAAAGTAAACATGTCAGCAGGCCAGTAATCATACAGAAAATAAAAGATGTCACTGTCAAAAATACCACTTTAAACAGCTGTCTGTTTAATCAGGATTGATGCTGATACCTGATCAATATAATCTGGCAATGCTGACATGGCTCTTTTCCTCTAAATTCAGATAGTTCTGCATGTTTGCTATATTACACATTACTCCTCTTTCCTTTCAAACACCTAATCATTTATCTTTTCAAACTTCCCTTTCATTAGCCTATTTCATCCTACTAAGATTCAAGAATTAACTTTGATAAGAAATTTATGCATTTGAAATTCATAACCCTCTACATTTCACTTCATTTTAAAAGAAAATATTTGATAGATGAAAAACATTAGAACCTTACCTGAAGCCAAACAAATAGTTATTGACAGATTTAATAATACCCATAGACTTGACTTTTATGTTGCATACTGTCATTTGAGCAGACTCAAAGAGCTTGTGGATCAAAGCCCATGACTCAGAACATATAGCAAGGAGATACTAAAGAAATAAAGGTAGTACCAGAACTAGTAACTGCACAGTAGAAAAGGGAAGTGTAAATTGTGAGCAGCTGTTAAACTGCAATACAAGATACAACTCTACAGTGTTCACACTTGCCAGACCAGAAGCCCACAGCCCAAGGAATTGACAGTGTAGAGGGACTAAGGAGGTCACAGTAGAAATATATGTGTACATAAAGCAGCCCAAATTCACAATTAACCAGAATTTTCTGGCTATCATCAAGTAATAAGAATTCAACTTACTGTGGGGAGGTTTTTTGTGGGGGTAGGGAAAGCCATGGACAAAAATAAACACTTCTGGGAGAACACAGGAGGGAAAGGAGAGCTTAGGAACATCTGACAGGCAGGAGAGGTCTTAAAAGGATCTAGCTCAGTCTGGAGACAGCCCAGTGTGCAAACTGCTCAACCAAGGTTAGCAGCACTGATGAAATGCAAGCAGGAATGAACATTCCGACCTTTGTCTCCAACCCCTGGATTCCTGACACTGTGATAAGCACTGGATGTATTTTCCTTGACAACAGCTCATCAATTAAATTTCTCCAATTGCCAGTATTTAGAAAATTCGAGATGTATATTTGCCAGAAGTACCTCTGCAGGCTTAACTACCTGAAACAAAAACATCACACTGTACCTAGGAGGTGGCTTTGTGTGAGATTTAGTGCATGCACTGTAACTTTGTGCAAACAATTCACAGCAAAATTCTCTGTGTTAAAGGTATGCAAATGCTTGTTGCTAATTTGAGCAAAGACAAATACAGAAACCATGTCAGACCTGAAGTTTCATGTTTTATTTAAGCTCCAAGGCACAGAATTTTAATTCAAAGTTTCACATACTAATTTGTTTTCATGGACAAATTATGAATCCTGCCATAGGAGTTCATCATATAACTACTTTAAGTGTCACTATACTGTATGACCACATTAAAATAATGAGGTTTGAACATTCCTATCTTCAATTAGAGCTTTGTGGCTTCGAGCACTTAAAGAATAAATGTTGCCATTAACCTGGACCTTACCCCTCCAAATATGCACCAAATATATTAACAATGTTACTGAATCATGAGGTCATTGTGAAAATATAAATCTCAGTGGATTCCATCACAAAGCAAAATCTTGGTGATTTTAATAGGATATTATTTAAGGTATAAAATTAAAATCTCTCATTAAGTTATCTCAACAGCTCATTTAATTTATCAGGCTCAAAAAATATTTTAAAGGTTATTTTAGGTTAATTACATTTCACATCCTTTTATGACAGATCTAAAACCCTGCACATCTTTCAATCCTCTTTTATAAACATTCCCCCTTGCCAAATAGCTGAGAGTTCACACTGACATATTTTTGCATACTCACACTCTAGTCTCAACATGACAGTGTTTTATATTCATGATAGACACAGAATCTAGTGGTTTTTCATGGAAACTTGGTCACTGCAATAAATAACAAAAGCAGAAGCCCCTCAGTCAGTAAGGCATCCTCTCAACAAATCTTACACTATTTGTACTTAAATGGCCACAACTGCTTTCAGTGAAAATAATTCTGATCAATCCAAAAGGCCACAGTACAGGAATTCAATACAATAAACAAGGACTTTGGAAAAAAAAAAATCACTTGGCCATTATTTGTCCTAGTTTCAAGGGAAGAACTAAAGATATTGACTCTAAATCAAGCTTATATTGGTTATTCTGACTTCATACCTCATGTTCTCACAGCCCAAGGACTCTGCAGTTCCCACCAGGGAAGAGTCTGAAACTCACAATTAATGTGGAAATGCTCAGGTTAGCAATAATAACCCAGCAAGGGCAGGTAAGAGATCATGGTTTGCCTTGGCTCTTGAACAACTGACTTGAAAAATCTCAATATGAACACAATCAGAAATAAGAAAATTATACTGAAACACTATTTACAGGGACTGCATCAATAAATTATTCCACAGCACCGTCCATTTGAGCTCCAAACATCTGCTAAACATTAATAAACTGAGGTTTACAGAAAGTCTGTGAGACGTGCTCTACTTTCAGTTCTTCAGGTGACCAAAGGACTGAACCTCTCTGTACCTGAGCTTATCAAAGTTCAGATATCAGGATTGTTGCATAAATCCCAGGCTTGTGTTTCACTTACAAGGCTACCCTTATCTCTGCCAAGAGATTTCACCTCTCCCCCTCTGGTAATCTCGAGGCAATAAGGATTTTAGATTAACTCATAGGAAAGATTCCGAGCTGCAGCTCTTGAGAGGTGGTGCACACAAACCTCTGTATTCCCACAGTCCTGAAAGTGGTAAAATAAACAGTGACTGTGTCTCTGGGACTGAAAAAGAATTGTTGGAAAGACACATTGCATGGCTTGGATAAACCAAAGTGACACAGTGCAGGAAAACAGACCAAACAAAAAGTGGCAGCCAAACATGGAGGATTATGCTACTAATTACAGAGCATGTCCAAAGCTTTTGCTTAGTCAAAATGCTACAGGGGATTCTTATAAATGTCCTAAGGTTTGAAACTGTTTGAATTTCTGAAAGAAAGCAACTTGAAATTTAAGCAAACAAACCATTTCATGTTTTAACACCAATCTTCCTATTATCACATCCTAGGAAACTATTTCAAGAAGTATTACCAGATAAAGAAGGCAGCCACATTAAAGTACTAAATGCAGACATCTCACAGTGCCTTTCTATGGAAATATGTGCCAAAAATAAAACGGCAAATTTTCAACCACTTTAAATTAAAACCCAGAACTTTTATTGTCTGCATCAGTGTGTGTTTATAGAAAGGTCATTAAGAACCACAGAACAACACTCAAGGAACAAAGCCTCACTCTTCAACAGTGTGTGTTCAAGACAGTCTGAATAACTGTATTTTAAGTTCCCCATGGCTCCCCAAGCAAAAAAGCTAATTTTCCATGCACACTACAGCAGTTTCTCACTTTACACCTACAATAGTGCTGCTGTCAGGAAGAGAAGTGACTGCATGTGCCAAAAATCAATTCAACATATTCACAGACAAAAAAAATAACATGCAGCATCTGAAGATAATGAGAACTGCAATCATTCAAACTGACAGTCTAGTGCCTAACAATTATCACAAGGCAAGTTTTATGAATTCATATTTCCTACAATGACAAGCCTCAGGTTACACAGAAGGGCGTTCACATTTTCTTCCAAATAAGAAAACCTCCTTTAAGCCAATGAGTCCACTCCAAAATGGAATTCACTTAACTGAAGTGAGTAAAAAGATGCTGACTGTGTTTTAAGTAATATGCTGAAGTTTCTTCAGAGCAAGATGCTGACTGTGCCTAAGTAATATGCACTATATAGTAAATATAACTTTAGTACAGAATTCATCACAATAATTTTCTGCTCTTTACATGAATTATTCAGAATGAAGTTTACTAGTGAAAACCAATCAGGACTATCAGTTTTGGATGCCCTGAATCTATCATGAAAACACACAGAGTCATACCACATCCATTTTTGGTTTCCAACCAGAGACACCTTAAAAGCTGTGACAAAGGTAAGTCCCTGCAAACACTCTAAACACTGCCAAATGTCTAGAACTTGCTCTATACTTCTTCCTTAGACCCTGTCCAAATTTCAGAATTGATAATGTACCCAAAGATTTACTAACAGACTCTGCAGCATATGTCCATGCAAATACCTAATTAGTATGCTCAAACTTAGACTTCACACATGGTCTTCATTTGGAAATCCACTTACTTCCTATCTCAGGTTATTACAACTGCCAATCTAAAATGCAATTCCAGGCCTTCATACAGTAATAAAATCCCTTCATTCATGCAGCCATAGTTCCTGCTGTCTTTTGTACCAACATAAAAATACAAAATCCTACTTGTACAGTCAAGTATTGAATGTTCTCTACTCCCTGAAATAATTTATGGTCTTCATCACCTATGGCTTTCATGATTATTCTTAAACAAAACTATTTTCATCTGTATTGAGCAACATTTAAATAGTCAACATGTTACTACCTAAAATGCAAACTAAAAGTAACATTATCTATGACAAAACATTTTGGGAAAAGAGCAGCTGTGTGTTTTAGAAGACACAAATGTAAATGAAGTTTTTCCATCAGACTCAAATGCCTGCTTTTGCAATAAGTACCCAAGCAATGAGCAGGAGGTAGCACTATGACATTAATGATTTGTCCCTGAGCTAGTGCTGTGTTTTTCAATAAAAACAGAGTGTATCTAACTCTTTTGTGAGGAGGAGAATTCTAAGTTCTATGCATTCACCTCACTGCCAGCACACAAAACGAGCAGAGAGGTGGAGAGTGTGGTGGGAGAGCAGATATTGTACCTTGCAAACTGATGTTAAATTTGTTATCAGATGCCTGGTGTCTGCCAGCCACTGCCAACCCTGTTCCTTCCAAGATCTCATCCCTGTGAGTGTAACAACCACCACCTGGGTGCCTGCATAAAGCAGAGACCCTAAAATACAAACAGTAAATCCATTAGAGCGCCGGGGACTAAGCAGGAGGTGCAGAGATAGAATTTCCCTTTATAACCAGGAGGGGTTTTGAAGCAGGAACTTCTAGTTCCACTGCACTTCACCAGGCCTTCTGAATTATTAATTCCCGAGGTGAACTGACAAACAACCGCGAACTAATAATGCCTCCTTCAGCTGCGGGGAGACACCGCTGTGCCCTGCCCGCCTGTCCTGCACCACGGTGACATTCCCGCTGTCCCCAGCCCGGCTGTCCCACATCCACAGTGACATTCCCGCTGTCCCACATCCACAGTGACATTCCCGCTGTCCCACATCCACAGTGACATTCCCGCTGTCCCACATCCACAGTGACATTCCCGCTGCAACACGCAGCTCCTGAGGCGCCCGGGGCTGCAGCGCCACCACCAGGCCACAGGCCGAAGTGCAAGTCACACAGCTGCCACCCAAAATTTCCCAATTTTGCTTCTAGAATCGGCTACAAATAACATTTTTCTTATTCTTTCTTCTTTTAATCTTGTTCTCTTCGTAAATCTCCCAGCCATCATCTCTCTGTTACCAGAAAAAGGATGCTGCAAAGCACAGCACAGCATTACCAAGTGAATTCATACTCCAGCCAAGAAAAGCCCCCAGTTATTAACAGGTGATTCCTGTGGACACGATCCCAGAAAGCACACACCCCTCTGTAAAACCACAGTGGCATCTCTAACACCGTTTGACCAAAATTCACTTGGATCCTGGAGTTGTTGATTCCTGTCCCCAGCCCCTGGCACACCAGCAGATGGCAACCCAGCTCCACAGACCCCTGCAAAGGCTTGAATAAAGCACAGACTTTGGATTCCACTTCCACATGAATTCAAAGGGAATTACCTACTTTGTAATAATCTCACTCACTAACTCAAATCTGCAGCAAATTATCCTTCACTCTGCTCTGGGCTCTTCCTCATAGCCGGGAATGATACAAATTTTAATTTTCTTTTTAATAAATAGCATCATGCACAGGTGAAATATGCTATTAGGGGAAGTTTTTATATTGGGTACAATTAATTCTGTTCTTAATATATGTAATATGAAATTTAAAAAAAAAAAAAAAAAAAAAAAAAGAGCAAAAATTTATAAAATAAAAAGTCAATATCATTTCCTACATCTAAAAAGCACACTCCAGCTTGGAGACCAAAAGCCAAGGCCCCAACATCACAAGAATGACCCATTCTCCCCATTCCACTCAGTATTGCCTAATCCACACAGCTTTGGGGAACTGGATGTTCAGAATAAATCAGGCTGAGTGTTGTTCAACAGAGGAAGTTCTTCAGTTGAGAATTGTTTCAAATCATTGCATTTGAGCTTTTCTACCCTCCAGATCAAGAAGCTTGGGTTTTTAACTATTTCTTCTAGAACAAGACAAAGGAAAGATGAACTCTCTGGCACTGAGTACAACCACAATAAATATGCAATTATTTCACTTTGTTTCAACTTTCACTCTGTTTGAAAGTAAATGTAAAACCCTAAGTCATTTGAAATTATCCTGTGAAGATGAGACTGACTGTACAAGGAAATCTTACAAGTCTGGCACAGAGGATTAACAGAGCACCAACTGCTCAATTAGCAGCCTTCATCACTGAAGATGAAAAAATGGCTCTGACCACATCCCATGTGGTGCAGAATATAAGGAAGAAAGTTTACACTAAATAGAACTGTAGCCATCCAGCTGAAATCCTCAACTTCATTTTCAACAATTATGTCCAGTTTTTCAGTTCAAGGAGTACCACAAGTTTCAGTTCAGTACTGGGAGCACTTCAGAAAATTAGAGTTTGTAAGTATTTTAAAAAATAATTTCAAAATCTTTTCCACAAACATATCTAAATTTCCACTGACAGGCTCCTTCAAATGTTTTCCTATCACCACAGTTGGCAAAAGGAACATGCATGGTTTCTTATTCCTGGAGTGTCTCAAACTTTTCCAGGCATTAGATGGTGAGCAATGCACATGAGACGTAATGGGTTGCTTATTATCAGATGTTTCTTTCACAAAACCCTGGAGAAAGTGCTTGAGGTGCTCTCTGTGAGGGGCCAGGACATTGGACACACACACAGAATCTCCCTCCACAAATAAAGCAGCATATTCAGCATTAGTGTAGTGGTCTAGTAAAGCATCCTGTTCTTAATAAACATGAGGGGAAAGTCACTCCTTGCCACCAATAAATGCTCAGCTATGGAATATTGGCACCTCATGGCTTTGCTCCTGGTAGTTTCATTCACATAGCGTTTTATCAAAATTAACAGTTGCAAGAAAGACACTCCCAATCTATCTCTACAACAATCACAACCATCTCTTCACAAAGTCATTTTCCTTTCTGAAATTTAGAAGCCCTGATGCTCTTTATGCCTTTCTTTGTAAGAGAATGCATTCACAATACTGATCTTTTGCATCACCAGTGACAGGTCTCAAGGAAACAGGATGAAGCTGAGTCAGGAGAGGTTTAGGTTGGATATCAGGAAGAAGTTTTTCACCCAAAGGATGGTTGAGCACTGGAAGAGGCTCCCCAGGGAAATAGTTTCAGCACCAAGGCTGTCTGAATTCAAGAACACTCTCAATCACTCACATGGGTGCCTCTTGGGGTGTCCTGCACAGGGCCAAGGACTGCCAGGACTCAATTATCTTTGTGGGCTCCTTCCACCTCAGCATATTCTAGGATTCTATGACCTCCCTCAAAAAAAAAAAAAAAACATAGTCCAAGGCCTAACTCTTTTTATGCCATGGTAAGATCTCAGACAAACCCCCAAAAATAAGTCATAAGAAATTTTCTATAAAATTACCCTCCTGTTCCTTAAACATGCACTCTATACATATTCCCTGCATCCAATTTTTTTAGTGTATTTGGGTCTTGACAGCAGGAAGTACCACTGAGATGTCAGTGATGATGCTTTATGTGTTTTCCTCTGATTACTTCCTCAGCTATCTTAGGGATTTAAAAGTCTTAAACAGGATACTCCCCACCAGAATTCAATCTCATAGGATCAGAGCCATTCGTCTTAAGGTACATGATGAGCTGAAGGTCATCCTCTGAAATCCTCACTTATATTTAGAAGGCACACAGATCAGATTAACACCTTTCATTCCACAATGACAGCACCCAGCATTCACTCTGCCATGGCTTCTTTCTTGAGTCAAGGACCTAGTGGCAACTGCTGTGCAGGCACATTAATCCAGATTATCACACATGTATGAGCTGAAAGATTTTGCTCAACAATAAATTGTGTTTATATAGTTCAGCAAGTTAGAATTTGATGTGTTCCCAGTTCTGGAGTCATTGCTTATAAGTAGCCCAGCTATCAGGCTTGTTTCAGAAGCTGAAAACTCATTTCTATAGATTTCCTATTGTTAACTTATCTATTTGCCTTGCAAATATTTCTAAAGAGGAAAGAATGCAATTAAAGCACAGTAAACAATCTGTAGGATTAGTAGTGGTTAGAAAGCAAAAATCCACATTATTGAATGCCACAAAGCAATTTAGCAAAGGAAACTCTACTGATACCTGTAGACAGAAAGAGGGAGCAGAAACAATGCACGCAGCTTCCCTGGCATCCCTAAATCACACTCCACTTCTCTCTAGCTATCCAACTACTGTATTATAACAAATAATAGAAGAATTAAATGCTCTAGCAGTCAAGGCTGGCATATTAAAATGACACTCTGCATTACTGAACTTATTCATCTCTTAATAGAGCTGTTCTTCAAAGGAGATTAATTATACTGGCAAGAGACCTTTTGCTATTCTAATTTGTGAAACCTATTTCAATACCACAAGCACATTAAAACAGCTGCAAACATGTAACTGGCTCCAAGATCCCAGGACTCACTGCATTTAATTAGGTGTTCATCTTGTGATGTTCTTTAGTCACTGCTTTTGAAACCCACTTCACATAAAAATTTGTAATGTCTAGGCTTAATTAACTCCAACTGTAATGAACATACAGCCTATCACAGAATATACAGAGATAGGAAAGTGACCATATCCTTCAACACTAAAACACAGAGGGACAATAACTGGATTTAGAGATCAATTTCTCTGCCTTACATAGGAAACAGAGAATTTTAAATTATTTTAAAATAACTCACTGGCACTGTGTTTCATATCAGAACATTTGACAGACAGCACAAACACTGCCATGACAAACTGAAAACACAGGGTATAATATGAGTAATATGCAGAATTGTAACATGCAAACATCTGCAGCTCGCTGAGCTGCACACAGCAGTAAGCAACAACCTAGTACTCCAAATTAAATAGATGAGAATTAGAGCTTTGTTTTAAAGCACAGTTATTTTCATTAACCTAAGTTATGAAGCTCCAAGGCATTTATCTGCCTCTAGAGAACAGGCCTGTGTTTTAACATATTACTTTTTCTAATCCCCATCAGATAAATACTCATAGCCAAGTTCATGTGAGCATTCTCCCTTTCTGTTATCATTAAATTTAAAACCACTGGTGAAAGCATAAATTTAAGGCAAATACTGAACAGGCACCAAAGAAGCAAGACAATTAAATCAGAAGAATTTCAACATGTCTGAAAATGTCAAGACTACAATTACTTCATTGTGAAATCAAAATTAGTTGTAACACAAACGTGTGGCTTTTTGAACCTTAAAGATTTAAGTTTCCTTTCATAGCCTGGTGGTGCCAAACTGTCTAGGAGCCCCAAAAAAGTTCTCAGGGCTTTATCCAAGGTACACTCTTTTAGTTAAGGGGTCATTGCTTCTAAACAGTCTTACAAAGTAACACAAATTTACCCAGTTACTTGCAGCACTATAAGGAGCACACACCAAAATTCCTCACTTGAGTAAAACCTGTTATACAAATAACTCTGTAGATGTTCAGCAAAAAACCATTTCAACTTTGGCCTTAATCTATTATTTACCAACAATTTCTGTTGCACATATGCCTGCTCACAAATAACTGCCTTTTCCTACCCTTGGATTTTTCTGCTTCTCACAGGTCACTGATTTTAGATTTTTAGAGATAATAAGGAAAATTTGAAACAAAATATGTGTTCCTTTTTGAGGGCAGCTCAGACTTGACTGTAGCCACCTGAGTGTGTGTCTCCATACAGAACACTCTTATCTTGGAAAATGTTAATTTAGCAGATGCAACATTCCTCAAAAATATCTTACCAAAGTTTTTTTTTTACTAAAACTTTTCAACAGAAATCACGAAGAAGAGCATATGTCAGTTACAGCTCTCCAATTCCTTGGACAGTTATCCCTTTTAGGTTTATCCCCCTAGCTATTCCCTAGCAAAACAGGCAGAGGTAGATATTCAGAAAGCTGCTTTTCAATTAAACTTGCTTGAAATGGTCGGTTTCCCATTCTCACATTTCCTAGACTTCCAATGATATTTCTTTCAGGCATCAGGCAACTGAAACAGTATTGAGAAGGAATATCCCCAAAGAGAAATTATTCTTCAACACACATCTTTTCCTGCTTTCTGTCTAAAGCAGGATGGACATATTCTCTCCCTAGTTCACCCTGTAGCCTAAAAAGTCCCACAGGAACAAAATGCTGCTTTCACTGAGCAGGAGCAGGGGAAACAAGGTAAGAACTAAAGCACAGGATCACATCACTTTTTATAGCACAACAGCACCACGAGTGCTCCCAGACTGACTCACCAAACCAGCAGTAAGTGAAGGAGCAGACTGTCCCAGAGACTGATTTCTCATGCGGACCAGGTTGGAGGTGTCTCCAGGAGGCTGCCACATCGTCTGCCCCACTCCACTGTGGACACTATTTGATAAGGGAAGTAGCTGTTTTCCTTTAAAAAAAAAATCAAAATACCATCAGCTTGTTTTTAGACAAGTTCAAAGTACAAAGCTGAGAACAAATAGTGCATTTGAAGAAAAGTGTATGAGAGATGAGCAGGCTCAACTTTGTCAAGCAAACAGAGACACAACATATTAGTACCCTCCTCCTGTTCTCACTCAAGCTGCTTATAGCTGTGGATGTGATTTTCAAGGCTTGATCACTTTCAAGATAATGTATAAATACAACATTATTTATTTTAGGTCTGCAGAGACCTAACTCAGAAATGTACATTGCTGTATTTATCTCTGTACAGCACTAACAAAGATATCCTATAACAGCAAGTCAAATAATATAATTATCTTGCAGTCTGAAATACCCATGCTTGAGGACAAGAATAATTTTATTTAAGTCTCTATAAGGTAGTTATCAATATCTCCTTTCAGTTCCACAAAACCTGAAGCCAAGAGGGCAGAATTCCATCAAGAGTCAAATCTCAGCCAGCCAGTTTGCATGCACAGTCATCTACACTCTTCAAACTTCTTTGATTCTGTGGCAAAAGTTAGCTGGAATCATTTTACAGATGGAACTTTAAGCTAAAGCATTTTTCTGTCATGCCTCAACTTCTACACACATTCCAAATACCCACACTGAAAATATACATCTAAACTTGTACATTTTCTCTATCCAGTTGGGTCAGACTGACCTTTTTGGGGCTCTTTACCTCTTCCTGAATCAGATACAGTAGATTGAAAAGTAATTAAGATGAATCAACAAGTTCTGGAGACTATAGATTTTTTTTGTTCTGAAATTACAATCTCCAAACAGAAAAGTTATTTTTAAAAGAGAACAGACCTTCCAGTTTTCCTATTTCCTCCTATTTATTTTGATTTCTTCTACTCAAGGAGAAAAAAAAAGCTACAGTACTAACTTAGGCCATTGCAGCCAGTCAATAGATGTGTAATTCATAAAGTTCTGTGATTAACCTACCTCGGAGAACAAACTTACATGCATACAAAACATTATGAATGTTTCCATTTTTCAGAAACTATCCATTTACTACAAATAAAACACTAGCCAAGGCCAAGCCAAAATAAAACATACTTTATTTAATTCTATTACATGTAACACCTCAAACAAGAAAATATTTATCTTCCTCTAATAAAAGACGAGGGACCAGGGATGGATCTATTTTCACAATCATGTAAATCAAGCCCATGCTGGTGCCAAAAAAGGTGGTTCACCTCCTTCCTCTTTGCCTCCCACCTGATAATTTTCAGCTCTCCCAGATCTTGCACTAACATGCAAATAGCCAAAGAGCCTAACTAGGGAGGAAATGGGCTCACCTTAACCCTACCGAATAACAGTGGCATTCAGGCATATCAGTTCTTTCATTCTAGGCTGATCATGCAGCTCTCTGTGCTCTATTCCAGCACCACAGAGTCTGGTATCAGTTTTAAACAGTTGTGAAACCATCCCCTAGCCCACTAACAAAGTCCTTGAAATAAAGAAAACTACTGAACTTAGTCCAGTTACTTGCCTATGCTCGCTCCATGGTTCTACAGCTGACAAACTAAATTCAATTACAAAGCTGAATATTATGTTCACAAGAAAAAATTAATTTTACACATACTGAAAAAAATATCAAGTTAGTAAGCAAGATTTTTACTTTGAATCACAATTGCCTAGAGTGCTTTTGAAGCCAAAAAGAAACTAAATAGTAATTCAAACATGATACAAAAAGTCAGTTTCCCAGTAAGAAACAAAAGGGCAAAGTGGGCAAGTTTTCATTCAATGCTGATGTTAAAAGGAGTAAGAAAACATCAATGTGTCAACTGAAGTTCCACAGCTCCATTCTTTTACTTTGCATATTAAATCTTAGCTTTTAACTTTTCACTCTGAGCAATATAGCAAATTTCACTCTAAATCCAGGCTTTTTCATCCTTTTCTACTGATATTTCTTTTTTGCATCTTTCTCTTACATAAAATTTTGCATGCCCTGCCAACAAGAGGTCACTTTACCAGTATCATTTATTACAAATGTTATGCCAACAATGCTGCATCTCTAATACTAGAGAAGTGTCATATTGTCTTTACAAAAAGGCATACCTGACAAAGAACTTGCCAAGCTGCCTCTTCGTAGCTTGCAGTCATCTTGACTCAGCTGACGGTGGAGCTTGGTTTTCCCAGCAGATGAGAAGATGTCAGGATTGCTGAGCTTCCTGCACCGCAGTGGAGTGGACTCTGTTTTCATCTCCTGGAGGAAGAAAAACATGCAGAACTTTGTTAACGACAGCCAAATATCCTCTGTCTGAAACATGCAACCTCCAAAGCATAAAGGAGACATAAAGAAACATACCCTACCCCCACTCCAAAAAAGAAAAAATAAAAGAACCAAAACAACAACATTTAACATTGCAAATCCTCCTCTTTGGTGCCCCACAGCAGCACAGAAAGCACATCACAAGGTCTTTGTCAACTCTGGTCCTTGAACACCACTGCTGCACAAATACCATTAATAATAGTCAGAAAAATGTAATTATGCTACAGCAGTTCTCTTCTCTTACAGTATTTAGGAGAAAATGGTACTGAAAAACAGGCTCAGCTTTGATTAAAGCTATTTCCTGCTAAAGCAAAAGTACTTTCTCCAATCTTCTTCAACCTTTATTCCATCCAGCCTGTGAGTAATATACCTATAAAGAAACTGTTGCAATGTCTATTGCAACCCAAAACTCCTATTATAAGTTGTAGCTCTACGAAGACCACATGCATAATTAAATAATAACTAGGATAACGATCAGCCTTTGTGTCATGTCTTTGTTATTACTACAAACAAAATTAGACATGTATTTGTCAGAAGCACTCCCACACATGTGAATTCCTTTCACAGCATACAGCAAAATTTCAGTCAAAATAGCGTGGGCAGAGCAGAGTCAAGCACAACCACAGTGCTTTCCTCGTGCCTTTCTTTATTCTGGAGGTGTCAAACTCTCATTCCACACCCAAAGAACAACAACGAGCTGCGCTAGCAGACACGGATTTGAAGATGTGACACTTTCCATTACAGCCCATACAGAAGAACTTTTCAAGTTCTCCCTTCTCTGCAGTGTGAAACATTCCACTTGTTTTAATGGACTCCTCCATTTTATTTCAAATGTCTCTTATTAGCTATACAGCTCTTCAAGCCATGCTTATCCTCATAAAAATCTCATCTGAGGCAGAAAATAAACTTTCCCTGCATGATACATGACCACATGATTTAACATAGTTTTAAACTATGTTTAAATCAAAAACTAGTTTACCAGTTATGGTTTTTAATTAAAATTTGCAGATTCCAATCAAAGTCTGTTTCTAAGGTCATTAATTCAAATCCATTCAGTCTACACTGTTATGCTTCAAACTGCCAAATCCAGACCAGAACAACACACTTGAAAAACCTCAAGGGGAGGGGAAGGGAACAAGATTAATAAAGTGGTTCTATATTAAAAAAAACTGATTTGGGATTTGAAATAGGATTCTCATCTAGCACTGTCACTCACTCTCAGTCTTTCTTAGATCCCATCTCCTTCTAATCATAAAATATTTTGGCACCTCATAATACTGAATAACTTTGTTATTGTTAGAGAGACAGCAATGCTTTGCTCCACATCAGCTTCAGTGGTGCACCTTTCTGGATACAATTTCTTCCCTGGTTCTGGTCAGACTTTGAGTCTCCACAGAGTCTAAACCAGATCACAGAGACAGCAGGGGACCAGAGCAGGACTCACCCACCCAGCTCACACAGCTGCAAACAGCTGTGTTGGTGCAAGAGTGGGGAGGGGCTCAAAAACAAGTGACCTGGGGGGGGATAGAGAAAACTGCTCAGCTGAAACACTGTTCAAATCTTATGGTTCCCTGCACACATCTTGGAGCAAAGAGTGCCACATTTTCATTTGTCTCTGACCTTCCCCACAAAGGTACTGAAGTCCTTCGTTTGCAGCAGCCTGTACTTCTCCTTTTCTGTCATTTGGAGAGCTGAAAAGGCATCTACCTGTGTTTGTCTCTGTACTTGGGAGTAAACTAAATAATATTAAATTGCAGCATTAGCAGTCCCTCAGCACAGAGGCCAAGGGCAGAGTATGCTGTTTCTATTCAGGATTCAGAACATGGTTATATATTTGTGTATATGACTGTAAGCAGACATATAGAAACATGCACACACTTTTAATAAGGCCTGTCCTATGCCTACAATGTCTGAAATCTGGCATATGTTTACCATCTATGACAGTCTGAAATTACCACACCTAAAAACAAAACAAAAGAAAACAAAAAAAAGGAAAAAAAACCACAAACCAAACCACCACGAACATGGGCACTCCAGGTAACAAACAAATTACATAAAAACTTCATCCAGCCTATCTTCTCACACTCCTTATGCTTCAATTCCAAATATTCCCAGCACACATCAGTATCCAGCCACATGTGTTGAAAGGCCCCATGCACATCAGCAGCAGTTAAAATCAAAATGTCAAAGACTAACTTGAAGTGTTCTAACTGGGACACTTTTGTTCAAAGTTTTGGGGGTGTTTGTTGGTGTTTTGGAGGTTTCACTTGGTCTGTTGTTTAGGTTTTAACCCTGCAGGTGCATATTCACTTCCCCTTCAACACACACACACATCTCTCACCAATCATTCTCAGTGAACTGCAACTAAATAAGAACATTCATTCACTTGGGACACCAAGAGCAAAGGTAAGGAAAGGCACTGAAGTCAGAAACAAAAGTACTCTAAGTCATGTTACAAGCAACTTCTTTATTTTACACTTCTCTTTCTCCACACAATATACAGACAATGCTTACCAGGCAAAGAATGTGCCCACTTCCTTACCCTTCCCTTTTCCCTCTATGCACAGTCTCTTCTTATTGGCAAAAATAATTACAAATTCTTAATGTGTCTTCTTGAGTTACAGTAGATAAGTCTTGTAGATCTGATAAGATCTAAATGAAAAGTTCCCCAGCTGAAGGGCACACCTACTCCTACCACATTATCTGATCAGCTACAACACCCAGCCTACACACACCTCTGAGGACAGCCCAGTGGCATAAGCCACTTCTCAAAAAGCCATTTTGTGTGACAGCTGTCCCCAGGTTCAGCTTTCCACCAAAACTTCTAACACAGAGATAAGAAAGGAACAGCAGAAAGGTAAAAACAGCTTCCCACACTCACCAAAGAATCCAGACAAGATGGATTTGTACGTATTACATGTTACATTACCTCTCCATGAACCCTCTTCTTGTTAAGCACATTTAACACTTGGGCAATATTCAGAAGACTACACAAGTATTAAATGTCTGGAAGAAAGGGCCTCCAATCACATTATGCAGGTTTATATAGAGTTTATGTCACTTTACAAACAGATATTTAAATAGTTCTAGAAAAATGCACTGTTCTGAGAGAGCCTATTATGTTTTAAAAAATACTAAGTGCAACACAGCCAGTTTAAAATTTCATTTTCTAAGAGTTGTGCCCATATTGTGTCAGCAAAACAATGAAAAGAGAAAGTTTTAGCTTGATAACAATGGAGCTGTCTTTCATAAGACTGCAATTTACTTCACTCATCCATCAAAACCCTGCTTTGATATTGCAGATCACAGATGAATTGCATGGAAATAGCAGTAGATTACATTACCACTCTCAAACAAGGAGGGAAAAAACCTAAAGGAAGAGATCTTTCCCTGTCCTTGCCCCAAAGCAATCCATACAAAGAATACAAAAATCTTACACAACAATCCAAATCGATGAATAATGAAACTCTCTGCAGCAATAGAGCAAAAGTTTGCTTACATGCTTTCAAACTACTAAACTAATCTATCAGAGCAAGTGGTTGAAGAATAGATTACATAGAACAAACTGCCATAATTTTAAGGACTCCACTTCCACTTTTCAAAAGAAAAAATTTTATGGCTCTAGAGATGAAAGCATTAGTAAGCACGTGACACTTAGGCTCACAGTCCTTTTCACATGATGTGAGCATTCTCCATTCATTTATTTTCAAAGGTGATAAATAACTTAATTTACTTTGGGCTTGTGGCTTTTGCCACAAGCTAAAAATCAGGTTCAAACAGCCAGTTGATTCCTGGATGAAGATAAAAGCATCCCATAATCTTGATTTGTTAGGCAAAGACTATTGCTATCAGTCCTCCAAAGGTACACAAAAGTTTGCCCACATAACTTGAAATAGTAGGATATGAAGAAGAATGGCCAAAGCTTTCTCCTGACTATCAAGAGGCTCTGCATTTCTCAGCTCAGTCACTTACCACACTTGCACAGAAAAAGCACTAAAAGAGTTCTGATACTGGAATAAGACCCAAGCCTGTTCCTCTCCCCTGAAACCTCACATTGGGGTTATCACACTCAGATGGGAGAACCAGATTGTCACAGGAGCTGCAGACAAAAGACAAGAAGCCAAACATGCTTCTCAATTTGCCTGATCACCATTCCCCCTGTTAAAATCCTGATCTGGTAATTTCAGAGTACAGTTACAAGGATCCTTCTCAGTCCTCATTGCACAGGAAAAGTTCCCATCAATTAAGGCAGAAAATAAAAGAACAAGAACAGAAACCACTGTAAGGATTGTCAGAAACTCTTTTGTTTTCCCATTGTTCATTTAATGGTGCTGCAAGAGAGCAGCACAGGTCTTTAATCTACAAAAGGCAGGTGAATACTGCAAGTGTGGATTCCTGTTTAGCTGACTGCCAGGTGAAGCATCACATAGCCAGCAAGACTGACACATCAGCATCAGACCAATGCTGGGCCAAAACTTTCCAAGCCCTGTTTTTATGCCCTATAATTAAGATGTAACAGATCCTGCAAAGGACACTTCCTTGCATGTAACTATGTTATAATTAAATCAAACACAAACTGCCTCACAGTCTCTACCACAAGCAAAAGCACTCAGTTGTGACTGACAAATATTCAAGTCTGCAGGTCAAAACACGTTAAACTGTTAGCCAGGGGTGGGGAATCTACACAAAAGTTTTCTGTGAACAGGAAATCCATTAATAAGAAAAATGAGAAACCTTTTTTATGCAGCCTAATGAGCGTAACAACCTTAGGTCATCTAGATGTGAATCCTAGCAAACTGTTGGAAGGAAGAATGAAAATTTAACTACAATAAATTGGCCAAGAATTCACTGTTATTAGCCCATCTTGTACGGAAGATAACCAATGAGAAATGTAACTTTAGGGTAACTTGATACTTTCTGAATTTTTTTGAAAGCACCAAAAATAGCCAACATTGAAAGCTGCATTTTCTATTTTTTAACACAGTGCTGTTTGTCCTTTAAAAGATAAAAGCCTGTTGTGTCAGGGCTGTGTGCATATCTGAGATGCATTCTTTTTCTTCTCAGCCTTTCCTCATCACTTTATATAATCTGTGTGCATAACCTTAATGCAAGATAAATCTGATCCTGTCATTAGGCCTGCTCTAATATACTCTAAAATACACTGAAAATTAAAGACCTGGACAACAGATCACAGAGCAAATATCTATCTATATAAGTAGCAATTAGTGCAATTGGAATCATAGTATTTATGTTTTAGTGTTTAGCACTGAAATTTGCTTTAACTTTCTAGTCTGGGCATTACATATTGAGAGGACCAGCAGTTTTTCAGGAAGCTGGGTGAGCCCACATGTGACCAAAATTGTAGGCTAAATAAGAACTAAGTCTCTTCTTAACTGTATCTGCTTAACTCGTGTACTTGCCAGCAGCACCCTGAAAAATGTCAGAGACAGCAGAATCAAGGAAAATTACAGTAAATCAACATAGCCTCTTAGGGGCTATAATATATTGGTTTACAACATCAACAACAGAGAAAACCTTTACTGAATGTATTGCATTATACAGAAGTGTCAGCATTTTACAGACAGAAGAGAGTTCTACACTATTTTCCAAGCAGATTTATTTGAAGAACTTTGCAATAAATTCCAACATTCCTACAACAGTAAATATATAAACTGAACTTAGTGTCTATATTAAGTTTTCAAAATGATGCAAAGCCAAGTGTTATTTGCCACAGTGATGTTTCCAACACATCATGCACACATTTACCATTCTGAATACCTACAGCTTCTCCTGTACACTCTTCTGCAGTTATAAGACAGATGACAGAAAAGTTACAAACTCAAAACTTTCTGTGGTAAAAAAAAATCCCACAGTTAAAACCAAACAAATAAGAAAATAAAAGGAATGTTCTCTAAAAAACCCAGTATCAGAAGCCTATACTATCAGACACACCCTCCTAATCTGTTTTTCAGTGAGATTTCTTTTCTTGTTAACTCTTCAGGAAACAACTAGAAGGCATGTTTGATTAAAACAAATGAATTAGAAGATTTAATGTTTCATTAGGGAAGTTAGTGCTGTTAAGTTTGTTGTGAAGTGTCCCAGCTGCAGGATCACTTGAAAAACTTGTTAAAAAGAAAAGGTAAATATTTATAACTGTGTGCATTATTAGCCTCTTTCTGAGACCCATTGAGATGCAGAATCATTTTATTCCTAATGGAACCACAGTCTAGAAGACAAGATAATTGATGATTAAATTATATCAGCTTGAATGTTTGGTCCTTACATTAAAACACAAATGGCTTAAACAAAGTATTCAACCCTACTTCAAGATCTCCCCAACAGCCAAAAGGGAAGAGTAATTCTTGAATTCAGCTCGTAAATGCCTAAAGCCAAATGAATTTCATCAAGGGAAGAAAAAGAAACAGAGCCTCTAAAGTCTGTATCAGACTTCACAGAGGCTCAAATAAACCACCATCAATCTATCAAGACTCCAAACCCCACACCAGGCTCAGTAGCTGCACTGACAACAAAACCAGCCTGAACAAAGACACTGAGCATTAAAGGCCACATCATTCCTTTATCATTGCTCTTCTAGCATGAGTACTGCAGACATTAAAAGGTTGTATTGAGCAGGGAAATTAACTCCTGGCCAGACAAAACAAAGCAACTCTATAATTCATCATCCTTGCTCGTACACTGTAAGGATTAAAAGAAATATGACCCCTCACCCCCCTCCCAAAAAAAGGATTTGTAATAAAATTTGGTTTCATAAGACATCAAAACACCTTCTCTCTGAAGATTTTCTTTGAATAGACTCAAAAATGTGTCCCAACACCACTGACTAGGATCACTGCAAGTTCTCCTGAGCATCCTGTGTGTTATCACATACTCATTTATCTTCTCTATTCTTGTCTGTTAGGTTTTGCATGGTTAAATAAAGGTGCATGTTTAGATTTGCTAAAGACCCTAATCCACAGCATCAGCAAACCAAACTTCTCTTGTTTGTCAGTTCCTCACACATTTATTCAGGTATTTATTGACAGAAAACACTGAATGCCTCTTAGCACAACTAGGCTGTGAGACAGACCAGACTGGGCACTGCTGGTGGAAACAGGCAAGCAGCAGAAACAGCTGCATTTTAATCTGTGCAGGAAAAAAAACCCAGGATTTCATATTGGCTATAAGAAGGAGGGCACCTTCATTGCCTGCAACACTGATGCTCACTTTGGAGATTTCACATCTCCAACTATATTGATTTTTGTGCACATGACATTGTCTCACTGTCTCATTCACAGGGAAAGAACAAAGCAAAATAAAATACCTACCCATACCCGTGTAAACTCTGTTTAATGCCCATTAAAATGTTACAATCTAATTAATTTTTATTTGGAATGTAAACTCCCTGTTTTTTTAGGGACAAAACCTAGCAATAAGTTTTAAGTTCATTCAATTTACACAAACAAACTGCTCCATAGCAATAAATCCAGGAAGAAAGTATAAACTAATTTTATACATTCAGATAGGAACCTCCAGGCTGAGTTGGAAAACTTAAGAGATGTTTTCTGTATTAATATTTGACTCTTGACCCAAAACTAGACTTTTCTAAGTCTAAGGCACAAATAAAATATATTTTAAATTAAAAATACTAGCTGAAAATACGAAGTTTGACAAGTGAACAATTTAATCTGGTGTTATCATCACTGCTCTCTATTTGCAGCATGAAAAAAAAAATTGTGAAAGTTCCAATCCTTTGGTATCAATATTTTTGTTTCCGTGAAACATCTGCAACCTTCTCACTTCCTACCACAAATGAGATGAGCAGATCGATTCAGAGCCAAAAATAAGAAGCATTTGTGTGAAGTTTTTTCCTGAAAACAAATTTTCCCTGAGATTCCACAGCATATCTGCATGTATAGAATAGGGGAAAAAAAATCAATTTATTATAAAACTGTAAATAAAATTATCAGTGGCTTTAGACCTAAGCAAAATTAAGTCAACCCTTGGACAAACAATAAATGCTCAGTCCCTAGCTTCTCTTAATAGAAATGCCATTAAATGGTAGTCAAAGATAAACTAATTCACAATTCTTATCAATGTCTGCACAAAGAAATGGAGACTATAAACTGCACAAAACCTTCTCCTCACCAAGCAGGGTAATACAGTTCCATCACAAAGGAACAAAAGCCAAAATTTTTTTCAAGGACAAAACATATTTCTTCCCTTCTGCCTGAGAACAGGAACAATACCCAAGTGTTAGGTTTATGAACAACACCATGCCTTGAGCTCAAACAAAGACTGGAGTCAGCAGACACTTCTGCTGAAGTGTCTCCTAAACTGGGGAAAAAAACCAACCCTGTAAACAGATTCTACTCTGTCCTAAAAACAGGAATTAATGTAAATGCCAAAGAACATACAAATAACTAAATTAATGAACAATTTAACTTTCAGGGTCATATATTTGCCATTTTCATACTGCACAGGTGCAATTTAATCAATTAATAAAGACACAGTTGCTTTTAATATGTCACTGCATCTATCTATGCCTGGATATTTAAATTTCTAAATGCTTTCAGTAACTGCAGTAACCATACAACTCATTTATAAGCTTTTCTCTAAAACAGTGATCATAATTTATTAATTTGTTCTCTGATCTTCTGGTTCTGTCCAGAACACCTGACATCAGTTCTGATTTGATTTCCTTGTTTGCTTCTAAAGGTCTTTACTAGGGCTCCATATTAAGAAGTTAATTTTATGATAATAAATAGCTTGTAAATACACTAAATATTGAATGGTGTGATTTTAGCATCTAATAAACCTGTTTCAATTACTATGCATTCCATTCTTAAGATGACATTTCCTTGCTCTGGGGCATTATAAAAGCTCCTTTACAATAAAACTGGAGTCAGATACAGTCATAAGAGCTGCTGCTAGTCCTCAGTGAACAGAGAACACACAGCTACCAGATTAACAGAACAAATATCAAAGAAACATTGCTAGACATGAAATCATTTCACTATCAGTGCATTTTTTCCAAGTAGCACCTCACACTGACATTACACACTCTTGTCCAGTTTTCTCTTTCCTAGAGTTTAACACTTTGCTTGCATTAGTGAAGTTGTATTCTCTGAAAGCTACATAGAAGACAAAGGTAGTTTTGTCATTTGTGTACTTGTTTCATAATGACAAATGGTATTTTAGGAGTGCAGAGAAACATAATTTGGTGATTCTGAGCTGTATGCCCTTCAATGCAAAGAGAAGCAAATCTCTAGTTTAGCACCTGGGGTATCTGGAAATCATAGAATCATATATTGGTTTTGTTTAGAAGAGATATTTAAAGATCATCTTGTTCCAACCCCACTGCCATGGGCAAGGACCTTTCACTATATAGGTTGTTTAAAGCCCCCTCCAACCTGACCTTGAACCCCTGCAGAGATGGGGCACCCATCACCTCTCTCAGTTATCTACTCCAGTGTATCACCACACTCCTTGCAAAAAATTCTTCTTGTATCTAATCTAAATCAACCCTCCTTCAGTTTAAAACCATTACCCCTTGTCCTGTCCCACCAAAAGAACTCCACTTGCACTGGGAGACAGCCTTCCTGGAAACATAGAACTACACTTCAACCATTTGCAGAGTCTAACTCAGGTGTTTGTGCAGTCCTTCTGCACACATATGACCCTGAGTGGGATGAAAATAACCTGCAGAGGCAGCAGCACCAGGTTCCCATCATACATAGTACCAGGAAGGCATATTAGAAAACTAATGTATTAGAAAACTAGGGGTTTTAAATCGTTATTATTGAGCTCAAAGCATGACAGCTGTATTTTCAAAGGATAAAAGAAAACAGGCTTGAGCATCAATTAATCAATCTGACAAGTACTGCATTTCATAAAAGTCTTTAAGCTTCCTGAAATGCAGCTGAAATGTTTTCTCAAGTTCTCATCCCACAGATTGAATTCCCTTCACTCATTGGTGGATGTACCTTCTCCACTTAGTTTTTGTTTGTTTGCATTAACAAAGTACAACAAAGTGTCTCAAACTTGGGTCTAACTGCACACATAATTTAGTCTTTAGCAAAACTGCCTCCTGAATGCTGCAGGGCAGCATTTGTTTACTATTGTAACCTTTCTGTACTGTCTCTTCCATCCTGAAAGACAAACTGCTCTGTGAACTCTTCCATCAAATCCCATAGGGGAAATTCAACAGGGATGGCAGGACCTACAGAATCTATTACTGGTTTTTAATCTTGTTCTGCTAGCAGCTAATGTATCCAAGTGATAAACACACACAGTGTATATCTAGCCAATTTCCACAAGACAGCTCACAGTAACTGCAAGAAGTTAGGACCAGCTGAATGAGCCCCTTAGAAGCAAAATCTTCACTGGAAATCTGTCCTGAATGGATTGCTGGGTGTTTGGACAATGAGCAGATACTGCAAGGTCGATTCCAGAAGTGCACTGAAAATCAGCTTCTTATTATAAATCTTGTTAAGTAATTTTAGCATTAGCTGAATTAGCTGATATGTCAAACACCTACAAGAGTTTCAGAACACAGCATGACTCAGTAAATATCAAGACAAAAATTACCCAAGTATCAATCAATTAATTAACTTATTTTGGCTACAAACAGCTGAGAATGTTTGTAGTAGATTACTTCTCACACCATATAACAAAAATCATTAGAGAAAAGCTTCCTATGTAGACAGCTCATGAAGATGTGTGTGAACTGAAACTGAAACAGAAATTATACTCCAAAAATTCTTAACACTGCCCACACTTCACCCTCAACAGTGCCATCTGCTTCTGGAAATCTAAACACGTGCATGGAATGTTTTGAATTGCTGTCTTGCTTTTGCATTCATGAAAATCCAGACCAACTAAAAGGTTTTAAAACATGTTTTATTGGTAGAAATGTTTACTATGCGTATAATAAAAAGTGAAAATATTTATGATGCAACTCCAACAGCAAAGGCAGTATTATTTTCCTGGAAAGAAACACAGCATCATCCTATTTTCCATGTACAAAATGGACTTCATTAACACTAGAATTTCAAACAGCAAAGAAATTGTAAGCTAGACTTCCAAATTGTTGGAAGACTAGGCTATCAGTCTTGAACCCTCTTCCCTCACTGCAATGTGTATTTATAACAGAACATTTGAAAATAACTTTTGACAGATTACTATGGGACCTAACTGTAAGTTAAATTAAAAACTCACAAAAGACACAGCTTAGAGGAAGAGCAAATTAAAAAGTCCTAAATCTGGTTTCAAAGGTAGTTTTTTGACTGTGCACATTTCTTCCTTCAAACAGCAGCATTTTCACCAGGCTTCAAACAGTACTATATCAGTACAAAATACACTAACCACAGCACATCATTATCTGATGTGGAAATGAAATCACTGAGACTCTATATGACCTGTCCATTTATCTATTGTGGTTCTTGAGGAACAAAGTCTTACTGGGGGATAAAACATTTTGGTTTAATCTCAAATAGTTCACCAGCCTGGTGGTATTCACTGCTTCATTAGCTTCAGCTACCCAGCCTCCATGAAGAGGAATTAAATAAGACTTTAAAAAAAACTTTTCAATAAATGCCTATCATCATGGCTACAATAATTCACTGCCTTTCTTATAGCACTAAAGCTATGTGGGCTTATGGCAGGCAGCATGGGCAATAAAGCATACCTATCAGACAAAAATGAAGAACTGCCCCTTCTAAAGACTCTTAACAGGCAGGACAACATTCACACTCTGTGCTGCAAGAAGGCAGATGAGCTTGCTCAAGAAGTCAACTGCTAGGTGTAAAGTCAGTAACACATACCCATTCCTCCAACACAGTAACACTTGGATATATTACTTGGTTTCCCAAGGCATCCAGTCAGGAATATATCCAAAATCTTTTGAATGTTTTGCAGCTGCCTAATCCTAGCCTTGGACAGCACCCCACTATTATCCTCAAGTGCTCTGTAACAAACAGTAAGTAGCAGCAGCTTTCCCCTTAAGGCTGACAATTAGTCTAAAGAAAAGTAGTGCCACACCAAACCCAAGCACTTCTGATAGAAGAATTCTCTTGGCTCCTTCACTTCTGTTCCACTTTTGGACAAGAAATGCAGTGTATTGCATCTTTCCACTGCCTGCTTAGTTATTCTAATATGCAAGATATGAAATTAATGTGGCTAATACAATATTTGCTCTTACTCTTCACTTGTGACAGGAAATCGAAATCTCACATGGGTGAGCTGAATCATCTAAGCTGCTGATGCAATGCATACCTAGCTATTGATTTACACAAAAGAGTCCATTAATACTCAACTTTGAGAGAAGTAATGATTCTATTTTCTCAGGCCAGAGAAGTGCCATCAGCCCTCTGGTGCCACTCTGCTCTTACCCAACAAGCCCACTGCAGAATCAGTCACTTGCTCCACATCCCTTTTGTTTGTGTCTGGATTTATCTTTCGGCACAATTCTATTATTATCTAATAAGCACATTACAGAATTGATCCCCTGATTCTATTCCCTTTTGCCTGCTTTTAGATGACTCTTTCCCTCAGTCACTTTTTCAGCACCCCATATTTTTAAACATTAGCATGAACACACAAGTGGAACACCCAGAGGAACAGGTCACCAGGAGCTGCCATGTCTGTTTGATGAGGACACAGAAAGGCAAAACTATGGCAAGTGAAGAAGTCAAGTAGAAGCAGCTCTGGCATCAACAAGAATCAGCTTATGGCAGGCATTGAGACACCTATGGGGCACTGACAGGTTTGTGCTTTCTGGTTTCTTTTCCTGCCTCCTCAGAAGAAGGACTGAGGAGAAAACAAAGAACCACACATGTCATAGGAGAACATCTGATTCCTCCACAGCTACACCCTGGCTTCTTCAGTACCTTTATTTCTCCATAGAAAAGGGAACAAACTTCAGAAAATGAAGTCTGCGGATAAGAATGCCTGCCAGCCAGCCACACACTCTGGATCCTGGTTAACCATATTAGAAGCTCCACAGGCTAGAACTGTGCATCTTCTATTAGAAGAGAGCCCTTTTTTTGCATTCTTCCTGCCAAAAGAGAAATAGTTAGACAGCAACAAAGGAAGATGAGAAAAGGAAACCTGAGGTCTGCAAATAGTAACTGAGTTTTTAATGGCAAGTTACAATCACAACTTGTAATTTATGACTTTTTACCAATGTCCTCCTTAGGAACTTTCTTTAGCTTCCTTGACAAAAGAGGCACAAGTCAGAACTACCCTAAAATCAATGTCACAGAACAGGTGGCAATAAGCATTTATGTAAACAGATAGTTCCTGATCTTCTAGAAGTTAGCAGCACTCCATCTCTCCTTTAATAAGAAGGGGCAATGATGTTTGCAGAACATATTTGGCTATGATTAAGCTATACTTGGTTTTAAAGAATATGTAATGTGAATAGTAAAAACTACACTTGATTGCAAATGCAATCTGCATTGCTAGCAATAAGTCCATTTATGTACTTGGATTTTGAAAATAAACCTCCATCTTCTTAAGTTTCATCCCAGCTTGTAGGTTTTGATATGAAGTTATAAAGAACAGCTTTCAGTGTTGTGAGCTGTTACTCACAGGGTCCGTGGCTGGGGGAGCTGCAACAGAGCTGTGATCAGCAACCTGAGAGTCAGAGCTGTAGAGAAAACTGAGAAGTAAAGTGCCAACTCTACTCCAAAAACTTTTTTCTTCATTTGTCAATCAAAAGGGAAGACTCATAGTAGAAATAACCAAAGAACACCAAACTGTTCTGCAGTCTACATACAGGGCTCATCACAACAGGGGTACTACCTGTTACTAGCACTGATGTCACCTAGAGGGAAAAGAAAAGAAAAGAAAAGAAAACACTTATTATATTTGAGGTACAAAAGTTCTAATTAGGAAAAAAGAAAGATCTCTTCAGCTTCCAGGCTTGCCACGCAGCAAGGAAAGCATGGTAACAGCTTCTCTGCAGCTGTGGAGACAAAATAAATCTGAGTAGCATTCTGGGGTTTGGCCAGTTTCTCCCTGCTGGTCACTGACTGCTTTCCAAAAAAGAACAGGGTGAGAAGTCAGTGGAAAAGAACCTTTGCTATTCCTTCCAAGGAAAAAAAAAAAAAAAGAATCAACATATAATGACAACATGAAAGGAGTAATAAGCTTTCTAACCTATCGTTTATAAGTAGTCTTAGACCAATTTGCATTATTTTATTCACAGATGGAGGAGAAATATCCACACATGCATAATGTTACAAAATCCTCTCTCATATGACACACCCAACTGTGGTAATGCAATCCCCAAAATTGTAAAAAGACAAGTATCAAACAGTAGTGAAGGAGGAAGCTTGTCTGTGATCACACTATTCCAGGCTGCTGCCAGAATATTACCTGGATTTGGCAAACACTCCTAGAACAATCAAGAGGGAAAAGCACAGAGTTCTAGAAGCAAAAGAACTGTGTCTTCTGTTCCAAAAGCTCAATTTTACATTTCAAATACTTCTACATGGAAAAGAGATCAGATAGTAGAGGACTTTTACTGCCTGTGCTAGCACAAGCATATTCCACAGCTGCAAGTTGGCCATTAGACAAAACAAGCGCTGAAATAAGATGTCGTGTAGTTCTCTAACTGCGGGGATAATTAAACATTGGCAGAGCTTTCAGAAGAGGTGACAAACACACCATGATCTAATGCTAAGATAAGATCAGTTTCTAAGAGAGATGTTTTAATGTATCTTTCAGGAAAGCTCCACTGACGGCACACGTGGGGAAATCACACTGGATAACCTCAGCAATCCATTTTGGCTTTGGGAGGTAAATATCTACGAAGTTTCAAAGACAGGTGGAGAAAAAGAAATACTTTTGTTACTCTCAGAAAGCTTGTAGCACTACAGTTCCAAGAGACAGTAATTGTTAAATGAATTTATTGTAAGTCAGTTAGCTTGTTCAAAGCTCAGGAAATACCTTCTATCAGAGCAGAAATAACAAAATGTACTGTCTGAGGAACACACAGGACCTCCCTTCTCCAGGTAGGTCAAAATTTACAGCTGGAGGCAGCCCACTGCACTGACTGCCCTACAAAAAGGGCTCTCCAACACAAAACTAAACTGGACTAAGGAGGTTTTGGTTCTTTCCCTGTACTATGTTTGCAGTTTTCCTGCTGGCATTATCCAAACATTTCCTATAGAACAGACACAGCAGGGGAGCCTTCAGGTTTAGCAACATTTTAGTCCAGGTCTTCATGAGCAGCAGCTGAGTTAAACTCCATACACAACAAATGGTCCATCAACATCCCGCTTCTACCACTTGCAGTCCCTCCCCAGCCCCTTAGACAGCTTGTTAAGATTCTGCTACTGTTTCTCCCTTCATCTCTTATTAACAACAAAGCCACAAAGTCGTGGAATCTACTCATATATCCTTTTCTGGCCACCCAGTTGTCACAAGTGATGGGGTCTGTTTCTGTTACCTCACCTTGTCACATCTCCAAGCAAGCACCCCTGGGTAGCACTCCCTAGTACCCTGCATGCCTTTAGAGCAGAAAATGTCATTCAGTGATGCTCAGTGCTCAGTATTCTCTATTTTTACTCTTTGACTCTCCACCTCCATCCCACTAGACCTGCCACAATACTTCAGTTCTCCTCACATCTGTTTATCCTCCCTCTGCTTTCAGAGGAAGACAGCATTTAGATTTTTTAGGGACACATTAGCTCCCACTCTTCAAGGAAAAAAATAACAGAGACATTCCATACAGACAAGTAAAAGCAAGCATCATGCATTCACCCCATTCCTGTTCTTCTAGATTTTAGCTGATTTCAGGTGTTTTCCTCAGGTGGATCCAGTCTACCCATTAAATAATCTTCACTCTTAATCTCCTTTGCATCAATTACATCCCTTGGGGAAAAAAAAATAAAAAGTACACGTATTACATTTAGCATGAAGATCCACCTCTCGTAAAGCCTGAGTCATCACTTGATTCCACAGGATACACTGAGTTGCTGTTTGCTACCTACCCTCTGCTGACCAACCAAAGTCTTGCATAACTCCATCACAACCCTCTACAGCCATCTCTTCTAGAAACTGAAGAATCCTTCCTATGAGGACTTTGCCTTCTACCTGAAGAAAAAAAATGCTAAAAAAGCAATTCTGACAAATACTGGCTATGATCCATGTGAAATCTTTCACTATAAATATCACTAAAACAAATTATGTCAGCATGATATGGAAACAGGCTAGTGCTTGAAATATTCCTCTGGATAATGGGGACTGTCACTCATAAGCAACAATCACTTTCACCTCAACTTCCCATTTTGCTCTTTCAATGCAGTCAGCAAACATACAATGATTAAGCTGATCTTTTACAGAAATCTAAGTGGGCTGTGTTTGACAAAGATGCCCTCACTCAATGAAACTAAAGACACAGAGTAAAAAGGACAATTTAGTCATGAATTAACGACTGCTGAACAGGAAGTAAGTTGAGGCAATTGGCCTTTTTCCCCAAAAAAGAAAGATCAGATCACCAGTGGAGTCTCACAAGCATCTCTTCTGGGATCAACACCTTCCATATTTTAAAGCAAAATCTAGCAAAGAGGTTTGACACTTACGTGACAGTTTGCAGACAATGCTTAAAGTTATTGAAGATTGAAAAAGCAACAGCCAAAGATCTGAAGAAGACTTTAATGATACTGTTTAAGTGGGCCATAAAATAGCAGGTAAATATGAAATTATGCATAGTATTTTTAAAAAATACGTACACAATGACAAATTCTGAACTAGTTGTTACCACTTAAAAGAGGGACTGGAGTTATCATAGTTGCACAGAAGTGCCAACTCAGTGCTTAAAGATTGTCTAAAAAAAACATGCAGAAGATTCAAGAATGAAACCTAATATGTCATGTAAGTTTACTGGGTGGCATACGCTGAAATACTGTAGCAGGTCCTGGTTATTCTAACTCAACCCTGTTCCTTGGATTCCTGCATCACTGTCCCCAGCCAGGAACACACCTGCAAAAGGTGCAAAGAAGACAGGAAGGACAATGAAAGGGGTAGCGTAACTTCTTTCTGAAATGCCTCTGGAAAAGTCACAAGCAAGGGATGGTAAATAAAAGTCATCAACCCATAAGTCACACAGAATAACAAGGATTCTTCTTTTCACTGCCTCTTCCAATACGAGAAGGAACAAGCAAGGCATGAAAGTTTAAAAGCAAACAAAAATAAGTGTTTTGTCCACACAAAATGTGTTTAAGCACTACAACTCAGCCACAGGATGTTGTGGATGCTACAAGCATACATTACTTCAAACACTGATTGGACAAATTCTTAGAAGAAAAAACCCACTGGGGGCTCAGAAAACAAATATCACCTCTGGTTCAGGAAACCTATGAGCCACAAATTACTGGAGGCTGGGAGAGGCATTTCCTTAATATACACTATACTCTTCTCCAAGCAGCTCTGCTCTTGGCAGCTGGGAGAGGCAGGATACTGGGCGAGAGGGATCTTTAATGTGCCCAAGAACAGCCATTCTGAATTCTTGCGTAAGGCACGAGAAAGCGCAAACATTAATTGTATGCACGTCGGGACCTAAGCAGAGCAAAGGACCAGATTTTCAAAGGCCTTAAGGTCAGTACAGTGATTAACTGCTGCAGTCACACTTTGATAAGGACTTTTTTCAGTAGCTCAGCCTCTCCCAACCACAAACTTGTGCAAATGTATGGCAAACAAAGAGATCTGAATTTAATCCAGAATGGTTTGCTGCAGCTGTGCACACTGTGGCACTGCCATTGCTGAAGGCACTTTACAGGCTCGGGAACAACAGGGTTACTTAAATCAGAAGTGGCCCCAAAGGAAATACTTGTCAAGCTACAAGCTGGATCAGTGAAAATGGAATATCTCATTGTCTTTTGCATCTCAGAAGGCCTTTTATAACACACACACGTTACCAACTACCAGCATTTAAATAAACACTGAATTATTGGCATTAAAGACAGAAATGCTGTTTGCTACATTTGTCCAACACGCCCATTTATTTGCAGTTGTCTACCACACTTACAAAGCCTTAAATGAAAGACAAAATGGGAGAGGGGATGAGAGGTTCTCCTCAGAAGTTTGGGGAGTATCTCACACACAGTTGAGTAGAAGCTTTCTTAACTTTAGCTGAAAAACTCCTCCATCACACCAAGATCTGTTCTTACAAGCCACTTCAGGTCCCACTCAGAGCATCCAAGTTAAACACAGATGTGCACTACGTCCCATTATAAAGCCTTGCACATCTCAAAAACTGACACTTCTGAATTTGCAGCATTGGGGTTGTTTGGGTGAAATTGCCCAAGTGTTCAATACATAGTATGTTCTCTGTACACGATTTGTAGGTTTCATCCACACTACCAAAACTGGAACTAATTTCCGTCAATTTCCATGCCAATATCATAAACTGTCAAAACAGTACAACAGACACCTTGATACTGCATTTGGTTGCTCTACAAATTTGTCCATTTCACAAACAGCTGGGAAGATACCGGGTGACATCTTCTGATTTTAGATTTTTTTTTTTTTCCTGAATAAAGATTGTAGCATTCCTTAGTTGTTTTGGGAAAGAATAAGCATCAAAAGCAGCAACCCCTCTTAAACACCTGGCTTAACAAAGCACTAGAGAATAAAATAATAGGTCTTCTCTTCAAGGGCCCTGTCTGATAAATCTGTATTCAGGCGATATCCACTAGTCAAAGCCAAAATCCAAAGCTCCTATAACTGAAGGCAATGTAATGTTGCTTTTCCAGGAAAAAACTCCTAAGAAATTATTCTTAAAATAGCATAAACCTGTACATCTGCAACAATGATGTAAACTTAAAACATCTTTTTGACAAAGACCCTAGGTTTTCTCTTTGCTCCAAAAATGTCAAAACAGAGCAATAAATTACTGCATCCCAGGAATCTTCATACTTGTGATACTTTCTCCTTCTCTTCAAATAAACAAAAAAATAGTATTAGTTGTGTCACTTACATTTTTCAACTAAAAAGTGTCATCTCCCATTTTTATCTCTTGTAAAACTAGGACTGCCAAAGCAGTATTGATGATCATAAATTTTGGTTTAGGATCTCTTTGGTCTCTCATCCTTGTAATCCTAAGCACCAGTAGATCCTATTTTTGTGGGTATGAAAGACATAAAAGTGGACACACTGAACTCACACACTTTCGCATGTAACAAGGCGAGCATTTTCAAGTCTCTGCAAAGGTACGCTACAATTCCTAAATAAACCACTTCTGGAATTAAGACCTAAAAACGCTGGAAAATGCATCACAATTATCATCGCGATTAGGAGGGACCTACTAGAAAGATGTGCTCAGTGGTTAGTAACGCCAGCCAGCACACAGCACACACCCGATTCCACCGCAGCCTCCCTCGCCTTCCCGGCACGCGGGCAGACTCCCGGCACCGCGGCTCCCGCACCGCTCACTCACGCCGTCAGCACCGACACGGACACTGAACCGCTCCCACCCTTCCCTCTTCTGGGGGCATCTACCTGCGGGAGCGCACGGAGCGCGCCAGGATGTTCGGAGGCTGCAGCCGCACCGGGCGCCGCCGCTCCCGCCCCGCGCCCGCCGCCCCGCGCCCGCCGCCCCTCTCCCGGCCCGGGGCGGGCACGGACCGGCCCCGCCACGCGGGGCGCGTCTCCATAACAACGGCGACCCCCGCCCCGCGCCCCGGCTTTACCCGCTCCGCCGCCCCCGCGGCCCGGGCGTCCTCCGGCTCCTTCCTGCCGCCGCCCCCCAGCAGGGCGGCTCTGCGCTCCGCCGCGCAGCCGGACACCGCCCGCCCGGGCTCCCTCCGCGCCGGCGGCGGCGGCGCCGCTTTGTCCCCCCGAGAGCGGCCCTTCCTCATCGCGGCGGCTTCTTCTCCTCCTCCTCCTGCTCCTCCTCAGCGGCGGCGGCACGGCCGGGGCCCCATGGCGAGCGGCGGTCACGGAGCGCCGGGGCGGCGGGGCGGCCGCGGGCACCTGCGCGCGGGGCGCGCGGGCGCGGACATGCCGCGCGCTCCCGCTCCCGCCGCCTGTCAGCGAGCGCGGCCCGCGCGGCACCGCGCCCCCCCCCGCCCCGCGCGCCGCCCGGCGGCCGCTATCGCGAGAGCTGCGGGCTCGCGGCCGGGAGGAGGAGCGAGGCTTGCGGGCTCTGAGGGCGGGCGGGTGCCGGGGGCCGGGGGCCGGGTCCAGGTGGGGCTGTCCCGGCGGAGCAGCCTGTGCATCCGAGCTGGGGCTGCCTCACAGGAGGAGGCTGCGGGGTGTGAGAGATCAGGATGCGCCGTGCGGGTGTGAGGCAGCGTTTATGTCCCACAGAATCAGTCTCGCTCCCTGGCGATGTTCCAGAGCCGTGTGGATGCTTGAGCAGAGAGCTTGGAGCAGATGAGCCACTGTGGTCCCGTCCAGCCTGACTCATTCTGTGATTTACAGAATGGCAGAACTGTAGAATCACAGAATCACAGTATCGCAGTGTCACAGCACGGTTCAGGCTGGAAGGGACCACAGCGGCTCATCCGCTCCAAGCTCCCTGCTCAAGCACGGTCGCCCCAGAGCGCGAGGCACGGGACGGCATCCACACGGCCCTGGAACATCGCCAGAGAGACTCCACAATCTCGCTGGGCAATCTGTACAAGTGTGTGGTCACCCACAGAGTAAAGTTCTTCCTCATGTTCAGGTAGAACTTTCTGTGCGTCATCCTGTCCTTATCATTGCGATCCGAGATCGGCTCAGATGTCCAGCAGAATCCAGCTTCCCCGACAATAAATTCTGAATTGTCCCTGAAAATCTCGGGTGAGTGCAGGACCTTCCCGGTGGTTTCACAAGTGAGCAATCACATTGGAAAAATGCCAGTTTCTCCAGCAGGACATGGAGGGATCCAAGCCCCAAGCCCGCAGTGCCCGGGTGATTGCAGGACCTCTGGGCACCCCGCATCCCTCCGCAGGAACTCCGAGCATGTTCACCAGCTGTGCCCCTCCGCTTCTCAGGGTGTGGATTAAGATGTAGCTCACCATCTTAGTAGAAAAGACAAACCTTCGGAGATTCAATACCTCAAGGAGTAATAAGAGAATATCATCATCTTGTGTTTCATCTCATTAATTCACACCCTCTCGGCATTTTTGTCTTTGCAAATTATTTCTTGAGGGTTTAAGTCACCAGTTTCTTCATTCATTTTTCACAAAAGCAACTTCGAAGTTTTGGGGTTTTTTCTTCGCTATAACATAGCCAGGAATCTTGCTGCTTCTGCAGAAAAAATAACTCGTTTTTCTTTTTTTACCAAGCTGAAAAGACTCATACATCTTCAACCAGGAAATCTAATTATATAACTTTTTTATTCGTTTTGTACAAAGACAACAAAAATACACTTCCCAATGATTTATCGTGGTAGAAGAGTGGGAGCATTTTTAAGTAATTATTAATGTTTAAATGCTTGCTGAAAACTATTTCAGGATGCTAGATTAGTCAGAGAGGTCTTTTTCCATCATAATTGTATATGATGGAGATGGACAACCATGTGGAACTTCCCATCTGGGAATCCTGCTCTAACTAAATGTAAATAATGCAAATTTATGGAATCTTGGCGTCCTTGTTAATGTGAGTCTATTAGGATGGCACAGTGCCTCATCATAATTTGGCTGGATCTTTGCCCTGTTGCAGCATAGATGCCAATTAGTTATTTGTTGGTTATGGCCTGTGGGACACCTTGCTCTGGCTCACACCTGTTCTCTTCATGTGCCAGAAAGAAATTCATGCACACAGGAAGGAAAGTCACAATAAGGATGTGGATAACATTACCTGTCTAACGTATTAAAAAAAATAAACATATTAGAAACAAATCTTCAGATGTTAATTTTAGACAGAATTGCAAATAATTGCCTTATGGGTGTGTATTTTAATTTAAAAATTAAAAATAATTTTCATTACTCCAAATCAAAAAGCCATTTGGGAGTTAATAGAACATTTTATTTGCGAAGAGATTGTGTTTGGTTTGCTTCTGGCTCATTTCCTTCTCTGTTTAATCCCTGTTTAGTATTTTGGACTCAAAATGTCTTTCCAATACTTCTGAAACAAAAGAACAGTGAGGTTTCATGTTAACAGAATAGGAAAAATACTCCTCATTTTACTGATTCTCCCATATTTTTTTCCATTTAAACATGTCACTTAATATGACCTGAATCTGCAGACCAGTCTGAGTGACCTGATTTCTCTTTTCCATATGAGCTAATTTTCTGAACTTTTTTTTTTTTTTCACCAGCTTTAAATAAAAGTGAACGAATCGTGAGAGGCTTGGCAGGGAAAAGGGGCACAAATGAATGAGGCAGAGCGTGGTGTGGTGCCACATGATGCTCATGATGTTTGTCTCCAGAAATCTTATGTCACATTAAAAAAAGACAAGGGTAATTAATAAAGGCTTCTAAGGGGGATAATTCTTAGGTTATCTACACTGACTAGCACAGAGCAAGGCTCCACAGAGTCTGTATAGTTCATGTGCTGATACTCAGCTAATGCAGTTTCTCTTTGCAGTTCCAGATATTTCCTTTCCCTGGCTTCCACTGTGGGTTTTTTCCATATAAAAAAGGTCTCAGCATGCTCTTCTGATTCAGAAGGTGGCTGGAATGATACTGTTGGAAAAGTTCCCTTCCATTCTTCTCTAGCTGGTTTAAAGGGACTTTGGTAAGGCAGAACACAGTCTACTTAAATTCACTCCATGTTTTCTGGAATGACAAATTCCTCTGCAACATTTTTATGACTGCTTAGCACACAGCTACAGCAATAATTCGTGGAGCTGGAAGAGAGAGATATGCAGACTGAAGCTGTGAGGTTCAAACCTCTTTATTCCAAACAGAATAGAAAATGCTAAATAGCAGAAGTTATTCTGCTGAGCAAGAGAATTTCCTCTTGAAAATGAAATACTTAATCATTTGAATCCCTATTAAATTTGACCATTTGGCAAAATCAGTGCCACACATAGCCCAGCTGATCACCTGCTTCCACTGTTTCCAAGGTAGAACTGCATCACTAATGCCACCAAACAAGTCTATCACTGCATCCTGTCATTTGTCATTCCACTCACACTGTACACACAGCCTTCCCTCTCAGTATTTGTGCTCTGTACGAGACGGAGGAAATGGCTTTGGTTGTTCTGCATGTGAATCTGTCACGCACCTTCTGTTAGTGACCCAGTTCTAATGGTATTCACAGACAAGTTCTGGGCTTTACACTGGAATACTAATGTTTGGCAATTGGCAATGTGCAGTCAGGCAGGAGGAAGGCACAGGACTGCAGCATGTGGTGCTGTACCTGCACAGAATGTCAGTAATGACAAGTAATTAACAGGCTGCACATCATCACCATGACTCCTGCCTGTTTCCCCAATTCCATGTGTGTTGACAGCATTCTTTCTTCAAGATTCACAAAATAAAAAATTAAAAACGACAAAAACCCAGCATGATACAAATAGAGAATACCAGTTATAAGCAAAATAAAAAATACAGGTAACAAAGTCCCACAAATCCAGGAAGATGTGCTGGGCAAAGTTTGGACTGAGACTAACGCATTACTCTTCACAGAATGAAGCATCCTTTTGTTCAACAAAGTTCAAATCCCTATCCCAGCCCTGCCAGGAAGTAGAAAAAGTCTTGGTTTATAGAACAGAGAGCAGAGCCATGTGAGGGGGGGCAGAAAGAGAGATGACAATGTAAACAAAGGTGCTGGGTAAAAAAAACACCTGTTTCATGAGTGCTGTGGTCAATTTCCTAACCACAGAATGATCACAGGACAATGAGTCAAGCTGTCTAGGACTAATATGGCATGTGTGGGAGTTATTCATCAGAGACAACATGGGCTTCAACTGTGTCCTCCTTAGCATTCATCCCTGCAGGGACACCAACAGGAAAAGCTCAGCAGTGACTCATCTGGTGGTTTCCAGTCACTGCCTTCTAATAGGTTGACCAGTGTGATCTCACTGTTACCTTGTGCTTGCATTATTTGTTTTCTCTCTAGATCTGTCAGCTCTTCATTTTGATTACAAGGTGTTCAACATAACAATTAAAAGAAACAACACAGAATGTCAACACAGTGGGGCACAGAGGCTGGCAGTTCTGACTGAAAGTATTGCCAGTCCTACCCTCACCCTTTTCAGCAACAAAACTCTTCAGCTGTGCTATAAACAAAACTGATTCACACAGCAATACTGGAGGTAAGGGGAGCCCTAGATTTCTTTTTGCTGTACTGCTTTCCCCATCTGGTTGGGGCACAATCCCATGTGAGTTGGAGGGAACGGGGGATTAGTAGAGGGAAAGGGGCAGTACAGGATCAAGGCACAGAGGGGACTGTGGGACGTGGCCATCCAGGATCCAGTAATGGCACCAAGTACTTTAAAACACATCACAACTTTAGACAGGGACATATAGGCATTCTCTCTGTTCAAATAATGAATACCCATAACACAAGTGTAAATAAAAAAAAAAAAATTAAAAAAAAAAAAATTAAAAAAAAAAAAATTAAAAAAGTATTGCTATTCCCCTAAGAGGAAATTCATCATTTATATGCGATTTTAGAAAATTCAAATATTAACAGTCTAAATTCAAAACATGATTGCAGCTGGTTATTTCTGGAGTATAGGTCAAACTGGACACAGATTTTTCTTTGTCACTTGTGAAAGTCCCCTTCACACCAGTTAGGAGCTACCCAAACCCTTCTTTGTAGAAAAACTAACAGTAGTTGTTAGTGGTTCAAGGAACCCCACAGTAACAGACTAGCAGAATGTGAAAGGCAAATGAAAGACTAGGGCAAAGGAAGAGCATTCTGTTATGCTTTCAAGAGGTGCTTTCAACTTAGTAATAAGCTGAAATAAGTAGTTTTTTTGTCCCCTTTAATTTTGAAAAATCTAACGTGAGGCTTAAAATGACATTTTGACAATTCTAATTTTGTTGCTTTAGGTTGTGATTTCTTTTTAAACCTACCTTTCATTAAATATCTGCTTTTTTACCGACCACTGACTCACTCTCTTCATTATATAAAATTACTGGTGCTTTTGTCATTCCTGTGCCCTGTTGGAGAACTAGCTCAGCAACATTTGTGTACTCAAATAAGACAAATAAGCCTTACTTCGTTCTGTGATGTATTCCTCACACCAATAAAAAAAAAGTAGGAGAAATCCTATCAGTGAACTGAAACAAATCACACCTCAGATTCAGTAGCATTAAGATTTGACCTCAGCTGTTTTTTTCCAGAGTCAGAAGTGCCAGACTGAGTCCATCTGGAGTGTCTCCCCTGGCATTCAGCTTGACTTGTGACATGATACATTCGACCAGGACCTGTGAAAGACAAGCTCTCAGTTCTAAAGTCTAACCTAATGAAAGTCCAGGTCATATACTTCACTGATCATCAAATAACACGTTCTTGTTGCAACTTTAAATGCAGTTTTGCATTTAAAGGAACGTCACTAAATTAGATAACAACCTGTCCTCCTAATTACATTTTTGTTACAGTTAACAAGAAAAACACTTCCAACCTCTGAGCACGCAGACTCACGCTGAGACATGAGGAACAAACAGATTAATTTCATTAGCAGACATTGCCATGTCTAATAAAGCTGTAACAGGCCAAATGCTCTAATTTACACTCCTGAAACTCAGTCTCCCTCCAGTCACACTGTTATTACGCTTTCAGGGTGCCAAGAAGGGAAATGGATCTGGCAATTGTCACTGGCTGGAAGCACAAACAATTTTTCCCTTAACCACATCGGTTTTGCAGAGTTACCAAGAATATAAAAGCATGAAAGCTTGCTGCAGTCATTAAAGAGATCTGACTCACAAAGCAGGAATCACTCTGTTGAGTTATGAGATGTCAGTTCACATAGTTACTAAACTGATTGCCAGAAGCTGGGACATTAGAAACTATATTTTTTAAACACTTTTTTCCTAATTTTCTGCCAGTGGCTCATGCCAGAAGGAAACTGCTCAGGTAGATGACTCCTGAGAGCTAGTGTAGCAGTGTTTGTGGGTTTGGAATAGATTGTATGGGTTTGCTAACACCATTGACCACTATCAATTAGATCATCAGATGATAGTAATTTATTGTTGTGGTGCCTGAACTGCTGTCTATGGCAATATCTCAACATCATCCATGCTTTCACTAGAGCTTCTGAAGAGATGAATAAAAGTTACAGGGTACTGACATTAAAGTTAAAATGAAATGTCAGTAGGAGCCTTAAAAGTGCAAGAATATCACCTTGTGCTTAAAAATAAGTTACATTTTAACAAATGGAGATAAATTACCCCTTCAAGTATGGGAAGAGGTAAGAAAATTCCTTTAACAAATTTCCCAGTATAAGACATCAGACAAAACAATTGTCAGAGAATACTTTTAGAAAAGGGGAATTGATATTCACTTCTCGGGAGATGATGTATAGCCAAGATCACTAAAAGCTCCTTAGCCTGAGCCTGCTTACATGTACTGCTAACCAAAGCCAAGTCTGGGAAATCACAAACATATGACAATTTTCCTTCCTGCTGCTAGAAACTCTGCCTAATCTCCCAGCAAGTGGTCCCATTTGGCTCATACTCAAAGCCTGAAAGCGATCCCAGTTTCCTATAGCTTAATATAATTTGTATGCCAATTCAGTGAGCAGAGGCATTACAAGAACCTCCTGGCATGCTGACACCTCACCAGGGTCCATGTAGTCACACAAACCGAGCAGGAAGGAGCAGAGCATGGACTATTTCTGTGCTTTTCACCAGGCTGGCCACTCCTCACAGGGCTGAAAGTCAATGTTCATATTATACCTTGGTCTTTGCTTTGTATGACTACACAGATTCGAGTGCAGAGCAGCACACACGAATCCTGTGCTTTGCAAAGCAGCAAGGAGCTCCATGAATTTCAGCCAATGCTAGATCAAGCCACATGAGGTGAAAGCATGGGTAATAAGCCATTAGATTTACTTCATTTTCTCCTATAGCTACTTTACGCCTTTTTAAACTTGCCTTAATTAAATTCATTCTCTAAAGTTGCCTTAATTAAATTTGTTCTGGAACATAAAAATCGCTCAGTTTCCACTGATCTGGAAAAGGCTCTTTTTAGGCCAGCGAGACTCACCTTGAGGCATTTACTAGAGCTGGAGTAGGAATCAGTGCTTACAGCTTACAGAGATTGTTTTATTATCATGCTCATGCCTTTGCACACTGAGAATCATACCACACTTCTACTGTGCCAATGTTTGTATTTTTAAAAAAAATGGCTAGCAGATAATGGCCTCAGAGTATTATCTGACATATCAGTGTTCTATTTAAAACACAAAACCAACAGATGCTGCTTTCCTTATGTATATAAATAATTGCAAGGTACTGAGGGGTGCTGTTCTTTACAGTACCACAAGACAACCTGTGAAAACGAGTCAACAATTTATCATCACCACATCTACCTTAACCAAAGGTTTATGTTTAGATGGAAATGCTCTTTGCAGAAAGCAGGTCTGCCAATGAAATCCCACCAGGAGCCACTATCAGTGGTACAATCAACCATTTCTTGTACTGCTTGTGAGACTGGTTGTAAGGTACATATGAGACAGGTAGAGCAACCAGGGTGAACAGCAGCAGGTTTAGAAGGGATCTTGTAAAGAGAGAGCAAAGAACTGGGAATCAGGAGACATGGACTATCTTCCAAGGAATATAGTAAAATTACTGTGTAACAAGGCAAGCCATTAGTCAGAATTAAGCCAGTCAGGCTGAAATACGAAGCATTTAATGTCTTGAATTCACTGAAGCCTGAATTCGTGGTAAGAGCTCCATGAAACTGTTGTAAAAAATTACTTTAATAATTAATAATACAAGGAATCATGGAAAAATCAGGCAGGAGGGGTTAATGGCATTTGAAATATAGGAGAGCTATTGTTTTTCTAATTCTAACCTGTGTTTGTACTTTCCTCTTTATCATGTCGGCGTTTGCAAGCAATAAAAAGGGCATTATGTGCTGGTCATTGCATCTGCTTTTGAGATAAATCTGTGTTAGCATTCCAAAGGGTCAAGGAACTCTTCCAGGGCAAACAAATTCTGGAGCACTCATGCCAGATGGTGTGTATATAAAGTGGAAAATGGGAAAAGCAACTTACTGTGTTCCTGTTCCAGGGAGAAGTATCACCTAGAAGGAAAGCAAAAGAGGTGAGAAATTACTGAGTAATTGAAGGGATAGCTTTCTTCTTCTGTATAATTTGTTCTTTATATCTGAAAAGTCTAGGTAAATAGAAGAACTGCAATGCTTATTCAGGCAAAATTATTCCAAAAAGTTAACAGGAATATTTAACTAAAGAATTAAGGGTTAAATTAATAACATGCACAAAGAATAATGCATTGATCTATGTTACAAGTTCTAGATTTATCTTTATAGGCAACTAATGTAGAGCCTATGTTTAGAGAAATTTTAGTCATAAAGGCAAAATGTTTTTATCTTGCATTTTTGAGCAAACTCTACAAAAGAGGCAGAAAATAATGGATCAGATTCTTAAATATAAATTAGCATGGCTTCAACAAAGGCAAGTATTCTATGTAATTTATCCAGCTCAAGTGATGAATATTACTATCTCACTTGCAACTACATTTAATGTGTAATTTCTAAGTGTGAAAAAAAATCTCTTCAGGTTTTAGAACTAATCAATATTTTCTTTGAATCTAGTGAAACATACAAATGTCTCTTGGAAGGGTTAAAAGTAATTCAGCTCTGTGGAAGAAATTTAAAATAATTTTCTTAAATACTGAAAATTATAACAAGTTTTCATATATAACCTGAATTATTGATGACTTTTATCACTTGCTACCAAACCTCAGAAATATGTAACAGAAGGGTAAGTATTCAGTTATAAACAAATAGGAAGGGAGAATGTGTCTAATTATTTTTGTATGCATCTTTGCTGAGCTTATTTTATTTGATTATATATGTGGCGTTTTAAATGCAGTCCTTTCTTTTAATGTTATGGGTTCTCCTTCGTCCAGGAAAAAGAGCAGAAGAGCAATGCTGAGGTTTGTTGTCACCTTCCTTGCCATCATAACATCATCCACCTGCCAAAAATATGGATGTCTGGAAGGGGATACCCAAAAACTGAAGCCAAGTCCTGAGCCAAGTATGCGAGAGTGCACTCTGTACTCTAAATGTAAGTGTGGTTTCATTTTTTCCAAATATGGTCAAGAAATACAGCATTGTACACACTAATTGTTTTGGCTGTTCCCCTAATATCTCAAAAATATATATTTCTCAGTATATATTGTATTTGAAAAACCTCTTTCATTGGCATTTTGCTGCATTCAAACCAAGAGTAAGATTCTGGGTCTTAGCAAAGTCAGCTGTAAAACTCTAATTGATTTCATTTATTTTCTTTTCAAAATTCTGATGCAGTTTGCCTTTCTTGTAGTTATATCTGCTTAAAAATGTTCACAGTAAAGATTATTTTTCTTTATTGTAATTAATTATAAAAATTAATTGTAGCAGACACCAAATAGGACAATCTGAAATCAAAATTCTATTGTAAGCAAAATACAGTACTTACTAAAATTCTTCAACTCTTTTTATGTTTGGTAGTTTTCAAAGTTAGTATCCCTCAGGATGTGGCATTTGGCAAATAATTGGTAAAATTTTTGTGACTTTCTGGGCACAACTGGACAAAGCACTGTTTATGCCACTCCACCTCTCCTAGCATTTACACTGCCATTTTCACACCCAAAATTGTTAGAGCTTGAGTGCATCTTCTAGTTACTACTAAGAGACTTTATTATATTATGGCTCAAACCAGATTCATCTTACATTTTGTGTCTTCCAAATACAGTGTTAAAAAGGAACACTTATTACAAGATCTTTGTTTTATTCCCCACAGCTTCCTGTTGCTATGCAGACTTCACAGAGCAATTGGCTCATTCCCCGGTAATTAAAGTAAGCAACAGCTACTGGAACAGATGTGGGCAGCTCAGTAAATCGTAAGTCAGCTTTGATGGTTTCTGTCTCCTGGTTCCACAGATCTGGGCTGGAGCAGCCACCAGCTGCTGATGGACATTAGGTCACCCTAGAGATTATGTCACCCACCCTAGTTGCCATCACCTTTTCTCTATACCTGACCAACCTCTGACTCTTCTCCTCTCACACAAACACACAAATCCCTACATCCACACTATTTCTGTAATTTTTTAAAGACAGTGTTATATTTTTTCAAATTTGCTTTCAGTACAGAACCAGATCTAGCAATGCAAACTAGTCTTAAACCCAGTATGTGAGAACCACCCTGTACCTCTGTAGCTCTCCAACCATCACCCACCAGTGAGAGTGATCTGTAACAAGTAGAGACCAGGCTTCTTTCTTTGTTTAGAGAGCACATCAACTAGATTATTAAATGTTACCAAAAAAATATGCACAGGAGTCCAGAAATGAAACGGCTGAAAATTTAGAATAAAAATTCTTGTAGTCCTGTGGGCTTGTAACCATGAAAAATATCTCCTTAATTAAGTTTTTTAATACCCTGTTAGATGTTAAATCTGTGAAACATGGCAAGTTATAGAAATAAAGGGATGAAAGTACAAAACAATTAAGCAAAAGCAGATGTGAAAAAGTAACAGCTCTTGCCTGCCACTCCCAGGAGAGCAGCACAGTATGCGATTTTAAGTAACTTCAGCTGGGCTGTGGGAAAAATCTAAAGATTAGTGAAACCATGAGGCTACAGCACAGACAAAGTTTTATACTATAGTTTTAAACTACATTTTATTATTGCCTGGAATCATTGCTGCCGGGAAAACTCAAGGCCTCAAAAGTTTATGGAAAGCTTACACAAATAGGGCTGAAATATGCATGGAAACATTTGTGCTGTAGCTGCCTGTGGTAATTGCACGGTCAGAGTCTGTACACAATGCCAGAGGAATGACTTTCAACTTAGGCATTAATAGGGCCAAAGGATGCTTTTCTGTGTTTTTCTCCTGATCTGTAGTATTGCATCCATACCAAAGCAGGCCTAGAAAACTTGATGCTCAGAAACAGGCTTATTTGTGGCTGTTCACATCCACCACAGCTGTGAAGATTTCACAAAGAAAATCGAGTGCTTTTACCGGTGTTCTCCACATGCTGCTCGCTGGATCCATCCCAATGACACTGCTGCTATTCAGGCTGTGCCATTGTGCCAAAGCTTCTGTGATGACTGGTAGGTTCAGCTTTTTAATCATAGTGTTTTTATTTAGTTTTAACATGCCTTTGATTCAGTGGTGTTGCACCACCTTTTCACTTGTTCTGCTTCTGAATTTCTTGTTTGCTGTCTCTGCTTTTCCTTCTGCTAAGCTACTGCCCCCAGAATAATAATGACACAGGCTGTGAATGCAGGACAGGGACACTAAGATGAGTTTAGTGACTTGGGAACAGCACTGCCCTGCTGTGCAGGAGGATGCAGGGCAGTGGTATTGTGACAGAGGAGCTCCTGCCATGCTGACAGGCACTGGCAGCAGCAAGGGCCTGCCCACTCTTTGAAAAGTCCATGTCTGTGAAGTAGCATTTATGCAATTAGCATTTTCAATCTAAATACTCAATCATTATATGATACAGTTTTGTATGTATAAAATGCACTACAAAATCAGGAAGGACATCAACTCCTGGGATTTCAACTAATTAGCTTAATTCCTTAATTTTTCACCCTTGACCTTATCCCTTCTATCATCACACTCTCTAAAATCTCTTCTAAAAGCCTGAATATCAGAGACAATTGCAAACTAATGCTAAAATTATTAATAGCAATGAGGAGCATAATAGCATTGAATTTTGTTTCTCCAAAACACAGCGTCAGAGAATCATATTATTTTTTGAGTGCAAGGCACATGGTGGGACAGCTGTCTTTAGTCTTGGGTAGAGAATTATATCCATGTAGGGTACTGAGATTTTTCCACTGGTACTTATCCAGCATATATCTCTCCCTCCCTCTCTCTCTCCTTTCCCTCCCTGTTTTGAGATGTTGGATCATAAAAACATCACCATGGGATACATAAACTCAGTCAGCACCTTATGAATGTTGTGCCCAGTCACTGGAGGAACTTGTCTGGATGTGTGTGTGAAGCACAAACACCACAGGCTCTGTTCACACTCTAGGATTATAAGTGCTACCTTTCCATGAAAGTATTGGACTGTGAATTTCCGGATCCCTTAGGCTGCTCTGAAAATCATGGAAAATCATTACCATACTTTCTCAAAATGTTATAAAAGAGCTTTTCTTAAAAGTACAGAATCTTCAGGCTCTGAATCTTAAAGCTCAGAACCGACCACCAAATACTGTATTTGGATATTAAACCACTGGAGCTGCCAGTGAGCTCTAGAATAGATCTAACGGGCAAAATTATAGAATATCAGTATCTAAAACAAATGTGTCCCACAACAAATAACACAAAAAGTCTTTACTAAACTGTTATAACAAGTGAAAGTGTAAAGATAAAAGAAAATGTGTGCTGTAAGTTTAGTTTGCATCTATGAACTAGTTTAAGCCAACTTGAGTGTATATGAGATTTAAAACAAAGTGTAGATCATAGATCAATATTACATTGCAAAATCCTCAGTCTTCCCTGGGCACGGCCAGAACCTGCAGGTAAACAGCACTTATAACTTTTGTTGCTGGAAATTGAAATGGTGGGTTGATTGAGAGCTGCTGCCCAGGAAAACTGACCCTTTTCCAGTATAGAGTCTCCTGGCAGAGAGAGGATCTGGTCTAAACAAGTCCTGAGCAATGATCTATTGCTCCTTTTGGCATCACAGACGCCTGGCCTGAATCAAAAATGTACTGATGGCCCATTACCCTGCATGCTGGTCTGTGTGCCTGCCTAATGCCAGTGTCAAACCCATTCTCTCACCCTGCCTAAGGCCTCAGGCTAGAAAAGAGCCTGGACAGAATTCCCAGTCTTTCTGGTGATTTAAAGTAACATTTTTTTCATGTTCTATTCACTGCAGTCCCTTTAGCATGCAGTAGCACTGCTGGTGATGTGACCTACTTTCTCTACATACTATGAGTGTGCCTGCTGCATACTGTATGTCTTTGTGGCCAGAAATGTGCAGAGTATTCTGAATGAGCAGTGACTTAATTTAAAAGAAATTCATCTGAGTAGCTTGGGGGCTTCCTTTTCTTCCTATTGTTTTAGGATTCCTTGCTCTCACTAGTCCTTAAACTATTGCTTTTGAAAGAGCCCAGTGTACATGTCATTTATTCACCTGTGAAAGGGCCCTGTGTCCTATAAAAGAGAAAGAGCTAATTATAAAAAATACAGGGAAAAAGGCTTTACCATAAAAATATCCTGCTCATTGTACATTGAGAACAAATCTGTTCAGGGAGGATATTTTAAGCATTTCTGTTTCTCACATTTTGTTAAAGTTTGAAGAAACAACTTATGGGTTTCTGGACTGCAGAAGTTAGACTTTTCACAAATCATGACTTTTCATAAACTTGACTTCATAATTACTTCCACTGGGACAAAGAAAAACTCCTAACAATGGAATTATATCTTGTCACCTGCTTATAGAACAAACCACAGTCAGGTAATAATCATGATTAGGAAACATTTCATCTGAGAAGTCAATAAATAGTGGTGAATAAAAATATAAACACTTTAATTAATATATTTTTTTCATATTCCTGGGGAAACCATACCATGAATATTAATTTCTCAAATTTTAGCTTCTGCTTCCAGCAGAGCCCATACCTCTGACAGCAGATTCAGGGATGAACCCATTGAGAATACATGTCTCCTGACCCCAAGCTCTTTACTTCAGGCCCTAGTTACCTTCCATCTGTTGTTGCTCTTTCTCCCTGCAAAAAGCACATAAAACCAGTGTGAAGATACTGCAGATAAGCATCTTCTGACCTTTCTTCATTTGCAAATCTACTGCAATGTCCAGTTCTCATTGTTCTCGTGACCACATGACAATCCACATACTTCATTTAAAAATGTAAGTCTGCAGCCTTCATGATATCAAAATAATTTTGAAACATGACTCTGAAGATTAAAAATGACAAACAAAAAAATCTATCCAAAGACACAAATTACAAATACCACACTAAATATTAATTTTCTGGAAGCTTTGCCTCATTGTTTTGGCACTCTCAGTTACTGGTATGATTAGTCCTACAAGCCAAAGAGACTAAAGTTAAGTAGATGTTAACTGATTTGCAGAATGTAGTCCTTAAGAGAGGTAAGAGCCAAAAAGTACAACATAAAAGAGAAGTGGAAGGGAGGAAATTATGTAGGGTAATGGTAAGTCATGAGATCGCTCATCAAGTAGACCAGACAGAACTCTATTCATTCCAGGCCATTTATAGGTTTTCCTCTACATTACCACTTAGAAATTAAAAATAACTTAAAATTTAAGATTTTAGACCTATACCCTACAGGACTCTTATCTTTCGTTTTCTTTTTAACTTCTTGGAAAATGTCATTCTGAGGCTGACAGCCTATTAGTTTATATTTACTTTGGTTTTTGTGGAATTTCCTTATTTCAGTGCACATTCCTCATTGCAACTCCCCTCCCTGGGAAACATCATTCTTCTTGTTCCATATTAATTCATAAATTCAAACTTTCCCTGCATCTCCTTCAAGTGACAGTTCATCCTTAGCCCACCTATGTTTTGTTATGATACTGAAAAGCAGCATTCATGAAACTTCCTCCCTCCCTCCCTCCCAGGATTTCCTCCACTCAGTAACATCAGATAACCAAGCAGAAAACACCCACCACATGAGCCCTTTGCTCAGTCTGCCAGTATAAAAGGTAGTAAGTGAACTGTTTAGTTTTCACAGGAATTTAGGTTTTCCTGGGCAGCTCAGAGTTTATGAACATGTCAAGCTGAAATCATGTGCACATTGCTTGAAGATCTGTTGCTAAGCTGCACTGTAATCATACTACGTTACTAACAGAACCCCTGGACACCTCTTTGAGTTGAATCTGAGTCCAATGAAAAATGTGAGAGAAGTAACTTTATCTTCCACACTAATCTCCATGAAGGTATGAAGCCTGCAAAGATGATTCCATATGTGTTCGTAACTGGCTGACGGACTGGGAGTGGGATAAAAGTGGAGAAAACCACTGTAAGAATAAATGTATTCCATACCATGAGGTAAGAAAACCTGATCAAATGAAGCAGAAAATATGGCATTAGGAATTGGGGTTTTTTCCCTGATTATATAGGAGTAAAATGCCATTGGTGAATTATTTTTACTTCAGCAGTTTCAAGCCATTCCTACATCAGACTTTTTAAGTATGCAAATTTTCAAACATTCATTTTTATGTGCATCACTCACTCTAGGTAGATATACATTTAATTAATCACTATTCATTCCACTTGTGAAACATAAGTCCAAGAAACACTGATATTTTAACCCAGTGGGATTTAGAAAATAAAAGATAAATGAACCTTGTTCATACAGAGACTAAGATGCATTTCATAAGGTTCCTTACACAATATGGGGCTCTACACATCCCTGTCTTTTTAAATTAGAATGTTAATTCCCAAACTGCTGAGGAATTTTTAAGGTTTTCTTGCCTATTGGGTATCTTTGCCCTTATCTCTATTTTACCTTGTCCTTTTCCATCCCATCTTTCCAAGAATGTTTAATGGTTGGGATAACTAATTTTATGAGCAAAAGTATATAAAATGAGAATTTACAAGACTTACAGGAGCAAAGTTGCCTAAACCTGATCTTCAGACCTTTCCAGAGTCAAGTAGGATTTTTCTAGTGACTCAAGTAAGTTTAGCATCAGAGTGATATAATACAATTCAAAAGTGTATTTGAATATTTTTGATAGTTGAACTTCACTGAAGTCCATGAAAAACTGCCCAAAGTGAAGAAGTAAACAAAATTTAGGTGAAGTGCTTAGGGACTGGTAGTAAGGCTTTGCAGATTCATTATTTTGAATTCAGTTCAAGTGCATGTACTTCCAGAAGTCAGTTCAGCAACTGATATAAGTGGAAGACACAGTCCAGTTAGTGCTGGGTTGCTGTCTGCCTTGCAAAAGTGACACTAATCAGCAGACTCAGGAAGGTGGCCAAAAACAAATGGGCTGTGGAAACTTACAGCTTAGTTTCCCAGATGTGCTAAATCATCAGTAGTTCCAGATGAAGTGAAAAACAAAATTATAATCTCCATAAATAATCTCCAGTCTCTGTTCAAACTGTCCCTGTTTCAGAGATAGGAGCTTTTAACCTTGAGTTCCCTTGCACTTATTTCTTAAGGAAAATATACCAACTGCAGGGAAAAACATGCAGCAAATTCTGAGGTCTTATCACTTGAAGCCAGGCACAGCTATTCCTTAACTAAATGGAACCACACCCTAAATTACCCATGTTTTTCACCAAAAATAGGCTTGCATGGTAAGTAAGCATAAAGATGAAAATTCTGCAGAGAAATTAAAAAACACACATTTCCCATATGAAAATTACATGATATACAAACACTAGACTGCCTTGGTTTGGACTCAGCTCGTGGAAAGGTTCTCACACTGTCACAGAGCACTGTAGACAGTTACTTTTTTCACACAGAGGAGCAATCAGCAACTCTACATGTGATGTATGCAAGTGGTTCTAAGGCCCATTTGGGACAGCTGCTGAAAAAAGAACAAGTGCTGAATATTAAGGATGTACAACTGACCATGGCCAGTTTTAGCCTTGTCATTATTCTCCCAGCTGGGTGATCCCCAAGCAATGTTAATGCACAGACTAGGAAATTTTCCAAGAAGCTAGAGAGTTAGAATCATTTGGAGGAATTTAGGGACATGCTGGGGACACAGGCTGTGTGCTCCATGTGTTTGCTGCAGCACTATGATCTTTAGGCAGAATTAGGAGGAAAGTCAAAATAAAGTTACCAATTTAGCAAGTAGAAAAGGACAGACACATTACAGAACCTGTGGGACACAAGTACAGGGTGTATACATGTCTCTTGCATAAAGACCTAAACAAACTCATGTCACAGGCTTTAATACTTTCTGGAATGATTAGCCAAAAGCAGGCAGAAATTCAGAACTGCATAGGAGCTGGAAGAAAATATCTAATGCTACTTAAAATCACAGGAATAGTGGGAAAGAAAGAGCTAAGATCTGCCTGCCCTGAGAACACAAGGAAAGAAGTAGATGGAGGAGCTTTCCTTTTCTGACCCTGCTCCCAATGCATCATCCAACCTCCATATCCCTCCTCCAGCACCTACAGCATCCATGGTGCAAGCTCTGGCTAGAGATGATATGAACTGCAAAGCTGTTTTACAGACTACGAGTCTTTGGGGCTATTTGAAATGGACTTTGTATTATTCATAAAGGATAGTTTTTTAAGGCAAAAGTCAACATAGTTTTGCACGTGGGGACACAGGAAAGAACTTCTTGTCAAAAATACCTGGAGCAGAAGAAAGTCTACATATACCAAATTTCAGTTTTGTATGATGGACTTAAATCTGTGATTTTTTTTTTTTTTTTTCCACACAGAACAGCTTCCATGCAGAACTATACCAACACAAAGACAGGGCACTGCTCTGAGATTCACAGTGTTAAATCTTTGTATGAGCTGGTAATGGTGACAAACCAGCAGAGCATCTAGGAATTACAGCAGTAAGATAAACACTGTAGGAATCAGCATCATGGGCAAGGACTACTTGTACTATTATAGATAAAGCAAATCTTCCATCAGAGAGATGCTAGTGACGTGGTCAAGGTGAATCAGTCAGCAACAGAGCCCAGTGGTGCTGCTGCCTGGCCCACAGTTTCAGTTACCAACACTCCTACTCAATTTCCAAGGCTTCTACTCCTGCCACCACTCCAATCCCTAATCCCATTCTTAGCTTTGTTTCTGAGAGTACCTGAAGTTTCCTTTTTTGAAACAGAAAAGATTGAACTTCAACCACAAACACATGAGACAAATGCAGGCAAAAAAAAGTGTACATACTGTCTGCTTTGTGCCTGAACATAACTACTGAGCTAATATTCTTTAGATAAGCTAGGCAGGCAGAAGGTTGTCATAATGTGAGCTCAGCAAACAAGCAGTATCTTTGTTGTGTGGTTGACAGGTCCTATGACACAGGACTCACAAAATGCAATAGTACCAAGAACAGAACAGCTTCACTTGATAAGGGTACAAGAAGCTGCAATTAGCAGTTTCTTGAGCCAGAGAGGCCATTGCCCCACTGGAAAAAGCACTTTGGAAGCTTGACAAAAACTTACTTTCTTCAAGCAGTTGCTAAATTATGTCTCTTCTCTTTGCCTGTGAGGTCCTGCCCAGCCATAAAGTACATTGCAGCAGGCACAATGAGATCCCTCAGAGCTGTGACTCCACGGGGCCGTCTCTGGCCTGTAAATAAAAAGATTCCCATATTCAAAGCACTGTCTGGCACTTTCAGCACTACTCAGATTTCAAGGCATGTCAGAGTGTCCTGACATGCTACAAGTTGTAAAGGCTCTCACACACAGCTTTAACTGTCAGCCCCAAAGAGCTGCTGGGCTGTCAGCCCCAGGGTGGAAACAAAGGGCAGCTGTTGATCCCTGCATTTTGTGTAACCACTTGCTCTCAAAACAGGCAAATTACTTTTGCTAGTTGTGGGACTGGGTAGCATTTTCAGACATCTCAGAAGAGATGAAGCATAGCACACAACAAGACAGTGAATGACTCCAGACAATGTTTTTATAACCTGGTCTTATAACCAATTTTAAAAAGTGATTAATGTTTATCGATTTGATGCAAAGTGATGTTAATTCAATTATATTTAAATGTAATTAAGACTTTTCTTATTTGACACACAGATGTACACAAATGGGACTGACCTCTGCCAGAGTATGTGGGGGAAGTCATTTAAGGTGAGCGAATCCACCTGCCTCTGCCTGCAAATGAACAAGAAGGACTCGATTGCAATCAAGTATCTCCTCTCCAAAAGCTCAGAGGAAAGCTCCAGCAGCAGCAGCAGCAGCAGTGAGGAGCATGCCTGTCAAAAAAAACTCCTGAAGTTTGAGAAACTAAAGAAAAAGGAAGCAGAACAGGCAAGATAAATGCTAGTGGATGTATGTCAAGACAAGAGAAATCAACGTGTACATACTGGAGGCTGGGCTTGGGGCATCATGCCAGCCTGCTTTATGCCTTCCTTTTAGAACATAATAAATCAATGGCTGGTTCTATTAATCTTTCTCTGGTGTTTTTGCATCTGCATCACAAAGCTCCAGACAGGCTAGCACAGGTGTAATCTTGTGACTTAAAGCCTGAAGGAAACATCTAGGAGTTGACTTTCAAAGACAAGAGGTACAGGCAGCCCCTGCTGACTTAAGATGAAACAGTGAGAACTGTAGACCTCTGGAAGGTCATACCTGCCAGTAATGCACCAAATCTGCAACCCAAACACTTCATTAGCACAGGCACACAGCACTCCTGAGTTCCTCTGTGCCTGGGTCTCAGATAAAGAAGAAATCTTCAGGAAATAGGTCAGGAAGCCTGGCTACCAACCACTGAAAATGTGTTTATTTTGAATCTTAAAAACAGGGCTTTATGGTGTACTACATAAATCCCTGGATCTGAATACTGTCGGTACACAGCATGCACAGTCTGTTGCACAGGTCTTTTACCTTAAGCAAAGCAGTAGAAAAGTCTCCTACAGTATCAGTTTAAAGCATAATTTTGAGTGAAATTATTCCCACTAAATTATTCCAAACATAATGATCTCTGAAGAAACTAAAGTGTCAGGGACAGCTTCAGTCAGTTTTCTCCCATCAGTAACTGTTTCCCAGCATCACTGTTACAGTCAAGCTAAAAACTAAATCTGCACCAGTCTCAGAGGGATTTGTCATATAAAGATGAATGAAATCCTGCTTTCAGCTATGCACCCATACTTCCTCTGATATCACTGCAGAGTGGACAGGTCTGTGCCATTCTGTACAGCCTTTTCCAATGCCATCACCACAGAAACCATGAAAAAGGTTGAAACTGGGGTTCACATTATCAAACTGTGAAAATCAGCATCATCTTGGTGCTTCCAAAGGATCTGGTTGCCTAAAGCATTTAAGGATCTGTTCCACAGTTAAAACAATGACTTGGCACATCCTGTTTAACTGGGAGAATCTTAAAAATCTAACACACTTTCTTCACTGAGCTGTTTATTTATTGGAATGGTTTCACACAGCTGCAATAGTAATGCTAAACCCATTAGGTCATGCTCTGCTTCCAACCAGCTTCTCAGTACACTTAACAATGGACTAATTCCTACCAGCATTGAATTGTTTCAGAATGATACTTTGCCACGTCTGTATTTTGTGCTAACTCAATTTGTCAGTTCTACTGTTAGAAAAGAAAGAACAAGAATTTAGTCTTCTGTAACGCTCTGACAGTCCTGTTCTTCCTCCATTTCACTAACTCTGTTCTTTTCTGTCCTTAAGTGCACCTGAGTCAGAGCAGAAAATTTTCCTGCATTTTATTTTGCTATGCTCAAAATTCAAGAATTAATCATCCTCTCTAACTGCCATAACACCAACTTTTTCCCTATCACCATGGATAAACATTTTCTTCATGTTTTTTGTTTCTCTTTGCTCTAACTAAATTACTCTTGAAACCACTCTCAACAAACAACTCCTCCATGCCTAGTTTCAGGATGACCCATAAGACTGGTTATTGCATGCTTTTGAAGAACATTGGGTCCTACAGCAAGATAAAGGACCAAGAAAGACCATTTTGCTCCTATTCATAACCTTCCCACTGACTCATGATGCACCCTAAGCAAACCATTTAACTCTTTTTTTATAATTACGCAGATAATACTTTTCCAGCGATACCATATTTCCTCTAGGTCATCTCTTTTCTAGGACAAAAAATTCAAGAATTTCTCAGTTGTCCCTATATAAAATATATAAATATAGCTATATAAATAAAACTATATAAATAGTTTTCCATTCTACACCTCCCTCGTCCCAGAGGTGTGAACTGTGATCTTAGCTCTCAGGCTCATTGCTTTGCACTTGCTTGTGTTACAAAAACTTCACATGAATATGTCAATCTTCTTAAGCCACTGTTTGCTCTGCCTAGTTGCTTTATATACACAGTAATTTACACCCTAAACAACCTTTGTGATACTCAGAAATGCTATCAGTGGATATTTTACATTTACAGAAAGACTAGGATATCTCAGGTAAAGCAAAATGAAAAATAACACTAAAAAACAGATCACAGCAATACACCGTGAAGACATCCAGGGAAAAGAAAGATCCAAGTTACTGGTGGCTGCAGACATCCCCAGCTAATGCTGCCTGATTAGGTAGGTGCTTTTGTGCATCTCAGCCAAAAGCACATGTCCTGCCTCTGGAGCCACACTGGCCCAGACCACTGAAATGCCTCTGTATTTAGTGACACTAGACTTGACTAAGGTCTTTATCAAAATGTCACAATGGCAGTCAAATGCTTTGTGAAATAGGTTGGGAAATATGTTCCTGCACCAATCTGAGGAAACAGATTTAAAATCCTTATCAATAAATTAAACTGAACTTATCAACAAGACAATGTTGATAAAAATTATATTTATTGCCAATTATTGACTTATTTACAACCTGGCTAAGAATCAACTTTTGTACTGTGCTACTTGGGCCTGGTGTCATGTTAACCAGCTAAGCTGGGTCATCCTGATTGCTCTGTTTATTTAATTTTCTTTCCTTAAACATTGGCAGAAGACTGTGAGTCTTCTGAAATTTCACTTACATGCCAGGATTTCTTACAAATGAGACCTCTCGTGACAGAGATGTAAGAGTTCTTTAGTATATGTTATCTTAGCCTTCTGTTTTAAAATTATGAATATTTCTTATGACGATGAACCTCCTCCTTAACTACTTGCAGACTGAAAAGAATTCCATCATATTTCTGTAATATAAATGCTTCATCCAGCATACATTTCAATATGAAGTGTTACTAACAAAACTTACCCACTGTTCCTTGTGCCATTGCAAGGCCACAATTTCCTGTAGTACTCTAGAGCCCTCATTCTATTTTTATGGTTCATAAATCTCCATGGATATTGATTGCCACAGAGTCTTCCTTTTTAAAAAATAATAAACATCAGTAATTATGACATTTTCAACTTCTGTTGCATTTTTCATGAGCAGGCTTCACTCAAAACATTTTATAAATATTCATTAATCCTCAAAATATATCTGAGAGGAAAATAAGAAGAAACAAACTGTGTCAGTGGGAGAAAGACAAAAAGAGAACTTACCTGATCACTGCAAGTATTGCAGGACTAGTACAGACAAGTTCTGTTTCAGAGTCTTTTTTCACATTGCAAGTGGAGCTGCTCTTTGTAAGATAAGCCTCAGGAAAAGTTATTATGTTAAATTATTATGCAAAAATTATAGAATCACAGAATTATTCAGGTTTGAAAAGATCTATAAGATCATTAAGTCTGATGTTCCAGGTTTTTATGAAATAACATAGTGCAAAAAGCCTGAGCATCCAAAACCCAAAACAAATTATTAAACAATGCATTTCCATGGACCTTGAAGGATAATGAAATTGTACAAAAAATAATTCTTGCACTCTAGAAGACAAATAATGTCAAACAGGCTAATTTGCCTTGCTGAGAGACAACCAGCCCAAAGAGAAAGAGAAAGCTATAGATTAGATATGACTATTTAAGATTTTGATAATATTGATACAATATTCTGATAAGAAATTGGAGAAAACCAAAGTGCAAATGAAATCACTCTAATACTTGCTTAAAAATATATTAAAATATTACTATGAGTATGTTGTTGTTAAAATCAAACAGATCTTCTGTTAGTAATCCCTAGGAATCTGTTCTGAGCCAGTCAACCCTTCTTTTCCTAAACAATGAAGCAGAGATTTTGCGAGCACTTTGAAGGACGAAATTAGAATAAAAATGAATTTTCTATCCAAAGAACTAGATCAAGCCTCCAAAGCTGAAATTCTAAAAAGGGAGATGAAAAATTCTTGCACTGTGGAAAGGTAAATCACTGGAAAAAATTATCCAGGAAAATACACGGCAAAGCAACAGCAGAGCAGCCGAGGAGTTGGGATGTGCAGTAGCAACCTCTGCCATTTACAGCTGAAGGAAGAAGGTTTAATCTTTTAAGGCTTCTGCTTTCAGTATACAGAGCCCTGGAAGTCCTGACTCACCAAGCAAGCAGATGCAGGACCTACAGACATCCTACCAACAGTTACTCAGAGTTGGTGACGTATCTCACATTCCACTGAGGCGCTGCTTCTGGAATGACCCCACTGCATCACACAGGCTGTGGAATGTGGTGGGTATCAGGCAGAGTTTAACTCTATCCATCTTCCCAATGAAATCAGCTCATGAGCTCAGTCAACACCAGTGCAATATGTTCTAGGAGAACAAACATACTCTTGATATGTATCTAATGGCTATATAATTTTAAAGGAATGAAATTAGCTGAATTTGTGCACATTTTCTGATTATTTTCCTTCCTTTTTTTCTGTTCTAAAGATTTGCATAACTTAGAGTTATTTCAAAAAATGCCACATGCTTCAGACAGCTCATGTCTATGATATGTTGGCTCTACTTTATTATCCAAGGAAACACTGAGATTTAGACAAGAAGAGTTAAGTAAAGATTTCAAAAAGCATTAGAGTTTGGATTACAATTTGAAACGTTGCCAAACTTTACTAACAGCAAGACTGAATTCCCCCGTGCCTGAAGACTGATAATTCTCAAGAACAACTCATTTTTCCTTTTGGCAAGAAAACCCAAAAAACTGCACCTTTGATACAGCCACCTAAAAGAGCAATTCTGTTTCAGTGTGAAGCTGCAGGTCAGCTCCAGACTACAGTGAAAAAAGACCCAAGCTATGAAATCAATGATCTGCTTCAAATAAGTGTGAGGACACAGTTAGGATCAGACTTCAACAATCTGGCAGCTTTCAACATCCCCAAGACAAAGTTGCAGTTATTCCCTGCTGCTGAGATTTATCTTCACAGAGAAATGAGGGAGGAAAGTCTCTCTCCTAAAAGAATATCTCTCCTGCCTCTGTTTTGATCACCAACTGATATCCAAGTCCTAGTATTCTTTTGGCCTCCTTCCTTGGAAATGCAGCGAGGTCTCTGTGGAGTTTGCCTTGGTTCCCCTCTCAGACAGCTGTGACTAATTCAATGTTCAAGCTCTTGAGTTAATTCTCTCGTTAGATCACTTTCCTTCTTCATGGAATGATTATTCCCATGGGAGAAATGAGAAAGACTGAAACAATATTGTGCTAGTATCTGACACACTGCATCCAGGATGTTTATTTTAAATCAAATAGCCTGGAATTGATCCAGATCTATGGCTTAAACACAACAATCTTCTAAGTGGTGGGGAACTGTAGCCATGCATGTTGCACAACATTCCCCGTTTCACTGGAATTCCTCCAAACTTCCTGCTAGGTGAGTGTACCTAAAACACAAACCTCTCCACACAAGTAGGTCAGGTGAAACAATCATTTTTAGGGCATACTTCATGACTGAAAAAAGTTTTTTTTCTTGTTTTATTATTTTTTATCACACACCAATCCCTTTTCCACCCAATGTTATTGTGAAGGTGAAGGCTGGAGAATACAGTAGTGAAATATTGCCAATGCTCCTGAAATCACAAGCCATTACCTGTGCATTACTCACTGGGAATGTCACACTCCCTCTGAAGGCTCCTGTGGCTCGGACATGTTCCCCACTTTTGCTGCCTGGCTCCCCAGAGCATGGCTGGTCACTGGAGGGGCCAACCTCCCTCAACTGAATGCCAGCTTGTGCTGCAGCACCTTTGGTAGGATGCAAATACTCAGGAGAGTTTCTCAAACCCCACTTCAAAACTGTTAAACCTCTCTGGACTGACAATTCTGATACCAGGCTGTTACCTTAATGCCACCTTTTTCTCAAGCCACATTACAGTGAAAATAATAAATACTTAATTACAAATTTCTAAATGGACAAAAAAAAAAAAAGTTTGCAAAGGCTTCTAAAGAGGAAGGAGAGGAGAGGAGAGGAGAGGAGAGGAGAGGAGAGGAGAGGAGAGGAGAGGAGAGGAGAGGAGAGGAGAGGAGAGGAGAGGAGAGGAGAGGAGAGGAGAGGAGAGGAGAGGAGAGGAGAGGAGAGGAGAGGAGAGGAGAGGAGAGGAGAGGAGAGGAGAGGAGAGGAGAGGAGAGGAGAGGAGAGGAGAGGAGAGGAGAGGAGAGGAGAGCTTTACAGTTTCCCAAGCCATCAACAGTTCAGCTGAGAAATGGACAGAGCCATCATCACCTTGCTGATAGTGTGAAAACTTAAATGTTTTCACACAAGCCCTGTATTGTGGAGTTGCCTGTGCAGAAAGACTGTCTTTGGGGACCTCTCTTGTTCTCTGTGTTTGGGTCAATTTCAGTTCAGACCTCTACCCTACACATACACACACACACACACACACACACACACACACACACACACACACACACATATGCATATTCATTAAGATTCATTAACCCTCACAGGAATGAAGGTAATAGCTCTTTGGGCCAGGCCCAAACCTATTGAAGAGAGAGTGTTCTCATGCTTAGCTTGAGTCTGGAAAATGTGTTATCTCCCTGTGAAGCACAATCCACTGAGATAGGAAACATTCAGACCCTGAAGGGAAGCTTCTTTATCCACTGAAGCTTATGTATCACGTGAAAGCATAAGCTGACAACAGGTTTATGCAGGTATCTAATTAGAATATAGTGTCTGTAGCTCATTAGAGGCTTTTGGCTGAGTAGACAAACACAATAAGCAGTTCTGATTATCACCATTGGGGTAATAATGGGGTAAACCAATGCTGTCTTTGAGAAATACCTCACAAATAGCCAGGGACCCTCTTCTCCAGGCTGAGAGTGTGAAGTTCAGCAGCCTGCCTTGTCTTACCCCTTCAAGGGGCTGCACAAGAACATCCACCAACTGTGCATCTATACACTGCTGACCTGCATCATTGCTTTGGGCATGCAATGGCATCCAGAGTAAATGTCTGGGAAAAATCTAGACCTTAACAGAGACAAGGTGTCTTGGAAGTGTAAAAGATTTAACTTAGTACACTACAGATGCTTGTACTCCTCACGAACTCTCAATAGTTCTGCACTTTTGAAATTATGGCTTTCCTGTAGAAGTTTGAGTTCAAATCCTTGTGGAATTTATGAAAGTGAAGCAAAAACGGTTGTATCCTATGAAGATTTCGTGACCTCCACACCAAAACACAAAATAAGCTCCTTTCCATTTTGGTGAGGCTGTAGAACACCTCTCCTCTGATAGATGCAGTGCATTACAAGTAGCAACTATAGTAGGTGAATAGTAACAAAAATGGCAACTGCCTGTACCATTGGAAGGTTATAGCATATTCCTTAGCACAGAGGGCAAAGTGCAGAGATGCAGTTTGCAACAGGAAGTGAAGATTTCACACCCACTTAACTGGGGGAGAAATTAGACCTGGCACATTGTGGTCGCAATGGGAAGTGGCTCCCTATCACAAAACCTCCCTTGGGATTTGATGTACCTACAAATAGTCAAGGCCTGAGTTTCATGTCTCCTCTGCAATAGGGAATTTTAGCAGCCAAGTAGGGTAATGGGTTTTAAGTCAAAATGGTCCCCAAAACTGCAGGTATAATGGACTGGTTCTGACAAGAAGCAGTCGGGCAGAACTGCACATTTAAATCAATAATTACTCTTTTTAAATTTTGGGGTAGGTGTTTGGTTGTTTTGGGTTTTTTAAGACTAAGTGCTCTCCATCTATATCGAGTTCAGGGGAAGTAAACAAACAAACAAACAAACCTAAATCATACTGTAAGAGAGGAGAGGTTCAGCATCCGCACAGGCAACACCTTTCAGCATCCCGATTTTGTTAATGTTCCAATACGTCACCCTGCAGTCCCGGTTTTGTTAATGTTCCGATACATCTCCCTGTGGTAACAGCGGCACCTGCAGGATTCGGGAAAAGCAGCACAGACACCTCCCACTGCTCTGCAGATCATCCAGGCTTCGGGAAAGGTTTTCCTGAGAACTCTTCAGCCAGGGAAATCTGAGCAGCCATGGGCCTCTGTGGGACATGGTTTTCTCAAGAGAAAGCCTGAATAGTTTTCTGTGAGAATCTTCTCACTGTTTTGGCAGGGTGGCAGCAGCACTTCTGTGGAGGTGTGGGCAGTGGGACATGCTGAGGAGCACAGGGCATGCCTTTTTTTGTCACCTGTCCTATATGACAGCCAGCATTCAGTTGGCTTATTGACAAATATATTTTTAAAGTCTATTATACTAAAATTAAAGACAATTTAAATTCCTTCACTACAGTGACAGCCATTCTTGGTGTTGGTTAATCAAAAGGCCTCCTCATTAAATGGTGCAATTTCACACTGTCAAAGGAATTTTCAGCCTTATTCCTGAAAGTCCACAGCATGTTTTTGGAGATTCACAATAGTATGTGGGAACATTAGCTTCGTCCTGTACAGCTCCTGTGTGACCACAGAAAACACCCACTGAGGTGGTGCTCTTTGCTGGGGGCAGAGCCACGAACACAGCACAGCACAGGCCTTTGGGGCAAAATGAGCTCTCTCAGCAACACTATTTTGTGTCTGTAAATTTGGCACTATGGTGTGAAATCCTAATGCTGGCCAAGAGTCTAAGAGCTGACATCAGCCAGCCAGCAAGCCACTGGCATTTAGGAGAATTCTAAGCCTTTTATTCACAGGCGGCTTCCGATGAATAAAATGTCAGCGCGAGAGGGGTCTGGTTTCTTTTACTGATTCATCAAAGAAAGAAAAACCTCGATGCTTTTATTAGCTGAGCTCAAAATTTATAGAGTTATATCAGCATGAATCCAACTGTGTGTGCTTGCAGAAACCTAGATCTATGACCTATGATCTCTAGATCTTTTCTCTAGATCTATGTTTTCTATGGCTATTTTTTGAAGACCAACTTGAAATGCAATTAGAATAAATGTAATTAAAATGAAATCCTGATGAAGAGAGAAACTAACAACCCCCCGAGGGTATAATGATTCAGATTCGTATAAAAGTTATTACAATGAAATGCAGAATCATGAGAAAAGCCTGAGGGGCCATGACCATTGTAACTGTAGGCAGACATGTTTTTCTTTCCCAGTCTCACAGTAAATAGATATGGAAACCTTCCAAGTGGCTCTCTGATTACTTTCTGCTCTGGATGGATGTTATGCTCCTGGAACAGTTGTGGAAAATTCTGGACGGATGTTTTTCTCTCAGAATTAGTGCCAGCTCTGCTGGACCCAGTGACTGCATGCATTTAACTCAGTATGTGATGCTCATTCCCCATCAGTGCTCAGGCATGCCGTGACTCAGGGAATTACACAGACTGGATGGAAGCACTCTCTGCCTCAGGATCAGTGCTGACCCCAGTGACCCACATGGTGCTGCTACAGGACACTGATGAAACATCTGTGCTGGAATGAAGAGGAAGGCCCACACACGGCATGACACTATGGACAAAGTAGGTGGTGCTGGGCTGCATCTGCTGGTCACGCTCCTGGAACAGTTGTGGAAAACTCAGGAGGGATGCTTTTCTCTCAGATCAGTGTCAGCTCTGCCAGACCCGGTGATCATGTGCATTTACCTCAGTATGTGATGTTATGCCCTGTCAACATTGGTCTGCTGCCACAGACCCAGGCAGTGTCCCTGCCTCCCATTGCTGCTGTTCCCTGGGCTGGTGGCAGCTGCAATTTCTCCCCTCACAAGCATGGATTGAGGTGAACAGGGACCCAATCTGCAAGAGCCTGACTAGGGCTGAGGGACAGTCCTAGTCCCTCAGGTAGTGACTAAGTGGATAACCTATTGTAAGATCAGTTTTAACCACAAACAAGCTCTTTGCAGAGCAGAGAGTGAGCCCAGAGTGGCCAGAGGTGTCTGTAGGGTCTCTTCACTTTAAAATGGACATTGAGGTGCTGGAAGATGCCCAAGGAAGGCAACAAGGCTAGAAAACATGTCTTATGAGGAGTGGCTGAGGCAGGAGGGGGAGTCTCAAGGAGGCTCAAGGGGGACTTCACTGCTCTTTACAACTCCCTGAAGGAGGTTATAGTGAGGTGGAGGTCAATCTCTTTTACTGTGCCTGCAGTGAGAGAATCAGAGGAAATGGCCTTAAGCTAAAACAGGTGAGATTTAGATCAGATGTTAGAAAAACAACTTCACTATTCGGGTGGTCAGGCGGTGGAATAGGTTGTGGGGCCACCATCCCTGGAGATGTTTAAGGGGCATCTGGATCTGGCAATGGGTGATGCGGTTTAGCAGTTCAGGGGTTACAGGGGCAGTGCTGGGTGGACCGTTGGAATGAATAATATTAAAGATCTCTTTCAACTTTGATGATTCCGTGATTCCTGTGGGGCCTCACGGAGCCAGGTACCCAGGCAGGCGAGTAGACAGGAGAGCGGCCAGACGCACCAGAACCAGTGCCGCCTTCAGGGCAAGGCGCTCGGCACACACACAGGCTGCTTGGCACGCAGAGCCCCGCCATGCACACAGGGCACTCGGTACACGCGGAGCCCTCAGAAACCAAGAGCCCTCAGCGCGCCCCTGAGTCTCGGTGCCCGCCCCGTCCAGCCAGAGCCGCCTCAGGGGGAGAGCGCCCCCGCCGCGCACGCGCCCAGGCGGGCGGAGCGGGGGCGCGTGCGCGGCGCGAGGCCGGCGCCGGGGGTGCCGGTGCCACAGCAGTGATGGCGGCGAGTGCCGGGACGGGCAAGGGCGGCTCTGGCTCCAGCTCCAGCTCCAGCTCCGAGCGGCACGCCCGCCTCCTCCTGGCCCAGATCAACCGGCTGCGCGCCGGGCACAGCTTCTGCGACGTGCGGCTGGAGGTGGGCCCGGAGGCGTTCTCCGTGCACCGCCTGGTGCTGGCGGCCAGCAGCCCCTACTTCGCGGCGCTGTTCGCGGGCGGCATGAAGGAGTCCGGGCGGGACGTGGTGCGCATCGCGGGCGTGGAGGCGGACACCTTCCACACGCTGCTCGACTTCATCTACACAGGTGAGGGCTGGCGGGGGGCCGAGGGGCGGGTGCCCGGCGGCCGCAGGCTGGAGCGGGGCCCCGCTGTGGTTTGGTGCCCGCAGGGGTGGTGAGCATCGCGGAGCACAACGTCCAGGAGCTCATCGTCGCCGCGGACATGCTGCAGCTCACCGAGGTGGTGGAGCTCTGTTGCGAGTTCCTCAAGGGCCAGATCGACCCGCTGAACTGCATCGGCCTCTTCCAGTTCTCCGAGCAGATCGCCTGTCACGACTTGATGGAGTTCACCGAGAGCTACATCCATGCGCACTTCCTAGAGGTGCAGAGCGGGGAGGAGTTCCTGGCGCTCACCAAGGAGCAGCTGGTGAAGATCCTGCGGAGCGAGGACCTGAGCATCGAGGACGAGTACCAGGTTTTCACGGCAGCGATGCAATGGATCCTGAAGGATGTGGGGAAAAGAAAGAAATATGTCGTGGAAGTACTGGAGCCTGTTCGATTCCCTCTGCTACCAGCGCAAAGACTGTTGAAATACATAGAAAGTAAGTGAAAGAAGGAATATCAGATGCATGTATGGGAGCAAACCATGTGTTGTTCAGAGGTACTGGGCTTTGGTGGACTATTTTTTACATTAATAGCATGATGAGTGAAAATATTTATAGCAAAAGAAACTCTATTTTTTAAAATATAAGCACAGCTTACTTTAAAAACATGCTTTTGAAAACGCCTTATAAAAGTAAGCAGCATTGATTTGTCTGCTGTTTTAGGAGAAGTTAGTAATTTTTCTGCAACTGAATTGCTTAGAGTTTGTTTTTTTACTGTGTTTGTTATGTTTTTTTAATTCTGTTCATTTTATTCTTATTCTTCTTATGTTACTCTTTAAGGTATTCCAGATTTCAGTCTTCGGGTGGCCCTGCAAACTCTGTTGAAAGAATATTGTGAAGTCTCTAAGTCTCCCAAAGAGAACAAGGTCAGCAGTTTTCTGCAGGCTTCTAAAGGTCGTCCCCGGAGGAAAGCCAGGAAGTACCTTTATGCAGTAGGTTAGAATGTGGCTGTTTAAACCTTATAAAGCAAATTAAGTAGTATCTCAGAATGCAGTACTGAAGGAGATACTCGAGGATTTTTTAACAATCCAAATATATAAAGATAGCAAAACGTTTCATCATGGCTGAGTTACCATGTTAGCTTCTTTGTTTAGAATTGCACAGAAGTCCTGCATTCACATTTCTTGTAATTGTGACATGGCATTCAGAGCCCAGATTTGCTGTTCAAAAATAATTTGCCTTGGGTGGAAAGCTGCAAATCAGCAGAGGATTTACCCAGGGTTCACTGCTGGAATGGTGTATGCAAATTCACTGCACGTTTTTTTCCTGATGGCTAAAGTTTTCTCTGTGCAGGATACTTTGGTTCATATGATGGGAAACTAGAAATTCCAAGTTTTCAGCAAAGCTGCAGCTTTATATTGAAAGGGAACATGTTTGTTTCACCCTGTAGGCAGTACACCAGCTTAGAGAGCAAAGGTTGTTGGCTGATCCTTGTGTTGTACTGAAAACATGAATTCTGATATTTGTAGTGTTATGGCATCAGCTCAGCACAATTTCCATGACCCTCAAGGCAACCATTCTTCCTTGTATGCTGGAGAAACAAAGCTATTTGGAAAAATCCAATTCCTTCTAGAAGTGGCTAATGGCTGTTACTGTAATATTTTTAATAGTTTAGATATAGGAGCATGAGGATGAACAGGAAGCTCTTACTTGGCCTTTCCACTTACTTTGCAGGTGGGTACACCCGATTGCAAGGAGGACGCTGGAGTGACAGCAGAGCCCTCAGCTGCGTGGAGAGATTTGACACCTTCAGCCACTACTGGACCACAGTGTCCTCTCTGCACCAGGCCCGGAGCGGGCTGGGGGTGGCTGTGGTGGGAGGAATGGTCTATGCCATTGGAGGTAACAGCTGAAATAAGCTTTCATTCTTTCTTACATGAATGCTAGAAAACTCATGTATGGAGACTTTCAAAATTATTCTTCTTTTAAGTGGTTCTGAGAATAATACAATTTTTAGGTGTAATAACAAAGGAATTGGGGTTCCTTGATCCTCTGCTGTCACTGCTCTGTGAATGCCTGTTAGAGATCCTGTGCTGGCCAGTTGTTACTAAACTGCTCTCCCCTCATGGTGTATACTCACAGGTTACCAAATAGAAAAGTACAGATATACTCAGAGATGTTGGCTATTCTGTGGGCTTTGTGTACCACCACTAATGGAATTTCTTGTCTCACTTACAATCTAGCAGAAGCCCATAGCATAAAAGGCAGTAGTTTAGGATAAACCACTTGTGCACTGCCTGCCTGGAAAGGCTTGTTATGTCTGTTTGCACAAGGATGTGATGAGTAGCTCCACCAGCCCATCATGAAAGAATGCATATGAAGACTGTTTTTGTCACCACAGAGATCATTCTTTGGTCTTGAAAACCCAGTCAGTTGTGCTGAGGAGTAAAGCATGCAGCACTGTGGTTATTTACCTCTCTGATGTTTTCAGTAACATTTCAGGGAACTATTGATGAAAGTGGTTCCAAGTGATGATTCAGTTCTGGGTATAAATGAAACTTTTGCTATGTTGGCCATTTGGCCAAAAGATAAATCTTGTATTCAAATGTTGCCTGTTGTGGAATAAGTTGAAGAATGTTTCCATATCTACAGTGCAAAACATTGCATTTCCCCTGACTCTTCTTGCTTTTATTATGCAGGTGAGGACAACTCAATGATTTTTGATTGTACTGAATGTTATGATCCTGTTACTAAGCAATGGACAACTGTGGCTTCCATGAACCATCCCCGTTGTGCACTAGGAGTGTGCACATGCTATGGTGCTATCTATGCTTTGGGTAAGTTGTGGGGTTTTTCTAGGTGAAGTTAAAGATGTTAATTCTTAGAACTTGTAAATTGATTTGATCTTAAATATTACATCTTGGTGATACAAACTTGCAAACTTAAGTTTTGAAAAACAGCTGTGTCCATAAGTATTAACATATATACTAAATCTCTGTGGATTAGTTATTGTTTAGTTATAACTTATTTCCATTGTAAACTGTCTGCATGCTGATTTCAGAATTTGTCCTGGAACAGTCCACTGTATGTCTAAAAACGCAGTTAATACACAACTTTGTGCCATTCAAATCCTTCCTGTGTTTGCTGTGATTTGCAGGAGGCTGGATTGGAGCAGAGATTGGCAACACAATTGAAAGATTTGATCCTGAAGAGAATAGTTGGGATGTGGTGGGAAGCATGGCTAAGCCCCGTTACTGCTTTGGGTGTTGTGAAATGCAAGGTGAATATTGTTAAGTTTAGATCCCTAAATAGTTCCAACAGCCATTGGATTTTGAAACTTTATGTCTCAGTCATGAATTCTTACCTTTGTCTTGTACTGAGCTGTCAGTCACACTCTGAGGCACTTGTGCCTCGCTTGTTTGTTGGTCTAACACTCTTTTTTTAATTCTTCAGAATTCAAGGACTGTAAAACTCTCTCTTGTCGTCTGCCTTTTATCCCATGAAAAGTTTTTACATGGCTGCCAGTATGGTTATGCAGCTTGTCTTTTAGCAGTTGATTATTGTTTCTGATACTGCTTTTATTTATCTTCCATATTTGGGTTTGTGTGGTTTTCTTTGTGACAATCTGAAGACTTGTCACAGTTTATTTTAAGACAGACATGTCTAAATACTTGATCAATAAATGTGCTTACTAAGTATTTGATCCTGGCCATGTCAGCAGTTGCAACCTTCTGAATTACTTCCCCTGCACTTAATTAATCTTTGCTTTCCTCAGAGCTTCTAATGCTCAAGCCTCAAGCTGCCCATGCAAAAGCTTTATGTAGCCAAGGAGGATTTTTCTGTCATTCTTCAACCATCTTAATGTCAGGCTGAAACCTGTGTTGTGACACAAGTTGTATTCTGAAGCCTAAAAGAGGAGAAGCTCTGTTTCTGCAGGTTTGATTTATGTCATTGGTGGTATCAGCAGTGAAGGAGTAGAGCTGCGTTCTGTTGAAGTCTACGACCCCATCTCTAAACGCTGGTCTGAGCTTGCTCCAATGGGCACCCGAAGAGCCTATCTTGGTGTAGCTGCTCTCAACGATTGTATCTATGCTGTGGGAGGCTGGAATGAATCCCAGGATGCACTTGCTAGTGTAGAAAGATACTCTTTTGAAGAGGTATGACAGATTCCCTTCTTTTCATAAATGCAGATTGCATCCTCTTTGTGTAAGATGTTATAGAGGTATCCTGCTTCCTTTCTTTAAAAAGAAAAAGCTGGAAATTCCATTCCCTTTTCACTGTTGGCTGGGTATCTTGAGTGAAACAAAGCTTTGGTGATCTCAGGATCTGACATAAGTAGCTGTCATGGTTTAACTATTCACAGATACACTGTAGTTTGGTAAATACTTCTTAGGGTTAAGATGAGAGGATAGATTCCCCCTCTGCAATAGAAAGCTCAATAACCTGAATAGAGAGAAAAAACTCATTGTAAAGGTAAGAGTTACCCTTTATTGCAAAATTTGAGGATTATCTTCTGCATCAAAATGTAGTGATGTTTCAGCATGACTAGAAGATAAAAAATTCTCTAGACTGTTATTGCTCATGTTTTTACGATGCTCTTTGGAAGAGTAGCTGCTCTTAAAAGCAGAACATAATCCCATGTGCCATCTGTTTTGCTTTTCAAATTGAATCTAGTTTTCCTGTTTCCCCCACCTCAAATTGTACCATGCTCTATTTTAGAGACTGACTGCATCTTGCAGTGACTGAAGGTGTTGTGTGCAGACCGTATGGGACCTGCTCTTTAGAGATTAACACAATTTGGACCCCTTGTGAGAGTGTTGTCATTCCTGTCTTGTTAATCCTCTGGATACTGTACACGTATCACATATAAACCTGTGAAGTGTATACATAGTATTTTTTGTATATGTTTCAGTCTTTAAACTCTAAAAGTTACTGTATCAGAATCAGGGCATGCCCTAAAGCTAATTTTTGATCTTTCACCTTTTTGTTAGGAAAAGTGGGTTGAAGTTGCATCGATGAAGATCCCAAGAGCTGGTGTCTGTGTTGTGGCTGTGAATGGACTTCTCTATGCCTCAGGAGGCCGAGCTCCCAGTCCTGATTTTGCTGCTCCAGTAACCTCTGACTCTGTTGAAGTTTATAACCCTCACATGGACAGCTGGACTGAAATTGCCAACATGATCACCAGCCGCTGCGAAGGAGGCGTAGCTGTGCTGTAAAACACAAAGAAAAAAAGCTCATTCAAGGAATGAGTAAATTATGTTTCCTCAGATTTCCTGTCTCATTGGCAAGAAACCTCTTTTAACACAGGAGCTTCAGTGGAATTAGATCAGAGGGATTTTCCTGAGCAAAAGAAAAAGCCCTTCAAAGTAAATTGGCTTATCCAGTGTCTGTCTCAGGAAGTATTCTGTTAAGAGTAGGAATGCCTCTCATAACTGGATTAAGCTCACTGAAATAAATGGTGAATTTGCCCTGTAAAAATCTGAAGAAATAATTCAAATGCATTAGAGACATTAATCAGGTTGTTACTGAGCTGGTTCTTTAGCCAGACTTGCAGTCTGGAAGTGAGTTACTGTCAACAGCAAGGAGTTACCTCTGGGTAAGATCAGATGGGCGATTTGGATGGCATTAGTTCTTTTTCTGGCAGAAAACAAGGAAGAGAAGATAACAGAGAGAAAAGACTTGGTGCCTGTACTTAGGACCTTGATGCATTTAAGCCTCTTTTCTTTTGCTGGACATGATGGGCATTAGATATGAATTGGATCTTTACTTTCTGGCCACTCCACAAATTTGAATGGTGAGTGGATGAGAATTTCCTATTCTGGAAGGCTGTCCTCACAGTTCTAATAATGCTGTTCCCCTTCAGTGCTGGCTTTTCTTCTGTGGTGTCAGTGACGCCAGTAGAGCTCCTTTTTGTGTAAGTTCTGGTGAATTTTAAATGCAAATGCTATTCTTTAGATTGCCTGTTCTATTTAGGACTGCTCTTAGCATAAAAACACAGGGAAAGGCTTTTGCCCCCATTTTTTTTCCCCCAGAGTCAAAAATGTTTTTACCCTGTGTGATACATGCTGAGACTTGGCACTGAATACTTGCTGTTCTACAAGGCACATTCCTTCACCTTCACTACATCTCATATCCTGCCTCATACAAATTTGAGCCAATGGAGCTTTTTGTGAATTAGCTTCATTTAGCATTAAAGTGATGATATCAGTGTGCCCTTAAAGAGTTTGTATTTAGTTTGGATACACTTAGTAAAAGAGTACTACAAAGAGTTCGGAGTTATTTCTAGATTCATTTAATTAACGTATTTGAAGTTGCTTTTTGCACTCTGTGGCTGTATTTTCTGCACAGCTGTGAATAATTTGGATGGAATCTGAAGTGAGGCTGCTTGAATTTTGATAGACAGTGTTATTCTGGAACACAAAACCACAACTGGAATGTCACAAAACAGGAAGCCTGGTGCTGTGTAGACAAAGGAGCTGTTTAGGTCAATATCCCCTGTGTGAAATGAACAAATTAATACATGAATAAATCCTCCAAGGTGAATACCTTAATAATCTAGGTACTAAACTAACATAGGATTGGGCTAAAACACACTAGATGATGGAGAGTTTCTCTGATTGTCCCATAATCTTGTGTGTGCTTTTACTTCAAAGAATTTCTTAAGTGTCTGAATTAATGGTTTGATTTTTTTCAATTATAAGCTTGTTTAAACTGTTTTTCATAATAAAATGCGTTTTCAGAACTGACTGGAATGCTCTTGAATAGGTTGTTTTCATAACTTACTAAGCTATATTACTGCCACTTTCATATAATAGGCCATTTTTTTTCTTTTTATTGGAAATCATATTTCCCAGTAGAACACTAGGGAAAGATTGGTTATAAATTGTGACTGAGTGGTAGAGGTAACATGCTTCTGCAGTAAAACACTCATGAATTTCTCTTCTCAGTGTAAAATCACTCAGACTTCTTGGGAGTCTGACTGTCTTGCCAGCTCTATTCAGGCCTCTGTGGGACAAAATTAGAGGTAATATTTCTTAGTCTTTCTTCTTAATATTTCAGGATCCCTCTTGGAACCATTGGAGAAACACTACCTTAGCTGTATTTTATTAGTTTAGGAACTACAGGTTTATTTCTTATCCCTACCTGTAAACTTCCTGGTTTAATGGAACTTGAGGGAGTCTGCAGTTGTCTGAAGTTACTTCTTCAGGTTTTGTAACTGATTCTGTCAAGTTTCATTCAAACTTCAAAGTGGTTGATTATGGTCTCTGATCCTCAGCACCTCTTTTACCCAATCAAGACAAAGACAGGACTCTTCTCTGGACCCATCTTAAAAGATGCCATGTCTAAGTAAGAAGAAATAGAAAAACCATTTTCATTCACAAACTCAATTTTATTTCCTTTATGTTCAGGAAGCTCTGAAGTATATTTTTTAGTAGGGTACTTTCATAGTTCAGCATAGAGCAATTAATACCCATGATTGCTTTATATGTTGTTTAACATACAAATGTTAACAGATTGCAAAAGGGAGAGGCTGATGTACAGAGCTGCTGGTTCAACATCATACAAGATGGTTCCATCTCCAGGACTGGCAGGTTTTTTAAACATCTGTTCTTTGCAGAATGAACAGGTAACAAATTTTAAGGGACAATATGTGCTTTATTTGGTGTAGAACATCAATGAAGAGTAGTGCTTTAATAGAACTATGAGGATTATCTGTTCCTAAGATCACGTGTAGATATCATTCTTCCTGCATCTTACATTGTACTTAACATACTTCTGATAAAATGCTTGTGAGAAATATGCCCACATCCCATTTCATAGGTTTCTTGAGGTAGCTGATACAAAAAAGAAAATCCATGTGACTTAGGTTGTATCTTCCACTGTTCCGCTAAATGATGTGCTAGGAAGAATTGAGTACAGAGAACATATGCTTCTGCAGTGGTTTCAGTAACAGACCCATCAGGGAGGGTTTGCAGGCTACAAGTCCATTGGTACCTGTCCGAATATATGGATTCTAGGGAGAGGGAACACAGAAGCTACTTTCAGTCCCATTATCTGATCCCTTAGTGCCAGCACTTGAGTTCTTGTGTCATAGCATAAGTTAACAGTCCTTCAATTTAGTAGTATGGCAGATCTTTATGGCTGTGTCATATGCAGCTTCCTTTGCCAGGCAGCCCTAAATCCAAACAAAACCTAGGAACAGGTGGCCCAAATAGGCTTTTTAATTTCAGTAAGCCTGAGCAGGAATTTGACTTTCCATTTCCTGTGGCACCTTGTCAGCAATACAAAGTTCCCCCTTCAGCTTTTCTCCACTCCAGCACAATAGCTGAATGACACATTTCAGGTGAATGCTGACCTTGGCTTGCCACTGAAAACAAACCTCACCTGTCCTTCCTTACCTGACCCTGCACTGAGAATTTCCTCACACAGCATCCCTGGAAGTGTCCAGGCTGGATGGGGCTTTAAGCAACCTGATCTAGTGGAAGGTGTCCCTGTATAGAGCAGGAGATTGGAATAAGACGATCTTTAAGGCCCCATCCAACCCAAACCACTCTGTGATCTTCAGCACCTTCTCTGAAAATCGGAGTGAAATCAGAGTCGTGTCCCACAATGCAGCAACTGAGTAGAATGTGCTTTTGCTTAATTCTCTGCTACTCCTTTAAATACCAAAGTAGAACTGCTTTCACCTTGTTATGTTGTTTTCCCCACCTCAAAACATGATCACACATTACAGTCAAAACAGATGCTTTCATAGTTCAGCACAGAGCAATTCATACCCATGTAATTTTGAATCTGCATTCTAAATTCCTAAAGCAGCACATCTCATTCAGGAGTGATTCTTTGTTCTACAGAAAAGGACAGATTCAAGTTGCCTGGGAAGTAATTGCTATTCACAATCCTCTCCTCCTGAACTAGCTTCAAAATCAGCTGGAAAATCACTTTGCTTCAAGAATAAGAATCTTGATCCCTGCCATCATACAACTTCTAAGCACAAACCAGTCTTTACTTCTCCTGGAACTCCATACAAGTACCTTATTGGCAGATAATAGCTTTTCCTTATTGATTTATTTATTTGTGTTCTGCCATATTTTTCTGTCATCACTTTGCTCCCCTTCTAAGAAAGCTTTCAGTGCTACAGTAGCCAACAGGGATAATATCATCACCATTGTTCCCACCACCCTCAGTACTTTAAACCACCTGGGGTAAGTCGGAAGAAGGGAAATGTCATAATGCAGTGCTATCCCTAAGGCCAGAATGAGCATTACTGCTCCCTGAGTGACATCTTTGAAAAGCAAGGCTTGGCAGGCAAGCAGAGGAGGAACTGTGCCGTTAGCCATGTTCAGCCAGTCTGGTTTAGCTGGGCTGTTTTCTGGGAGAGCAAACCCCCACCTCATTCCCCCCAGGAATGACGCTGTTACAGCACCGTAGGCAACCTGAGCAAAGGCCAGCTGAGGGCAGTAGGTGCCCTGCATGGCCATGGCCAGTGGCACGGCCACAAATGGAATCAGCCCCCCAAGGCTTAAGTAAAGGACTGGCTTGGGACAATCCTTCAGTGATTCCAGGCTTTTATGTGATTCTGCCTCAGATTCTGCAGGGGTTTTCTTCTTGAAGACAGGAAGAGAGGTGTGAAAAGCCTGGAGCTGGGTTGTGTAAACTGATGCTGGTTTGAGGCTCTGAGATGTTGAGAGAGGACGTGCATCTCTCTGCAGCCGGAGGGCCAAGGACGACCAAGATGTCTTGTTCTTCCCACAGAGCAGCAGGCTGGGACCAGTTAACTTCTGCAGCTGCAAGCACAAAACTTGTTCTGAACACTGCACAGTGTAGGCTTACAAATCTGCAAGTACCTAAACACCTACTGACTATTGTACCAAGTGCTTTTCCAGGTCAAGTGACACTACAGCTGTCCTTGCTTTTGAATTTCAAGTGGTTTTAACCGAACTAATGAAAGGACCCAATGCAGCTGATGAAGAGTAACTGGGCTCTCCAGAGTGCACAAGCAAAGCTTACCCACCTATCCTTCCCCACACACATGCATTCTCTAGGCACTTTTAAGATCTATCAGTCCTTTTCAGAGTAACATATAAAATAGTTTCATAAAGAAGTAGGATAAGGTCACCCATGAAATCAGCTACTGTCCCCCCCTACTCCATCAAGCAATGATAGGAAGAAAAGATTTTGAGACAATAAAATTTGATTTTGTAAAAGAAATAGCTTTGCCTGAAAGTGCTGTAGAAACGATGAACTATTCCAGAAAAGCTGAGTGATAAACCCCAACCTGAAAGCCACCTTTTTTTTTCAAAGCTGCAGTCCTATAGTTTTCTATTTTCCTTTTAAATAAAATCAGAAAAAAAAAAAAAAAAAAAAAAAAAAGAAAAAAAAGAAAAAAAAAAAAAGCCGTTAGTAACTTACTTTGAATGGTGTGTTGAGGCAGCATCGTTGTATGAGAGAAAACATATTTGTTTTGTCAATGCCTTAAAATAGAAAAAAATCAGGAGAAGGTCTGAAACCGATGAATCACTGAGTTGGTCGGATGCTAAAAATTCAGTCACAATCTACGTTTATCAAATATAGGAGTCTTACAAGTTTATATAAAGAGATATACATATATATATTGCACATATATTCTATCAGTAATTGCCCAATGCAGAATACTTAGTTTCAAGCAGCTTTATGAACCGAAATTCTAAAGCTGTATTAACTGTTGCAATAGCAATTTCTAGTTAAAGAACTGAGTATCAGGGAACAGGTGACGGCTTCCCGTTCACGGACCATCTCCTCTTAAGGGATAAATGGCTGCACAAAGCTTATAAAGGAGCAAGTCCTCATACGGGGAAAAGGAGATCATTAATAAAAACGGAGTGGAAAAGCCATCCCATCCAAGGTGCAGATAAGCTCCCTGCCGGGGTACGACACTCACCGGGGAAAGGTGGGCAGCTCGCCCTGGATTTGAGTCCGCAGTTCCCGGTCCTGCTGTGCCGGGAGAAAGAGGCAGGGCCGCACAGCCAAACTCCCCTTTGGAGGGCGAAGGGAGCGGAGAATATATGAGTATTCCAGAGGGAGGAGGGGCCGCTCTGCCCCGGGGACCGGGCAAGACTCACCGGGTGCCTCGAACCGGCCCGCTGTGGCGGCTTCCGGTGCCACCATAAGCGCTCCGACGGCGCCCGGTGCTTAGCGCTATCGGTCCGGGCGGTAATCAGCGCGGCCCATCGTGTTCCGCCGGGACGGGGAAGGGCCTACCGAGAGGATACCGGGGTCAGTAGCACCGGTCACTCTCAGCCCGAGGGCCGCCGTCGGTCTGGCAGAGGAGCGACACGTTCCGCTCCTGCCCGTGGGACAGCACCTGTCCTAGGGAGGAGTGCGGCCATTCCTGCTTTCTGTCTTCCGGCATCGCAAGCCTTTCACAGACGGACTACAAGTCCCAACATGCCCTGCGGCGAACTGCCCGCCTATCTGCACGGCGGACATGGCAAGTAGTCTACTGGGACGCGTAGGCTGCGGCTGCTTCCGCCAGGCGGTGACGAGGCCGGTGCGAGCCACAGCCTCTGATTGGCGGGGCGGGAGGCGCGGGGGCCGGGGCGGGGGCAGAGAAGGGGAGCTGGGGGGCGTATCCCTTCCGCGTGCTCGGCCCCGCCCCGCGCTCGCGCGGGCCCCGCCCCCTCCGGCCCCCGGCCGGGCAGGGCTGGGCGGCCATTTTGGGCAGAGCTTTGTTATGGTTGTGGGGCCGCCGGAGCCGCGCCAGGGCCCGCCCGGTGAGTGCGGCCCCCGCGCCGCCCCCGCCGCGCCCCCCGCGCCCCCCGCGCCTTCACCCGGCCCCTGCCGCCCCCAGGCCCGCCCCACCGCTCCCCGCGGCACCGCGGGCTCGCTGCGGCCCGGGAGCGGCCTCCCGCCAGGCCGGACCCCCCTCCCCCCCCCCCCGGCGCTCGGTCCCGCGGCCGCGGCGGCTCCATGGGGGGGCAGCGCGAGGTCCCCGCGGGCAGGGCCGGGTCGGGGTGGGCGGCGGGGAGCGGGGTTCTGCGGTTTATTGTTTCCTGTTCAGCCGGGAAGTTCGTAGCGCTGACACTGCTGGAGCTGAGCTCCTGTCATGGGGCCGTCCGTGAGCGGGGCGGGAGGGGCGGGCCGGGGCGGCGGGTGAGTCCCGGAGGTCGGGCAGGGGCGAGCCCGCTGTAGGCTGGAAGCGAAAGCGGCGGCCCGGCCGTTTCCCTTGGGCTCCTCCCGGGCCGCGCTTCCCGGCTGCCCCCGGCGGGAAGGGGCGGTCGGCGCCCGGCAGTGACACGTGTGCTGCGGGCATCCGGGGCTCGGCTCGCTCTGCCCGCTGCCAGCGGGGCTGGGAAACTTGTCAGGTGCTGCTCGGTGTCTGCTCGTAGGGAAACAGCGCCCGGCCCGAGCGTGAGGCGGCTCTTTCCGCTGTGAAAGTTATTTCCGTGTGTCCGGTATGTTTTATGTCCCCTTGGCCTAGGATCTTGTGTGGTTTAAGTTAAAGGGCTGGGGCTGGACTTGATCAGAACGCGCCTAGCGTTTCAAATATCCGTTTAAGACTTTAAATTCAGTTCAGTTTAGTAGCGAGCAGTTTTGGAACGATTTTAGAGCAGTCAGTGGGTGTCTGCACAAGTTATGAGTTTTTAAACAGCTTTAGAGGAACAGTAGCTATTTAAATTCTTACAAGTAATGGTGGAATTGTTTAAGAGTGTTGCTTAAAAATCTTTTTATATTAACATGAACCAGGTAGGTCAGCCTGCCTTTCCCCGCCCCCGAGCTGTGAGTGACACAAGTGTTAGTAATGTTGATAATATTCTGAAGCGTTGCAAGTGCCTGAGCAAAGTGTGGAAATAGCAAAGAGGGGGAATGGAGATAACAGCTGAGATAATTGGAGCGCCATCAAAGCTGGGTTTGCTGTAGAGTTGACATTGCTTCTATAAAAATGTTAGGTGGTTATGAAAAAAGCTTATGCAAATGTTACTTCATGAATGAATATGGCTGGTATTTCAGTGAAAGGTTCCTCGTGCTTATCCATTTGGAGACCGGTATTTCAAACTTCCACTTTCTAACTCAGGAAGGAAACAGGTGTAGAGCAGTGGTAGGAACAAATAAAATTCCCATATTTAAGAGGAGCAGATTTTCCTCTTGCACTCGTTGACATCATTTCTGGAGGAAAGTCCCTTTAAGAAGAACTTAGTAAAAGTTTTGTATTTACAATAGAAAGGCTTCAGGTGATACTTCCTTATGCTTCTGGGTTTTTTTACAGCTATTTGTAGGGAAGTGCAGCAGCCCTCTGCATTTTATATTCATCTGGTTTATGGCCTTAATCCTATATGACACAGAAGTTTCCATTGCAGATATCATACGAGGACCTAAAGTGAAAATATGCAGGGAACAGATGGCATTTCAAAAAAACGCAAATCCTGTTTTTTCTGGAGTGTCTCAGAAATATGAGGAGCAGAAGGCAGATGTGAAATACAACAAATCAAATAGAAGTGCATACTTTCCGAATGTTAGGGAAAAATCTTTACTTTGAGAATATTTACAGGGTATGGTCACCTTGTCTCACATATGTGACTGCTGCATGGCATTACTGAATCTTGACATTCCTGTTTTAAATTAGGAAATTAAGTCACTACAGGAAAAATAGTATTAATTAGTATTTCCATGAAATGGAAACAGTATTTCAGGAGTTGTGGCATCCTTATTTTCATACAGAAAAGTGCTGTGGTTAGATCTGTGAATTTCTTCAGGAGTGTGGGGTGTCAGATAATGTAGTTCTTGCCTTTACAGAGTGAAGAAAAACTATTGGCTCAGGAGTTAAAGTTACTTTTTTTTTTTTTTTTCCCAGTGTTACAAGTTGTTTGAAGTTAGTTGTGTAACTGCTGAATTGACTTAGCTGTGAAGTGTACTCCAGGGTGTGCTTTGTTTATTTGTCTGTACGAAGAGATTTGGAAAAGGGCTGACTCTGTTCAGCAGAGCTGAAGCTTGAAAGTACCTCTCTCCTGTTGAGTGCTGGCTGTGCTTGCATGGACAGCTTTTCCTTACAGCTCCATAGAAACCAGGGGTGACTGTTGCTCTAGCTTATCCTGGGGCAGGTCATACTTACTGGATTTTGCAGTTGATAAGATAGTGTGTGTACCAGGAAGTTTGTCTGGAATTTTAAAGTTTTATGTTAATTTATTTGTAGAGGCAGGAGTGGTTTAGTTTTGGTTCTGCAAACTCAGCAATGTAAGTGGACATTTTACTGTCACTTACGTAGTGACCAGGATGCCAACTAAATCATGTGTGGCTTTTGTTTCAGCAAGAGAAATTGAAGTCCATGTTCTCTTTGCTTGTCAGATTTGATGAAAAGCAGTGAAGTTGGCAAAAATGTGGTCCTGCTCAGAATACTTCATGAAAGGGTGTTGTTTAACTTGTGTGCTGTAACTTTATATGTTCCTATGAAAATACGCCAAACTTTAATGAGTTACTGTATGGTCAGAAGATAAATTTATGGTTTTGGGAGTGGACTTAGGTAGAGAGTGATAGTGGCTAAGTGTCCACTGCCCTATACATGTATGTGTAAACACTGTGCAGACCTAAAAGTTCTAGGTCAGACAGGGCTGTGAGCGTGACAGTAAGCAGGCAGGGAAGCAGTCTGGCTTAATTGATCATACATATTAGTGATCAGGTTGTATCATTCCAAACTGGAAATTCTTGATTAAAGTGTGCAACTCCTTCTCTAGCTGCTCTTCAAAAGTCAGGAGAAGAATTTTCACATTTTATGCTACTAAGACCTTTCTATAATTAAACAGCAAACAGTTTTGCAAAGTGTTGGTGTATGCAGTTCTATAATATGACTAATCTGAAATAGTTGCACTTCCAAGGTCTGGCTTAACAAAAATGCTTTGAACCAGTGCAGCCAAACATAACTGAGGTTTTTTGCAATAAATGATGCTCAGAAAGAAATATTTTGCAGCATGTGACCTTGTGCCTCAGGGACTGTTGTACATTAGGGAGTTCACTGGGAGCAACTGAAGTCTAGGACTTACAGACATTCTAGCAAAAATGCCAGTGTTGATTTGTTTTCTCCTTGAATCTTGTGATCATTTCCAGTTCAGTGTTTTGCATAGTTTTGTCCTCCACACAGGGAGGAGGATCACAGCTCTGTGGTGTGGTGTTAGTGGCTCTTGATAAGAAAGTATGTGTATAATGTTGTCTAAATGTCCCTGGTTTTAAGAATCCCCTTTTTTCAATACAAGAAGAAATTAGAAATTTTAATTCTAGTTTTATATTTGCTGTCTCTTCTAGGTTCTGGATATCTGTGTGACCCCCTCCCCATAGCGTAGTTGCAACATAGAGAGTATGTGGCTCTGAATGACACTCTCTTGGAATTTTTTGATCTTCAGTTTGTGATGAACAATTAACTTGTAAATAAAGGACTGACTCTGCCAGGGAGGTATATGGTAATATTCTGGGCACAGAAATTACTGGTATTCACAAAGTTGCTGGTGAGGGTGTATGGTTAAGATTACAACAGGTCTCCAGCCTTTCAGCAGAGAGGAGTGTTTTGCCATTGTGTTACAATGTGTCATCCATCATCAAGGGATTAATCAGAACTCACGTGAGATGATCTGAAAGACCTTTGATGTTAATCTTAAAGAAACTCAGCAAGGATCTCTCATCCTGAAAATATTGAATGTGTTACAATCTTGACTGTTACTTTGGGAAACCTGTCTTTTCTCTACTTTGAACTCCAGTTAAAAGTAGAGAAATGGGTTAATGATAACTTCAGTGGCTTCAGGTTGACTGGGCCTTCTGGAATGTATCCTCTAATATTTAGAGAGCTGAGAGCCTGTGGGGGTGGGAAAAGTTCTAGAATGCTGAAGAGTTGAAGAGCATTTTCCCTCCTAACATCTAGAAAAAAGGCAAGACTTGGGTATGTCCAAGGGAAGAGTGTTCACATCAGGGAGCCTGTCCTGTGTCATGTACTTTTTGGTGGTTTCACTTCCCTATATTGCAGTAATGTTCTTACTGAACACACAAATAATGTGATCTTGACAAATTCAATAAATGGTCTGAAAACAATAGCTTTGGATTCAGCCATTTTGGTGTAGATGGGTTCAAATTACTGTGTTTTGGTATATTGCCTACACAGACAAGTAGCAGCTGGCAGGGCAGCAGTTCTGTGGGGGAGTATCCTGGGGGTTGTAATGGTTCCTAAATTATCATGAGTCAGCATCATCACTGTCATGAAAATTCACTTGTCATACTGGAACATATAGAAGCATTTTAAATAAGGCAATGAAGCAGTTTATCCATTCTGCTGAGGAGTGGTAGGTCTTCAGCAGGAACTATCTGGTTCAGTTTGGGGTAATGTGATACTTGGGAAAGTTACGGCTGTGTAACAAGATCTGTAAAGAAAATAACAAAGTCTGTGAAAGATGGAAACCATAATCAAGGATTGGGAAAAAATTGATTGGTTATCTCTGCAATGTTTTTATGCATCATGTTTCATCAGACATAAGCAGGTGATACATAAAACAGCTTTAGAAAGTTACCTGCAGGTATAACTGGGAGGCAGCTCTGACATCCTGTGAGCTGTCACTCTTGGTAGGTGGGTCACGTCAGATTTTTCATCATTGATGCTTTGAACTTGAAAGCTTGATCTTTGTCAGTAAAATTTGACTGGTTGAGGGTGAGTTGTTCGGTTGTTTTTGGCTTTTTTTTTAAAGCATGGCTATATTTGATCCCAGATTATGGTAGTAGATCCTTTTCCTGCTGCCAAACAGTGCTGGGATACAAGGGTGGTCTGTGAGACTTCCCCAGGAAAAAAAAAAAAAAAACACCTGCTAAAGTTGCCTTTCAGTCAGGGAATACTGAAGTGTTAGTCTAAGGAAAATATTTCTTAAAAGGTACCTGCAAGGAGAGTTTAGTCAGGTTTCCACATCCATCATCAATAAAACAAGTAGTTATGAGTTGAAATTGCAGCAGAATTGGTTCGGGTGAGGCGTTAGATGCAGGGACAGGCTTTCAAGCCATACACATAACCAAAACAGATTGTAGAGATACACTGGAGAATGCTGGTGTGCTAATCTGGTTTCATTTACAGCTTCCCAAAAAATACTCCAGTGGACGTATGTATAGCTGCATAATGAATTCCAGTCTGCTGATAACAAACTCATTTTTCTGATACTTCGTGTGACATTTTAGGATTAATTTTTGGACCTCTGCAGGCTGAAGATTACTGTACAAATTGGTGAAGGAGGGAGCATTGCTTAGTTGACTTTTAAAGACATCTAATGGAAGAGGGTAGAGTTAAATTCTTTTAAATCTCTGGAAAAGGTGCTTAACTGTGCAATGTATGAAGATTTTTTTTTTTTCTCACACAGATGTTTTGCTTTTATTCCATAATTTATTGTAGGACACTAGGATAGAAGAATAGATAGAAGACAGAGTACTAGGATAAAAGAATAGATAGAAGACAGAGTTTTAGTCTTGGCCTGCACAGATTACCTGGAGAAGAACAGCACAATAATTCTCCTCAAGGTCTAAAGACAAAGCCCAAACCAGCTGGATAACATTTTGTCCAAACTCCTTGCTTTATTTTAACTCTGTTTCATGGACTAGATCACAGAGAGAACTCCAGGAAAACACTGTGAACATGCAAAGAGGATATATGTCCCAGCTGCAGCAAATCATTAGATCAGAGGACTAGAGATCACTTTTTTTTTTTTTTTTTTTTTTTTTTTTTTAAATAAGAGATCAAATTACTGGAATATATATTATGTTTGCAATTTATTTTATATGTATAAGACTTGTTTTAAATTGAATTGTGTTCAGTGACTTTTCTGCATTGATGTTTTTTATTACTTTCTTAATCAGAAAGTGTTGAAAATGTTAAACCAATGAAATGAAAACCATTGCAGACAATGTAAACTTGACAAACTGTAATGCAGGTGTTGTACATATGCTGAAAAGTGCTGAGTGAACATGTCTTTGTCATGTCCTAGTTACAGACAAATAAATGTGGAGTTTGATCATATTGTCCTGGTCTTGATGTAAAAGGATTTGGAAATAATCCAGATACAGGGCGAGGCAGAGGTATGAGCTGTCCCTCAGTCTTGGCAGGTTGTCTTTAGGGGAAGTACCTATAACTGGAGTGCACCTCCCTTCCCAGTTTGTAGTACTGGTCTTGTAGGACCTAGGCAATGGTATCAAGGGGAAGAATTACTCCAGCACTGGTTAGGAGAATGGTCTCTTATTTCTCATTGTCCTCTGTTTTGTTGACTTTCAATTCTCCTTCCTCTTTGCAAATGACATGCCTTCCACTTGCTTATCCTTCATCTGGAATGCAGATCTGTACTTCCCTCTACTTGATTTGTAGTCTCCCTTGCCTTGACACAAATATTTCATAAATAGTCTGGTTGCATTTGAGGCTGTTTTCCAAAGGAAATGTGTTTTTCTCCACTCCAAACAGAATATATTTAAATGTAAATGTGCTATAGTAGCTATAATAACCCTCGAAAAATAGTGGTTTATAAAATACCCTTCATGGGAAATACCCATCCCTTTTTTTATTTTAAGGTACTGGAGAACTACTTATTTAACTTTTGCTTAGGCACTCTTCACGTTTCTGGAAGACAGGTAGGCAGGAGGTATGTAGCATACAGTGGGGATAAGGCAGTAATTACATATTTGCAATTCTTTCCTGATGATGGAGAGCGTTATCCTGGTGTGTGCTACTGTGCAGTAGAAGTGACTTTGTTCCTTAAGGCTTTGGGCAGACTGCACAGATGGGCTCTTCACTGCCCTTTCACTCATTCTGTCAGGAGGGTTTGGGGATGAGAGTGGTACCTTGAAGGCATCTGTGACAAGGTGCTGTGCTGTGTAAGCTGGGCAGAACAGAGCCTTATCTTGACTTACTTGCAAAACGTCTGTAGATCAAAGTGCAGTACAAAATAGATGTTTGATTTTATTCCTTAAAGAGCTAAAAAGACCTTTGGATTTGATTAAAATAGCAGAATACCTTCTCCAGATTTAAAATACCTTATTTAATATAATGCTAAAGCTGTTTGAAAGTTCAGAGTAATGTTCACATTTAAAGCCTAATACTATTTAAAGTACATTTCTTTGGTTTGTATCTGTAGTGTCAATAGATGAACTTGTTTAAGAGAGATGTACAATCCCTGAAACCCTACTCTCTACAGCAGGGTAGAGCAGTAAACTGGTTTTAATATTTCAGGTAAATACCATGGTTCTCTAACATAAACAGTACTAAAGACAGTTAAAGGGGCATTGGAAGGAAGTGGAATCTTAACAGGCACAGGAGGCATAAGGGATGACAGCATTGCCAGTGGCTGCACTGTATGAAACACCCAGGAGTAATTGATGGTAGGCATAATATCTGGAAAGCCTGTGCTCTCCTAATTTGTGCTTATGAGAAGTTGAGCCTTTTAGATTTTACATGTTTTAAATGGCTTTATCTTGGTATTCTTGCTGCTTTGGGGAGTAAACCCACGAAAACCCTGTGGAAGGGTTCATTTTTGATGTATCACACTTGCTGGCTGAGGTCCAGAGACTTATCATCTTACACAGGCTTCTGTACAGGTTCCACAGATGCTGCCTTTTCCAAAATGTGCTTTGGGCTTTTGCATTACGTACTTCCAACGACAAGTTTTCTGGCTTTTGTGTGGTAACCTTGCTTGCAGAAACTTGGATCAACAGAAGCTTGAAGGGCAGGTATTCAATCAATAGCATTTCTAAAGGTGGTATTTTTGTTAGTGGTGTTTTCTTGTTTGACAGTCCTAGAAGTCACTTTTCTTTGTTACTTGGTTGTAACTCTTGTATGCTGCCAATAATTTAATTGCTGTCAATAAGGAAAAAAATCATCTCCTTAACCCCTGCCCTGTAGATCTCAGTATGTATTCATGAGGCCAGACTGCTAAGGCTTTCTCAGTATGTGGTTTTGTGGGGGTATTTGTTTGTCCAGGAGAATTGAAGGAGGTAAGACTGGGTCAGCATGACCTTGGAGAAGTGGAAAGTAAGCATGTGGAAGGACAGGTTGTTTGTGAAGCAGAGCTGTGTGAGATATCAGTGGAAGGACTGACAGTAGACAAAAGGGGGTTAGGACATATATATGTCTGTATGGCCCTTTCTTATTTTCAGTTCATTTTGGTTTGTCATCTGATTTGCATAAATGGCCAGGTATGTAACCATTGGTATGATTTTCCCCCACCCCTAGCCTGTTACTCTGCAAGAACTTTTGTATGGCCAAGCTTCTGGCATGCTTTCATCTTGAAATACAGATTTATATAGCAGTGTTCTGTCTAGAATACAAAACAGTTTTGATGACTCTGCAAGATATATTCATTTGCTTTTAGCTTGAAAAACAAGGTGTTATCTCTCAGTAATAGCTGCTTTTCACTAAAACATTTAATATCTGTATCTGGGAAGATTTTAGTTTAGTACATGATGAACATTTTAATCCATCATTTAGTGTTCTAAAATGGACTCATATTTCTGTAATTCTAGAAAACCTGTTATGAGTGATGCTCTGCATTTTTAGATACTAGATTTTTTTCAGAAGCCAGATACCATTTAGACAATGGGGTTTTTTTGCAGTATTTTTAATCAATAGGGCTTTCCTTTACATTTGTGCGGCCATTTTGGAGGGCTGGCTGTGGGATTTAATGGGAAAAAACAAGTAGAGATGGCATATCTGGGATATAGTCCTTCTGGTTCCTGATACCTCAGGTGTGTGAGCTCTACCAGTTGTACGTGCCATTCAGGAACATCTGCATTTGTCCTCTCCAAAGGGAGCTGGTTTTCAGTGCAGACAGGGTGAAGGTGTGTCTAGACAATTGTTTTAATGGAAGTGAAGGCAAAGGGAAAGTAAGTTTGTTTTGTAGATGCTTTATGTAGGTGAACTGGAAATGAATGATCTCAACTTGTGAAGATGTGGCTCACCAGTTGTTATGACAACTGTTGAGGGAGTTATGCTGCACTTGTGTCTTTTACAGTGAGGCCTCATAATGCATGCTGGATTGAAGCAGGATTTGTAATTATGTCACAAGTGGGATTCACTAGTACAAATTGCCCAGACAAGTTGTGGATGCCCCATCACTGGAAGTGAGCAACCTGGTCAAGTGGAAGGTATCTTTTCCTGTGGCAGGGGGGCTGTAACTAGATGCTCTTTAAGTCTGTGTGCCCAAATATGATTATCTTAAAATGTCAATGACAGTAAGACCAAGCCATGCTCTTGTTTGTTTGTTTGTTTTCTAGCAAACAGAATAGTGACATTTCATATGAGGCTTTTTGATAACCTTAAGGAAATCAGTAGCATGCTTTTGACTTTTCCTCATTTGGACCCCAGGCTGTGGCTCCCTATTTCTGTAAATGTATTGGGTCAATTGGAGGTTATTAGAAAGAGGTATTTCAGTGAATGTATATTGTATTAACTCCTTATCATAAGTAACATACACCATTCAGTGACACTACTCCAAAAAGTAGCAAAGTGGAAAGTGATCTGTTTCAAATGTTTGGGCATATCTGTTTGATTAAATAACTTTAAAAGAGCTTCACAGAAAGAAAACTGATGAGGGAAGTAAATTCTGTTCTGCTTTCTGCATCCATTAAATTGTTCACTAATGCTTCTGAATGCTTTTGCAACCCAGCTGACATCTGATCTTTAGGAATATTACTGAAATCCCCATTGGCTTGGCTGGTTAGAAAAACAAATCTTTACTTCTTTAAAGTAAACATGTTTTATTTAGAGTAATAGATAGAAATGCAGTGAACTGAAATTGTGGCAGGGGTAGGTGTTGTCCTTATGACCTTTTACAGCTGCTATTAACTGGATTGATAAATGTGTAATGAAGGGTAAAAGTTTACTTTTATGCCAGTTTTATGCTAGAGGCTCCACATCTTTGTGATTTGCTGTTGCAGGAAAGTAGAAACTGAATTAGAGGCTGTTTATAGGAATCTTGGTAGACAGCAGTGCTGAAGGGACTTGGGGATGTTTGCAGGGTACAGTGAAGCAGAAAAAGCACCCAGTAAAATGTGTCCATTTCAGAAGTGTGCACTGCAGTACGTAATGTGGACAAAGGTTGGAAGCCCTAGTTCCAGGTATTCCCAGAGGTGCTGGAACAGCATGTCATGGCACAGCAGGCAGTCTGGAACTCAGGGGAGACTGCTTCCTGTTGCTTTTTACAGCCTTGTAGGCAAGGCAGGAGATGGAAGAGGAAGTAAGAGGAAAAATGCATGGCTGCTAAGGCTTATCTGTTCTGTTTCTTAGGAGTTCTGAAATATCTTGATCAGTTTCCAGTGAAAAATGTCATAGCTCAGTGGCTCTGATTATATTTAGCTCCTCTCTCTAGGCTTGTGTTCTGGTCAGTGTAGGTCTTTACACACTGAACACCTCCTTGGTTCCCACTGACAGGTATATCTGAAAAGCACAACTTGAGAGTCAAAGCTTTAGAAATTCTGGTTTAGAGATTAAGTCTGATCAAGTCTGTATTAGGAGTAGAAATGAAAGTAAGCAGAAGGCTGCAAACAACCAGGCAACTCCATTAAACTGTGATGCAGCAAGAACTTCAGGAAAGGGCTATTGGAGAATGGGGGTTTGTCTCTGACTGCAGATGTTTCTTACTGTAGTCTGTGATCTTTAAACTGAATGGGCCTGTATGTTTCTTCTGTTTTCATGCCAGTTTTTAATATTTGTTTAGACAAATATACTATAAAATCTGGTATATAAAAGAACACCTGACAGTTTTGTTTGATTCAGTGATAAATACCACTTCAACTTGCATGTAAAATGATGAAGTGAATGATATTTAGTTGTGAAACTTAAGCACTTAACAAGGGAAAAAGTACTTTTGGAACAACAAAAACTTAAGAAAATAGGTTGCTATGCAGTAACAGTTAAGATATTTTTAATGTTACATGATAATATAAATTGTTAACATTCTAATTAACCTTTAAAAATAAGTGGAACCCAGGTGATAATACAAAGTTTAATTCTTTTTCGTACTTAGATTACTTGCCAAAGATTTATTCATTTTGATGGGTGAAATAGTATCTTGGGATAGTTGAGAGGCAATCTTTTTTTTTCCCTACACCAAAGCTCATTAAAGCAGATTTCATTGTTCTGTAAGGAGGTATGCCTGCAGAGAACATTTCATTTAGTGGTATTACTATTATTTTCTCTTTTTCTGATTTGTATTACCTGAAATAATTTGCATTTAAAAGGAAAGCAATAATTAATTAGATTTGCATTGACAAGCACTTTTGTTTGCCTTTTTTCTGGAATTGGGAGTGGCTAGTAATGATCTTTGTCCCTATGTTTTCCATAGTGAAGCAGAAATCAGTTCGATTGAACTGTAAATGCAATATTAGAAGAACTGAGTAGTTGTCAAAGGTCATTTCAGTTCTGTGTAGTAATAGGGGAAAAATAACTAAGTTAGATATTAGGAATGCAGTTAGATATTAGGAATTTGGCACTGCCTAAATGGGCCATACTCCCAAATCTTGAACATTTGATGCCGTTTTGGTGACGTTGTACCTAAAGAATAGAGTAAAGGCTAATAAGGATGATTAGAGGTATTCAGAAGGCTTTCATGGATGCTCTTAGTTTGGAAGATGCATGACTTGATGAGTCCATGAGTATCATGAAAAACTGAATAGAATGTGGTTGGGCACTTTGCTAGCACAAGAAAATATCCAGTTGAATTGAGGCTGGTATTTTTTAATAGCTATAAATTGACTTCTACATAAAGCACAAGTAGACTGTGCCCACTCTCATTTGGAGGCAGAAATGTGTAAATGTGTCTGAAAACAAAGCAACTGAACAGATTTGCATAGAACTCTGACTGGTATTAAATTTTAATACAGACTCAGGCTTAAAAGTCTGAGAAAGTATCCTGGGAGTCCTGATGCTATTTGTTCTTGGTCTTGCGCCGTTTTTCTCAAGAATTTATTATAGATTGCTGTCAGAGAGGGTAATGGAGAGACTTTGGGTCTTGCCTGTTAGGATTTTATGATGTTGTCAGTAGAGTGGTAGGTTATGGAAGTGGTGTCAGGTAGGTTGCAGATGAGCTGTTGGACAGTGCATATGAGAAGGGGGCACGTGGGCTAATTTTGGAGACTGAAGGGTTTCAGTGCTACTATAATTAACAGCACTTCATCTAACAAGGTTTTTGCTTTAGCAAAAAGTATTGCATTTAAATATGGTACCTGTTCTGCTTTTTGTGCTGAGATGTGCCCAGGAGGGCGGTCTGTGTCCTTTCTGAATTTTGGAGTCAGGTCTAGGCATAGTCCTAGACTGTCTACATTCATGTTAGGCACTGTTTAAGGATTGCCCATGTCACTCATACTACCAGTGACATCAGAATAGCACCTGAGGAGACCCAAATCTCTGCAAGATCATCTATAAATTGGTGGTTAGAGTTTTACAAAATGTTTCAGCTTTGCTTTGATTGGGCTGAAATGTAAAGGGAAGACTCGCAGCAACACAAACTGTTGATATGCTTTTACCTTGTTTTTTCCTTGTTTTGGTAAATGGAACCTGAGTATTGTACTTCAGTGGTGTTTTTATTTTTTTTTGTACTCAGACCTTGTTCTTACTTCAAAACTGCAGTTCTGTGGTGTTCATGTATTTTATTACCTTAAATCCAGAGAACAGTTCTCTTGGGGCTTTCTTTAGGTCCATTTTTCACATTATTGTGAGCCATTCTCAAGGATCATTCAATCAACTTCTTAAATTTTTTAACTTCTATCAATAGCTTGACATAGCTTAATTGCTATACAGTTCATTCTGAAAAGCATATTTATTCAGAAGGTAATGAATCTTGTTTAAATATAGTCAACTGCCTTGACTTTGTCCCTTTTTTATCTTCTACTTACTGCTCAAACGTTTGCTAGTAAACTTAGAAGGTCACATCTGAAAGAGTTCTATACCTGTACAGAGTTCAGCAGGATGGAAAGTCTGTTCTGTCTGCAGCAGATGTTCCATTATGTCCATTATGCACACTGGAAAATTACCCTTAAATACAAAAACACATTTTTATAGATTAAAACTTGAGTTGTTTGCAATGTGTGATGCTCAGTAGATTGTAGCTCAGGGTAGGGTGCTCCGAAAGTTCCCATGTCAATACTGTGTGTAGCCATGACCATGCTGGTTTTTCCTCATCTTGGCTGGTAGTTTATGTGCATTGTGAGGCTGCTTGTTCTTACTTTGTCTGCAGAAATGTGATTGTGGCTCAGATCTTAGGGGCAGAAGTGTTTCCATCTTTCCAAACTCCTTTATGCAGCAGTAACATCTAGTTCCAGAAAGAAAAAGAAAAAAAAAACTAAAACCAAAAAAAACCCATTAAAATGAAGGGGTTTATTAAAGGGGTGACCCAGAAGATAAAAAGTGGTGATGGTTTTACTCTTTCCCAGTGTGTGTTTATCTTGAGCCTTGATCAAAATCACCTTTTAAACTTTTTTTTTTTAAATCCACATGCTTAAGTAAAGAATGACCTAATAAACACAATTAAAAACAAAACGGATCAAAGAATGGAACCCTATCCAAACAAACAAAACAAACTCTGATAAGTCAAATATAAAAGCATTATAAGGAACACTTAAGGGCATCCTGTGAAACAGCTGATGGCATCAAAAGAGTAATAAAACTTCCCTGTTTCAGGATCACTAAACTATTCATTTGCTTCTGGTTAGGTAGGATGGTTCAAGAAAAAAGGTCATAGAATAACTCAGGTTTTGGTGCTGATGGTGGCATTTTCTATGGAGTAGTTAATGGAATACCATTTGTATTCGTGTCATCATCCTCTTGAGAGAGGAGTCTGGCTGTACTGGAACAGATGAGGAGTGATGTGGGCATGTAGAGATGAGGCATTTGGAATGGCCAGGCCTACCTGCAGCCCAGAGTCTCATTATTTTAGAAGCAGGTTTTAAAATTGCTATGAAGTGGGGAATTGTTTTCATCAGCTGCATGCAGTTTCTCCAGTCTTCCCTTTATTCTGATTGTTTTTGTCGCCCTTATGTGGACTGAATGTGGGAAGTGGTCATTTAAAAGTAAAAACGCCCTTTTCAGGGACTCTTTTTAAATTAGATTATTTCAGGTTTTGTTTTGATTGGAGATCAAATAGCTTTTGGCACTTGCACTACAGTTGCACAATTTCCCTTTCTCTTCTCTTTAGTCATACTTTGTCGTGTTTATGCCACTTGTATTGATGGAGTTGTGTTTGGTTTTTTACAGTGACGACAGTTCCTGTCTCACCTCTTTGATGGAAGAGGACTATGACCCAGAAGTGAACTCTTCACTGTAGAACAAGAAGCTCTTGTGGATTATTTGTGTCCCTTTAAAAGCAGCACCGAGTCTACAAAAAATAGAGTAGAAGAGATTATTTTTGGACCTGGCTTTTTTTGTTCATGTGACCTATGTTTCAGCATGTAAATGGTGAAAAACAGGGAGAACATTTGTGCCTGCTTCTGAGCTATATATCAAGTACTGCTTAGCTCTGTGGAGCATTAGCCAAGTTACGTGGAGACTAGAGTATATCCTAACATTCATTTTTTAAAATATTTTACATTTTTTAGCAGATGTATGTGATAAAAATGAAATTTATATTTTAAGAGCACTTGGGCAGATGCTTCTTGTTTAGATCTCAGCATTTAGGGCAAGCATTTTTATGTAACATCATTTTTCCAGAGTGTTTAGGTTGATCTGCTGCAGATCATGAACTGTCCAGCAGCCTTGAGTGTATCTGTTCAGTATTAACCATGATGTTGCTCTGAATGTTGTCATGCAGACTTGACAAATCTTTTTGTAATGTAAAGGCTGATTTCTGTACTACCACAACCAGAGGAAATTTAATGAGGTGAACGTGGGCGTGGCCTTTTTAAATATAAATTACCTTCTTAGGTATCTTTTTTTTGTAGTGAGAGTGCAAAGAGAGGGTAAAATGAGCAGCTGAGGGGGTGAAGGGCACAGTTGGCACGAAGTGCGGCCTCTCGTGCTCTGCTTCGAGACGCACTATTGCCTCAAGGCTGGCCTTCCAGAATTCTGGAGAAGGAAGGAACCCAGAGGTCACTGAAGCACACAAACTGAGGACATTGGACTGCAGAGGCCAAACTCAGGGTAAGTGATCATATGTGTTTATTACTTTGCTTGTGGAGTGTTGATTTGTTTCTGGATAAATTAAATTTGAAAAATAAAGCAAGATGGTAAATTGGAGAACCTTCCACAAAAAAAGGTGGATTTCATTTATACGGAGCAATAGTGAAATGTTCATCATTTTGAGCAGTAGAAATTGCTGTGATATATTGGAAAGAACACAGGCGTGCAAAAGCTGGCATATGGTTGTCAACCTCATGGGTGTGTTAATTGTAAACAGGAAGTAACTGGGAATGTTGGAGTTCTTACCTGTTTCAGTCAGAGGAACAAAACAGGAGAAGAAAAATGCTCAAGTATAATACAAAAAACTTCAGTACTTTTCCCTTCCTATTTTTATAGGCCAAACTTTGAGAGATAGTGTTATTATTTCAGTTTGGATAAGATGACAGGGAATGTTTTTTTCATTTACAGAGCCTGGCCATGAGGTTTGATGCCTCATTTTATTGAAGGGAGACACTGGACCTAAATGGCGCAGCATGACTTTGTTCCTGCCTGGCTTAACTTCTCAACACCACAGTCAACCAAGGTAACAGTAATACAGATCAGCTCCTTTCACAGCTCTGACCACGTGTAAGATCAGTGTGTTGGGTTCTCTGTGATTCTGTGGGAGACAGGTGGATTTGTGAGCCACTTTGATCAGATCCAGGCTCGTTGACGTTGCTGGCTAATCGATGCAGTTATGGGTGCTATATTGAAAACTCATACAAGAACGTGCGGGTGGGTGGTTTTTTCAATTAGGCAAATGTCACTGCTGGTCTGACAGGCTCCTGGAGAGTCCAGATGAGTGCTTCATTACATGACTTTTTACTTTCTTCAGTCCCCTGCAGCCACCTTTGAGAAACATGGAGAGCATCTTCCACGGGGAGAGGGCCGCTTTGGCGTGAGCCGCAGGAGACACAACTCTTCCGATGGATTTTTCAATAATGGGCCCCTCCGAACTGCAGGAGGTGAGTAGGAAGCATCAGAATGCAGCCCGAGAGCAAAATTTGGAAATATTCTACAGAATGAAGAATTCAGCAGAATAGAAAAATTTTCCCAAACTGTTACCTTTTCAAAACATCCTATGAGGAAGTTGTACTACTCTCTTCTCCTGTGCAATGTGCTCAGGCCTTAATTGTAGGTTTTCATAGTAGCTGTATGGGCATTGTGTAGCTTGATTTGTTTTCTCATATAATCACACAGTACTTAATAAGTTCAGATGAGCAGTTACTTAGTGAACACTGGCTGAACAACAAGAAAAACAACCTGATATTTCCAGTATTCTGCATACTGTGTTGATTTTTTTCACTTGCATATCTCCTTTTGTTTAGACTGCTGGCATCAGCCGTCCCTTCTCCGCCATGATTCTGTAGATTCTGGTGTTTCTAAAGGAGCTCATGTTGGGCTTTCTGGCAGTCAGCCTGGCTGGCATGGTCCCTCACGGGGCCATGATAGTGTGAACCAGCGTGGAGGAGGAGGAACTGGAGTTCATCGCCACTGGAATGGCAACTTCCATTCTCGGAAAAGTTCCGCCTTTCAAGAAAAGCTGCCTGTTGAATCCAGGGAAGAGAAGAAGGAAGATAAAGAGCATTTGCAGTTTGAGGAGGAGGACTTTGTAAGTGTGTAGCTTCTCACTAGAAGTGGAAGGTGTGAGAAATGGCTTTTCAGATCTCATTTGTATTAGCATTGATAGGTGGTGAGTTGCATTCCATTCTATGTTTGAGACAGAAAAAAATTTAACAAAATTATTCTGGCACTGATAGGATGCTAATTGGTACCCAGAGCCCTCAGGACTTGAAGATGTGTTGGATTATGGGGTTTGGCTCATATGTTTTGCCAAATGAAGAACTGAAGGCATTGTAACATTCAAGCCAGGTCTTCAGTGAAACCCATAAGGTGACAGAGGAAGAGTAGTTGTATGGACTTCGTGGCTTTGCTTGCAAAACCTTTTTTTTTTGCTCCTAGAAATACATCTGTTCAGCTTATCTTCAGTCTGCCTGCTTCAGTCTTCCTGTCTCCTTCGCTCTGATACATGATGGTGTTTGTGATAACCTTCCCAGGCTTGTTCATGACATGCTCAGACCTTTGCAACCATCTGCCTTGAATCTTCTGCCTTGAATAGTATTATCAGAGTTGTTTTCCTCTCTCTCTCTGTTAATCTGCGGATCAGGGTTTCTTGAGCCATTTCTTCCATCAACATCTCCAATTCACCAACTTTCTTCTTAATCAGCTTTTTGGTTCACGTGGTATTAACAGTATGATAGTCTCTTACATCCTGGCTCTATTTTTACTGGAGTATCTTTAGTTTTTGAACTTTATCAAGCAGTACTTGGACTTACAACTTTCATCCTTAGCCTTCCTTAATGCTAATGCTTTGAAAGATGTGCACCTTTTCTGCTTTCTCCTTTCTATTTAATTCTATTTCTCCTGACGCCTGAAGAGTGTTATATCATCAGACCGTGTGTTTTTCTTTCTGCATCTATTTCTCGCTGTCTCTAGGCTCTTTTTGACCAGTGTAATGAGGAGAATATCCTCTGTAAGGTTCTGGTAACTCTGTCCCTTCCCCTAATGCAATTCCTCTGTCTTCATCTTCAGTGCTAAAGCCTTTGCTGCCTCCTGTAATGAGAGGTTCTGGTGATACTGTGCACACTTGCATGTATCATCATCATGAGGTTTTTGCTGTCTTGTTCAGCATTTGTCTCTGGAAGGCTGTTCACAGCTGAAATTGTTGTGGCAGTTTGATGACTTCTGCTCAGGAATTTAGGAGTCAGAGTGAAATACATGAATACCCACAGCTGCTTCAGGCCAAAATCCAGAGCCTGTACTTAAATTGCCACAGGAGGCAGTTTGATTTAAGCTGTTAGGGTTTTTTCAGTGAAGGGCCTGGGAGGTGATTGCATTCTCTTGTTCAGCTGCTGCTGCTTGGAGCAGGAGCCTGTATCACAGGGTGATTAACAGCTGGAGAGCAGGGATGAAGCTTGTGTGTGGATTTCTGCTATCTTTTTTCTCAAGAATACTGTAATTCAGGCTATGAGCCTGTTTTTTGACTGTCAGAAGTCTGTTGAAATCTAGAAATATTGCAATGATTGCAACTGTGCAATCTCTTGTTGTCTATCTTGGTCTAAATCTTTTTTCCACATACTTCATTCTCTAGTGCCTTGATGGGTGCCTTCCCCAGCTACATGGCTATTTCTTCTCTAATTACTTCCTTCATTTTTTAAGATGATAATACCAGATGCTGGGTAGCAGCAAGCTTTGTTTAGTAACTCCTGTACTGTCTTTGCCATAGTGTTCAAACTGCTGTATGCTGTGGTTAAGTATGTAACTGTTAGGCCTGTGTGGCTGACAACAATTTTTCTGAAAGGTCTCTGCAAAGCAGGCTTCAAGTCTAAGTGAGCACCCATGCTATAAAACTGACCTGTAGCTAAAAACTGAAGCACTTAAACAGAGGAGTTTCTGGAGCCTGAGGCAGGAATTTATGCTATGGTGTGACGTTTTTTCCTTACTCTTATAGAACAGAAATACCTACTATATCAGATGCTCACTATTAGAGAGTTATGCTGTCACCATAGTAACTGACATGAGTAATTCATTAAAAAGAGGAAAAAGGTGGCTGTATTTTGAACTGAGGTTTTTTAGGACAGGGGAAGAGGAATAGCTAATCAGGAACACTTGTCATTGAATGCTTAGATTTTCTTCACTCTGCTTTTGAGCTTGGATATGTCTTTAGTTGTTCCATCAAGCTGAGTTCTGAAACTGAATCCCATTTAAGTCTGCAGAGCACTGGGTCTGCATGCACTCTTGTCCTAAAAAGTGGACTGAAATTTGATACAAGTTTAAATGTAGATTTTGTCAGTAAATATATTCCTTTACATTATGAATCTAGTATTGCTTTGGGGTGGTTTATTTTAATTGGCTCATGCATAATTATTGTATTAAAATAGCTATGAAATGAGGATAGATTCTTCATATACTGATGATGTGGATTCTGTTTTATTTTTTGAGCTGCTTTCAAATACCTAATGTTTTAATACATGTGCTACTTGGTAAAATCTATTTAATTGTAGTAGAAGACTAGAGGAGTTATCCTGATCACTCTCGTAGTTCCACTGGAAATACAGCAGAAACCAGGGAGAGGGCAAACTCGATTTTTAGATGTCTTGTGGCAAAGCATTCTCTTCCACTTCAGGTGCTGTTCAGAGAAATCTACCCATTCTCTGAGTTCCTGGGAAAAAAATGTTTATACTGATTTTTTTTGTTATATGTGATATAACAATATATTCATTTACACTGTCTTTTTACAGCCATCTTTGAATCCAGAAGGTGGAAGACAAAACAACCAGAACAAACCTTTAGGGACACCTTCTGGAGTATGGGGTAGGTGAAGGTCACTGTACACAATGCTGATGATGGAGCAGAAAGTTGTAACTGGTGTTTAAATGCTGGATTTTTCACTCAGAAATATTTTAAAGATCTAAGTGGAGCAGACAGTTTGCTGTTTTCTGTCTTTTGTTGTTTTCCTCCCACAGTCTTCCCTAATCTCTTGGCCTTTTTGTCTATTTGAAACTGTGCTTGTCATAAAAAAACAGCCAGTGGCAGTAATGTCACTGTTCTATGTTCGCTTCCTGTCATGTTGCAGTTACAGTTTCACACAGACATAACTTGAAGGGCAGAGCAGATTGGAGTGAACTAGACATTAGTTCCTGACTTGGGATCTTCATAGTGGAAATACAGCAAAGCTGTCGTAGTTCTGTAGTTTGAGTTCAGTTGCTTTTTTTAAACTCAGAACAGCCTTGCTTTTGATCCTGATGTACTCTGCAAATCTATGCCTTAAAAAAAAAAAGTGAAATAAGGTACCAGTTCTAGCAGTTAAACCCAAAATTGTTAATATCTAGTTGGGTTAGATACTGTAAATAGTACAAATGCAAAAGAAAAACACTTCTTGCAATACTGTTGGGTTATATTCTTCTTGTATGTTTGTCACATAGCTGTTGTTCTGCTCTAAATCTAATGACAACATTTATGGGGCTTTTATCTGTTTATACTATTGATATTTTTTAAATTGTTATGCTCCTGGAAATGTCCTTATTTGGCCTAAGAAACATTGACTGTCTTGTTTGTAAAAGCAGCATGTCTTTTGGGGTATAAGTTATGTAAATATTTTTGCTATGTTAGTGAGCTAACAAAGCTGATCCATGTTGCTCAAAAAATGATCATACCTGTTCTGATTTCTGTAGAATGGTACAAGGCTGTTAACTGATGTCACTGTAAGTTTTTCCTTTCAGCTCAGGGGAGCTGTTGTATTTAAATTAGAAAAAATTGTATTTAGAATTCACATCCGGTACCTTCTTTCAGAGTTGAAATGAAAGACTAGCTGATGGTCTCAGAATCAGATGTGCAGTGTCTAAGATGGAGAGGGAGGAACTGGAGCAGGATACTGAAGCTGTTCTGAAACTGAACATCTGTATTTCAGAATCTATTGTTTTGTTTTTACAGAAAACCCCCCTAGTGCCAAGCAACCTACCAAGATGCTGGTCATCAAAAAGGTTTCAAAAGAGGATCCTTCCGCCGCCTTCTCAGCTGCATTTACATCACCTGTTTCTCACCTGGCAAATGGCAACAAAGCCACCACCATTGTCCCAAGTGTCTACAAAAATCTGGTTCCTAAACCTGCAGCTCCTCCTTCCAAGGTACAGGGGGTTCCAACTAAATTAGTGAACTGCAGATGAAAGGAATCAACCCCCGGCAAGTAGCAGGAGTTGGAATCCAGTAGTTTCTGGGCAGTGGCTTTTACAGTAGAGGTCTATTTACTACTAAAGTTGTTGTTCTCTGTTAAAATGCCTTTTGGGTTTGTCCAATAGGGAGAACTAACCTCTGACTACACTGTGGTCTATTTGAGTGGGTGTGTCCTCATGCATTAGGCAAATCTTTATCTTAATAAGACAAAACGAGCACTGCTGGAGAGGTGGAATGTGTGCTGCTATGTGCTTGAACTGTTCACATGACTACCTTGAAAAATCTTTATTGGGTTACGGTACTTTGATGTGTCCAGAACAATTGAGGCTAAGATCAGATTAGATTGTAACATCCTGTAATTCAGGTGTAATTTAGTTGAGCCTTAAAAACAATCTGGAAAAGCTATGGGGTTTGTGCTACAGTTCTTTTACTGAAGGAATTACAGTAGTGCTGAAAAAAAAAACAGGCTTTATTTTTTCCTTAGTTCTAAGCTTAATCTTGCCCATTTTTCCAGAGAACCAGCATGTATAGATGCCTCGGAAATTTTGAAGTATTGATAGTGAAAGTATTTAAAAAGCTTAAAAAAAAATGTTATTAAAATTATTCTTTAAAGAGATGTCCAAATACTTTGAGTTCTAAAATGTATTAATTGCTAATGCTGGCTGTGACATTCCAACAAAATCTTTCCTATGATTACAGTAGGTAATTCTTACACCCTTCAAATATAAAAGCAAAATAAGAGAATCACAGCTTCTTTTTGTAAGAAAACAAGTTTAGAGCTTATTTCCCTTTTGTAAATTTTTGTTAATTCAGGTTAAATTCTGCCAGCTACAGAAGAAATTGTAGTGGTTAGAATGATTCTCAAATAATCTTGTCTATACACTTGTCAGCTGATCTACTTCTTAGTAAGATGGGATAAATTGACTTATTAGAAAGGTTATTTATAAGGAGTTTTTCATTCCATGCACCGTTTTCAATCCATGTATGTTCTTGTTTAGAACAGGTAAACAAATTTCAGCTTCTAATGAATGGGAAGCCTCCTATGGCTTTTATTTTTGCTTTTGCAGCTTGATTGATACATCTGTAGATATAGTCTGACCTGGATTTAGTCTGGATGTTTTGTGTGTTCTTTGAAACAAAAGGCCAGAGGTACAGTTTATGATCAGACTGTTAGATTGTCTCTGGCTTCAAATTAAACAGATTTTTAGTGACCCACAGTGCATATATCTTATCTCTGTTACTGGCTGTCATATGCAAAGATCATTTCTGAGGTCTGAAAGTTAGTGCTGTACCAATGTAGAGATTGAAAGATGAAAATGCACTTCTGAAAGTTATGGGAATGTGTGTTGTTACTGCTGGTCATGATATACCCGTTGCTTGACCATGTAGAATTCGGACATAAAAATCTGCTTGCTTAATGTAGCAGCTTCAGAAGCAGCTACAACAAGTGCAACAGTAATTGCACAGCAAGTTGTTCCTTGCAGCTTGCTGAGCAATTACTGTTGCATTTGTTGTGGCTGCTTCTGAAGCCCATGGACAGAGGTTTTTCTTTAATTCAGTCAAGGAGAGCTGCTCTTGAAGCTTTTCCTAACCACGTTCTGAAATTAGACTATGTAGGTTTTGATTCTTCAGATAAAAAGAAGTGCTCACTGTTGGAATAAAACTGACTATGATCTGAAGGTTCAGCATCCATCTAAAATAGTGGTAGGGGTTTTTTGGTTTTACTTCACTGAATCCAATAGGCCTGGTTTACATCTGGATTAATACCTGAAATATTGCAATATTGATAACAAAGGAAATGTTCTTGGCTAGTGGAAAAGCTATTAATTTTTTATATGTAGCCCAAGAGATCAGTCAAATTAAGCAGGCTATAAATATGTACTTAGTGATTTAGCTGCTAATTTCTGAGTGTTTATGCACTGAGTGGTGCTGTGATTATTGGGGCAGTGTGATATTCCTCGGTGGTGGGGATTGCAGTGGGAAGACCTATCTGCTGATGTCATCAACAGTGCTTTTGTTAATGAATGGTGACCATTAGCAAAACTAAAAGGTGGGGTATCAGCATATCCTTCGCCAGGAAATCTGTGTGCATTGATGCCTTTTTAAAGTCACAGCCTTAAAGCAGCTGTGGTAGGATGCATTAGCCTGAAGACTTGTAGAAAGTTATCCAGGAATTGCAGTGCATAAAGTAGTAGAGGAGTTAAAACATTCCTTTCTGCAAAGTCAGCAGTATTGGAAAGCTGTCACAGGAAAACTGAATGAAAAATGATTTTGTTAAGTTGTACCAAGTAGTTCAGAAAGAAAGAGAGCTGGTGGCAGTGAAACAAGTGTGTTCTTTCTGGCTAATCAAGATAGCTAATAGCTCACAGTCAAGCAATCCATGAAGGTCACACTCAGCCACCCGGGGAAAGCAATAAGGGTCTGTCTTTGGATCTGTCTGAGCTGTGAGCTGCCTCTTTGTAGAAGCCTGGAGAACAGCCCTGAGCAGCTGAGAGCTGGGAATGGAGAGGTGCAGCCCTGGAGAGAAACTTGTCAGAGTCATACTGCACCCTAATTTTAGTACAGGCAATAAATACTGTGCAGATCAGGATGTTTCTGAGCATTGAAGGGGATGTTTTTAATGCATGCTTGGATGCTATAGAATCTGTTTGATTGTGTGGGATGCTCATTTTTAAGTTAGAATGGAAGAGGAAACTGATGGTCGTCCCATGCAATGTGTTTTTTAAAAAATTTATAGAAGAACCCAGTAGACAGTGACAACATTCTGAAATAGGGCCTCTGTTCTCATTGCTGGCAGATTGCAAGATCTGTTGCATCTCTGATTTAACTGAATCCATTTGTGCATTAGTTATTTGACTAGTGACTTGAAGCTGACTTCAGAAGTCCAGTGGGTCAAAGGAACCTGTAAGTTTTAATGTTCAGACAGTATCTTACTTGTGCTACTTGGTACAAGTTTCTTCTTAGGATTGTTTTTGTAGATTCTCACTTCACAGTGTTTGTCCCTGACTGATAAGAGAGCTTCAAGAACAACATTCCAAGTAATAAAAACTTATTTTGAAGTCTTTGCTCTTCAGCCAAATGGCCAGTGTATCAAAGGGATACTGCAGAGAGTATCTAGGCCAAAACAGCAAGTGATCCTGCACTGTAATAAACTGGCTGCTTTTGCTTCTTTTTCTTGTTCTTTTGCTTCTTTTTCTTGTTCTTATTGCTAAATTGGTGCAATGATGGACACTTTCAGAGCCCTAGGAAATAAATAATTTTTATTCTCACTCTAATCAAAACTGTTGCATGATGATCTTCTTCCTCACATAAAGAAACTTGATTGGAAGCCTTTCTTTGTGGCATGCAGTGTTCCCCTAAGAAATGGCATTTTAGTTGGGATTTTTTTTTTATTTCCCATCTGTGGGTAGCTGTAAGATGAATTGCATTACACAGTGGTGATTCCAGTTCATGAAGGGCAATGCTGGATTTTCTCTGTGAGCTGTTAATGGTGTTTTACTGAAGGGTGGTGCCCATGAACCCAAGTTGTGTGTGATTTGGGGAAAACAGAAGATGCCAGGGGAAAAATGATGGGTGTTAAAATAAACCTGTTGACACTGTTCTTGGAGAGGGAAGAAAAGAAGAAAATCGTACTAAGAGCCAACATAATGTTGCTTATTTATTTCAATATTTGCAAGCACCCTCTTCTCACGCCTTACCATTGTGTTTGTATTTGTGTTCTCTTCAATACAGCCAAGCCCATGGAAAGCCAACAGAAGTGATCATAAACCAGGCTCGCTGTCCTCCACCCGTGACTCTGCCTTTACCAGTCCAGTGTCTGTAACCAAACCAGCGGTACTGGCAAGTGGCTCAGTCCTCACCTCTCCCAAAGAGGTAAGGGTTGGGCTTAGGGATAGGGTGGGAGCTTTTGTCACAATCACCTGCTAGAGAAACATGATCAGGCCGTCCCTGCATGTGGTACCTACCTTTGCACCCTTGAGGGATGACTCACTTGTACATTCTTGGCACATTCTGACACATCAATGATACACTGAAAAAAATAAAAATGGGGTTTATGTGGCTATAAAGCCATCGGTGTTTGTTCAACTGTATTAGAATTTCCTTCCAGAAAAAAAAAAAAGGTACCAATGCATTAAATGGTGTTGTGTAACAAGACATGCGTCAGCTTGGTGGTATGAGAGTGCAGATACCAAGAACTGATGTGAATAGGTAGGCAAATTGATTCCCATGATGTTTTTCAGTATAGGAAAGGAAAGGGAAGGAAGGTGATATGCCTAATTTCCTTTCTCTAGAACAACAGCACAGGCACTCTGAGGGGGTTGAAGGAGTTTAACATGTGTACACACGACTTTTCAGCTGCAGTATGTGTTTTTAATTTTGGCATTGGAAGGAGGTAATATGCTGAGATGGAAACTGACTTTCCCCAAGTTTTGGTCTGAAATAGAGGGAACCTTGAAATACAATTCTCTTAATATTTCAGCAATAACTGTGACAGAGCACAAGAAAAAAAAAAGAACAAAATTAGAACAGACTGGAATAAATTCCTGGCCAATGCAGCTGCTCTTTACAGGTTTAACTTGATGATCTTTTTTCCAACCTGAATGATTTTGTGATTCTGTAAATGATGATTCACAACATCTGAAATCAGCTTGTTTTAACTGTAGAATTGGGGGATTTTTCTAGCTGTGCACTTGTCTTGTTCTGTAATAGACATTACTTTTAAAATATGGCCTTGTCATCTTTATGATTCTCTGCTTTGCAGATTTGACTTCACAGCAACCTGCGCTTTTCTGCTTTAGCCACAGTTGAGTGTATAAGCAGTCATTAAAGACAATAGTTAATAAACAGGCACCTGTCACTTTGACAGATAGATCTTACACTCTGTTCCTTTCCCTTACTTTGCTTTTCTCTCTTTTTACACCAAGTTCTTTGTGCTGCTGACAGACTTCCTTTTATGTAATGCACAGCACAGTATGGACAGGGTAAATATGTAAACTTAAACAGGCTTTTACCTCTGCAGTTTGGAGAGAGGCATTCCCTTTGTATCATACAGGAGTAATGCAAGTGTTTCCTTTACCTGCCCCCAAGAAAGTCTTCTGTGAAACTCCAGTCAGTGAAGATGTTGGGTACCAACCTGAGAGCTAAACATAAAGGGGTTAAAAATTCCTTCCAACTAAACTGGACACTCGTAATACATTTTTCTTTAAATCTGTTGGAGATTTACAATATGAAAACACAGGTCTGTGGCCAGCAGATAGTACTGCAGTCCTGGTTCTCCAGGACTACTACACATAGTCTCTCGCTTTATGTTTCTGAAAAAGGGCTAATGTGCTTCCTGCAAAAGTGGTAAAAATAGCATGTTTTTTCATAAGAGACCACAGTGTGTTGAAAGCTAAAAATGTTCCAACTAGCACTGGCCCCACAAGCCAGTCTAAGACAAGCAAGCTGCAATACAGCCTAAGTTCTTAAAATGAATTCAGGATTACTTTTCTGTTAGAGTAGCCATCCATTTTACGTAGACAGACATCAGAACAAATCTCAGGTGATGCATAGTGCTCTCATTCATAAAAACCATAAAAAAGCAACACCAAAAGACTGAGATGCCTTGGTATTTCAAAGGGCTAAGCTTATTTTAGAAGAGATGCCAGTTTACTATTTTAGTGCTAAAGAATGTTTTGTAAAACATAACCCTTCTACAGAAAGTTAAGCATAAAACCAGGATTGAGGTGAAATTCATTCCCTTTCAGAAAGCTGCTGTTTCTAAACTTTAGCTGTTACTGTCTTACCCTGATGTGTAAAATTAAGTTTTAGTCCCTCAGTAGTTTATTAGAGATCAAAACAGCCACTAGCAAAGTGTTCAAGTTGAATATTTCAGATTACCAGAAGACATCTAATTTAGATCTCCTTTGTTCATTGTTACCTTCTGTCACTGCAGTCAAACTAATAGTTATGTTGAGAGCTTAATTTCACTCTTGTGTCAGCTTTTTATCCTGATAGTTGCAGTCACTCATTAGGTCTGTTACAACTGCTGACTTGTTTCTTACTGTGTTGAGTTAGGCAAAATCTGAAAGTTCTGCCCGAGAAATTACTTCCAGGATGCACTTATTTCCTTGCAGGCATTATTCCACACCAATCTTTAACATGCAACAACCATTAGAAATATAAGCAGCAGTTGCTGCCTTGTTTTTGGTCTAGTTCCCTTGATCTTTGCTCAGAGCACTGAGTGTGATAAAAATTTTTGGCCCAGGAGATTCATTTTGAAGAGCCTGAATTTGCAACCTTCCCCTGCAGCTTAAAACAGTATGTGGGGAGAAAAACACTACAGACTTCAGAAAATTTTACTGGTTTAATACTGATTTTTTTATTTTTTTTTTTTAATCAAAGCAGGTACACGGAGAAAAAGAGTAGTTTTGCATGCAAGATTCTGCTGTCAATTATCCATAGCAATGATTAAATTCCCCATTGTTTTAGAGTAGCCAGACATGAACTCCAGCAGGAGATTAAGATACTGGGAACTTTCCCATAATATGTTCTTAGATTCCAGTTGTGTGCCCAGTCAAAACACAGAACAGCTAAAATTGAAAGCTCACCTTAGTTATCAGTGCTCTTATTGCAGGATCACAGCCAGGTGCTGCCAGTGGGCCTGGTTCACAGACTCCAGATTATTAAGAAATAATAACATTGTGGAGGAGCACAGGAGGTTTCCTTGTGTTCACGCATTGAGCCGAGCAGATTTCCCACAGGCTCCAGGGCTGCCTGTGTCTGGCTCCACACTGAACCATCTGGGCTGGGTGTGCAGAGCCAGCAGCTGGCAGCATTCTCTCCAGGGGAGGATTCCAAGGCTGTGGCTGCCTGTTCCGCACCTGGCTGTGGTTAGTTAAGGATGTGACCACTCCCTGAAAGGAGATTACCTCCCCACAGCTTAATTTCAGGGTAGAGTCTGTCAGGATGACTTAAAATACAAATTTGACCTGAGTCTGATCTGCTTAATTTGCTAATTTCTGTAGGGCAGGAATCCTGCATGAAGTTTTTTGCCCTAATATCCTGTTGTAGGCACCAGCTTGCTTGAGAGAGTTGCATTACAAAGGAAAAAAATAAACATATTCATGGCCATGTGAATTGACTTCTAGAGGAAGAAAGGGAGTTGATAATAATAGATAGGAAACGTGAATGTGCAACACCCATTAGTATTTTGATGGGAATTTGACATTAGGTTGAGGTTTTTTGAGGGATTAAGAGCCACCCAAAGAACTGATGAGTGTTTGAAAGGTGTAAGCACAGCCACTGAAGAGGCCTCAGGCTCTCAGCAGTGCAGTTTGATTTCTGTGTTCTCCCTCTTTGTGCAGAGTCCTTCCAGCACCACCCCTCCCATCGAGATCTGCTCCTCGCGCCTGACGAAGCTGATGCGCCGGACCACTGATAAAAAGAGTGAATTCCTGAAGGCACTGAAGGATGATAGAAATGGGGAGATAACAGAAAACAGGGAATGTGACAAGCTGGATGATGTAAGATCACTGTCCTTGCTGTGTATATGATCACTATTATTGAAGGAGTTGGGATTAAAAAAGCCCTGAGCAGTGTATGTAATTCAGGCTCTGGAAGAGGAAGGGAATGATTCCCACTGGCCTGGCACATGTGCAGTAGAAATAGTGCACAGCAGTGATGGAGGGAGGTGTGTAGCACAATGAAATGCAAATGGGTAAGTAATAAATCAGGTGGAAGGGTCACAGATGTTGAAGGTAATCTAGATTTTTTGCAAGGATTCTCTGAGGAGAGGAAGAGTAGAATTTTGTGCTTGTGAAAGGTGCAGGAATATGGCTCAAGCCTCAGAGGCTTAGACCAGACCCCCCAAATGCATAGATCTGTGCCTTAATGTGTATGTAAAGTGTGTCCTTAGGAGCATTTAATTCTCATTGTTTTCTTGCTATCACTTTGAGCTGCTGGTGATGGCCTTGCAATGCCAGCGCTCACTCCCTTGGCACAGTAGCACAGGCCACCAAATGTCCTTTGTCCTGTGTTGTCCTGTCACAGCCAGGTATACATTGCTGCAGCTTCTGTAAAAAACACAGGCTCAAGGTAAAAGGCTTGGCTGGACTTTCAAAGGCAGAAGCTTGAACTTGGAACTGTGCTGTTGGCATGGTCTGTGCAAGCACACTTTGATGGTTTTATTTTTCTTTAGATGGAGAGCAACAGCACACCAGAACCAAAGGAAAACTGGGAAGAGAACTGCCATCAGAATGGCCTTTCTCTCCCTTTGCCAGAGGAGGGGGAAAACCTCTCCCATTCATTGGAAGCAGAACACAGGTGAGTAAATGGCAGAATAAAGTGTCTGGAGTAAAGGAGGATGAATCCTTGTCTGTGTGAGGAGAAGGAAATTATTTTGAAGAAAGCTCTCTTCTTGAGAAGCAGCAGTAGCTGTGTGTGTACGGAGAAGGAGGTGTGTGGGTTTTGTGACTAGTGCTGGAGTGGGTGGGGTCTTATTGAAAGTAAAACAGGATACCAATGACAGGTGAGCCAAGGCTTTACCAAGGTCTGTAATTAAATTCCAGTGCTTCTTTAATGCCACATCCCCATGTGTTAATGCTGCCTAGAGATACTTACCTGCCCACACCGGGAGTCAGCATGAACCAAGGGTGATTCTGGTTAATTTGCAAGCAGGTGTCCTAAATGTAATGGTTTGAAGACACACACCACACTTTGTTTGCATTTAGAATACTCTTGTGCTGCTTTACATGCTGTAAAAGTGGAGGAGAGTTAAGAAAATATTTACCTGGTATCTCAGGCTGTATCTCAGTCAGTGAATAAGCAGTGTGAGCATCTGGTGCAAGCAGATAGTAAGGTTTAGGAGATTCTGGGCTGTGATACTGGTTTGGTTGCCTCATGTCCTCCTTCAGTGTCCTTGAGTTAGAATTTCAAATCCCTGCCTTCCACCAGGCTGGTTATGTACCCATTGTACAGGGCTGCTGATGGTTAAATATTTGTAGAAGACATTGAAAAATGGTGGGTAAACACAAAGGATTGTTGAAGTGATCTGTGATAGAGAAGATTCCCTGGTGAATTTGGAGTGATTTACTACAAAATCTTTTTTTTCATGCAGAAAGTGTTCCTTCCTTTGCCATTGTTCCCTTGCTTTAGTTCCCATGCCCCTTTTATTTTCTCCACAATCAGGTTATTGAAAGAAATGGGATGGCAGGAATATCCTGAAAATGATGAAAACTACCTTCCCCTCACGGAGGATGAGCTCAAAGAGTTCCAGATTAAATCAGAGCAGGTATGTTTACAGCTCTTCCTACTTGTGACTGCTCTTCTCCCTCTCCTTTCTCAAGGGCTTTTTCTCAAGGGTGTTCAAAAGGACCAAGCATTTAAACGAGACAGTAGTAGAATGAATGATTTGCATTATCCGTGTGTGTATACCCAGTTAGATGTGGCATTCATTCCAGAGGGTTGGTGACAGTTACTCTCCACACTTCTGCTTGTTTTAAAACTTACTGTCATTCCTACAGCGAAGAAGAAATGGATTTGGGAAGAATGGATTTCTTCAGGGCCGTGGCTCCAGCCTGTTGTTCCACTGGGGAAGCACTTTTAAGACAAAGATTGAGGACTCAGACACGGAAACAAGTAGCAGCGAAACGTCAGATGACGATGCCTGAAACTGGGCACAATAAAATTAAAATAAATAAAACCAACCCAATAAACTCAGTTCATAGTTCAACACGTGTTTGGGGTTGTATAAACTAAACAGAGTTTATTCTGTCTCCAGTCTGTTCAGTTTTTTCTTTTGTTGTTGATACTTCATGCACAAGGGAAATAATTGTATCCCAAAGAAGAGAGAAATTGGCTTCTTTAGCTTTTTCTTTTGGTTTTGCCCTAATGCTTACTAGAAGTTTGTGCAGCTAGCAAATTTTGACAAAAATCCCTTGTGGGGCAGTGCACAAGTTCAGTTGTGTGAGCAGGACACAAGTGGCTGACTGATCTCTGCAACAACAAGCTTCTAACAGTACCGCGCATTGCCCAGCGCGCGGTAACGGTGTGCTAAAACAATCATTGTCGATGACAAAATGGCTTTTGAAGTTCTAATTATGTTAAATTAATGCTAATAACATGAATATTTTATTTTATTTTATTTTTTTTGGCGGCTCGGGGAGCTTCATCACTTAACCAGGCGTTTGTGGTTTTCTTTTTTTTTTTTTTTTTTTTGGGTACAGCTGTAAAATATTTGGATATAGGAATTGTTTGTGTTCTTCTTCTTGCAGCCTTGATATTCAGGGTGGATTGTAAAATATAAATTTTTTGTGAGATTTCAAAGATTAAGATTATTTTGATAACATTATTTACAGATTTTAAAAAGTGACTATCACATTGAGTCTGTATGAGGGGGAAAAACTACTGCATCAAAAATAACTAACTTGGAATAAATATTTTGCATCAGTTTGCCAATTCTAATTGTCTTTCTTATGTAAGGAGAGCTTTCCTCTAAGGGACCTGCAACTTTGGGGGTTCAGTAGCACTGGGGATAAACAGTTTCTTCTCCCGCTCTATTTTTCCACTTGGCAAACATTGCTGTAGTGCTCAGACTGCAGGAGCTGAACTCTTCCTTTAAGAAGGGAGAGGGAGAACAATGCTGAGATGACAGTCCATGTTTGGGGATTCTTTTTAAAGAAAATAATTCAAAATTATCTTCTACTAAAGCAGTTTGCTTTTTTTTCCGCTTCATACAAAATGATGAAGCTCGACCGGTCGGTGTCACTTGTTCCTAGTGCAATGCTGCTGTTTATGTTCACAACGTGGCAAGGGAATGTCTGAATCCAAAGCTGTTTTCATTGAAATCTTTTTTAAAAATTCATGAAAACATTTCTATTAGATTAAAAAGAATTTTACAAACAACTCAGTTGTGGCCTAAGCTATTTTAGTGTCTGGTGTAAGTTCAGCTTGTGCACAAAGGTTTTGGATTGGATAGTGTTCTGGGGTTGTGTAGTGTTTGCAGGGGGGTTGGACAGAGTCACACAAAACTTGGTGTTGCTGACCTGAGGGGTTCTGTCCCAAGGTTGTGCCTGTGTGTTCTTAATCCACCCCTGGCCAGGCAGGGAGGACAGAGGTGTAAGAAAATGATCATGTTTAGCCCTGAGTCTTTGCATCTGGATTCAAGGGTGCATGCTCAGCATTATCAGGTGTAACGCTGCTACCTGTGCCTGCAGCTCCTGCTGGCTCTGTGGTGAACCCCAGAGGAGAGGGGCAGTGGGGCATTTCTTCATCCCTGTGCTCTGGAAACCAGGGTCCAGGGGCTGAGACCAGTTGGGGGAGTGCTGGAGCTCCTGTAAGACTTGGCTTAAACCACCTTGTCCTTTCTGAATATTCAAACACTGCTTTTGTTTGGAAGAGTCTATCCATTTTTAAAAAGTATAACTTCTACATCCATTTAAACCAAGTTATGCAGACCTGTGTGCACTCATCTCAAGAAATGGGGTAAATATAAAAACCCCTTCACCTCAGATCTGTGCTGATAGCCACTTGGAATGGGGGAATTGGATTGCTGAGCACTGTGGAGTGGGACCAGCCTGCTCTGGGACAGCACGACCTGTCCTGTGTGTGCCAGTTGCTCCTTGTGCTTCATACCAGATGTTGTACCCTGACCCTGCTGTGGGCTGTGCTGGGTTTAAACATCAATGAAACTTTGCAAGTGGCAGTGGCAGCCACTGGGTGAGCCTGGTGGGGCAAGTCTGCATCCATCAAATAGCAGCTTTTTCCTGAGAAAATCATGATTCCTCATGGGTACCACTGGCAGTGAGGTGAGGGGAAAAGGGACTTGGCAAGTGGAGCTGAGGTGGGTGCAAGGATGGAATGCAGGGAGCTTTTTTGGAACAAGGGCAGGGCCTGGACACCTGTGGCAAGAAGGGGTTTCACCTCTGTTGGAGGTTACCCCTTATCTGAAAGTCTGCTAAGGAGCAGCTAAGTGGGAGCTGCTGCAATGTGGGCAAGGGACATTCCTGTACAGTCCCAGGGCCAGCACGCCTGGCAGCGAGCACTTTGTAACCACGGAGGGACACGGGGCAGCGGGGCCTCCCTCCTCTTGTTTTCTGTGGATTGCTCAGGTGGCTCGGTGACCTTTTTTTCCCCATTCCAGAGCCCGTGGTAAAAAGTGGGAATGTCCAGGGCTGGCTGGAGGTGCGGCCTTCTCTGCCCAGCTCGGCTTCCAGCATAGCAACAGTGGCTTCAAACACTGCAGGCACCGCTGCCAGCCGGTCTGTGCACACTTCCAGCCCGTCCCAGGGTGCCAGCCCCGCGGGGGGACCTCTCTCCCTTGTCCCGAGTGACCCCACCCGCTCTGCTTTCCAGGGTGTCGGACATGGGGGCCTTCCTCTGCCCCCGCTGCCGCTTGGCGTTCCGATCCCGGCCGCTGCTGCGGCTGCACCTGGAGAAGCTGTGCCTCGGGCCCCCGGCACCCGGCAGCTCCTGCCTCCATGGGGGGAACCCTCTGCCTGCGGAGGGAGCACAGGGCACGGCAAGGAAACCACAGGACATCTCGGTAGTGTGGGGCTGGGTCTGGCACAGAATGGGGACGGGACAGGTGTTGGGCTGGGAAACAGGGTATCATATCCTGGACCCAGCTTGGTCTGAGCTGGGGTGGGCCTCCATCCTGCCATGCCTGCACCACACAGGCAGCCCTTGGTGCTTATTTTGCCAAAAGCAGAATAGTATATTATTAAGTGAGGGCGGGCATTGGGGGAGGATGGGGATGTCACCCTTTTCTTCCCTCTGTGTCTGCGAGGTCCCCCAAAATATGGACGTGTCCCAAAATATGGACGATGCTGAGCCACTCCATCACTTTATGCTTCGCGGGGTCCCACCAGCTGTGCGGGGACAGCGGGGAGCAGGGCGGGGAGCTCCCCTGGGGGATGTGCTCACCCCCCGTGAGAGAGCCCTGCTCCGCACGGCCGACCCCGCTTCAGGGAGGCTGCCAGTGGAGGTACGGTGAATCTGCAGTGCCAGGGTGGGCACCAGCAGCCCTACGGCTCCCCGGGACTGGGGCACCAGCCCTTCCTTCCCGGTGAGCCCCGTGTGCCGCAGGAAGAGCCCCCCCGGCAGCCGCTCCCGCTGCAGGGGCCCCGGCAGCCGCCGCAGGAGCTGCTGGAAGCCCACGAACGCCAGGTGGCCGCGATCCGGGCCCGGACCCAGCAGCTGGAGCGGCAGAGAGAGGGTAGGCGCTGGCGGCGCTCCTGAGGCAATGGGGATGCAGTAACCCCCGGGAGTGGGGCTGTGGGGCCGTGCTGAGCCCCGGCCCTCACTGTCTGTCAGGGCTGTGCCAGCGCCTGGCGACGCTGGAGGCCAGGGCACCTCTGGGCCCCCAGCCCGAGCAGGGGGAGCTGGAGCCGAGCCAAGGCCCGCGGGACCAGGCGGGACAGGTCCGAACAGCAGAGCACAGGTGAGCCCTGGCCCTGTGGGGTGCTCTCCATCGAGGCTCCGTTGGCTCCCTCAGCCCCCGTCTCCTCCCCAGAGCCACGCTCCGCCTCGACACCCTCCTGCCGCCCGCGGGGCCGCTGGCGGCCGAGGCCAGGTGAGAGATGGCGGTCTGAGGGCAATGCCGGCTCCGACCGAGCGCCCGGCCGAGCCCTGGCCGTGGCTGATCCGGGGCTCCGGCAGGGCGCTGCGACTGTCCTACCTGCGCTCCGGGGGACACGACCCCGCCGTCCTGGACCAGCTCCTCCACCTCCAGCTGGAGGCCACGGCGCTGGAGAAAGGAACCGCGGGGCTGCGCGGGGGCAGGCGGATAGGTAAGCGCCAGCAGCAGGCCCAGGCCTGTCCCCCCACAGGGACAGTGGCCCCACAGCAGGCACCTGAGGCACCCCCGGCTGTGCCAGCAGAGCCCCCCAGCCCTGGCACACACGGTCTGGATGCGGCGCTGCTGGCCGTGGAGCTGGAGAACCGGCGCCTGGAAGATGAACTGCTGGCGCTGAAGGTCAGAAGGGAGAGGAGAGCAGACGCTGGTAGGTGATGGGTCCGGCTGCCTCTGCAGCTGCAGCATCAGAGCCCTTGGCTGGGCATGGCTCCTGGAAATACTGGCAACATTGGGAGCTGTAGCTCTGGGAGGGTTCTCTGCAGTGAGCAGGGAGAGTCCCAGTCTCTGGACTGAACGTGGGCCTGGTGAGATGCCAGGAAAATTGCTGCTGTAAAGCCCACGGTGACCAAATCCTGTTGCCCAGGCTCACGGGCAGCCCAGCGGCACACAGAGGAACTGGCCCAGCTCCAGGCACAGGTGGGAATGCTGCGATGCCACGCGGAGCAGATGAGGCCATGGCTGCACGCCCCTGTCTTCCCACACCCTATAGCTCCCCCACTGCCACCAGCCCTGGCTGTGCCAGGACTTCTCATGGTAAGAGCCTCAGCCCAGGGCAATTTCCAGCTCTCCAAGGAGGGGAGTTTGGATTGGGCTTCCAGCTGGATGGGATGATGGGTGTGGAGGTACAAGCTTGGGGGCATTTGGGAACAGCTCCCTTTGCTGCACTCGGGGATAGAGCCATTGGGGCAGCAGGTGAGTCCCCACCAGTGCTGGACCAGGGGTGTGACTTGCTCTGCACACCCAGTGGCACATATGAAAGGCCAGGCAGCTCCCACCCTGCCAGGACACTCCTCCCCTTGACATCAATTTTTTTCCTTTCCAGGAGCCCCCGGGGCCAGCACTGGGGCCTGGCAGGCCCACAGGCCACGTGCCCCCTGGCCTCCCCCTCACCCCGTTTGTGGCCCTGGAGGACCCTCCTCCTGCTCAGGAGCCCTCAGCACAGGACAGGGCAGCCCAAAGGTGAACCAGAAATAGGCCATGGCCCCACTGGACTGCCTTGCCACCCCCTCCACCACCACCTTCAGCAGCAAAATGGGGCTTCAGTAACTGTTAGGTTGATGAAGGGATGGCAAAACCTGTGTTTGAGCTGCAGAGATGAGTTTAGGCACCAGCTGTGCAGCTGATACCAGGATCCCACAGTGCACCCCAGGGTACAACTGTACAGATCACTGCTGGGACCAAAGAGGCTCCAGGCATTTGAGCAGGAAAGGACAGGCAAATCCCCAAGCCAGCAGCAAACTGAGTTACAAAACTCAGCGTCCACCTCAGGAGGGAGCCCACACCCAGAGTGGTTCAACCACTCCAGCTCACAATGTGGTTTGAGGACAGGCAGAGGGCACAGAGGGGCACAATAAATTCCCTGCCCTCAGATACATCCCCATATGCAGCCCTCTCTCTGTAAGGAAAGCCCAGCCCAGGGCATGCACAGCTCAGCCCTGGGAACCAGCAAAAGCCACAGCCATCTTTCCAAAGCATCAGAGGCTCTGTGATACATGTTTAATAAAAGGCTTCAGCTCATTGCCCTTCACTTCTTGGCCTTTTCTTATACACACACATCCCAGGGCAGGGTCCAGCCCCAGCTGGGCACTCAGGCTGGCTCAAGGGACAGCCATGTCCCTGCCTTGAACCATCAACATCTGCTCCTGCACCCCCTCCAGGGTGCAAAGTGGACATTGAGCAGAGATAAATATACACAGCAACCAAGGCCAGGATGTTGCAAAGCTCTTTATCAGCCTTCCCCACAATCTTCAGGCTGCTCAAAGCTGAGGGAGGCACTATCAGAACCCACTTCAGGCTCAGCCTTGAATAAACAAAACACAGCCCCAGCTGTGACAAGGCCCCAGCAGAAGGAAAAAAGGTCAGATCCCTGGACAACACAGTGAAGGTCAGGAAATGCTCTCCTCCTTCTCCCTGCAGCAGCCAGCCCTGCCTGGCCCATTCAACCCTCTGCTCCTCCTAAGGAGGCAGGTGTGAGTGGAAATGCTGAAGCTAAAGGGAGCATGAGCCCAGCAGTGGGCCAGGGCTGAGACCTGCAGCCCAGGGGGAAACCCAGGAGCACAGGCCGGAACCTGTCACAGGAGGAAGGTCAAGACAGGGATCATTTGCATACAATCTTTATTGAAGTCATACAAAAGTTGCCAAAAAGTGAAAAAATACACTATATACAAAACCATTTTCCTTGTAAGGAGAGGAGTGTCCAAGGTTAAAGAATCATTATCATACTGTGCTTTCAACTGCAGCCCCTGATTCTGCTTGTGGCCTTTTCTCTGTCTAGAAGAGAAGATAAGGGTTTGTTTTTAAAAGACAAGACACAGTCTTACAGCACCAACTCATGCAGCAGCCCAAGGGTTCTGAAATTTGAAGACTTAACTATGTGAGCTTTGCCAGCCTCCAAAGCCCAACACTACCCTAAAGCATTGACAATAACAAGTGCAGCCCAGGGATAAGTAATCAAACCCAGGAACCTTAAAAATTAGGGGAAGACCCTGTGCTGGAGTTGAGCCCAGCAAAAAAACACCCAGAACCCATCTCTGTCCCGCCCCACAGGTGACAAGGCTCCACAGCTGGGTCTGTCCAGCCTACACAAGGTCAGAACCACAGCACAACATGCAGCCTGCCCACTAGGAATCTTCATCTCATCCGGGAAACCTTGTGAAAGACAGTAGGCAATAAAACCAGGACATTACCAGGCACAGAACCATCCCTGAACAGAGGGGGGAGAAATAAAATAAAAAGCACAGCCCAGACTCCTGGCTCAGCTGCCCACCTCCTCTTCCATTTTTTCCACAATCTCATTTCCGCTGGGGACAGGGTCCCCACCACCACCATTGACAGCTGGTTCTGGTTTAGATTTCTTGGCTTCATTGTCTCCTTGATGAGTCTCCTCCTCTGGTTTCCTCTGAAGACAAAATTGTTTATAATCTCCACTAAGTGCAAATCAAAGCTTAAATACTGTTGAAAAGTTTAGCATTAGATGTCACTGCACATCATCTACCCAACCTCTACTTGCCAGGCTAAGGCCAGACTCCCCACTTTGAGGCTCTGACACCAAGGTCTCAACCACAGTGACACTTTGAGTGCCAAGATCTCCAGAGCTGAGCTATCCTTAATTAAAGTCTGGCAAGGAAAGATGCAAGCACAGCCTGTAACGGTTCCAGGGTAGCTATGGGCATCTACAACATTTGAAATCATCTAAAGCAGCTCCCATTCACTCCAGGCACACCTGAACTGACAGGCCAATGGAACAGAGGCAACATAAAACTGAATATCCCCTATAAGATCTTAGTTTTTATCAGCAAACACTTCATAACACTTAAAGGAACCAAGTTCTCAATATCTCTCTATGAGATAGCTTATCATTACCACCAGTGGCTTTATTATTTATTAAGTCCAAGTCTCAATTTCCTTTTGGAAAAAGGGAACTCAGCCCAGCCTGGTTGCCTGCCTCTTCCTTGGCATCTGCAGGTGACCCTGCTGCTCTTGAGAGTCCTCAGTAGAGGAAGTTCCTGTTCAGGGAACACCTGCAGGAGGCAGGAGCCACACAACTGGGTCACATTTACATCAGTGTGGGTCGGGCAGGGTGCTGCACCTAAGAATGGTCTCCTGGAGGCCAGATGGTGCCCAGACTGATTGGTTCCCAGTGGAAAGGAGTTTCATACACTGCTGGTTTTACTTTAGGAGTGTTTTCCCATTATACAACTAAGTGAAGAAAAGATACTATTAAGACAAATCAAATTACACAGAGCAAGCCAGTGGTACTTCAGCAAACTTGTTTAACAAGTCATTTCTGGACTCACCTTTTTCCTGACTAGATGAGAGATGTCTGTTACACACTGAGATGCACCACCAGCTCCTTTCCTTACTGGAATCTGTTACAAGACAGATATTGACACATAAGCAAATGCAACCAGTAATCCTTAGAATAGACAAGAATTAGTAACATTCATTTCAGATTAACTTACTGTGGACACAGAACCACTGTCTTCACTTTGTGCAAAGCCAGATGTAGTTCCAACCTTAAGAAAAGCAGAAAAAACAGACCATGGCAGATGATACATGTGAACTTAGTGAGATACAGAAAGCCCAAGACCTTCCTCCCAACACTGGATTCTGCACAGGACAGATGCAAGGTGCGCATTTGCCTGACCCATTATTTACAGCCCTGATACATTAAATGCCACAGAAGCCTATCAAATTCCTGTTTAGTTTGGAACAATTAGTATCAGGGCTCATAGTAAATATCCTCTTTAGATGTCAGCTGCCTCAGTTTCCTTCTCACAAACACAGCCTGGTAACACCTGTGAGCAATCACCAGCACCTGATGAAGTCTGACCTCCTCCCATTACTGATTTACCCTAAGTTCCACTGGCAGAAGAGTTGGGTCAAAAGGAAACCACAGGATACACTCACCAGAGTTGCTTTCAGTCCTAGCTCAGCTACTTTTGCACTCTTCTGTGACTCCTTTGAATCTTCAATCTTCTCTTTAATTTCAGGAAGCAGTCCCTTCAGTTCTTCTATCTCCTTCTCGTCCTCAGGAGACCCAGTGTCTGCCTTCTCTATTCGCTCAGTCAGTATTGCTGGGATGAAACAGTTATCAGAGCAAAACACCTTGAGACAAAGTAACTGTCCAGTTACCAACATGCACAGGCAACTATCTGCTAACAAACAGTTTTAACAATCCTGCGCTTGGCACAGTCTGTCACTGCTTTCAAATAAAATAGGACACAGCAGACGACGAGCACACCTCACTACTTTGCCTTGTGAAAACTCACGAGGCAGCTTCAGCTCCACGTACCCAGTCTCTTGTCTATGACCTCCATGGACTTCCCAAACTGCAGCACAGCCTCGTCAAAGTCGCTGTTGTAGTGGTAGGCCAGGGCGAGCTGGTAGTGGCTCTCAGCCAGCAGCCGGTCGTGAGCCTCCAGGTACTTCTGCTGCAGGGCCAGGCAGGCCTGGAACTCCTCTATTGCCTGTGTGTAGTTTTCTACAGGAGAAAGCCCCAAGGTCTTTACAAACCCCAGTAATTATGCACAGCAGCACCATCTAAACCCTGGTTCAGTCACTCTGTGTTTTGGTACCCATTATACAGTCTGTAAACAGAACCACCACTGAACACAGCAGTGGGCTGCTTTCAGACCTTCAGGTGACAACTCTCCCTCCCCTGAGAGGTTGTCAGGTCAGCTCTTCTGGTTCTCTCATGAGTGCTCTGTCTAATTTCAGCACACAAAACTAAGCAGGCACCAAATCCTCCTGCTTTACCTTCTCCCAGGAACTGAAGTAACTGATCACAACTGCAACATGGATCTGGAGCTAAGGACAGTGCCACCTTCCTGCCAAGCTCTCCCCAAATGTGCTCTAGTGATGTAAGACACATCCCTTGTTCTGTAGCCCTGCTCCAGAAACCTGCTGGATTATTTCCAATGCCTGCCCCAGAGAAAGCATATATTTGGATTTAACAACATTGAAATACCTTTTCAAACGAAAGACAAGCAAGACATTACAAGACACAAACCTGGGGCTTGCTTCCACTTCTTTTCTCTGCTGTGTAACACAAAAGTCATTCCTGACTACAACCTAGGAATCGGGAAGGTCTAAGAGTCTACTATTTTTCCATGACAATTTCAGCAAGTCTCTCAAGTTCATAAGCAATCTTTAGTCATTTCAGAAAGGAGAACACAAGGCTGGTTTTGATCTGGCAACACACTGCTTCTTACTGAAACTTTTTTTTCCACTGCTCTGCAAAAGCAGACTATCCTATTTAAGACACCAACCATTACTTCCAAAGCTTCTCACATGGTTATAACTATCATGATCAGCCTGATTTGTTCTCATCCTGACAGCCTTAATTCACATCAGCTCATTTTAAAGCGCAAAATCCAGTGACAAAAAGTAGAACCAAACACTTTGCACACAGAGTACACATTACTTACCAGATTCAATGCTAACTTCTCCTAACTTCAGATGAGCTTGAGCTGCATGGAGCTGAGCTTCTTTTGTTTCTTGCCTACAGCAAGAAGAAAAAAAGTTTTCAAATCCTAATCAGAGCATGCCATGTTCTCTAACTGGCTAGGCCACCATCCAATTTACACTGAGTTTGGCACATATACCCAAATTAGAACTTCAGTCTTTACCTCTTGTAAATGACTTTTGCTAACTCCAGCATGTCCCAGGCTAGCTCAAGATTGCCAATTTCATCCTCCTCACTTTCCTGTAAGGACCAGAAGTGCATGACGGATTAAGTGACTAGATCACATCAAACACCACCACTAAATTCCCAACCAGTATTGTCAAGGAATCAGTTTCTGCCAGAGGTAAACATTTCACCACTAGGAAGGGAAAAAAAAAAAAAAAAAAAAAAAAAAAAAAAAAAAAAAAAAAAAAAAAAAGTAGAAAAGGTTATTGTATCATTGTATCAACCAAGACTTGGCTTGGAGTAAAGAAGTTTCAAGGGAACATGAACTCACATGGTTTTGTGATATGCTTTAATTTTTTTCCAGAAATAACAGGGCACCAAGCACAAGAGCAAGATCTTGGTTAAGGTTCTCTTTAGATGAATCAAATAAAGTTGGCAGTTGAGTGTTTTTTAATGAGCTTTTGAGCTTTGTCAGAATAGTCTGAGAAAGGAACAGACAGTTATCTCAAATGCTTAGTGCCACTCAACAACACTGCAGATTTTTCCAGGCGTTTTGCTGGTTACATCAATGTACATCTCAGGTTTGAAGAGCACCACATTTCTCAAACAATTTCCTATCTTAATCACAGCTTACTGGACCACGAGACTTCAACATGTACAGTAAAACAACCAGACAAGCAGAGAATTAACTGTTCCAAGTAACTCATGACAGGCTGAAACAGCTCTCTCTGCCTGCCCCAGCACCACCAGTCCATGTTAGCTTAGCACACCACAAGCATTTGTGTCAGAGCAGCCGAACAAACCCAAGTTACAGACACAGCTGAGCAAGATGCTACAAAGCAGACTAGACCTAACACTGGCCATTCCTAAGCAATAATGGCTTTCAGATGTATTTTCCTACAAAGAACTATATTAAACACAAATGAGCTTCTAGAAGGACATCAGCATCATATTTAGGCCTAATACTGCATCCTTCCATGAGCACTAGTGTCAGACCTCAGCAATCTCACCTTGTCTTCCACTGTCAATTCATTCTCCTTATCATCTTCAGCTTTATCATTTTCTTTATCTTCCTCTTCAGATTCTTCTGTTTCTAGAAGGCAAGTAGTTGCATGAGGACACCTCTGGTTACTGTGCTTGCTCAACACGGAGTCAGGCAGAATGTTATATCCAACCCTTATCCTTCCAGTGACAGGTTAGAGGTGTGATGCAAGAAGAGCAGACACATTAAAGTCTCAGCATCAGCAGCCATCTTGCTGAAACTGTTCAGCACTGCAGATTAAAGCAGTCCGTAAGTTCAACTTCTTACTATCCACAACAGAAACTTACACAGAATTTAGTTCTCGCAAATCTGTTGTCAGTTCTCACTGAAACCACAAGATCCTATGCAGCTTTAGAGGCACTAGCCAGCTGCTGAACTTCATGCTATGGAAAATAAGTGTTTTCAGCAAGATAGCTGCCAAGCTGCACACAAATTAGTCTGTTTCTGAGTTCATGATCCTCATGTCAGACATTTAAGTGTAAGTATTAATGACCCTCTCCTTGTGTAGTGCTAATTTGACTTTTGACTGTGGAAGAGCATCATATCATCTGTTCTACCAGCAGAAGACATTTTGGAAAAATGTGCAGTGAAGGAATATGGCTAATAACTTCAGAGCACTAGCTGGTTTACAGGCTGAAGTCACACAATTCCTGTATCACAACCTTAGGGTAATTCCAGAACAGGAGCTTGACTGGGGGTGTACTGAGAGCCTGTGAACTCTCTAGTCTAACTCCCAGCACACACCCACCACTGAGAGGGCCAAACCTGCAGACATGAAGACATCTTGTTTAAAGGTAAAACAGAAGAGATGTCAGGATGCTAAGATTTAAATAGTGGGAGGAGTTTGGAATGACACAGCACCAGACCAGGATGTTCCAGAGGGTCCTCATACTCCCAGACTGGGGGCAAAAAGCAGCAGTGTGTGTGCATAAGCAGCTTTTCAGCACTGAGGGTGAGGAGTAGGTTAACTACTCTTAAGTTTATTTTCAGTCATCTTTTCTCCACAGAGACACCTTTTAGGCCACTGCTCCACCACTGAGTGTTCACTATGCTTAGCAGAACAAATCCTTCCAGGGTCCAGAATGGTTTAGTCTGAACATCCACCACTTCTGAAGTAAGGCACTGCCTGTGAAGATGAGTTACTGACAAGCAAAGTTGCAATTACCGTTCATCAATTAACTTGTGCAATAGAAGGCACAGGCCCACTAAGGCCACAAAGTACTGCTGTAGCAAAGGGTGCAAGTCTTGCTGGGTGCAAGTCTTACTTCAACAGAGCCTTGGAAATAGCTATAATAAAGCAGGGAAGCAGAAGGGCACAAGCTGGACACCAAAAGACTGTACTAGAGCACCAATAAGCCTCCAGAAAACCAAGTTTAGATTTTTCCAACTACATTCTCACTAGCAATGACCATCAGAGAAAAACTCAAAGTGTTCCTTTCCTGCATCAGAATTAAATCTACTACTTTATGTGTTCAGCTGTTCTTGTTTTTTCACCATCATTTTAAAATAAAACACAGCTATAACCAGAGGCAATTTGTGCTTCAAGTTATGTGAAGGTTAGTGCAATACACCCAGATGCATGCAAGTGAACATCCATTCAGTATTCTCCACCAGCCTAGCCATTACTTACACATTTCACAGGGCTGTCAGTTTGCTTTCAAGTAAGACTTGCTTTGCAGTTAGTTAAGCGTTAGTCTAGAGAAACTGAGACTATTCACTATTCCTTGAAACTTTACTTGTATGTAAAGTCCTTCAAGAGCCCCTTTACTGTGCCTTTTCCTTATTCTAAGGCAAACAGAAAATTCTGAATGGAACACTTTTTACCCATTGGTTAGCCAAATCCATCAAGTCATCCACCCACAAGCACTTTTCTCCTCTCAGTGTTACCTTCTCCCTCTTCCATCAGGTCATCGTTCTCTTCTTTTTCTACCTTAGCACCTTCACCCTCTTCTATCAGGTCATCTTTCTTTTCCTCTTTCTCTACCTTAGCAGCAACTTCAGCATTTTCTTTCACGTCATTAGGTGGCTCTTTGCCCTCTGTGGACACAGGTTCTTTTGAGGACTCTGTCTCTTTAGATTCTCCTGGTTTCTCTTCTGTAACTGTCTCTACTGGCTCTTGTTTCTCTTCTGCCTTCTTCTGTTCAGTTGCCTCTGCATCCCCTTCTGCAGCTTCTTTCTGTTCCACAGCAGCTGCTGCCTGTGCTTCTGCCTTCTCTTCAGCCTTTTCTTCCACAGCTGTCTCTGCCTGCTCTTCTACAGCCTCTTCCTTCTCCACCGCTGTTTGTTTTTCTGTTGCTTCTGCTGCCTGCTCTCCAGTCTCTCCCTTCTCTTCCACAGCTGCTTCAGCCTCTTCCCCAGCAGCTTTTCCCTCCTTGTCTGACCCTTCTGTCGTTCTCTCCTCCTCAGCTGCCTTCTCTACCTTGTCCTCTTCTGTCTTCTGCTCTTTTTCTACCTCCTCTTCCACAGCTGCCTCCTCTTTCACAGGCACCTGCTTCTGCTCTTCTGAAGTTTCTTTTCCCACAAAAATCTCAGCCTTCTCTTCAGCCTCTTCGGGCTTTGCATCCTTGTCAGCAGCTGCCTCTTTGGGTTTTTCTTCTGTAATCTCTTTCATTTCAACATCCTTTTCTTTGATTTCCTCCTCAGACAGTACTGTAGACTCTTCCGTGGACTTTTTGGCCTCTTCCTTTGCCCCCATGGCGTTATAAACCTGTTCTCTCAACTCCTCCCTTGCTTCTTCTACATGATTGAGGAAGCATAAACATTTCTTCGAGTTTAGTGATAAAGACATTAACGGGCACTGACAACACCACCCTCAAGACCCTCCAGTGTGTTGGTTTGTTACCAAGTTGGATGACATTCCTAAAAGCTTCATTTTCCAAGTACAAGGAACTAGAAGACAACCACATATCTACTTGATCTAAGCAAGTCCCTTCCCCTTCCCCAGACTGCAGCATTGCAAGCGGCCGCTCAAGCAGTGTGCGGTTGTGCAGCGATTTTAGTCACAGCTAAGCAAGAGGTGCCAGTGCTTTAACAGTCTGGATGGACAGGAATTCCTGTACCCTCTCCAGCTGCAGGCAGTACACAATTGCCACTGTTCTTGGGACTTTGTACAGAGACTCTGACCTGTGGGACTACACACACTGTACACTGCTACAAGGTTACAAAGCAGTTGGAGTCAGCGGTGAAGCTTAAGAAAGCAAGTTTGAATGCAGTGTTTCAGGACACAGACACCTGGTGACCCTTTTACACATGCTTTCAGTGACCAGCTCCTTGCAGATGTTTTACATGTTTTGCTCATCTTTAAGCAAGACTAAGAAAAAAAAAAAACAAAACAAAAAACAAACAGAAACAGAGTCCATTCAGACTGCCAAGAGTTTCAATAGAATAATTCAGGCTACCCAAGATACCAATGGACTAAACTTGGATAATTTCAACAAGAAAACACAGCCTGGTGCCTCCATGGCAGGGCAGGCAGCTTTACATACCATCAGTAGCTGGCAAGGCAGAGTCATCTTCTGCTTTTTCTCCTTCCTCTTCCACCTGCACCCCTTCTAAGGCATTTCCCAGCACACCATTTTCCATTCTAAAGGGAATAGGAGTTTGTTATGCCTTGGATCTTTCAGTACCATCACCTGAACTGCACAAGCTGCAATGCCACAGCCCATCCCACCCAGAGCAATCCTGACCATAAAGGAGTGAAATCCTGTTACACCAGACACACTTTTCACCAAATAAACTGTCACTGTACCTTGCCAACTCCAGGAGAGATTTTCCATAATAAAAAAAAGCTTCTGCACACTCATCCGCTGTCTCACCATACTTTTTACCCCTACAAAAATAATAAAGAATTATTTGCCTGAGTCTGCCTTAGATTTTGGATATATGAACTTGAACATTAAGTATTCCTAGACAAAAGGATCACTTTCTTGGATCATTTCCCATTGGTTTACATAAATATTGAATGCTGCTCTCAGTTAGAAATGGTTCCCAAACACCCAACTGAGGAAATTACTCTCTAACCCAAAAAATACCATTCACAGAGTCTGCTCAAGACTAGTGGACAATTTATTAGAAAAAATACCTGTATAATAAACTAGTAAATCTCTTTCCCTCCTTAGGGAATTCTGCTGGTAATGCCTATTACAAAAGCCACCTAAACTGCACACCAACTACAGCAGTGTCCAACTCTTGGGTGACTTTAAATAGTTTGTCCCCTCCTCAGTTGCATTATAAATTATAAACATATTAGATAAAAATCCCAATTTTTCCTGCATAATACATATCAGAACAGCCAAGCTGAAGCCCAAGCCCAGCAAAAAACACACAGAACATTCTACTACTTACAATAAGCTCGCAGCTTCCTGGAATGCATTCACAGCTGCTGGAATATTTCCCATTACCAAGTGCTTCTGTCCCAAACCCAATAGTTTCTTTGATTCTCCATCCACATCCATACTGGAGGAAGAGGAAATAAATCAAATAAAGGATTCTGCTAGTTTTCACAGCAATTTCAGCTTTCAAGACCTAGTCTGCTCTATGGAATAGTGAGTTGTTCATGTTCCAGTGGGTGAAACTACCAGGGTAGGCGGGATTTGTTTGGTTTTGTTTGTGTAAATCTGAAACAACTGATAGCTTCAATAACCAAGGGAACACAGGCAATTTCATCCAATCACTGCAACAAGTATCAGAATCTCCTAAGACAAAGGCTGCTAAAAAAACACTTTAGGAGTTTAACACCAACACACCACAAAACAACAGTTTCAAACTTCAGTGCAACATTAAGAAAAAGAATAAACTCAAGTTAAAACTTTTTATAGCACAACATGGTGCATCTGAGAAGAATGACAGATGCAAGTGTCAGTTTCAACTCAGTGCATCTCACACAGCTTCATTCCCAGAAGGCCCAGGCTCACATCTCAGACTGGGACAAGAGGAGCTGCCCACAGAGGAATACAATATATCACATGCCAGCTGCATACTTGTGTCTCTCTAGCACTAATTAAAAACCCAAAAACTTCAAGAAGCTGGTATTTTCAGTCCCTGAAAGGGCCTTGCTACACTAGATTTGTGCAAACCACTGGTTTTCAGCACCTACATCATGCATGGGATTTAAACTACAAGGCTAAGAACAGATCTGAAGGTTGGCCTTTGTGTTTCATTCAGTAACGTCAGGATTTTGTGTTATTTGAAAACTGACAGTTCCAACTCCCATCTCACCTGTCTGTCTTGTCTGTGGAGGTGGAAGGAGCTGCCAGTTCTTCTTCCATCCTGCAAACAGAAAACCGAATGTTTTTTAAATTCACGTTTAGAACCGGTCACGCATTTCACGGCACAAGCTGAGTTCTCGGGGGTGCGAAACCAGCGCCAGGAGTCTGCATTAGAGGCGCTCCTCCACGCCGAGCGGGCTCAGGCCCCTCAGTTTGGTGTTTATGGTTGGAAGGGCGGCTGTGAGGGGCTCGGCCAGCCCCCGCCCGGCCGGTCCCGCGCAGACAATGGGGCCTTTCCCGCCTTCCGCCGGCCCCGCCCCCCGCCCTTGGCGCCAAACCCCGGCGGCGGCTCCTCACGGGCCGCCGTTCACGTGACGCCCGCCCCCTCCCCCAGCCCGCCCCGCGGCGTCGGCTGCCCCCAACAAAGATGGCGGCGGCCGCGCAGCAGTCACGTGGTGGTTCCGCGCGAGCCGCGCGGGCCCAGCTGGCGCCGGAGGAGCGGGGCGGCGGCACGTACCACCGCCGGCGGGGGGGGGACGGCGGAGGCAGGTACCACAAACGGCGAGAGGGGGACGGCGGAGGCAGGTACCACAAACGGCGAAGAGGAAAGGGGGGGAGGAGGGGGTGCAGCTTCGCCAGCCCGACCAGCACCCCGAGCCCACTCCATTAAGGAAATCCGGCTCACCGCCCCCCTTATCCGCATCCCCTCCGGTACCCTGCGGCTCGAAGGCAACCCCCCTCCCCGACACGCACACACCGTAACCGGGGCCAGCCTGCGCGGCCCTACCTAGTCTGGGAGGCCGGTGCGGGCTCAACGCAGGGGGAAGCGGCGATGGCCGAGGATTGCATAGAAGCTGCTGGAGAGAGGGGCGGCGGCGGCAGAGTGCAGCCCCCTGCCCCTCCGGCTGGCTATATACCCCCGAGGACACGCCCCGGCCCGCCTGGCGGCGCGCGCGCGCCGCGGGGGGACTACCGCTCCCGGCACGCTGTGCGCCCGCGCCGCCGCGGGACGCCGGGGGCGCCGCCGCGCGGGGCGCGCTGGGAAGTGTAGTGCCGGTGAGGGAGGCGGGGTCCCGCGGGGCATGCCGGGAGGTGCAGTCCCGCTCCCTCAGCCCAGCCTTGGGGCGCGGGAGGCTTTGGCACCCCGGCCCGGGATCTGCATCCCCTCCCCGCCTCTTCCAGGCGAGCCAGCCCCGGGCTTTGGCCCAGTTCTCGGAGATGCTCGGCTCTCCCCAGGCACACGAGCAGGCAGGGCTGACTAGGCCGCTGCCCTATCACAGCACAGCCCGGCACCGAGACCTTCAGGCTCTGCTATTTCAAGGTAAAAGTTCTCCAGCTTCAACGCCGCTATGTCCCTCCCCACAGGAACAGGGCGGGGAAGTGTGGGGTTCACAGAGGTACAGCATTAATTTGCTTTTCTTGGGAATTCTCCCAGCCCACTTAGGTACTCTTGCTCAGACAAACAACTAGAGAAAGTTAATTGGGGCCTTGAGATAAGAGGGGGGAAAAAGTCTCAAAGACATACAATGAATACAGAATTTATTTAAACAAGCAAACATGCCAGTGAGACAAGCAAGAAAAGGCACTGTCCTTGGCAGGAAGACTGCAGACTGCCTTCAAAGTACAATTGCTTGCCTAATAATTGGAACAAGAACCGTATTAAAAGTCATCGTGTTTGATCAGAACAATTAAAGAAACCAAGAGGAATTTAATTTTCCTTAGGAGAAAATGTCCCGTCTAGTAAAGAATCCTAAATGAGGTGCAATGGCTTCCTCCACTGAGGAAAATTCATCAGGAATTAGGAAACATTTTACAAAGGAACAGAAGTGCCTGAAGTTTTGCCTGTGGTTTACAAGGAGTGATAAATGCATTTCACTTTTTTTTTTTTTTTTTTTTTTTTTCAGTTCAGCTGCACACTGTGAGGCCCAGGGCAGGAATTACCTGGGAAGGCTTTATGCTCAAAAATGAATACATAGGTCTGCTATAGGCCTATTGCAAATGAGTTTATCCAAATTAAAGTGTCTAATTCTTTAACTTTTGAACTATTTTATACACAAGACTATTTTTCTAATTTCTTGCTACAGCTATGGGAAAAAATTAATCCTATTTAACAGGTAGAGAGGACCAAAATAAAGCACTGATGTTTCTAAGGCCACAGCAAGTGCCACCACCAGAGCACAGGTAGGTATTAACACCTCATGCCCTTTGTGCTCAGATGACCAGCCAATTCATTAGAAGACTGAAACAAAACAAAACTTAGAGCTGGAGTTCCAGTCCAAGAGTGCATCAGCACTCAGCAAATTAGTCCCTGCCAGAGGAACACAGAGCCATGGCAAGTAGGAAAACAGGCACAAAAGGCAAATAATCACCCCGAGTTACCAGCAGGTCAGTGGTACAGCAGGAGACAGGAGCAGCTCTCCTAAGTATCAACCAAAGACGTTTTTTGGCAGCAGCCAAAAATGCAACATTAAAACACTGGGAGCTCTGAAAGGTCTTTGGTCTTAGTGTACAATTAGGAACTAATTTTGTGACCTTCCAGAATTTAAAATGGACATCTTTGGTAAAGAAACACTGGATAGCTTCACAGGAAAAGCAGGATGTTTTTCTGCAAGACTTGCTGAAAAGTTCTTGTGGCTTTTGTAATAGAATAAGAGCTGCTGTCAGAGCTGAAACCTAGCACTGTGACAAGCAAGAGAGAGGATTACCCTGAAGGCCTGCTTCAGGGTCTGCTTTTACTCTGCTCAAATCTACAGGCAAATTAAAAGAAAGAAAATTGACAACTCTAGGTCCCAAAAGTGCTATGAAGTGGATAAAAGCACTGGGCATGGCTGCTTCCTTGGGTTTTAAGGAATGGTTTATGGACATAGTGCAACTGTAGCATTTCACTTTTTTCCCCTGTGTAAAAAAATACCAATAAAGATATCAAAGTTGATGGCTGAGCAATTCTTTAGCCTTAAAAACCTTTCACGCCTTCACTCTTCTTTTTTTTCCCTCATCATGGCAGTAAACTGAAGTTTTCAAAACCATTTCACAGTAGTGACTAAAGTAATTACCCAAAGTAATGCCCTAGTCTGAAAATAATGTGTTTGAAACTTAGACTCCATCAGTCTTTATCTAATCTCCAAAAGATCTGATGCCTCCAGGAGCCAGCTTGCAGTCATTGTAAGAACTCAACAAACTTTGGCACAGAAGCTACAGGATCTCCAGGCAGGAGGTCGATTAGAAGTAGCACATAGTAGGAAAACCTACTTGGGAAGGAAGGTTTAAATTTGGACGGTGCTTTTGACAAATCGTGGTAACAATTATTTTGTGGAAGGGCACGCAGGATCATTACTTTAACTCCTTATTTCCCAGTAGTTAATAGGGGTCATTGAAGGGGTAGTGGGGATGTCCCGCATCTCTGGCTACTAGCTTTCCATCCACCTGTGAAATAAACAAGACAGACTCAAGTCAGAAAGATAAAATTCATTCTTACTCTCAGTTTCAAGTTTAGATTTCTAAACCTTTGTATCCCAAACACCTGGGAGCACATTTTTCAGCTTAAACAAGAGCTCTTCCCTCTACTCCCATGTCCTCTTAGCTGTCTTGAAAGAAAAGACAGACATCTGTAGCCTAGAGCAAGAGTCTCTCAAGCTGCAGAGACTTGAAGAATTAGACTAAGGATAGTTAAAAGCCTTGTGCCTTGTAGCTGTTACTGAGTGAGTGCTGTAACATGCACACTTCCAAACACTTTATTGGAGTTGGAGCCTTTGTCCATGTTTCTATGATAGAGAATTGCTGGGCTGCCAATTTTAGAGATGGAGAAGATGAAACACATTGAGAAACTTGTTCAGGGTCACACACTGAGGCATTAGTAGTGTCACTGAATTCCTTCTAGGAACACTTCTACAGAAGACCAACTTGTCCAGCTGTAAAATGGGGGCACTGAAACCAATATTCACAGATAATCAGAGGCTTGGGCTGGCCCAAAACCAGACACGTCCATGCAGGAGTCTCAGTTCCTACATCCACCTGGAAGCATTCAGATGGACAACTTGCATTTCTAGTTTCACCAAGTGCATTGCAACACCCCCAACTTCCGTGTAGCTGACGTAAAAGCTCGTCTGTAACATTTGGGGAAGTCTGGGTGCAGCACTGGCCCAGAGCACACACCTCTCCACATATCAGGCAAGCATCATCCAGCCAAAACTTAAATTAAACAACTAATACCTCAAAAAAAGTTATATTAGAGAAACCCTTGACTTTTATATATATAAGTGTCATGGTAGTGATCACTCAAAATGTTATAGGCAGAGGGAAATCACAGGGACTTCCAAACCAAGTATCCACTAGGAAGTGCTCCATTAGCTTTGAATATAAAACCTGCATTTCAAAGCAACTGGAATTCCTGCAATGAGCAGTTTAAATGAAATTAGTCACCTGGGGGCACTGCAGAGCTCAGTCATCAGAAGATGTCACAGTGTAACATTTGACTAATGCTCAAATTAAAATAGACCTGAAATGAAACTGTCAGCTGAAGGCAATCCTTAAAACAGGACAGAAGTGTCACAGTAGCTTCAGGCTTCCTCAAGTTCTCTCGAAAGCCAACATCTTCCTCATGTTCCTAGAATTCATATTCTTCACTTTCCCCCCCAGTTGTGTCCCCCTGCATATTTTTCCACACAGAACAGGCAAGCATTCTTGCTCACAGCAGGCCAAGACAGCAGCTGCCAGAAGCAATGTTTCACATCACTGATTTCAGTCTACTCCAGGAATTTGAGAGAAGGAGGAGGGGATAAAATCAGCAATGAACACACCTGCAGGTCGACAGTAGCTAACTCTTAAAAAGAAATCATGATGTGCTTATTACATTCCTCCTCTCCTGGCCAGACAGTAATTTAAGTTTCACTTAAGCATTATATGTTTCCAAAAATGTTTGGATTTCAGATTGGTGCAAGGTAACTTCCAAACTCTATACAGATAATGAACAGTTAAAAGTATAAAGCAGCTTAAATTGTCTACATGCAATGTAATAGCCCCCCCAAGCTTTAAACATAGACAACGAGGAAGAGAGTGGCACAGTTTTAAGAACTTGTGGCTATAGATCAATGAAGTAAAGCCAAGAAGAACTGTCTCATCAGTTCTGATAGGAGCTCTCATGTCATTGCCATATCACACTTTGAAATCCAGACACTAAGTCGGATTCATAGTGGAGATAGGCATGAAAGGTTAGGCAGGAATTTTAATTCACAGTTGTTGAAAATTATTTCCAATAAGCCCAGAAGGGATGGGCAGGAGACAAAAGGTTCCATTAGAGATCTTAGAGCTACAGAGCCATGATTTAACTCTACTCATCTTGTTTCCTCCTGTCTTGTTATCTGACAATATGGCAATATCTTTGAAGCCCAGCTGCATCACATTCACCCTTTCTCAAGCTGGATGGGCTGCCACTTTGAACTGTTTTTCATCTCTCCTTTGTGAATCCCTGTGATCTGATCAGGTCTCCCAGGTAACAAAAAGCACATGAATTATCCCTGGCTCATTCAAGCCAGGCTATATTTTAATGTATTTTGCAGTTTCACTAACAAAACAACTTTGTTTGCAGCATGAGTAGCAAAGCACTTGAAAGAAACATAGTCAGTGCTTGTCACTACCCCATTCACACAGATCAGCAGCTAAGCTGCTTGTTTGGTATACAGATTCCTGATCCATAAACATGAAAGAATTTTGGCTGCAGGGATATGAGTGTTTATATTTATACACACATACAGTTAAAAGGGGGTGGCCTTGAGGATCATGTAAGAATGACAAACAGTGAAAGCTGTAACACGTATCTACTCTTGATTTGAGACAGTAATTCCCCCACATTCACAGCTTCTCTTTTCTAACTTGGGCTGGTCACTGATTTACTCTCAAATATTCAAAAAACCCACAATGATAAATCCTGGAGAAAAACTTTCCCAAGGAATTCTACAGCCGCAGCCACTACTGAAGGATAATTTACAGGCAAAGCACTGAGGAGGCCAGGCTATGCTTGACAGCTCCCCAGTTTGCTGAGATTTCTCGTATCTGTATGGTGTACTGTATGGCAGAGAAGGGATCACTTCAGATTCACTACAGCAAAACTATAGCAACTTGTTACAGTTGCCATATCCTGGCCAGTGATGCACCAGGGAATGGCAGCAGCTTTCTGTTGTAAAGTCAGAAGCCATATGCACATAATGAAAGCAATTGGAAACACAAGAAATTTACCGTAATCATTGGCACGATGTAACGCCAGTTTTTATTCAGGCTTCCAATGTGGCTCATCTCTTCTTCTGTGAGGCTGAAGTCAAACACCTGAGAACAAAAGCCAGAGGCTTTACTCAATAACCATAGGTTGCCATCAGTTTGTTATCTGCTAATAAATATGAAATTGCAATTAAACTCATAACAAACACCACAGCAAAGGCTTAAAGTCTGAGCTGTTCACACACCTGCCAGCTCTGAGCTTACACTGGTACTGCATAATGCTCTGCCACTAAGACAAAAAGCAGTGGGACTGTTTCTCACAGTAAGTGCTGCCTAATTGATAATAAGTACTCTGTTTTCATGTAGATCTAAACCTCGAGCAACTGCAGAATTTATGGTAATCTTTTGAGTTTTCTAGGAGCACACTACATGCCAGAATTCGGATTAATTGGAGTAACAGTTACAGAAACAACTCCTTACTTAAAAACAAGTATGCAACCATTAAATCTTTATGTAAGAAGATCCAAGGAGCTGATTCAGAAACATCCCTCAAGATTAAAGTTAGGGTTTTCAAATAATTCTAAAGTGTCTACTTCTGAGCAGAAGTGAACCACACTTACTCTTTCAGCGTCACTAGAATGGCAGTTTGCTAGAGAAGTAGTCACCAGCCCTCACTTGCAGGATAGAGCAACTATTACTCAAATAAGAATCACTGAGCATAATTAGAAGACTTCCTATTTCAATAAATCTGTGTCTCAAAAAAATTTTAAGTACAGATTTTTCATTTAGACCTCTACAAAATACTTTCTTTACCTTCTGATAACAAGACTTGTGTGTGTGCACACTGCACACTCACATACTGAGCGGCTTAGAACACATCCTTTGTTTTCAAAAAGCATCTTTACCCTCCCTCTTCAGCATGTGCATACATTGATGAACAAGTATGAACTAAGTACCTCAGCTTACTGCTCTGCAAGTTGTAGGACAGTACAGCAATTACTCACATGAAAAGGGCATTTCTGAAACTCTTCCATTTCAGCTTACCTGGAGATTCTGCTGAATGCGAGCAGGAGTGACACTCTTGGGAATGACAACCACTTTACGCTGCACTTGCCATCTGCAAGAGGAGGTGAGAGACTTTGTCTGTGCATGCAGTCCAAGAACAATAAGTATTTATTTTGCTTGAGTAATAATCTGTGGCAGCAAAGATGCCACTTCTGTGAAATAAAAATCTCCACAGGAGTGACACAGCCCTGTATTGTATTAGGACCTGGTGTGTCCAAGCTCAAGCAAGACAGTAATAACTGAATTCACCAGGGAGGGGAAGATGTTCATGCCTTGGAACAAGCACCCAGGTTTCAAGTGTTTTAAACTAAAAACACAAGTAACAGTCAGAAAAACATAGTTCAGCATTTCAACAAGTTCTAACCTGACAACCACTCAGAAACTAGATGAATACCTAGATCCCTGAAGTGCCTGTCTGTGGCTTAAGACAAAAATCTCAAACATATTCAGCTCTCTGAGTAACCTACTACTGCCCAAGACTGTGCTAGTGACACTGATGGATACAAGCCAGTCAAGAAAAATGAGGATAGAAAGCAAATTTTAGTTTACAAGGTACTGATCACTTCCTGGGTATCACTCAGTCACCTTGTTTCCTCATATCCAGCACCTGGCTATATAAAAACAAAACAGCAAATAGTTCTTCAGTACAAAGGAAGCAAGTCTTTTCCTCAGCCCCTCTTCCTGGGAGCCCACCTGAGTGCAGCAGCAAGCACTAAAGGCTTCAAGGAACAGGCTATATGCAAATTCAGTGGGCAGCACTCATATGTGGTACACTGCTGCCTTAATTGTCCTACTGCTATTTCCCAGCAGAAAAGGTGCTGTCCCAGACATGCCATCAGTCCATATGAACTGTCTCAGACATGAATCCAGGCTGGGACCCCTCTGATCTAGTCTACCTGCCCTAAGGCAGGATCAACTCTACCAGGTTTGTAAAACAAGCACCAACTGGGGTTTGCCTTTGGCACTCCTTGTGATTTTAACCCCTCCCTGACACTTTAAGTGGATTCCTTCTAGCTTGTATGTTTTGCTTCATTGAAGGCTGAGTCCCAAATACCACCTCTCTCACAATTATTCTGCACCTGAGGATGATCTGTGCAGGTGACTTGCTGTATTTTTCCGCAATTGTTTTGACCCCAGGTTCCTCTAGCAGCACAGGCTCATCTGGGTGTTTCCACATGCGATCCGGAGAGCCAAGGGGACTGTAGGCAGTGACCACCAGTCCTCGTTTCTGGCAGTGAGCAATCAGCTCGTTCTGAGCTAGGTAAGGATGGCATTCCACCTATGAAGATGACCCACAGTGAGTGGCTACAGAACACATATCAACATACAATGAAACAAACAGGAAATCAAGCACAAAAGAATCAAACATATTACAGAAGTTCATTCCAGATTCCAGAAAACCTTATGAGGATAAGGTTTAAGCTAACGTTAATAACTCAAGTCACTACCAGGAGAAAGAAGTGTCTGGTAGGCTAAGTTTATAGGAAACAAAGGACAAATCACCTAAGCTTGGTGCTGGACTTTCCACTGGTACCAAACAGATTATCCAACAAGCAAAGAACTTCCATGCAGTAGGGATTCAAGTTACTCCCTCACAATCTTTCCTTTTTAGAGACTAAATTGCTCTTCACATGAACTCTTCCACAGACCTGTTCATCTAAGCAGGTATAAATGTCCAGAACAGGGATGTAGGGCCTCCTTTCCAATCTGCTGGGACAGACAGCCTCTGTGTGCCTGCTCCTGCAGAGTTGGCTATATTCTTCCCTGCACATAAGAAACTGCACTTCTTGTGCTAAACACATGACACTGCTTTGCAAATTCTTCACTCTTACGGACAAATAGGAAAGGTATTTGTCTCCTTTATCCACCTTACCTGGAGCACAGCTGGCTTCACAGTAGCCACACTTAGTACATCATCGATCTGACGACTGTTGAAGTTTGACAGCCCAATGGCTTTCACAAGACCTTTCTCCACCAGTTTCTCCATAGCCTTCCAGGTATCCCTGTAGTCAATGTAGTCATAACGCATGGTGTTATCAGGATTCTTTGGGAAGAGATTGTCCCCTCGTCTGCAGCAAAGGTAAAGTGTAAGTACATACACCAAATTATTTATGTTAGTTCTTCACTTAAAGAAACCTTCCTCAAAGTAGTCTTGAAAGTTTCTCCATAGTCTGAAGGACAGAGTACAAACTAAATTAATCTGTTCAATTCCATTTCATGACTTAAGCTATAAGCAGTTATTACACAAGACAGTCTTTCCTATGTAAAGTTACACAGCACTTTGAAGTACTAACCTATACAGCAGTGACTACACAGAACTGATAAACCACTGTACACACAGCAGCAGCTCTCTGCACACTTAGATCCCAATGAAACAGTTGATTTAGGGAGCAGCAACTCAGAGGGTGGCTTGGAGTTGCTACCAAAGAGATCTGGGTTTAAGAGCTATCTAGGAAAAACTGTATTCAAAGGACACTGGCTTTCCCACTCCCTCTGGATTCTGTAGCTGTCACTACTCAATACAAGCACAGATTCTCCCAGAAGTCCTAACATGTACCTGTTGTTTATAGGTTGGGTGTGTTTCCTTGCAATTAATCATACCAACACATTAAAAAAAGAAAACTGAAACCAAAAAAAATCCTACCCAAACAGATACAAAGTACCCAGCTGTGCCAGGTGACACCCCCACAGCCAAAGGGCTGTAACTGGTCTCTGAGCAGTCCATGCTGGGAAGGGTACCAGCAATCCCTCTGGAAGAGCACTGCTCTGTAATCACCACAGGACTCTGCTTGCTCAGCACTGAGACTCTTACACTGCTCTAGCTAAGCAGTGAATGGTGTGAGAAATGGCACTCTTGAGGACAAGGGGAGGTGCTTCTTCATGCCACTGATAAATCTAGAACCAAAAATAACTCTGAAAGCCTTATGAGCTCCTAAGTGAGAAGAGCAGCCTCATGTGTCAAGAGTACTGTATTAAATTAGAGTAATTTTCAAGACCTAAAGGCACTGTGATTTTCATCTGGAAGTCTGTTTTGGCTTCTCTGTAAATAACATTCCTTAGCTTAGCCTCCCAATGCAACAGGCATCATAAATAGGCATGCATTAAAACAGCTAAGTAGAAATAATGGAAAACTGCAGAATATACTGTTTCCAATGAGAAAAGAAATGAAACTGCTTTATTAGACTGTCAGTTTTGTCAGTGTCACAATGTAATCTAAATTTAAATATTAGCAGTATCAAAACATACATTATTATTTGTGTTATGTGTCATTATCAAAGCAATGTTTGATGGGGTGTTTTTTTTCAAGCAAATGAAAAGCAAACCTGTTGCACAACAGGGGGAATTTTTAACAGCTCTTCCTCCAGACCAGTTCTAGTTAAAAACACTTCCTCATTCTGTTATGCTGAGGAATATGATCTTGGATTTGCAGAACAGAGGCCCCTTAAACTGAGAAAGCTTGAGTGAAGAGTCCATGCAAACATCTGGCAAGGAGATTAATTCATCCTGCCTTTTTGATGATTATGTGGAAACAACTACTTCCACATCTACAAGGAAATAGAATATGGAGCTGTGCTTCTCATGGGATTGTAAGATAAGTGCATTTAGCACTTAAATGGAAAACTTTCTTGTCTCTTTATTTCCTCAAATCATAGAATTACTGCAATTTGTGTCATAATAAGTCAATTCACTTCCACCTCATACAGATACCACCATGATACTGCATGTGCTTGTCCTCTCCAGTACAGGAAATAACTGTATAATCCCCATTTTACAGATCAGTACAACTAAGGCACAAAGCAGTTCTGGTATTTCCTCAAGGTTAGCAGGTAGGCCAATGGCAGAACCAACAACAGCTGCTACACTTCTCCAATGCCTAGATGAAGACACTGCACTGTTTTAAACTTTAAATACCAAAAAACACCTTGCAGGCAGCATAAACAGGAAGAAATTCATAGCTCAGAAAGAACATCCTCAGGATATAACATGAGCCACTTACGTAAAACTGGTGTTTCTACATTCTGTTCCCTTTGCATCCAGAACTTACTCAAAGGCATGAGGCCAGTGCATGAGGTACAGGTCCAGGTAATCCAGTTTCATATCTCCAAGTGTTTTCCTCAGCGCTGGCTCTACATCTTCTGGGTGGTGCTTGGTATTCCAGAGCTTTGATGTTACAAACAGGTCCTCCCTTTTAATAACCTTCAAGAAAGGAAGGAGAGCAAGTTCAGAAAGAATTGCAACATTCTCTAATTAGTTTTAAAACAAAGAGAACAAATGAAGTTTTGTGGTTTGTTATGTTTTGGTTTTTTTTAAAGGTAACACATGGAACCTACAAATTAAACCTTTCAAAAATATACTGGATGGAGAAGAGCCAGAGAAATACACACAGCAGCAAGTCTTAAAAGTATATCAAATACTTTAGCACCTCGAAGTTTTGAAAAACACAAAAATTCCTTTCCACATACACACTCTTCCAAAACTTCCAGCTCAAGGGTTAAAGCCATTACTACCTGTGATGTGGCCAAAAGGAAGATGGCTCAGCTTATTCATATGTAAATTTTGAAATCTCTGTTTAACAATTCACATATTCCAGGCCCAACCAGCTAACTTACTTTACTCATCACATGCTATAAACCAAGATTGCTTCTTGTGGAAAGTGTGGGAAAATAATCAGAAGATTCCCCAAACCTCTGCATTTCAGTTTCTAGGCTGTGAAAGGAACACACTAAGAACTGAGAGCCCTGTACTCTCTGTGGGAAGGATAAGAACATAAATAAAACAATGGAGAACTGTTTAACTAGAAAGTATAAAATATAAAGAGAGATCACACTGGGAAACTGAAGCACAGAATTCCATGAGAAAGGACCCTTCTCACTCTCTCATGTCTGACAAAACTTCACTCAAGTCTCTTTTGAAGAATTTGGCATGATTAATTCCTTAGTTTCTCTCTTCCAACCATTAAATTATTTCTGTGTTTCACACAAGGATGTTGTGTTTAAAATGAAGATATTTAAGAGTTCTTTTTAAAATAATTTTGATTCAAATTCTAGTTCTAAGTTAGCTAGCTAATCTGAACTGAACAAAATGCTTTCCTTTGTCTAGTAGGGAGGAATCCCTGGGGCAGGCTGAAAACAGTCTCTCTCAAGCACATCACATAACAAAGAGACTGCCCTAAAGCCAAGGCAAGAGCAGCAGGAAAGCAAGAGCATGAAAACTTCCTTTGCATGGGCTGTGAGGCTGTACAGGTTATCCTTCTGGCCTCTTTAGGGAATAGATTTAAGATTCCATCTCAGCTCATACATATGTCACATCGAATTATAATTAAGCCTCTAACTCTCAGGTGCAGAATCTGGAGTCATATTTATTAACCTTTCACATGCAATCACTGTTTTAAAAAAGATTAAAATTCACCACATTTTCTCACTCATATTTTATCTACAACCAAAAAACCTACAGTTGATATTTTATCAATAACCAAAAAACTAAATTTGCTGTGGCTATCCCTCATAGCATGCTACCCTTGAAACTCAGGGTAACTTATACGATAAGTTATGACAAATATTTTACTTTATAACTACTGATTCTGGGAACACCAAAGTATCCAAATTGGGATACTTGGTGTACTTTCCTGTAGCTCCTATCCAAATATCCCTGACAATTTTTACTCCCCGTGACAGCCAGGAGGATTCTAAGAGGAGAGAAAGTTCTCTTTCATGCCTTCTCCTGATAAATAACAAACAGTTGGGGTAACCAGCAGGAAAAGCCACAAATGTGAACTTCACAGGGGACAGCTGTAAGTGTTGGCACAGCACAGTCAGCAGGGCAGTTCCTGTGTTTTTACCTTGTTGGGCCCAACACATTCCTGGAAGGCCTCCCCGATCTCGGCTTCGTTGCTGTAGGCAGCTGCGCAGTCGATGTGGCGATAGCCCACGCTGAGAGCGTGTTTCACTGCCTCCTTCACCTGCAAGCACAAACATGGCCCATGCAGTCACTGAAAAGGGATGTGCCACTGGGGAAAAGCTAAAAAATGCTAAGAGACTTAGTAAGGAACACCCCCCAAAAACCACAGACCTGCATAAGGTCATGAGATTCAAACAGGAGGATCTGGAGTCTCTGTGGCACAGTCCTTAGGGGGGAAGAGCAAACTGCTGGCAGACACTCCAAGAGGAACAAGAAAATGGATCGTGCGCACAGGGCCAGCATGCAAGAATGCACCAGACAGAACAAATCCCCACTCTTCACTATAGTTGTTACACATTTCTTAAATACAAAATGAGCTATGAGAAGCAGTTTTCAAATAAGTCATGGCTTAGGAAGACAACTTTTCTGACCAAAGTGACAAACTGACATCAATCAAACTTGGAATATATTTCCTCTTGCCAGTAAAGAAAGAGCCCGGCTTCTAATTCCAGAATCACCATAATTTGGTTCAGCCACTCATACTTAATTACCAAGACAATGCTCTTTTATGGAACCTTTCTCTTTCTTGTCTCATGACTGCACAACAGTGAAAGTCGTACTGCTGGGATACTCCTGATGATGCTCACAACTTTACATTTTGCTTTCAACACTGCTGACAATGAAGGTGTTGGCAACAGCAACACATCCCTTGCTCCATATTGCCACACAAAAGCCAGAATGATTTCTGGAAACTAAGGCACTTTACATCAAATCTGTATCTGCTTTTAAAAGCTCTAATGAAGCACAAGCACCAAATGTCTTCACATGTGGGCCTCAGATATGGAGCAAGTATAGAAACCAGAAGGAAACACAGAATGGCATCTCATAAGGAGCTTTTGAATAAAGATTTTCTATAAATGATTGTGCAAGAATGAAGAATTACTACAGTTGCCAGTGTAATCATCATCTCCCATTAGGCTGATAACCATTTAGTAAAATCCCATTAGGCTGATAACCATTTAGTAAAATCTGTTTCATCTAACTTCCTGTGGACAGTTAGCACACATTCTCGCTTACATCTGTCCTTCTGAAGTACTACAGAAAGAATAATACACCTGATCTGCACGGGATTTCTATACACTGCACCTCACTGACTTGTCTCTCAAGACTGTGGGAGACTGTAAATTACTCTGTGTATAAGGCTTGATGCAATAGGGCCATAAATGTTAAGTGAGATCACACCTCTCTTGTCATGAGATTAAAAAATATGTCCACAAAGGCTAGAGGGAAATTGATTTCTTTCAACTTAATCAAAGTACCAGCATTTTCAATTTTAAAGCTGACAAAATTAGTAATACCAAGCAAAGCCGTGTACAGTCCTGCTTTCAGATGCTACAAAAAGGCAACGGGGCATCAAATGTGAGATCTCTCTCCCACTGGTGGATTTAATTTGTTTCTCTTGTCAAGAAGAACAGTAAAAGCAGACACAGGGAATTCTGACTACATTCTTTGGCATTTTGAGAGGAAAACTGGAGTGGAGCTCAGTTTCCCTTAGCCAGGATGACAAAGCACTTCTATTACAGCAGTGAACTCTTCCTTTCTCTAGCAGGATGGCACTTACAGTCCTTGTTTCACCTGACAAAGACATTTCTCAGGCCACTACAAAATCAAGGGCAGGTAATTCTGAAATCACTTGAGACACAGTAAAGGCTTTTAAGACTCAGTATCTATTCTCCAAAAAGGTGAGATTTGTGGAGAGGGCCAGAAAAATAGCAATGTCCTATATCTGGAATCTCCCATTTCCTGTATCAGATTAGTCCTTTTTTAAACAAACAGGCATAAAGTTTACCATAAATGAAAGTAGGCACCACTCACAGAAAAACAGAGATAAAGCATTCCAAACATGTCTCTGCAATCAACAAGAGGCGTATTATTTTATCAGCATGTTTTGAGAAATTTCTAGCACTGAAGAACTGAGACTGATAATTTAAATTTGGTTTGGATCTGAGGAAAAAAAATTTGTATTTGGGTAAGCTACTCCCAGCCTACTAACACATTGCAATGTGAACTGGGAGCTCCTGTTCCACACAAAAGGAAAACAATCAAGAGGAAACATGAAAAAAAATGCATTTTTGGAGGGGAAAAATAGGAACATATAGATGTAAGTTTTAAAAATCTTTTTAACTTACTTTTTAATAGGACGTTTTGTATTTTCAAGATTAACTTCAGAGAGGTATAGGGGGGTAGGGGACAGAACAAAAACACAAGCAGTTGAAGATTCATATGTCTGTGGGTATTTGCTGTTGTGAAGTAAAAACAGCCAAATGACCCTTCAAACTTTTCATCTGTTCTTTAGTTTAGCATGTCAATATTGCTATGAAAGGAGGAATTAGTGAGTTTACTTTGCATTAGGCAAGTTGAGTCACACAGTTCAAGTGTGACTCACCAATCCATCCCTACAGAAAAAGTGAGGTCTTACTAAAAGTAGGTCTGAATGGATCTTGAGACATCTTCAGGCTATCCTCAAGACCCACAGCTGGGCAGAGTAAATCCAGACCACTCCTATACACATTTGTCATAGTCCTTCTTGTGACAGGCAGTCACTTCTAATGCTTTGAAATCTTAGCTCAAAGTCTTTTAGATGACTCACAAAGATGGCCCTGATGCCACATCCTATTCCTCCCAGATATGAAATCCACAGCTTTCCCTTTATGAGGGCTTTTTGCACGTTTGCAAAGTGCCAGCACAGCTCCTCTCAAACCTCTCCTGACCACATAACTGCAGGTGCTTCTTCCTCACATCACAACTCACCTTTCCCAAACCTTGCATCACTGTTACTGCTGCCTCATCAGCTGTTTTGTGCCTTTCTTCAAATGGTTTGCCTCAAAACAGACACAGGTATTGCAGTTGGAGCCTCACTCTCCTTCACTTTATAGCAAAGTCCAAGGAACTACAGTCCCATTTAAACATCCCAGTAAGGGACTTATCCTTGCCACCCATCCACCCTTTTTTGAAGATGGACAAACACAGTATCACTGGCAGATTCATAAACACAATCTGCAAGTTCCCATTAATGATAATATCCATTACTAGATTTCCAGTTCTTCAATTTGCCTCTCAAAAGGTTAAAAAAACTAACAAGCCTTCTTTACACTTCCATGCAACACAGAGTTCAAGTGACCCAGGTGCCTCTCGTGCACAGCCCCAAGCCATTATAATGAGATTTCCACCCTTAACAGTTCAACACCACTGGGAAAGATAAGGCTCTGACCAGCCTCCACTGCTCCCTGCAAGCTGACAAATTTTAGCAGTCCTTTTGCAGACAGGAAGTAGGAAAAAACAGATAGTCAGTGCACGTGATGTTCAGATACACTATGACCAGAACCCAAGTGTTGCTATATCACAATTTCTAAATATTGCACTAAAATTTGCTGAGAAGGAACTCACACCACCAGATAAATAATGCCAATTTAAAAGGTGGTGTTCTCTAAAAGAAAGGAGTTTGCCTCTTATCCTTCAAATGTTGAATTTAAGTCCCTTCCTTAAGGGCAGTGAATTTTTCTGTGCCCGTCTGCTGCAATCCTGTCACAAGACACCCTGTCTGACTGGTTTTCTGAGTTTTTCCAAGGTTTCACACAGAAATACAAGCCCTGTGTCTCTCTGTCCCACAGAGCCAGCCTCTGACACTGCAGGTTAGGCTGCTCATCAGGTGGAGATCAATCCTCCAGGTTGAAAGCATGGCTCTTGAGAGAAGAGAACAAAGCATTAAAGGATTGCAGATAATCCAGCTGCAATATCAAAAAGTCATGGTACTAATATTCTTGATGCTCCTGTCTGAATGGATTTCTCTTTGAACTCATTCATGCTGCCAGTTCACAAACTTCTGTACTGTGCTCCCTTCCATTCAACAGCCCTCCATCATACTCCTATGGAAACATGCAAAACAAATTTCCCTTCTAGCATTTGATCATGTAAAACACAATGCATCCTATTATTTTGCATGGTGTTAATCCTGTAAAATCCTATAGTCTTTCAACATGGAATTAGATTTAATTATTTTCCTCTTATTAATATCTAGGAAACTGAGGCTGCAATGACACCTTTGTACTGGACTGCTAAGATCTGTCTACAAGGTCAAGGCTTGCTTACAATCAGGAACAGTAACAGCAGTAATAAAGAAATTACTCAAGCTTGGCTAGGGAAAGAATTACACTCTGTGAAGTATTTACCCAAAATAATTTAAAAGCCATCCATTTCCACACTTGCTTCTAATGTAGCCCTTTAACAAAAGAGCTTTTGATAAATAGCCTCTACTTGGGAAACAGCTAAACCAAATTTAATCAATGCTAATTCTTCTGCTTCTCTGGGTTTTTCACCCCTAGTTTTTAATTCATAATAGCAGTTATTATCCCTGAACTACATCATGTCTTTTTAAGGGTAAATCATCTTGACACTGCCAAATTGTTGCTATGCCCCAAATTAATTTATTCCATAGGAATATCAACAACTTCTGTAACTCTAGCCCTTTTCACTACACTTCCTAGATTTGCCTTCAATACATTCTACAAGGAAGTCTTTGAAGACAGCAGATATTCCAAAGAAGTGACTCCCAATGACTTCAGAGGAAACCCAGAGAAGATGGCTGAATCTTGTGAGGGGTTCAGATGCCAGCAGCACTGCTTATTATGGCAAAATCCAACTGAATTAGGTTTAAATTATGCACAAACAGGATGTGTCCCAGTTCCTTTCCAAGGCCACATGTTTCTCAGTACAATTAGTTCACAGAATAAACAACACATTCATATTTTGTTTGTTTAGTTTCAGACATTTGCTTTAGACAAAGCACATTTAACTGTTTTGAGTGCACAGAAATTCACCCATTAAGTTTGTGCATCTTAATCTTAATTCAGCTGTCATTTCATGTTTTAAGTGGCAAAGCTGCACATTCACCCTTTTCCTCATTTAAGAGGTTGACAGAGCTCTCACACCAACTCAGCTTCCACACTAGTACAGCTTCTATTCCCAACAGATCCCTTGTCCTGACAGTTGTTTGGTCAGAAAAACCCACAGTAAAATGGCTCTGAATAGATTTAATTTTCATAGCTTGTTTCCCACCTTTTCCTCTAGCTGGAATGAGAGAATAGCACGCCTTGAGAAGAATTTTAACCTTCCCTCTCAGTATGTTAACCAACATACTCCAAAAAACATCATAAAGCTCACACAAGAGTAGCAGTGAGACATCAATTTACTGCACAGACATGTAGTGGTGCACATAATTCAGAGAAGCTGAGGATGCCCCATTCCTGGAAATGTTCAAGGCCAGGGTGGATTGACCTCTGAGCAATCTGGTCTAGTGGAAGGGTGTCCCTGCCCCCAGCAGGGAATTGGAACTAGATGGTCTTTAAGGTCTCTTCAAACCTAAACCATCCTATGATTCCATAGTACCTGAGTACCAGCTAGGAATTCTACCAAGGAGTAGACATTACCTTTCAGAGGAAGTACATACAATTTCTTCCCCCCAAAAAAGTATCTTTTAACTAAATGAAAGAGACACAAAAAGACAGTCAAAGGGGAGAAGTATTACAATAGCAGGCACACCATGGAGCACACAAACATTCCCACAGACTGTTTGTAGTAACACAGAATTGTTTCCAAGTGTGGTGTTTGCCAATTCACTACATTCAGAAGCAGAGTGAATGTCTAATGATACATGAGCACTCTTATTCTAAAAGCAGGCTGACCCGAGCAAGTTCTTTGTTTTCCTGCTAACCATTGGCTGGCTGCTGGAACAGAACTTATTACAAGAACAACTTGAGTTTCTGCCTCCCAAAATAATGCTTTCTGCTGAGTCATCAGTCTAAGCCAGAGGGGTGTCTGGTCAGACCAGCAGCCTGAGGACTTGCCAGTGGAAGAGTCCAGCACTATATTATAAAAACACCTTTCATTGTTTTTTTTTCTGGGGTTATGTCCCAGAGCACCACTGCCGAGGCCAGAGTTAACAAGTCTGAAGGATCCACTGTCTTTGTGCCTTAAGGCCTTAGTCATGCAAATACACACATAATACATTCAGCTTCAGTGGACTCAAGACTAGAACAGCTCGAGCAAAGGATCCAGGCCTCAGACCTGGGACCTTCAAAAAAAGTACACAAGCACACATACTAGTTGAGAGCACAATATCCTATTGTTCCCTGCTTACTTGGCCACGGTCACTTTTCCAAGTTCCCAGTCCCACGAGAGGCATCTTCTGCCCAGTGTGGAGCACAACGAAGTCGCATGTTGCAGGCATCTTTGCCTAGAGAGTAAAAAGAACAAACAGTTTTGCAGCAATTCTTTAAGTTGCAACAATTTACCTTTTCTGCTCACAATGGCAAAGATTTTTCATCAACAAAGGAAGGGCTTACAGCTATCCCAACATCCTCACAATCTTTGTTTCTGCTCAAACAGTTGAAAATAAACTGCATTCAGGATGAGCTTCAAAGCTGGCTAGCTGATTTCAGTTACTTCCCAAGCTCTTCTGCATCCAAAATCATTAATGTTAATTGTTTAAAAAAACACAACAACAAAAATAACCAAGAGTGGAAGAATGCAATGTTAGTTGAATATCTGACTATGTAGGAGCAATGGATGTTTTCAGAGTTCAGCATCCATATTGCATACTATCCCTAAATAGGTCTGCCTTCTCAGTGTTGCCATTTTCCTTACATAATTAGGTCCCAGCTGATAAATGTGTTTACACAGAGTTTATGCTTTCAATTTTTTGCTTAGCTTCTCAAGCCAAACTTTTGTAGATGTAACAGCAGACACCAAACAGCACACTTGTTTTTCAGAGAGACATACAAGAGCAGCTGGAGTGACCCTGACCTGACTGCCATTGTACACCAAGGAGCTGGGAATCCCTGTAACAGTTAACCTGAGTAGGTCCAGGCTTGCCTTGTGCTGTGGGATGCACAAGCTCAGCAGCAACCTGGAACAGGAGTCTGCAGGTAGTTCACACTTCATACCTGCAGTTATGCCAACTATATGTCCTTGCCTTTATCTAAAAAAAATCAGGAAGTTCTCCTGCAAGCATCCTCTCTGTCTGACAGTAGAGGTGATGAATAGAGGTGTTTTCTTGTAAAAGAATCCCCAGCAGTTCAAGTGACCAAATCAGGGTAATCTCTGCTATGGACAGGGTCTGCACACTGTGCTGTGTGAGATCTGCTCAATGCTGCACAAGCTGGGCCTCCCAGAATCTGAAGGGATGCACAATTATCAACACCCTCCTCTTTCTTTAAAGGGTTACCTCTAAAAACCATCATTTGATATGATACCTTAGAGTCTGAATGTCTTTCTTATCAAGGCTGTAATGGGCCAGGACCTCCTGGTACAAGACAATCATTACACTGAACTAACAGCCCCGGACTTGCACTGAGCTAAGTCCAGCTGCTGGTGCTGAAGACAATCACTGGTGAACCAAACTGCAGGTATATATCTGTTTTATTGGGGTAGGAGGTCAGAGAAGGCAGAAGGATGGTAGCTGAGCTTGCACAGCCATTTTGTAACCAGGTACATGCAAGTGGGTGCTGTTTTCCTAAATTTAGTTGCCTAAATAAAGACAATTTTTTGCATCATAAAACACAACTAAAAACTTAAGGCTTTTTGATTCACTTTGGCCTATAATACAAATCAGATACCAACCGTATGCTTTACATAACCATGTTGTGCAATCATCTTAAAGGTAAGAGTTCAGCCCAAAAGACAAGGTACACATTTAATCAATAACTAGCATCAGCACATTTTTAAGAACCATCTTGCTTTATGTAACATTGCATATTAACACTGCAGAGAGATTTGAACAATAGCTTCTGGAAGACCAGAACACATCAGAATTGCACACACTAGAAAAAAAAATGTTAATACTTTCCACTCAGTTTTTTCCCTAAAATGGGGACTAAGAAGGATTTACGATGCTAGTCATAATTATTCAGTTCATTAAAAAGCTAGAAGCCTCTTCTTAGAAAGGCAGAGATAAAAACAAACATAGAAGCAAACTAATTCTGTACAAGTAAGATATGGTTATGGCTTAACATCACCAGCCTACTACCATATTCACACAAAGGAATTAAAGCTCAGGGTAATTCAGGGACAGTCTAAGACTGGGAGGATGCATCAATAACCAGAGTAACGCAAACTACCCCAGTTCATCAACCCACAGCTACAACTCATTTTTAGCCTAAAGCAAGGAGTCTCCTAGCAGTAAAACAACCACAGCTGTGCATGCCATTAATATATATAGACAGGCAAATAGGTACATATTAGCAATACTTAAGTAGGCACCAGCTTCTGCCATAGAGACCGGGGTAACCCCGGCGCTTTGGCCGAGTGCGCCCACCTGCCCCTTATCGGGGCGGCGCACGGCGGGCCCGCCCGGCGCGGGGGGCGGCCGAGGGGAGATAAGGCGGCTCCACAGCCCCGCAGCTCTCCCGTACTCACCGACGGTACCGACCGCTGCTGCTGAGGTTATTGCTATTGCTGCTGAGGTTATTGCCGCTGCGCCGTTCCTGCCGCTGCTGCCCGGCCCTTCCGCTTCCGCCGGGATCGCGGCCCGGGCCCGGGGCAGCGCGGGTGCCCCTGACGGTTCAAACGTGGAAGTCCAGCCGTGGGGATCGGCGGGGCTGAGCTGCCCTCACGGCTCTGCCCCCAGCGGCGCTCGGAGCCCGGCCCAGCCCAGCCCTGGCAGGGCTCCCCGGCACCGACCCCTTGCCCGTAACCCCTCGGGCCCCCTCATCGGCTTTGCCCCGCCGATCACTGTGCCCTCCCGGCCCGGTTCCCGTCCCGAAGCTCAGCCAGCCCGGCCCGGCCTCGCCGCTCCCGCCGAGCGGTGAAGTGATAAATGCCATGGGCCGCACCACACGGGGGGAAGCGGCGAACGACCAGCCCGGCCCATAAATTCGACAAGAAGCGTTTGCATCTCCCCTACTGCTGTTTGTCGTGGCCTCTTGAAGCCATTTCTACTTGTAGGAAGACCGAATATACCCAGTTTTATTTGCAGCCCTAAATAACAGGAATCCAAGGAAAGTGAAAGGCCAATTGCTCTCATTTTGCTTCAGCTTTTGCACTTTAAGGTGCATAAAGAAGTGGCACTTCCGAGAAGGCTGGGGTGCCTCTCCTTGCAGATGGCCAGGAATTCATTTCCTGCTCGCTCAGGACAGCAGTGAGACTCAGGCAGGCTCATTCAGCTGAGTGCTTTCACTGCTGGGCAGGGACAGCCCTGTTCCTGGTAAGTCAAAGCCTTCCACTGGAGCAGACTTTGGCCTGTAATCGAGAATCAACGCTGCACCCAATCTTAAACACGACTAAGAACAGATAATCGGTTTTGACTTTTAGTCCAGGCTTCCATCTTTACAAGCAGTTTATAAACATGCAGATTTTAGAGCAAGATTGGATCAGAAATAAGGCAATAGATACCTCCCGTGGGGCTTTGAAGAGCGTGTTACTTATTTCCAGAAAGATAAATCTGCCGTGGATTCTGTCTTTGCTGTTCTGACTTGAGCTCAAGGCACAAAGGTCAATTAATCTCTTAGGCATGCTAGTGAACAGATTTTTCTGTTGCACAGCCTTTTTAGACAAAATAAAGGAAAGTGGAAGAAAAGTGCAAGGACAAGGCAACAATTATAAGTAACAGGAAGCAGGAAATGAAAGAATACAGGGGGAAGAATGACTGCTGAGTTTGCTTTATTTTTATGAAGACCCTGCCAATCACAAATCCATCTGAAAATCCACTATCTTCAAGCAGAAGAAGATGCTTGAATTATATAAATCTCACATATGAAAACTTTAATGAACCTCAGCTTCCAGTAATATAATAGGGAATAAAAGAGAAAAGGTAAGGAAGACTAAAACATTTTGTCATCAAAAGGCAGTGGTTATCCAAACACATAGTAATAGCTTGCTAATTGAAAAATTTTAAAAAAATATGCTGAGAAGAGGTAATGTAAGACATCTTGACCTAGAAGTACAGTCTTCACTTGATTCAAACAAGGAAAGCTAATATGTGCATTGTATATTTAATGGCATGCAGTTGTTTTCATTAAAATGATTGTGCACCAGCTGCTTGTGCATAAATGCCCCATGGAACTTGTCAGTTGTTGACTTGTCAGCTGACTTTCTGCACACATTAAATTAAATTGTTCCTACATGGCCAGCACTCGACTCTGTGCCTCTGGCAGTACCATGTGCACGTAGGAGGTTTGGTATATTCAGGACTCAGTGGACTTTTGGCACATGCAGTGGTGAACTCCACAGGGAGTGTGTGGAGGTGTCCCACAGGGGGGCTTTTGAGGACATGCAGGGGCTACCTCTGCTGTGTGCTCCAGTGTTGCCAAATCCATTACTAGTCCAACTAGTCTGGAAATCTTCGATACTCTTACACAAAACCATTCTCAAATGTGTGGTAATGTTCTGAAACAGGTCCAGTTTCTTTGCCTTTTCGTTTTACACACAGCAGGGCGTTTGTTTTTCACATCAGGGGCGCATTCCCAGCCAAGACACATGGGAGATACTGTGATCAAAATTATGGATGTGAAAGTTAGCTTGGCTTCCAGTTTGGGTAGTTCCAGTGCTCTGACACTGCAGGGCCTGCCAGCTCCTCTTTGTTGGTAGATGAAGTATTTATTGTGTCCCTGTCTGTGTGGATGGGTGCAGAGAGGCCTGCACTGGGCTCTGATGCTCCATGCTAATCAGGTACAAGCTGATCCTGTCTGGCAACTATTTTAGCAGAACACAATACCACAGTTACACTGCTCTGAGGAAAAACGAGGTGGGGAGAGAACTCTATCCTTCCAGCACCTGCGGGGGTAGACATGCCCTTTCTTTCCTGAAAAACATAATTGTTTTAATCTAAGCAGCATCCTATATCTAAAGGTTGAGAAAGGCTACAGAAACCCAGGTGCTTACTGAACAAGGAGTGGCCCTGACAGTTTATTATTCCAAAACTTCCAAAAACTGATGTCTGGAAAGACAAGCTCAGAAATTAATCAAAACTAATGAGGCCACAGACATATGAATGGAAAGGCAGTGCTTACAGCACAATCCTGGAACAACCTGCAGACCATACTGGGTATATTGTGCATCTGAAAGTATGAGAAATGAGCATAACCATCATTAAAGGAGTCAGAAACCATGAGAAAGTCATTATTGCTTTGTCCATTGGTAAACATGCCAGAGTTGCAGTGGGACTACATTGTTCTGGATGTTTTGATTAGGACTGCCTGACTTTTCAGGAGTTAATCTGTTCACAGGTTCATTGGCCTGAGGGGATGGGGAGGCACATACATGTCTCAATATATAGACCTCAATTCTCATGAAAATGCTGATGTTAAGAAAGTAGCAAAGTTCTTCCTATAGAAGATAAAGCGTGCTATAGAAATAGATAAATTAGTTGCATGAAGTGAGTGCAGATTTCTTCCTGAGTACATATATACATGTTATTTGCTTTCATTATTTAAGGATTAATTTCATCTGAAATTATTCATCTCTGGGCGAACCACCGTGTGGGTATGGTCACCCAGCAACACTACACAGTGATCTTGATTATAAACGTTTGAAGATTTTTAATCCTTTGTAGTTTTCTACTCATTACAATTTATAATCAAGTTTTAATAGGTATAAGAAATACAACTATAAACTGCAAAACAGATGAGTAAAAATCAGTTGGTGAACACATTTATCACTTTCAACAGAAGCAAGCATTTTTGTCCTTGATATGGCTTAATGACTTTTAGTATTCATTATTTATAAAGCTTTCACATTTAAATTCAGAATTTGATCCTTAAAAAGTACAACACTGCTTGTTCACGGTTGAATTCAAAGACAGTGCTTGTGAGGAATCGCTGGTTAAACATCCCTCAGAGCAGCTTCCCTACTGAATGATGCAAAACTCCCTGAAGTAACTGTATCTTCCAAGGGTTTCCATCCTGCCACTGAAGTTCAACGATTAGACTTTAAACTTAGTTTTCATGTTTCTTTCGCTGACTTGCATGACTTGGATCGGTATTCCCATTGATGGAGAAGAATCAATGAAAGCCTTGATAACGAGTATAATGGAGAGGGGCCAGTGGGCAGTGCAGAGCGAGAGGATGGAGATTTGATACCGCACTTCTGTAACACTGCGAACACACAATGCTCTGTTCGTGAGAGGTTTCGTTTTACTTCTGTCAATGGCCAACACTTAATTCACATGAATGACATGCCAGTAATCCCCTACTCCCCCTCAAAGTCCTGCGTACCCTCTGAGGACTTCAAATAATCATAGCTCGGTCAATTACGCAGTAAAAATGCAATCGCTTCTTGCACCAAGCCCATCAAGCGTTTACAACCGCGGCGTTGGGTATTTCCACGGCACGTCCCGGCACTGTCTCCAGAGCACGGTCTGCGTTCGCTGCCCCGGATCTGCCAAGTCATGCTGCCCTTGCAGCGCTGCCGCCCGCCCTCCTTCCCCGCCCGTCCGCTCGCGAGATCCGCGCTGCTATAAAGGGGGCGGCGCGGCGGGGCTGCCGCAGTCCTGAGTGGGAGCTCTGCTGCTGCTGCGTGTGCGGGACCGGCGCTCCGAGTGAGTCTGCGGGGGTCGCCGGGGGCTTTGCACCGTGCTTCATTTTTTAATTTTATTTTTAAACCTCGTTTTATTTTTATGTGGTTTTTTTGTTACTCTTTTGGGTGGGTTTTTTGTTCGTTTTCCCCTCCCCCTCTGCGCAGATGCGCCCTTGAGCGAGGCGCGCAGGGCGAGCCCTTTCTCCCCGCTCCCCAAGGATCGCGCTGCTGCGGCTGCCGCCTGCGCCCCCGTGTTCAGTTCTCCCTGGTTTTGGTTTGGGCGTTTTTTTGGCGGGCAGAGCGGGCAGATAAGTCCTTGCAACGCTCCGGCCTTTATCAGCGCGGCGCGGGGAGGAGCCGCGGCCGGGCCCGCGGGGGGAGCGCGCCGAGCGCCTGCCGGGAGCCGAGCGCCCCTTCCCCGAGCCGGCGGCATCCCGCTTCTCAGCCTTAAAAACCCAAACCCGAGCGCTGGATGCGGCCCGGGGACATGCAGGGGCGGGTTCCCCTCTCCCAGAGCTGTGTTGGGGCGGCCTGGGCGAGGGGAAGGCTCGGAGGTCGGCTCGGAGCGCCTTGGGCACCACGCGTGCCGCGGTCCGTGCGCGGCGCCCGCGGTTCGGGATCGCGGGGGGACCGCGGCTGCGGTGGCCTGACCGCGTTTCTGTGACAGTCTGAACGTGGCAGAGTGGGAGGCTGATGGTGTGTTTAGAAATGGCCTTTCGCTTTTGTTCAAGGCACCCTAAAGGTATGAAATAACTCGTTCAAGAGAGCAGGCCTAGCTTATTATAATTGCAGTTTGAAGATAATTGAGGCCGTCTGCGGCTATGAGCAACAAAGATACTCTGGCCGGATTCGAGTGTATGTGATTTATGATGCTCATTTTACTTTCCTTCAGAATGAAAGGAAGTAACAATGATTCTGTGGTCTGTTCTTCTGCGGGTTAGGAAATGCTGTGGCTAAAAATCCGAGCAGAACACGCGCTGACCCCGCACGGAAAAGCAGAAGGGTTGGCAGGTCACAGTGGGTGCTCTGAGGAAAGCACTTGGCTCTCTTGCTCTGTGGGGCAACCAAGGTCTCCTGCAGGTATTAAAAGGTTTTAATGTTAGCAGAGAAAGGGTCAATAACTTGCAGTTTAGAAAGGGGAAATATCAAAGAGCAGTCTGACCTTGAATACCTAGTGAAATACTCCAGAGGATTGCTGATGGAACAAATATAGAAGGACTGTCATAGTTCTGAGCTAAAGGATGACCTTGAGCTTGGATAGCAGAAAATAATGTAATTCAGTGATAAAAGTGTGGGGTCATGTACTCCAGGCCGAGCAGCTCTTTGCTTGTAAGATAGAACTTGCTAGTTGGAGGCATCTCAAATAAATACTGTGCAGGCTGTTCCCCTGTCCCTCTTGCAGAATTGCACTTTTAGAACCACAGCTGCATTTGTGGGTACAAGATTCTCGATGTCCTCCTGCCAGGCTGCTTTCACTTTGCATCCTACTAATGATCTCTAGTCCTGGCCACCACATTCTCTTCCAGTCTCCTGCAGTCGAAGACTGAAAACCCTTGGAGGAGCATGGGGATAGGGAGCTTTGTTGCAGTTAGAAATACTGAATGTGTGGGCACTTCTCAAAATGGAAACTGAGAGGTGGATCATTACTGTCAGGGAGTGCAAGAGAAACTTTCAAAAGCTAAACCATTGCTAAAAAGGCTAGTGTGGGTTCAAAGCTGAATGTTTGACTTGTGGGCTAGTTCTCCAGGAAAAAAGTGGCTGGCAATGGGGAAGGAGCCAAGAAATGAGATGCTCTCAACCTTTTTAGAACGGACTTGGTGCCCTGCAGGCACAACTTGGAACAATCATTGGCTCTTGGCTTTCCTTAGCAACATGAGACTCATGCTAACCTTTAAGGTGTTTTTTATCTCTGAGGCAGCCAGTGCTTCAGTGTGTAGAAAGAAGTGAAATAACTTTTGAGAATATTTTGTGATTTGCAGAAATTAGGTTTATAGAGTTGCCTGTTTGAAAGATTATATCTGGAAGTCTAAAGTGTTAATACTGCATTCCCAGACTGAGGAAAAAATACTGCACGGGGTGTATTACAGATGACAGACTTTTGGGGCAGACAGCCAGAAGTAGAGTTCTCTTGTCCTTGTGTACCCTTTTATTCTTTTTCAATAGGCTTAAATGGGAAACAACCTGGCTGTACTGATTTAGACTTGGTGAAATTTTAAATTAACATAGAATGTGATTCCCATGTATACTACAAGTCTTTCTGGTTGCAAATAAAAAAGAGTTGAATTGTTCAAAAGGTTATAGTGCAGTTATGCACAGCAGTGTTCCCTGGGGATTAACAGAAGTTATTTTCTTTCAGAATCAACAGGAAGATCAAGTTTGAGGTCTTATATTCCCTTGTAAAATTGAACAAGGCTCTTCTTCTCATTGAAAGTTCTAAAAAACAGACTTTTTACTCCCCAGCCATGTGGAGTGGGATGGTTTTCTGAGTGCTGTTAAAGCTCTAGGCTAGCCCTTTCCCAGACTGAGCCGTTACTGGTTAGATAACCATTACTGTATCTTTAGGAGGCCGTGAGCCATACATTTTGAAGTTCTGGCAGTGTCTATAGTAGTTTAACTATCCAGGTGTCAAAACTCATTTAACACTTAAGCCTTGTTGCAAGACCAAGTGCTGATAAACTGTCTTTGGTGTTTAATCTAGATTGATAAGATGCTTTGAATAAGTCCTTACTTTCCAGGTGCAAATGTATTGCCATCTAAACTGTATTGGTGTTAACTCCTGTCTAGGTTAAATCAAGATGTCTTCAGGAAAGGCTTTCATTGGAAAACCAGCTCCTGACTTTACTGCCACGGCTGTAATGCCAGATGGACAGTTCAAAGACATTAAACTCTCTGACTACAAAGGTAATTCCGTGTGCTTCTCTAATTACACAGATAGTCTGTGTAAGGACTGGAGGGTATCTGAAGATACATCTTGGTTTGGTTTTGAAACGATAGTGACTATTTGGCAGTGAAGATCAGAACTTATGCAGTGCTTGCTGGAGTATGCTTAGAAGGCTGTTAGCAGTGTGACTGAGTGTCCCAGGTGTGATAACTGTTACCAGTAAGCATAAAACTCCTCTAAACTGTTACCTTGCATCTGGCTCATTGCCCTGTGTCATACTGAGACTGGTGTAACTTTTTGTAGAACAGCAACATCTTCTATCTCATCTTTGTCAATGGAAAGTAAATTCTTTCATCTAACCAGCAAAGTCCCTTTCTCTAGAGTGCTGGCAATATGTTTGCTTTGCCAAAAGAAGCTTCACTAGAAACAAAGGGAAAGCCTAAAGTTATCAAGTACTTATGTTTGATGGCTTTAGAAGTACATTTCTAATGATGCTGCAGGCTGCATGAGGGTGATGAGTGGGTATAGACTACTCACCTACAGTTCAAATGTCTCCTTGGCTGATAGCCTTTCAGATCTGTGACATTTTTCTGTTAGGGGTCAGCCATGGAGTCTTCTGCTGTAGCATACCCAGAGCTGTACTTGGGGCAAGCCTATAGAAGTAGACTCAGGAGACAAGCATTCCCTGTTAAATTTGACAAGTCTGGGTTTGGGGACTTCAGTTAGGCAGGGTTTTAAGATTGTTGTTTAGGCTTTTTTTCTGTGTTTTGGTGGGGTTTGTTTGTTTGCTTTTTCTTAAAAATCTAACAGATTAACTGCTTGTACTGCTCTTCTAGGAAAATATGTTGTGTTCTTTTTCTACCCCCTGGACTTCACTTTTGTCTGCCCAACTGAAATTATTGCCTACAGTGACAGAGCTGATGAATTCAAGAAAATCAACTGTGAAGTCATTGGAGCTTCTGTTGACTCTCACTTCTGTCACCTTGCCTGGTAAGAATCAGCCTTTTAACCCAAGAGGCTATTCTTCTGGCCTCGGTTCTTGCAGGAACAGAGTCCTGAGTGTATTCAAAGGCACTTGGTATTGGTAGTGCCAGATGCTTCTGAACAGAACTGAGCATACTGGGCATCAGTTCTTTCATTGCTGCATGGCAGATTGAGTATGATATTGCAGAAAGGATCAGCTTCTGTTGTACCTTGAGCCCTCATCCTAAACTGCCCAAATTTTTAATGTGTAAACTTTTCTTCTTTTAGGATCAACACTCCTAAGAAACAGGGGGGTTTGGGCACTATGAAAATCCCCCTGGTTTCTGACACAAAACGTGCCATTGCCAAAGAGTATGGAGTGCTGAAGGAGGATGAAGGTATTGCATACAGGTAATGTGCCAGAGGTAAATGAGCTCATAAACTTATGTTGCAATGATGGACGTGTCAGGTGATCACAGAGCTTGTGTACACTTGAACACCTGCAGCCAGCTAAAGCTGCTGGCTGTTCTAGGTGTGAACTGCAGTCTGGCAGACACCCCTACAAGGGGAGATGCTCCCTGGTTCTCTGTGGTGCTTAGGCTTCCTGTGCTTTTAAGTAGTTAAATTCTGCTTCCCTTTGACTGCCTGCTGCTCAGTGCAGGAGTCTCATCCATGTGAGCTGCTAGCTTTGGTAATGCAAGACCTATGAAGTCATGAAAGTGATTACAGGTATTTAGTCCAGTATCAAAATGCAGATTAATTAAACCCCAAGTCTTTAGTCTGCTGTTCATAAAAGTTGCCAAGGGAGATGAACTTCTGCCAGCTCTTAAGCTGATGTTGGAGGACTGATGAGATGTTGCATGTTGCCTTTTTGAGAGCAGTGAGTAGTGAGGTTTTTTTAGTGTGAGAATGTCTCTTCTTGAATTTTTTTCCCTAGAATTTCTCATCCTTTTTTTTCCACTACTAGTATTTTCCTTAAATAGGAAGCATTTCTCTCCTGTGTCAGTGCTTTGACTTGCCTCCTTCTCCTTCTAGTTCCTGTTGGGCTTTGACCTGCTACTCTTTCATTGCTGAGCATGCACCAAGGTGTTAGTCTCTAGAAAGAGGTCACATAAATGCATAAATGGTGCCATAATCAAATAGTGAACCTGAGTTTTTGAAACTCCCATCAGTTTAATCAGACTCTCAAAAGCTGTGCTTAAATTCAGGGCTGGTTTTTATTTGTTTTTAGGGGTCTGTTCATAATTGATGATAAGGGGATCTTGAGGCAGATTACAATCAATGATCTTCCTGTTGGCCGTTCTGTTGATGAAACCCTCAGACTTGTCCAGGCCTTCCAGTTTACAGATAAACATGGAGAAGGTAAGAGTGCTTTTCAATTTAATGTTTTCTCTAAAGAATAGGATTAACTAGGCAGGTTAAATCAAGGATTACTGTATGTATCAACCTGTGCACAGCAGGTAATTGTGACTGTTGAAATGCAGCTGGTTCTGTAAATCTGCTTGTTGAAGGACACCATAATGCTTTGTCCTATTCCAATTATTTGTCCATTGAGGACTTGCTCATGTTGAGATTTCACTTAAATCAATTTGGTGGTGGATGTCTTGTCCAGCACACAGAAATTGTCTCTTTCAATTAGACACAGAAAATACTTGAGACAGAAATTAAGAACATGTAGTAACTTAGCCTGCAAGGTAAGCTTGGTTTAGATTCTGCTCTCAGATTTGGTAGATTGAGACCATCAGTACTAATGTAGTGTTTTATGCAGACAAACTGTTAGACTAGAAAGTCTGCTGATCTTTCTGTCATTATATAGTGAGAGTAAAATGGATGAGAGTTTCTGTCCCCATAGTTCAGGAGGAATAAGGTGTTTGATACTGGCAGCTTTTCTGCAGGAGTGAAAGAAAAGAAAAAGGCACTGCAGATAAAAAGTTAGAACCAAGTAATGGAAACTCAAAATTGCTGTGCAAGTGTTAGTAGTCTTCAGTTGTCATTAATTAATGACATGTGTTGCTGCTGATCATACTTAATGTGCTTTCAGTGGTAAATCAGTGGCAAGTTTTACTAAAATAAGCTGCTCTTGTGACTGTAGCATGTAAACATATGTCAAGTGAGGAGACATCCCAAACTTTTGATGATGGAGTGGTTACATGTCATGCAAATGAAGCCTTTTGGGGTTTGCTGTGCCTTTGAGTAGTCAAAACCTGCAAAAGGTTTTCCTTTAGAGCTTCAGGACTTCAGTCACATCTAAATCAGGACAGACTGGAGTGTGTAGCAAAGCTCAGAAACTCATCATACTGTGGCTAAAATTGCCAGTCCTGAGTGGAGCAAGAACCCAGCTTTCCATGGCAGTAAAGAAGGAACACGGTTCAAAAAATGCTGCTCAAGGAGCTGCTGGAAGTTTGAGACCATGCAACTTCTGCATTATGGTGGCTTTTTGATAGCTGTGTAGGAGAGCCAGTGACAGTTGAATGCTTTTTCTCCTGCCCTGTTCAACGGGAGAGCTGCACCAGGGTGGATTGAAGATAAGGGGAATACAGACTTGGCTGGATCTAAGGAGATAAGTGTAGTGTGCTCTTAGGGCCTTTCTGACCTGGGCTGCTGGAGTTGGTGTTACCTTTGCTGTCAAACTTCCCAGAAGCTTTTAAGTGGGACTCACTGTTGCCTGGCCAGACAGGTGGTTCCTTGGGTGTTACTGCCCAGTAAACAAATAGAAACAAGCAAAACAGAGCATAATGTGACACTGAACGCACTGTCTGTATGTTGCAAAGATCTGTACATGTTCTGAGTTGCTACTTTGCTTTAATGTTGTGTAAAACATGTTCTGCAGGAGCAGCTGGTAAGACTTAAAAATTCTTATCATTTCAGTGTGCCCAGCTGGCTGGAAGCCTGGGAGTGACACAATCAAGCCTGATGTTCAGAAAAGTAAAGAGTATTTCGCCAAGCAGAAATAAGCATTCAGCCTGAGTGGAAACTAGTATGCCTTACATAAAGAGCAAGTATCAGTTACTGAACTTAATGATTAAGTCATTGCATCTGAGTCAAGGGATCATGTTGTAGTTATAAACAGTAACTTTTTTACTTGAAGGAAAGTTTGTCCTGTTGACAGTACCTTCATAGCAAATTCTAACAATCAGTATCTGTACATCAAGCCCTGTTCACCTTAGTGACAATGCCATGTCTGTGGTTAGCCATGTGTTACATAGAGCAGTGGTATCCTTTTGTAACTCTATTAAACTTGTGAAAAGAGCACACTGTCTGCTGTTCTCGTATGTATCTCCTGATGACTGATGACTGGGAGCAGTGCAGACTGCACTTCTGAAAGCTTTCTGTAGACATCTTGAGCCCTAAAGGCCTTTAACTACAGCTCCATTGGAATGGAGAGAGAAAAAGACTTGGTTTTCACGTTGAAGTAATAAAGTACTCCTCACACTCTTCCTGACTTGGCTGCTAGGTAGAGGATCAGGCTGTTGGGCTTAAGCTCTGAGCACTGTAGTGGTGCTTGGAGCATGTGACTGACAAAGGTAGGGCATCTCCTCAAGCACCATGTCTGCTTAGTCATTCTGGCATCTACTTTAGTCAAAACTGACTGTTCATGTCATTCTTGGCAATCCAACATTGAGTTTGCTGACTCTATGGGAGTGGAATACTGGGCTTTCTGGAAAGCAGACTTCCTTGGATACAACATTCATCCACAGTCTTTCCCACTACATGTCACGGGGATGTTAGTAAGCCAGTTATCCATTAGCTTGTAGGTGTATGATTTAGATCAAAAGGGTGGCATTATAAAATCTGGTACTCAGGTGTGCTCAGCCTTGTCTTTAATCTTTGTATTTCTGATTGTGTAAGACTCAGAGCACATGACTGGCCCTAAGTTACACCAAAGCTGTTGCTGCTGTGTAGCTTCATAGCTCAGGCTGGCTTGAGATAGGGCTGAACCTCAAAGCTTAGGACTTGGGTGAAGAGCTCTTGCCTAACAGTGTAAGGGAGTTAGAGCCCTGTGATCTTCATGTAAAGATTAAACTCTTACTGGACCTTGTAACCATCTTCAGCTCAAGTCATAAACATGTTCTGTCCTGCTTAAAGTCAGCAACACCAAAGAGGAGGCCCAGAGCTACTTCTGTCACTCAAAAGTGAAAGTTGTATGCCTTGATTAATAAACTTGTTTTGTACAGCTGCAAAAAGTATGTGGCAGGAGCCTTGGTACCAAATACTTCAGTATCTACTAAAGTAGCTGTGTGAAGATATGTGAAAGTAATGTTTAGCTGGATCACTTCTGCTTAATTTTTAAAAAAATCCAAAGTCTCAAGATAACAAATTTGACCACCTTCCTAGGGAGGCATTGATAAGTAACAGGAGCATTTATATGGTTCAAAGTAAAATGAATGTAAATCAGCATGGCTGAGTAAGAGGTTACCAAACTTTCTTTTCTAGTAAGCGAAAAGGAGTAAAGTTAGGGCTAAGCTAATGTAAAACTTACCTCAGTTGTTATATTAGCCTTGAAATATAAAATTATTACAGCAGTTACTTGGAGGGCACTATGTCTCTCCAAGTGCCATCTAAATAGGTTTTTTTAATATTTCCTGGATAATGTACCACTTCCCTGAACACTTTGTTTCAATGCCCAACCACCCTCTCAGTGAAGAAATTTTTGCTAGTATCTAATCCAAACTTTTCCTGCTGCAAATTGAGGCCATTTCCTCTCATCTCATTGCTTATTAGTTGGGAGAAGAGGCTGAGCCCACCTCACTATGCCCCCCTTTTAGGTAGATGTGCAGAGGGATTTTGTAGCTACTCAGTCACCTACCCCTGGACACAAAGGATAAAGGGGTTCTCTGGTGTTCTGCTCCTGAACCTGTCCCCAAAAAGGGGATCTGTGTGCCCATCCCAGGCCCTGGGGGAAGGTGAGGGTTTGAGGGTGGTTCCAACCCCAGCAGCTGCTGTGTCCTGCTGTGGCTGCTGTCAGGAGGAGAGGCTAGAGCTGCTCTGCAGCACATCTGGGCATAGCAGTGTCCTGCAGAAACATCTCTTGTGTCCATTTCTTCATCCCAGTCCTCTGGTGTGAGAAGTTTCCTTCATGTGCTGTAATTTCCTGTGTCCTGCCCACCTTGAGCTCCCCCACACTGAGGCTACAAACTCTACCTGCTTAAGCATCACAGGTGAGTGATGATACTGTGGAAACTGGAAACAGCCAAGAAACAAAATCCCTCTGGATTAGGAACTGTATTACATGCATGCATCAAATGACTGATAGTGGGAATCTGTGCAATTAAACAGTTTTTTTAATTCTTCAGCCACTTGAGTCATTCCCATGAAGGTTTGATATGCTGTCATTTTAATATTTACATTACTTACACTTCCAAGAGCATAACACACAAAAAATGGGTAACAGAACTTCAAACCAAGAAGAGTCTAAGTTTATTTCTTTGTTTAAACTCTGTATTGATTCAGATGTAGCTTGGAATCTCCAGTAAGCGTTCTGGGGCTTACACCCCACTCCTTGCATCATGACATTTTAGACTGGTGTAGCTTTTATGATATTCAAATAACTAGAATTTATTTAGTTTTTTATTTTAATAATTTACTGAGGTGAGTTTTTTCCATGTACCAAGATGCAGTTTGTATTTTCATTACAGCTACAAACTGCTTTTGCTTTCACAATCATCAACTTCTCAGTGAGCTAAAAACCTCACTCAAGCAGTGCTTGAGTCTGACAGGATGGGGAGCTGCCTAGTGGGATTTTCTCTGAAGATGTAAATCAGAAAGGATAACTGTGATATTTGCTGGGGTTTTTTTAATGTGTGAGTGATTGTATGTCTATTTTCCTAGTTTGAGTGCTTATTACAAATATACCATTTATTCATTTGTTTAGAATATCTTAGAATAGTCAGGTGAAGGGAAACTGAAATATATCTTACTTTGTCTCTATCCTAGATCTCTTAATTTGTAGCTGGTTGCTGTGATTCCTGGGGATTTATGTAATAATTCCTCAGCTGGACAGGGGAGAGAAAATAGAGTGGAAGGTTCATGGGTCAAGGTAAGGACAGGGACAGATCACTCACCAGTTACTGTTTCAGGCAAAACAGGCTTTGGAAACTGGCTTAATTTATTACCAATCAAATCAGAATGAAATGAAAAATAATGAGGCTGCAGGGGAATCTGTGCTCTGGAGCACCTCCTCTTCAAGGAGCTTCTCACAGAAGTCACCCCTGTTAACCCCCCCACCAGACTTAGCCACACAAATACACACATATGGTGCTCCATCATATTATCTAGAATTTCTAAAAAAATTCCCTCATGTTTGTGACAGATATTTGTAGTTCAGTTTTGAGATAATAGCATTTGTGTAGGAGCAACAGGATGTTTTTGGTATGTATAATACAAATCTGTGCATCAGACATCAATTCTATATATTGTAGTTTATCTTGGCATACATAGGATTGATGTTCCATATTCAACATACAGAACCTAACTTTTACTAGATTTTGTACAACTTCTGAGTTCGTTATTTCAAAGTCAACAACTGCACATTTATATTTAGATGCTTAGAAGAAATGCTTCTTAACGTTTAAAGAATTACACTTTGTTACAAAGAAAGCTTTTCAATAGTTTTGAAAAACAGTGTAAAAATTTACTAATGTTTAAAAGTTCTGTTTTCTTAACAATGACTCCAGCCTTTTTATCCTGGTCTTTGTTGAATATGTTACTGGACTGTCCAACAAATCAATACAGTTCAAAGAACAAAAGCATTTTATATTTCACAGGTATTGCAAAATTATGCACTTTGGTTAGGAAAGTATGTTTGCAAAAGTCCAATGAAAGCAACTTTTAGTAATGTTACACATCAAAATAACAGTTATGTAAAGATTATGTTAGGATATTCAGGTTTATTGTATTAATAGTTTGAAAAATGTATTAATAGTCTGAAATTTTCAGTGGGTCTGGTGTTCAGTATTCTATTACATAACAATCTGCAAATGGATATTCTGATGTATACTGCTAGACAAATAGAGGACTTAAACCAGAAATACCTTGGTTCTGATTTGCAAAGGGTGAAATGAGGGAAATGCAGAGTAGTGGAATGCAGCACACTTGGACAATTAATTCAGAAAGTATTAGAGCTGTTACTGTCTCCTTTTTTTTAAAATACAATTTTTTAAAATACAAATAAAAAGAACACTGAACTAGGAAATCAAATGGTTTTTGCTCATGAATATAGGAGCTCTATTTTTAATCCTTGCAAAGAAAAAAAAGGAGTTTGCCTTTAATGTACAATCAAACAACTCTGCATTACCAAGAGCTGTGTGCTGCACAGCCCTGGCTGGCTGCAGGGTAACAGGCTGTTTGCAGTGCTCCTGAACAAGAGCTGAGCCTGTGGGAAGCAATTCTCACCACACCTAGTGATGAAAGGTTTGGACTTCAATGTGAAATTTGGCTCTTTCACCTGAAACTTAAATCACTGCACACATTATGGGGACACCTGTCTGAATTTAAAATGCTTCAGTGCAAGAAACCATTTGAGCACAGATATGTGACTAAATATGTGTGAAGTCATGAAGGTTGCACTGTCCTCTGATACCAAGTCCAGTAGTTTTATGTTCCATATTCCACAACAACAGATTTTTGAAGTATCTGCACTGATAAATGAAACCAATATCCTTTGTCTAGAAAGGAAAAAAGTTTTCAATCTACACTTAATAAAACATCATAGCCTAAAATTGATGTATTTTTTCAAATTCACTTTTCACAGTTAAGGCAGTTTTTTACATTTTGGAAGACTGAAGCAACAGTGAATGATTCAGGAACACTAGTCTCAACAATACTGGAAAAAAGGTTATGACATGAAACTAAAACCTAAGGCTAATTCCTTTAAAAGGAATAAAAGGGTTTATACATTCACAGAAAATGCAATGATTCTGCATAAATTTAAGAAACACAGAAAAATCCTCCACTCCTTCTGTAATCCACTTAAAGGAATTTTCCTGTCCCATGATTTGTTCTACATGAGGAAAGAAAGCCCAAGCACCTTAGTGTAAATGTGTTTGATTTTCAGAAACTTGTCAAGGTCTTTGGGGTAAAACATATGCAGTTAATAAAAGTAAAATTGCTTTCTCAAACATCAACAAAGATGAGAATTATAGATGTAATATTAATAAATGATAGTAGCTATTTCAAATATTTGTATGCATATATAATCACATTTTGCAGATTTTGGTGTATTACTGGAGAGATTTTAAACATTCCACTAAAATATCTTACTGCTCATTTTATGACAAAATATTTAATTCTTTCAAGTTTCTCACCGTATTTCCTAAGGAATGTGAACATCTTTTTCACTCACAGAGGGACAAGAAAAGCTCATTTGTGTTCCTTGGTGCTCTCTGTTTCCTCCTTGAAAACCTAGAAGGGAAGTGCTCTGTTCTGTTTTCTGAAGGAAACGTGATGGATGATGTGTCACAGGATATATGATAGCACAGGAAGCCAACATAACAGCAAAAACCCTCTAATGAATGCATTTCTCTGTTTTGGTGGATGAATCTGTGAAAGTTCAGGTTGCAGAGGTGCAGCTGTTTCTCTGCTGCAGTGAGCAGCAAAACCACTTCCCTCAGGCTTTTGAACTGCTGCTGCTTAAGTCAGTATTCAAAGCTAATTTATTAAATACACTTTTGCATGAGGCTTAACAAGGAGTGCTGATAACCACACTGGCACTGACCAGTAGCTGCCACTATCTTGTTTTTCAAAATACATCAGTCTTAATCAGAGGGGTTTTGATTCAATTTCAATTCAAGTGCATTTTCAGAAATATAACCCATGTCAAATAGTAGCTACACCAACAATAATTTTGGTTACAAATGAATAAAAGACCATGAATATCATACTGAATGAGTAAAATTATGCTTCTGATCCAGAGGAGGGCAATCTAGCCCTAAAAAAAACAACCCAAAACCAAAACATGGCAGAAACCCAACCCAAAACTTTATCAAGAATTTAAAACCCCCATCAAAGCAACAAACCAGAAGAGTTCACTGTTCTCCTAAGGTTGACTATTTTTGTCTGACACACCAGCACTGACTTATACAGCAAAACTCCTCTAGTTTTCCATAGTTTGGAGGAAAACAGCATTGCTACAAGCCACTCTTTTTATGGGAGAAGGAAGTAAGACAGTATCAGGAATTAAGTTTGCCACACTCTTCTTCATACCACAAAGAAACTTTAGTGCTTGTTATTGCACCAGTGAGATGTAACTGATTCAAACTGACACCAAAAACCCCCAACAGTGTTTTCTAAGGTGTTTTTCTGAGCAACAGCCCTAATGGCTGATGGTCACCAGGTTTGACTGTGCTTTGTATTTAATTGGTATTGTCTGTCAAATCTTTAATTGTTGTAAAAATCTCATTTTTAGGTTAATGAAGTAAAAAATAGGGAAAACATAAGGATAGTAAGAATGTTAAATGCATGAAACTATTACAAACTTCTTAATTCTCCATAAAATATTTTATTAGCTTGAAATAAGCTGAATACCTTGTTGCTAAACCTGAATTTAAATTCAAGTAGCTTTTAATTTCTTTTGTTTTTCCTGTTCAGTTCTTGAATACTCATTCTACTGGCTATACTGAGGAAAAGAATATTTAATAATGTTAAAAAATTAGGATTTAGAGAAAACTTGTCTAAAAATGTAAAATGTGATACTTGAATTAGTAAATCTATCCAAGTATTTGCAATTACTTGTTTGACATTTACAAGGGCTGAAACTAAGAATGCCTTCACACTGCCTCAGGGTCCAAGGATGATCCATTCCTCACCATGTCAGGTCTTGTCCCAAGAGATGAGATAAGTCAAACAGGTTCTCAAACTTCAATTATATAAGACAAAGGCCATTATACTCCAACCAGCAAGGGGAGAAAACTACTCACTGCGGCTGTGGATCTCAGTGAGCTGGCTAAGAGAAAGAAAGTAATGCCCAATCAAAGTCACTCCAAAATCACTGTAGTAGGAATGGATATTGCTAAATATTTGTATTCTGTTGTGCCTGACACAACTGTGTTCCCAGAAGCACGAGGAACAAGGATCTGTGACTCAGTGCTCACTAGAAGGTTTTAACCAGTAAAAATTCCAGTATTTACAGATCTTACTTCAATGCTGCTGAGGGAAAGTCCCTCAGTTATGTCTCACTGGACAGCTGGAACTTTCATTACTGTTAACAACAGAGGAAGAAATGAAAAGTGCACTGTCATGGTGCTTGCTGTTAATGCTCTTGCTGAAATGACCTAGGCAAGATAAACCTTTATTAGATTTACCCATAATGTGCTGTAGGTTTTGTTTTTTTATATCCCAGTGGGCCTGTGATTATGGTTTACCAACTTCTGCTAATATAACCAATTTTTTCTTCAGTTTTCAGATACTGGACTATGTGTGTCTTAGGTAGTTCACTATTTTCAGGATATTAAAAACACCAGATTCATTCTTGCTTGAACACCTTGAGTTCTCCAAAAGTTAAGAACTGCATTGTTTAAATAAAATACTCAGTACTGAGGTTTACTTACAACTTTGTATATTTAGTAACCAACATACCATTTGAAGAGAAATAATTTACAGAAATTGAAATGCAGTGGCCATGGTAATCTGTTTAATAAATTAAGGCAAAATATCAAATATTTGTAATAAATCAATACCAAAAAATCAAAATATTTTACTTTAAATTGTAATGTAACAAGATAGATTTGATTCAAATCTATATTTATCCTTCTAAGGCAATCAATCAGCATTTTGTCTTTGCTACTAGTATGAGCCATTAGCTCAAATCCCTGTTAAATTACAGTTCAGTCGAAAAGTTCTGAAACAGAAAACAAATTAGAACCAGAAGTAATTCTGTAACAAAATAACAGATTTTAAACAAATTTCATTATTCACCTTAAATTAAACATCACAATACCTCTATCACTTTCTAAGTCAGGTGTCTGCCTTAGAGATGAACAAAGCAAGGAAAGCAACAAAGACTTTTTTTTTAACAGCAAATGCAGTGAACAAACCCAGTGATCACATGTGGGAAGCAAACTTGTTATCCTGAATTTGGATTATAATGAGTTAGTGTACAGACTATGAGCAACCGTATAAAGCAGTGAACAATGGTGAGGGCAACCTTCGTGGTGGAGTCTCCAAAAGGTTTGAAGAATCCCAACAGAAAAAGAAAGGGCTCAGTTCTGCAAAGTGAGTATTTCTTCATCATCATGTTGAAAATGAAAAAAGTGCCTGTCCATTTGCAGCATTGCACTGCAGTTTAGTAAAACAACTCTCACAAAATATTATTTTAATGTATTATATTATTTTAATGAGATCTGAGCCTCAAATTGCTCAAAGATAAATTAATTCCTGGATTCCAGGTGCATTGTAGGCTCTGAACAAATATAAAAGGACAAAGTTATGTAAAAAATGTTATGTTTCTGTCTGAACATGTTTTATCCAGCAATGTAAGTAACATGAATGTCATTAATATTTTCTTTTCCTCTGTGCTTGTTTGCCTGTGCATGTGACAAGGCTTTGTGCCATGGCTTTTATGTATGTGCAGGTTTACAACTTCCCCACACAGAAAGCTCACCAGGAAACTGTGGCAGGAACTCTGGGGGGTGTGCTGTGTGCTGGCACTGAAAAATAATTTTAGCACAAATGTGGTCTACCTGAGAAAAGGCCATGAGAATTGTCTTTTTCAGTCAGTTATCTTAACATAAGTAAAATCTCCACTCATATGGACTTTACTCAGCATCTTTTCAAATATTCCAGTCAGCTGCCCTATAAATGGATAAATGCTTAAATGTGACTTAGGCAAGACTGTAAAGATTGGACATGTGTCCCCTAGGGAGATTCATGACACAGGATAATAAAATGCTGGCTACATCTAAAAAAGTACCTGCCCCAAGTTTGGACAAAATCAAACTAACAATGACTGAATTGTTTTTTACACTTACAAAGAATAAAACCAAGAACATTCAGAAAGAAAATTCTTGAGAACAAAAGTGATTTCTGTAATGAGCAGCAAAAAAATTTAAAGTTGCCAGGATGTCTAAACTAATACCAACCAAAGGCTAGTTGGCACCTTACTGGACTTTCCAAAGGACACCCCAGATCAGCAGCAGCACAGGACAGAGAGCTCCCAACCTCCCCCAGACCGCAGAGCAGTGCCCCTCTCTGGGAAGCTGATCTTAGCACTGAGGCTGCTGGGATTTGCCATCTCTGTATTAGCATAACCATCCTCTCCTCCTCCTGCCGGGAACAGCCGGTGCTCATGAGTTACCCTTTGCTGCCCTCTGCCCTCCACAGAGCCGGTTTCTCAGTGAAATGCGATTCTCTGTGCTTCCTGTGAGAGCCCCAGCAGCCGGAATCTCTCGGCTGGAGGAGTGGCAAAATAGGCTTTTTGCTCCTCCGAGTACCTTTCCTTCACTTCAATGATGTCCCTGTAGTGGCCGTCCTGCCAGTGGAAGTTGAACTGCTCCAGCAGCTCAATCCTTTTCTCCTCTGTGCTCACACAGTCAACAGGAGTGGGCTGTTCCAGGAGTGGCACCTGAATGTCTGGGAAGAGCAGGAGAGCCCTGATAGCAAACCAGCCACCATACTTGGGATGGATACAAACGCCAAAGATCCTCTGGAAGAAAAAAATATAAAATATTTAGGCTGTCTCACTTTGTGTCTAAGCAAGGTTTTCCAACGCATCAGATGCTTCTCACTCTCCCAGCCTTCTCCTGGAGTGCTGTACAGAGCACAGTTTCCTGAACTTGTGGCTTGAAGCACTGCATTTCACTCCCATTTTCTCGTGCCCACACACATCTCCCTGGAATGTGGGGAGAGGTTCCTTCCTGAAAATCTATTACAGAAATTAACCACAGAGCATTTTTCCCCCAGTTTGTAATGCTCTAACTAACAGGTTTTCCTTTTCACTGCCATTTATTTTTATATCTAAGTAGGTTTAACAGATCAAGATATTTCTCTCCATGCACATCTTTGGAAGCTTCCAATTCCCACCTGAAGCACTTTATGAACCTGTATGTGCTCTGGACTTTGTAGTTTCCTGCAAGATGAACTAGTGACTAGTGAGCAAACAATCATTGTACAATTCAGTGGTTGCAGTTCAGTGGCTCTTCTCAAACTGTGTTTCTGCCTCACCTTTTTCCCCCATGGATCAAGCTTCACATCCTTCCTTTGGTAGTAATATGCAGCTCCAGCAACGTGGGCAGCTGTCTGTGCCAGGAACTTGGGCTTTCGGCTCGGCAGCATCTCATAATCAAACATGACATCCACCCTCTGGTCAGGAAATTTCTGGGAAAATTTGAAAACATCAGCTCAGGCTCATGGAAAAAGCTATGAGCCTGCAGGCACATGAGAAGCTTGCAGACTCCCACATCTTGCTGAATTCTATCAGCAGGTTTGAGGCTGTGGGCGTTCAGCCTGTGCCTGTAGAGCTCCCTCAAGCTGCAGGATGTAATCCAGAGGCAGAACATGCAAGTAAAGCATCCAAAGCCTGCTGATGCTCCCACCTTCATGAATAATGCTTCACCCCTCCAAAGAGCAGGGCAGGAGCCTGCAGGGATTTGTCTGCTGCTCATCCCACCTGGTTATGTACCACAACACTAAACAGAATTTAGTTTAGGTTTGGTATTTCAGCTTCTTACCTCCTTCACACGTGCTAAATGATGGGAAACACACTGATCCACAGGATCCCTGATGATTTTTAATCGTTCTTTCTTCACAAAAGGCTTAAGGGCTTTGTCAAACATGGAAGGCGTGCTGAGCACCACGAAGGCCAGTGTGTCATCTGGGTAGGGGAGGTGGAAGGCTGGCTGGAGAACAGCATTGTACCACCCAACCTCAGCAAAGAAACACAAATTTCCATTAGAACACAGACACTCTAGTGGACATGCAGGAATGTAAAAAAGTGGAAATAACTACAGCCCCCTTCATTTGCAATCTAGATGGGCAACAAGCCCAGGGCCTGCCTTTCAAACCAAGTTGTTTTGCACATCAGGATTCACAGTTTGGGGGAAGCTGAGCTGTGAGCTGTGAGATAAGAATCACACACAGCATTCAGCTCCAGTCTGCCCTTTATCCAGCTCTGCTCAGAAACCTAGAGGAAGTATGAGCAATCAGCCTTGCCAATGCAAATCAGATGGTTTGGTTCAGATAAAGCTTTTACAGTTTTTTCCTCTCTTATCTCAGGCCAGAAAGAAACTGGTGCTTCTGTTTTGTGTGACAAGTTGCATGTTTTACTTCTTCTGCAGGAAACACTTGCGTGGAATGAAGGATTTGAAGCTCTTGGCAGTGCTAAACCCCCGCTAAAAACATTACCAGTAGCACATTGATTATGACACAGCCACATTTGAATATTTCATTCCAGAGCTGGACATGTTATAACACAGTTCAGAAAAGAGAGATCAAGCCAGGGCTGCAGGAAGCATGACCAGGAGGACAGGGCTCAGACCTGCAACTGCCAAGTGCAGGAGGAAATTACCCAAATCCCCTGGACCCCACTCCTAATGCCCTGCACAATAACATCAGTCTTTTCATAGGTTATGACAACTCCCTCTCTCCCAGGGTGCCACAAATGCCAGCTCTAACAGTCAGAGAGATGCTGAGTAATGGAACATTGAGTATGAAAATAAAACTTACTGCTTATTCTAAATAATCAGTGAAATTACTCTGACAGTGACTCTGCAGCTGGCAGTGGCAGCCAGCCTGCCCATCTGGAAACATAGGAAAAAAACTAGATTCACTATAAAGCTTACATTCTTATATGAACCTCTAAGTTTAATCAGTTTTGTGGCTCTTAAGGTGTTGAACTGAGATGTTATAAGGAATTGGAGAGATGTGAATCTAAGCTTTGCTAGTTTCCCAGTGAAGGGCAGTCAGTGCACTAGGGCTGCCTGTGTCAGAATGAAATCTGGAGAGAGCTAGTGGGCTAAAAGGTTTTCTCTCTGGTAGCTACAGTCTTTTCATCTGGGTTCTGCCCCGAATTCTGCTGATGTGTTTTAGACAAGCAGCATTAAATTTTCCAAATTCTGGAGGCACTTCTCTCATTAATTCATTCACCACCTCATTTTTATGCAAACAAGATCATCATAGCAGGAAATAAGAATATTTCAGGTGACACTCCCCATATATATGTATATTTCAGATGTATATTTCAGATACAACACTCCCCAAGGGAAGGGCACGTTTATTGCAGATTGATTTGTGTTTGATGTTGCAGATTGATTTATACCAGATTGCCCGGGAGCGGGCAAGGAAGGGGAGCCCCTGCATTTACAGCTGAAGAGGGGACAGTGGCAGAGGCTGCAGGGGGCCCGATCCACGGGCAGAACAGCGGGCAGAGACCTTCAGGAGCGGATGAGGTGGTCAGCACTTTCACAGACAGGTGCTCCCACACTTAGATTAAAATTTAAGCCTGATAGAGGACTTTGCCGCCTGCTGGGGCAGATGTGTCATTACGTAACCCCCGACCCCGCCGGTCAGGGCCCGCACCAGGGCCGGAGCAGCCGCTACCGCCGGGGTCACCCTGCCCCGCGCTGCCGGGCGGGCCGGCCGCACCCCGCGCTCCGACCCGCGGCGGCTCCGGCCCCGCTCGGCCGAGGAGCGCCCCGAGCTCCCCGGGGCACCGACCCCCGTCCCCCCCCGTCCCCTGCGCAGCCCCGGGACCCGCTCCCGCCCCGCGCTCCCTCAGCTCTGTGAGCAGTGACGTCACTCTCGTGACATCACGGTGACGTCATTACCTTGAAGGCGTGCGCCTCGAGGCCGAGCGGGCCGAGCGCGCTGCGGAGCCGCTCCGCCACGCGCCGCTCCATGGCGGCGGCGGCGCGCGGGGCACCACGGGAGCGGTAGTTCCGGCCTGGTGGGACCCCCCGCGCGCATCCCAGCGTCTCCTAGGAGACGGCGGGGCGCGCAAAGCACCCCGGGAGTCGTAGTGCGCGGCGCCCTCTCTTCCGCGCCGGCTCCCCCGGAGGGGACTGCATGTCCCAGCATGCTCAGCCCATCCAGCCGGGGTCCCCTCACGGTTCCCGGCCTTGTGCCCGTCCCGGTCACGCCGCCAAGGATTAGGTGTATTTTCCTGTCCTTGCACTCTGTGGGAAAGCCCCACCTGTCCCTGTGGGTGGGTGCTGCTCACTGAAACAGTGAGGCCCTGTGCTGGCAGTCCTTTCTTCTTCCCCTTCTGAAAGTGCATCTTCTTTGCAGATTCTATATTCCCTACCAATGCATTTGCCATACTGGAGACCGAGCCTCAGGTCTGGATCTCTTTACCCTAATCTTTATAGCTGCTTATCACAATCTGTATAGGACTTGTGCAATGCTCTCCAGCCTGTAGTCCTTTATAAAGGTCAGGACACCAAATGTGCAAGAATTACCTCAGATATGCACACTTATTGCTCTCTGGAGTTTCCTTACATCTTCTAGTACCCCAAGAGTTCCTCCTTATTGTATCCATGCCTTCTGTATTGGGAGGGTAGATGGATGCCATCAGTAATGTTTAGAATTAGGCTTTGTTCTTTCCAGATCTCTCTGTATTTCCAGCATGTAAAGTTGAACCAGACCACTATGTTCTTTCTTGGACTAAACTGTCAGCAATCCTTGTACAAAATCTGTTTTTGCCCATCCGTTCATATCATTGATTATCTCAGTCTGTGAATTGACTTAAACAGGGGAAAGAGCTCCAGCAGGAGCAGATCCATAAACTATGAAGCAGTGCAAGTAAAGGCAGGGGAACCAAAGCACAGGTAACTGTAGATCTCTTACATAGATTACTTCTTGTCTAGGTTTCTGAAGTCAAGTTGAAGAAATAACAGGCTGAGTGTAGCCTGGCACAAGATTGCTCCATGTCCTTGCTCAGCAAGGGAGCAGAAAAAGTTGGATATGAGGCAGAAAGGATTTTGTATCTTTGATACTTGAAATAAGAGGTTTTTGCCTATGTTGATATGTTATATGTCCAGCTCCCTTCTTTTTCTCAGCTATTCCGGGATTTTTCTGAAGGGTTTAATGCTGTGCTGGATCAGAGGTTGCCTCTGGCAAACACTTGGATGATTGTCCCCTCTCTCTCAGGCGCTAGACCTGCTGAGCAGCCACAAAGCTCAGTCTAACAGAGCACAGTCTTGCAGTTTGCACAAACTCAGGACAGAAGTGTGGAGCACTCGCCAGAGGCTGGGTCACCTCAGGTGCAGGGGGTACCCCTCCAGGGAATTTGGGGGTGCCCAGGTCCATGCAGCCACGTTGTGCAGGAGCAAGTGCAGCTCCTGCATTGGAAGGGAATCAGCTGCAGGAATGTGTCACAGGAGGGTGCTGCTGGCTGGCAGCTGCTCAGAGCTCTGCAGGACAGCTCTTGCTGTGGCAATTGCTTCCACAGGCACTGGATTGGCAAGCTCAGAGATGCTGGGGACTGATGTCTCATCCTGCTGTTCTCTTTCTCCACCTGTTCTTTGTACCTATCTGCACAGTTAATTTCCATGTCTGTCTCCAGTTTTACTGATGGAGAAGGTAGCAGGTTTGCCAGCTTTTTGAGGTGGGGTCTTCCATTTCAATCCTGACCTGGCAAAGCTTGAGGCAGGTATGACTTCAGTGTCTGCCCTCTCCTGGAGCTGATCTCTGGCTAAGTGCAGAGAGGGTGTTCAGACTTTTTGAGGCAGCTCATGAAGGGGGTAACCCCCAGGGACGGGGTGACAGCACTGGGCCTGCCAGAGTTCGTCTGGACAATGCTCTCAGATTTTTGGGGTGATTTTTGGGGTTGTCCTATGCAGAGCCAGGAGTCAGACTCGAAGGGTCCTTGTGGATCCCTTCCAACACAGGATATCCTGTGATTCTAAATGGCAGCCTCTGTTACTGAGACTTTTGTATCCTGAGGGTTGGCATCATCTGCTCATTCCACGTGGGTGTGGAGAATGGGTACCTGCTGTTCCCTTCACAGCTGTCCTTGGAGCTGTTCCCTGAGCCACCACATCTGCCTTGTTTAATCAGGAGTGTTGCTGTCTCCTACTCTGTCAGGGCAGTCTCCTTGCTGCTATTAGGACAATACTTTACTCGGATTTTACTGCACTGACTGAAATAATTGGTGCATTTCAGAAGAGGTGCTCATTTGAAATGCCTGAGCTCTAATTCCTTTCCAGATCCCCCATCTCTCACATTCATTTCTCCCCAAGCTCAGCTGGTGGGAACTGGCTTTGTTTGTGCCTCAAACCTCCACAAGCTTGGCCCTTGCTCTCCCCCACCCCTACCAAGGGCTCTGACCTGCTCCCTGGAGAGAAATGAGTGACATCTCAGCTTCCTTGTCGAAGATCCTTAGATCTTTTTGGCTCTGTTTCATTGTACCCTCTGTCCAACCCCAGCTGCCCTCGGACAGCTGCCAGATGTCTGAACTGTCACAGGTCTGGCTGAGAATTCATGTCACTGTTTCCAGCATTCTCTCCCCTGACAGCTTTGTGCTACAGTAAAACAGCATCCAGAGAATATGGTTCACTTCCCTGGGGGAAGGTAGCAATATGTCTGTGAGGTGTCTGTGCCCCAGGTATGGCTTTGTGCTTTTTTCTATTATTAGGAAAAACACAACACTCTCATTCATCCCCCTCAGGCTAATGCTGATATCACGTGGTGATTTGGTGTAATCATGAAGCATCTATACAAAAAGAATCATTAGTTCTCATTGTTCTCCACAACAGTAAATGACAAAGATACAATGTTGTACTGATTGTAATAGAAGGGATTTTCCTTCTGCTTTCCATCCACAGCTTTTTCTGACCCTTGTAAAGAACAATTGTTCTGCATTAGGTAGGAACCTAATGTGAGAGAGAGAGAGACACAAATTGTTTGAACCATCAGGGCAATTTGTAACCGAAATGGAGTTAAAGGACATCTTCATTCCTTTTCTGTTTTTTTGATCTTTCTAGCTCCTAACCACAAGCATATAAATGTCTATTTTTATTAGCAGGGAAGTATTGGTGAAGACTGAGTCTGGAGGTTAATGTAGATTCATTATTAGGTTTTCTTTGATAAAAAAATATTGTATCAACTTGGTGAGATGTTTTCAATAATGGAACTTCGTTGCACTGTTCCTGTAATTAAATATTGATTCCCTATTTCTTTCTAAAGCCTAATGCCTTCCCTTATTATGTCACTCTCCCACCTGTTAAGCTCTTATTTCATGAGATGTTGTCTGTGCTGTCAACATCAGCTTAAAATATTCCAATCTCTCTGCATTTTCCTGCCCTGGCCTCACAGCACATTGCCTCCCAAATTTCTGCTGCTGCAGTTGTTGGTGTGCTGTAAATCCGATCAGGGAGCTGAGCTGGTTCTAACAAGTGCGTCATTGTTTGGGCTTTTTTGTTGGGTTTTTTTTTTCTTTTTTTTTTCCCCTGAAGTGGTGTGGTTCACAGTGCTGCTGCAGGAAAAAATTGTGCTGGCACAACTGAGAGAACAATGTGATCAGGGCTAGGTGGGGAAGCAGAGGTTCTGCTGCCAGACAATTCATCTCTGAAAACACAACTGAATTGCTCAGCAGAGCTGCCTTCTGCTGCGTGAGGCATGACTGTTGGAAACCCCATCAAAGTGGTGCCCACCCCATCCTCACCCCCTGCAACTGTTCCAGCAGGCATTGCTGGAGTAAGGGACTGTCAGGGTTATCCTTCAATCAAATCTGCAGTCTCTGATCTGAAAGATCAAGTGAAAAGTCTCTTCTGGAAGGAAGTAACATCCATGGTACCTGCAGGGAAAGAACAGCTCACAGGAATGATTTCACACTTACTCCAATGTTACTTACAGTCTGGGATATGGTTTTCCAGCCTCTGGTTTAGAGATCTCGTGCTGAGGTCAGATGTCCTGTTGTTCCTTTCCAACACAAACTGACCCCTGTATGGGAAGGGTTTGGCACTGTGGCCGTGGCTTGGAGCAGAAATGAGGTGGCTGATTCTTTGTGGTTTAAACCTGAATGATGTGGAGCTGGCTGGAGCTGTCAGTGCCACAGACAGGTGAAGTCCAGTGCCTGAACATTTTTGCCAATATGTTTTCCTGCCTGTCATGGAACCTGTTTCCTGCTGCCTTGTGCCACTACTTGTACCCATGTCAAAATAAGAAAATGCTATTAAATCAGAATAACAGCATTTTCTCTATGTGTGCCAGGTGTCACAAAAGGCATATAGAGGGTACTTAGACTCAGTAAGTCTATCCTTGAACTTATGGCCTAATCAGCTGTTTTTTACATTTCTTTTAGAGAGAAGCAAGAAGCTGCTGAGAGGGGCAGAGTGGTTTTCTCCATCTTTGGCTGAGGTTCCCACCCCAGACACTTCAGCTCCGATGAGCTTTCCAGTGCCATGGAGATCGAGGTACCTGAAGGTAAGTGTGGCTGGATCCTGCACCCTCAGGATCTTAAGAACCTGAAGGGTTTTTTGCTGTGATGTGGAAGACAAAGCTCTACTGTCCAGGGCATTCCAGAGATCATACAGATGAGAGGCTCTTGCTGGGCCCAGTTTTACTGGTAGGGCTGAGTATGCAGTGCCTAAAGGCAGGAAGCCAGTACAGTTTGGAGCAGTGGCCTAGCACTTGGGCCAGATTTAAACCTTAGTTCTGAGAGCAGTATTGCTATGCCAGGACAGAAGTAACATGTGTGTGCCTGCCTGTTCTTTCATCCTCCCTCCCCATGTAGTGTCAGGGTAATGAAAAGCTGCCTGTGAGGGCCAATTATGATACTTATCACTTCCTCTGACATTGCCAAGATACCATTTCTTAATGTGGCTCCATTTTTGTTTTGGTGCTGACACACAGCCAGTGAGAAGGTGAAAATTGCTCACTTCAAGAAGGTTTGCCTCTCAGCCTCTTCATCCTTTTGGATTTATGCCTTGCTTTTAGGATATAAAACCTCCTTGTGTTTGCATTAACACTTAGCATTAAAAGAAATCTGGAACAAAGGGCCAATGTTCCTTTAAAATAAAAAAAAATCACGCCCTACTTTAGTAAGATGCTTAAGATTCTCGTGAATGGAGGCTTTAAGGCATATTAAACTGCCCTGTGTGCTGTTTTTCTAATTTACTAATCCTGCTGAATCAGATTTTACTAGCAAACCTGCTACAATTAACTGCTTTGTAGACGCAGTTGTAACATGTCAGGTTGCTGTTAGGGCACTGCCTGAAGAGCCTGCATGTCCTATCAAAGGGTTAAGCTTTTCTCTAACATTTATTCTGAGGCACATGCCAGGTGGGGACTCTTTCTTATATAGAGCTTTACTGATCAAATGTTCAAGCAAGCTGGCTCATTTAATAATAAGCAGATAGCTACCTGTTGCTGTATTATTGTAGCAAGTATTTGTACATAGTAGCATCAGAAGCCTTGCAGGGGTTATTGTGGCAGGGGCACCCAGTAGGTGTGTTGGCAGCTTGCTGATGGAGGACACTTGGAACCAAGGGCAGCTGTTTTTATTCGAGCTTACATAGTTTGTGAGGATGCTTGTTGGTATTTCTGTTTCAGTGGGAGATAAATGAGGATGTTTTTAATAGGGTTTGAGATGATTGCAGACCACAGTGAACCAGCAGTGCTGGAGGGGATAGAAATAGACATTCCGTTGTTCTCAGGTCTGGCAAATGGGGTAAAAAGGCTGGGGAAGGATAATTCTTTGGTCTTTTGGTGTAGTTTGCACATGTACCTCCAGGCTGTGTTTCAAGCTGGCAGAAAGCAGTGCTGGAGAAGTGGCTAGAAATAGCTGGAGTGATGATCTCAGCAATGACCTGCCTGGGCTAGAGCTGCATGACCTCTACTGTTAACTAAAAGGCACTCTTTACTGCCTGGAACAACTTAAAAATTGAAAGAATTTTGGCTTCCCTGAGAGGGCAAACTCTTCTTGACTTGTTTGTTCCCTGCATTTTCCACAAGTGGAAGCTGTGAGGTGTGGGGCTGACCCAAGGGGACAACTCAAGGAAGGGAAACAGCCATTTTGATAAATTATTCACAGATTGCCCAGTCTCACACTCTGCCAGAGACCTGAGCTGTTTTTTGCCATCTCATGCCCCCTTGTTCAGACCTGCCCCTTCTACCCTTTCAACACCATTTGCATGTTCTGTCTTTCTCTGCAGGAGACAGACACTGGTGCAGGACCTGATTTGTGATTTGTCAATCAGCTTTGGCAGCTGCCAGCTGGCTTGCAGAGGGAGAGATGCTGTGGTGCTTGGCTGCAGTGGGGTTGTTTCTCCAAGGTCAGAAAATTCCAAGCTGCAGTCCTCTTCTTCAGCCGTCTCTCATGGGATGGGATGTATGATCCTGTCCTCTGAGCTCTCACTTGGTGGACCAGAACAAATTGACAGAATTTAGTGTGTTTTCTCTATTAATGCCTTCAAATGTTTACTTTTTCTCACAGTTATACTGTAAGTTTTGAGTTATGCTGGATTGTGCTTACACTGTTGGCTATCTAAGCTCTGGGATGTAGAGCTGAATTTGGATTGTTCCTTTTAGGGAGATTATGCACAGGAAGAACAACAGATATAGAATGACCATAGATTTACCCTGTCAAGACCCAATATGGAGCAGCTGACTTGACAAGTGCTGGTAAATTGCTTCCTCTTGTGTGGCACAAAACAGGTGGAGAAATCTTGTTATTTGAATAGAAAATTCCATGACGCTCATAAAGGGAAGGTTGCTGGTTTGTTTTATGAGAATAGAGTGCCACAGTGGCAGAAAAGGGCCCTGTGAAATTTCCTTATGTGGTTTGAATTTTTTTATTCCATTTCCCTCTGAGATAACTTAATTTTATAATTGCTGTCTGTTGAAGGAGAAGGGAGGAGGTGAATGAATGACACCAACTTAGACTGTGTAAAATAAAGGGAGCTCTTTTCCCAGTGCTTCTCTGAGCCCTTTGTGAAAACAGGTTCCCTTTCTGCTAGACAGCCACAAATAGTTTTGTCCACAGTTGCTTCCCACATAAAAATATTGAGATCCTTTCAAAAAAGTGGGCAAAATTTCTCGTCCTGCCTCTAAGATTATCAGAAGGGCAGTTGAAACAATGATCATGTTAGCTGTGTTTATTTGCCTGTGTGATTAGAAGGCATAGCCAGGATTAGTGCAAAGGAGCACTTCACTAATTTTGCAGTGTCCCTAGTAAAACTCCTCTCAGTCAGAATCAAATGAGTGTCTAAATCTAGCTGAAAGTTGTCTGGCTGAATCTTTTCTTATTCCAAGGGGAACCTGTAATTCAGTATCGAAAGCTTCAGCAGTTTGGACATAACAGCAAAATTTTAGGAAAATACTGAACAGAGCTGACTGATTATCCCTCTTCCTACTGGTCCCAAGAAAGACCAGTGAAATGAAACACTAATGCTTGTGAGAGTTTTCCTGTGGGAGCTGATGTGTACTTCTGAAAGAGAAAGAGGATTAAAACAGGGGAGGAGAGGAGTTACCCTGCAGGAGATTGTCAACAGATGTTCCATTGTAGTTCAAAGAGAGCTAGAAAAAGGCTTCTGCTGCAGGGATATTTTAATTCTGGGCAGTTCATCACAGGGAGACCTGTTTTATGACTGGGAGGATACCTCTGGTAACTTATTTAGTTCTTTATTTGAACTGCGGGTGGGGTATCTGGTCTACCTGTAAACAGAGAGGGAGCTGAGCAGTAGGAACAAACACGTACTTGTTTTCTTGAAGCTGTGACCACTGTCAGTCTGATCAAGATCAAACTGGTTTTGTGGTTCAGGGGGTTATTTGACTGATGGGTCATTGAACAGAAAAAATATTACAGAGGAACTGAGGCTAACCATTGTTAAACTGCTGGAGCATATGAAGCAGACCTGTGTTGAGTATGTCTTTCAAGCACACTTATTGGACAGGAAGTGGGAACAAGCACAAGGAAGGTTGTGCAGGCTGTCAAGCAGATGAATAAATCAATCCCTCTGTATTAAAAATGCACAAGATTACCAAGCTATCTATGGTTCCTTCATGTAATAGTTAATGATTTCTTATAAAATCTTTCCAATGTTGCAGAATTAACTATAGTGGGGGATCTAGTTCACAAGCTCTCTATCACCAGGCACAATGAGAAGGTCCTCATCTGGGAGGTTCTAAGTGCTTTATTTTCTGACATTGTTTTGAAGTTGTGCTCTGGATGAAGGATGACTTTTTTCAGATCTGTGAGGAAACATGACCCCTGTAGTATTAAAGTGAGGAAAAGTGGAGAAGTTTGAAGCCTGTTGATGTGCTACAAAGTTCTGGGAGATTTAAACAAACCAAACCACAGTTTTGGGAAACTGCTGCGAGACTTTTAATATTTGCAGTCATGGTCTTTATAACTTCAGTATGTATCAGTAGGAGTGAAAATTTGGCTGTTTTATGGACAGTAAGTGCATGACTTCTGTTTTCTTTGTGGGGGATGGAAAGGACTATTGGAAATAAGATTCCTGTCTCACTTCTGCTATGCAATGAAGCAGAGGTAGCAAGTACATGAACATCATGGGCAGAGGCTCAGGAGGTACACTTAGAAAAGCCATCCCCTTTTGTGACAAATCCACATTTATACTGATTTGATGTAGTTACAGAAAATTAAGTATAAATAGTGCTGAGGCGTGCAGCCTCCTGTTTCCTTCACAGGTGTCTGGGAAATGACAGTAGGCATTTCTGTTCTCCCCTGGGTATAAGAACACTGGCTAGTAAAATCTTCCAGGTTCTGCATCATTTCACAGCCTTCATTACTGAAAATTTACTGCTCTGCCTCCCTGGCTTGAGGCTTCTGTACTCCTGTTCCCTGGATCGGTGGAATACCCTTCTCATTCTACTTTAAGTGGTAGCAAGCACATGAGACTATTATCCATGGGAAATCCTTATGGGATGATTGGTCTTACAAGACCCACACACTGCCTTGTCCGCTCCAGTGCTCCTTGTGGCAGTTTCTCTATCTCTGTAGCCTTATTTACAGACTAGCAGTGTTACATGATGGTCAAATACAGCATCTAAAGCTAAAATAGACACTGAGACATGAAAGACAACTGAGTGGGCAGAAAAATGGCATGAAGCCATTGGTAGCCCTGCCCATGGCACAGCATGTCCAGGACTGTCACTTTTCATCTTCTCAGATCCCCTCCCCTTCAAAACATGAGGCTGGAGAGAAGTGAAGGGCAGAAGAGGCAGATGGGTCTCAAATTCTGGTTTCCTTTTTTACCTGTGTTTCTTTCCTTTTTATTTAACTTTAAACCCAAGTGATCCACCTGATTCTTGGTCCCTTGATAATTAGTAATCATGCCTTAGCCTAAGAGGCATTAAAACTAAACCCCATCAGAGGCAACAGCTATGTTCAAGGAGAAATGCAGAAGTTTGTGACAGTTGGTTTCTGGTTCTGTCAGTTCTCTTTTCTGCACAGGAAAGGTGAAGCCTCCATAACAGGCCCATGGTCCATCTCCAAACCTGGCCACCTCAGAGGTTGAGTCATCTGGCTGGAAGGTCAGAACTTGGCTGGGCAAAGGCACAAAGCTTGGTGTGTCCCAGGGGTGGCTGCCTGCACAAGCCTGTCCTGCTGCTGTCTCTCCAGCTAACACAGCCCTGCTCTGAGCTACCTCTCCAATGCAGTTTGTTCTGCAGAGAATGAATCAGCTCTGAGTGGGTTTGGTGGTAAAAATGCAGAACAGAGAACACTCCAATATAAACCACCAGAATAATGCTGACATTAGACCTGAGACAACTGGCTTAGTTGTGGCATGTTTGCCCTGTTTTGTATAGTTGTGTGTTGGGACAGGACTGAAATCTCTGCAGGGTTTAGAGTTCACCCTCATGTCTTCAGATTACTCAGCAAACACTTTGCTAGGCTACAAAGTCTTTGTTTGCTCTCCCCTTGCTCTAGACTTTCCAAGAATTTGCTTTTCTAGATTTGTTGTGGGAACTCTTTAGAAAACAGCATAAGCCAAATTACCAAGTAGTTTCACTCATCACATACTGCTTTTGCAATAGAAAATCTTTAATACAAGCAATCTGTGTCATGAGATGACTGATTTTGCCAAAGTATTTTAACAGCTAGGAGACTCTTAGCTCAGGAGAGACTCTTACCAGGTCTGTAGCAGAGGCTGAGATATTGAACACTTACCTGCCTGCAGGTCTGAGCTCTGAAGGGAAGAGTTCAAAACAGCTATAAAGCTAAACAAAAATAAATACATGCCTTTCAATTTGCTTTGTCTGCAGTACTATAGAATAGGACAGATGATGCTACTTAGGTTTGGATTAGGCTGGCTTTCAGGATCTTTCTGTAAATAAGGTTTGGGGCTACAGGTGACATCATGAGGATATCTTCAGAGGTAAAGGAAGGGAGTCTAAAGGTGTAGATTAGATTATTTGGTCTAGTGTGGTTCTCTAAGACAGATTTAATCTGATTTAACTGTACACAAATTAATCTCAGTCGACCCACACCAGGAATGACCCTGACAAGAAGGAACACAGGGAGGGGGTGGTGTCCTTCTGAACTGTCAGAGCTATGGTTCATAGCTGTCTGGCATTTTCTACTTATCAGCCCCGTGAGTCTTTGTGCCCCAAACTGCTGCTGTTTATCAATCACAGGATTCATTGTGATCTATAAAAGTTTTTCAGTTAGATGTTTCAAATGAAAATATAATGACTGAGACACTTTTGGCATTTGTAACTTTATTGCAGAAAAAAAAATCCACTATCAACATATTTTACAAACAAAGTTGCACTTTGGTGTTGGGCGAGTTTTCTTCCTCACCCCTTTCCCCTGGACAGCGATGCATGGGAAACCAGAACAACCAGCCCCTGCCCTTCTGATTGTGTGCAGACACTTCCCAGATATGCCAGTCTGCACCAGTTCCAGCCAGGATGGGGTTCTATTTTCCACCACTAACTTGCCAACTTTGTGCCGAAAACCAGTAGCACCCTGCCCTCCGGCAGGGGAAACAAGTCTGTAGCTAGGGAGATCGCTCTGTGCAGACAATGCTTGATACAAAAGCTTTGGAGTTGTGACAATTGCTCTTTAGTTCTCATGCAATCATAGGAGAGAACCAACCCTCTTCTCTATTTTACTGGGCATCAATACACAGATGGAAGGCCAAAGCCAACAGCTGAAGCACAACTGCACTGCAACCATTTGTCAGCCACTCTGGAAGCAGCAACACAGGAAGGAGGAACTGCTGCCTTACCCAGTTCATTTATTTGACCCAGACTGGTTCTGCTCCACCTTTGGGCTTTCCAGATAACTTGAGCTCAGCTGATGGGGAAATTCCCCTTTCCCTGCTACGACAACCAATAACAGCACTGGCGAACAAAGGTACTCTTGCAGGTGAGGGCTGGTATCTGTCCTTTTGGGGTTCAATGATGTTGCTACTAAGAGGAGAGGAGAAACTGAGGCTTGTAAGAGCAATGTGGCAGATAAACTCTAGCCCTTGCTGTATCCTGAGGGAACAACTGGCTTAGTCAAAAATCAAATACTCTAGAGAAGGCATGGGTTTCCATTTACCTGCAGTTAAATGTGAGTTAGAAAACAGGAGCAGGTGTAATTACATGAAGACTGTCATGTTACGCACACTCTGGTCTTTCTGAGGCAAGGGCACCAAAAGATCCTCTGATTCACACTCAGAGGCTCTGATATACGAGTTTCCTTGAGAGGCCTCAAGAGCCTCTCAAGATGCAGTGTACAGCAGTGATATTTTGAGGCAAAAGTGCAGAATCTAATCAGCATAACACCAAGAAAGGGAAAGGGAGGAAGGCACCTACATCCAGGATCTGTCTTCTTGACATCATCTGGCTCAAAAGACAAACATCAAAAAGTAGAGGAGCTTTGACCTTGCATAGCACAGCAGGGAGAGCAAAGTATCAGTTTTGTACAACTTCCAGCAACCAGATGCTAGAAGCAAAATGAGAGGTACCTGAGGAAAGGCTTGTGTTAGCCCAGGCAAGGAAATGGACTAAAGCAGTTACTGAGCCTGGGAAAGGAATTTACACATATGCCAAAAGCATCAAGTGTAGGAGACACGGTTTCCTAATTTTGGTGAGACCAAATTAGCGTGTCTAATTGGCAATAGACTGAGTCCTATCAAGCTTGGTTAAGCTAACATTATGTTCATTTTCCTCCCAGCAACTTCAAAGCAACATCAAGTAGCAGGGGCACTTCTCCAGTGGCCACAAAACTGTTTTCCCTGGTTAAAGAGAAAAGGTATGCATCTAGGAAGGAAGTAGAGTAGTCTTTTATCCTCCTGGTAGGTGTTTCAGGATGGGTAATGCCAATCCTGGGACTAAAGCTGAAACAGGAACAAAAAAAGTGCAAGAAAACCCCCAAAACAAACAACCTTAAAATACAGAACAAGAGGGAAGCCAAGAGAACTGATTTCCACATCCTTGGTTTCCTCAGAAAACAGCAGTCTCCTTTGGTGGCACTATGCTGACACCACCACAGTTAAGAGTCCTAATCTGGATCACTTGCCCACCTCCTTTGAAGGCAGCAGCCACCAAGATGAACAGAAGAAATCCATGGAGAACACCATGGCAAAGGTTATCTTGGCTAATTGGTTGCCACACTAAAAGGAGACACATCTTCAGGGCATTGTTTTGAGGAGAGCCTGGAGAAAAGGGTCAGACTTGGGCTCTGATTTGCAGCATAGGAACTTCAATACTGAACTGTTAAAACATCTAAAACCAAAAACCATCTGAAGAGGATCTTTCAGTTGTGTGCAAATCACAGCCCCTCATTCCTCAGCAGATCATCTGGGACCAAGTCCTCAAGGCTTTTCCTCTGGGCAGTGGATAGCTTGGTTGCCTAGTAGCTGTAGAGGGAGAGAGGGGTGTCCTCCATCATGTCATCCTAGAAGCAGAGAAGAGGGTGCTTTAATGAGATGTCTGCACGATGGCATCGTGGTCCCAGCCTGGGAGACTGCTGTGCAGGCAGCACAGCTTTCTCAGCCACACCACCACATTGTGGCCATCTGCCCAGCCATCCACCTAAATGCTGTCACTGTGCAGTTCCTGGATCTTTGAACTGTCGGTCTCCCTCCTGCTGCAGTATTTGGAGAGAAGAGGTGTGTGCAGGGAGTGCCTGCCTGCTGAAGGGATGTGGAAAACTGGCTGTTGAAAACTCCACTCAGCTTGAAACAGCATCAGCTTGCTTGCCAGCTGCAGTACTCCTCTATCCCAGAAAGTTTAGGGAGTTATTTGCAGCTTCCCCAGAGCTAGTCCAGCCTCTGGAACCCTCATATATTTTTATATTCCCAAAGAGTAAAACAAAGACACACAAACAGACAACCTCCCTGGAACAGAGCAAAAAATCTGCTTTGTCATAGTTACAAAGCAAATGTATCAGAAAACAGGAGGAGAGGTTAGGAAAGTGTCATTTCAGGACAAGCCTGGATGGAGCTCTCCTTCCTCTCTCTAACCTCTCAGCATTCCCCTGCAGAGTGAGGGGAAGGCAGAGAGCTTCTTTAGCCTTGAGACTTGCTGTCTTGATTCAAACCTTGGATGGAAGGAGAGGGACCTAAGGAGGAACAGGAGTGTGTGATCAGCATTGGTGCTGCTGCAAATACCCAAAGCATTGCTAATGTAGTAGAAGAACTGCAAAGCAGTCAGTGGCAAGCCAGCCCACATCAGGCCGGGCTGAAGGCACGACTCACCATGGGCAGGTCCTGCAGGCGCCGGAATTCCATGCGGTTGTTGTGCTGGCGGTATCGCAAGAAGCCCACCAGGCCCAGGATGCCCACCATGACAATGAAGACGGAGATCACAGTGATCACCAAGGGATCAGCCCTCGTTTTGCCAGCCAAACTGGGTAGCTCTGCAAAGAGACCAAGGGAATGAGGCCAATGGAGAGCCTTCAAGGGCTGAAGCAGCAAAGCTTTGTCTTTTCTGGTTCTACTCAGTACAACCAAGAGGCAATTTGAGATAGCTCCAGCCCCTTGCCATGTTTTGTGAGAACAGATACAAAACAATTACAGAATCTATTAGGCTGGAAAAGACCTCTGCAATTATCAGTTCAACCTATAACCTAACACCATCTTGTCAACTAGACCAGGCATTGAGTGCAACGTGCAGTCTTTCCTTATACACCTCCAGGGATGGTGACCCTACCACCTCCCTGGGCAGCCCATTAAAAGCAGTGCATTTACCTGAATTGTCATCATCACCAACATCCACCACAGAAGCCTTCTCGTGCCTGGGCTCCAATGACTGTGCCACTGTGGGTGTGCTGGTGGGGATGGCAGCTGTGCTGGCAGCCGTGGAGCTGGTCACAAGGCGTGTCTCTGTCACAAAACTGGAGGCAGCAGCAAAGGACGTGCTCCGTACAGTGGAGATGGAAGCAGAGGAAGGTCTGGTCTCCACAGTGCTCTCCTCTGTGGCACCCACAGGGCTCGTTCCTGGCTTGGTTTCAGACCTTGCTGCTGTGGACCCCAGGGTCTGCCCATCAAAAAGCCCTGACTGAGAGCTGTTAGTTGTTGCTGCAAAATAGAAACAAGTTATTTCAAAGGATCCAGTGCAAGCACATTGTTCTGTGGGACTGGACAAGATGGAAGCAAGACTGTAAGGACTGCTGGGACTATAGGAATAGCAGCTTATTGTCCATCCTTTGGAAAACAAGCAGAACCTTTAGCGCAGCCACAGCTGAGCCACAGTGTAACCCACAGTGCTCAGAAAGTCCTCTCAGTTTTCATATGTGGCAATCTGCAATGTCAGCCAACCTCAGCTGGGCCCACAAAGCCTGTCCTTGGGGACAAGCATACAAGCTTAAACAACTCTACACACAGCTGGGGATCACCCCAGAGCAAGACACTGGGAAAGGCCACTCATCCCTCCTTACAGGGAGCACAAAGGAGGCTGCCTAGGGACTGGAGCAGCATCCCCTGAGGCTGTGTCAGTGTGGCTGCCTAGGGACTGGAGCAGCATCCCCTGAGGCTGTGTCAGTGTGTCACAGAACAGCAGGACACGAGCCAGGGAAAACAATGCAGTTGTGCATGAACACAATGCAAATCAGTGATCAGTCAGTATCTGCCTTGCATTAGGGCTGTGTGATAGCTTGGCAGGCCTCAAGGCAGGCAAAACTGGGATTGCAGATCCCATAGCCAGTCCCCATGCTGCCCAGAGGGGTCTGAAGGTAAGATAGGGTTTCCCATGGTTGCCCAGGGATGGATGAGCTGTCACTTGTGCTTGCCCACCTCCATGTTTTGTGTTATGGGAGGGTGTGCTTCTCCAGGCAGGCTCTCATTGAGCCCCCAGCCCTGATGCCAGAAAGGCACAGCTGGGCAGTGCTGCTAAGGCATGTTGTTTCAGATTAGATATATGAAGGATGTCCCTGCATACAATCAGTGTCCTCATTAGAAAGCAGCCAGAACAACTAATACCAAAATTAATGAGGTTTGCAAAGAAGATGCTGAACTAACATCTCTGCAAATAAGTTGCACTGAACTGGCTCTGCTTAGTGTCTCATTCCCTTATTCTCCCTCTCTCCAGTTACCAGGAGAGTACTCAGACGTTTCCAGGTTGTGCATCCTTGAGGCAGGACTTTGTGCACAGGCAGTAAAGGCAAAACCTCACCTGGCGCAGTGTTCAGAGGAGGTGTGGGGGTTGCACTGCTGGCATCATCCGCTTCTTCAGTTGTGCTGAAAGGCTCTGTGGCTTCATGGCTGGACTGGTTTTCTTCCAGAGTGCTGTTAGTCAAGGTAGGGGAGGTGATTCCAGTGCTGCTGTTGGCTGAGAAGCTCATGTTGTCATGCTCAGGATGTGTGACTGTGATGTCCCCAGGACTGGCAGTGGTAGAAGCCTGCAGTTTCTCTGCCTCGGAGCCTGCCGTGGGGGTGGTAGGGATGAAGGCATCATTCACCTCTGTAGTGTGGGCTCCAGTGGCACTGAGTGTTGCAGCAGTCAAGTTTTTCTCCAGGCTTGTCTGAGGAAAGGCAGCAGTGACTGGACTGAAGCCAGAGGCTTCCCTTGGCTGATTGGAGGTTAGCGCTGAGCTAGGAAAAGGTAGTGGTGACACCAAGGCCTCTCCTGTCTCCTGAGCCTCTCCTATGGAAACAGAGAAGTTTGAGATCCCACAGTGAGAGGAGAAACAGAGGGGAAAGACAGAAAGGGAATTTCTTTATCCCTTAATTCCAATTCCAGCACAGGTTCACACTTGGGAAATGGATTCAAACAGCTCCACTGTCCTGGTTTTTGAGGCAGGGACCTGTTCTAGGGGACTTTTCCTTTATCCTCCTCTTCCTCAAGTCCTGTGCTGTTGTTCTCCAGGGTCAGCACCACCAATCCTTCTATCCTCAAGCAACATTTAAACTTTTTTAGAGGATTTGGGTTTGTTAACCTGAGACCTGATTCTGTAAGAAATTTAGATAATTCTTCTTTGGTTCATTGAGAAAGAGTCAAAAGTGGTGCTGAAAAAACACAAATGAGAAAAATGTGGAAGAAGACTCTAGATCCCCAGGCCAAATAAAGTGGAGAAAAGTGATATTTAAAAACACTGTGGATGGCAAAGGTAAAGCATATGTTGTGAGTCACCTTAGTAGTAGTGTGGGATTCTGCTGGAGGGAAAGGTGAAATGGGTAGCAAGGGTACTACAGCTAACAGGGCCGGGATGTGCTTTGGGAGCCACCTTCGTGAGCTATTTATGAACACATCACCACTGTGAAGTACAACTGTTGTCATAGAAATGGGGAGCTACTCAGCCTCCCACTACAGCAAAAAAATGGGCAGCTTCCCTGAAGGGAACCTGCAGCAAGCAAGGATCCCCCCAGATCCACAGCTGCTAGACAGTGTGACAGCATACGGGAGGAGGAAAACCACAAAGCTCTTACACTGCCTGTTCATAAACACAGACCCTGTGAGGATTTTTTCAGGGTATAAACAGGAAGAAAACAGAGAAATGTAGCCACATCAGGATGGACTCTTCAATTTAAAAACATCTCATAGTCAATATTTTGACAATTTCTGTGAAAGCTACTATCCACACAACAGAGGACTGACAAGCTCATTACAGAAAAAAAAAATAAAGGTACTGAAGCAAATCCATCATCATGCCCCTTCTCTCCACAGTGAAGAAGCATCCAAAGCAGATGCTATCAGCAAGAGACATTCCTCCACCAGCAATGCAGTCCATTCTTATACTGTTTGGGGAAATTTCAGCAGTTTTTAAAAGCTCTTCAGAACAGATAGAGTTATCAGAGCTCTTCTCCAGCTACAGCACTTAACAGGCCCTAAAAAAAGACACAATACATTGCTCTCTCAAGACCTTTGCAGTAGCCTGACCAGCTGGAGAATTCAAAACCCTGGAGCAGCCTGATGGAGCTGTGCTTCCCCAGCCTGGGGCCCCAGTCCCAGAAGAGCTCCCGCAGGGATGCACAACCCTGCTCAGCACATTCAGAGAACAAGCTCTCACAGGGAACCCCAGCTGGGGCAACTTAAACATGAAGACCAAAGGCCTGAGTGATGCTCCCTTTGGCCTGCAAATAAAGCGAGCTGCTCTGCCATGGAGCTCAGGCATAGGATACACCAATAGAGCCTGGAAGGAAAAGAGCTGAGTGCTGGGTTTCCTGGGACCAGGCACCAAAAGGCACAGGTTTTCTTGTGACAATTTCCAGCCATAAACACAGCACTGCTATTCAGCACGGGGTGGGATCCCACCAGCTCCGGATGCTTGCTCAGTAAACACCTGCTCCTACACAGCCAAAGACATTGAGCCGTGCTGTCACCGTGGGGTAAACAGGAAAGGTGGTGGCCAGGTGCCTGGCCAGTGACAAGCCTGGCTATGTGCTGCTCTGAATAGCTGGCCTGTGCCCGGGACAGCCTCTCATGGGGTGGCAAGTTATGACTTGAGTCATGCAGAGGAAAGGTTTATGGAGGGATGTCTGGCACAAAGGCTTGAGCAACTCTGAAACCATCATGCTGGTTTCTGACTAGAAAAGTGATTTGCAAGATGGGTGCTACACACCAGGACATCTCCCCACATGCCAGGGACTGGCATCCCTGCCACGAGGTGCTGGGGGACAGGAGGGCTTGTGGGGATCAGCAGCTCCCCCCACCCTGCTGTATGCACAGCTTCCTGATGTCTGCAAGAGGGAGAGCTAGTGTGACTGGCATTTCCCGAAGCTCTTCTCTCCAAGAAGCCACTCAGCTTCCTCCCACAAAATTATCTGGTGTCCATCACTGCAAAATAAAATGGTTCTCGGGTGGATGGGCTGCTCTGCTCTGGCTCTGGTGTAACACAGCGCTGCGGTGTGTAAAACTTGGTTTGTAGAGAATTGCAGGAGAGATTTTAAATTGGCAGGTGAGGAACAAGGGACTGGCTTTGAGTATGGCAAGTGTTGATGGCACCTCAATTAGCAAGTCATGCAGCCCAGCACATCACTGCACACCCAGCTCAGGAAACAAAAGAGAGCCTGAAAAAAAAGGAGAGCCTAATCCAGACTAACACAAAGATTCAAGACATTAAGAGATGATGGTGGGAAGACAGAAAAGGCAAGAGCCTGAAAATGGCCAAGGAAACAAAGGACTGAGTAAATCCTGATCACCCGGGGACAGGCAGACAAAAGACTCCCATCACCCATCTGTCAGCTCCTAAGGGCTAAGGGCACATCCAAAGCCAGCACACAGTCACCAAGCAAAGCACCTGGGGAAATCCCCCAGAGGTGCAACTTGTTCCTTGTGAGCTGACGAGGTACAAGCGTTGAGATTTACTTCAGTTTTAGTTTAAAATAAAAACACTCCTCCAAAGGGCCTTGCTGCAATGCCACAGCTTGCTTTGCCAGTTTTATCATCCATCCAGAAGGGCAACCCATGGCCACACAAACGAAACCTGGGGCAAACCCTGTGGTACAGAGGGGAGAGCAGAGCACTGCTGCAGTTGCCTGTGCTGGGGAGACCCAGCAAAGCCCGCACGGGCTGGGATCCTCGAGGGTCCAGCTCCTGGTGTGCTCTGGAACTTGGTATCCAATAAGTTGGAAAATACCCAGCGCCAGCGCAGTTGTTGCTGCCCCAGTCACTGGGTGCTGATGGTTTTAGCTGTTTATCGGTTATCTAGAGAGACGCAGGTCAGAGCTCGCACCTCTGGAGTCTTCCTGGAGAAGCTCTGCTTCCTGCACCACATGCCAGGAAAGCCAAGGCCGTACTGCCTAAGGCATCGCCCTCACCAGCTCCAGGAGACAAGAGGGAACCAAGTCCTTCTTGTTTCAGATGCAAACGAAAAAAGTTAGTGTGAATGCTTTTTTGTGATTCTCCAAGACCTGATAGTTGCAGTGCCCCAGGACAGCTGGTAAAGGTGCACTCACCCTTGGATCCATAACAAAGCAGCTATGACTGTCCCAGGATCGGTAAGCAAGACCTCTGACCATAAGAATATCTCTGTTTCCCAGACAGGGGACCAAGGGTAAGCTTGCTTTGGTTACACTGAAGTGCCTGCTGAAGCAGAGCTGGTCCCCTGGCTGTGCTAACCCTCCAGGCTCAGCCTGGTGCGTGGTGAGAACGAGATCCTAGACCACATCAAGGCAGGGATGGTGGATTCAGAGCAGCAGCTCCCATCAGACTGTGCTGACTGCAGTGACCTCTGTCTGGGAAACAAGAGGGGCAAAGGAAGACAGTGGTCCCAGGGGAGGAGGGATGCAGCCAACCGAGAAGCAGCCCCTTCCTTGGACAAGGGTGGGAAACACTCCCAGCTCCTTGAGGGAAGGGCGGGCTCTGAACATCAGCCCACAGCTTCGACCCCTCTCCAGCACTGTCTGACAACACTGAGGGACCTCCATGTATCAACCCAAGCTCCCACCAGCTCCAGAACAGACACGGTAAAATTATGCTGTAACAGAGAGGAGTGAAGGAAGCCAGCTCTGCAGGAAACGGGCCCATTCCTGCCTTGTGCTCCCTGCCAAGATTCAGGGCTGGTGCCAAGCAAGGGGCTAAGGAAGGTTTGCAAAAACAGCACAGTCATTGCTGTGCCAGGGTAGTCACACAGAGTGGGGACCATGGTCTCCATCCTCTGCCACAGCAGCTACCATCTATTTGCTTCTCAGAATAAAACAGTGACATAGAGGAGGGCCTCACCTGGACAATCTCAACAAGCTGTTGCCACAACCCTCCTGCTTCTCTCAGCAGCATCCTCTGCACCCTCCTTCCTGTCTGACAGAAACAGCAGCCTGAGCTCCCCAAAAGTCAACACTAGCCCAGCTCCAATCCATAGACTTGAACACTTTTTAAAATCCTTCTTAGCATGAGATGAAGGTGAGGAAGTCCATGGCAGACTGGCTCCTGGGGACGAGGGAGAGCAGGACAGCAGCATGCAGACTGCAGCCACCACTGAAAAGGTGTACAGAGTCCCAGGTGAGAGCTAAGCACAAAGATGAGAATGATTCACCCAGAATTTCAGAAAAAGTGCCCATTGGAGCAGAAGTCCCTGGTGTGGATGTATCCTCCTGCTCAGGCTGTCACTGTCTGAGGATAGCACCTCACTTAAATCAACTTCCTACAGAATGCATGTCAAACCACTGCTCTGATTCATTGAATAGGCACCCAAACCCTCCTACAATGCTATTTTGGTGTACTAAATGAATTCAATTTCCATTTAAGTGTAACAACTCCACTCGTAAACAACCTAGTAAAATGGAAAAATACAATATTTAAAAAGTAACAGCATAAATTTTGTATGCTGTATGTAAACCTGTATGTATCAAAGCAGTTATATCTTATCGCTTAGCAAACTACTTCATTAAGTGTAGAAATTATCTTTTGTTGCCAGTTATTACATTTTATGGTTACCAACCAATGGTAATTAGACAATCTCTTCAAGGGAAAAAAGCTTGAGTATAAATGCAAATAAAACCATATACTGGGATTTAAAACCAAGGCTCTCCATTTCATTTAAAAGCAGAACTGGAATAGGTCCTGATTAGATACTAGCTGAGTCTGATCTCTTTTCCTGGAATAAAAAACAAAAAAACAAACAAGCGGCAGAAGAGATTTCTGGAGCCCTTCAGGAAGGTGCCAGATGCACCCAGGGATGCTATAGAGCAAACACCCTCATTGTGATGAAGCCAGCTCAGAGACAGGATCCGGTACAAGGGGCAACTGCTTTGTAAACTCGGCTCCCTTGGATACCTTGCTCAGTTGGATACCTTGCAGGACCTCGATGGAGCCACAGGCTCCAGTGCTCTCCTTGCCAGGGCTGATGCCCGGACTGTCCCCATCCCCATCCTGGCTGAGAGGCTGAACAGACTGCAAGGAGCCCAGGTGGGTGGTATAGGCATGGATCTGACCTTGTAGCCTGCTTGGGGACTGCAGTGAAGCTCTTCGTGGCAGCAGTTTAATTCATTGCACCCCTCATGGCCTCTGCAAGCTGCTCTGCAGGCATCAAAACTGGGGGTGCTGAGCACCCAGTTCAGCCCTGGAGAGCTGCCAGACACACTGCAAAGCAAGGGCTGAGGTAAGGGACAGGAATAGAAACCAGGTCTCCTGACTGAGAAGGCAGGTGGCCACGAGCAGAGCACGAGACGGGGGCAGATTAGATACGGGGTGCTGAGCGATATGGTGTGGCACTGGGGAGACAGAAAGCCCAGCACCCAACCTGCCCAGGCAGGCAGGAAGATGCCTCCTCAGGGCATCTATGGATAATGGGCCACAGGCTTGAACCACGAGGAAACAAAAAGGGGAGACAGTGCTACCACCTCGACAGATGGCACTGCACTGGGCACCAGGAATACCAGCCAACGGTGACATGGCAGAGCAGGGCAGAGCAAGAGTTGCAGGAACAGGGATGAGCAGTCCTGGCAACAGCACCATAAATACCAAGCACAGGTAGTTCAGACTAGGAAAACCCATAAAACAGCACAGACCTGCCCAGAGCACACAATAGTGGGGCAGCAACAGCCCAATCACTACAGCACCCCAGGGTGTCACACTTTGCCTGGCCCTGCCATGTGAGACCCTCCTCACCCAGCCAGGTGAGAGAAATGCAAAAAATTCTTTCTTAGAGGTTTGCAGGAAGATTTACCACTGATTCCCCATTTAGAGGTGAAGGGGCTTATCCTAAATTTCTGTGGCAGGGAAAATGGAGAGCAGGCTGCCTTGCTCAGCTACCACTGTCAGAGCAGCCAGTTATTTTCCACAGATCATATACAGCCATGGAGCACCTTGCTTGGCAGGAAGGTGCCTGGGAAACTCTCATGCTGTCTAGTTTTGTTCCTCAGGAGGGGACTGAGCTGTGGTGAAGACTCCTTTGCGCAGAAGCTGCTGGGCACACCCATGGCATGCATGGCCTGGGAAGCCTGCCCTTCTCTGGGGTTGTGTAACCCCAGTAATACAGCAACAGCAGGGAGCTCTGGCATCAGACAGTCTGGCCCTGCTTACCTCAGGAGTCACAGCTGCAGTGGAGGAAGCATTCACATCATTAGGAGAAATTAATAAGCCAGTTGCCTTAATAGCAGCCCAATGTCAGCAGGGAGTCTACTCTCCAGAGCAGTGTGGCATGAACTGGGGGAAATTTGGACATCAGGAAGCCTGCCCAGTCCTGAGTCCCCAGCAGGTCCGTCCAGCTCTGTAACTGCTGGTTCCATGGGCTGTGAGGCTTGGAGGATGCATCCTGCCCTGCCCTGGGCAGCCCTACAGGGCTCAGGATATGACCCCAGACATCAGTGGTGCTAAGCCCTATGAAAAATACCCCAGAAAGCATTGTGGGGATGATCACAGACATATGGAAAACCCTGCAACAAAAACTGTGTCTGCCCACCCAGAGGGTCATGATGGAAAGGAAGGATGGACAGGGGCTTTTGTGCTTTAGATTGTCCCTGCTCCCCTTTGTCTGGAGGGATGGGGCCAAGGGAGCTGAAGGAGGTGAGTGCTTTGCCCCTGCCCAACAGGTCAAGCCTTCTTGGAAGGGCAGCAGGGAGACAAGGCCCACCCTGCCCCTGGAGCTGAGGAAAAAGCATGTGTACAAATGGCATCAAAGAGAGATGGCATGACATGAAAGGTTGGGCTAGGAGTGCAGCTGAAGGAAACACCCAGAGGAGAGCACCTAGCTGTGCCTCAGTTCTGGGTGCAGCAGAGCTGTCCTGTCAGGGTGGGGCCAGGTCCATCCACTTGTCCTTGCCCTGGGCAAACAAAGGGAAAAAAAGTCACAGAAAATCAGCAGTGGGACCCTGAAGCAGACACACTGCCCGCCTGTGTGCATGGCCCCAGCGGTGCCGACAGACAGAGCTTTATGTGCTCCTGCTGCTCCCAGCCCTGCGCTGCTCTCAGTGCTTGCAAGGCAGCTCTGCACGGGAGGGAGAGGCAGAAAAATACCCAGACCAAAATTACTCGGGGTTTTATTTGTGAGGCTGATGGTACTGGAGGAAGTGGATTTCCGCAGGCAGTGAAGAAAGGCTGCATTGAGAGGCCAGGGTGGGCAGAGCACAGGAGCCACAGCAGCAAAGGGAATTTGTGCTGGGAGCAGTGCACAGAGCAGCTCATGGAGCTAGGACAAGCCCAGTTTTGGACAAATTTGTCTAGGGACTGCTGACTTCAGGGCCAGCCTCTGGGTGAACTGCTCCTTTCCCCCACTACTGTCCTGCTGAAATTTTCTGGTGACCCATTATTGGTTGTGTTTGCTATGGGGCATTTTATTATTGGTGGCATCTCTTCCATCTATTTTCTGTTTTCACAAAACATCTGCTTTTCCAATCACAGTTGGGATTAGGTAGCAAGTTCAAAAGCTATGATGGCAAGAGCCAGGTCAGCTGCATAGGTACCATTTCCTGAGACTGTGAAGAATCTTGGATTGGGACACTAAGCAACAAAGATCCCAGAAAAAAAACTCAGTGCAATCTTAATTTCTGGTGCATTCTGGCAGTTTGAGTCTTGGATTTTGCAGCAAGAAGGTTCATATGAGCCAGCTGGGGCAAGGGGCTCCTAGGGTTTCCCAGTCTGCCCAGAGGGTGAAACACGGGGCCAGAATATAGCCCCCGGCAGCTCAGAGCTCCTCCTCCTTCCAGCGGTGGAAATCTTGAGTCCTTCCTTTGCCAGTGGCTCGTCACCTCCCCATCACAGCACAGCCACTCTCGTGTGGGGAGAGCAGCTTTGCCCACATAAAGTGCGCTGGTTTGGGACTGCTCCCAGTGCTCAGCCTCACCACATCCGGCACCCAAAACCTCATCCTGAGTGCTACTCTCACTGCTGGGGCTCAGCCCCACAGGCATCTATTCTTGGGTTTTCCCAAGAAAATTAGTTTCTAATTAGTTATTAGAAACTGATTTTCTGTGTGTCACCCTCTGGTCTCTATTGTTGCCGTCACGGTGCTGGGAGGTGACCAGGGTCTGCCAAGGGGTTTTTTCAACCACAAAGAAGAAACGCATTTTGCTTCCTGCGCTCCGGGCGAGTCCCTAAATGCCACAGAGCCTTTGTCACTGCCAGGGTCACGGGGAAGGTGACAGTCCCCCGACTCGGGGCACACTCCAGCCACGCGGCAAAGCTCGGCGGTGTCGGTGGACGGGGCTGTCAGCGCCACGCTGCAGACCGCGTCTGCCCACGTGGGGATGTGTTCATCGCAGAGCAGAGCCGAAATACGGCCTGGGACAGTCTGCCTGGGGCCGGGGTCTGGCTGCGGCTCCGTCCCGATTAGCTCCATCCGTCCTGCCCCTCTCCCCGCAGTCACAGGGCCCTCCCTCGTCCCGCCGTTCTGCGGGAAGCGGCGGAGTTCGGGCTTTGTCCGGGGCTCCCTCGGGGGGAAGCTCAGCAGCGGCTCGTAGGCACCCACGAGCAGCCGGGCGGGAGGAAGGAGGCTCGCAGGGCTGGATGCCGGAGGGCGAGCGCCTCCAGGATCGTTGCTCCCCTCCCCGCACATCCCCTCGGGATCCCGCCGGGCGGGAGGTGAGCGCGGGTGGCTCCGCCGGCGGGAGCAGCGCTGCCGGCAGCTGCCTTGTATGGGCAAGGCCGGGACCGGCGGCCGCGCTGCTGCCCGGAGCGCGGGGCTCACCCGGGACCCCCCCGAGCATCCTTGGGCCACCTCACCTGCGCGTCCGCCGGGGCGACGGCGCCCGGCGCCGCGGGCATTTCGCCCGAGTTCGGGGGGCCGGCCCGGGGCGCTGCTCCCCGGAGGGGGAGCCCTTGGAGGGGCTCTCCAGACCCTTCTCCCGCAGCCCCACCAGCGGGCGGGGGAGTCCGTGTCCCGGAGCTGCCCCGACGGCTGTCCCGGCGCTGCGCCCCACGCCGAGGCGAGAGCGGCGGGATCCCTCGGTCATCCCCCCCCGCCCCGGCACCCCTCGGCGGCCGCCCCGGTACCTGGCAGGGCGCAGAGCAGGCAGCAGGCGGCGGCGAGGTGGAGCAGGGCGCGCCGCGTCCCCTCCATGCTGGGCCGATCCGCGCTGGCTCCGCGGCGGCACCGGGGCGGCGCCGGGGCGGGCCGGCGGCCGGGGCGGGGCGGGCGGCACGTGGTCCGGCCCCGGCCCCGGAGGAGCGGGGAGGGGGCAGCTGCCGGCCCCCACACTGCCGGCCCGGTACCCCACATCTCCGTGTCGGACAGAGCACTCTCGGTCCAGTCTCGATTCGATCCGCGGCACCCCCGGTTCGGTTCGCACCGCCCCCAACATCACCAGCTGGTCCCCGGCTCTGTGGGTTTGGCAGGACACCATTGATACAGTCCGACACCGGCCTCGGCACCCTCAGAGCGGTCACTCCTGGTTCGGACAGGACACTCCCAGTCCCATCTTTCTCTGTTCTGGGAACTCTTAGCACCACCTCATCACCTCACAGACATATTCAAGTGATCCCCGACCAGGATCTCACCACCTCCTAATCTGCTCTTGTCACCCCCAGCTGGGCCTGACACCCCCACTTCTACCCCATGCAGGGATGGGAACAGCAGATGAGCCTCTGGGGCATCAGATGAGCAGATGGGGCATCATCTTGGGGCCTCTGAACAGTTTCAGGGTACCTGGCTCTGTGGGCACAGCCAGGTGCAGAGGTCTTGGCCAGGGTTCAGGGTTCTTGGTTCAATGTGCCATGGCTGGTTTCTCAGGGCATCCTGCAGCCCCTGGGACACGGCCTGGCTTCACATCCCTTCCAGCCTCCTGGGGCTGGCCTGCATCTTCTTGGCACTGTGCAGGCTGAGCCATCCTTCAGGAAGTCTGACTGCTCTCTTCTGGCCAGCATTTCTGAAGAAGAGGGCCCCATGTCATGGTGCGGTTTGTGCTGATCCTCTTTCAGGCTGCTTTAGCAGAGATGAGGCTGGGTTCCCTTCTCCACCAGATACCCATGCCTGCAGCACCATGGGATGGAGGAGGAAAGTAGAAATGTGTATTAACCCAAGAGGCTTTGCATCCATTTTTCAATACAGGGCTACTTGGTAGCTTCTGCTCTCAGTTCTGAGGTAGGAGAGAATCGATCTGATGCAGAACTGATCACGCCTTTCACTGGCTTTATAAGGAAAAGTAAAATTCAATCTTAGCCTCTTAGTGGAAATGCATTAGTAGCTGCTTGCTACTTACTGCTAAGAAAACTAGCTGTACAATTTTATGGCAGAGGTAATAGCACTTGTACAAATGTCCCAGTTCTAAAGGGAATTATTTTATGCATATTTACAGCTACTTAGTTGCTTATAGGAGTCTTCTACTACCCACAGAGGTTGCAGGGCTACCCAACAGACCAAAGCTTCATTTGCTCCAGACAGGTTTGGTCTCTCAGTTCTGCACTGTGCATCTCCCGGGCCAGGAGCCACATATCACCAGCAAGGGACCAGGGCATCTCCCCAGGCATGAGCTCCAGGGGACATCGGCACTGCTGGCTGTGCCCACAGCTCATGAGCACATCAAACGCCTCTGTGCTTGACTCACTTCTCTGCTCCGGCCTTTCCCTGGAGACTGGAGATGCCAAAACCATATCTATCTCAGCTGGCTTACAGAGGATGGCTCGCAGTCGTCAAGGCTACCGGTCCCTCTGCTTTAATTAAGCACATAGACACTGCACGGGGTATTTCCAACAGCCGGGGACAGGGAGAAGGGGGGCTGGCAGTCCCCGGATGGGTTGGTGAGCTGCACCATAAATCTGGGCAGATGAGCCCCCCTGCAGGTCACTGCTATTACTTAGCTGATCTCCCTACCCGTTAGGATTATTATTAACACACTAATGAGGTACTTTTAGCTCCCCATAGCAAGGAAGGAGCAATTGAGATCAAGAAAAGGGACTGCATCTGTGTGACAATGCCTTTAAGATGGTACTGCTGATGTCCCACCCTGGAGAAGAGAGCAAAAACAAGGGAATTTTAACATCCCGCTGGTAGACAGCCGCTTTCTCATGGAATAAGCAAAACCATTCCCCTCAGACAGCAGGCAGCAGCCCTCCATGTCTGTGTAGGTTCTCAGCTTGTTCTTGAGTAAGACTGAAAACACCCTTGCAGGCCCTAGCAGGGCAGGTCTGGGTAGCATTGAGAGTTGAAGACTTAGAAAAACTTTTGAAAGAAAGTTTTGTGCTCAAAAACCACAACATCAACTTCTGCCACTGTCCCACCTCCCTCTAGCTGTGGCACTATCCAGCTCCCATTCTTTTTTTCCTGGCTGCTGGCCAAGTCATGGAGCAGACCAGAGATTATAATGTTGGTTATAATAATTTAATCGGAAGAAGCAGATCACAGAAAATAAGTGAATAGAAAATAGTGGCAGTGAAAGAGCTGAGGGGAAGTAAGGGCACAGGAGGGAGGGAAGGGCTGGCCCTGGGAAAAAAAATTCAGTCCTTGGGCTGTGCCTCCCAGCCCAGGGTATGACACAGGCTGAGTGTCCCCCAAGGGTGCAGAGCTTTGGCCTCGCTGCCACCACAACCTGCAGCCCCACACAATCTGAAGAGTGATCACCTGTTTCACCATCCCAGTGGTGAGTGATTGCAGCAGTGGGTGTTCTGAACAGAGGGATGGCTCTGGGCAAGTGGATGGTTCACCTGGGCTCTCGGCTCATGTAAATAATCCCATTTCTTGTTTATTGGCCTCGCTCCCCTCTGCCCTTTGCCAGGGACATGGGGAGTACAGCTGGTGCACATCTCAGCCTTGCAGAGCCCAGCAGATCCCAGCCTGCCTGCCCCCTGTCCCCTTGGTTTTTCATGAGGATGGGGCATGATTAGGGTGGTCTTGGGCTAGACAGGCCCAGGTATCATCCCAAAACAGCTGCTTTTATCCTCCAGAAGCTCTTTGGTGCTGAATGAGGAGAGGGACTGCTCTCAAAGGGAGACAACTTGGCACTTGCAGGAATTTTCAATTCTCAAGGAAGCTGGAAGTCAACTGACTAGAGAAGAGCTAATCATTGAGTGAGTCATTCCCCCTCCCAAAATTGAAACATTAAACCAGTTTTTTATGAAAGGCAAATTAAATCCCACAAGTCAGAGCCAAGAAAAGAGAATTTATCAAAGAGCAGAAGATGCCACTGGGACTTGCAGGCAGACAGAGGGAGCATTTGCTCAGCAGCCTGGGTTATTACATCTCCAGTGTCTCTCCTCCAATGTGAAGAATACTGCCATTCATCTATTTTTAATAACAATGACGCAGGCAGTGAACCTGACTTCAAGGCTGGAATATCATCTTCTTCCCTCTGCATATCTGTCCTGACTCATCTTCCGTTCCAAGAGCTTTCCACAGCTTGGTAGCTCTGCAAAGGAAGAAAGAAAGAGCAAAACTGGGGGAAAAAAAAAAAAAAAGAAGAAGAAAAAAGTGGATCAGACAGCAAAGCATCACAGTTAGAGAATCATTCTTGGCAAGGAACAATAAACACTGTGACTTCACTGGCTCAGGGAGCCAGGGAAAATTAAGGATCTGGGAAACCAAAATGTATCTGGGGACAGGCTGATCAGAGAGAGGGATCTCTCAGAGAGCTGAGCAGGAATCCGGTATCATCTGGATACTTGTAGGTCTTTCAGCTCTGCAAAAAGGGTTGGAGAAAGCAGGGACAGAGCTGAAGGTGCCCAAGCCTGGCGTGGCTGGGGGTGGGGGGATAAGCTGAAGAGCCCTGTGGTGACAGAAGTCTCCAATTTCAGTGCCACAAAAGGGACAAGTCTCTTCACTGTTATAACTGCAGAGAAAAGGAGTGAGTGCAACTGTGAGGATCATAATCAGAGAAGGAGAGGCTGCTGTGCAGCCTGAGGATGCAAAAACCTGTGCTTTCATCCCAGAGATAATCTGGCTTAGCTGGGGGGTGAGGACAATGCATCAGGAAATGCAGAAACCATTTTGTGCCTCATCATGGGGCAGGAGAGTTGGGCCTGATGGCCATTGGGCTCTTGGCCTCCATCTTCATGGGGCTGCGTGGCCTCTTTCAGCATTCACCATGGTCCAAGACAGTGCAAATCTGTGTTTCTGCACTTTGGTGGGTGAATACAAAGCAAATACAGCTTTGTCAGATGTTTAAGGTTTTCCCCTACAAAACTGGTATTCAGGCATTTCAAAAGTTCAGGTGCTGCTGAGAGAAACCATGCCCCAGGCCTGTCCTGAGTATTGGGGTATCACTCTTTGCTCCTCAGCTCCCAAGGGCTGGAGCAAGGCACAGTGACACAGGGTCAGTCCTGGCTCATTGTCCCAGTGGTTGCACAGCCTCAAGGCTGGGAGCACCTCAGAGCAGGGGGAGCCAGCTGGTCAGCTCAGTGCCACTCCATAACCATGGAGCTGGTCATAGCCATGCCACAGCACTGTGGCAGGGTGAACAGGCTCTGAATTGCAGCCAAGGCAGCAGATGGCCATGAAGAGCAGGCAGGGGAGCACAAGACTGTGGAACCAGTCCCAGTACAGGAGCTGTCAGTTTGGGCATATCCATCTGCCCTAGATCAGTCCCTTTCCAGTTTCTGAGGCAGGATGGCTGGTGCTGTGCCAGCCTCCTGCTTGGGCTCTGTCCAGCCTCGTGGAATAGGAACATGGAAGATGCTCTGCCATTCCCATGGTTGCCAGATCTCGTGCAGAGACATGTAGTGTTGGGTTTGGGGTGACATGGCAGCACAGCTTTGAGCACAAGGACACACTGGCCACCTTGTCAGCACCAGTGGTGAGACACAATTGTTAACCCAGTTGGTGAGCAGGCAGGTCCATCCTTGTCCAGAGGACAGCATGCAATCTGCCCCCATGGAGCCCTCCTTGCTGCCAGGAGCATGGCATGACAAAACAAGGGGCAGGGGGTCAGAGCACAGCCCCAGCTGTGCCTTCCCCCTTCCCCTGCTCAGAGTAGCAGGAAATGCCCTCTCACCCACAAGCAAACTTGCCCCTGTTCTGCAAAAGCCACTTGCAAGGCTGGCTGAGGGAGGCATGGGTGGCAGAATATTCCTCCCAGGGAACCCATTAAGATGGTTTTCAAAATCTAGGGGGTTTGTGTGTGGCTAAAAACTGAAAGGCATCATTTTTTTCATGGCTGTTCTGTTAAATGTCCACCTAGGACAGGGGCTAGAAAAGGGACTATGTTGACATTAATGAAGAGCAAATTCCTGGCATTCCCATGGGGACTCTCTCTCTTCCAGCCCTTGTGACATGACTTCAGATCTCCACGGGAGTAAATCAGAGCACAATTTGGCCAATCCTATCCAAAGATGTTTTTCTTGACAGGTTTCATTACATAAAGTATTTAATGGGCTAAATCACTAAAATGCCAATCTCATCACAATACTGTGAGGTCAAACCACTGTCTTGGTCCCTTGGGAACAGAGAGAGACAGTCCCTGTCGTGTGACACGTTTAGTTTTGGAGCCCACAGAACCTCTGCTGGGGAAAACACCTGCTCTGCTGCAGTGGGTTCATTGCATCAGCATTCTTCTTATGCAGGAGAAATCTCCCAGACTTCTCTCCTCCGGGGCATTTCCAAAATCCGGAGGGAGGGAATTCCCCCTTCCGCCTACTCTCACCCACCTTCTCACGTCTAAGTCCAACCGTGAGTGAACCCTCCGCTGCTCCTTCGCCAAACCTTTGTCACATTTAAAAAGCCAAAGTGATCCGTCTGGAAGAGAGAGTCAGTCTGAGAGCAGAGAGGAGCAAACCACAAAGCCACAGAGCTGCTTTTTGGAGTGTCCGATCTTTGCACGGAGTAGCCTGGAGGCATCCGGAGGAAAGGGGAATACCCGCTGTGAGCCCAGGCATTTAAAAATTGTGGGACCCTTCTGGGATGCCAGAGGATATCTGGCAGAACCGAGAGCGCTGTGACATCTGCGAGGCTTTGCCTTTGATGAGTCTCTTTGATGAGTCTTCTAATGCGGTGTTCATTTTCTTCTCTCCAGGAAACAGAGGGAGACCACAGAAGTCACTCTTCTGCAGAGTTCAAGGCTGCAGATTTGCCCCGGTGCTTCTGCCAGCTGCGAGGGGGGACGGGGACTTTGTGTCGGTTCTTTCTGCAGTTTATTCTGTTGTACGGTTTCTTCTGCTTTCAAAACGTAGGACTTACCGTCGTGATGAAGCCATAGGAGGGCTCATAAGATGGTTTTATTTCCCTCTCAGTAATGTCACGAGTCACAGTGACACTCATGCAACGTGAAACACGATGTGAGTGTTTCCAGCTGAGATTCAATTTTACTGGATGGCTCTGGTGTGTTTTAATGATGTTACTTCGCACCAGACTGTGGGATATGTGGATTTCTGGATGTTACCAGTAAGATATTTGCAGTCCAAAAGCAGGAATTACACATATTTTGCTTGGGAAACAAAAACGAGGTAAAAATTTTAATGGGGAACAGGGGAAAGATAATTCATTTGCGTAGCTCTGGGATCAGTTCCTAAAGAGAGCAGTAACAAAAACCTACCACCAGATGTCATCTTAAAGCCAACTAATAGCTCCCAAAACAGTAGGGACGAAGATACCGGGGAATTTTATAGAGGAAACGATAAAAAAAACGGTTTTGTTTTTCTTCTTTTTTTTACGAGGTCGCAGGGATCACTGGATCCTGACATGGTGAAGAACCCCGGAGATGTTCCAGAGCTGTCTTTACAAAATCTTGCCGAGATAAATCCCAGCAAAATATAAAGCATTGAAACTTAACTTAAAAACCCCAAATTCTAGGTAGAAAATCTTGCTAGAAACCTCCATTCTGAGACTCAGTTCTGCTTGAATATAGAGAGAAGAGACTGGTGGATCTGGGCACTCCCATCTGCTTTAAAATGTGATCTCATTAAAATATGATGGACATGATAGTAATTTTTAATGTCTTAATTACCAAAACTTTGCTGCACCCTGTGTTTGAGCTGTCATTAGAATAGATGTTTGCAGGTGGTTGATAATTTAACATTTGTGAGTGTGGGAAAATTTCCTATGAAGGAAATCCAGGACGAAATTAAGAACATAAGACACTTTTTGCCCACACACTTTTAATCTGTTACCTGTGCAAAGATGATTGTTTTTTTTTTGTAGTTAAACATACGAAGTAAGTTTTACTGTAGACTCGACTGAATTCTGAGACTAAATTTAATCAAGATATTGCAGAATAGAGAGATTTTAATCCAACTGTAAGAATAAGTCTCTGTTCAGTATTTAGAGCTGGTGCTAATATGTCAACATCAAACTCCCTCAAGTACATTTTAGAACACACAGAAAAGACTAGATGTAAAATTAATGATGAACGATAATGAAAAACTGATTACTAATACCGTATGGTAAAGCTGAGTGACACATTCTCATCCAAGACCCTTTTTAGTGATGACTCCTCTGGCTTTTAACGGTTTGGGATTGTTATTCTATCCAAAACTGTATAATAAATGGACTTTGTTTGTTGAAGAGTTTTAGTAAAAATAGTTCAGCTTCTGCCAAAGATGAGGTCAGGGAAAAATCAGCTTCTCGCCAATGTAAAACAAAACCAAACCCCCTCACCACAGTTTAATGAGATGTTCTAGTCCTGCCATTGTGCTTTGGAATGGATACTTGGAACCTGGCAGTGCGTCGCAGCAGGAAGAAGGGTATCTTTTTCCATACCTGTTACAGGCTGCCTACACGGGCATAAGTGATTATTTGAAAAAACAAAAGTTTGCATGTGAAAAATCGCAGGTTTATTTCATCTTGGCAGCCGAACCCCCAGAATATCTGAGCTGGATTAAAAGGTTCCAGGCGGGGACCGGGGTGGGGCCGAGCCGTGTGACCGACCCCAGGAGATGGGAAGAACGGGAAGAGTAAACGCTGAAGTTCCAAGTCCGGGACAGAGGAGGACAACAGAGAAAGGGATGAGTCCTGTGGGAAACGTAGCAGGGGACGGGTAACTAGAGGCAGGAACAGCAGGGTTACATCACGGAGCCCAGCTGCGGTCACCGAGGGCCGCGTGCGGAGGAGGGGACGGGGACGGCGACAGGGACCGAGACATCCGAACGCCCGCCCTACTAACAGCTTCAGCCGCCGCTATAAACACACGGTGATTGGCTGTCCCGCCTGTCCATCACTGCTCTCCCCGTTCTCCTACTGGCCAACTCTCTTATTTGTAGCCCGCCCCATGGGCTGACCAATGAGAGCGAGGCGCCCATAGCAACGCCCCCTCTTCTTCCTCCGCTGCCTCCCGCGCGTCTCTCCGGAGTTACTGTCGCTCCTATGATTCGTCAGAATTCATGTCGCTCAAGCTCTCACGACCAATTGGAAAGGGGCACTCTCGTGGACTACCTGCGAATCCCTCCGCCCGCTTTCCTTTTCCCATTAGTCGGGACACACTGTCCATCACACTTCGCCTGGTGCCGATTGGCTGGTGAGGAGGGGCGGCTCCCGGCCGGGTCCCGCCCCGGCGCTGTGGGCGGTGGCGCTCGTGAGGAGGAGGAGGAGGAGGAGGCGGAGCCGGCGGTCGCGGTCCCGGGTCCCGCAGCCGGGCTCCCGCCTCACATGGGGCCCCCGCGCCGGCCGCAGCGGCGGGGCGGACCCGCGCCGGGGTGCTGAGGGGCCGCGGGTGAGGGATGCGGCCATGAAAGCCCGCGCCGGCCGCGGGCCCTGCAGGCGCCGCCGCTCAGGTAACGGCCGGCGCGGGGGCGGCGCGGGGCAGGTCCGGGCGGGTCGGCGGCGGGGAGCGGGGCCGCTCCGGGGAAGGGGCTCCCTGCCGGAGGAGGGGTCTCACTGCGGGAAGGTGAGCGGGGCGTTGCGGGGAGCAGGTGCGCGGAGGGGCCGCGTCCGCCCCGGCGGCGGCAGGTGAGGGGCGGCGGCGCCGCCGAAAAGCCGCGCTCTGATCCGGGGGCAAGGGTCTGGCAGCGCCCGGCGCGGATCTTTGCCCGGCCAGGATGTTCGCTTTGCCGAGGGGTGTGAGGGCTTGGCTCGGGTTTTGCTGTTTAAGTACTACCCTGTAAGAGTACGTGAATCACGCGTTAATGACAGGGTCGAGTGTTCAAGTGTATGTACATATGTGCTTGCTTTATGGCTTTCAGGTGAGGCGTGCTGCATAAGTGTAGGTGGCCACTCTTAATGTTGTATTCCTTGGTGGGTCCGAAGGGTTTTTGCTTCAAGTACGGGGGACTTTCCACTTGGGTGTTCCTGTAAGTGGTGCTGTAATAGTTGGAAGCTACAATTTCAAGAGTAATGAGTTGAATTTGAAGAGTACTGAGTTGACTTCTATTTAAGCTTTCCTGTTTGCCCCTCTAAAAAAAGCAACAGCTAACATTCAAGCTAGTTTATGAGAAGCCTTTGTGCTTCGACTGTGTTTTTTCTTTTTTTTTTTTTTTTTAATAGCGATCAGAGTTCTAGCATATTTTATTGTCTGCAAAATCAACAGACTTACAGTTCCATGGACTTAATTAGGCCGTGGAATTTGCAACCTAAGATAAGATTTTTTTATGAGAAACTCTGACATGCTGTGTGGACTAGTCATAAACCTTTCCATTTAGTCATCATCCTTGGAAATTATTGTTGCATGCCAATAAAAATGTCATTTTCTGATTCTTGCAGTGTTCAGCTGTAGACATGGCTGAATAATTCCATTGTCCGTTTTGGTTTGTGTAAAACTTTCATGCAAAACCAGTAGTTTAAACTGAAGGCAAAAGTGTGTTCCCTGTACCTGGTGGCAAGTGTGTGTTCTCCTGTGTTTTTTGCTTTGATTCGTTTTGTGGCTTTTCATTAGGATGAACAGCTGGCAGTGCTACCAAGCACAAATTAGGGCCTACAGAGCAATCCTTGCTTCAGCTCTTCGTATCTTTGTGACTGTTGGAGGACAGAGTTAGTTCAAAAGAGCTGCTCTGGTGGCACAGGCCTCCTGTAACCTAGTTATACCCTCTAATTCCAGATATTTGCTTTTGCCATTGTAATCCTTTATGCAAATGGTTTCACAGACTCATGAAAGAAATGCAAGGTTAAAGGAGGGGGCTGTTGCTTCTGTGTCTGCTGCAGAAAAGAATGAAGCTTGTGGTTCACTTGCATCATAGGTTCCCTTTCTGTATTTTTCCTGTAGCAGACAACCATGCATTTGCACAATGGCAAAGCTCTTTATTGTGTCCTTGCAGTGTGGCATCTTGCAAACTGGCACAAAAATAAGAGCTCTGCTAGGCAAGATCAAAAAAAGATCAATGTTCACAAATTTTTCTTAAAGCCCTTTTCCTGCTTATTAGTTCCCTAACACATTCATTTGGAGCTGTGTGTTCATCAGTAAGTCCATCTAATAATCAGCAACTGTATCACACTGGCTCCATCTGTTGTCTATTGCCAAGTCTTCTTTCTGATTTAAATTGTAAGCTTCTTTTCATATGATCCTGTCACTTTTTGTTAAGTTGAACACATTGCTGGTAGTGGCTAAGCCACTTTCTGCTTTGATTGTCCTGTTGGTTGCACTGGAGAAATGTAACAGCTTTTCCAGCCAGGAGTGGAGTTGGTTGAGATAACTTTGCTTTTGAAGGCTGACCTTGTACGGTCCAGGTCCATGAGTTAAGTGTTTTCCATTGTACAGGGAGCTTCAGATTGGTTTGTAAATACCAACAGACATCAGCGTCTGTATTACCTTGAGAACAACGGGTTTGGGAAGCCCTGTTCTCACTTGAAAAAGTCCTGAGTTAGTGAAGGCTGTGTTACTGGTCAGTTTGTGCAGTAAACAGGGTACTTGGTGTTTGACTGTAAGGTGAAACCAGTAACACAGGCTTGTGCTTAGTAAGGGTAGGCTACAGAATGTGTCTTAAATATTGTGGAGATGATACTTTTAGCTGAAAATACCAATATTGACTGCCATGTGTGGTGATGCATAAATATAAGATTGTATCTGAAAGATGTCAGGCAGGTATGAAATTCAGCCTGTTTACTTTGTCTTCATCCCTCTTTCAGGCATTCGTGTTCTCTTTCCTTTGCTTTGCCGTTCTGGATTGTCTCACTGGCTGCCTTGAAACAGCAAAAGTTGTTTCCAGTCTCATGTGAAACCCTCAGTGCTAACAGAGCTGTCAGCCCTCATTGCAAACCCCGTGGAGAGGCTGGGGGGGAAATTCCTAGATTGAGATGTTACAATACCTGTTGGTATTAGAAGGCTTTGATTCCCTTTCTTTTTGTAAAGAGCTCAGCAAATGTCAGCCTGCTGACACCTGGAAGGCATGAGCAGCTTCTCACTGTCTCTACTGGGCTCTGTTTTGTTAACCAAACATAATGTATTGAAATTATTCATTTGAAGCAGCAGCTGTGTCTTGTACATGATCTACTTGAGTGCTTATTTAACTCTAACCATGCTCTGTAACCAGGCTAGAGCCTGTCTGCACTGTGGATTGGAGTGACTGAAACCAGGCTAGGAGAGGAAAGAATTGTTGCAAGGTTCTTGGTAGAGCTTTAGTTTTGTGTTGTAATTGGACCTTAGAAAATGCTGGTAATTACACTGTGGGCATAAGGATCAAGTAGTTTTGTTTGTGAATTTTTAATATGCTCCCTCAGTTATATTTGCCTTCTAAATATGTGCTAGAATTTATGCCTATGCCTGATGAAAATATTTTTAAACCTACAGCCTTGGCCCTGAATCCTGAGCTCTGCAGTAATAGCTGGTCTCTCTTACTCATTTCAAACTTGGCTACAGTTACAAAATAAATGAACTGTTTGTTTCAGCTTAGCCTCTCGTGGAGGTTTGTTTGCATTATAAAACCATGATGCAGTTCAGCAGACTTCCAGTTTCTGGAGTGGTGTAGTAGGGCTAATGCAGGTCTCTTCTGAGGAATGTCAGTCCTAGTTTGCAGGAAGCTTATGCTATGACAGTACTGGCTAGAGCTGGGAATTATCCTGTATAGGGGAGATGAAATTAAAGCAGAATGCCATGTAAGTGAAAATAGAAAATATTGGGATTTTCATGTTCGAATGCAGTTTTAAGAAAGACTGTAAACTGAATCTAAAGACTTGTCCCATAAAATAGTCAAAAAAGACTTCAGGTTCAGGATGAGCTGGGCCAAACATAGCCAAAGCTCTGGTATTTGTAGCTACCTCATCTGTAAATATTTGGTTTCATCTTCCTCTCAAGGAGAAGAAGCTGAGTAATGGACGTACCAAGGAACTTTCCTCTATTAGGGGAGCAGGTGGCAGCAGCTGAGAACTGTTGAGTGCCTGGTTCTTTTTACCTGTTCAGTTTAAATTCATGGGTTTCATTTTAAAATATTTTTTCCTTGTTTTTATTTTTTTTTCCTCCAGACTAAGGACCTCAGTCAATTCAGTATTTAGAAAAGTTTGTTCTTTACATTTCTTTGAAGCACTTCTGAAATTTGCACAGTACTACAAGTGAAGTCTTCTTCCCCCTTGAGTTATTATTTTCTTGAGTGACACTTGCCAGCATAATTCCTTTAATTCCTTTATGTTTTTGTAGTGCTGGCTGTTGAAGTTTCATCAGACTACAAGTTTAAATAGTTAACTCCTGACAAATGACTTTTGTCAAAGCTTTGGCATCTTGTTCTTCAGAAAAAAACCTTTTCAAATTAATAACATGCGTCTGCCAGATTTATTGCTTTCCAGGCTGAATGCCTAGTGACAGTCTCTGTGTCTAAAAATGGTTGTTGTTATTAGGGCCATCTTTTAGGAAATTGTGAGTTTGACATTTGAGTGCAAATATGCACATATTTATAAAGATGCTGGGGACAGAAAACTTTTTAGTAATGAGTTGAAATATTTTTTGGAAGAATCTTGATTTATACTCTGAGGCATAGAAGGGATGCTGCTGAAGTAGAGGAGCCTTACTCATTTTTATATCTATGAAATAGAAAATGTTAATTACTGGCTAATATATGCCACCTGTTAGTTTGACACTGTTTAGGATATAACTTGTTGTGCTGTTGTGGGGTTTCCATCTTTAAATAATTGCAGGCTCAGGCACTGGTTTTGAAAAGTAAATCTCTAACCAAATTAATGCTGATGGTAGTTATATTTATAGTAATTTCTATGAATAAAAAAATCAATGCATTCATTCAGGGAAAAACCTGATCTTAATATAATATTAATATGGGGTTTTTTTTCTTCAAGATATGTTTTGGTAAGCCAAGAAATTAAAATGTGATGGGGCATGAAACATTCTGAAATTGTGCTTTTTAGAAATGTAAGAAATGGCTGAATAGAGCAGATATGCATTTTGGGAGGTAAATTTCAGAATTACTTTGGTCTTAGCATAGTGGGGTGCATTTTTCTTGTATAGGAGTGTCAGAAAAATTGTTTTGAAAGCTGAGACTGTATTAGGAAATGTTTTTTCTAGTGCATAGTGTCTTTTAGCTGTCTGTTGAGCATAACTTAAGAGTTTTAAAGCTGAACCTTAATATGAAAAAAGCCACCCAACAATCTTTTAGTTGGTTACAGGATTTACAGGATAGTCTTGGATTCTGTTCAGTGCACTTTAATTAACCATACAAGGTAGTAAATTAAAGTACCTCAGACTGACTTGACAGTCAATTAAACCTTGGTTGATTTCATTGAGAATGTGATCATTAGTGTAATTGGCCAAAATGACAGGAGGCCCACTTGGAATTGTGCCCACTTGAAATTTTCCTCTAATTCTGTGTATGCAGTCCTAGGCAAGATAATGGAGATGTATCCTAATAATTTCCAAGGATTTTGTGTAGCTGTCTGGAAAGGTAAACTCTAGCAGGCAAAAATGAGGGAATGGGTTACTTGGGAATCCAGATGGCAGAACCTTTTGGGGTTTATTTTGTGTGAAGTACATTGTATCTCTTCACTCGCTGTGGAATTTGTACAGAGTTTTGCAAAGTTCACCATGGGATTTCAATCAAAAAGATGTGTATATGTGTGAGGGAGCTTTTTTGCTTTGTTAAATAGATGTAGAAACTGTGTTGAGGCCATCTTCTGTTAATGATATGTGGATCTTTAAGAGATTTAGGCTTTTCCTCCTGTTTAATACTGCATATCTAACTTGGTCTGTCTTCTAGTTCAAACAACAGCAGTCTTTCCTATTTTGTTTTTCCATTTTTTTAAATCTTGCTTTGCCTGAGAACTTCTAGTTTTTAGTTTGCTGGGTTGCAGTGTAGATGTGTTTCTTTGCTGGATTTATTTGGGGATTCTGCACTTTCTGTGGAGTGGTGATCCTATGGTACCCTGTGATACTAGATTGTCAGGTTGTGCATTTCTGGGGGCAAATGCTTGCCTCCTTCCATGAAAAGTGTGGGTGCTACTTTGATGGAAATAAGTTCTAAAAAATTGTTCCTTCAATTACAGTAGGTTTTCTGGTCAGTCTTCAAAGATAACATCTTCTGATCAAAAAAATGGACTGTTAATACCATGGCTTCCTCTGTCTGTTCTCCTTCCACAGACAGTTCTTTCTTTATCTCCTTGAAAAGTAACCAAAGTATAGCTTGTCCTTTTCAGATCAAAAGGAATTATTTAAGCAGGCGTTGGAAACTCCCAGGCATCTTGTCTGTAACTGAGGAGGTTCTCTGGGCTCTTTTTCTCCATCAAGGACATGCAATGGGCTTTATCTTCCTGTGGTGCTTCTGTGCCTTTTCCAGACCCTCAAGGCTCCTAAGTTAAGAATATGAGATCAGAAACTGGATCCTGATCTCCTGTGTACCAGTTGGCCACTATTACCTGAAAAGTGCAGTAAGATCAGGCATGTGGGAGTCTGCATACAAAATTCTGTAGGAAAACCATGATATGGGATTTGATAGAGATTAAATTTTCATAATCGTGCCTTGGTAAGAGTCCCTTATACCCACTGACATCCATTTAGAGAGGTGTTAAGATGTTTGAAATAAACACTCTTCTTATTTGGAGCGGTCAACCTCAAATTAATTCCAGACAGTTCAGCAGAGCTTATTTCTGAAAGCAGGGAAGGACTGTATGTGTGCCTGATGTGTTGGCACAGAGCATCTCTAAAAGATACATTGCATGCAAAACATGGTTATAGCAGCGCTGCTGTGTTTTCAGGGGACAGCTGGTGTGCCTCTGTTTTTGAGATACTTTTCAAATGTAGTGTATTGTTCAGGTTCTGTACATCTTTGTAATCAGAAGTGTAATTGCCTGCCCTGTGGTTATTTTGCCCACTTTTAAAAAAAATTGTTATTGTTTCCTTCCTCTCCCTCTAGTTTTTTGTTTATCCTCTTTGTGACTGTTCACTTTGTTCAGACTTTATAGGTGCTCAGCAAATTGCTGTAAATGAACAATGAAGTTTGGAATAGATGAATAACCTCCTAAGTCTAAGGTTTAAAGAAAAAATTAGGCTACCTGTCAAGTTTGCCAGTCCAAACTGAATTTGATGGACTCCAGACTCATCCTGATTACTTCATCATCCTCTTCAAAAGAGAAAAAATTCTTAGTCCCCCTCCCTTTTTTTTCCCCCTTTACTCCTACTTGGCAAATGTAGTTTCCTGTGTTTTCAGTTGAACTGAAATTAATATAGCTTTAAAAAATACCTTTGTGAGGAAATTTGTCTGGCAGATTGTTTTTGTAGCAGGATTGTTAGTGGTTTTATAAATTTGGGGGCTAGATATTCAGTGGATATAACTTTGTATTCCTATGAGGTAAGGAATTGGTCTTGGAAGATTCATAAATGGAAGCTTTAAAAACAAGGTTTTGATGCTTCAAGTGAAGAACTTTTCTTCTGTCAATTGAAAATTGATCTGTGTTTTTTTTATAGTTGGAGATCCCTTGTTCACTTCCGAAAGTGAAGTAGTTTCTTGCTGTAGCAGTAGATTGGTCACCCAACTGCAACTGAAGTAGAATAAAATGTCACATTTTGTGGGTTTCCTCCTGCTTGGTTGTTTGCTGTAGCAACCAGAATTTAAGTTTAAAAAAAAAAAAACGGTTGGGGGGAAGGGAATGAAAATTGTTTGTTACCAGTTAAATTTTGAGTTCCAAGCCTGTTTTTCTCAGAATAGCCAGAGCATAGGCTCTGAAGGAAAAATTCATTAGGCTGCTGTCTTTACTGTTGATGTTGTGTGGTGGTTTGTTTTATTTCTTTGGTTTTTGTGCCTCTACTTGGATATCTTCATTCTTTTCTTACTCTCTTAAACCAGTGTAAGCTTTGTTGGAGTCCTATCAAATTTACTAGATATCTTCACAATAATGGTAATCTCAATTTCTTGTATTTTAGGATCCACCAAGAGTAGAGAAGACAGCAAATTACCTAAGATGTGAGAAGTCCTCCCGCAGTGAAATAAAATCTTGTTTTCAAAATGGACCGAAGTAAGCGGAATTCAATAGCAGGATTTCCACCACGCCTGGAGCGCGCTGAAGACTTTGATGGTGGCACTGGAGAAGGGACTGCATCCCAGCTAGGAAGAGTTTGTACCTCTTCATACAGAGCCCTGATAAGTGCCTTTTCTAGACTTACTCGTCTTGATGACTTCACATGTGAGAAAATTGGCTCTGGTTTCTTCTCTGAGGTGTTCAAGGTGTGTGTTTAGTTTTTTTTCCTCTCAACGTTGATCACTTCGTGTTTGATGATGGGAAAGTACAAGAATGTCAGCCAAAATCTTTCCACTGAAGTCAGATGATAGTCCTTGTATTTGCTTTACTCAAAATGAGTGAGTGATGAAGAACTTTCAGGCTCCAAATATTTCTTCTATCACTCTTCCAGCTGTTTTTTTGTCACATGTAATTTATTTGAGGACTTGCAGAGCTTTATGGGAGAAACAGCTAAAAATAATTGGTTTATTTTTTGACCTCTGCCATGCATTTTTGCATTCATGTAGTGTTAAACACTGATGGCTATTGATTCTCCCATATGTAAATGTCTTTAATTTATTGGTTTTGTGGGATGGTACATATTCCTTTGGTAGTCTTTGCCTCACAACACTTAGATCATGTGTTAAGGAGTTCCATACATGGTTGCTGTATTTGGAACCACATTTTATTACACTGAAATTTCAATACAATTAAGTGCTCTTCTGTTTTCTTTGCTGCTTATGCCACACTTCTAACTCTGATAATCAGAGACTGGTTTGAAGTAAATAATATGAATGAGAAAATCTGATGTAGTCAGTAGGTTGCTGCTATGAATGTGGGACATGGAAAAGACCTTTTAAAGCAACTTGTCAAACACAGTTTTATAGTGCTGATAGTGGTTCTGCTACTCTGACTGTTCTGGTAAGGTTTATTGTAGAGAAACAGGATATTGAGTTGTCTTTCAGACACTGAAAAAATAATTTGTTTCCTTGTTCTAGTTCCTGACTTTACCCGAGATTATGTGTTTCCAGTTCAGTGAAATTCCAGAAAACTATCTTACAGTATATTATGTTCATTCCATGACAAGTCATGTTTTTTTCCTTGAAGTTAAACCAAAAATCCTTTTATCCAGTTTTATTGCTGTAAATAGATACCTGTATTAGAAAATGGAAATTTTTATATTGCTTTAATACCCAAAGGCATTGAGATATCTATGTATATAACTCCCCTTGTGTAAAGGCAAGTCACTCCACAGAAGTTTTTCTGTTTAGCTAGATATATGAAATTTTTAGTTTTCACTAAAGCAAGTTTTTAATTCTTTCAAATGAGTAGACATGAACTTTATTCAGGGTGTGTAGGAGATTCAGTGCAGGACATTTCTTTATAAAGACTGCTTTTGTAACAGTTGAAAACGAGGGTTTGTTTGGTTGTTGTCTTATTTCCCTGTTTGGAAAACTTTCTGTAATGCATTTATAGCATTTTTTGTTTTGCATGGAGACATTTTCTAACGTTAAATGTTTTAAAGTTCTGTATGTTACTGGAATTTGTATTTACAGGTTCCATGGTGAAACTGCTGTGTCATGTATTAAGATACCAATGGACTTGGGTCATGGCTAAATAACTAGGAAATAACAGACCTTGGGTTACCTGTGAGAATTTCAGAATTCACGTGGAGGGAAAAAGGTAGCTAAAAGTAAAGATGAATTTCCAGCATTCATAGTAATTGATTAATTTGAGAATTTGTTGATTGAGAGTAATCCCTGGTATCCAGTTTATTTTTATGGCATAAACAAGTCCTCTAATTCCTTCAAAACCTTTCTCTGCTATTCTCCCTTGCAGTGAGCTAAACTAGACATCCTAAGGTGTTGGATAGAGTTGGTGGCATTACTGTGGGTGCAGTGGTAGTAGTGTGAGTATCTGGTGTCTGTTTTCACAGAAACCACCACAGTCTCCCTGCAGGCAGACACTGAGTGATAAACTCTTTTCTTTTGCATCAGTTTCGACCAGAGCTCTTCAGTTCTGGTGTGAAGGGTTGAGAATGCATTACAACTTTATCAAGGATGCAGTTCCAAACTCATTTAAGCAGTTTTCTGTTCTGCTGCTTTATCAGCCTGACCACCTCTGTCATTAATCCTACTGTGCTGATTATCAGATTTCATGTGAGAACCTTGATGTGCTTCCAGTAAATAGAGCCTTCTGGCTTGACACAGTTAAATTTCAGTCTGATCCTCAGGCTCACAGCTAAATGATTAAGTTGAGAAAAATCCAGGATAGTTCTAAACTTACTGTGTAAGGAATTTTACAAGAGCAATGAAGCCTTCCCTTTAAATCACCAAAGGTGTCTGAAAACCCACCATGTCTCCGGAGCTTTTTCAATAATGTATTTGTCTATTGTTTTGTATCATACATTGGGTTCACTCAAGTGATTTAGCAAAGAATACTTGGACTGTTTTAGGGGTTTGGGATTTTTGTTTTGCTATATAGCTGACAATCTTTTTTCAGTAATTTTTTTCCTCCTCCATCCTTTTCTGTGGAAACTTCTTTTAAAATATAGTTGGTTGTGGTGGATAGTAGTTGCCTTCTCAACTTGTGAGTAGGAGTATATTACAGCTCAGATGAGTATGTTAATGGTCATACATGCTATGAATGATCTTTTAATATTTCTGGTGCACCTTTATTAAAAACTGTGGTTTATTCAGAACAGAGTATTAAACTAGCGTTTTGATTTTGTTACCCATCACTATAACACTTCAAATTCATATTCACTTGAATACTAGATGTTATAGAAACTAGTTTAGAAAAACTGAACTTTATCAAAATATCAGCAATCTAGTTTGAAGCAGCTGACTGGCTAGTGCTTGTTCTGAATTTCAATGGCAAGTGCAGCACCGTGGGGTTTGCTTTTAACATCAAGCTGGGCAGAGACTGTTTGTATAAATGAGCAGCCATGATCCCAAACCCTTAAACTGCTAATTGGGAAAACCAACTGATGAAGCTGTAAGGAACTGTGGGGGAATCCAAGCATTACACTGAAATGAAATATTGTATTAGGAAATAGTTGCTATTAATTATAAAAATGTGTGTTTTGGAGCTGCAGTTAGACCAAAATCCAGGATGATTTTTTCACATTTACCTTCATGTTCAAGGCTGGTACTTAGTATTCAAGTTGCTGTGAATTTCCTTCAGGTGTTCTTTTTGTCTCTGCATTCTGTAGCTGAACTTTTGAGAGAGATTGGAAAGTGGACTTTTTGCAGGTATTTGTGTATACATGAGAACAGGAGTCATTAATCCAATATAGAATTGTACAAGGCCAAGTATAAATACGAAGAGAGAACGTCATACTTTTGTATGTCTTAACATGATGGGTGCAAAAGGATCAGTATCCTCAGGGTGTTCGTGCTGTATGTGCTTATACTGTGAGGCTCCTATTTGAATACCCTGAGTACTGATGGTCCTCAATTCATTAATGAGTTGTTAGTGTTTATTTGTGTGGTCAAATTAATGTTCTGTGACTTTCGAAAGTGCTGACTGATCAGCAAAGGTGTGCCTGTCCAAATACGTACCTTGTACCTGAGGCTAGGATCCTGTTTCTAGTATTTATTTAATGTCTTCAAGGTGTTTAAAGATAAGCAGCATTCAACTGTCTAATGTGAAAGAAGAAACGAGGCTGGAGTTGTGCTCAAGGTACTGTGAAGGACACATGTAATTCTTTTTATCAAGTACTTGTAATGCACTTAGGATAAAACTGGTAGTTCTGTTACCTCTAAGCATACAAATCATAAATTATACTAGATACACTATCATTTATGATATTGCGTCTCATGGGCACGTTGTCATGGTAGTGGGCTTGATCTCTGGAACATCTTGTTCTAGACTGTGGAAAGTTTAAGAGATATGACTGATCTGGCATTCCCAAAGTGACTCAATGGGAAGTTTGGGGTTTTTTGTACTTTATGACTTCATTCAGATTAACGTTTCTGTCTGTGTTTGTCGGTAATTTTGCAGGCCTTGAGAAGTTTAGTGCAGAAATGTTTAATATCACTTTCTTCTGTTGCCTCTGACCTAAGTTTGACAGGACTTGCTAACTAGAATAACAGTAGAGCAGTAGAGTAAGTGAAGGATTAACTCATTAGATTTCAGACCCCAAAATTATGAGAGGTCTCTTGACTAAAAAACCGTATCTGTCTTGATGGGCATGAATATCTGTGTCCTGTTATACTTTGCCTATTATGTCTCACAGTTGAAATCTGTGTCTAAAAATAAAGGCATTATGAACTTCTCAAAGAGTTACTGGGTCATCTACACACACTGCCACATCACCTAAGATCTTTGAATTTTACCAGTAACTGGAACTTTGTCTAGAGCATTTATTGATACCACATACAGCACAGGTATACCTCCCTTGCTATTTTTTAAATTCAGTTCTGAATTGAAGATCTCAAAGACAATACCATGCCCTAGTTATCTCAACAAAAAATCATGTAAAAAATGTAAAAATCATCCTTCAGCTTTGTGTCACACTCTTATAATGCAAATCACTTGTTGCTATCATGGCACATTAGTACCTTATGTTTAATGAGTGTGGACCTCCTGTTCTGTAGCCTTCAGTCCTTGTCTGCAATGAAGTTTTTCATTTGGGTATGTTGTTTTTTGCTCAGATTTAAGCTATGAAGTGGCCTTCACTATTTAGTGAAATAACATTAACAGAGTAATGGTCCAAACTTAAAAGTTTGAGATTGTTCTGAGTGGCAGCTTCCATCAGGAGGAAGGCAATGCAGAGCATTGTTAGAGGAGACCTCACTGGGTTCCTTGGGAAGCTCCCTGAGGAGAGTCCCTGTCTTACCCTGCTTTATCATGTCCAAGTGTATCTTCAGCTGTCCCAGCCCAGTCTGTAACCTGGTTGTAGTCAGTTTTGGCGCAGAGTCAGATGCCTTACAGAACTCAATGCATATTGCTATTGCAAAATATGTATACATTTTGCTTAATCAATCTTATTACCTAAATTGAAAATTAATGTAAATCTAGGCAGGGATGTTATGAGAATTACTACAGTATCCTTAGCTAAGCCAAGCATAAGTATTTTTGCTCTATTCTTGGCAGCTACTTTTGGCTTGTCCTTTAAACTTTCATTATAAAAGATTCTACAGCCTCCTTTGGTGTATTCAGGCTATAATTTATTATTTTTAAATGATCCTTTTATAGATAGAACCTCCCACTTTGAGTTGTTTCTACAGCTGGTCCTTCCTATTTGCTTATTGACTCTACTAGCAACTCATTACTGACAGAGAGTTCAATTTTCCTGTGGCATTTAGTCAAAGAGTAACATGTCTGTGTGTGTGTGGAAGGAGGGAAGCAGATATTTGAGTAGTTATAAAAATGAGTATGCAAGGAGGGGAATGCCAGTTCATATTAAAAAGAGAATATAACTACAAAAAAGGACATGGAAAAAAGAAAGGCAAGGAACCTGCTTGGTTTTCAGCCCACACTCAGCAAAATTCCACTGCAGAAGGTGTTGGAAACAGTGTCTCAGAGTTTGCAGACAACACTTTACTGGAGTGAAATATTTTATTAACTTGGGTTTTATCAGACAAACAGGCGCTGCAATACTTGAACTGTCAAAGTGTTTTAAATCTAAATATAAGTCTGGGCATTATTGCTGGGTTTTGCAGGATGGCCAAGAGCAGAATTGGTGTGGAGCTCCCACCTGCAGGACAGGGCCTCAGTGCTCTCCCAGGGCTCTACAAGCGAGTTCTTACTCTTCTCTCTGTGTGCCTGTTTGCATAAAGGGAATGTCAGTCTTCAAGACTGTTAAGCCAGTACCTCCCCTGCTGATTTGCATCATAACTACAGTGGGCTATAGTTATAAATTGATAACCACTGATAAATGCCTTCCTCATTTCTTCTCTATCTAGAATGATTGTCACTTGGTCTTAAGGAACAAAATAGTAACACTGTCAATTTAGAAATTTGAAACACACCAAAAACTTTCTGCATAACACACATTTTCTGGCATTCAGATTAAAAATACTCTGAGAACAGCATTGATAAAGTAAAATTTCACTGGAAATCTCAAATCTTTCTCGTACTTTTTCTTTGTCCTTATTTGCTTCAGTTTCAAAGTTCTCTCACTTTGTCATGTGTTGTTTTCAGCATTTAGTGGAAGGTTTGTACTGGAAAAGGATCTTCTTTTCCTCTGGAATTAGCAGTCTGATCAGAGGCCTGAATGTAAGTTTCTGAACACATAAGTGTTTTTGAAAAACTTTGTAATACATTAGAGGTGAGATCACATAGTATCCATGATATTTGTGGTACTAATTGATACTTTAAGATCAAGATTAAAAGGCTTAAAAGATGCTATATTTTAGTTATTCTTTAAAGTATTTCTAGGAAACTTTCAAGTTGTAGGCTTTAAATACTTTTTCAACATTGATATTTGACTTTTCTAAAGTTGGAAAAGTCTGTGTTAACACATGAGGACAAAGAAACAATAAAACTTGATTTAATAACTGGAGAAGTGATTCAGTGGATGACTTCAGTCTTAATGTGTTTGCTGTATAAAAATTGTTATTGCAGTGCATAGACAGAATAAGGAAATAGTTATTTGAAAGTGCTCTTCAGTGTAATGAGAAAGGCATGGTAAAGCCCAATGGCTAAAAGCTGTAATAAGAATTGTGCTTATTTTAAAAAATAAGTGTCTGTGGGATGTGCCTTACCAACCAAAAATTTTCTTTCTCCTGTTGCTTTATTGGTGATTTTTTTTTTTTTATGTTCTTGATTAAATTTGGTGAGATGTTGAGGATGTTACAGCTTCCAGCAGTATAATACCACCAATTTTGGAAAGCAATGGTCTAGAAAATAGGATTTCTTTTTTTTTTTTTTTTTTTTGAACTGGTGTATAGGTTTTTTCCTCTTGAAACTGCTGTAGCTACATCAGGCGAAAGGAGATAGTTCAAGGTTTGTTTATGGCAAATAGTGGCAGAAGCCATCTTTTTAGGGTGGGAAAGGAGTAGTGAGTAAGTGGATTACCTCAGTTTTGGTTCAGCAGATATATTTGATCTTCTAGGCATGGCGAATATGCTTTTTGACTGAAAAGTGACACCCATTTGACCAGGGCCTATCTTCCCTCACTCAGGTTTAAAGCCATTGTTCTTGTCCTTGCCCTCCTTGTGTAATATGATGCCAGTAAGAAAAACAGACAGCTCTTCTTGTCCATGTATACCTTTTGGCCTAATTTTTTTTTTTATAGGACTGAGTTTTAGGCTGAAAATCTTTTCCTTTTGGCTAGTGAAGGAAACTCACCTTGCTCAAGGTGAGAGAAGTAAGGTATCAGAGGCTAAAGGTGTCTCCTGTGAAGTTACAATGTTAAAGCAAGCTACCAATTGCTTGGAAATGCAGTCACTGTATTATGTAATCTAGCCAAGGAGGCTGGAAAAACACTGAAACTTCACTTCAAACTCTGGAGTTGTACCAGAGAGGTGATTCTAATCTGTTTGTTTCTATTCTGGTTCTTGTCAGGAGTAGGAAGAAACACCATTGTGGAGCTGAGGCATAAATGCTGAGGATGCTGTTGCTTTCTTAGTCAAAGTAGAACTCTTGTGAAGTTTGATTTTTGTCACACTGATGTGTGAAGTATCAGTCCTTTTAAGCCATTCTTCCAACTGCTAAGATGATTTGTGTGGTAACCACTTAACCAGACAGTTGTCTTCCCCTTGCTAATGCTTTCCTTTTTGCTATTGAGGTGCCAAGCTGCTGTCATCCTAGTTCTTGTCACTTAATTAGCAAATGCTTTTATAGGCCATAGGCTACAGGAAGGAGTAGTAATAAATAGGCTGTACTCCAACGGATCATTAATACAGGAATTAAAAACCTCATCTAGGTTGTTAGTCTTTATGGATTGCACCATCAGGACAAAATACTCAATTCTTCCCCACTTACCAATTCTGAATTTTAATGACATTTGCATATATGTAAAATGTAGAGCACTCTTACTTTTAGCAGAGCTGAAAATTCTTTGAAATGCAAGGTAGAATGGAGGGCTAATTCATATTTGCTATCCGAAACAAGTTCTGGTCTTTATTAATTTATCTTCTGGGTAGAAGTCTTAAGACATGCATATTATAATAATCTTAAAATATCAGCTGAGGAAACACTGGGATTAAAGGAGAACCAGGCAGCAGATTTAATGAAAGTCTCATCTTTTGCAGTGGTGTTGAAATATTTTAAGAAAATTTTCAAGACTATACTTCCCTAAAGCTTTTTCCTACAGTCCTGCTTGGCATCACTGCAGTAAAGTTTAGAACTCTACTGAGTAACACAAATTAAAACAGGGTGAAACAGTTCTTACACTGTTTCACTTTCTCTGGTTGAGTCAGACAGCTTCTCTGTTCAAGAAAGAAATATTTAGAAAATATGGTAGAATTACCCTGAAAATGAACAATTTGTTTGACTAAAAAGCCAGAATAAAAATCATTGAAACAAATTTAATGCTAAAGGAATACTCAGTCAAAAAAAAAAAAAAAAACCAAAACAAACAACAGACCCAAAAACAAACAAACAGAAAAAGGAACATAGTTTAATGTAAAATTGTCCATTTTGAAATGTGTTTTTCACCTCTTTGCAAACTTGGTCTCTCCTCAGCCTTGCTGAAGAGCTGATAAATGGAATGTATCCATGTTGAAGGTAAGTCATTATTGTCCTCACAAATAGGGAGAACACTCACAAATTCTGTCAACAGTAAGAAAGACACTGATACTGTAACAAGTGCCTTGCAATAGGAGATAACCCTCATTTGGATTTTGTGTTTAGTACAGTGACTGCTGTAGTTCAGGGTCCTTTGGGCCTTTGATTTTCTTCTGCAGGAAAAGTGCCAATCTGAGTATCATTGTGCAGTTTTCCCAGGGCAAAACAGGTGGCAAGATTCCCTTGGCACTGAAATGTTTGTGTGCTTTTTGTCTTGTTTTCCATAATAATTTCTCAAGCATGGTTAAATGAGATCTGTTTAGTTTTCTGTTCTGGATGGAGATGTGCTGGGTTGGCAGCTCTGGGATTTTCTGTGTTTTGCCAGCTGGCAAACATGCACATTTGTGTAAGCTCATTCATTGCTGATACTGAGAGACAGGTGCTGATTTACTGTTCTTCAAATAACTGTGCTGGCACATGTCCAGTATTAACATGAGTGCGCCTAGAGAATAAGAGTGCATCACTTAAAATCTGTGAGAGACCTCTGAGACACCCCTCAGGATTCTTATTTACTGGTATTGGCAGCAGGGGAAAGTTATATATATTTATATATATATATATATATATATATATATATATATATATATATATATATATATATATATATATATATATATATATATATATATATATCAGTGAAGTTAAATATATATATCAGTGATGGATTTCACTGCCTGTGCCTGGGGAATGTCTGATGTTAATACACACAAATGCATATGTGTTACTGCCTAACATGAAATGTGAAAATGAGAACTGCAAGGTACTATTGATGGCACTAACAAAAAAGAGATGTTTACAGCCTCAGATCCATAGGGAATGCTTCTCCATAGCTCCTTAACAGCCATTGGAAGTGATTAGAGAAAGGAACTCCAAAGCTTCTTTTAATCTTTCCTGCTGAAGTTCTTGGTATTCTGTATGCGAGTGATCCAGAACTTCTTCCCAATAGATGCTGAGGCCACATCCAAGCTGTAGGAACCTCTTCTCCTGTCCATGTGCTTCCTGTGTCACCACAGCTGTTGGTCCTCCCTGGAACAGACTGGGAGTGCTCTGGGGTGGCTGCAAGGCCCTTTGTGCTGGCAGCAGCTCTGCAGGGTGGGGCCCTCTGTTTGATGGTGTGGTGGCATTAGGGGTTGAGGAGAGGACAGAGCTCTGAAACATCCGCTGGAGAGATCGATACCGAGACAGCGTTGCTTTGTTAACTAATCCGGAGCTGACAGTGTGTCTAACACTGACTCACTGGTGGTGCTTTAACTTTCACATGAGCTGCTTGCAGTTAAGTCCTGCAAATCCAATTCTTGCACTTCCTAGCATTTACAGGCCATGATGGGACATAAGAAATTGCATGGCATATTTAATTAGTTACCTCATTCTCAAGTAGTTGAGCGGTTTCATGATGGCTTAAATAACAAGAAATTACTTAGAATTTTTGGTTTTGGCTGTAACCTGAAAGTTATTGACTGTATCAACTTATAAAAGCTGAAGTATCTTCAAGTAAGCAAAATATGACTTCTTCCTGCTGCCTGCTCTTTTAATTTGTGGTTGTGATCAAGTTCTAAGTGTTGGGATTATAAAAAACAATAGTTGTATACCAGTGGGCTTGTTCTGAAAGGTGAGGCAGACTCCTGTACTCATGCACAGTCATGTTTATTTGAAAGAATTATAAAGGAAATCTAAGAAAATTATTTCTACCCCAAAGAGAACTTTGTCAAGGCTCCCACACAGTTTTGAAATAAATCCCACAAATGTATTTGAATATCAGTGATGAGATTATTGGTGTAGTGTGAGGACTATGTGCTCAGTGCCAAACTGTTCATATATTGTGAAAGTTAGAAGATACAATTTTTGTGTCAAGAAAACTCAGTCCAAAGTATTGCTTTTTCTTCAAAAACCTCTGCAGATTATGTAAGTATCATGATCTTTCATACAGGATAAACCCACAGTAACATGGGAAATATTTAACCATATGTATTAAAAATTAGATGGAATAATAGTAACACAGATACAGTATCTGATTATGTATTATCTTTTGATGTTACAGCAGTCACTTGCAGATATCAATCTTCCAGTTTTCTGGCAGATAGATAATATCACTTCAATTTTATAGAACAGTTAGGTAACGAAAGGAAGTAGCATGCTTAGGGCTTCTCAGTGAGCTGAGGATAGCTAACACTGAAAATTAGGAATAAAGTCTCAGTTATGAACTTCAAACTCATAATTTCTTTTTCTTTCTATGATATGACTATGATATTACTCAGGTGTAAAGTACATGGCTGAGCTGTTAACTGAGGTTGTGGTAAAACAGTGCTCACCCAGTGTCCATGTTCCATGTCCTGAATTGCAGAGGAAGGTTTATATGGTTGCATTCTGCTGAACTGGTTACAAAATCAGTCAGCTTTGCCACCCTGGGCTGTGCCTGTTTATTTCTCATCTCAAACTGTGGAACAATAGTCCTCTGATGAATTTGTGCTTTCTCTCAAAATAAGACTGTGGTCTCTTTTTGCCTTTATGGCTTGATTGAGATCAAGTTAATGGCAGAGATATGTGCACAGATTCCTATCAATAAATGGTTTGTTTAAAATAAAAGGGTGCTCTATTTTGGGCCCTGGTTCTACATTACAGTAGGCAATGAAGAAAAACAAAATACAAAAGAAAAATTGAGAGTTTTTTGGCTCAAGAGTGAATTTACAAAGTATCAATGGTACTGCTGTCTTACTAATTAGAAATTCACCTTAGTTTGGGAGAAAAATTGGAGAATTTATTTGACTGTAGGTGTGGAATATTCTCGAGGAATTGAACTTATTTCTTTGCTGAATTGGTGGTGCTAGAAGTTCCTGAAGTTATCAAATTAGGACCTTTGACTAATACTGAGCTTTTGTACTAAAGGGAAAATGGTAGTCTCCAGCTTTTTCTGTGTATTTCTCTCAGCTCTTTATAGTATTAGAAATTAGTAGAATCACAACTGCTGCCAGGCTTTTGGAAGGTTTTGAGGTTCATTCTGTGCCTAGTTTCTGTAGTTTTTCTCAACCTGTGCTAAGGCTCTTGCAACGCATGCTGACTAGTTTTGTTTGGCAAAGTTGTGTTACATTTGGCAGGTCTCTCTTGCTGCAAGAAGTTGTAGTATAGTGACATTCTGTATTACTATTCTGAAAACAGCCACAACCCATCTGACTCTCTGGCATCAACATAGCAGCTTGGTATTATCTGGATTGGTGTTTTTCTTTCAGCTTCTATTTGTCGTTGCAAGTTTTCCTAGTGATATGAAATTTTTTACTTGATACAGGCATCACTACTATGAATATATGTATCTGACAGTGGGTACATTTTAATGTTAAGAAAAACATTTCAGATTACAGACTTACAAGCACTGTGATCTGAGTTGAAGAACAGGTTTGTCTTCCTTGCTGAAGGGAGCTTTTTTTTTAATCAACCATAGAGTTAAGACATTCTTCTATCACATTCATCCTCAAGGCATGAATATATATCTCTGTAAGTGTGATGACTTGGTGGCTTGATTGTGAGACTTGGATAAAATACAGCTGACCCTAATTTTTAAAAAAGATTTCTTCTGCTGTCACAGCAAGGAAGTAGTCTGTTTTTGAGAGAAATTTTGTATCAGAGCCAAACTGCTGGTCTGCTTCCCTGTGAAAGACTTTTTTCCTGTCATTTAGTAGGCACTCTTCTCTTTAACAGTGATTACTTCTATCATCTCATGTGCCTCACAAACTTTATTGTTAACTCAGTCAATCAAAATTAAACTGTGTAACACATATAGTGCAAATGGCTTAAAATGGTAGCTAAGGGAATGTCTTCATCTCTTGTCATCAAAGAGAAAATACTTGTAAATCAATTGAAGCCAGAGAAGCAAACTCAGGGAAGGTCAAATTTTTGGACCAGAGGAGACTGCTTTTAAAATGGTGCTTTGGATACATTGCTGCAAAGGTGAAGGTGAAATGGCCAGACAAAGACCAAGGTGTATAAAAGAAAATAAAAGTTGGTGTGTATGCTAGAGCAGCAACATAATTTTATGGAGTAGGCTGTATAAGTAAAGATCTGTAAATGTATTTAAGCAGTGAGGCTGAGTGCCATAAGAGTGGAAGGTAAGGAAAAACTGGAAAGCAGCTAAATGAAGTTTTGGAAGAGAACTGTGAAAAAATACTTCCAGCTATATAATGATGATTTGGAAAGTAATGAAAACGCAGTGAAAAACTAGGAGCACAGCTGAAAGTTGTGTTGGCAGATTTACAATATCAGTATTAGGAAATGTTCTTCAGATGTTTATTCCAGGGCCACCTGGAAAGGTACAGTGAATACAGATCAAAAAGGCCTTGTGAAAGATGAAATCAGGCTAGATTTCAGCTATTGCTTAAAAATACCTCTCCTTCAGTCCAGCAGAAAGTGGGAATAATATAAATGTTTGGATTTTCAGAGAACCATGACAGACGTATATGACGTAATAGATAAATAATAATCTAAATTATGGTAAATTTTTTTAATAGTAAAGAACTTTACTGCAAAGCAACGAGCTGAACATTAAACCCACCAATTTTTGCATGATAATCCTCATGAACTTTATATAGTGACTACTTCTCTGAAATGTGAGCCCTGCTTAATCACTATTATGAGATTTCCTTTAAATGCATCATGATTTCTTTACCTTCATCCGTGACTTCCTCTACTTGCCACTTTCTTCTGAAGAAAGGGCTAAGAATCAGAACATGGTCTGATGTGAGCAGAACCATGCAGGTAACAATAGCCAGGTCAAAGTCCAGAGTACTTTGGTCCTAGGAGAATCAGAGTGCAAAGGGACAGTTTAACTGCCTGTCAGCAATAAAACAGGGAGGCAATATCTGGTGACTGTGACCTTGGAGATGGAGTCACACACATAGGTAAGCAGACTGAGAAGCTGGAAGTGTGTGCAAAGCAGCTGTAGGATTGTCAGAATGTTTCTAAGCAGAGATGCCATGATCCAGACATTGCTGAAAGGTTATTTGGTCTGATATGCAAGGGGCCCTAATTAATAATAATGTCAACAGCTTTAAAAGCTTCACAGCAATCTCTAAGTTGCATCTCAGTGAGAGGTTTGAATTGCATGAGTGAATCCCTGTTTATGTTGGGTACACGGGCATATGCCTGAGGCAAACTGCCTTGTATACAAACGTTAAATTGGATCAGCAGTATTGCCAAAATATTTACTCGTTTTCCTTCTGGAGTCAGGTGGCTGAAACATCACTGCCATGTTTTTATGGCACAGAGGTGGCCTGAAAGGAGGATTAAAACTAGTTTTGCACTGCTTTGGCAAGGCATGCCAGGGTAGGCACAAATTTTGTCTAAGGTATGACTGATGGGTAAGTAGGCATGGAGGGCAGAGCTAACAGCTCCTTTCATGTTGATGATTAAGAGTTTGACTGAGACATTAAAGACAGAACCTGTCAGTTCCTTGTTGTCAATTAGTTCTTGCCATAGAAATGCTATTTGCTAGTTGTGCTTCACAGGAGAGAACGTGGTCTTAAGTATATTACATGGTCTTAGGTATATTCCAAGTGATTAGCATTGTGCTTCATAATTTATAAATTGATACTTTTATTCATAATATTGACTATTGTCCTGTTGAGAAAGATGCTCTCTCACCTGCAGTTCTGTTTCTTCCTCCTTGCTTAAAGGATAACTAGCAAGAGAGGAAGAATCCCCTTTTTCCCCATCACTCCTTTGGTTTGATTAGGAATTTTGTTGTTCTGTCAGATCTTGCAGGAATACATCCTCCAACATCAGAACAATATATAGAGCTTCAAATGAGATTGCTGGTGCTTACTGTGTCCCTTTAAATGAAACAAAGCATAGTGCTTGTATGTAAATGTTGAGTACTATTTAGAGACCAGGTAATTGGACAGAATATGCTGCTCTGTGTGTAAGGAACTCAAGAAGTTTCCAACCATGGGAAAAGTGATTTTGTAAAACAAACAAAAGAAAAGCCAACTGACCTTGCCACTGAACCTTGTTCAGTCTGTCAAGGCTGGAAAGACTTCAGGATTGCCTAATACAGAGGATGAAAAAGTTTTGTCTTTGCAAAAGCAGCTCAATTTTCTCTGGATGTGCAGTTAGTGCTGTGGACAGTCAGACCTTTGAGAAGCAGTTGTTGACCACTTCTTGTTGCTTATCAGACCTGAATATCCAGGAAGCATGCAGGACATTGTGACCCAAAAGTTACCCACCTTCTTTTCTGAGCTTTCCTTAGCTTAAGAAAAGCAATCTGAACAAGGAAGAAGGTTCTATGATAAATTCTACTTTAACCTCAGAGTTGAGGCAAAAGAGCAGGAAATTCTGGCATGAAACTAAGTGAATTACACAAATGGGCAAGAAGTTAAGAGGTAGCTGGCAGAGTTAATGAGAAGGCAAATACTGTTTAAGACCACGTTCCATCTGAGTTCCTGATCATCTTTTACCTGTATTCATTCCCTTTTGGCAGACCTTGAAGCTTCTCTGTTGGTGGAAAGCTCATTTCTGAGCTCATTTCTGTTGAGAGCAGCTCTGACTGTAGGAATTAAGTTACTTCAAATCCATTCCTGTTCCCTGAAAACCCCAAATTACTTCACCACAGCACCAAGATTCCTAATCTTCGTCTCAGGGGAAGTGTCTTGATTTAGCTGCAGCTGTGTATAGGTTCAAAGCATAGTCCTTTTTTCTTTATATAAATTTGCATTGTTGAAGTTTTCTACATCTATGAAAACATTTTATTTTTTTTCCCCTCACCCAAGGCATTACTCCTAGTAAAACTAAGGTATAACTTATAACTCATATGTTTTAAAAGTCTCTGTGTAGACATTGACCTGTCCAACTTAGTTTGTTCATTCAAACTGGCTGGGTAAAATTAAAAATTAAAGTACACAACTGACACAAGAAACCTGGCAAGTAACAATAAACCTCATCAACTTAATATGCAATCGTCCTGCTTAAAACCAATAAGCATGGCAAACAGGCAAGACAGGTTGTGTTGAGAATGACTCTAGATTATCTTGTTGTAATGAATGCACTAAAGCTGTAGTTTGACCAGTTTTATTTTAAAACCAATATTACCACAGAAAGGAGGAGTCCCATGCTTGTGAACTTGCTGTTGGTTTCTACTCAGTGCTGGTTTCTGTATCCTTCTCCACTCCCTTTCTCTGATCCTTCTTGCACTGGGATTACTGGGTGACTGTAGGTGAGGCACTTGAGGAGCTCATGTACATAAGTGGGGGGAAGCAGAAGGAAAACCACCTGAGGGCTATTTTTCTACCCAGTGCTTCAATGTTGTTTACCACATTCACCTGTGATGTTTCCAGTGCTACCTTATACTTGAAACCAGGACGGGAAGAGGCAACTTAGAAGTGTTAAACCGGACACACAGCAGAAACATGACACCCTTCCTCTCTGTACATCCCTGTGCTGAATTAATGGGCTTTGTGTCCAAATGAGAATGTTTAGCTGAAATATGCCCCTTGTTCTTGCAGTTAGTGGTGTGCAAATAAAACTTGAAAATAGGTATTGTTTGCTGCCTCTGATTACCAGGGAGCCCTACCTTTAAAACCCATACCCTATTTTCTTCTGCTTATGATGGGTTCAGTTATTCTTTCTGTAATTAACATAGCACAGCTAAAGGGGCCTCTTACTGGAAAAGATGAACAGTCTTCTAGAATGAAAGTGGACAGGCTGCTGTTGTTTAAAATGTAGGTAATTTGTATGTACCTAAGTCATAATGTTGATTTCAGTTTTAAATTAGAAAGCTGAAGAGTCTTAAATTCCTGGAATTTAAGACCTTCCTCAGCTAATCTCCATAAACATGAATAAATTTGCCATGGGGGTAATTCAGTGTTTTGAGAAATACATGTTTTCTATTTATGAGCTGCAGGTACTGATGTAGGAAGAAAATGGGAGCATAATTTCCATGAATAGTACCAGTATGTGTGTGGGAATGCCCAACTGCAAGGAAATTCAAAGGATTGGCGAGCCTTACACTATTTTAAGAGCTTCTTTCTAATAGTAGCACACATCTACATAACACTTGACAGATGGGCTAGTTTGAGTACCAAGTTAAAAATGTTCACAGTCCTGCATTTCTGAGCAGGGAAAGTTAGAGGTGCTGGTGCTGTGCAGTTGCCAGAGAAATTCTCTTGTTCCTGTTGACACTCTACAGCCACTAGTGACACTGTGGGTGAGGTGATGCCCTCTGCAAGAACCTCTCTGCTTTGCAGCAGGGGTTGGCAGGAATGGTTTCAGTCCCCTGGATGTGGAAGTTGGATCATCGTCTATTTTCAGAAGTAAACACTGAGTACCTCCAAAATCTGCCCTGTAAGCAGCAGGTCCTCATATAACACATTCTGTGAACAATTACAGCAGCCACTGCAGGGGGAAAAAAGAATATGGGTGGAATAAAGATAAATTTCATAAGTCTTGGAATGGGAAACTTTTTCTCTGTGGACAAACAGATGGCTTCCTTCACTTGTACTAAGAAGCTGATAATTGGGTGTTTTTCAATTTCTCAAGCTTTCTGTCATCCTGAGTTGCAAGAGAAGAGCAAAATGCCATTTTATATTTGCATAGTATGCTTATAGAAAGTCATTTCTGTGACAAAGACTGCAGAAATTGGTGTATGGATCACTTTTTTCACAAAGGATCTCTGCATTGCACTACAGCAATACTGGTTCTTCAGTCTGTCATTTCATATCCTTACCATTTTTTGCTTCTATCCAATAGGTAAGGCACAGAACTTCAGACCAGGTAATGGCTTTGAAGATGAACACACTGAACAGCAACAGAGCAAACATGCTGAAAGAGGTTCAACTTATGAATAGACTCTCACATCCGAACATCTTAAGGTACACTAGCTTTTTTTCTGAATCATATAGAGATAGATTGTCTTTAGTAGGGCTCTCCTCTTCCCAATTTTTGTTCAGTTATTTTTTATTGTAGGTTTATCTATTGTGAATGTGTTAGGCTTAATTCCTAATTTAATAGATGAATGGAAGGAAGAAGAAAAGACTTAAGAGAAAAAAAAAAACCAAAATGTGGACATGATTTTGGTATTAGAATTTGCTAGTAATGAGTAATTTATGTCAGAGAAAAGCAGGTGCTCACATTTAAAATTTCTGATGAATTAATATGAAGAGTGAAATTTGGCTTCTTTTTGTGAATGTTTCAAATTTAACACTATTCAACTAACTTATGATTACTAGTCTTAAAACTAAACAATGCAAAGTGCCATAGCTGTTTCTTAGGTCTGCTTCCTAGTATTTAGGGTTTTCTTATGGCAGTATTTCAAGGTGGGATAAGGAGGACTGAAGAAAAGAAGCTATAGTTGAACTAATCTAATTTATATGCTCCTGGAAGGAAAAAGCTAGCTCTTGTTTTGCATTAGATTACTGCATGCAAATCCAAAGTGTTCCAGTGTGTATCTTGCTATTTCTTGAACCATTTTAGTCTTGGTTTCTCTTCTATGGTGATGTGACAAGAAATTAACATAATTGGCTGAAGCCATAACATTGTGAAATTTAAAGATGTGATGGCAGTGCACCAAATGACCAATTCTCCTAAGCTGCTTTTGCGCACCTGGGATCTATTTCTGACCTCAGCTCGTCTTGAAAAGTTTTGGAGACCTGTGAACTCTGTCACCTAATTTTCTTTTCTTTGCCATTCTGTTACATAGTACAGACTTAATACTGATTCCTAAAATCCTTTATAAGCAGTCTTTCTGATCCTTGAAATTCTATCTCAGTTTTCATCAACTGATTTGTAACAATATTATCCTCTGTGTTTCCTTCAATATTTGAGGACATGTCAGAAGCACTTGAAATATCTGTAAGGAGCATTCCATTAATTCATGTCTGTTTTCTATTATTCTTTTATTTAAAACCTCAAAAACCTGTGAACTTAAAGAATTCTTACTCATAGTAAACTGTGTTAGTTTTATCATAATATATTTATTCAACTTTTGTAGTAATCTATCCCTAAATATCATTCCTAGTCTGTTTTCTCTGCTCCAAGGTGAGGTGCTTTCCAAGCAACTCCTCCTTCTGGTTTTGTCTGTTTTTGTTGTTGTTGTTCTCTCTCTCTTCCTTTTTTTTTTTTTTTTTTTTTTTTAATTGAAATTATATCATCTACCTGGTTGTTTAGATTTCAGGTTCATTCCTTGTGTCTTATTTATCCCACATATCTTTTCATTCATTTCCTTTTTTCTGAATCCTTTGATAAGCAGCATATGACCCTGGGGACTGATAAAGCTGTTTTTGTAGTAAGGTTTGTGGGAAGATTAACTTTCCAAAGTAAGATTGGCATCATCAACTCAGTACGCTTCATCAGTTTCTTTATCAATTTTGTGTGGTTGGTAAATCTTATTAAAAAAAAACTAGCTCTACAGATCTGTTCAAAATCAAGAATTTGATTTGGGTTGGGATGAGAGAAAGTAGGAAAACGATATATTGATAGGCCAAAAGCATTCAGTTGTACCTGAATGTAACCCTGCCCCCTCTTGAATGGAATTACAGAGGTGGTGCTGAGAACAAAAATTGCTGAAATTTAGATGTCTTGTGAAGTGAAAGAGATCATATTTGGTCCCCTCTGGCCTTAGAGCCTATGAATAATTTGAAGTTAGCAGTGTTACACAGATGGTCCTGGAGGAAGAACAGTTAATGTATTGATTTAGGTATGAAGCAGAAAAATAATTTCATTTGTTCTTCCAGTTATTACCCAGGATTGACAGAGAAGTCTTTTTCTTTTTGTGCTCAAGTAAGCAGTTATTAGTGAATACATCAGAAACAAATTACTTAAATAGAAATGGTCTATCTTTGCACAGTTTGTTTGGAAGAATAAACTGCATTTGATTTATGAATTGCTTGATTTGAGGCTTCTTCAAAAAAAAGTAGGCTCTCTATTAAAAAATACTGCCTTTTTCTTACCTTTGGGTAAGTCCCCTTGCTACAGGGAGCAGTTATTCCTACAGGAAATGCAAATAAGAAAACAGTGTTTAGTTTTAGTTGTTTTTTCCCTGAATTTTAGTACGCAGTAGAAGCTACTACTTTTCTGTGAAGGAGATAACGTGATGGTTTTGTGTATTAATGATGTGTCATTTAAGTTTTTTCTTTAAATTTTACTGCAGTTTTCCAATTTCTTTGTCTGGGAAAAGATTTTGCCCCTCTGAAATGTTACCTGCCTATGTGTCTGTGTATACCTGTATATAAATCCACACTTTCAAGCCTCTCTATTTAGGTTTCATAAATGTATAAATCATTGGTGCTTCTAATAGCCTTGTGAAACAACCTGTTTCCAACTTTAGAAACACATAAAAAAATAAGTAATAGTAATTTGCAATTTAAGTGGTGAGAGGTTGTGTTGCTTGTTTGACAACATTGTGCTGTCAGATAAGAGCAGCTGGAGTTGTATTGCTGAGAGGTTTATAGGAACATGTTCTACAGCTATGTGTTCCCACTGAAACATTTCCTGGGATTATTTTTGGAAATTTTAAGCTTGTATTAGTATTTAAAGGGAATATGCTCTTCAAAGAAGTTCTAATATATAACTTTTCCAGGGGCTATGAGCTATCTCAGTTGCTGTTAAATATTTTCTTGACTTAATTTCTTTCCTTTGAAGTTTTTCTGTGTTACTGAGTAAGGTGTTTTGTCACTAGCATCAAGTTCACTTCTCTATTGATCAGCCACTGAATCTCTTCCTCATGCCTTGAAGGTGTCCTCTGATTTTTATATAATATATCTCTGAACTTCTTCATCTCCTCTGAGTTCTGGGACTACCTATTGTTAACTTCCACCATAAACAAGTTTCTTTCCTTCCTGTTGCTAGCCATTACTGATAGTAATGGGTTCTTAGGCTGAAATGTTGAGATCATATTGTGCAGTTGAAGTAGGTGAGGGCTGCAAGGTACTCTACTACTCAAATGGCTTTTAAAATTATGAAACTGGATAAGTACTGGCTTTACGGCCTCCAAAATCTGCTCTCAAACCATTTCAACATGTGTAGGATAGCAAGTTAATGTTTTAGAAAAATGTCAGATTGAGCAATGAGGCATTTATTTTAGTGCACTAAAACCTTGTTTAAGCTGGGAGTGTGGTTGTGTTTTTTTGAACATCCTGATGCATAATACCTCAAATTTGTTATTGAATCAATGTTTTTGTCTGAGAGCTCTTCTGTAGTTTATATAGTTAAATGTTATGGAAAAGAGAAGAGGTTCTTCTTTCTCATAGTATATTTGGTAGCCCAGGATCATCATTATTCTTTGGGTAATTAAAAAATCCATCTCTTTGCCAGAGCTCTAAAATATATAGGAACTTTATACAAGCTGTCATTTCCAATGTGCCCACAGTTAACCTCAAGATGTTATTGTGAAGACTGATATTTTTGCTGTTGATTGCACTGATGTGACTAATAAATATTGCTGACTATTTGAAACTGCTTTTATTTCTGTGCTGTCCATATCAGCTCCTTTTCAGAGTTACAGATGCCTTTTGAGGTTTTTATCCAGGCTCTGGTCATTCTTCTGGAGTGTGTCAGTAGTTGCAGACTTTCTTCCATTCCTTAGCTCAGTAGAGATTACCTAAAGGCTTGTCTGTGTTTTTACCTTTTTCCATCTTGAGGAGATGGAATTGGGTTTAGGTGTTTCAGTTTTTCTTGGTGTGTGTCAGTTTTACTTGGTGAAGTCCTGATCTGGGTATTTAGGCTTTAAAAGCAACAGGCTTTATTCACCGTGGAGTGAAAGGCGAACTTTTAAAACTCCAGACTCATTTTGGTATTTCTGCACTCTAATTCTGCTCTTGGCCAGCTACATAGATCCATCTTGATTAGAAGAGAGATGTAAGTGAAGAGCTTAGTTTTCACTTACCAAGTTCCCAGTAAGTCTACCATCCCCATGGTAGGATCATAAAGATTCCAGTGGTCAAATATATGTGTATATGTAAGTTCCTAATGTATTTTCCATGAGAGACTGGCCTCTATTAAAGAATTTATTTTGGCAAAAAATTGAATTTCTTTTTCAATCTGTTAAGGATATTTTAGAATATAAAACTCCAGCTCTTGCAGCTACACAGGCATGATGGTAAAAAATAGGGGATTTGGGAGGTTTTTTGTCTCCCTTCCTCTTGTTTCCTATTTCAGCTAGCAGATGTGATTCTAGAGGCAGAGTAGGTGTTAACTACAATGTAGTAACTTTTTGTTCAGACACTGTCTGGTGTTTATAGCAAACTATGTATGAAAGCTACTTACCTTTTTTGTTTCCTGGTTTTTTCCCCAGAGTCCAGGTTGGGGACATTTTGGAAGTGGACAGGGCAGAAGCAGAGGAATGTTGTTCAAAGAATGTTTTCTTCTGTTTCTACCATCAAACTCATCTCCTGTCTCTATCTCACTCCTGCATACAAGTTAAACATGGAGAATTAAAAGGCTTTTCTACCTCTGATTTCTTCCTGCCTTTGATGTGGGATATGCTGGTTTTATCACATCTTCCCTCAGACAGATGGTGAGAGGAGGTGTGGAAAAGTGAGCTGAGGTTGGGGTGTGTACCATATGATGTTTACTATGGCCACTTTAATACAGGTTAACTGATACATGGCAAGACTGTAATTGCTGGGGTTAGGGAAAACAGGGGTTTGGAGCATTTCTCCACTTCCTTATTAGCTTGTGTCCTATTTTTAGTGCAGTGCTGTTCAAGGTTTGGGTTAGATTGAGTACCATGATTAGTCTGGTGTGTGCTTGTAGATGTTTTCTACTTTTCTGAGTTCTGATCTGCTTCTGTAGTCATGAGTTTTTACCCAAATCAAAGTAAGAAAATAGGTCTGGAAAGGACTCAAATAATCTCCATCCTTGTGTCCTGAGCTTGGGAGCCTTCAGGCTACAGCCTGAGAGGCCTGATAGCTTTTTTTTTTTTTTTGGGTAATATCTTACAGATGTGTTTTTCTCATACAAATGAAGTGGCGTGCTACCAATGATTCTCCATCTCTTGTGCTGTCTCTTAAATTAGTGTATCTTCAGTTTTGAGGTAGAATTTCAGTCTTTAGTATCAGTATTGTTTGCATGAAAAAAGTATTTCTTTATTTGATCTGTACCTTGGGGACTTAATTTAAAACATTCTGTACACAGAAAGTCTTAGCTCATGTCTTAAGTGTTCTCGTGGGAGCACTTGGAGGTATTGCTGCATGTTTGGCTGTGAGCGTGCAGGCAGATTGACTCAGTGATTAAATCCACCTTCTTGTGTGTGCAGGCACACAAATAAGCACACTGTGTGCATATTCCATGAACTCCTTTCAAGGAGAATTTTATTTCATTCCCTTTGAGGCAAATCTATCACCCTGGGAACACAATACCAGGGATTTTTTTTTGTATGTAGTTTTATCCTTTCAAACCTTCCTTTTTGTAAAATTGCTTGTAATGGATTTTGTTACAATAGCTATGGATTTTGTCTTTTAACATCCTTTGTCATGTACTGAAAAGTGCTTTAACAGGACAGAAAATTGCTTTTGCTTCTCTTTCTGTAACATAGTTATTAAAAAGGAGTGTTTTAGAAATGCAGTGTACAAGGCAGCAGAAGAGAGGCTGTATGTGTTGTGTATAATACGTTACAGAAATGATAAATGCCTTACCTCTGTCTAGAATCAAGATGCAAGTGTAGAAAACTTAAAATGCATTTTTAATCTAGCATGGTGCCTGAGCCATTAAGGAGAGCCTTAATGCAGGCTTAATATTTTTATTTGCCCTCTTTCTTCTCCAACAGTCTGTGCAATGAAATAAGCATGTGTCTTCTGACCTTTTGTCTCTGTTACTGAGCTTGTACTAGAGGCTTTTACATTGTGTGTAAACATGGTTTGTTTCTTTTGTTTAATGTTATCAAAGTGCTGAATTTTCTCATACAAGCAGTAAATTTTGGAGGGCATAGATTTTTGTTGAACTGTAGCAGCCCCAGGTTTTTCCACAGAACAACAATGTGTTCCAGTGAAGTTCTTTTAACTGAAAGCATGTGTTCAGTGTCTGGATATCCACAGAGGCTGTATGATCTGGATATTAGTTTTGCTTGATAAATTAAGGCAAAGATTGGAGACTGAGGCTACAGTATTTCATCTCCTCTTATCTGTCAAGGATTTTCTCCCTTGCCATCTCACTGAACTGAAAATGGTTTGTGTAACCGCCTTAAAGGACTAAGAAATATCCAGACTTCTCTTGGTTTTGTTTAGGACAGGTTTTCCAGATTGGTTGGTTTATCAAATGAGATTTCCAACATGTGTATAGATTGCTGACATTTGTTAGAAAGCATTTGGAAATGTGCTGCACTGTATTTAGTTGGATGGACTCGAGTATCATCCTTTCTCTTTGCAGTTTCTAGGAACACTTTTCCAACCAGATTTTGGAAGCATTTCAGCTTGCTGATAAGGCCAGATACACTGTCTTGAAAATAAACTTCCTTAAATCTGCAAATGGTCTCCTGTTTTGTGGATGACTGGCTTATTGGAGCTCCTTCCAGCTAGAAATGCTTATAGGAAGTGTAACCTTTGGCTGACAAGATATTCTGCAGAAGTTCACCTACAAGCACATTTTGGCTCAGGAGACAGTCTGTCTAGCCAACAGGAATAATCTCAGCTGTGCTGGACAAGCATGTCAGCTTCCTATCCACAGAACTTGGAATCTCATCTGGGGCAATCTCAGAAATTGAAACCACGTTAAATCTTGCTTGGTAATTGTATTTCCCAGTAGCAGCTGAGTGTACTATCTTTTAGTGAAAATCCTTTCCAACCATGTTTTGTAGCAGTTCTTGGCTTAAACAAGTGATTTATTATTGCTTGATAAAATAGCTAAGCAGAAGTTTTCCAGGAATTTGGATTGCTAGAGGTCTGTTCTATCGATCTGTTTTCCAGAGCCTGAAAACTGAGATTCATTCACACAAAGTTTAAATGGCTTCAATATGTTGCTTGTAAACTCATTCATTCTGTCTTTATCAGTGTATTTGGTTTCTCTTTTCCTGGGTAGTAATTTCTAAATATGTGGGGTTTATAAATCTATCTTTACATCCAGCTTTTTTCCATGAGATCATGATATGGAGCTTTGTTTTTTGATTCTTAGTAGAAGTCCTAAACATTTGAGAGTTTTTAAACTCTTACTCTTGGTAACATGATTTGATGTGTCTTTTCTGCCTTAAGCATAGGTTCACAAAAGTAATGAATATGTTTCCATTGAGACTTCCCTTGACTCACAGGTTGGCAGAAAACATTGGGTTCTACCAGTCTCTAAGTGACAGTGATGTTTTTCCTTTTTGGTAAAGATGAGGCAAGAAATTAAACTTTTCAAAAATTTTGACAAATTCTTAAATGCGTTTGTATTTTGGAATTGAATCAAATATGATGAATTCTTAATTTGTAAGTAGTGTGATACACCTTTACAAAGGAAGAGTTGATCTACACGTGAAAACATTGGTTTTTTTAATTACTTAATTGCAGTTTTTGTTGAATGGAAATATTGCCATAGCAGGCTAAGTTTGTGTAATTGATAGAGAAGAGAATACTTTGAAAAGTTGTCTTATAGAGGAATTAATATATTGGATTTGTATGCTTTCCATTTTTGCTTGTGAGTAAAGCCATTAACACCATACCTGATAGCTCTGGAGACTTTGTACTAAGAAATAGATTTCTGTTCTGTAGAGGTCTGGGTTTATTCATCTCAGGATTCTCTCAAATGAAAATCCTCATATTCAGAGGATGTTGTTTGAGTGTTTGAGGTGAGAGCAGGCAGTAGAAGTTTTCATACAAGTCTTGCTGCTTTGGTTATAAAAACAGATTTCCACAGCTCAGCTTATGCAAAGGACCTTACCTATATTATTTTTCTTTGGCTGCTTGTAATTTACTAGTCAGCTGTTAGACAAGAGAACAGTGAGAATCATTCATTTCTTCAAAAGCAGCTTAGCTGAACTAGCACTACATGTCTTGCATCATTTTGTTTTTAAATTCAGAAATGTTTCAGGATATAAAAGGTCCTTTTCCTTTGAGTTTTTGTCCACAAGATTCCCATCACATTTAATGAGATCATACAGGTCTACCTCTTACTTGCAAAATGGATATTTCTAAACATTATGGAAATGACAGACAAATTGCTTTTGCTTGCTGAGACCAAAATCTAAATGCTAAAATTGAGAATTAGTTAATCTATAAAGAACGAGCTCTTGAACTGTGTAGAGAAGGTTCAAAAGTGTTTAAAATTTCAGTTTTACTGAACTTGTCACGAGGGATGTTTTGTAGTAGTATTAATTTGCATTTGTCACTTTAAAGTTCAGCCTGTATGTTGGTAAAAATGAGCTTTCAGTTGTTTATGGCACATTCTGTTGCTTTCCAGACAAAACAATGGTGGCAATCATCCCTATTAACAGCAGGGGTCTGAAAATCGTGCAGTGTAGGTAACACTTGTGGAATGTGTGTATACTGGATACTATTGAAACTTGCTTCTATCCAAGTGTTGGAAAGAGGAGTTTGGGGAGGGGAAGTATACATTGCATGTGTGCCCTCATATTCCTGAGTGGTTAAGAATGGAATAGGAAGAAACATCTTTATGCTTAAACAGCAAAAAGCAATGGGAAGTAATTTTCTGTTTATGCAGACCAACAGTAGATTACTTGGCTTAAACTTCCTTAAAATAGGACTCTGAGACTGTTCCTTTCTGCATAAATCATTATGTGCTGGCCTTTGCTTATAGTAACTTTCCATTTTGAGGTTGAGCTGTCTCCTGTGCTCTCTTGGAACTGCTAATTCAAATTGTAGTGTAGATACATGATTTTGTTTTGTACTGAGATGTTTAAATAATCAATAGTGAGGTATGCAGTGTCTGTGAGGCTGAACTTTTTCTCTTTCCTCCTTTTTTGGTGAATCCTGTATTAGTTTCTTTAAAGAACAAAAAATAGGGCAGGAAAAAAGCCCAAACCACTTTTCTTTTCTTGTTTCTTGTAGGTTTATGGGTGTCTGTGTACATAAAGGACAGCTGCACGCTCTTACTGAGGTAAGACTATTTCATAATATACATACTGAATATGAAATGCTCAGTTCTCAGGACAGATTCTGCAATTGCCATTCACCTTGAGGGAAGTTTGTTTTATGGTGACTGGTGAGTTAATCACTCACTATTTGTTATGTTAAGAGAAGACAGCAGAATCAGTCCTCAGAACTCCCCTCACAACTGTTGTATATCTTTTCTCCTCAGATGCACTTATTGGGGTGGAAAAAAAAAATCAATGTAAGAACATAAAACTTCACTGATAATGTTCTAAATGACAGGTGTACGTTACCATTGAGCTGCCTTGAGATATTGTTTCTTTCAGTGACATTGCATTGTGTTTAAGTCTTATTTATACTCCACTTGTACATTTCACAAGTGAATCAATAACATTTCAGCTGGGTCACGTTAGTATGCAGTCCCTACCACTTTCATATTACAGCTTAATCTGGGTCCCATAAAGGAATTATTCCATTGCTATGTAGCCTGGCTGAGATCTAGGTAGCAAGTATGAAGCTGAAGTTTCTATTCATATGAGTTCCCACCCAGCTTTATTGGGCTGTTACTTTAATCCCCCTGTAAACTGCTCAGGAAAAATAAGAAGAGAGTATTCTCTTGTTAGGAGTAATGTTGCCTGTTTTGAGTCAAAATCAATAAAGTGCTTTGCCTCTTGTATTAGTTTGAGTACAGACTGTAAGGAAACTCATGGTTTGTAAAGTTAACGTGTCTTATTTACTTCTGTTTTGTAGGAACTGCTCAATTAAAAGATTAACCCTTTCCCACCCTCCCAAAGACAAGTCTGTTATTAATTAGCAATTTCAGCAGGTTCCTGGTGTGGTGTGCTTGCCAAGAACTGCTGTGAAATGAGGAGTTTGGGGAGCTGTATGCCAGTTAGCAGGATATGTGTCACCATCACTTTCTGTAACTTACAGATGCAATTCTGAGACAAAGATGCACATATGTGGGCAGTGAGTTTCTTCACCTTCTGAGGTGACAATTTTGCAGTTCTTATTCTAGCTGCTGTTGGAGTGATGCACTCTGGTTCAGTGTCTTTATTTCTAGTGGAACAAAGAAAAAGATACTCCCAGAAATTTCAAGATATAGCATGTGTGTGAGCACTTTGCCATGAGTGGGATAGTTTGATTTATTCTTTCTGGGGTTTTTTTGGGTTTTTTTCCTCCCAATGCTCAGTAGAGGAAACATTTCTAAGATGGCTGATCAAGTTATTCAGACAGGCTTTGCTAACATTATTGCTGGTTTCTTTTGGATATCTAGTCAATTAAAACAGGGAGGTTTTGGTCCATTCCACTCATTAAATATTATTGTAGAAGATGTGGAGCTTCATAATGCTTTATCGTACTAAAACTTGGACGATTTTGCTCAATGTGGGATTTTTTTGTTTGATTGTTTTTTTCCCTTCCTTCACAGCAGTTGCTTACCATTTAAATAACCCTCCCCACCCAAAAAGCCAAGAAAATGAAAACAGCACAGATGCTTCCTCATAGTGAGCTAACTTTGTAGCTGCTGCTTTGTTCAGCTATTTTGAGTTCTTGGCAAGCAAATAAATCTAAGAAAGACTTCAAAGAATAACTTTTTATAGTTATAATTCAGAATAACAGATGAGATTCCTGAAGCATCTTGAGAGCAACAAGGAAGAGTTTTAGATTGAAGATGTTTGCTGCAACATTTTGAGAAACAGAATAGCTTTAGTGACATATTATAAAAGTATAATTAGTGATTACTTCTTTTCTTCTGTAGACAAAGGTGAGCATTTACTGCCTTTAATAGGAAAATCCATGACAGAAATTGATGTTGTAGGGAATCCACACATGATTTTGCCCAGTAACATAGCTATTCTTTGATTTTAGAGAGCTTTTAAAAGTTAAAAACTGTATGTGTTCCAAGTGGTGGAATTGTCTTTTCTAGCAGCTGTACTAGTATTTTTCATCTTCAAGTATGTGTAGAGTAATAGTTGAATTCTGAAGACTTCTGGAGGTTGGAGAAGGGGGCTGAAATGATGAGCTGAAGGAGTTATTAGTAAGACAGACAGGGTGAATCACCTGTTCAAATATAGCCCAGGAGGATAAACAAATTATCCACTGTCTTGTGGCTTTTTTCAGCTTGTGGTCCACAAAGGTGGTCTCCTTGCTTCCAGTGCTCAGCATAATTGACACCAGCCTGGCACTACAAGTGCTCGGAGCTTCTGCCAGGGTTTCACTTCTTTGGAGATGAAACTGTTGATTCAGAGGCCCATTGGTCAAATAGGTCTCTGAGTCACTGCAGGGAGAATCCTCTCACGCTTGCCTGTGCTGGACCTGTTCTGTAATGAGTTTAATTATCCCCTCTTGTGTTTTGAGAGTGCAGTTGATGATATGCCTGTGTGAGAAGGATACAGCATCACTTAGAGCTTATGTCTGCGGGCAGCATGATGGGAAATCATGTTTATTTTATATATGTATATGTTTCCATAACAGAAGTTGACAGCTAGTGCCAAATGTTTGGATTTAGACAACTTGTGCTATTAACAGGCAGGGCAACCTCAAATGATGTTAGAAGAGTCTTGAGGATTTTGTAAGCCTGTAAGGGGCTAAGTTGGGAATATGCAGCACTTTGTTATTGGAAGGCAGAGTTTGAAGTATTACAGATTTCTTCCATGTTTACAGACACAGGAGGCTTAAACACAGGAGTGGATCATGCAGAGCAGGTTTTTTGCTTGAGGAAGGTGTTGATCTGTGTATGCCTTGGGATTTTCCCTTTTGGCAGCATTTTGTGTTGATTTAATTTTCCTCTCTCAAGTGGCTTTTGTTTTTAAAACTCTTGAGCAAGAGGCAGTTTCTGTTTGTTTTGGTTTGTTTTTTTCAAAATAAGAATGGAATTGTTTAATTATAGACTGCACTAGAACTTTGGCCTTGTTCTGAATCCACAGTCTTACCAGTTTTGATAATCCAATATTTTTTTTTAGGTTCTCAAGCCAGAAGCTATGGCATATGCCTCTTCTGAAGTAATTCAGTATCCTTAGATTGACAGAACAGCTTAGGCTGCCAATGACCTCTATCCCAGCAAGCACTAAGTTAAGAAACATTTAAGGAAAGCAAAGTAAATGCTTTAATAGGTGTATCACCCAGATGAGCTGGCAGGTATTAGACTGCCTCGCTAATGTTGAGCTCATGAACACAGATTTGCCATGCTTGTTTTCTCTAAAACCAGAGACTGGGTATTCCTTTCTCAGCATTCAGCTCTAATCTGAAGCTGCTGGATTGTTTCTTTAGCTACAAGAATCTGCAGTGCTTCCTGCTGTACTCACATGCCTCTCCAAACTAATTTCAGCCTTTCCCTCAGGCTTCTCTGTGTTTTCCAGCCACTTTCCTAATCTGACAACTCTCTTCACTTCCATTTCCTGGCACACAGCAGTATCATAAGTCTTGGAGAAACTTGCATAGTAGTAGAGTCTCTGGTGTCAGCATGGGCTGCTGCTGAGCATTCAGAGGCCAGATCAGTGCTGCTGCCAGGCGAGCAGAGTGTGTGCTATGGGGACATGGAGCCTGAGCCAGTGGGGAACAGCCATGGCTCAATAGCAATTGTGTATGATTTTATCCCATACACATCTACCATGGAATGGGTGCATGAGCAAACATCCATTTTAGACGGGAAGCAAACAAATGTATTTGTGTATTGTAGGTTTTGTAGGCCTGTGCTATTATACTGAAGCAGATAACATAGCAGCATAAAGTCTAGCATATAAAAACCACTTAATGCCTTCTTGCAGATCTTGAATTGTTTGTTGAACTCAGTTAAACAGGTTTATCTGAATTTCCAAGAGACAGGTCAGGCTAAAATCTTGTTATAATTAGATGTATATTTATATATGCTCAGAATGAGTCATACAGCTTGATAATTCCTTCTTGAAGGAAATGAAAGCCTTGGCAGTTGTGTGTATAGAAGATGGGAAATGGGAAGTTATTGTGTTGATTGGGATATCTTGAACTTGCAGTGCTTCAGGGACAATAGTTAATTGTTGCAACAGAAGTTTTATGACTATTAATTCATACTGGATGATAGTAAAAATGTGTGCAAATGCACTGCTGCCACAATCTGATTGCTCAGTGTGGGATCTGACGTGCACTGGAACTTTCTGAGGCAGAGAGCAGGGCTGTTGCAGCGTCACAGGAGCGTGTGGTAGGTAGATGGAGAGCTAGGACAGTGTTATTTCACACAGCAGCTGTGTGAGCTGAGAGCTGCCTGACCTGCTCTCCTGAAGTCTTTCAGATTTGGTCCTGGCTGGAGAGCTGCAGAGTTAAACTCATGGAACACCTGATACCGCACCAGATACTTGGAGTAGGATAAGAAGCACTGAGTGTGGCTGGGCAGCCATGGTTTTCAGGTGCTGTTATCTATGGCAGTGGGACAAGTGCTAAAGCTCATCCTAATGAAAATGCCATGTCCTTTGAAAAGAGAGGGTTTTTTCAGTAAGTTCTTTGGTGATAACTGAAAACTTCCCTTCTCTGCTTTCCCTCCCAGCAGCAATAATTTAGGTAAATAATTTAAATAATGAAATTAGTAGGGTTTCAGGGTTTTGGAGACCTTTTCAAGCATTTTTTTCTTTTTTACTTTTGGAGATAGCAAAGAAAGAAAAGAAAAAAATAGAAAGAAAAAATATTAAAAGCTTTAAAATCTCAGAATTATTTTGATTATGCTGTGTTGCCCTTTTACAAGGAATAGAAAGTAAGTTCTTAAAGTGAGAAGGTTCTTCTGATATGCAGCTTTCACAAGCAGAATAAATTATTAAAAGTTCTTAATTAATTCTTCTTTCTTTTTTCCTCCTCTCAGTTCTTTGCTATCTTTCTGTGGAGAGCCCTTGACCCTAGAATGGAGAAAACCAGACAGACATCACTTAGGTCTCCTCTTGTGAAGCTTCATGCTACAGCTAAAGTTGTAGTCTTACATTGCATTCCAGAGGGCAATTGCACACTTTTGAGAATTTTAAAAAGGCCTGAAATACCATTCCTTCCCTGCTCCTTCCTTTCCTCATCTCCTGTAAGACTTTCTAATCCCTACTTTTGTTCCACCAGTGTGATTCATATTGTTTGAATAACTTCAGTTTTGCTCGTGTAGCGCTGCAAATATTTAACTCGGCTTTGATGCTGGCAGTAGGCCTTCAACTCTGGAGAACTTGGTGTCTTTGGAGCTGTAGTTCCTATTAGCAGTCATTCTGCAAATATTTCATGCAGCAAAGGAATTGTTCCTGCTTTAGGTATTACCTGTTTGCCAGCTGACATTTAGTTCCTAGATAAGTTGGCTCTGGTGGTTGTTTCTCAGAGAAAGAAAAAAAAAAAAGAGAATAGCTGTGGTGTGAAGTTGGTAAGCTTTAGCTTGGAGACAACTGAAGAGAAAATTAGAGTTGTGCTTAAGGTGGCACCAGGTAGAAAATTAAAAGAAATTAAAGGACTGTCATTTTCATCCTGTTAGAAACTATTACTTATTTCTTGGATACTGCCATCAAATTTCTAGTGAAAAACATCAGCAATTCAGATTTTTAGGTAAGACCTTGAATTAATGTAAGATAGGTGCTACCTAATGTGTTCAGTGTAGCCATACTGAATAGAGACTCTCAGATCCGTTTGTATTCCTTACTGTCTTGTACTTACTTACCTAATGCTTGTGCATTACTTCTCCTTGCTCAGTGAAATCTTTATTAGACACTTTCTATAGTCCTTCTGACTGAAGTATTGAAAAAAAAAATTCAAAAGGATGAGGAAAAAAGCAAAGCAGTAGGAGAACTCTAAAGGTAATTTTGTCCTTTAGCCCCCCTCAGATTTGGGGCCTAATTCTCCTCCAGTTTGGTCTCATTTGCATACATAAAGCATATTCCTTGAATGTGTTAAGGTCTTGGGCAGTATGTAATATTATTTGTTTTATGGTTTTGTGGCACTGGTCGCTGCTTTGACTTCCTGGAGGAGCAGCATGAGCAATGGTGCAAGCTTTCTCTTGGATGTTTCTGTTGACAGATCAGAAGATACAGAATATAGCTGTTAATTCTAAATGTATTTGCTTAAAGGAATGAGTCTTGATACAGGATAGTGTAAAGAGGGCAATTGCTTTGGAGTGACTTTAAAAAAAACATTGTGATGATGACAAATGATCTTTCAGATGACTTCCAACAACTGACAGAATTTTTAAGTGCCTCCTGGCTGTAGGATGCAGCAGAAGTACTGTGGTTAAAACTTTATAAGAAGTCTAAGTATGCATAAAATTCTTCAGATTAAATTTATCCTTGTGATCTCTCAGCCAATGAATAACATGACCTGTGGATTAATGCTGTAATAAATCTCTATCTGCAGGCTCTATCCTGTTTGTCCATGGTTCAGGTATTTTTTGTAGCATTAATTGGAGCTACAGCTTCACTTTAAGAATGAAGAGTTCTTTCAGTGATGCTATACTAGTGCTGGAAATTAACATGCAGAGGCAATCTGACCTCCACAGGTATAAAACTCAAGCATCAGAAGAGTAAATTCAGCCCTATTGAAAGTGTGTAGGTGGTATTGAGTCTTCTGCTAAGCTATAGTTACTTTGAATCTTTCCTGGAATGGAGTTGAGTTTTAGACCTGGATATGTTTGGTTCCAGGAATATATGATCTGATGGCAAGAATGGTTATGTGATGTAAAACTAGAAGTATTGCTACTATTTACTTGGCTTTTTTGCTGCTTTTATCCTAAGACTGAAAGTCCAGCCAGCACATTTCCTCTGTTAATTTGGTTGTTTGGGTTGTTTAGTTTTTCCCTTACAGGAGTCATTAAGAGTTAGACCTTGCATGTACTTGCCCCAGGGTCAACAGAAAACCATTCACTCAGAGCCCAGGGATTTGACCTCTAGAGAAGAGTAATGGTAACCTTGTCTGATGCAGTAGTAGTTGCACTCCTCATTAATGACTGTGTGAGGATTCACTGTAGGACCCCGGAAGAACAAGGTCATGGCAGCAGAAGTAGAGTTTATAACAGAGTGGGGAAATAGCTGAGGTATTAGGAAGACTAGGCTAGTCTGCAATGTAAAAGGTGAGAAATCATTCAATTTCATTGGCACTATTTTTTCCAGCGCTAAATTAGAATGAATGGATCATGAAATGTCTCTTGGGGCTGTTTTCTGTCTGTATAGTCCTTTTTTCACAGAATGGCTGAGGCTGGAAGGGACCTCTGGAGGTCACCTGGTCCAACCTCCCTGCTCAAACAGGGCCAGCTGGGGCTAGTTGCCAAGGACCTGGTCATAGAATCACAGAGTAGTTTGGGTTCAAAGGCACCTTTAAAGATCATCTTGTTGAAACTCCCCTGCCATGGACACAGACAGCTCCAATAAACCAGGCTGTTCAAAGCCCCATCCAACCTGGTCTTAAACACTTCCAAGGATGGGGCATTCACAGCTTCTCTGAGCAATCTGTGCCAGTGTCTCACCACCCTCACAGCAAAGAATTTCTTCTAAGATCTAAATCAAACCTACTCTCAATTTAAAAACATTCCTCCTTGGCCTTTTAATAGGTCTCTCTCTATCGTTCTTGTAGGTTCCCTTCAGGTACTGGAAGGCTGCAATTAGGTCACCCTGAAGCCTTCTCTTCTCCAGTCTGAGCAATCCCAATTCTCTGCCTTTCCTCATAGGAGAGGTGCTCCATCCTTCTGATCATCTTGATGGCCCTTTATGTTTCTGCTCTTGAGAAAAATCGCTTATCTCACAACAGAAAAATTGTTGCAAGTTAGTAGGTGCTTTGAAATATCTTGTCACTTCTGTGATCCTTTATTAAAATAATAAAAACTGTGGTGAATAGAGATAAGGTAAACCTACAAGATGCAAAAAGCTATTACTGTGTGCCTGCTTGCTGGCACATCTGAATATTGACTAAATCTTTTGGGGTTAAAAAACTCAACCAACTAAACTTGTACAGAAAGACAAGCCTATTGCCTGTGCTTCTTACTGCATTGCACACGAACACCAGGACTCAGGAAGAACTTAAAGTTTTATCACCTTTGCTGTTGCATGCAGCAGCTATCTGCTGATGAGAGAAAGGCATAGGCAATAGGGACTTTTCTTACAGCTGAAAAATTAGGAAGCTTCTGTTTATATTCTGACATGAATGTGATTATAAAATGACAAACCGTCTAGTAATAGATGCTAACAAAGTCTCTAGCAATATCTTTCTGAAATTATAAAAATCCTGATTCTTTAAAGCAAAAAGCTTTGGATTTCTTATATCCAAAGTATAATGTTTAGCTTTTGCTTAAATTATTGTGACCTAAAAAGAGATATGTGTAAATGTGAGTATTAAGTACATGGATGTGTGTGTATATCTGACAAGTTATTTGTTTGGTACTACATGTAGACCTTGGGCTTGTTTCTGTGTTGCTTGCAGAATGATTTCTACATCTTTGGTCATTTTGAAATACAGTTATAATTCTTTTTATAAACTTGGTTTGGTACTGACTCTTCCCTTCATCTCTTGATTGTTCATAATATAATTTTAAAAATACTTGTCAACACTTGAGCCATATTTGTTCTTATTTTTGCACTCTTCACAGCATATGGACCGTCAGTTTCAGTTTTGCTGGAACAGTTCACTCAGATTCTCAGTTTAATTTAAAAAGTAGTTGAATGTGCTCTTAGCAAATGTAGTTTGTGGCTTGACAACCAGCTCTCCATCATCCTTTCTCTGTACTATGGAAGGCATTCTATTGTTTCATCTTCAAAGCAGTGTCCTTTTTCCTCTGGTTTCCTCCTCTTCAGAGGAGTACAGTGTGTTTTTCTTCAGCCTGAGAGATCCCCATATGAAAGACACACAGCAGTTTGCAGAACTGGAGAGACCCATTGCTGTGCCCTTGATCCTGTCAAGAAGCACAGGTGCCTCTAGGAGCAGCCATGCCCCGATTAACTGGAGAGTGCCAGACCAAACCAGCTGTACTGGCTTAGGGGGAGGGGTGTCTGCCCTAACTATATTTTTTGAAAGGTTGCATAAGGAAACAACAGAAATTAAAATTCTGTTTTCAGTGAAGGTTCAAAATAGGTTATCATCTCTGAGAAAGCTGAGTGAGAGTCAAAAGCATGTGAACACCCTCATCTGTTTTATCAGCTAAGGAGGTCTCATTTTTTTTTAAATGATTCCATAGACGCTTGCACTGAGTTTGTTCCAACAGCTGAAGAGTTGCAGACTCTGGTACCCATGTGTACCCTGTGTGTGTGATCTGAGTCAGGCTGATTAATGATAGGTGTTAACCTGACATCTGTCTGCACCAGTGGATGCAAAATCAAATCTAAACATAGTACATGTAATAAGTAAATTAGACTGTTCGAAGTAAGTACAGTTTAAAAAGCTTGCAGAGAAGGGATGGGTCACACACTTTAAACCTTATTTTGTAACATTAAGGCTTCATGTATTATTTTGTAATAAAAAAAGCAATATGTCTATGACAGTGAAGTTATTTCATAGAAGATTAGACAAAGTACATATTCTTTACTTTTATATGGTTTTCCTCGGGAATTTGATATTTTTGTGAATTTTTTAAAAAGAAAAAATTCTTCAGTCCCAAACACAGCTTGATGTGCTGCACATACCAAAAAAGTCCATTTAAAGTCACACAAGGGGGCCCAGCTTTCAATGACAGGAGGCAGGAAATTTAGTGTTCTGACTGAAATTCCATCTCGGGTTCATACTCTTGCAGCTTCATGTTGTGGCATATGTGGTGTGCTTGACCCTTTGGTTCTTTCTCCAGCAAAAATGATACAGGTCTCCACAGGAGTTTCAGTTAAGTCTCTCAGATTTGTAGCTTTGCAGTTTTGAGTGCTTAAATATCAAAAGTGAGTTTTTTGGAAAGCATGTAAAGGACCTTATTTAAGTTAGGTGATATTTCAAATATTTTCCCCCTATATCTAGCGCTTACTTACTCTTTTTTTTTTTTTTTTTTTTTTTTAGTGCATGAAAGCTAACCATTTTGTCTGATTGCAGTGATCAAAGACCTGGGTTTCCAGAAAAATACTTGACAGAGCATTTTTTAAAATCTGTTTGGGTAGGTTGTACCTGGCCATTCAGAATGCAGGGGCCTTCATTTTGGAAGGAAATTCGTACTGCTCTACCTGGTCATGGCACTTATTCTGAAGACTGAAAGGTGGAATTGATTCTCAAAAAGTTGCTGTAGAAAGCTCAGTTACAGGAAGCAAAAGGCTGACAAAAACGTTGGCTTCTGGAGGACACAAGCTGGCATTACAGGCTCTCTCTGAGAAGGGAAGCTGGCAGTCAGTTAAAGGAAAAAACTGCTGTGGGCTGTGGTGACCAGGTAAATTAAACACATGGGAACAGCTCTCTGGACCATGTCTGTGCTTTTACCAAAAGCAGATAAGCGGTGAAAGCTGTGTGAGCCCTGCATTGTGCTGGAGCTGGTGGGAAGCTGCTTAGATGCATCTGCCCTGTGTGGTTAGGCAAGAAGGATGGGTTCTCATGAAAAGAAAATTCAGATGTAAAAAGAACTGTAGTCACAGACACCAAAGAAGTCCTCATGTAAAGGCAGAAGCCAAGAATTTAAAAGTCTAACTTGAGGTGCACAGTCTATATTATGCATGCAGGTTCTAGATGAGGAGTTTATGAGCAACCAGTTATTTCAGTGAGAACTCATAGTTAAACCTCCTTTTTTCCCTTCCTCCCCTCTATTTAAAAAAAAATTAAATCTTGGCTCTGTAGGCTATTCTTTGACTTTAATTATTTTCCCCTGCTCTCTCACAGAAGGATGATTGACTTGTTTTATCACTTTAGAACTTGTAATAGTACATAGGCAACTTTTATTCATTATTTTGAGATAGGTGCATCTAAATATGTTGTGTTCTGAGGAAGGTTTGCTGAATATCTTGCTGTTGCTAATCTCTTCCTCCTTTTTAGAATGTCTCAAGGATAGAAGAAAGATAAGAGGCAGATAAATGTTCAACTGCAAACAGCAAGTTCCATTGTCTCATTCCTTGTCTCCCTTCCCCCCATGTGTGAGGCACACACATGCGGGTGGGTGCTCTGTGTGTGGGTTGTGTGGGGTTTTTTTGGGAGGGGTTTTCAATATCTCTGTTTTGACACTCACTGAAAGCCAACTGGACCATTTACCATTGCCTCAAGGAAAAAAAAAAAAATCCCAAACATTTTTAAATTTCAGCCTTTGATTTTTTTATTAGTGGCTAGGTTAACAGGAGTGAGAAGATGTAAACTTCTCAGCGATCATGGTATGGGGGGGGAGAGAGGAGGAGAACTGAATACTGTCTTAAGCACTAGAATTTTCTTTAGTTCTGTATATGAAGAGAGGCAGTCCAAATAGGTACTGTGATGCTGGCCACTTAACTTTTTGTCTTGGAATTCTTTTCTTACATATTTTCAGTAAATTCAGTTTGTATATAGTGCTTTCTCTTCTTTCCCCATTTTTCAGCCTGGACACAAGGAAACATACTCTCAAATTAACAAGTGTTCTGTAGTTTCACTTCCTCATTTTGCTTTACTTATCAGCCATCCACAACATTCAGAAACTGAGTTGTACAAGAAAATTCCTTTAATGTTTGCTTTTGCACACTTGGTGCCTTCTCTAATTGCCAATAAAGTGTTGGAGCACCGTCACATGTAAGTGGATGTGGGAGTGTTGAGACTTGGAAAAGTACTTTGAAACAGCTCAAAGAGAGTATTCCTTGTGCAGAATTTAAACGAAGTTTGTACTATGAGAGATGTTCATGTGCTGTACTCTCAGTATATCCTTGTAGCTGTTTCACAGATTTCAAAAAGTGAAGCAAAGAGGTTATTTTTCTGCCATCTTGCAGGCATATAATCTGTGGGCTGCTACTGCTGGTAGTATGTGGGGAAGGTGAGAAAGACCTTATTTAAATGAGAGGCTGCTTGTCAGGGATTGCAGCTTCTCAGCAGAACTGAGTCTAGTATGTTTGAAATGCTGTCAGTGTGGATAGAGCCTTCTGCTCTTAACAGAAGTGTTATTGTAGTTATTGTGTTATTGTAGAAGTGTTATATGCTGTTTCTCTTGCCTGTGTCAGCACCAAGGTACTTTCTCTTCTGTGCCTTTGTGCTAATTTATGCCATATCCCAGATTCTTATCTGCACTGAGACTGGGCTCCACTTAGAATCCAAATGGTTGTGACTTCATTATAAATGCAGGGTTTTTTGTTAGACCTTCTTGGCTTTCTGGTTTTTTCTACTAATATAATTACAGGAAAAATGGTTATCAAGGTCAGTTTGTATAGATATACTGGGAGTGTTTTCCGGTTCCAACAAAATAAGCTTATTTCCTGCAGTATTTCAGACCTGTGTATGAGTGAGCTTCCATAAAACTTCCTTCATCCATATGGGTTGCAGCAGTGCATTGTTGCTATGTGCCTCAGCTGAAGCCTTACCAACAAGAATGTGTTTGTAGCAGCAGGCAGCCAAGTGAACATTACATTTTGATTGAATGAAATGACAGAAAAGGGCTAAATTCAGCATACTGACCATAAGAGCTGTTGGAATTAGAGAATTAAAGGAAGACAAATCTTGCTGAATTCTTTTCCATGCCAACGCTTGAATGTTTGGAATGCAACAAGTGGTTTTCATTACAGCTCCTTCCTGAGTTAGTGCATGTTAATTCTTGTTTGCCCTTATAAAAGAAGCCGTGCCTGTACATGCCTTTTCAGAAGGAGGAGCCAATGAATTAATCAATGCCACAACTGACACAGAAGAAGAAACAGATCTGTTGCATTTCTTGGCTTTGGTTCTGAGTTCTGATGAGTGACCAGGCTATGACAGTTGACAAAGCTGACCCTTTCCTCTGTGAATAGCTAGCACTGTTAAAATTTATTTTAATCATGTAATGGTTAACACCTTTGAAGAAAAGACAATTTTTGATTCAAGAACAGGATTGTTTGTATTGGTAGAAAAGCAGAAGAGAAATTGATTTTAGGTTAAAGATTCTTTTCCTTTGGTTTTCAGGAACTGAAGAGCAGGAAAGGGGCCTTCAGATCAAGACTTTTGGCTTTGCTTCTGTTCTTTCAGTCAAACTGTTTTCCAAGCCACTTGTGCTCTTCTGATCCCTCATGAAAAAGTTTGAGCTTTGTTCTGAAATGTGTTTGCTTCACCTGTGTTCTCTTTCAGTACTTGTATGTTTCTCCCTGGCAACATTAGTTGACCTGCTGGCCAAAAGTATACTCACACAGCCCAAATTCAATATCCAACTTGTTCTATTTCAATGATTAATTTATTTTGTTTTACACAGTCAATGAAAATGGAAGGTTACTGCTCAGAGGTACTTGGGTCAGGTGGTTTTGTAGATTTTTAAATTGTGGCATTTTTAACAACAGGAGGTCTATGAACCAACTTCAAATTTTACAAATCTCATAGTCAATCTCGGTGTATCAACTTGTATTATCTCATATTGTAGTTTTGAACATAGTGGTACTGTGTTTCTTTTCCAGTTCTGCACAGCTGAAGCTAATGAAAACAGTTGGGGAAAGGAGAAAACTTCCAGTCCTTTCCATGGTAGCTAATTATGCCAGTTGTGACAGAAGGCTTGTACCTTGGCTTGTACAGAAGCCTTCAGAGTAGTCACTTAGAGACTGCAGAGTGTGACAGATAACTGTTAAACATAGGAGAACTGAAGATGAGGTTGTGTCTTCCTTGAGACAGGTGGTTTAAAACAGTTTCTAAATATCTGCAAAAAACTTAGAGAAAAGCTCTCAACTTCCTTTTATTAGGCATGAGAGTTACCTTCTTACTTCTAGAACTAGAAGTGATACAAATATGCAAGCTCTGTCTATTTTGACGCTCTTCAGTGCATTTGTCAGTCATGTCTGCAATACTTTATTTTGCTTTCCAGGTCTTCCTTCAGGGTGCAACTACTTATTTTGGGTTTTGCTCTGATGTCTTTCTTGCATCTTCATGTGGAAGGTGCTACTGCCAGAATTCTAGCTCATCTTTTCTCCTGCATCTCTACCTGTTTCTTCAATTTGTTTTTGTAGTATATTAATTTGTTGCTATCTCAGTGTTTCTCCTGTGTTCTGAGTCCCTGGAGCTCTTACTCTTTACTTGCCTCATTTGGTTTGTCACCTAAAATGCACTCTCCACACCTACTTTTCCTAACCACTTAATGCTTTGTCTTTGGCAACATTTGCCCGACAGTACAGGGGTATCTTGTGGTTATTTGTTGCTTTTTAAATGACTGACAGTGACATTTAAAGTCATCTAAATAGCAGGCCAATTTTTTTTTTTCTATCTTTCCTGTGCAATATCTGTTGGCTTATTTATATCAGACCTACACACTGAAATAGGATTGGTTTTCAAAATAGCATTGAAAACTGTTTGCAATTCCCATCAGTCTTCCTGCTAAGACTTGGCAATATTTGGAGTCTTTCTTTTTGAGGAATAACTGCTAGAATTGTGTGAATCTGATGTGTGTTTTCTTTAAAAACTTCTAGTTCTCATATTAGTGTTTAAACTTCTATTTTGGATTTTGAAGCTAAAATCTGACAACTGAAGTTGGGTATTATCTGACAGCTGAAGTTCCTTATTAGTCTTTTGAAATGAAGCATGTAGTGCTGTGCTTAAGTACTGTTATATGCTGAATTTCTATCCATTATTAATTTCATATGCTTGAGTCTGATAATGTGACTGCAATTGAGTCACAAGGCAGCAGTCCTATTATGCTGATTTTAGGTTAAAGTAGCATTTCATAGCAGTAAATGATAGCATCAGAAATCTCTTCAAACTTTGATCCAGAATTCATCTGTGCTTGGCTGGGTTTCTGAGTAACTTGTCCTTCTAAGAAGCTATTGCCCTCTTTCTTCATAACATTTGGGAGGTGTAAGAGAAATGCAGTTTAGCTGAACTTTTGTTTTCACAACAAAGGTATGACCTCTTACCTTGGATATTTTTTTAAGAAAGAATGTTTTTGTGGACTAAGATGCCACAGTCTTTTAAACCAGTGTTCAGCTTGCTATGTTAAGTTGTAGTAAATGCAAAAATAAACAACCTATAGCTGTTGCTTTCAGACTGGCAACCAGATAAGCTGGCTGTTGGTATCCAGTTACATGACAGAAAAGTAGCATGAGGAATAATGGGTAGCTGTTTCACTGCAACCTGATGATACAGGGTTTGAAAAGGTCTGAACACTGCTCCATTTAGCTGTGATGTCTCTAAGAAGTGTAGTGCCCTTTGCTTTCATTGTCACAGCCCAGCCAGATCTCTGTTCCAATTGCTTGTAGACTTACGTGATGGCTGTTGTTGTTTTTGTAGTAGAATAATGCTTTGAAAGCATGTGTGTGCTGTAGCCTCACTGTACCAGTACTGTGTCAGGGACAGAATAAAATCCAGTGTTCTCTTTGGGAGGAGGTGCATTTTCTATCCTTCAGGATATTCTTACCACACAGAGCTGATTTGTGCCAGTAAGAGATTGAGAGCAAGTATTTTTCTCATTCAGTTGCACTGGCAATTAGGAAGTAATGTACATAGTTTTGTGTCTGTCCTGAAAAGGCATTGTTGAACTCCTCTGAAAAAAATAGGCCATCAGGCTGGCTGTTTGCATTATCGGCCTGAATGACTGGAAGAATTGGATTACTTACATGACACTGAGGGAACACTGTACAGTGCTTGCTTGCCTTAGGAACAATTCAGGTCTCTGCATGCAAATATTACCTGCTGGCCAGCTAAAACCTGAGATCAACTAAAGACTTAAAGTTGTCTAGGAAAATCTTGGTTCAGTTGTTCACTTGACAGTTAGCCTCATGTGCTTCATAGGCATAAAAATTAGAGCCAAAGCCAGAACTCACGTCTCTGATAAATGAGGGCTGTGCACTTGCTGGGTGGCAGTTTTGGAAAGGAGGCCTGGCAGGTTTTGTAGATATGCTGGAAGCAGGTTTGACTGTTGCTTTTGTAGTTTGTGGATGCTGTGTCCAATGTGTGTGTCAGCTGTTGCCCAGCCCATGCTAGAATCTAGTCCTTGCAGTTAAGATGGGTGAATGACCCTGCAAGCCAGTTTGACTGGAAGAGTGCTGCAGGAATGGATATATTGGATGCACTTAACTAATATGGCAACTATGGATCAAATCAGTAGCTATTGTATTGAAAAGGAAAGCAAGAGCATGTTCGATATAGTAGCCAGCTATTGTCCCATTTCATTGTCTGTGTCAATGCTCTTAGGGGCTGCTTGTTTATTAGCATTTCTGGAGCAATGTCATGGAATGGCACAGTTCAGAGAACAGAAAATGGGAGCTAGGTCAGTGATTCCTTCCTTTCTTGCATTGTCTTTCTGATGAATTCGAGTATGGTGATGCTTTATGGACGGTCTGTTACTGGCCTGTCAGAAAGGTGAAATGGCTTGGGATTAATTGCTAAGTGTCACTTTAAAATTGTGTTATTCGGCCAGGTGCTTTCTGTTCCAGGTTGTTCAGTATTGTTCTGATTTGAACATGACTGGATGAGAAGTACTGTTCACACTCTTTCAAGGAGGCTGGGAATATACAAGAGGTTACTGTAGAAATCTTAGTTGCTGTTTTTTCCTTGAGCATGGTGGTAGCAATTTATGTTTTTTTTTTTTTTTAATCAAATGTCATTGAGCATGGGTTGTTTTTGGTTTTTTTCTTTTCTCCCCTGTGTGCTCTGTAAGGTCATCTAGCTCCCTGAGGGGTTCAGATAAAAGAAATGAGAAAGATCAAAGCTGAAAAAGCTCAAGGCAGCATTGTTTCCAGCACTGAACCAGGTTGGCTGCAGCTCTAGTTGGTGTTGAAAATCTCCAAGGATGGAGATTGCATAGCCTCAGTGACCTGTTGCAGAGCTACTCCGCTCTCCTGGCACACGAACTCCTAGCACAAGGAACAGGTTGTTTTGGAGAGAAGGGGGGTCGTGTCCTGGACTGCCAGTGAAGTGTGCTGCTGTGCATGGGCTGGGGTGAGCCCCATTCCCGAGGGATGCGCACAGGAGCCCCCGGATGCTTTGAGGCGCTCCCTCCCCATGGGCTCTGTGCCAGGTAAAACCACTTGGTGCCTCTGCCCCGACAATTTTGCCTCCTCAAATAGTTATCTGTGGAACCTGTGTATCTTTTCAGAATTCACTGGTGGGATCAGCAATGGGTGGACCCAAGCTGTAAGGAAGAATCAGTTTCTTGCAGACTGTTCAGGAGGTGACTTGTGACCCCCAGACTTACCAGTAGAATCCAGCTTGTGTTATTTTCTTTGCTGTAGCACAGCCTCAGGCGATCAGCTACATCAATCCACGCTGTAGGGTGTATGGCTTACGTTTACCTCGTGTCCTAGGCTCCAAGACACAAAGAAGGGCAACAAAATACAAGGAGCTTCCACATTTCTGAAACAAGAAGAGCTGCAATTAAGATGTTTTTCTTTTTATTTTTTTAACATAAGAATAGTGCCAAATGTTTTGTCCGAGTGAATGACACAATAAAGACATTTGAGAGAGAGTTGGAGACCTGTGTGGCACAGAGAAGTGAAGTTGGTGCAGTCTGGTGCAGGGATACATGCGTGGGCTAGGCTTGGGAGCAAATTGTCCTGTCTGCTTCACTTAGGTTTCCTTGACAGAAGTCACTGCATTGCTGCCAGGATTTCCTTATGGAGCGAGCTACTCTCTTTGCCTGGTCACTGTTGGGGGCTGGGAGCGTAACAAGAAGCTGCTTAAACACTACATAGCTGCTGGTGTGGTATAAAGGGTCTATACATAAAGCATGAGCTGTGCTGCTGTCATGATTATTCAAGTGCTGGAGTTGCCATGTCTTAACCTGGGCTATATTAGTTAGTATCCTTTAGGTGTTGCTTTGTTTCACTGTCTCTTGTAGCATTTATCTTTTTACTTAATGTGCTTTCCTTTTCATGAGTGCTACCATTTGATGGGGTTGATGTAATACTGAACACAGTGGGAATCATATTGCTGATGAGGGCTCATAGATATAGCAGTGAAAAAAATAGAACTTACAGCAGCACATTGTAATATTTTTCTTTGATGCTGTTTCAGTTTAAGGAAACTGGGAACTTGATCAGGCTCCATGACCTACTCTTGGATACTTAGCTCTGCTTTGGTTGATTAATTGTATACGAAAGTCAGCTCTGCATTGTTTTTGCCCTAATTTTCCTCAAGCTGAAATGAGAGGGTGATATGATATTGTAGGTGTTTCTGAAGGGTCTATTTAAATACCATAGTGTGTTTACTCTAATACGGTGCTGCTTGTTGCATCTTTAACATAAGGGCATTGGTACAGGTGAAGGGAGACATTTCCAGCTTCTCTTGATCTACAAACTTTGTGCCTGCCAAGCCAATATGAAAAAAAGGCTTTAATGTATAACTGAGCTAAGGTCACTTGTTGTAATGATGAATTTTACATTCTTGACAAAATAATAAGTTAAATAATTAATTTAAAATGTTGCTTTGTCTTTTCAGTACATCAATTGTGGTAACCTGGAACAGCTACTAGATGGCAACCAGCATCTGCCCTGGACAGTGAGGGTGAAACTGGCATATGACATTGCTATGGGAATCAGTTATCTTCACTATAAAGGCATTTTCCACCGCGACCTTACATCCAAGGTACTGTTTATAAAATTAAGGGAACTTGCTAATGAAGGTACTGTAACTGATTGTTGGGTTTTCTCCCTTCCTCTGTTCCATACAGAGAATTGCTATTATGTAAGATGTAATGTAAGACATTTTGAGAAACAAATTGAAATGCAGTTCATAGAATTAAAACTGCCCTCAAAACATGTTTATAGTTTGCAAGGAAACTAGAGAAATTATTATCGTGAAGGAAGATCATCCCTTAAATGAGTTCAGATTAGAATTTCTCATAAAGCAGCTACAGAGTTTTTTTTACTTCTGAGATGTGGTTCAGTAAAGCATTTAAATCCCTGAATAATTAAGCCCAACAATCTAACATTTGGAACAGGTTAATCATATAAAGAACCTAAATTGAGTGGATTATTACAAACACACTTCAAAATCTCCTTGTTGTTTTTGTTTGCCCTTGTATTTCACAAATCTTCTGTAGGAAGAGTGACCTTTCATTACTAATTCTGCATTAAGTGCTGTGTACAATCCTGGTTTATGTTTCTTTCATTTTTAAAGTCAGTAAGATCAAAATAGTTTGCATATAACTTTCAAATTTTGAAATTTCTTCCAGAATAATAGATCAGTGGCAGACTTTTCAGTGGACATAGATTTATTTTTTCTAGTTGCTTTGGTGACAACTTGCATGAATTTAGTTGGCTGAAGTAGCTGGATAATTCAAGCTCAGCTAGAAATATTGACATAGGAGCACTAAGCTGTGTGAGCAGATTGTCCCAGTATTCACACTGGCTCTTACCACCCATTGCAGCCTGTGCTGAGGGCTTTGCTGTCCTGTCTGTCCTGTTGTCTGGTGCTAATGAGCTGGTTCAAACTCACTGGGGGCCTGCAACATGAAAGTCCTTCAAAACTGTTCCTGAGAAGGCTTCATCATGTCACTTCAATCAGAAGCATCCAGAAGAATGTTAATTTAGTCTAAAAGGAAAAACAGAAAAAAGGAGAAACAGTTTTTAAAGATAAAACCACAATAGAGTGCGTTTGCCAATGAGGCTACTAGTCCTGCATTGAATTCTGGTTTTTTTTTTTTTTAAGCTTAGTGTCTTAAACAGATACAGAGTGTGCATTTAATCAAGGTGAAAAATAAAAGTTCAGCTGGTAGGTAAAAGTAGTATTTTGGTGAAGTCGTAAAATTCTTTCTTGGCTGCTCTTTCAAGTGAAAGGCACTGAATTTTGTAAGGAAGAATTATCAAATTTATGGAAAATCCCCAGCCTGGGAGTCATGTCACTTTGACATGATAGACTCAGAAAGCTCCATTTCAGTCACCTTGGAGTGTACAGATAAGAGATGCATAAAAATATCTGAAAAGACAACTTGGTGTTCCCCTTTCTTTTTCAGTTCAGGATGTATTTTAGTGCATTTAAGAGTAGAGTTACTGCAAGGAACCAAAGTAACTAAGGAGAACTCAGTGCTTGCAGCATTTCTTAGAACACGTTCTGTGATGGTTAGTCATATGAAAATCCAGTTCCTGGGATCTTTGTGAATGCCTTTGTTCCAAGCTTTACATAACTGTATGTCATTCTCTGGAGCTGCCCTGCCAATGCTTCAATGTTATCTCTTGTTGAATGCCAATTGTTTAGAAAGCTGCACCCGCTGGGAGGGGTTCAGGATGTCCCAGCAAGAGCAAACTCATCAGAGGCCACGGGAAGTAGTTAAGGTTATTCAAAAATAAATGAACTATGTATCAAACCCTAAGAATTTACTAGCAGTCATGCTATATATGGATGGTTCTTAGCATTAAAGTTATAGTATCTGTGTGGGTCACATCAGAAGCTGTCAGCTTTAAGAATAATACAGAATTGACAGCTATAGTCTATATTTTTCAATTTATTGGGGATTTTTGGGTTGTTTTGGTGTTGTTTTGTTTATTTTTTAAATTCATTTTTTTAATGTGATGTATGCACTTTCCTTGTTCTGTTTGGAAAGGAAGTAGATTAAACACCTGCCCTTAAACACTCACCTTAAACAACTCTTGAATTTTGTTAGTGTATTAAGGTATTGATGAAATAAGCCTTAAATCTGTAGGGCTACTCCCTGTTTGCCCTGCTGGCTGGCTAATTTTTAAAAAGTGACTGTTTCAAAGCAAAACAATGAAGATAACCATAGGAAAAACCTGTGGTCAAAATTTTCAGTTCTCAGACTACAGCTTTTGGCTACTGCTTGGGAAGATGCCTTGGCTTTTACCAGGTTTGTACTGGTGATAGGATGAGTTTTTTTAATAGTTTACTAGTAAATAGTTGTGTAAGCAAGCTGAAGGAAGATGGGAGAGAACTTGGATTGAACAAGGGCAAATTCAATATTGTTCTGTATTGTCCTTCTTTCTTCAGTAAACTTCACTAATTGATGGGATGGCTTTATTATTCAAATGAAGGCAAAGACAAGGGTTTAGACATCTGCAAGTCAGAACAGACTGAGTTTACAAGGTGGGAGAGTGGAGCATTTTTCCATGAAACTTGCTGGCTTGACTGAAGTGTGAACAGAATGAAACTGAGACTTCTGTGCAGGGATGTCTCCATGCTTTACGTGTTACACTTAGGACGATAGCCCACTGCAAACTGTCCCTCTAATATGAATTTTACTAATTTTAATTAATTTAGACCTGTACTTCTGCCTTTCTCTTTCTGGCAAACCACTAATTCCTGCAGCTTCCTGGAGTGGGCGGTGTCATACATAAATTTTACTGTGTCAGTTATGGCAGCAGAGTTGTCTTGCTCTTAGCATTATATGTGTTGATGTATTTGATGCCTAGCAATTTAAAGAAAGAAAAGTTGCTGTCCTCTGCCTATCTAAGATTGGAAAATAAGTGGATTGGGCCATTAGTATACACCAGGGTGATCTCTCTTCCTAATTGCACCATGTGGAGAGGAACAGAACAGCATTGATACTGCAGGAGGCCAGAGGGAAGAATGGTAGAGAGGAGTAGATGTAGGTCATTATAGTCGATGTGACAGCCCACGGGGATGTCAACCCTCATATCCCACTGGTGCCCTTCCCAATGTCCTTCTGTCAAAAACAGAGGCAGCACTTGTTAGAAGGGATGTGCTGCCCCGACAGCCACTGCTTTCCCCATGTCATGAGCAGCTCAGTGCCTGGGCTGCTGTAGCTGATCAGGCTGAGCTGCCCTAGTTGCCAGCAACAGCCTAGCTTGAAGGTACGAGTGGTCAGACTGGCCATTTGCAGCCTGCACAGAGTAGGGGTTTGGGCAGAGTGCCTTGGACTTTTTATAGGCCAAGAAATGTGGTGTCTTGCACTTTTGACTTGTCATGAAAAGATTTATATGGAAATGAAGCCACAGATGGGTTCTGACAGCAAACCTCGTTGGCTTATTCCCTGTCCATATCACCACAAGCCCTATGAATTTTTCATTGAAGCCTCACTGATAAGAATTTTCTCCATCTTTCAATGATTGGATTGTCAAGGAGCTCTGGTTATTAATTTTAAGTCTGAAAATCTTAGTCATAGAATATGCAATCATTAAAGCAGAAATCATATTGTGAAAGTGTTTCAATAGAAGCAACTTAATTGTGATATAGTTTTTCTTGATCTGACTTGGTTTTACAGCATTTTAGCTGTTGTAACTTACAGTTAAAATAGCCATGTTTGGGAAAGCATGGGGAAAAAGTATCCAGCCTGCAAAAAGAATATAGCAATCCCTTTGTACCTCACCCTCAAAACAAGTGTCTTACTGCTACACAGAGTTTCTTCAACACCTTGTTTACACTGCATTTGCACTGCATTCAAACCCTGCTCTGGAAGTGCTGTTGATTCCCTTGTCATCTTATGCCAGTGACTTCCCTAATACCAGGAATGATTCTTCCAATATTTCTGAGATGAGGGAAGTAAATAAGATCATTCCTTATTATAACAGATTAAAAGCAAGAATATTGGTGAGTACTGGGTATGTGCTTTAAGGCTTTGTTTGGAGTATTTGCATTTACATGTTTAAGTTCAAAGTAATATGCTTACTGACCTCAGAGGCAGTTGGAAGCATTACAAAATAGTCACGTTTGACCCCAGGAGGCAGAGAAAGCACAAGATAAGTAACAATCTGTGAAAGATTTTGCTAAAGTAGCTTTTGTGTTACAGAATCCTTCTGAGATGCTGGGGAACGCCAGAATCCAGATCCCAGAGCAGCACTGCAATAGTCTTAACCACAGGACAGAAGAGTTTCATTTGCAGTCCAGGATTCCTTTTATTTCTTCCCAGCCTTTTGTCACCCTACTGTTTCTGTGGGAAGAGTGGTCAGAGTCCTGAAAATAGTGGTCTAAATGTTTTATGTACAGTCCCAATTCACCATCAGCATGAATCCTTTGTGTGTACTGAAGCACATGGATTCCAAGAAAACTGTCAGTGTGATCATGTGATTAAGGATGTTATCTTAATATGTAGGCATAAGGGGAAGAGGGAAAGTTGTTGCAGAAGTTTTACATCCCATCTTTTGTGCAATATTATTTTTTGATGTAGTGTTTGTTGTGTATAATTTCCTACCAGTTTTGGAAAAAATGGCATTCTAAACTTCATTTTAGAGTTGAAAGCTTGAGATTCATGATAAGGGTCTCTGTTGCTTTAGTTACTACAGTAACGATACATGAAGTAGATTTAATTTGTATTTGTTGCTACTGTTAATTAGTATTGCTAAAACACATTGAATGCCTTTCCTGTGGAGAAGGAATGGGAATGGGAACAAGAGAGATTCTTTGGCAGTGAGAAGAGAACATCCAGGAATCTCCCTGTTTTTCCAGGACGGATCACACCTGCTCTGTTACTATCTAATCCTTTCTGATAGTGTACAATGCCAGTCTCTGATCAGGCATTTCATCCTTGTTCACAGGTTTTTTTTCTTTTCTTTTTGTTCTCAGTTCCTGACCCCCCCACCTTATTGATCAAAATCCTAGTCTGGCTGACTTCATTTACTCTCTTCCTATTGCTCCCGCTTGATGCTTTATCCAGTCTCTTTGAGTTTTGGTATTTAATATGTTTAGCCATTTCTAGCTCTCCCCACATCCTGCTGCTCCAGGTTAGCTCTGATTCCTGCCACCATCACCTTGTACTTGCAGTTCTTCTCTCCTTGTAATAGTAATTGTTTTTTTTTACCCTGGCTCAGGATCCTGGTCTTGGTCCCTGGCTTGGGCTTATCCTCTTTCTTGTCATCTTAGTCATGCTCTCAAGTTCCTCATGCAGCATATACTGTTCTACTTTATCCCAGTCTGTTCTTTGCAGAGGTGGCAACAGGAGCATCTTATAAAGAGGTGTCACCACATTTAAAGTCGAGAACATGTCAAATTTGGTATGATACCATAGACTGATATTTTGATGGTTCACACTCCCTCCCTAAAAATCCACTACCAAAACTCTTGGTTAAAAACAAACAGGCAAACTTCCAAACAAATGCCTTTTAGTTTTGCAGAATTATGTATAATTGAAAACAAGATTTTATAATCAATAGTATATTGTGAGCAGTTTTAGAGAACATTGTGAGATGCATTGATGATAAAATCTATGGAGAAATTGTAATCTCTAGGCACATATATATAAATACATGTCTATGTGTGTGTATTCCTGCCAACATCTGCTTTCACTTCACAGTGTGTAATGGCTCAGCCTTCTCTCATTGAGAGAGGAGCAGTCTCAGTTACTATGGGACAGAATCTTGCATGTAAGCAATTACTGTGGATTATCTGATGTAACATAAATTCACTGCCTTTGGCCTTGAAAGATGCCCTGACTTCCTACCTTGTGTGCTGTTTGTCTTTAAAACAAAATAAACTCTAGGCTGTGAACAGCACTTTTGTCTGATGAGTCTCATAGCTGGTGCTGCAGTTGCAAGGCACCCTTTGTGCTGGAATAAGCTCTTGTCTGGATATTTTGCACTGCAGCAGAGAGCTTGCACTGAAAAAATTAGCTGTTACAGATGGCTGTTTCTAGTGATAGTCTCAATACTGAACTTCTACTGACACTTCAGGAACCAAATGGGACCTCTCCCTTAAGCATAATAGTTTCAAAAAACTGTAAACTTCCTGTTACACATTTAATTCTCAGTGATTTCTCCTAGGGAATAGCACTTCTTAAACAGCTGATACATCTCAAGTGGCCTTTAAATATTTTAATTTGGTAACAGCTATCAGAAGGTTGCAAATGACACTGCAGTGCCATTTCTGTGTTTTCCGGCGTGCAGTAAAATCTCTGAGGAGTTTAGCTTGTATGTAACATCATTAAATAAAACTATAGTGTTTCTTCATCTAAGCAACTTATTTTTAACTCTGAAGCTCTTGAGTCCATTTTCATTTTTGTTTATGTAAAAGGGAGAGTAGAATATTGCATTTGTCTTAGTAGGATTATGCTGTGCAAAGCAGATGTTAAGCTCCTGTAACACACAAAGGGGGCTTTATGTTCTTTCACATCTGTCTGCATAAACAGCTCTGTTAACTCTTTCGGACTCATGTACAGAGCTCCTTGCTTCTATTAGGAGACTGCCTCAGGAAGGACTGGTGAGATCCCTATTTTGGGAGGAAAAAAAAACCTCCCTCAAAAACTCAATTGAAGTCAAATAATGCCCTCTTAGACTGTGCGAGCTGCCAAAGGAAAGAACATCCCTGTCTGTAGAGGTCCAGAAAGAAAGCCTGGAAAGGTCACCAAGTTTTATTGCCTTGCAGCTTGTACAAATAGTGCAATAGTAAGTCAAAAATGCTTTCTCAAAGCTTGTATTGTGAAGCCACTTGGCATTTCATAGGCAGTTGTTGAGAGGCTCTTTGCACTAGTGAGGGGTTTGAACTCTTGCATCTCTGAGCTAAAATCCATTAATGGAACTTCTTCATACCACACTGATATACTATTTTTTACAGAAACTGAGAAGTATCACATTATTAGAAGAAGCAGTGCAGTTATTACATTTGTACTTTTCCTACTAAGATACCACCTCTAGATTAAATTCAGAAGTTCTTTTCAGCCTTTTAGTCTCTACTGAAGCTTTGTCCCTTTTTGGTCTTGATTTATCTTGTTGATAGAATGTGAATTCTTTGTTTTTCATTGAGTGCACATGAACCACAGCAGGCTGTGTTATGTTCCCTATTTATGAATTGCATCTCAAGTCTGGTAATTCTGTTATCTGTACTGAGGGTTTGGCACAGTGCTGTGTAATGGTATTACTCGGGTGGGAATTGTGGAGAAGGAGTATGGTGGTGCTGAGGGTTTTCCTTGACTACCTGGAGAATCTCAGCACAGAATGCAGCTTTACCACCAGCATAGCCTTGTCCTGAATGAGCTGTACAGGCTGGAGAAGTGACATCTGACCATGCTGGTTTATGTAGAGTGGGTTTACTACTGATTTTGCTAGGAATGGGCTTTCATTCTTTCTGGGTTCTAGGAAATCAGTGCTTAGCTACGTAAAAATTTGCCCCAGATGAATTAAATCAGTTTAGTTTCACTACAGTGAGCATTTGTAGTGACACTGGAATTTTATTGTATGGTACATGTCACCTGCCTGTGGCTGATTTAAGTATGAATAAAAAAGCCACTCTTGTATTGGAATACGTATCCTAATGAATTTAAATTCACACTCAGCACTTCTTCATGTGCAAACAAAAGACAGGCGTCCACTAATGAGAGAGAACATTTTCTGCAGCCCACCACAGCAGAACAGCTCATCAGTACTCTACAGCAGGAATGTTGCCCAAGGCTTTCCCCTGGTGCCTTCTCCTGGTGGAGTGGTCTCTCCTGCAGGACCTGTGGACCCCACAGCAGTGGGATGTCTGTGCTGTTGGGTCTCTCCAAATGCTTGCACAAGCAAGGGAGCATGGTTCTGCTGTGGGCAAATCCTGCTCATCGGGGAAGGGGCTCAGAGCTGTCAAGCAGCATTGATTTAATGTATTGATTTATCTAGGAATAACCTACTTGTATAATAGTTCAGTGCTGCACCTGAAAGCTGAGACTGCCTGGGGCTTGGTGGGGGGTAGGATTGTTCAGCTTCAGTTGATGTATCACTGTCTAACGGGATGCGATTAGATACTGGTAAGAAGCTGAAGGAATATTTACTGTCACAATGATGTTTCATTTAAGCTTCCTTTTGGTATCAAAGCAGCCTTGTAAATTATTGTGCATCTTAAGATCAGTAGCCAGATTTTTAATTTATGTTGAAAATAGTTCTTAGTTGGGATGTAAATGTTTCCTCAAAATTTTGATCAAGATCAAGGATTATTGGAGAATAACAATAATCCATAAAACCCAGAAGGTAAAATTAAATACTGCAGTCTTGCTTCTCAAAATTAATAAAATGTCAGTAATCAAAGGTATAATGCAAGAAGGAAATCTATGTTTCTATACTAGTGTTTATGAAGGATAGAGGTTTTTATAAAGAATGTTGAATTAAGAATCATCTTTAGTGGCTGAGAAATCTATGGCAGAAAAGTAACCTGAATTTTTTCCTGCATAAAATTGTATCAGCCTTCTTGAACACTGCAAAATCTTTGGTGTCCTCATGGACTTGTTTCTGTGTGGTACGCAATGAAATTCCCCTTGTCTGAATCATTTGAGTAAGATTTTTCAGTAGTTTTATCCTTCTCAGTTTTAAGTCCACTTACAGCGACCAAATGTTTAAAGAGAGGCAAGCTGAATGAATGCACTCTTTGATAAAAGATAACAAAGCCTGCAACTGAGAAGCTTTGCTGCTCTTTGGGCAAGCACAGTTGATTTAACTTGGTACATGTTTATGAATCCCCAAACTAACTGTAGTTATTATACTTGAGTCATACTAAACAAATAAAGCTTTGCATCTCAGGAGCCTGGCATGTGTTTCAAGAGGCTGGCATGCATTTTCTTTACATGATCTCAGGAGTGGCTTGCTTAACCTTTAAATTGGCAGGAAGAAAACTTACTTCATGGCCTGAGCTACAATCGTCTCTAAATAATGTAAACAGAGATGACCTGAACTTGATCTTTTAGACAAGGGACTCACTTTTCTTGATAGTTGCATTATACAGACAAGCTAATGCTCTAGGGTCAGCGAGGGGCTTTTGTACATCCAGGCACAATAAAGCCAGAAAGTGTTTCCTACTGTTTAGTTAATTAATGCAGGGTACCACTCAGTAGGAGTCAGTGGGTTTGCTGCCTGTCACTGCTATTGTACTGCCCGCAGAAGGGTACAGAACAAGCATGTGGGAAAGGAATGAATTCTCTGTCCTGTTCCATCTATTGCAGGACAGAACAAAATAGAGGGAATCACCTATCGATTCATTTGGTGAAATGGGAGAAGATGTGGTACTGGAATAGTCAAAGCATATTTCTCAGAGTTGTAAATAAATAACAAAAATAAATCAATAATGCCCCATGTCTGATGTGATGCTGTTAGAGCACAATTATCTGTGTGTGTCCTTAAGTTGCCCTCCATCCTGACACTGGAGGGCATATCTGAAAGGAAAAGACTGACAGCATTTCCCTATTAGACTTTTCTCTTAAATCATGTTTTATGATGTACTGTAAAAAAAAGAATTTTGGGACTCTAAAAGGACGTATAACTTAGTCACATCTTATATTTTCTGATGGAAGTTTACTGCAAAGCAGCAAGTTCCTTTTCAGTAATATAGCAAAATATATAAATGCATTTAGAGTCTTCTCTGATCTTGTATTCTGGTCAAGTACAGGCAAATTGTAAAAAGAAAATGTAAGGTGTCATAGTGAACAGTATGTATTGCATAGTTGAGCATAAGGGAGCTAAATCATCTTAATTCTTGTTAAAACCTAGCAGGGTATGTGCTGCCTCTGGCTGCCTGCCTTCTCAGCAAGTTTTTAAGTGGATTATTAACTAAGTGGAGGTCTGTTTGCAGCATCTTAAGTTTGACAGACATGTGATTGTGAAGGGGGAGGGTGGGGGAAAAGGGTTGTTGCTCTCAGACAAATGCTTCTCATAGATTAATATCTTCCAAACTATATTTGTAGTCTTGTTTTATCTATTTTTAATCTGGGATGTTAGAGAAGTTTCATGCCCAGACAGTAACTCTTCTGTTTGGTTTTTGTTTTGTTTTGTTTTGTTTCCAGAACTGCTTAATCAAACATGATGAGAATGGATACTCAGCAATAGTTGGAGACTTTGGTTTAGCAGAGAAAATTCCTGATCACAGGTATGCAAGCTAATCTAAATGGAGTGAGAGTTGTAGTACAACTGTGCAGGTCAGAAGCTCTAGTGAACCAGATCCTTGAGGCTGTTATTGCACTCTGGTACATAATTTTCAAAAAATACTCTCAGTCTTCAGTCTGGAGCTGTAGACTGAATAACCAAAATGTTTCAGCCTTAATTACTGTATATTTTGATATTTAGTGGTGACATTTATTCTTCAAAAATGTTCCAGTCACTGAAGGATTTGCTCAAGCTCTTCAGTAGATCTTTTAATCTGGTTTTTGGGAATTTTGGGGTTAAAAAAACCCAAAACACAAAGCAAACACAAAAATGTTGTCCAGCATTCTGGATTGGGATGATTTTCTAATTAATGTCATTCGTTGATTTCAAGCAACTTTAGCTTCTTTGCACCTTCATAAACAATATTCAGTGGCATTCTGGCATTATTCTTATTTAATCTCTGGGTTAGTTTTTAAGATCCAGGATTATAACAGGGTAAATAAAATTAATTATAAAATTACTGTGTAATTCACAATTTTCTTTTCTCTAGGATGAAATTATAGTCAACTCATTTGAGGAATGCACAGGGGGCTGTCACAAGCTATTGTTACAATTGAAAATAGTTCTTTTGTCATCCCTCCATTAGAGAGATCAAGGACAAAGATTTCATTGTTCTCTCTGTATATTGACTTGTGTGTTGCAGAGTATTCTGACTGTGAAATGTGCTGTCAGATTTTCTCCAGTGTGTGCTTCTGCCTAAAATACATGAAAGCCTTCCAGCACTTCTGACTGTGAAGAAAACAATAAAAGTTGATCTCAGCTGTGCATAGTTTTTAATTGCGCATATCCTAAAACGATATCTTGAGAGATCTGAAGGCTTGCATTAATATTGGTGAAATACTGGATGTAAAAGCTTAACAAAGCGAATATCTTCAATTACAAACTACTGATAAGTATAGCCACTGTCTGTCTTGTAGCTGCTGTGGAGCAGCACCCTGTGAGGTGCTGAAAGCTTCAGCTGTATTCAGATGAACCCATCAGAAAATCAGGAAGACACTACAGGTGCCTTAAGGTGTCCTTAATATCCAGCTTTGAGATGCCTTGAAAAATGAAATTAGTTAGTAGCTTGAGACTAAAACCAGCGACATAATAGAATTGCTACGTTAGCCACTATTTTGTTTTTATCTAGTTTTACCTCCATTTTCAAATGCAGCTTTTTCTTTGCAGTTAGCTGGTAACAAGCTGTGCTATTTTGAAACCTTCAGAGGCCTTTTCTTTTTAAAATAGGTATTCCCTCAAGATGAGCTGGGTGACAGGCTGGAGCCTTCCTTAAGGCCTCAGTATTCAGTTTGTGAAAACTGAAAGTTTTTCAAATTGGGTCTATTCTGATTATTTTTAATTTTTCCATATTAAAGAATTCATCTGATCCATCTTGATTTTTAATTTTTTTTAAACAGTTTTCAAATCTTTATTTTAATAATTAATAAGTTTGGCTTCATTCAGAATATACGTGTAGGGATGGATAACTGCATGTCTTGCTGGATGAATGGAGAACTTGGCATCTAGCCCAAAAATGATGTCCACAAACCTTTTTATGTATAGATGAAGGAGCCAACTGTGCCAAGAGTTAAGCAGTAAAAACCTATTCAATAGCTGTGACCTTAAAATAAAGCATTCTTTAATTGATGTTAATAATTGATTGGGAAAGTTAGTAGCAATGCTTGAACATTTAATTAATGGTTCTTCCTTCTCTCCCACCACCTCCCATTCTTATCTATCCCACATCTACATAGTGAGAAGTTACCAGTTGTGGGTTCACCCTTCTGGATGGCACCAGAAGTTCTCAGAGATGAGCCCTACAATGAGAAGGTAGGTACATGGTATAAATGCAGTTAGTTGTCAAATGGTTTTTTCTGTAGCGGTATGCAAGATTTCGAATTTCCATCATACTAAAATTATTGTTATTTTCACTTGTAATGTTTCTGTACTCAGATCATTCAGACTAAGGGAGAGTGAGAATTAAATAGCTAATGCTTTTAATTAATGGTGTTTATTCTTATATGGAAATAGAATTGGTTTTAGGATTGTTCTCTGTTACACTGTTTCCATTTTGAAACACCCCACATACTGAAATACAGTAATGTTTTGTTGACCTAACACAATTTAACCGAGTCTGAAAAATGTAGCAAAGCTGCTTCCCTGACTGCACATTGGTGAATTCTGGGTAGAAGTAAAAGGTCTGTATCTAAACTTGCACAATTCTCTATGTGTGTGTGTGTGTATATATATATGTAATATATATGTATATTTGCATGTATGTATATGTATGTGTGTGTATAAATATAAAAAATAAACCAGCATGTCTTAAGGGAAGATACCTTGATAAGACAAAATGTTCTCCAAAGGTATATCTAAGGTTTTCTGTTTGTGTCATTGGGAAATGTTTCTTTCAGAGAAGGATCAGGTCATATTGGGTTTTGGAAATTTTCAGTCAATATCTTCTTTACACAGGATTTTGTCTCCATTGCTTCAGTTCTGCCAGTGCAGCTTTTCTGTGATAAAGCCCACCTCTTGTACCTCTCTGGATCTAGTAGTTAATGATATGTTTAATTTGTGGTACTTTTAACTTGCAGGAAAGCAGTAACTACCTCAGTAATTAATGTAATGATTACAATTTCAAAGCTTTTAAAAGAGTTTAAGTGACCTAAATTAATAATAAAGTACCCAAATCTATGGTGCCACATTCTTCATTGACCCTACCATGGGGGGGACTGAAGAGGAAGCAGTTGTAATACCTCATCAGCATGAAAGGGAACACATAAACAAGCCTGATACATAAGGGATGGATTCATGCTTCTGCCCTCTAGACTTGTATTCCATGTTTTCCTAAATTTTATTGCCTGAAATTTTCAGATGGGTAGAAATCTGAGGAACTGTGCAGCTCCAGAGGTAGTCAGATGAGTGGTTACTAATTGTCGTGAAAAGTAAACCTGATATATACAGTGCTGCTAGATATCTCAGGCTTTGGGAAGACAGTTTTCTCCAGAGGTACTGAACTGAGAAGAGGAAAATGTAATTTTTCTTAAAAACAGCATTAATATTCTGGCTAAGCTATGAATTACATGTATTTTAAACCTGTTTTTCTAACAAGAGTGATATATGGGCATGTCATGTTTTGGCAGGGTTTTTAATTATTCCCACGTGTAAGACATCAAATGGAACTTCACTATTCTTTGTTCAAGAAAGGATTTTTTTATTTTTTAAATTTTTGCATTGCTGAATTAAGAGTGGTCTGGTGGGTTTTTCTTTTTCTTTTCTTGAAAAAAATTAAATTTATCATTGCTATTTGTGCAACAAGAATGCTTTCTGTGAGCATTGGTTTCTTCACATGGAAAATGTTAGCTCTAATGCAGTTGCTCAGTGTTGTAAGGCTGTGGTGTTTTTTAGTTGTTTCATGATAGCCATTTGGGGTAAGGAGAAACTCAGTGGCAGATAAGAACGCTGAGTATTCATAGCTGAACCATGTGTCTATTAATGTTTTTCTCTCTCAGGCAGATGTGTTCTCCTATGGCATAATTCTTTGTGAGATTATAGCAAGAATACAGGCAGACCCAGACTATCTCCCTCGCACAGAGGTACGTGGTTGTGTTTATAACATTGGTGGGAGGATGTGAGTCTGCCATGATAACAGCTCAGCCTTTAGAACTTCTGCACTGCTGTCAAAGATAGGATGAATAGATGTGACTTTAAAAATAGCCTGTAAAAAGCTTTTGCTCTTTATGCTGTTATTGTAGGAAGCTCCATTGAAGACACTTTCTCAAAAATTTCGTGCAGCTGCAGTCCTCGTGGGAATTCTTTCTGCCCCTTACTGGCAGGACATTGAGAGCATTGCAATGCAAACTCTTCCTTTTGTGGAGTGATAGCTCTTGCCAGGTTCACAGTGAGGCACTTTTGGCACTCTGCATGCACTAAGCAGCCCCCCTTGTGAAAGGGGCAGGAGCTGTACTTACAGCAACCAGAATAAGTTCACCCTTATTTTTGTGTGGACTCTGCTAAGCACTGTGGATCTGAGCTATAATTGAAATATAATTAAAGATACTTTTTTCATTATTCGTCCCATCTACAGGGCAGCTTTTGACCCTCTGTGGAGGTTATTCCAAATTGTCTATCCCTCTCCATTTCTGAAAATGAAAAAATTGCTTAGGACTTGGACTGCAATAAATAAACAATTCTTTTTTAGTCTGCCCTTCAGATTTTTATAGACATGCACTTAAGGAACTGTATAATTTGTATTACCAGTCTACCATCCACTGAAGTGTTAGCCATTTTAACTGATACATTTCCATCATGGTAAAGCCTCTGGTTTTAGAGCAGGCTGTTAATGTGCACTGTGAAAGTCACTACAGTGAAACATCATAGTATACAGTGTTGTTTCCAAATCCACACAGGCAACGTTTCAAGTGCAATGGATTGTATTTGAATCCAGGAAGAAGGATGGGCTTTGATATCAACTCATTCTCTTACAGCTATCCTGTATCAGTAATTCCAACTGGGAATGCTGCAGTTTGGAGTGTGCATGAAGTTTTCTCAAACTCTTCTGTTATGTGGTTGCTGAGAAAAGTGTTCATGGTTGTTCCTGATAACTTCACATAGGCACCCCATGAAAAGAAGATGCTTTGAGCTAGATAGAAAACCTCATTTGTTTCTCTATGCTTTGTCGTTTGTACAGAATTTTGGGTTGGATTATGATTCCTTCCAACACATGGTGGGAGACTGTCCTCCTGACTTCCTCCAGCTGGCCTTCAATTGCTGTAATGTAAGTATCTTACTTGAAGGGGAGAGAACTCCTAAACTGGAGTTGTCTAAATCCTTCTGGCTTTTGAAAAGAAAGCTTAAAGCATTTACAGAAGAGACTTGAAGAGCCTACCTCTAAAACCAATGTACCTTCTGACAACCCAGGAAGTCTCTTTCAGTTTTTACCTTCCCTTCCCCTTGCTAAAAGGTCTGTCTTGTGTTTTTGCAATTCTGTGTTCTGTCCTGCCAAACAAACAGGTCTGACACACTAAACAGCTTCTTGCAGACTGCTCAGGCTGATCATAACCAGTTGGATGCCATTGACACTGGCTAACCCTCGGGCTGACAAAATCCAGCTGTTGTTGTGTGCAGACCTACTGAGCTATGAAGGCCGGACTGACTTGCTCTTACAAACAGAGGGGACAAACAAATCAAAAGCAGGCATTAAACTATTCTGAAGTGTCTGTATGATGCCTTTTGGAGAAGGGGTTTGACATCCAAATCCCTAGCCTGTGTCATAAAATCCAAACTTAGACTGAAATGATTTAATATCTGTAAGGCTATAGGCCCTGTGCTGTAGGGAGAAAATTTTCTGGCAATTATTCAAGTAAAATTGTGATAGTGCTGGATACCTTCCTGGCTCCTTATTGTGAAAACTCCAGGGCAGTAGATCTCTTCTGTTGGTTATCCTGTAACAGAGTTATTATTGCCAATGTATAGTAAATCAGTTTATGTATAGTAAGAGAACCTGAGCTTCCACCACATTCAGCTGAAGTTGGGAATGTCCAGTCTGCTCAACTTAAGTAGAGGCAACTTAAAAAAATTTTACTGCACAAAACATGGCCCTGGATTCACAACCAGGCTGTGCTGGAACTGATTGCCAGCATTGTGCTCAAGTGAGTGCTTTTAAGAAGTTTCATCTCTTTGTGCTTTTGGTGGTTATTTTTGACCTGACCTCTCTCTTTACTTTGTATTATTACAAAAGCCCACGCTCAAGGAGAGAGTGGTATAAAGGTGCGAATGGGAGCAATGACTGCTGCTTTTGGCATCACGTAGCATAATTTGATTCTAAAAGTGTTTGTGGAACTTACTGTTTTACTCCTCTTATTTCACCTTAGTACAGTAGAGCTTGCTTCACCTGGACAGTGGTACATCTCACTCACATTTACGAAGTGCTTTGATTACATGAGCTCTAAAGGGTTTGATTAGAGGTAGGATTTGACTTTGAAAAGTTCAGCTCCCACTTGGAGACTCCAGAAACGGTGCTGCATCCAAACACATAATGCATGACTCAAAGCAGTTTTTCATCTCAGAAATTCAGTATAAAGCTGCTCATGAAGGAAGGGGCAGTTTTTATTCTCATGTAAGAATTCGGTGTGCTCAGAGAAAAAGGGTTTTCTCCTACTCATTATTGTCAAATGCAGCTTCTTGTATAATAAATGTCCCTTTGCTGAATTGAAATGGAAATTGCTGTCTTGTGATCCAGCCATTAATATGCTGATTTCAGTGTGGGGCATGCTGGAATTCACATACCACTCACCTAGGAGAAAGAAAACAGAGTAAACAGATAAGGCTTTCTTTATATTGTCCTAAGCATGCTGGGCTTCAGTAAGAAGTGATTGGTGTGGTAATTTTCTCTGAGACATGGGCATTTATATAGCTTTTTATTATTTAATAGGTCAACAAGGTGTGAACTGTATAGCCCAACTGAAGTAATGTGCAAATCCCTGGGATTTTCTACAGCCAGAAAATGTGTTTTAAGGCATCCTAAGAAGACCAGTAGAAACTGGCATGTATGAGTAGTGGATTAACGTTTAATTTAATTTACATTTAATTTAAAGTGTGTGGGTTTGTAAATAAGCACCTGCAAGCATCCAATGATTATAAGCCTACTTGTGGGACTATTTAATAAACATAATCATAAATGATCATGCAAAAAGCTTACCAGGATGAGCTAAGTTGTTGGCAACTGCTGCTTTGAGAAGGAACCTTCTCTTCCATTTGAGCAGAATATGGACTGCTCTGAATAACTTTTCCATTGCTGCTCTTGTCTTGGATCTTACCTAGCACAAATTAAAATAGCCAGAGAGCTCTTTTTACTTCCTGTAACTTCCAGTAGCTTGCAACAGCTCCCTAAGATTCCCAAATTAGTAAGTTTGTCAGAGTACAGTGTGTGCTTCAGTGTTGCCCCTGCCCTACTCTTTCAGTGAAATAGGGAATGCAGAAAAATGTTTACCAATGCCAGGAAATTCCAGCTGCTGCTTTAGAACTATTTTCTTGTTGCTCTTCAGCTCTTCAAGTGTGGTTTCTTTGTTTTGTTTTTATTACTGTACATAGGAATTTTTAGCACTTTGCCCCTTGTTGCTAGAAGGTGTTCTGGCATTGCTGATCATACCACTGCTCTTCAGAAAGATCCATCTCAACCTGCAGGGTAGTATCAGGGAGGTCTTTGGGGTTTGTTGTGTACACAGCACTACTGTTCCCATTGTAGAGGTGAGATCTGTCTGGGCTTGTCCACTCTGAAAAAGCCTTTAGAAGCCTGGAAACAGCAATCAGATCAAGATCAAGAATTGTTTTTATTACTGGAATGAAGTTAACTTTTGGCTGCTGAATTAGATGTTGCTACCTACAGTAGTGAAGCCTGTGACATATATACAGAGTCAATGCTCAAAATGATGAAATGCTTTTAAAGTTAGTGTTTAAAGGAAGCTGCTTGCCCTGTGGTACAATTTTAGTGTTGGACTTTGTTTAGGAATCTATATCTGCTGGAGTGAATAAATAAATACATACTGAGAAATACAGACTAATGCATATTGATGAGCAGGGGGAATGTTTTACCTGGGAAAGATGGATTTTTCTTTTTCCTGATTTATAACTTTTTCACACCGCTCTTGCTTCCTTACAAGATAGACCAGTACACTATGTAGTATGGCTAAGTAACAGATGGAAAAATACAACATTTTCAGCTTTAAGATCAGCAGTGCTATTTAGGAGTGTTTTAATTAGAGCCACAAGGAGATGATGGAAGAATTACAATATTTTAAAGACTGACATAGCCATGTTGTTTTGTGTAATCCTTTTGAAATAACATTGGTATATAATTGGTATATAACCAGAGTCCAGAAAGAAATCCTGAATTATGCAAGCTGTTTCAAGCAAACCAACCAACCTCCCCTCACAAACCATGAATCTGACAGTTTCCCACCTTTTCAATTAAAAATTTTTCCTCTTCCTAGAATATTTACAAATTAAATGTGAGAGGTATAATAGAATACTGCTTTTCCCCTGCTTTCTGTAGGTTTTTTTTCATTGACAACACACTTAAAACCATTTTGCATTTCCTCATTGTCCCTCTCTCTCAACTGTGTAAGCAGAATAGCATGAGCAAACCCACATGGACTTACTTGATTTATGTGCATTCACAGATGGATCCAAAGTTGCGTCCTTCATTTGCTGATATTGTCAAAACACTGGAGGAAATGTTAAACCGCCTGAGAAATGAGGACTCAGAGAGAGAAAGAAAGTTCTTGAACCTTGACAACAGTGAAAGAAAACCAAAAGGTAAGTGTCTGTATTGTGCAAACATTGCTATGTGTTCACAGCAAGAGGAGAAAAAGCTTCATATTCTGAAAATTTGTGTTTTGGCTATATATGGTTTTATTTATGGTTTATGAATGATTTTACACAAACCCTGAAAATTATTCTGGAGCAATGCTCTATACTTTGCATCTCAGAATGTCCTTCGGTGAAAAAAAAGCAGACTGTTTCTTAAAGTGCCTAATAATATTCTGTCCCCAAGATCTTGAGAGGAAATTTAGAGTTCATTTGGGAATGTGTTTGTAAATTGCTAATAGTATATGAAAAATCCATCAACTTTTGAGTTATTGCTGCCATGCTTTGTACATATGCATAACTTTTTTGGTGTATGTTACATGTAACATTTAGAGGCTTCTTAAATTCCTTCAGGAGGAAGAGCACAGAAGATGCAAGAGTATTATAAAGTACCTAGAAATACTCTGAAAGACGAGAAAAGATGAGTCCCAGGTCTGCTTGGGAATGTTGGCCTTGAAAGGTTTTTTTCTAAAGCTGTCTGGTGCCACCTGGTGTGAGGAGCAAACTCCTGTATCCTGGGCCATATTCTGACTTGGGTGTTTTATGTTAGTACACTTCTGGCATTAGAAACTTAAGAGTACCTTAAAAATAGTTTCTTATTTTATGTGGATATGCAAATATGTAACATATGGACATAACTATCGATCTGTAATATAGTTGTAGATGGAAATATTTTTTTCTCTGCGTCAAACCATGCAGAGTTAATGCATGTGGTAGTTCTCCCACACCTGGAAAGCATCTAAAAGAGGTGTGAGTTAAAAAGGAAATTTGTTTGTTTGTTTGTTTAGGGTTTTTTGTTTGGGTTGGGTTCTTTTTCTTTTGGTGTTTTTTTTTTTTTCCCCCTGTCATTCTCCCTTTGATGTACATGTACAAAACAAGTACTTCTCAAAGAAGTGTTGCATGCTGTTCTTGGACTTGCATAGTCTTTCCTACTGAAATGGCTGTAGTCTAAACTGTGGCAGTATTTAAAGGAAAAAGTGAAAATCTTATGTGCTTATTTGGGAAGAATAGTAAGGAGAGATCACTTTTTTTTATCCATTTGTTATTGCTGTAACACAGCTCTTTAGAGGCATCTTGAGAGCTCATGGCCAATGCACGTTCCAAATACTTGGGGAGTTAACATCTACCAGTTTTTCATCCTAATCTAGTGATACAGCTTTTATTTATAAATGTGTGCATGTGCAACGGATGCAAATTCACAGGCACATGTACAACTTTTAAACTCCTATTATTAGGATCAGACTCTCATGTATCTCCAGTTTTGTGTTGAATAATGTACTGAAAGAAGGCTGGGATAGATTGATTTAAAATCTGCATGGTACAAGGAGAGACTTTTTTTTTTTTTTCTCTTAGACATTTCCCATCAGAGTGAAAAAGTCCCCATTTATTTGGCAACTATGTTTTGTATTAGTTCTCTTTTGTGGGCAGTAGCACCAACAGACCTTGGGCAACCTCTGCTGGAAGCCAGGACAATAAATCTAGAAACATGCAATTTGTTCTTCTCTAACACCACCCTGTGCCATCTCTGCTGTGGCAGTATACTGGCAGCGAGGAAGTTTGCAGGGGCCCTAAAATACACTGAGGAGAAGAGGATGGTGTACTTGTGTTTGTGCAGGAACTTAAAAGGAAGGAGTTTATATGCCTATGGAACATAGTTTGGAATATCAGAAATGGAGCTTTTTTCTTTGCAGTGGGCATGAAGGCTCTATAAGCAAGCAGGTGCACAGCTATGCACAGAGCTTCCTCAAGCTAAGAGTATTTCTCTTTTTCTACTCAGGATCAATTGATAAAGGACCAGGAGTAAAACGTTTGAGTTCCTTGGATGATAAGATCCCACCCAAGTCACCCCGTCCACGTCGGAATATCTGGTTGTCACGCAGCCAGTCGGATATATTCGCCCGCAAACCTTTCAGGAAGATAAACGTGCAGGACCCCTACTACACACCAAGCAAAGGGTTAGGCCGGAAAGTGAATCCCTTCAGCGCCCGGGAGGACCTCAAGGGGGGAAAGATCAAATTCTTTGACATGCCAAGCAAGTCTGTGATTTCCCTCGTGTTTGACCTACATTCTCCAGAGGCAGGTGGAGGCTTAAAAGCCAGCCAGTCCCAGTTTCGGCAGGCATATAGCACAGACGGGCAAGAACCTTCCCTTCTTCCTGGGAGGAGATGCAGATCACTTCCACTCTCTCCTGAATTACCACACAAGGAATATGGCCTGTTTGGGGGACTGTCTTCAACTGTTGGCAGGTGTGACCCAGCCCAGTTAGGTGCAGAGGTTCGGCAAAAACTATTGAGTAGCACTAAATATGGTGTGTCAGAGATTCCCCCCTTTCATGCCAAGCCTCATAGACCAGAGTTTCTTCTTGCACCAGGACAAGAAGAGGATATGGACTGTTCAGATGGGCCAGTGGCCCAGGAGGAAAATGGGTTTTGCCCTGTTGAGAATGCATGTGGAGATCCAGCATGTGATCAGCCATTAGTGCTGGCCCTGTCTGGGCCACTGTCTTACAAAAAGCTCTCAGTTGAGAATTCAGTGAACTCTGAGGGACACAGCTCCCCACAAGTGTTTGCAGGTTGTCTCCCTTCTGAAGAGATGGAGGTAGAAGATGATCTACTGAAAATTACTCTGTTAGAGTCTACAAAGCCTCTGTTCAGTGTTAGTCCTCCGACTGAGCTGAAGAGAGAGGCATGGTCCTTCAGGGAGCAGGATGGGGACAGTCCTGCCCTATTGTCTCAGACCTCCTCCAACATCTCGGCAAGTGGCAGCACAAAGTCAACTTGTGACATATGAAGAGAGGGCTTAAACTGAATGTGTGCTTGAAGGAACAGTTGTTCCCAGCTGATTAAACTCTGGTTCTCTGCAGTGCTGGGCTTCACATTTGAAAGAAACTCAACAGATGGTGGAAGCTGGCTGTCCAGACAGATAGCTGCAGACAGTATCTGAAGAGACTGATTATTTTATAAAACTTTATTTCAAATTGTGTTTATTCCCTTTTCTGATTTGCATTAGGAGGGGGAACTAGTCCAGCCAGAATGGCCATGTGGGTCCCACAGTCCTTCCAAGCAGCCAGAGCAGGCACCATGTAAACAGTTTGACCTGGATTTCCAGCAATGGGGCATTTTAAGGTCTTAAGCTCCATGTAGAGTAAAAAGAATGACACTTAAATTTTTCCCTCTTTCCTCTAACTGAACAGATGCTCTAAGCCACTGCAGATTTTTCATTAGCATTCTGCATCAGTGCATGTGAGTTTCAGAAACAGGCACAGAAGTCTTTCTGAGCTATGTTGAGCAGATAGGAACGCTCTCTGGTCCCAGAGCTGCTTTGAATACTGTTGTAGCATTAAACAAGCTCTTCTTTCAAAAGCAGCAAAAACAAAACCCCTCATGCTGGTCACAATCTGCAGGCTGAGTCACATGACAAGTACTTTGCAATTAACAAGAAGAATCTGTTCCCTTGTGTTTCATTTTCCTTGGGATTTAGTAATGATGTTTAATACATTTGTGCAGGGAAGCTCACTTCCTTGTACAGCACTTTATGTACCTCAGCCCAAATGTGGAGGAAGATTTGCCCAGGGCACAGAGAAGCATATTCCAGGCATTGCCATTTCTGGGCTTCTGAAGGAACTGCTCCTGAAAGTACCAGCTGTACTGAGCTTTTGGCAGTGGGTGGGCTCTTATCTCTGAAGAGCCGAGTGGACATCATGATGTGTTTCTGCAGAACAGTTAAATACAGTAGCTACATCACAATTGACTATTATCACTAAGCTGGAAGAGTCCCATTCACCTCCCTCTCTGGTACAACATCCCATCTCACTGATTTCACTGCAGTAATGATGGCTCCTGACTAGCCTGCTTGACAGAGGACAGGGATCTCATGCTAAGGGAAGTTGCCAGCAGTGTTGTAACCCCACAAGCTCTTGGAGAGAACAACTCACAGTAGAGCTTTGAATTGTCAAACTGAAAAAAATCAGCTTGTCCCAAACTGACTTTTTGTGTCCTCTGCAGAAAGAAGCTGCTGTCTTTATTGGTTTCTCACTGAATAGGATGGGGGTTTTTTTGGTGGTTTTGGTGTGGTTTTTTTTTTTTTGGTTTTTTTTTTTTTTTTTTTTTTTTTTACTTTCCTCCACCAGCAGGTACCTGTGAAAAATGCAGCAACGTAAGTTTTAATGCTGCTTGCTGGAACCAAAATCAGCAATCCCTGCTCTGGGATGCAGTGTATGGGAAAGCTTGTTCTATGACATTTATGTAACATCCTGCCCTTTTCTACTATCATCATCTCAAAACCCATGGGATTTTTAAAATTTGATTTTTTAGGGTTTTTTAACCTATATTATCATTTCTGAGTGAGGTAAACATTGCACACCTGCTGAGCAGATGGTGATGCAGCAGAATCCAGAATTTCATCCAGGTAACTTGTTACATTCTTCCTGCTCTCTTGTAAGGCTCGATACTGTAAGCTAGTCTCTGATGAAAGCCAGACTACTTCCACTCTTCTCCTGTTTCAAAGAAAGGATGGAGAGAGCCTTAGTTCTTTCTTGGCTGGGATGTGTATCTTTCCTGAGGTGTAGGTAGCTATTCTATGACTTACAGCTATGACTTCCTCTAGTGAAGTGTGTGCTAACCTGAGCAGCAGTTCTCCCTTTGCAGTGGCTGCCATGAATCAAATGAGAAACCCAGTGTTGCTGAGTTATTTAATACAGTCCATGCCAGATTAGGCAGCTGTTGGCAGTTTGAAGGAGAAAATGCCTGTGCTCACTAAGATCACACCTTTTGGCCCACAGCTGTCTGCAGAGTGCAGAGCAGCTTGTATGGCTGCCACTTTGAGAACAGAGAAACACCAGAACTCAGTGGCCTGCCTGGTGCCTGCTTGCTTCTTTTGTTTTTGTTTTCCTTTTTTTAATCTTTGCTACAATTGTATCTTCTGAGAAGGAAACCATCAGCACCAGCTTCTGTTGTCACAAGATGCATTTAGGTGTGTGACGTCAGACAAACAAGCAATAATTAGTAATTTACTTTTGGATCACCAGGCCGAGAGAAGCTGTCCAGCAGCCTGAGCAGAGAGCACACACACACCTCTGGCTGCCCTGAGGCTCCCTGAGAGAGCCCTGGCTGACACCTCATCATGAAGCCTGTTGCCCTCTCTGACACTGCAAAGCTAGAGCAGTCAGGCTTGGGGTACCGCTGGGGCACCCACTGCAGAGACCTCATTGTTCTCTTACACCGTCTTTATGTTTCCCTGCTCTGAACAGCTCTTGCAAAGCAGCACAGCTAAAATTTTATTTTCTTAACTCCGCTCTAAGCACAACCAACTGACATGCATTGGGCACAACTATTAACTCTTCTGGCTCTTGGTACTGAGATGGAGATGTCAGAAACAGAAATGCCAAGGACTAGTAGCTCAGGCCTTTATTGGATTGGTTTGCATGGGAAGAGGCACGTGTATGAAGCTGGAGTAAAAGGTCATTTTAAAAACTACCAAGTGGTTGCTGAAACCTAGTGTTTCTAAGGATGCATTTGGAAGTCACTACATCTCATCCCTTTGGCTGCATAAAGCTGAATCTAGGCTGCACCTAGTAACTCCTAGGTTTTGTGCCTACTGAAGTTGCTTTTCTACAGAGGGCCATTTTCTGACAGCTGCTGATAAACATGAATTTGAACATGTGGTCAGCAAACTCCTTGTTTTATAGTGATGTGACAAAGTTTTATTGTGATTGGATTTTACAGTGATTTTGACTTTACAGGAGCAGTTCTTGCTCTTTTAAAGTACTTTCTACACATTGCTACGCATCTCCCTGAAGAGATCAAAGATGTTTTTAATTCACTTTAAATCTATGTTGAGTTCATTTAAATGTCTGTTATAAGCTATTTTTGTTGTGGTTGCAGGTTGATAAAATGCAGCCAAGAGAATGCATGTGAATTGCTCTCAAAAGCAGCACAGCCAAGGGGCTGTAGCAGACTTGTACTTGGAGAGGCATTGATGTATTATGTGTAACAGAACATTGGTATTTTTTGCCAGTACAACTAAAGACACTTGAATAATTCCTGTTTGCACTTAATGCTATTGTTTATATTGCATGTCACTACATTTCTATGCAAAACAAATGACCTTTTTCTTTGGGAGGAGGGGCAGCCAGATATTTGATTAAGTATAAAGATCTTTGCGAGATGATCTATTTTCGTATTTATGAAGGAGTTTTACGTCTTAATATTTTGCAGTCTGTAAATAGCTGAACTTGTAATTAAAGGCTTAGGAAGAAGTTTGTAGCCTGTGTATAATAGTAAGTTAACACTGCCAGAAAAAAAATCTTTGCGAAACAACTTTTCTAATATTGAGGATATTTATGAATATGTAAAGAAAGCACGTCTTGTTTTTATGTTGATTGACCTTCTGACTTTTTTGAACTATAGAAATGGTGTATGTTTTATTGGAACTGCAATAAGAAGTAACCAAAGATGAATCCACTTAAATATTTTCATAATTTTTTTCTTGGTCAGGTTTTGTAAACTTTCCCAACTTGCTTTCAAAATAAAAATGAAATCAAGGCCTGCGTCTTGTGATTAAGAGGACAACTGGTTTAAGTTAAAAAAGCTGGCTCAAATGCTTACTTAAAATACAAATGCCATTAATACCTGGCTTGAGATTGTACCTGCTATTACTCAGTGCTGAGTTATACCCAAGGAAAACTGTCATGCTCAGTAAGTGTTATTTCTCTCCTGCATCTCACTGAAGAGTTCCACTATTAAATCCATGAGACTCAATGATTTCTTTTTTCCTGCTCTGTGTTACAGCACTCTGAAGAGTAGGCCATATCTTGTGATCTACCAGATAGCATGGCTTTTGATAGCAGCCTGCAGGGTACTTGCCATGGTGGCTGCTCTGTTCTAGCCCTAAATAGCCTCAGTAGCACAGGAAGCTGTGCAGTTTCTCAGGATCACGTATCTGGCTTTCAACCTCACTGCCTCTCGCCTTTGAACAAGTCTGAAGACCTGCTACGGCTTGGTTCTGCATGCAGCTAGCCAGCACTAGAATCAGCTGGCCCATTTGGGCGGAACTTTCTCCTTCCCTTTTCTCCTGTAGGGGCAAAGGTCTCATCTGTGCATGCTTTAGCCAAAGGTGCATTTCTCCCCCTTCAGCCTCATCCCTCCCGTCACATCCCAGCATGCCACTAAGGAACACGGGCAACTCCAACTGAGAGCAATTTAATCAGTCAGATGTTAAAACAGAAACAAGAAAATATGAAACCTCTTCCCTTTTAGGTTAGGTGAGTTCTTGATGGAAGAAAGAACTCCAAAACTTGGAGGAGAAAAAAAGCAGAGTTTATTGAGGAGTTCTGTAGCTCTATGCACTGTCCCAGGCCAACTTTATCTTCTCACTGTGAGCTTTGGAAGATTTAGAAAACAAGCTCTTCACTATTTGCAATGGCACTGATTTCCCACTGAGGTACAGTTTATTATGGCACTCTGGCAACCAGGGCCCTGCACCAGCGTCTGTGTTTTTTCCTTGCTTGAGCATCCAGACATAAGCCATGATGTAGCCAGTCATGAATGCATCAAAGCCAGCTCGGTGTGTGCCCCCCTGCGAAGGATGGTCGTGGCTTTCCTTCTCCTTTCCTGCAGCACCTGCTGCTTCAGTCTCAGGGGTGGCTGGGTGACTAGCCGAGCCCAACCCAGTGGGAACCTTTGACGACTTCTTCACTTGGTCACTGCCAGAGGTGTTTCCCTTTGCAGAAGAGCTCTGGGCAGCTGTTCCCTGGTCAGTTCTTTCAGTGCTCCCCAGATTCTCTTCCCAGTGTCTGGTGTCTGAGCTGACCTCTGTTTCCATGTCCATGGAGATCTCCTCCAGTGGCCTGCCCTCCCCGTTGGATGTGATCTCTGCCAGCTCTGTAGTAGCTGCAGGCTCATAGCAGCTCTGCTTCCGTGGTGGTCCTTCCTCCCCATTCTGAGCTTGCTCCATGTTTTCCCCTGAGCTTTCCTGTTGGAATGGTGTTGCAAGCACTTTCATGTTCTTCCGATGCTTCCATTTGTGCTTCCGTTTCTTTCGCTTCTCCCAAAGCTTGTCGTCCTCGTCAATGATGAGGTCAATGTTATGAGACTGTGGACACTTCACCCCTTTTGGACACCAGCCATAGGCCTAGGGAGAGACAGAGAGGTCTGTAGCATCTTACAGGTTAGAGCAGCAATCACCATAATGTGAAGTGAGCTAATTAATCCCTGCCACTGAGGGCATGTTGAAGCTGGAGCAGGAACAGTGTGCAGTTACAGCCCCCCAGCACTGGAATGCTGGTGACACACTGCACTGGGTGCAGCACACCCAGCGTATGAGGAGAAGCCAAGGAAGGTGGGTTTGTTCTATCTAGAAAAGACACAGCTAAGGGGAGAGGGATATCTACTTGGTGTCTGCAGGTACCTACAGCAGAGGTTATGGACAAGATGGAGTTAAACTCTTGTGAGAGCACATGGAGAGGGGACCTGGTAACAGTCAGGGGAAATTATGGCTAGAGATACAGGAAAACATTTTTCACATAGTGGTCACACACTGGAACAGGGACCTGGAGTTGTTTTTTAATCTCTGTCCTTACACAGTTTCAAAATTTACCAAACAAGGCTCTAAGCAACACACAGGTGGTGGTTGGATGAGAAACTTGCAGAGATTTTCCCAACCTATGTTCTGTGACAGAATGTGCAACGTGTGGAAGAGCTCCTTTTCTCCGTGAAGCACCCAAAGCCAACTATGATCTGATCAGATGGGTTCTTTGCTGCTGTAGCTGCACCAGGACAAGCTGCTCTGGATCACCCTGTGCTACAGTGTCAGAAGCTGCAGACAGGTAATAATTTTTTGTATCTAATGAAGGTAAAGGGAAGGGTAAAGGTGGCACTTCTTTCTTGTAGGACAAGCCTACAAACACAGAACTTGCAACCCCTTCCTAAGACAGCAAGGGATACTGTAACTCATACTAAATACTGTTTAGGACCATAAACTCTCTGTTGGAATCTTCCTAATGAAGCCTGTAGGATTCCCCCCTCTAAGCAGAACACCCTAATTGCCCTGTCTGTCATGAAGCCACCTGAAGCTTGAAACTGTTTCTTGCACTATGAAGCAGGTGAGGGGAAGTTACCAGGTGCTTTCCTACGACTTCTGGCTAAGCCCACATGTGCCCCTTTCCATGGAGCCAGGAAGGGAGAGGAGATTTGCGTTACTTACCGAAAATCTCTCACAGACAGGCACCTTATTCCCCCCTGCAGCACTGTGGCTTTCTTCTTCCAGAGAGCAGTAGCGGTAGTCGATGTAGCGGGACATGTTGGCGGGGTAGTTGCAGAACTCCACCATGAGGTGCTGCCCACTGGAGTCCCTCAGCTTGCAGTTCTCTCGCTTGCTGGAACAAGAGGAGCACACAGTGGGATGGGACCAGGGCATGGAGCAAACACTGCTCTCCACCAGCTCTCAACTCCATGAATTTCCTGCTCTTGAGCTGTAGCCCCAGATGCTGGAATGGAATTCAATCCTAGGAGAGCAGCTTTAGAAGTAAGTAGCTGTTTCCATGCTGATTCAAAGGTTGTTTTTTCTTATGTGCTGACATAGAGGAAGGGGAAGCAGCATGTCATCTCTGGTGAAGTTACAGGAGAAGGGGATGCATAGTTTGTTTTTTTAACTATAAAGGGCACTACAATATGTGTTTGTTTTCATAATGTTAATGGACAAGGAAAAGATGCCTCAAAACGAGATGCAGACCATCCAGCAGTCACCACCCAGGCAGGCTGAACCTGGGCAACACAGGCAACAAGGAAAGGGTTTTCATTTCATAAAAAAACCCCTGATCTCTGTTTTGTCCCAAAAGCTGGCTAAAAAGCCCAAAACCTTTGTAAAGCTCTACCTAATGACAAACATTTAAAACATTTAAGACGTCAACTTAAGTTTTTTTTTTATCTTGTCAAAACAAAGCACTGTCATGTTCTGAGAACAGCCATCTTGAATGTTTTTAGACCTGTCAAAGTGGCATTTCCTGAGATAAAACAGTCGCTAAAAATACTATTTCTCCTAAAAACAGAGCATGACTGACTTGAGCTTTACAGAGATCCCAGGGGCTTTGTCATTGCCAGGGGCTTGTTTAGATTGCGTGAGGCCAGCAGAATGTGGGGCCAGCTGCAAAGCACACATGTGTGTCCTAAACAAGAGCACAACCCTTGCTTGGAAGGAAGTGATGGGAGTCAGAGTGGCCCATGGGCATCTCGTGTGCAGGACATGTGACAGAGCTGTTCAGTGTCAAGCAGTGCAGGGAGTACCCACCCTTTAACTGCACTGTCCTTTATAAAGCATTATTATAACTAGTAGACCCTGAAGAACAGCCCTGGTTTCTTTTCTGTATGAATTCGTGCCATGACCCCGTGGCACTGCTGGACCAGAGCCAAGCAGTGACCCAATCAGATCTCAGATCAGGCCACTGTGATCAGTTTTCTACTGGCACCGGTTCTGAAGTTCTCTTTCAGCGGCTGCCCACCAAACAGGTAAGGTCTATTAAAAAACAAACCCATCCTAGAAACAGAAAAAGCACAGGGCAGAGTCACCTGAAAAGTGCCTTCAATCAGTGGCACAGTGAAAGGACACAGCCCCCTTGACTGGAAAAACAAACAGACACTGATTTCCCTTTGCCTTTCCTCCTGTAAGCTCTGAGTACCAGTGTGCTGCTCACCACTTCTTGTAGGCGTACTCCAAGTAGGACGCTACAAAGCGAGTCTCAAACTCCGAGGCGTACTTGGTGTCGTATATTCCCGCTGGGAACATCTCGGAGAGGTCGGCGGTGAAGGTGCCCAGGCTGTCCGGGAGGTGAGCATAGAAACACTGGTACAGGAACACCAGGTCGATCAGGCCGTTATGGAGAATGAGCGGCTTCTTCGCCCGGATGAGCTCCAGGAAAAGCGTCCGAACACTCAGGCTCTGGCTCTCGTTGCCCTGCATGAGGAAGGATCAGTGAGCTTGGCACCCAGACTGGCTGTCACCCTGGAGAGCCCTCAGAGCAGGATGCACTCACACAGCTATGACTTACTCTGAACAGAGACATAAACATCTGGAAAAGCAATTGCAAAGTGGCTTTAAAGCAGCAAGGAGGTGAAAGGGTAATGCTGCAAGCAAGACCCCAGTGTGCATCCACCTTCATGCAGGAGCAGGGGAAGCCAGGACACTCCCAGAAACCTGGAACAGAGCAGGCTGAGGTGCCTGAAAGGGAGTGGGTTTGTACCTTGTCGTTGCCCTTGTGGTAAGGGATCCCCTGGGAATATTGCTTGTTGAAGTCAAAGCCGTGCTGCACTAGGAACTGCACTGACTGGGGCTCGACCACATAATCCTCGGTGCAGAGCAGCGTGAGGTTGTAGATCTGGCACAGGTACGTGTTCTCGGACTGCACAAGGAGAACGTGCAAAGAACCCAGGGACACCTGTCAGAGGGAGCTGCCGGGAAAATTCCACGGGGAATTCCATCTCCCAGCGCGCCCCCGTTCCCCGAGACGGACCAAGAGAAAACGGCCGCACCACGGTTCGTGCACGCACCTTCTCCGGGAGCTGCTTGAAACAAGCGACACCGAGGGACAGGACAGAGCGCGTCCTGGCGGCGCTGCAGACGGCCTTGTACCGCTCCTCGATGCACCTGGCGGCGGGAGAACGGGCCATGAGGGGAGAGGCACCGCGCAGCCGGTACCGAGAGACGCACCCCCCGCCCCACCGGGCACTCACGGGCTCAGCAGCGACTTCCTGGCGCCGAGGCCGCTCAGCTCCTGCGGGGCGACAGATGCCGTCAGTGGCCCTTCCGGACCGGCCGCGCCCCGCCCCGCCGCCGCTCCCACCCCGGCTCACCGTGTCCACGGCCACGAAGGTGGCGGAGCGCAGCGCCAGCACCATGGACGGCCACAGCTCCGCCAGGTTGTCGCTCTGCACGTCCACCACCGGCACCCGCGCCGGGCCCGCCATGACCGCGCCCGCACGGGGCCTCCGCCGCCGCGCCTGCCCGCCGCCTGCCCGCCGCGGGCCCCGCACGCCTTACCCGCTCCGCGCCCAGCGCCGCCCGCCCTCGCGGCCGGCCCGGCTTCTGCCGGCCCCGGTGGAGTTTGTTACCGTTCTCAAAATCCGTTTTCAACCGAAATTTGGATTTAAGTCAACAGGCGTTTAGCCCGGGCAGTTCATTTGGGTCCTTCCCAAGCGGCCGCTCGGACCCGCGGAAGAAGGGGCGGGCTCCTTTTGCTCCCGGCTTGCTGATTGGCTCCAGCTCCCCGGGAGGCCCCGCCCCTCAGCTGCGTTATGAGGAAGGCTGGCATGAGCCCGGCCCGCGCACCTTCCTTCGATTGGCTGGCGGGCTGGGCCTCCACCTCTGATTGGCCCTCGCGTGGGGATGGGGCGGGAAACGTTTTCCCGGGAAAGCGCGCGCGGCGGCGGGAGCGGCTGTGCCATGAGCCCCGCGCGGGCCCAGGCGGCGACGGCGGCGCTCCGGCGGAGCGGCGGGAGCGCGGCCCCGCCCCAGGGGCGGAGCAGGAAGCGCGCGTCGCCCCGCGGAGGTGCTCGGTAGCGGGAGGGCAGGGGGAGTGTGGCGTGTTCTGTCCGGGGCACGGACAGCCAGCCCGGGCAGCCTCCGGTGCTTGCTGGGTCCTCGTAGAGCCCAGTACTCGGCGGGCGTCCACCCGGCAGCGGCTAGCTCGGGCTCCCGCCTCTGCTGCGGTTGAGCCCCGCATCCTTTCGCCGTCTCCACCGTGCGCTGACCTCTCGCCGCTCTCCTGGCAGGGGCCCCGGCTGCAGCGCCCGCTCCGCCGCCCGCCCGGCATCTCTTCAGCGACCCGGCTGAGGTCGAGGCCCTGCGCGGGAATCTGCTCGCCTGGTACGACCGATGCAAGCGGGACCTTCCCTGGAGGGCACTGGTAAGGGGAGACAGCGGGAAGCGGGGGTGGGGAACTGCTTACTGCGCCCTAAGGGAGCCTGGCTGAAGTGACCGTGGTGTTTTTCCCTATGTCATGCATCCCTACCTGCATGGAAGTGCTCCATGTCGTGGCTGTATTGTGGTGGGTGGTCTGAAGCCAGTCCCTAGGTATGAAGATTAAAAGCAGGGCATGCTTCTCAAATATACCCCTTCAAGAGGAGTACTTATCTCCAGCAAGGTTAGTCTAGCTGTGCTTTAGTGCTGTTTTGTTCCTGCCTCTATGATACCTTGTAGTAGCGAGTGCTGCATGGAGAAGGTTTCCCTTGTGTTTGTTTTAAGCCTGCGGGACGTTTTTTTCGAGCTCCTGCCTGTTCTGTGCTCAGCCTGGCAGCACTGGCTGGAAGAGTCGTTGACGTGCTGAGGGTGGGCATCAGCTTTATAGTAGTGTCTGAATGGTGGGAACTGCACAGCCCCTCTGTGGGATTTACATCTGCCTCCAATTGCTTCCTATGCAGGCAGGCTCAGGTATGGGACAGTTCTCTGTGGCATTTTGAGCTCATAAGTAACCCTCCATGTGGGACTTCATCAGCAAGAAGGTGCTTTGGCTGCCACTTCTGAGTGCTTGGAGAAGATATTTTATTTGTTTCAAATTCTATTGCAGTGTTCAAAACACACCATGGATTGTTTTATTTTACATGCAGGTCCCCTCTGTGGTGGGGTCTGTGTCACCTTGTTTCTCACACTTTATCTTCTTCCCCTTCCAGGCAGCGACGGAGCCGGATGCCGACAGACGGGGATATGCAGGTGAGGAGCAGGGACTACCATTGTGAGGTGTGGCATCCTTGGAATAAGCTGCCTGAAGTGGCCCCAAGAACCATTGATTCTCCTTGAAAGGCACTGGGGGGTTGGAGAACCCACCTTGGGCCTGGGGGAGCTCCTGTGGGACAGCATGTGGGAAAGGTGAGAAGTTGGAGGGTGTCCCATGAGCTGGATGCTGTGCAGGGTTTGCAGCCAGTGCTAATGTGGCCACAGCACAAGGTGTGGGTGGCATTGGAGCCTCTGCTCTGACCCCTGCTCTGCTCCCTGCAGTGTGGGTGTCCGAGATCATGCTCCAGCAGACACAGGTGGCCACGGTGATCGACTACTACAGCCGCTGGATGCAGGTGACTGCTCCTGACAGAGTCCTGTGCCCACAGGCTGCCCCTTTTGGAGACCTTGTCCACTGCCCGTGGCAGAGCACAGCTCTGCTTGTCCCTGAGTTGTCCCCTTCCCTCTATCCCGCAGAAGTGGCCGACGCTGCAGGCTCTGGCGCAGGCGTCCCTGGAGGTGAGCGTCGCTGGGACCGGGTGCTCTCCCTGCCCTGTGGCTCTCCATTAACACCCGGCTGTGTCTCTCGGAGCAGGAGGTGAACGAGCTGTGGGCTGGGCTTGGCTACTACTCCAGAGGGAAGCGTCTGCAGGAGGCAGCAAGGAAGGTGCTGGAGTGGGGTGGAAGGGGCATTTCTAAACCCCTCTGTGGCTGTTGGTGGCTCACATCTGCCCTGCCTCACTGGGGCTGCTGGCATGAGGCTGCAGAGGCTGGGATCCCATGTTCCCGTGGGCAAAATGGGAACCTGCACACACCCAGCCCAGCTGTTTCCCTGAGCTTGGCCCCTTCCCTGGCAGGTGGTGTCAGAGCTGGCTGGCCAGATGCCCAGGACAGCTGAGGACCTGCAGAAGCTGCTGCCGGGCGTGGGCCGATACACGGCGGGAGCCATCGCATCCATCTCATACGGGCAGGTGAGAGACACAGAGTGGACCCATCTCCTCCTCTGCTGCCCAGCCCCACTCCTAACAGGGTCCTGCTGCTGGGTCTCACAAGCCAAGGGCTCCTCAGGGTCGTGCTTGCTCTCCCTCTGCTTTGGGATGCATCTCAGCCCTCACCCAGCTTGGCCTGTGGGTTGACCTCATGTGTGTCTCTCTCCATCCTGGGAGCATCCCATCTCCCTTCTTTGTCTGGAGCATATCCCAGCATGATAATCCCAGCTCCTGGTCCCAGGCTACAGGAGTTGTGGATGGGAATGTGATCCGGGTCCTGTGCCGCCTTCGATGCATTGGTGCCGACTCCAGCAGCCCTTCTGTCATCGACCGGCTCTGGTAAGGGGAGTGCTCTGTCTGTTCAGAGCTGTGCTGGTCATGGCTAAAGGCAGGATCACTCAGGAGGCCTTGGGGAGGGAGGCAGGTGTGGAGTAAGGGAACTCTTGGGAAGCTGGTGCTGCTGGCAGTAGTAGTGAAAGGAGCTGTGTTGCCTGTGCCTACCTGGGAGCTTCCACCCAAGAGGCAAGAGGCAGGCAAAGGTCCTGGAATGTTCTCCCCAGAGATCCTCATGCCTCTCACTGCCATTTCTCCAGGGACATGGCCAATGTCCTGGTGGACAGGAGTCGCCCAGGGGATTTTAACCAGGCCTTGATGGAACTGGGGGCAACTGTGTGTGTGCCCAAGACTCCACTGTGCGGGGAGTGTCCAGTGAAGCAGCACTGCCAAGCGTGGCGCAGAGTAAGTGGTCCCAGAGTGTGGCCCTGAGGGTTTGCCATGCCTGGGGACAAGATGGGCTGGCGGATGAGCCTGTCCTCACTTCTGTCCCCCCTTGCAGGTGGAGAAGGAGCTGGCCTTCGCCTCTCAGAAGCTGTTTGGAAAATCACCCCCAGTGCCTGATGTTGAGGACTGTGGTAAGTGTGTGGGGAGATCCCTGATGTAGCTCCAGGTCTAAGCCCTGCAGCAACTGTTACACTGGTGTTTGCAGGTGTTGGGGACTGTCCCCTGTGCCCTCCAGCCACGGAGCCATGGGACAGCAGCCTGGGGGTGACCAACTTTCCCCGGAAAGCAGCAAAGAAGCCGCCACGGGCGATGCGAACGGCCACGTGTGTGCTGGAGCGGAGGGGCTGCCATGGGGCCCCAGAATACCTCATTGTGCAGAGACCCAGCTCAGGTAATGGGGCTGGGAAAGAGGGGGATGAAGGCACCACATGGCCCCTTCTCACCTGCATGAGGGATAGAGGGAGAGGCACTGGTTGCTGGGGTGGGGAAAGGAGCTCTTCGGGGCTGTGATGAGGCTCAGTGTCACTGGATGTGTCCCTTGCTGTCTTACATTTCTGTCATGGCTCCTTCTCAGGTCTCCTGGCTGGACTCTGGGAGTTCCCAAGTCTCCCACTGGCTCAAGATCTGCAAGAGGAGAAGGAGAGGGAGGAGCTGGCTGATCACCTTCAGGCCTGGATGGGGCGGCCCGTGGCAGCAAAAGGCCTGCAGTTTATTGGAGAGGTGAGCCTGGAGCTGGAGGGATGCAGTGTGAGTCCCCTGTGCTCAGCCATGGGGATGTAGCACACAGGAGAAGGGTCTCCCTTTTCCACAGTCACCCCTCCCAAGCTCTGCCCCACTCCTTAGGGCCCTGGCAGGCTTGGTGCACTTTGCATCCCACATTTCCTACCAGCTGCCCATCTCATGTGTCTTTCCATCCCCACACAGGTTATCCACATCTTCTCCCACATCCACCAGACGTATGTGGTCTATTCCCTGCACCTAGATGGGGATGTGACCCTGGACCCTGCCTTGTCCCCGTCCCGCTGGGTGACAGAGGAGGAGTTCCACACCTCAGCCGTGTCCACAGCCATGAAGAAGGTATGGGGGGGCACCGGGTCCTTCCCTCAGTTATCATGGGAAAATTCCTGGCATCCCCTCAACTTCTCTGGGCTGTTCCAGCTCCAGGACCCAGCTGCTGTTCAGCTCTGGGCTCTCTTGTTCCTCCTTCAGGTGCTGAAAGCTCACGGGAAGCAGCGCAGGAAGGAGAGCAGCCCTGTCAAGGTGAGCAGTGCTCCAGGGTGCCCGGGGCCCCAGTGCTGTGGGACAGCCTCTGGTGTGCTGTGCTGAAGCCCCCCTGGGCTTTGGGATCAGGCCAAGGAGCATCCCCAGCCTGTGGCAGGGGAGCTGGCACTGCCCCTGGGTGTCCCCAGTACCCAGAGGTGATCCCTGGACACTGTGGGGTGTGGTTGAGCCCTGCTGTGTCCCCTGCAGGGCTCCAAGCAGAAGCGGGGGGCAAAAGCCCAGGGAGCAGGCAGTGCCTGCCCTGGGACACAGCTCTCCCTCCACGCCTTTCTCCGGGCACCGACTGCCCCCTGAGGGCACTGACCTTCCTCGTGGGAGACACCAGAGCCCCTGGCTGGGGTGAGTCCTGCCTGGGGTGTGGCAGTGCTGTCCCTGTGCTGCAGCAAGCCCAGAGCACAGCACTGTAATGGTCTCCCGCTCTTCCTTTCCCCTGCCTCCTCTGTGGGCCTGGATGTGCTCACTGGTCCTGGATTAATCCTGGAGCCAGACTTGCCCTCCCTCCTTAGCTGGAGCCCTTCTGGGGCTATTTGGCCCTGTATTAGCACCACTCTGGCACTGTGGACTCAGGGCAGCAGGGGTTTCTCTCTAGCAGTGGGAAGGCTGTGGCCACATTGTTCCCACAGCCCTGTTCCCTGCCTGCATCTCATCCCCCAGCCAGTGACTGGGGATGCTGCTGTACCTTGCCTTGTTTTTACTGGACCTGAAAATAAATCTCAAGTGTGTGGGGTTTTTTAAGTGACTGCCTCTGTTGCACTGTGCTAAGCTGCGGGTGTTGGGCAGCCTGTGGTGGAATGTGAAGATGGCCAACAGGATCCTTAGATCTGGGCTGGGGAGAGCAGGATTTCTTCATAATGCACCAAGAGTCCCTTGGCTAAGCATTAACTGCTGGTGACCCCAAATAAGGCACCTGGAGATTTCCTCCTGCAAGGGCAGCAGACATCAGTCCCCAAGGGATGTGCAGCTCCTGCCCATGGGCTGCTCCTCCCATGGGCTGAACAACAGCCTCCAGGACTTTTTGTAGGGTTTGATCATCCTTTTATATTTTTTCTGTTGGGCTGCTCAGCACTGTTCATGCTAACTGTGGTGCACCCTTGCAAAGGCACAATGCTGGAGCTGGCAGGGATGGGGACAGTCCTGGTGGGGTGCCAGGGGCAATGCTCTCAATTTTAGGGACACGCCCTCTTTGAGTGATGGAAATGGCCACTTCATCCTTACCTGGCACTCAGCACATCTTAAATAGGAGGATTAAAAACCCAAAGCAGTGCTTGTAAATTAATTCTTTAATTGAGAGGAGCAAGAGGCCACCACTTGCCCCCCAGGGCTGGTCATGCTGTGGGTGGTAACTGCCAGTGAGCAGCTCCAGATTATCCACTTCCCTCAGGCAGCCCCTCATCTCTCTACATCTGGGAGTGTTTTTATGCCAGCACACTCTTGGCCATGCTGCAAGCTCAAGTCTCAATAAATTAAGATGAAACTAAGGGAGAAAGTTCTTCATGTGTGGTTGATAAATCACTGGGAACCCAGAGAGGGGGAGAAAATCCCATCCATCCTGGAGCATGCTCAGACCCCTGCTGGACTCAGCCCTGAGCATCCTGCTCCCACCCTGAGCTGGCTCTGGATTGATCTGGAGCCATCCCTTGGTCCCTGCCCACCTGGGCCAAGCCAGGGATGGGATCTCTGGTCCTTGCCTCCAGGGTTGGACTGGAGAGGATGGGGAGCTGAGGGAGGAGGACTGCAGTGTTGCACTACTGCTGCTGGTCCATGTAGACCTGCACAGCTTTCCACAGTGCCCGGATATTGCCCTCCCCGAAGCCCGGCGCTCCCCGACGGTCAATGAGCTCCAGGAAGAAGGTCTCCTCGGAGAAGAGGGGATGGGTGAAGATCTGCATCAGATATTCCTGAGCAGGGCTCTCTGTGGCATCAGTGCCCGGCTGGCCCTTGTCCCCAGGCACTGTGGTGTCCAGCAGGATGCCAAGCTCTGCCAGCATGTGGGGGTCCTGCCCCGCTCCTTGGATTTCCTCTGCTTTGCCCCCCTGGCTGTAATACGTGGTGGGGGGTGTGAAGAACCGTGCTCCCTGCTGCTGCAGAGCCCTGGTCGTGCTGACAATGTCAGTGGTGCAGAGGCCGACGTGCTGGATCCCAGCCCCGCCGTGCTGCTCCAGGAACGTGTCGACCTGGTTGGTGCCGCTCTGAGAGAGGGACTCGGCAAAGACCAGCTTGCAGCCGTGTGCTGGGGTGCCCTGGGCGCTCTGCAGTGCGAGGAGCAGCATGCCCACGCCCTGCCCGCCCAGCACATAGCCCTCAGCCGGCCTCTCCTGGGGGTTCAGCAGGAAGCGGTGGAAGCCGAAGCAGCGCTGGTACCAGTCCAGAGCCGCCCGGGCCCCGCCCCGGGGGCAGACATAGGTGATGTGGTCAAAGTGAGTGATCTTGATCCCATCCCCTGAGGCTGAGGGGGCTCCTTGGATGGGCTGGAAGCCGGGCAGGAAGGGTCCCCGGTAACAAGATCGGTCCAAAAGGGTGTGGCTGATGTTGCCCACGACAGAGCTCACCACCCCGTAGGTGACAGAACCACCGTCATCGCTCAGCTCAGTGGGCGGCACCAGCAAGGAGCAGCCCTGGCTCTGCAGCCGCTTGCAGAGCCCCGGCACGTCATCCACCTCCAGGCAGACGTTGGAGGCCGTGCCCAAGGCGGGCTGGGGATCCACGTCATAGAGGAAATCACGGGATGAGGTGCTGGCAGGTGCCAGGCGCTCGTTGACCAGGAAGATGGCAGATTCCCGTCGCAAGGCCAGCTGCCGGACACGCGGCGTCTCCCGCACGGCCACCGGCTGGAAGCGAAAGGTGTTGGCCAGGTGCTGGGCCCAGCCCTGCCTGTAGGGCAGGTGGAGGGAGATGAAGCAGGGCCGGCTCAGCGAGGCTGCCATGGCTGGGCGGGCTGCAGGGAGGACGCAGGGGATCAGGGGGGCTGCTGCCGTGGGGAAAAGTCATTCCCCCACCTTGCACAGAACCCACCTTTGTGTGTTGTGCGTTTGCAAGAACAGAGGCAAAAGTGTGTAAACTCGCAGCTTTTAAATGTGTGTATTTTAAACAAGCGAGTCTCAGGAGCCAATTTACACTTCGAAAGGGCACCCACCTTCGGCACTGGCTACAAAGAGCTGCCCAAGGATGCTGAGCCTTCCTGCCAACCCTCTACTCTGCTGCCCTGCTCCAAGCTTGAGGTTCCAGAGCAGGAATGCCCTGAGCCCTGGATGCAGCCCTGTGGGTCCCCTCTGGATCCACTGTGTCCTTTGGGAGTGCTGCAGGGAGGTCAGCGGGGATTCCCAGTGGAGGGGATGTGCAGCACGTGTAAGCAAGATTATGGGGACAAGGGTTGTGGTGGGAATGTCCTGTACCAGGAACATGGAGGTTGGACTGATAAACATGGAGCAACACAGTGGTTGCAGCTAAAAGGCTCCTGTGCTGCCCCAGTGCCTGTCAGGTGTGTCCCACGATTGGAGGGGAGCAGTGGGGTCATGACAGGCTGATGTGCCCTTCCCCTCCCCAGCAAGGACAGCGTGGAGCCACCATGCTCTCTGCAATCGTCTGGGGACAATGACCTTGCCCTAGGGGCACAGAGGAGGGACACTTCGGGAAAGTGACCTCCTTCCCCACTCATCCAAATATCTGCGATGCTCAAGGGGGAAAAAAGACCTGCCCAAAACCCCAATCGGCATCACCTCTCCAGAGCACCCACTGAGGTTTCCTGATCCCATGGCATGCACGAGCCGCCCTGGCCAGACTCCACAGGGGCGCAGTAGGCTGGGGGCCACACGCCTACTGAAAAATTCCCTTTCACCGGCCCGCTGGAAGGGGCTGTGTGCACCGAGCTCTCCCTGCTCCTTCCCACCAGCCCAGGGCGCACGGACCGTGTGGGGCCTCGCTGAGCACATGGGCAGGGGCCGGGCTCCGTCCGTCCGGCCCCGCTCCCCGCTGCGCCCCGCGGCACCGGCGCGCTCCCCGCCCCGCTCCCGCCGCCCCGCGCCCGCGCCCGCCCCGCCACCCCCGTGCCCCCGCTCACCGGGGCCAAGGCTGCGGGCGAAGGGGACGCGGGGCGGGGCAGCTCGGGGGCGGTTCAGTTCGCTGCTCCCCGGCATGCACCAGGCACGGCGCGCCGGGCACGGCGCCGGCTCTGCCCGGGCGCTGCGGAGCGCTCCCGGCGGGGGCCGGGCACAGCCGGCTGGCACACGGGGAACGCGCCGCTTCCTGCAGGGACCGGGCACAGCCGGCTGGCACACGGGGAACGCGCCGCTCCCTGCGGGGACCGGGCACAGCCGGGCCGGCACACCGAGAACGCGCCGCTCCCTGCCGGTGCCGCAGTTCGTACCGAGCCCGGCGCTGCCGGGCTGCGCTTGCGGGAGGAAAAGCTGCCCAGGCTGGAAACCGCAGACACGGCGGCTCGGGATGAGCCAAGGGAAGAGGGAAGCGGGAAGCCCCTGCCAGGCAGTGGTGGGGCTTCCTGGGACACAGCTTGTGTCTGTGCAGGGTCATTCCCTGCCAGCCCGAGTCTCAGGACATGAACAGGGGAAACGTGTCCCTGCTGAGTGCTGGGCACCTCACGGTGTCCGGGGTACCCAGTGGGGGGTGGTGACAGCTCTGCGGAAAGTGTCAATCACAAGGGACTGTTCACCGATCTAACTCACGGCCCCGCATCCTTGCAGACACCTCTGGGCCCCTCCAGCCCCTCAGCAGCGATCCCGTGCTGTTTTCAAACGAATCCACCCTCTATGTGTGTCTGGGATCATGTTCTGCCCCCTCCGTGACTGTGGCTGCTGCCCTTCCCCTGCCTTATCATGTTTTTGTACAGATCCCAGGTACAATAAACTGCTCAAATATTTGCAGAGATGTCCTTGTGCTGCCAGAGTGGTGAACTCCTCGTTTGGTTGGGGGGTGGAATCCAGTGTCGCTGTGATTTCCCAAGGAAACACCGACACCACCACAGCCCCACTAGTGTGGGCCGGACAGGAGGCATGGAACTGGACACCGGGGAATTGCTGTGGGGCCAAGCTTAGCCTGAGAACAGCCCAGAGACAGCCTGAGACAAGAGAACAGCCCAGAGACAGCCTGAGACAAAAGAACAGCCCAGCTTTTGGGATGACACCCCACAGGGCAGGGAGCTCCAGCAGCCCGGTGTGGGAAGGAGGCACCAGCTCTGCAGGGTAACACAGACTGCACTGGTGTCTCCTGTGGGACATTGTGCAGGGATGGCGCTGTTCGAGGTTACCCCACAGTCCAGCAACCTTTTGGTGCAAGCAGTGTCCTTGGCAACGCCCCTTGCCCTCCTGTGCCGGGCAGTTTTGGAGCCGCTGTGTCCATCTCTCCCCTGCAGCACTGCTTGTCACCCTCCGGCGTCAGCCCGGCACCAGGCACCGCTTTGCTCCAGCTCGGGCTGGGCTGTGGCAGCAGCACCCCGAGGCCACATGGCACCGACGGGGACAGTGCTTGCCTTGTCGCTGTCCCCTCGAGGCAGGCGGCAGTGACCGGGGCGCAGTCCCCACTCCAGCCAGGCTCTTCTCCTCCCTCCTGGGCGGGGAGAGTGGACAGGAGATAAAAGGGGGACCAGGGCCAGCTGGAAGTTGCTGAAAGCTGCTGGGGCCGGGAGCGAGGGAGGACGGCAGCGAGGAGAAGTGCGGTATCGAGGGCTCGTTCTCGCGGAGAGAGGGCTGGGGAGGGGGGCACATTCGCCCTGACCAGATCCTGCATCTCCCTGCTCCCTCCCCAGATCATCCCCCCCAGACCCATATCCTCCCCCTTGCCCTTTAAGTGTGCTGGATATTAGAGGGATGGGGAATATCCTGGGGTTTGGGGGGCTGTTGGAGTACAGGGCTTCAGGCAGATGTCAGGACTCAAGAACTTTAAAGGCTCTGTGTACCCCCAAAGCACTTCGTGGGGCATCAAGGACTCTCAAGGTGACCTGAAGGTGAAACCACCTCTGCCCCAGTGACTGCTCACCGGCAGCTGAAATGATGAGGGCTGTATCCCTGCTCCCTTCTGCGGGAAATACAGAGCTCTCTGGAGCTGGATTTGTTTTGTGGGATCAGAGAAGGGGAGAAGGCCCATGGGAGGAGGGGCACCTTCATCTCTTGAGATGTGGGGTGGGTGTTCACTGCCAGAGGAGAACAGGATGCTGTGGCACTGGGTGCCCACAAAAGGAGCCAAATTTCCCACCTCATTCCCCTTTCCCTGCCCCCTGGGGTGGGGGTCCTGGCTCCCAGTGCCAGGATCAGGCCAGCACTGCCCACAGTCCTGGTCTGCCCTGGAGCAGGGTGCAGTGAAGTATTTTGGGTTTGCAGTGGATCTGGGAGGAGAGTAACAGGCCGTGTGCCCCTGCCAGGGCCGGGGTCCAGGATGGGGCTGCTGGTGCTGGCCCTGGCCACCTGGCTGGGGCTGGGGCTGGCCTCAGCCTCCCAGGAGGCGGCCAACAGCAGCCGGATCTGCCAGGAGGCACCGGCGTGGACCATCAATGGCTCGAGCCCGATGGAGGGGGCGGCCGGGCAGGTGACGGTGGTGGCGCTGCTGAAGGCCAGCTGACAGTTCTGCCTGAGGCAGGCCCACAGGTGAGCGCCGCTCCCCTCCCCAGAGCAATCCCCAACACCTCGGGGCCGTAGGGCGGCCCCGGCCCGGCAGCGCTCCCAGCGGCTCCCTCCGCAGCCTCGGGGGCCTGCGGGAGCGGCTGGCCCGGCAGGGCACGGCCCATGTCCGCTACATGATCGTCAACGAGAAGGCGCCGCTGTCCCGCGCCATGCTGCCCGAGCTGCAGCGCCATGCCCCGCCCGGCGTGCCCGTCCTCCAGCCCGAGCAGGGCGACCCCGACGTCTGGCAGGTCCTGGGGGGTGACAAGGACGACTTCCTTGTTTATGACCGGTGAGTGATCGCCTGAGGCTTTTCCCGGCGTTGCAGAGCGTTTGATGGCTTCCAAAATGTCCCCTCGTGGCCGGGCTGGGGGGATTCCAAAGCCGCGTCCTGAGCCAGGCCGTGACTTCTCCCCTCAGATGTGGCCGCCTGGCTTTCCACATCCAGCTGCCCTTCAGCTTCCTCCACTTCCCCTATGTGGAGGCAGCCATCCGCTACAGCCACATCAAGGACTTCTGTGGCAACTGCTCCTTCTACCCCAACACCACCCAGGAGGTAAGAGCTGGAATGCTCGCTGGAGCCGGGATCCCTTCTGTCCTTCAGCGCTGCACATCAGCGAAAACAATCTTATCTCAGCGTTGGGGATGGGCTCTAGATTGGCAGCTGCCCTCAGATGTGTTTGAGAGGGAAGGTGATGAAAGGTCTGGAATAAGGGCACTTAAATAGGTCAGAGCTTTCCGGTTGAAAAGGAATTGACTAAAGGGATCATATCCCATGTCTGGGAATGCTAACTAGAACTGTTCCAATATAACAAAGGGCAGGCAGTGGATGCAGAGGTGGCAAGCTCAGAGCAAAGAAAAGGGTGTAGCTCTGAGCTTGGCAGGTGATTAGTCACTTCCCAGGAAAAAAGTACATGCAGAAATACTAAAAGTGAATTCCCATTTCTGGACCACAGAGAGCTTGAGCCAAGGGACACAAGTGTAGAGGCTTGTGCCCTGTGTGCTCCAGCTTCTCCCTGTGCCCTGGGTCAGGGCTGGAGAGCATTTTCTCTGACCCACAGTTTTCTGTAGGATGCTGCTGGTCTGCCTTCTTCTCAGTTCACAGCTGTGCTCCCAGGCTTTCTACAGGGCTCTGTGGGCATTCACATACCACACCAGCTCTTGTGTTACTTTTCTCAGTCTAACAGTACCATGGAGGTCCCTGCAACCCCAAGCTCACTTCCTGAACACGAGGGGATGGAATCAGAGACCCCCATCCACCAGCACAAGCCCCTCCATCCTCACCACCATCACGAGGTCAGCAGTGAGAGAGATACAAACCCAAGTGAAGACCACAAACCTGCTACCCATGCTCACCACCACCATGGAGACCATGGCCAGCTCCATCACAAGGGGAAGAAGCAGAAGGAGGGGGATGAGCATTAAACCAGGCTGGGCAGCCTTGCAGAAACCAGTAGTGTGCAGATGACCCCAACTCACTTCACAGAAGCATGGAAGGACTGGCTTTGGGCTGCTGGTCACCAGCAGTGCTGGTTTAACAACTCCCTCCAGCATACCCCATTGTGGGTTGCACTCCTACGCTGTGATAGGGATGGAAATTCCCCTTGGACCCTGCTCAGTGCTGCATTTTCAGCCCCAGAGCTCAGTTCTGAGCCTTCATCTGCCACCGCCTGCCTTTCTGTGCTCAATGAAGCCTGCTGTGCAAACCAGGAGGTCCCTGGTCACTGCTGGCTGACACTGCACAGAGCAGCAGGGCGGGCGTGGAGGGGCCAGAGCTGGGATGGGAGCAGCACTGCTGGCATCCTCTGCCCATCCAGACACTCCTGGTGTGCTGGAATCCCTGCGTTTCCTGGCCAGGGAGCGAGGGGAGGGACAGGGTGTGCCCCGCAGGACATGGTCCCAGGGGACTGAGGGCACAAGGAGCAGTGGGATGTCGCAGGTCCCCGTGGTCCAGACCCTGTAGCCCCAGAGCTGTCACAGCCTGCGCACCCCGCAGACCGTGCACACGGGTATGTGCAGTGGTGGCGGGTGGCCGCAAGATGGTGGCCTTGTCCCCTCTTGGAGACCCAGGGCTGCATGCAATGGGCACGGCCTGAGGAGGACAGGGTGAGGATCCCGAGGTCTTTCCTGGGGGCAGCGTGGATATCCGGAGTACGAATAAAACCTCTGTGAAGTGACCACTGCTCAGTCTGGCTCTGGTGGGCCCGGGGGAGCGGGTCTTGCTCAGCGCTGGGCTGTGCTCTGTGCACAGGGAAGGACACAGGGCTGGGTGTAGACCCCATGATGCAGCAGCTGGGCATGATTTACATCCCCTGAGCAGGAGCTGAGGTAAAGGGGTTGAAGACTTCTCTTCAGTCTTCTTCAAGAGAAGACTCCATCTCTTCCTATCTTGTAGCTTCCTCCCAGGATGGGAGCACAGAACATAAACACTGCGCTAGTTGGAGGACGTTTGGCTCAGCACATCCATACCTGGCTTGTAGGTGTGATGTTGGGGTGCCTGCCCCAAGCTGCTGCAGGTTCCCACATGCAGTCCAAAGTCACTGTGGGCATTTTGTCCCCAGCACACATACCAGTCCCCATTGCAGGCACATCGTGGGGCTCTCCAGCTCTCAGGTAGATGGGTGCTGTACCCCTGGCAGCTGTCACCGCTGCCTGCAGCTTGGGGTACCCCAGGCCTGTCTCTGCCTTTTACTCCAGCTCCATCCATCATCCCACACAGCCTTACTCAGTGTCTCTCCAGGCCCTGCAGCCAGAGTGGGGAGCAAAGAGGTGTTTTTCTGCTCAGTGTTTTCACGGTGCTGTGTCCTGGTCCTGTGTCCTGTCTCTGCTGGAGGATGCTCTGCACAGTGATGGGGGCAAGAACCAGGGTGAAAAGGTGCTCACAGGGATGAGAGCAATGGGATCAGATGTGTCTTTCTCACTAGCCAAGCTCTCCCATGGGGTGCTGGCTGAGACCCTGTTCCCCCTCCTCCATCTCTCCTCCCCCTTCCTCCTCTACCTGCTCCCAGTAGCCTGCAAGGGCACCTCTGTCTGCTGCTCCTGCCATCAATATTGAGGTTATCTTTTTCTTCTGGCAGCTGCTGTAATTGAAACAAAGCAGGCCGGGCCTCACGGGCTCGGCTCCTCTCGCTCATTTTGCCGGTGCTGCTGAGACAACTAATTCATCTTATCGATGCATGGTTGGCCTCTTTTCCACCAGATCCAGGCAGAGCAGTCTCCCTGCCACAGCTGGTAGGAGCAGACTGTGTTCCTGTGGCGTGCTGCTGGGTGCTGCTCTTATCCAGCCTCTGGTCCTTGGCTTGCCTCAGCTGGGTGCTGGCCACCAGCAGAAGATGCCAGGGGAGCCAGTCAGGGGAAGACGTGCAGATTGGAAGGATGGTGATGACTTTTGTCAATTTCTTTTGCCTTCTGATGCATTATCAGCAGTTGTATTAAATTCCACATCCTTTCCTTGTGCAGCTCCTGAAGGTGTCCCTGCCAAGGAGGTGACAGGTGATGAGTGGGGCATACATGGATTTGCATTCCCTCACTGATGACCAGTGCTGCAATTAGCCATGGCAGAGAGAGGGATCCCATCTGGTGCTGGATGTGTAGTCCAGTGCTACCATTTGGGTACCTCCCAGCAGACAAATTTCTGGCCCTGAAAGCTTGGGTGGGCATTTTGCTTTGTGTAGAGACACTGAGGTGTGGGAAAGAGCTGTGACATTGTTTGGGTGAAGTCCTTTATGACTGAGTAGGGGCAAGGCTTTAGAGTGAAACTGATCCTATATCATATTATTGTCCAAAGACTGGAAGGGTTTGGGGTGCCATGCTTGGGACCCTTATGACAGGATTTACCCCTGAAAGATGCCAGAAACCTGGAGCTCTACAAATCCTGTGCCAGTGTCTAGTCCTGCGATGCTGAGGGAGAGCTTTGCTCTGGGTGAGGTGGAGAGGTGTTTTGGGGGAGGAAGCAGGCTCTCTACATCACCAATGTCTTGGAGAGTGATGGCATAAATAGAGTCAGAGAGCTCCAAGGAATCCTCAGCGGTTGTGGGGCTGGCTCAGCTGGGGGGTCAAGGCCTGAAAACAAGGGCTGACTTCAGGTTCTGGCAGTGCTGCTCCTGTTATCTGTGGCACCCTGTGGTACCCTGTATCTCCAGGGCACCACCCTGGAGGAGGGTGCACCATGGTACCCTGGTACCCATGTCTGTGGCACCACCCTGGAGGAGGACAAATGTCAGCTTCACATCACATGAAGGCTTGGCCCTGTATGCTGCTCCTACTGAGGGCCAGGCAGATCCTCTCGGGAAAGGAGGAACAGCCAGTCCTAATGTCAACAGAGGCCTCTTGTGCAGCGATGCTGTGTCAAGAAGAGGAATGGGTCCCTCCTCCTCCGCCCATTCATCTGGCAGCCGGGGTTGGCGTGCTGCCAAGCCAGGCTGCTTTGGAAACATTTCATTGAGGAGGCAGCTGAGCCTAGGAAAACAGAATGAAAATATACAGAGGGATCACTGTTGTTAGGCAAAATAAATGCAGGCGGCTGCATTTCTGTCCCCCAAATCCAGCCCAGCCGGGCCTCTCTGGCTTCTATGGGGTCAGGGTGGCTGCTGCTGCCTGGGGATGGCATCTCCATTGTGGGTTAGGAACTGGGGAATGAGGCCTGGGGAGATCATCTGTGGCTTTGGCCAACTTGCTGATGACCCTGGTGAAGAGGCCCAGATTCATCTTGGCGTAGTGCTGGCCAAGGAGATGAGACAGAGCAGAGAAACAGCAGCAGGGATGAGCCAGCAGCAGTGACTCGTGGTCCCTGCGTGGCCACCAGAGCAGGAGGGTTGATGGGAGTGATACAGGGGCTGCAGAAGTGACTCAGATTTTGGCCACGTTCATTCCCATCTCCCTCTTCAGCATCAACCATGGGACCAGGCTGGGCAGGAGGCCCCCAGCAGGACAGAGTCCAATCCCTGGGTTTTCAAAGCCCAGTTGCTTGGCATACCCCATCTTCTGTCTGCAGAGGGAGAGCAGAGTCATCCCAAAGCAGTCCTCAGGGACAGAGAGTGGAGGTGCCTCTCTGACTTCTGAGCAAAGCTGCTTACAACAGGTTTGCCTTTTCTGTTGTTTCCTCCTATAACCTCTCTCCTTCCTCCAAAGGCCTTCAAACCACTCCATGGCCACTTGATGACCTACGAGAGATGCATCCCAGATCTTTCCCTCCCTCCTGGGGGTCTGGAGTGATTAGAGGGAGGCAGAGCTGGAGCCCCAGCCCCATGGAATACCAAGGCTCTCACCCCTGCATAGCTTTCTGCGGCTTCACCTCCTCTCTTTGTCCATCCAGCACAGTCTGGTTCTGTTATTTACAGCTTAGATAGGGGGTTGAAAGAGCCCAGTGTGAGCAGAAGAAGCCCAACCCACACTCTGGGAGAGATACATTTCACCAGCCTAGCTCATGCATGGATTTGCAGTACAGGCAGGTGCCCAGGGCTGAGACTGGATCTTGCCCTGGTCCTTGTGTTTGTAGGAGCTTTGCTAAGATTCAGGCTCCCCTCCCGTCCTCCTGCCAGGAAAGCAGACAGCAAGATATTCCTTTTCTGCCATGTGAGGAGTGATTCACCTTGTGTCTCTCCACACACCTCTCCTGGAGACAGGTTGGGTGTGATGCTGGGCTCCCAAATCCCGCTGCTGGGAGCAGCCTGGGATGATGGCAGATGTGACAGTGATGGCCCTCATGTCACCTGGGGAACCACAGCTTGGTAGAGCTGCCAAAATGCCTGACTCCAACTTCCCATCCAGCTGAACCCTGTGATCTACTCATGTTCCAAAGCCAGGGAAGACCTCATACTAAAGGCTAACAGAAGCATTGTTTACCCCTTGTTTTGCCATAATTTTTTCATACTCCTGTAGCCTGAAAAAAAATGATTCCCTGTTTATTTTAGCATCCCTAATTAAGGGGAAAGAACTTCAGTGGCTGAAAGGGGGAGATGGTGGCCCAAGAGGGTCAGTTTCTGCTGAGCTCAGCCCTGAGACAGTCAGCCTGGCCAGGATGGACATCTCTCCAGTGCAGGACTGAGTAACTTTCTGGAGCACTCTGCGCTTTTAGACTCCATTCTGGAGAGGTGGCTGTTCCTCCTGGAAGCCAAGGGTCTTCACCCAGTGGCTGCTCTGTGCTTAATTGCTGCCTGCACAGCAAATGCATTTGCTGGAAGGGTGCTGAAATCTCTGTGGCAAGACAGAGGCTCAGCACTTTGCTAATCTTACAGGGGCTGGGGGTAGGCAGCCCTGGCAAGCCAGAGATGTAATGTCATGTGTGGGGGAAAGAGGGAACAACAGCTTATGACAGCCAGAAGTCTGTGCCTGGGGGTGTCTGGGTCTGCATCATCCCAGCCTGAGCAACCACAGGGACACACAGGCAAGTAGAGCTGTTCCTGGATCAACATGAGGGTGAGAACAGCCATCCCACACTTGATCTTGGAATTCAGCCTGAGCTTAGAGAGGGGAGATGGTACTTTCAGTCCTTGCATTTCTCTTTTGAGTACACAGACAATTGCAGTCACACCTGAAGGAGGTCTTTGAGCTTGTCAGTTCTGGAAAGTTTCATAAAATAACTGGCTGGCTAGCAAAAAGCCACTTTATTAGAGTCCCTGCTGGAAGAGGAGAACAGCAATAACTCAGCGCTAATGAATCAGTGGAGAATCCACAGGGGATTTGAACAGTTTGACAGCAAAAAGCTCCAACTCCAGTCTATGCTTTGTTGGAGACCTTACTAGGCACTGGAAAATCTAAAAATGGTCCTAAACTCCATGGGCAACCAAATCAAGGTGGCCCCCCTCTTGCTTGCAAGGCCAAATATTTCATAAGACAATGCTCTCTATCTCTTCCTGGACAGTGGATCTATGGGGGTACTGAGGAATAACTATCCTGGCCAATAGATTCCTCTGCTCCCAAGTTAAGGCAGTTACTCCCTGTGTGCTTTCCCTTCTGCCTCTGCTCTGACCAGCATCAGCAACATAGGGAAGGCAGAAACAGCCACACTTCCAGTGAGTGCTGTACAATGGAGGCTGTAGCAGGGAGCTTGGCTGCTGATAAGCCTATCTTTACTGCTTTGGAGCAGCAAATCCTCTGGGTGGCTGGAGCAGGAGCTTGGTGTCTGCCTGCACTCTACTACTCTGTTCCTTTCCCATCATTAATTTGCCATAAAGCTTCTTCTGCCCTTGTGTATCCTCATCTGTCACCACAGGACTTCCCTGGTGCTCCCTGGGCCTTGCAAAGCTCTGCTGCCATCTCTAAAGGCTCTAAAGGCAGTGTCGCTTGTGTTACATGGGCACAGCATTGACTGTTGGGAGTCAAAGCAATGTCAAAGCAGCATGGGAGCATCCAAGAGAGGGAAAGATACTCAGAGAATGGCAGTCTTTCTGCTGAGGATGGGGTTTGGGCATGATGGGGAGAGAGGAGAGCAGCTACATGAAGGTGTGCAGCTGGGAGCAGCCAAGGAGATGACATCCCTTTGGGCTGAGATGTGGCACCAGCCATCACTTACCTTGGCTGCCATAAAACAAAGCACAGGTGTCAGGAAGTCCACAGAGGCATCTCATCAGCAGCCTTGTCCTTTCTCCTTTTTATAGCCCTCGAGTTTAATTTCTAGGAAGATGAAAGCAATTTTCTTACTCCACAGCACCTGCACCTTAAAGCTGAACTTCTGATTGAGCTGGCACCCAAAGAATTTCCAAGGATACTGCATTGCACTGCTGCCTGACTGTGGTCTAGAGCCCCTGGGACTCCAGCCTCTTTGGTCACTCAATTTTCTAGCCAGGGATTCAAAATAAAATATTTCCTGGAGCCAGCAGGACAAATCAGCATTTGGTGGATAACACCAGTGATCAGGCCAGAAGAGCTGGAATCGGTGGGTTGCAGCACGGGCAGACCCTGACCAAACAGTCTTGAAAGCAGGAGGGGAACCAGGGCTGCCAGTGGTAGAGGCTCAGCAAATGGCCGGGCTCAGGAAAGCGTGCAGTGAATTATTGATGTACCTGGTTCCAGGCTCTGAATGAGCAGCATCAGGGGCTGGGCAGGAGGCTGACATTTTGCATCTTTCCCCGGGGAGACGAGATCTGTCCACATTCCCTGGGAGGAGAAGAGCTCTCCCCCTTGCAAAATTCAAGGCAGTGATGAAAGGCACAGGGAAAGATGGGGAGGAATGGCGAGTAACAAATGCTCAGAATGAAGAGAGAGAGGAAAAATAAATTGGTTTGTCTTTGAAATAACATGCTAACCCCCCAGAGACAGGCTGGCCAGCCACTGCACCAACCTTGCTTTGATTTGAGTCTGGATTATATGTTTTATGCAATGAAAAGTCAGCTCATTGGGAATGAATAACATCCCTGCTTGGTCTGAAGTCTAAAATCCTCTTTATTGGCACTGTCTGGGGACGACGTAAGTAAGGACACTCAAGGTTGTCACTAGGTGAGCTCTGCAGTGACTGGTGACAGAGAGACCAGACGAGCTGGGGTGCTGTGTCCCAGCTCTCTTGCTGAGCAGCCCTGGCAGCTTCAGGGAGACATGGGTGCCAGCAGAAATTCTGTGACACCAGAGCCCACAGCTTCCATCATCAGAAAAGCCTGAGATTGCTGGACTGCTCTCTGCCAGGAAGATGTGCTCCACCTTGGGCCAGGAGGATGCTTTGGGATGGCCCTGTGAGCTCCCTCTGTGCAGCCAGGGAGGGGCAGAGGTGGACAAAGCCCTTTGTCACCCCAGGACCTGTCACCACAACACCGAGCAGAAGTGATGGGCAAAAATGCCCTGCTCCCATGGCAAGTGCTTCCTGTTGCAACAAACTCTTAAAGAGAGCAAAATGGCCTTCAGGGTTAAAGAAGTGGGGATGTGATTCCTGGGGAAAATCTGTGCGTAAACAAATCTGTGTGCAGCTGCTGCCCCAGGCCAGTCCCTGCCACTGCTAGTACTCATCACTTTGAACAAGACCAACGGCAGCAAGGAATACCTCAGCCTTCAAGGAAAACCTCTTCCTGACCTTCATTGATTAGCTTGTGGCTCACTCTCTAAAATGGAGATCTCTCATTGCAGTAGCTCTGCCTGCCTCACCACCTGCCTGATTCCTGATTCCTTCCCTCCGTGTCCTGCGGAGGAGACCTTGGGCTTGGAGGTATCTTGTGGCAGAGCAAAGGCACATAATTATTTCCTGTTCCCTAATTGCATCGCCCTGTTATTCCAGGAAATGTACTCTTGCTCTGTCAGTAAGAATAAATAGGAGATCTCTGCAACAAGGGAGTAACCGGTAATGGTTTAGATGTGACTGAACTGCAGATAGGAAGGAATCGGTCTTGGATTCTCAAAGCACTGAGAATAATAGCAAGAAAACTGAACTCGGAGACCTGTGAGCTCTGCTTTTCCTCAGAGGTTTGTCACTTAAATTTAGACAGGACAGAAAACCAGGAATGTATTTCCGGGGAAAATCTTGGAACGGTGTCCTGCTGGACACAGCAGCAAAATGATGGCAGGGTGTAGAGGCCCAGAGAAGTGGACTTCAGTTGCCACAGCCGTCCCCCCATCAGCCCCACTCTGTGCTGGTCCCAGGGGTTCTGCCATCACTCTCGGCTGAAAGCAGAGGCTGGTGAGGAGTCAGCTCCCAGGATTTTGGGGTGCCAACTCAGGTTGAATATATTCATATGTCCCTTTAATGTAATCCCACCTGAGAGCAAAAGAGAGCTCCTGGAAGCCAGCAGTACCTTTTTCATCTCCTCCTTTCGCAAAGGGCCGTGTGTTCTAAAGGACCTGGTGGTTCCTGTGCGAGGACCCTGCTGTGATGCCTGGTACGAGCACCTTCGCTGCAGGGCTTTTAAAGAAAAAGCGAACCCTGATGCCCATGGAAGGGCAGGGCACTGCTGTCTGCTGTGCTGCTCGATGTAATGCCGTAGGTGAATTATGGGTGAGGCTGGGTGTTGATTTGTGGGTCAGAGTGGGCGCCTGGACCGGGCACCGCCGGGCACGCACAGGATCAGCGCCGGTCCCGCCGATAGCCCGGGGCAGCGCTGCCCCCTCCAGAGCCGCCGTGCCCCTTTGTCCCGCTGGCTCCCGGCGCTCGGACGGCCTCGCCAGCCCGCCACCCACCAGCGCCGTGAGTCTTTCCTCTGCGGCACGGGGGACACAGCATCCCTCACATGTCCCCTCCCGCCTGGGGGCACGGCCAGGAAGACACCGGGCGGTGCCAGGGCCGTGCCCTCCCCACGGCGGCGGCCGGGCAGGTGCCACAGGCAGCGCTGCCCCGACGGGCGGCGGGGACGGGCGGGGGGCTGCGGAGCGTCCCGCCCCGGCGGGGCCGGCTCCCGGCCGGCGGGACCAGCCCCCCGGTCCCCGCCCTCTCCTCCTCCTCCTCGGCGTCTCTCCTCCCCTCGCCCGGCTCAGTCGGTCGCAGCCATGGCGGAGGGAGGAGAGGGAGAGGAGCTGCTCCGCCCGCCGCTGCCCGCCGGCGCCCCGGGCCCCAAGCGCTTGTGCTCCCGCGCCTGCCCGGCGGGGGGCACCGGGGCCGTGCACCCCCGTCCCGGGGCGGCGGGGGCCGGCTCGGCGGGGCCGGGCGCGGGGGCCAGCGGGGCCCCTCCGGCTCTGCCCGGCTGCTGCCCCGCGGCGGCGGCGGGGCCGGCAGGGGCGACGGGGCCGGCGGCGGCGGCGGCGGGGCCGGGGGGCGGCGGCGGGGGCGGCGGGACCGGCAGCCTGCTGCAGCCCGAGTCGCTGCTGGACGCGGCGGCCAAGCGGGTGGCGGGGAGCTGGGCCTTCGAGCGGGTGGAGGGCCGCTTCCAGCGCATCCCCGAGCCCGTCCAGCGCCGCATCGTCTACTGGAGCTTCCCCCGCAGCGAGCGGCAGATCTGCATGTACTCCAGCTTCCAGCCCGGCCGTGCCGCCGCCGCCGCCTCCCCCGCCAGCGCCGCCGCGGGGGGACCCTCGGCCGCCGCCGCCCCCGCCCCGGCCGGCGAGGAGAGCCCCGCCGCCGGCCCCCCGCCGCCCGCCGCCCCCGCCGCGCCGCAGGGCGAGGGGCTGCCCTTCCGCCGCGGCATCCGCCTGCTGGAGACCGGCGCGGTGGACAACGTGCTGCAAGTCGGTGAGTGCCGGGACGGGGTCCCCGGGGGCTCATCTGTGTCCGTCCGTGCCCCCCCTCCCCATCCCCTTCTGCACTTAAGCCTTTTGTCTGGCGCGGTTGTGGTTTGACAGGAAAATCCTGCCCCGGGGGCAGGGACAGCCGTGCGCTCCTCCGGGAAGATGCCGGCTTGGGTTTTGGGGTGGGAGGGCGAGGGTGACCTCCCCCCGCCTCGGGGGGCGCGTCTGCCCGGGGGTCAGTGGCAGCTGCCCGCAGCTTGGACGCCGTCCTTCCAGTCCGAGGGGGAAATAAAGACCACCCCTCTTTCCCCGCGCCGCCCCCCCTAAGCACCCGTCGGGGGTTGTATGGAGGGCACACAGCCCTGCCGCCCTCCCCGACCCCTCCGCCGCGGTCCCGGTCACCCCTGAGCACCCCCACCCGCGCTCCCACGGGGGTCCTGTCCTTTCCACCGCGAGCTGGGCTTATAAACATAATGCATCTCTCCAACAGCTCCGAGCGTTCCTCTTTGTCCTCTCCATCAGGGGCTTTCCCTGCTTGGAACATCTCTAGGGGTGGCATCCAGCCCCCGCTTTCCTCTTCCCAGCCGCTGCACGGTCACGTCCAGCGGGGCCGCTCGGGGGGGCGGTGCGGGGTGACAAGTTGGGTGGACCCGCGGGTACCGCCGGTGACCTGGCGTGATGCGCGTGTCGGGGACGGATGCGCACCGCCTTCTCACGCTCGTTCGGTGTCGAAGGGGCCGTGGGAATGATGGTGGGAATAATGGCATCGTGTTTTCTCTCCATGGGCAGGTGGCTTTTGTGTGCGCTGGCGGACGGGGATTGCCGGAGAGGAAATGTTCCTCTTCCCCTGTCCTTCTAGTCCTTGTCCCCATCTGAAATCCGCATATATTTAAAGAGAAACAAATTGGGGTGTTTTACATAGAATAAGCCGCTCCTCCGTTGTTATTGGAAGGGATTGAAATGCGCGTTCCCATTAAAATGACATTAGGCGAGAATTTGTTTTGCAAATGCGAAATGTAAATTCATTTTGTGCCAGGGTATGGCGTGAATGAGTGAAGGGAGGGTGGTTTTTGTTGTAAGGAACGGGTAGTTCGCTCTGTTTATTTAAAGAGCGATTCTTCCTTTTGGGGAAAAAAAAAGCTGCTTAAAAAAAATAATAAAAATCCCATTCGGTACAGTTTACATTCAGAAGAGCATTATCAAAACATTTTCCATTTGAGATGTGAGAATAGGAGGCAGCAGAAGAATTCTCCTCCCACCTCTGAGGACATGCAGTGAAAATTCCTGAAGCACAAAAGGTTTTTCTCTGAGGATATGATTATAGCCTCTTTTTTTGGCGTGAATTAATATTTTGTAAGGGCTGCGTTAAGATGATTAATTATTCTGTTTAAAATGCTGTGAAACTCAAAACTAAATTATTTTTTTAGAAGGAGAGGAATAGTTCTTCAGGAACTTTAAAATCAGGGGGGAAGGAAGATAATAGCTTGCTGAGGGTAATGTTTTAATGATCTGCCCACCAAGGTGTGAATGCAATGAGCTGGTGTGGGAGTGGGACACAGAGGTGATGGTTTCCTAACCCCAGGATTGGTTCAGTACAAAGGAATTTTCTTTTAGTATGAGTTTTAAAATTTTTTTGTCTTTGAAACATAGCTTTGGTGAGCCTTTATCCAATTCTGTGAAGGATCTGGGTGGGTGGTGGGGTCAGGTGCATGCAGGACACGAAGCAGAGCAGTGCCATCCCAAAGTGATGTCCAGTGCTGGTATCCAGCATCCCATCTGCCCCGTCTGCCTGCACTTCCTGCTGCTGCTCTGGCCGAGCCAGAGAACAGAAAGGATGGTCCTGGCTCTGGTGTTTCATGTACCCCCCCTGACAAGTCTAAACCATCTCCCCAGCTTTGAAACCAGAGCTTGCTCTCATTGTCCTCCGAGCCGTCAGCTTTTTAGATGAAGCAGCACGTTCTGGAAGCGCTCGCCGCAGAGTCGGTGGGTGATTTATCTCCCACGTTCACAGCCCGAGAGGGGCGCGCGGGATGCTCGCCATGGGAATCTGCCTTTGGAGCTGGGGGTGGCGGGGGGAGGTTCGGGTCTTGGCTGTAGTGTGGCTCCACTTCACACGGCAGTGAGTGGGTGATGTGGGGTCAGACACCTCTGGTTTTGTCCCAGGAGCAGCCACGTCACAGCAGTGCCTTGCAGCCCTGAACTGGAGGAGGAAAATTTACATCAAACAAAAGACTGTGAAGGGCTGTGTGTTTATAGACAGGAGGCAAAGCTGAGATGTCCTCTGCCAACTTTCCACATCCATCCTGTGGATGCCTCTGGAAGGTGAGGTGGAAGAGCTCCAGCCACTAGAGACACAAACACTTTGTGGCTGCGTGTGTGTGTTTGCAATTAAGATAGAACTTGGGAACCATTATGTCTTGGGAAAAAATAAAACTCCAACCCTGGCTTCCTTGATGCTCTCCAGCACTAAATCAAAACTACTGTTCCCCTCTAAGGATCCCTTTAACGGACACCACTGGCTCCCAGCGCCATGACCTGAGGTTTGCACAGTTGAGATTTTCTGTTAATAAAGATCAGATGTTTATACAGTTGTGTTTCTGACTCAGACCTGTGAAAAAATAGGGGTAGTACAGATGTGAAATTCCTTCTCTGTGTGGTTGGAAAAAATCCTTTTGAAAAATTGAAAGACAAAATCCAGGAGGAATGACCTTCTGGCAGTGGAGGGTGGTGTGGAGGGGTGAGGGTTGTGCTCATGGGCACAAAGTGCTTCAGGCTCTGGCTCCTTCGTGCTTACAAAGCTGGCAGGTCTGAAAAAAACATATATGCCACATTATCAACCAATAATTCCTTCATGCTTAGTAAAACTTAAACGAGGCTTAAACCCTGATCTCACTGGAGTCATTAAATTGATTTTTTTTCCCCTGCTCAAAGAAAGATCTTGGATGTTGAACACAGGCATCTTTGTCTTCTTAAAAACTGCTTTATTATTATGTGTACAGATCCCGTCTTTGTGTGTGTGTGGTGTGTGGGTTTTTTTTCTTTTAATTTTTAGACAAATGACAAAAGCATGCAGGAAAGGAATGCAGAAATGCCAGGCTTAATATAAAGCATGCAACTGCACTGCATGCCGGGAATCCTAAAGGATACAAAACCTTTAACGACAGCGGTTAATTTTTAACAAGTTCACTTGCATAAATATTTATGAAGAAAAGTTTTTACACTATTATCTCTTGGGTTTTTGGAGAGAGAAAAGACCTTTGGTGGATTTTGACAGTAAGCTGTGATCTGGCAGAACAAATTCATGTTTCTCGCCTGCGCTTCCCAGTATGGTGTAATATGGTTTGCCCTCGAGTCATCTCAGATGCTGATGGGTGGGCAAGTGTCCTGAGTAATTTTAGGGGGGAATTCTCCTTTTTCATTGGTTTTACAACTGCTTAGGAGAGGAAGCATCGAGCTTTGTGTTGTTCTTTGGATTGTAACCAGCCGCTTAGGAACCTACACGGTATGTGCTCCTTACCCACAGATAAGCCTTGGTGCCCCAATGGGAAGGTATGCGGTCCAGCCATAAGTACATAGGCAGAATTTACTTTTGCTGTTAGAATAACAATGAAGCAGGGCTTTAAAATGCCCTGGCTTTGTAAACACTTGGAGGGAGCCTGTTTCTTTCAAACCTGCAATTAATTCTGGATATTTTATCTGATGCTTTGCAGGTCAGTCATGAGTTTCCTAGTCTGGTATCTGCACTGGACATGTAGGTGCTGGGGATTTTCTAACCTTGCTTCAACAGCCTTCTGACTGGGCAGAGGTTAAGCAAGACCTGATACCTGTAAATGATATCTGTAAATGCATTTTAATTGGAGGAGTTCAGATTTGGAAGCTTTTTATTACACTTCTGTTTTCAGCTTGTGTTGCTCTATGTTTGTAATGATGCCTGTTGAAATGTAGCTTCAGAGGTAAAAATACCAATGAGTTCCAATGTGGTTGAAACCACTTCTAGCTTTTTTTTCAAAGCTATTTTTAGGTTTTAAACTTCTTTTTTTCTTCTCCCCTAAAAATGCTCACTTTTAGGCAAGTGTTTGGTTTCCTGCCCCTGTGACGTGGTATGGAGCAGAGTCTAAATTTATATCCAGTGGTGTGTTGCTTTATAGGGCTGTTTATTTTGGGGAAAACACTTTGATGGGGCTCTCTAGGGTGAATTGTGGTTGCTTTTGTTTTGTGTAAAGATTGGTCTCCTCCTGGGTCTGGTTTTAAAGCTGTATCCGGCAGGAACAGGTTTGGAAGGAAAGCCATAGGATGTGAAAGGTTTTTTCAGGTTAATTCCCGGTGTCCTGTGTCTGAGTGCTGCTAAGGGAGTTTAATTTTTCTGTATCCTTTTAGTTTTTGTGTGGGTTGCTTGTTGTACAACATGTATCCAATTTGCTAATTAATTTTTACTTTGTTTTTCTTTACGGGTAGATTACTTGATCCTACCCTATGTATTAAAATGCTTTAAACCACATAAAAGGAGCTGGCAGAGGTTCATTAGCCCTATCATGATGGAAACTCTTGTACATTTTAAATATACATTAAGTTCTTTAGGTTTCTAATTATCTTTTTCTTAACATATATAATTAAAACAAAACATTATTAGTCATTAGAACTTACGATCTGTTTATTGCTGCTCCCTCATAGGTGAGATATTTCTTGAGCCTATTCTGGATTGTATTACAGAAACTGAAAAAGATGATGATGAAAACCACCAGAGTTTCTTGCTGGTAGTGTAGGGAGAGCTGGGATGACAGCTGGAATTTTAACCTTTTATTTTAAGCAGATTTATTTATTGGCTTTTTGAGTCTTTTTCAAAGAGTATAAACAGATCTTCTGAGGCTGGGGTGTCTTTTGAACTAGGTAGTTAATTAAATAATACTAACTTAGAGACCAGAGACCTGAAAAGTAAAGCACAAGAAATATAATATTTAGTGTTGGCTTTAAGAATAAGTAGGTTTGAAACATTTTTCAGAGTATGAGTCCTAGTTTCTGGCTTGAGCTGGCAAATAGCAGTTTGTTCTCAGCTCACCTGTGCTTTATAAAGCTTAGTCTTTGGCTTCCAAGTTGCGTGTCATTCACAGCAGAGTTTAATTTTGCTCACATCTAGAGAGAATATTTTAGGAAATATTTAACTGTGCTAAAACTGCAATAACATAAACCACATGTGCCTGCTTGCTTTGTTTTTGGAGCTTTGTGTGAGGGAATGTGCTTTGCTGTTATTTGATGCTCGCTTTGATGTTAGATGTTTTATGATTAGTCCCTCAAACCTCAGATAGGACTTTTGGAAAACTTAAATGAGCTTGTCTATCTGATAGCTCTGTAAAGTCACATTCAGCTGTGAATTGTCTTGTGGTGTGTCAGCTTTAAATTTTCTTTGAAGAGAAAAAAGTTTTTAAAAAATAATCTTGATAGTATTAGGATGGAAGAGTTTGTGGGCTTATGTATTTCCTTGGCATATATTGGAACCTCACTCTGGAGGAGGACCTGGTCCATGGGGGAGATGGAGTCCTTGTTGGTTCTGGGGTTATGTCCTGCTCCCCTTTCCCAATGAGAGACCTGCTCCTCTCTGGGATTAGCTCAGATGAACCTCGTGCTTGCATTGATTTTTCAGGGGTTTTGCATTTAGATGACATGGACAGCTTTGTGTTTAGTAGTGATGTTGGTTTTCCCCTGCTCCTCTTGAGGCTGGAGTAGCTCACGTGGGTGAGGAACTGGGCATGGTTTTTGGGGGAGCAGCAGCATCTCTTCAACCTCTCAAGGTGGCCAGGCCTGGGAATTTCCAGTGTGAGGCCAAGGCTTCTTGCTGCATGGTGCTACTTTTGTGCTTGAAGCAAGTGAATTTTCTTCTGGGGCTGAGGGGGTTGTGCTGTTTCTCCCAGGGGTGTGAGGCTTTGACTTTGTTCCCCTGGCTGCTCTCTGAGGAGCTGAACTCCTGTAGCTTCCTGGGTGAGGTGGTGGGGAAGGAGCCTTTGCTTTTTAGGGCTTGTTTCTGCTGGTGGGGCAGTGGAGCACACCTGGACAGGTGGGCTCTGGGATGGCCTCCTGGTATTGTTCAGCAGGAGTCAGGTGATTGGTTGAACCTGTGCTTCTCCATCAATCTCTCCATCTGTGGCTGGTGCCAGTGACTTTATTTTGCAAGGAGGTGGAGGTGTGAAATATCTTGAGGGTGTTAAAAATGAGCTTGTGGTATGTCCTATTGTACATTTGATGCTGTCTTGAATAGGTTATGTCATGGAATTGTTATAGTCCTGGTCTTTTGGGTATGAGAGGTGGGATGGAAAGTGACTTCTCTGGGTGCTGGTTCCTGCCTCTGCTGAGCCTTCACTTTATCTGGCATCAGCATCAATAGAAATTGATCTGTTTTCCAATGAAAATAAAAACTCAAAGGCACCAAACCTTGGCTGTGCTAATACGTGCAATAGGACAAATCTAGATTCTGGAGCCAGGATATGGGATGGCAGTGGGGAGCTCTCCCTGTCTGCCCACAGAGTTGCCAAGGCCCTGGAGATGCTCTCCTCCATGCTCAGGAGAGACGTGCTGAGCCCATTTCATTTTTCACCTGTATTCACAAGGATTTGATATGTGGGCTTGACCCCAAGTTCTTTTGTGCCTTTGCAACAGGAGTTGGGAAAGGTTCTGATAACATCTCACAGAGAGACACAGGTCCTTCAAAACCCCTTTGTGGGAGATGTGGGGAGGAAAGCATCTTCATGGTTTTACAAGAAAATGTCCCAGAAATTAAATTCGATTTTTCAAAGGCTTTTTTCTTTTAATCCTGATGTTTAAATATGAATAGATTCCACTTGGTTGGTGTGGTGGGTGTTGTTTTATTAAAAGCTGAGGATTCACCTGTGCATGACACCACCACATTTCTCTCAAAATGGATTTTCTAGCACTGCGTTTTAAGAGTATTTCCTTTTTTTGTCTCAAGCTTATGGCTTAGGATTTTATGCAGGATTGGGGTTAGTCCTTGTAAAATGGTGCATTTAAAGTAATGCACAAATTAATAAAACCCTGGGCTTTTACTTGTCGCATTGTAGGTGCGTGTTGCCAGGGATTTTTCTTTTCTTTTTTTTTTTTTTTTTTTTTCCCTCATTAAAAACAAAGACATGAATGTGCTTAGGAAGCAGATCTGCTGGGATGCCAGCTTGGAAGGGTTGCATGTGGATATATTGGTCCAGCTTGTTGTCTGCTAATGTCCTGCTGCTGTCGCCCTGGGTTAAAATGGGACAGGGGGGTCTGTCTCCCCTTGGCTATGCCCTGCTTGTCGCTGATGCCCATAATGAGCTGCCTGCACCTTCACCACCCAGCTCGTTTGACCGAGACTGCTAATCATTATTGAGCTTTGCTCAGCAGGACGCAGCGTGGTATCTGCCTGGCTGCTGTCCTTGCACCTGGAGACAGTGCCCGTGTCCCGCAGCTGCTGGAGCGGGGCGATTCCCCGTGGGAACGCCGGGGGCTCGGTGTCTGGGACCTTGGCAAGGTCAGGGCAGGCTGTGCCCCTGCTTGGGATGCTGACAAGTAGCTCTGGCCTCTGTCCTTTGACTGATACCAGCATGTGGGTGACTGCTTTGGGACACCAGTGACAGGCATTCCTTGCTACTGGTGCTATGTGGTGTTTAAAGGCTGGGTGGCAGGAGATACTTCATGCTGTGCCTTGTGTGGTTGCCTTGATGAAGATGAGTGCCCTGTCAAAGGAGTGGCGAAGCAACAAATGGTTCCCGAGATAAATAAAATTTCCATTAATGAACTACAATGGCTTTGGATTCCAAATTAAAAGAAGTGTATCTGGAGGATGAAAAATAAATGCGTTTTTTGTCTCACTCTCTAATTCTCATCTCTTTTGATTTTCTTGATCATCAGAAAGACATTTTAAATTTTTTTTTTAAAGCCAGTTGTGTTTATTTTGGTAACAGTTCATTGGCTGCTCTGTGTACAGAAGCTTTCTCTTGAAAGTACTGAAACTATATTAAAAGTGCTTTTGGCTGTCATCTTTTATTTTGCTTCTCCTTCGTTCTTTTCCCAAAGCTGGGTCGTTGCTATATCAAATGCTCTGAAACTGTCTGGTAGAGTTTTCCCTGCGGTGCTCTGTATAAACTGGAAATAAAAAGGGAAGAAATTGCAGGATTTGGATTTCTGCAGCTTTTTTCCCCCTCTGTGTATGCGTGTGTGTGTGTGTCCCATTGAAGTCTGAGCAGCTGTCTCCATCCGCACGGCCTGCTGATGGCATGCACAGATCTGTTTCTTGTGATTAAAAGGAGAAGTAATACCCCAGTGTTCAGAGAGGGGCTGGGGGTGAGTGAGCACCCAGGGAGCAGTGGGTCTTTCCTCTTGCCTGCCCCTGCCTGCTTGGCCCAGTGACCAAGGGAGCTGGAACCCCTGTGCTGTCCCTGCAGCCTTGTGGCTCTACATCCCAGTGAAAGAAGCATCCCGTGATGGTGGTGGTGTCCTGCTGCAGCATCTCCACCCTGGGGTGGGCTCCTGCATCCTGCACTGGAGACCTTCAGGGGCCCCGTGGTTTTTATTCTATTCGGAGGGTGTTGAAACATTTCGGCAGTGCTGCAGCCACTCACTACCAGCGTGCTTTGAAAAATACCCAGCAAGTGTCAAGCATCTGTCTGTGAAGGGGGAGGAAATCCCCCCCCGTTATTATTTTCTCCCGATTGTCCTCACTTGGTGTGGCTTTGGCTATTATGGGTTTGTAAAATAGAACTATATATGACCTTTTATCTTACAAGAAATAGGTTAAGCCATTTTTAAAGAAAGTGGTGGAGTCAGCAGTGCTGCTAAGGAGCTGCTTTCGCATGGTTGATAGGCTGTGAAGCCGCTCAATGGACTTTGGTTTCAGAGACAATATCTGTTTAAATTAATCTTTGTCAGATACATGCCACTGCAGACAATTCAAATTCCATTTGCTTTCTGATCTCATAACAAAAAAGCACCTTACACTGGTTCTTTTATCGGAAAATTAACTTTTGTCTGTGTGTCCTGGAAACAGGGGTGGCATAAAATCTAGTTAAAAGGCTCTGTTATAGGAGGATTCTGTTTCTTTGTACAAGGCAGACTTTTTTTTCCCCCTTCTTTCCCCTGTGTGCATTTAAAAAGAAGACGAGTGTTTGAGATAGATTAAGGAGAATGCCAGCAGATGGACCGATTCTGTTGTTGCTGCTGGCAACCATCTAAGCAGCCATTTTGAACAATGCTGATACCGGGGTACTGATAACACAAAGATGAGGATGGGATAAATATCCAGCTAGTCCCTTTCTCCCCGCCTGCTCCTCCTCCCTCCCTTTCACGCCGCCGCTGCAGCCCTGTTATTAGAGAACCCGATTGTTTCCAGAGAAATGCTTCATCCTCTTAGCTCGGCTGGTGCATGTCTAGTGTTGCTTATCTCTTTGATTTTCCTCATGGTTGGTGAAGATGCTGGCAGATCAGCTTCTCCCAGGAGTGCCCACAGCATTGGTCCTAAGTGGAATGGGATGTACATTTGGGAATTTTGCAGTAGCAATGCTCTTTTCCCTGCCCCAGTAAAGCATGGGGTGGTTAGTCCTTCGCTTACAAGTGGAGACAGTTTCCTTCCATCCTTGTGCACATTTTATGTGCTTAATTACAAAGTGGGGACCATGAGGTTGAGATCTTCTTTATGCCAAAGCAATTAGCGTGGGCAGTGGTTGCAAACTGGGAGCATCACTGTTGCCTGGTCTCCCTATCCCTTTCCCCCACTCATGGTGTTGTTTGGTTTTTGGGTATTTGGGTCATGTTCATTTCATGGACCTGCTGCTCTTGGAGTTTCTTAAGGTCGGTACCAGTATCTCTTTGGCCTGCTGTATTTTTGACACTGGAGTTGGTGGCCTTTTATCTCTCTGTCTGGTTTCCCAGCTCCAAGGAAGTAACCCTTTAACTGATGAAGAAAACCCAACCAAGCTTCATTTTTTACCTAGTAAACAACAAAAAGGCTGATTTGTGTTTTGCAGTTGGGCCAGGATGAGCACAGGGCTGTTCTGGGAAACCTACTGGGCTTTGCCCTGAGCTTGGTACGATGTAACATACTAATGTGGGATCTTTAAATGTTCTGGAGCTTAAGATGGGCAGCAATAAGCTGGTATGTTCCTCTTGACTTGCACAAGTCTGCAGACCATGGGCTGAAACTTTCATCTGTTGGCATTGCAGCACCTCTGAGGACTTTGAGTGAGGTACTGGTCTAACTACAGCTTTTGGTTCAGTTAAAACTTCTTTGGGGTTAAAAAAATGTACAGATAAGTCTCAAGTCTGTATAGAATAGAATCATGGAACATATATCTAATTATACACAGTAGATGGAACTTCACTGTAAAGCAGCAGATGTAAGGATTATAAAAAGGAGCTGGGCAAGCATTTTATGGTTTCCCTTTTTAATTTGTCCCTTGTGTCTGGTATGTTTGAGGCAAAAGTTACTTCTTTTTTTCTCCTGTTGGGAAGTATCTTTTCTGTATTGAGTTCTACCCTCTTTTAAGCCTGCCTTATTTGATCTGTATGATATGGACTTACTGTATTTGAGGTACTTGCTAAAACAAGGGGCATCTAACCTGAAAGTAGAAAAATCAAGCTGTAAATTCCACCTGGAAGTGTTGTCATGGTGTGTTGGGAAGTTGTTGAGGTCAGCTGAGACTTGGACTGAGAAACTGAGGGTCTCACTAGTTACCTGTCTTTGGGGCTAACTGGCACCACTGACAAATGCTTTTAGTGCAGTGAGAAGGCTCCAGCCCCTGTGTTGTTCCCAGTCACCTCCTTTTGTGGCTTCTGCCATGTTCCTTCACCTTGATTGCATTAGGAGATGACTTCTGGCGACTGGAAAATGGGTGAGGGAAGGAGTGCAGACACCTTCTAGGAAAGGTAAAGAGTGGGACAATGGAGTGTGCTCTTCTGTCCCTTTGGCTCATGATGAGGTCAGACCTCATAAGCTCTGGCAGGTTTTGGTGGAGAGGACGTGCAACCAGTGTGTGACAAAGCATGATGGTGGACTTGGTGGCTTATGATGTGCTGCTTCTGCTCACTTGCTGCCTCTGTGGAAAATACTAACTCACCAAAAACAGGCACAAAGCAAATGCTTGTGAGGATGACCAAGAATGAGCAGTGGGGTTTAGAGTACTTTTAAGCTATGCCCTCTGGAATGGGGCAGAGTGGAGCTTAGCCCTGTTCTTTCCCTGAATCCCTGGATGACATGGAAGGGTACATTGCCTCCCCTTTGCAGAGCTCTCTTCATCTCCTAGTTCTCTTGAGTTTGACTCAATCTGCTCTAGCTTCAAGGGACCCATCTCACTATATAACATTCAGGAGTGCTCGATAGCATTTTTGACATTGAGGAGTATGTTCAGTGGTTTATGAGGCTGCTGGTTTTGTCCTGACCACGTTGGGGGCATTTGGAAAGAGCAAATATCTTCAGCTGCATCATTGTTCACTTTGAGTCACAGTTCTCATACAGCTCAAGCTTCCATTCTCTCTAAAATTCATTGCAGTGACATGATTTGAAGGATTCCCATGTGCTGTGCTTTGCTTAAGCTGGAAGTTATTTGCCAGTGGCTCACAGTGGGCTTCCTTCCCTGTGGGGTATCTCAGAGGCAGAAAGAACTGGAGGTGTTTTACAACTGGTGCTGTACTTGCTGGGAAAGGGTGCAGAGTGAAATTTTGCTGTTACCTTTCTGTCTGTGTTGTGATAAAAATTTGCTATGACTTAGGCTCTTAAAAAATCATAAAAACTTAGTAAAACTCGACAGGATAAAGATGAATGGTTAGCTGCTTCTAGTCATGGCTCAGATTTTCAACTTCCCCTATAGAAAAGAGGGATGTGGAAGGATGACTTAATGGGGATTGATGTTTTCCATGAATGCTGCATTCCCGGTATCTGAAGGAGGCAGAGGGCACTGGTGATGTTTTCCCTTGCCTGCCTGGTTTTTGGCTTGTTTTTGGTGGCTCCCAGCTCAGCCCAGAGCCTGTGGTGCAAACACTGTGGGAAGGCCTGATGCCCAAGAGGGTTTTTTCCCCTACACGTTCCCACACCCATACAGAGGTTGGCCACACCAAGGTTTCCTGAACTGTGAGGTTTGATGAACCATTAACCTAAAAATGCCCTGAGTAGGAAGAAAATGTTTCCAAGGCCTGAAAATCTTGCAACGCTTCTGAAGTGGGAATGGGAGCTGTGGTTTGCCTAAGCAAATTTTTATGCTGCTGGCTCTGCTGTGAGCTGGCTCTGCTTTGTGGGTGCAAGGGTATGTTTGGGATCTTGCTGAGATGGGAAGGCAGCCCTCCAGGGCTGGGTCAGCCAGAGGGGCTGCCTTCCAAGCAGATGTCGTTTTGGCGTGAGGCTCAGCAGGTTTAAGACAGGATGTCCCTATACTCCAGAGAGCTGAAAGTATTGAAATAAGTAACAGGCTGGGAATGTCTGAACCCAGTTTATGAATTCCTGGGGAAGAGGATTTGGCAATGGCAGGATGTCTTGTGGACTGGCTCTGCATTGTGTATTGGGGGACACACCTCGCTGTCCTGTGGGCTGTGCTGGGAGCCAGGCCTGGCTGCAGGAGCCCTTTCCTCTTCAGGACAGTGCCAGCTCCAGCTGCAGTGCTGGAGGAGACCCCTGAGGAGAGAAGCACCTCGCTGTAAAGGTGGGGCTGTGGTGTCAGCCAGACATGGCTGCGTGGGGCTGGGGTTGTTCAGCCATGGCTGTGGTGTGGTGGCACATTGAAGGAGGGGTGTGATGGCCCTGGGGGTGGCCCACAGGATGACCTGGTGGCTGTGGTGTGTGTGAAACTGGAAGATGGGGCTGGCCAGGGAGGTGGGTACAGGCACAGCCAGGTGGGGGGAGATTGATTTTACTCCAGAGCTGTGTTAGTGGCTGGGACACGAAGCCTGTCCGTCACTGAGTCCCAGTGGTCACATTCCTGAGGGCTTTCCTAGAGCTGCCTCAACAGCACGGGTGACGCTGCAGCTCAGGAAGGAGCTGTGACAGCAGGATCCTGACCCTGTTTTCAGAAATAGTAACAGCATCTCTAAAGGCTTCGAGGGCTTGGTTGGGAACAGAGTGGCTGGGTTCCCCTGTGTCTGGCAGTGGTCAGCAGCAGATACTTGGGGAGGAGATTAAGAAGCAGGGCTGGAGCAGAGGGATGCTTCCCTGGTGTGAGCAGTCTCTCCAGCCAGAGGGCTGCCCTGGCCCTCGGCTGCGGTGTGGATGCAGAAGGAGATGGTTTGTGACAGCAGCCCTGGCCCCACATCTCCTGAAGCACTGGGATTATCCCTGAGTCTCCTCGGGGCATAGCATCCCTACTGGGAGTGTCAGGATGGCCCTGCCTGGCAGGGACTGCTGGCACTGCTCTGGGAGGCAGCAGTGATGCACACTGGTGGGGCTAAAGAGGCTTTTGGAGAGACCAGCACTTCTTCACCCCACTTCGATGCCATCCCAGATCTGCAGGCTGAGGCTTGGGAGAGAAAGCAAAGCTTTTATTAAGAGCTGTGCATTTAACAGGGTGTGAGGAATGTGTAGTAAAAAAAAATTGTGGAGTAGCACCAGTCTCTATTCTTTTCCTTTCTCATCTTACAATCTTCTTGCTGGCTTGACTTTGCTAAATATTTTAGCGCTTCTCTAATTGTAGGACAAGTTAAATTCCCTGTGCTAATATTTGAACAGGGTTAGTGGTCTGGAGGCAGCTGCAGCTCTCTGAAGGGCTGCCTCATCTCCAGTTGTCTGCTGTGTGTCTGGCCCTCTCTGAGACACCCAAGGTTACCCATTGAGGAATAGCCCCTAGTGTAGGGATATTTGCTGGAAAGAAGCAGAGCCTTTCAGCCTTCTGGTTGCAACTTTTTAACGTGGGGCTTGTTTGCTGTGGGCTGCAGTGGAAGATGCATCCAGAGAATGTCCCATGGACCACTTTGGATGGAAGAGCTGCTGCTCAGTAGTTCCTGACACCACGTCTGTGAGATCTCTTTGTCTCATGGGTTTTGGGCAGCATTACTGTATTTGGAACATGCAGGTGCTGTCAGGAGGTTGGGTGAAAGGTTTTCCTTGGAGCTCAGGAGAAAGTGTTTATTCTTAAAAAGGGTAACTTGGGGTGAGAGAGAAGGAAAGAGAAGCAGCCTAATCTTGCAATTTAAATATATTTAAAGATTCCTTCTGTTTAAGTTTGCTTCCTAGCCTTGATCAGAAGGAAATGCTGTTAGCTACAGAGTGGAATAAATCGAGGGCACCCTTATCTGTGCAAGATAAATTACTATTGTTTAGGAAAGACACTCCAGGGATTGAAGAATTTAATTAAATACACAGGGATTATGAATATGCATGTAAATTAGACAATCTAGATATGACATGGCTACAACTGCAGGGAATTGTTCGAACTTAAAAGTGTAATCATTCTTTTTATCGGGATGTGGGGATGGGTAACAAATGAGAAGATTCCCTTTCCCATTTGCCTGTGCCTGGGCTGGTCTCAGGTCATTAAGCAGTGGGAATTACCCGTCTCGGATCAGCCCTGCACCAGCCCGCAGAGAATGCACTGGAGCCTTTCTCCACCCTAATGAGCCTCTGCAGGAGCTGAGGGAGAAATGGGGGTTGTGGTGAGGGGCTGCCACTGCCATGACCCAGATGAAGGGTTTGGGAGGGTGGGGGATGTGGTTTGCTTTCTGCTGAGACAGGGGAGGAATGCTGTGGGCAGGATGCTGCTGGCTCTCCTGGTACCTTCCCTGGAAAGAAAGATCCTCTTGGGAAGATACATACTGTGGTTTCAGTGTCTTCCTAAAAATCATGGGGCTAGGAGGTGCAAGTATTCATTGGTCAGCTTTGTTGCCTTTTTCCCATGGTTTTACAGGGGTGCCCCCCTCCAGTGTGATCACTGCTGTCTAGAAAGCAGTATGGAAATCGCAAAATTATATTTTAGACTAAGATCGGTGTAAACAGGAGAGGCGAGATTGAAGTATTTCTTAAAAGTCAAGACACCTGAGGAATTTACAATGAAATGTGGGAATGTGCTTCTGCTGTCCTCCCTGCCAGGTCTGGGCTCTTTGTAGCATCCTGCTGATGTGCTGAGCCAAGGCAGGTTCTTCAAAGGACATTAACTGCAGTATATGGTGCTGCCTTGAATGTGTTTAATTTGCAACTCTTAGAGGTGACATCTAATAACAATGCAGAGAAATATTTTTCTTTTTTTCCCCTGTGTCTCCTTTGTTTGACTTCACCTCCATCCATTCGGTTTCATTGTTCTGCTAAAATCAGATTTCTCCCTAGTTTGAGTCCAGGACCTGCAGGTGAAGAAATAAATTACTACAAGCCCCCCAGCCTGTGAATTATTTGTTATTTTTAAAATAGGCAGTGAAACGTGGACATGATCTGACTTTGAACTTGACTTGTCTTTAAAAAGAAATAATAAAGGAGAGGCTGTATCTTGACTAGCTGCTTTCCCTCCTCACCTTTCAGATTTTTGCTTTTCAGTTGGGCAGAGCTGGATGAGCTGGATCTGTTCTAATGGCAGGTCCCCGTTGGGACCCCCATGAGCCAGGGACGGGACAGAGCTGAGCCCCTGGATGGCTTCCCTGGGGAGCTGGGGGTGATCTGTAAGGCCAGACCCAGGTCTGCTCTGGGTCACCCCTCGGGTGGAGCATCAGCTTCTCTCACCTCCTCCACCCCCATCCAATCGAGGGCTTATGGTAATCAGGAGCTCAGTCCTGTCCTGTTTGAGCCATGTGGGAACAATTCCTATTTATCACTTTGAAAAGTGCCTGATTTTCCAACCCTTGGCTCATGGGTTCTGATTAAAAAACAACAAGGAAAGAAACCCCCCGCATCTGACAATGTGAAATATTTAAAGCCTCCACACTGCACATTTTTTCAAAAACCTTAGAAAACCCACTTTTTATTTTTGTCAAGGAAAAATATAATAGGAGAATATTTGTATGGGTGCACAAGTGCATAGAGAGAGATTTGAACCTTTGTAGTAAAGTATTTCTAATAAAAATTTAATGTCCTCAAGACAGTGTTATGGCAGCTCATTACTACTAAAGGTCATTTGAAGAGTATTGATCCTAAATGTTACAGCTGAATGTAAACTTTGACTGTTACAGTTATTAATGTGTATTTATGATCTATGGGATATGTGTAAAGGGAAAATGAGAATCTAAATGGTATGGTGAGCTCATTTGCTTCAGGATTGCCAAAGGCTGAGTTCATGCAATTCACCTCGGTTTTAAGCATGTCTGTCATCTTTGTGTTACATGGATTGAACCTTATTTATTTTTATTTTTTTTAGCTGGAAAAATCCTTTAGTCCTGCCCTAGAAAAGGAATGCGTTCCTGAATTTTTGATCATGCCCATGACACAGCCTGAGCTTTCTATCTGTGCCTAAATGTATATTGGGGAGCAGTGTTTTGCATTCAGCTTCCATTCTGACACAGAAATACCAGGGGCTGAACTTGGTGTGTGACTGAATTGCAAGCATAAGTAGGAGCTCCGAGGAGCATGAATCTACTCTGAGTGTAATTAGAAGGCTATGCCACTGAAAAGCAATAGTGGTTTTTAAAAATTGAATTAATTAAAAATGTTAATCTTTACTGAGAGAGCAGGTGGTACTATATTTATATTTTTGCTATACTGTAATGCACCTATGTTTGCATCGGAGGCAGAAAGGGTGTATTCACAGGGAATTTTAAGGCTCTTTGTATAAAAAGAGAAAAATAGACAAGAAACCTGTGGTGGTAGGAGGAAGATAAACGGTGCTTGTGATATTTCAAAGTCACATTAATCTTTTTTTCTTCCCTTTTTTTCCTTTCTTCTTTTAATGTATGACTTTCTCCAGGGAAATTGTCTCCTCATGACTGCAGCGGATTAATGTGCACAGATCAGCTCCTGCATTATTTTTCTGTTTTGACAGAGTGGTGATTTTTATACGCACGTCCCTTTCTGCCGAGATTGCAGCTCATGTTCCTGGAGTTTGGAAGAGCTCCCTGCCAAGAAGTGGCGAGGAGCAGGGAGCAGCCCTGAGGATGCTGGTGTGCTTTGGTGCAAGGTGTGGGCATCCAGTGGTACAGAGGAGCCACTTTTGGATGGGTTTGTGACTGGTCTGGGAGTCCTTCAAAAGATCCTGCTGCTCTCCAGGCTTGTTGATGCCAGCTTATTTATTTTAAATTGCAGTTTAATGTATGTTTTTCTGGTTATCTCTGGTGAAGTTTTGCTTAAACCAAAAAGTGACAGCTGAGCCAATTCTGGCAAAGCTATGGGAATGGGACAGGTTTGGCCTTTCTTCTCTCCCTGTGGCTCCCACAGAATCTCTGGGCACAAACCTGACATTGCATTTCTGATGATCATTGCATCCTGTTTTTAATGGTTTGTCTAGACAGTGCTGACATAACTATGAAAATAGTTTGGTGACCTAGTCTAGAATTAGTGCACATGAAGAAATCAACCCTCGCTTCTGATGTTTGCAATCAGTTTGAATGACTATACTGTAGCACAGCTTAAGAGGGAGGCAGATTTGGAGTTATTCCAAAGAGCAAGTCGTGAGCAAAACACAGCCAAACCAACCCATGTGGTAAATATGCATTGTGTAGGGAAAATGCCAAAATATAGGTTAGCCACAGCTTGCCTTGGAGCTGTGTGACAGGTTTATGGAGTCTGCTGTAAGGCTGGAGTTCCCCCTTGGTTGGCCCAAAGTTTTTCTGGGAAGCACGTAACCCGAACTCTGAACTTGGTCTGTGTGATGTTGTGCCCTGTATTTGGAGAAACTTCGTCAGCATAAAAACAATGTGTTCCTTCCAAACATCAACTGTATTGTTGACAATGCCTTGGATTAGGAGTTTGTAAACTTTGGGACCAGCTGTGTGTCCTGTCAGTTTGCTCAGAAATACCTGGCACTTCAGTGCTGGTGACTCTCAGCAGTTTAAGGGCACTGGGCGTGGATTTGAGGCCAGTTTGTGTAGTGCTACTCCCTCCAGACTGTGTGACCTGCCTTTAGATTACTAATCCCAGGTATTTTAAGGTAACATAAGCTTCCTGAGCTGCAGGGACTGTGTAGATATTTCTACATGTCTGGTCATTTGCTGATGTGGTGAAGATTTGGACACCCTGGAATAAGGGTGTAACTGGAGATGAGGTCCCTGGTTGAAACATAAGCAACAAAGATGTGGGAAAAATTTGCTTTTGGTGGGGATATGTAGTGCCATCTTCACTGAGATTGGTAGCCTTGGAGAGCTGAGTTGCTGCCCTCAGAGGGGACAACAGCACATTCCCCATTCCTGTATGTAAACAGGGAAAATGGGTGCAAAATATGAAATGTTGAGTTCATTTGCAGGGAAATAAATGACATGTGAGAGAGAGTCTGGCAGAGCAGTACAATGGTTCTGTGCTTCATGCTCAGCTAGATAGCGCGTGGAGGCACTTCCCAGATGTGGGAAAACTAGCCAGACCTCCCTCTCTGTGTGGGAACGGGAAGAGGTTTCCAGGCAGCATGAACAGAGGAGGAAGAAGAGAACAGACAGGGTGTGTACAGGGGTTTTGCTTTCTTTAGGGTTGAAGGAGAGGAATGGCAGTGCAGGTGGAGCCAGGAGCAGTGCCTTGTGCCAAGGCTCTTTGGGGCCCTACTGCTTTGTGGGCATTTGGGATGAAGAAGTCCCTTTGGGTGGCAATGGAGTCCATCCTGTCAGCATGGAGTGTTGCTTTGTTGGCCCAGCAGCTGTTTTTGTTCTTGGATTGCCATGTGGAAAAGATTGGAGCTGCGTCCTGGTGGAGAGGGGCAAGAGCCCATGAGCTGAGCAACGGGCATAGGGTGAGGGCTGGGGTATCTGTCTGGTGTGCACTGGAAGGTGTCCCCTCTGGTGTGCTGTAGGATATATTGGTGTAAATGCCTAAAAATTCTCCTCTTACTCTTCTTCTGCCTGGAGAAACTCTAGAGGAAGCAAGAATGAAGAAAGATAGCCAGTGTAACTTGTGGATGTGACTCAGTCTGGCACTGAGGAGAGCTGGAAAGGTCTCTCAGGTTGATACCTGCAGGAAAGAGATGTGTGGACTTGACTGAGGACAGCGATTAGGGAATTGAACAACTTCCTGAAAGTGCGAGACCCCTCCTGCTGTGTGTGGCTGGGGGTTGTGTGTATGGGCAACACCGACCCTGCACTGTGCAGGGGAATGTGGTGGACCCAGTTCCATCACCCTGCTGCCCTCCCTGTCTGCACTGGCATCTCCTTGTGTGGGGACAGCAGCAGGATGGAGGTGATATGCAGTTGTGTGCAAGACCCAGTGTGGAAGGGCTTGGTGCAGTGACTTTCTGTGCCCTTGAGCCTTTGCAGAAGCACCATTGCAATAACCAAAGGCAGCCAGTCATGACATTTTGAGGCCGGTGGGGAGCCTGGCCCGCCTGCCTGCTGCTGTTGGAGGAGGTGTTTCATGACTACCATTAGTTACGTGCTTGAAGAGGGAGGAAACAAACCATTACTGAATTGGAAACCTTGTGAAAAGGTCACACTTCTGAAAAGCTGTGCATTTTAAGACTGCTCAGCTCTGCAAAGCTGCCTTTGAACTGGAAGAGTGGGAGTTTAACACCCTTGCGACAGCTCTGGGTGCATTAAACCCACAAAGCAGGAGCTGGAACCAGCCCTGGAGTTTAACTCTTACCAGGTGCATGGCCTCAGGAGGGGAGAGAAGCCTGGCCCTGGTAGGTCTCCAAGGGGAAGCAGCATCAGTGTGAACCCAGACCTTATACCACCTCAGAGTATCCACTCTGGAGGGAAATGGTGCTATTGGGGAAAACTCTTGTTGTTACTCAAAATTAGTGGACATGTGAGGATATGACTCCCAAAGAGCTGTGCTTCTCTGGTACCAGTGGAAATACTCAGGTTTTTGAATTAGAAGGTAGGGTAAACGGGTTAGGGTTGCTATATTGTGTTTGGTCCCTTTTGTCTTGGAGACTCCCATGTCAGTAATTTACTTATATGTAATAAAAATGCCTTTTTCCTGGCTCTTCTTCTTGGTCTCTTTGGGTACCTGTTTCTTTCTTGTTCCTCTAAATAGCCAGCTTCCAAGAGTGCCAGCACCACCTCTTTCTGTATCTTCTTTTCTGTGGCAAGAAGGTTTGCTCACCCTGATGAGCAATCAGAGAGATTGAAACAGAGAGATAGAGAAATCAGTGTTTATCATTCACCCAGCTATTAACATAAGGTAAAATGTTCATTACTGGCTGTTAGTTTGAGACTGTAGGTGCTAATGGCCTCATTCCAGAGAGCAGCATACACTTGCAGAATCCTGCTGGTGAGCAGAAATTGATTGCTATTGATCGATCAGTCTGGGAGCACCAGCCGGATGTTTTGAAGAGGATTTAATAGTGCTTATAGGGCAGCTGGTCCCTCCTTATCTTTTGGACTCTCAGAGCTTACAGATAAGGAACCCAGGTCGTGTCCCTGCCAAGTCAGGACCTGGTCAGCTGTGCTGGGCATGGGTGCCCTCGCCCTCTCAGCTGGAGGTTGCCTTCCATGCCTGCACTGTGAAGCACAGAAGGTACCTTAGCCCATGGTCAGGGTCTCCTCACCTCATACAGGGGTGTGAACATGTCAGCAGATGCATCTGCATCCTAGTGAAGTGAGTGGGACCTTCCTTAGCCACTGAATTCCTCGAGTTGCAATTCTTTGCATCCCTAGTGCAAAGTGAACTGGAGAACTGCAGGGAGAACATTTGCTGCTGTGGATCTGGGCCATGGTGTTTCTGGAGAACTTGGTCTTTGGTGGTCATGCTCTAACTGAAACTGGTCACCTGCTCCTCATTGCTCTGCATTAGATGCTTTGGGAATGTGATGAGTGTTCTCCTGATGGAGTTTTTGTGCAGCCGTAAGTCCATAACTGAGCTAAGGCAGCAGTGAGCCTGCAGATGGTACAGGTTTTCATAGCAGTGTCTGTAGGCAGGAGAACCTGCAAATGCTCACTGGCCATCTGAAAAAACAGTTTCCTTTTGTCTGTGGTCTGCTCAGGCTCAGAGGCTGAGTGATCTTCCAAATGCAGCATCCCACCTCCACTCTGTAGTTTTTTTCCTATGGCTGTTCCAAGAAGACTTTGTTGACATTCCCAGTGAGTGTAAAGTATCCCCTGCTGCTTTGCCCTCTCCATTCCTTCTCAGCTGAGACATGCCTCACGGTCCTGAAAGAGTGGGACAGGATTGAGAGGAACAGGAGATGATGCAAACAGAATATGCTGTTCACAGTGTAGCCTGATGGCTTATGGTGTTGGTGAGAGCTGAGGGCATTGGGAAGAGTGTCTGAAGACCTGCTTAAAACCAAGAGAAAAGAAAAGTATGAATGGATGCAGTCCAAGCAAGTTTGACCTCTGCTTGTCTCTGCTCAATATCTGAACCACTGGGCACCGTGTCCAGCAGGACCTCTGACTCCTGTGGGTGAGCTGACGTCATTTTAATTAAATTGTGCCTACCTGGCTTGGATCCTGCTGGCATAAGGGATTATTTTGAAGAGTCATCTGTGCTGCATAGGTCTCACTGCTGCTAGTATCCAGCACAGGTTTTTCCTCGGTACATTTTCAGTTCCCCTCACCATTGGCAGTTGCCCTATCTTTTCCTGCATCCCAGCAAACAAGGGGGGAAGCAGTTATGGGAAAAGGCAGGGTGGAATACCTGGCTTTGGGTACCCCAATAAGTACTGCTTGTGTCTGTGTGAGGCTGGGACTGTTGCTTGAGGGTCAAGCCACGGCAGGTGAACACTTTTTGCAAGTTAATAAATAAAAAATAAAAAAAAGTGGTGTGCCTTTCTAGGCTGCATGGCACAGGCCAGGGAAGAATTCTTCATGGCAATGAGTCACCTGTTTGTGGCCCTCTGGCAGAGGGACTGCTGTGCTGCCTCCAGTCTGCAGCCCTCCCTGTTCAGACACCCTCGGCTGGAGAAAGTGCTGATGCAGCCTGCAGTGTCTGAAACACGCCGTTGCCATCTGCCTCCCTGATGGAGTTGGAGCGGCTTCTTTTTTTAACCTGAGTTTGCTGAGTCTTGACTAATTAGCTGCCTTTGGAATTTGTAACACAGAAAAATGCCTGCTAAGTTTGGGATGGAGTGGGGGTGCTAGGGCACTGTACAGTCACAGGTTTGGTTTTTTTTAAAGGAAAGAAGCCTAATTTGAGCAAAACTAGATATGCAGTAGTCTGATTGGCTTGATTTCTAAATTTGAACTCCAGTGGCTTTGCTGTTTCCAAACTCGGTCAAAGTGGTCATTTCTCTAAACCGTGGCCTTACCTGGTCCAACAGTTCACTGTGTTTCCTTAGGGGAGGGAGGCCATGTTCTCTTTCTGGTTTGTGGGGTGGTGATGAGCTGGAGGAGTCCCCTCAGTGTGCCAGTTTGGATGTCAGTGTGATGGGAATGTCCGTGCTTGTTCCAGGTGAGGCCTGGTTGCAGACTGTCTGTGGTGGGTTCCCTTTGCTGAGGGTGAAAACAGGCACTTTAGGTGTGATCTAACTGGAGAGGGAAGTCCATGAGCAGTTAGGACAGAGGGTTTTGTTGCTTTAGTCCAGGTAGGACAAGACCTCCCAACTGAGGTGGCTTGGGGTGGGTGATCTTTCAAGACTTCTTTTGTCTCTATGACCCACAAGGTTCAAAGATCCATCTCTGCTCCATCTTGTGATCCCTCAGCAGGAGTGATTTGGAGTGTGGTAGGGATGTTTCTAGGTAGGGGAGGAAGTCCACTTGATGTGGGAAGGAAGCACCATTCGCCCTGGTGTTGGCCCCAGACTCACATAAACAGTGTGCTGAAGCATACTTTACTGCTTTGAAAGGAGATCAGCGTGTGAGGTCCATCTGGCACTTTAAACAAGTATGTTTATTTCAAAGTGAGCAGGCTTTTTTGATATTTGGGGTTGAATTGCCTGTTCAAACCTGTAACAATCCTCGCTGCTCTATCCTGTTTCTCTAGATCTGCTGTTGGCAGTGGACAGAAGGGCACTTCAGACTAGGGAAGGTGATGGAATTAGTTTTCCTTCATTCTGGGCCTCCTGTCTGCCTCAGACATGCTGCCAAAAATTCATCCAGTCTTATCTTAACACAGATCTTCAGCTCGTAAAGTGGAGTGGCAATTAGATGATGCCTGGGCAGCAAACCTAATAAGAGGCCAAGCAGAGCTGATGTTTCACCCTTGCCAGCAGAATAGCAGACTAGCTAGCTGAGACATCCCTTCTCTAAACAGCTTTGGCATCCAGACATTTCACAGCAGCTAAAATAGATAAGCTTTTCTCCATTTTGACCATTGTGAGATGTTTTTGCTGTGCTGGGGGAAGCATCCTGGAGCTTGCTTCCCTGGCTGTGAGTTGCTGTTAGGGGCTGATGCAGATCCCAGCTTCTTTTCTTGCTGCTGCAGCCCGTGAGCAGAGGGAAGGTGCTCTGCCTCACTGAAGGCTTGAGAAGAAGAGGAGCACTCAGTCTTCAGAGAACTGCCCTTTTCTGCCTTTCCTAAGGCTCCTCTTTCTCACCTTTTAGATCTCCTCCTGGATTTCTATGAGAAACTCATTATTTTTTTGGAATGGACTCCTAATATTTGTCCTTGTATCTTTGCCTGTAGGTATTGGGTTCTCAGCAGAGCTTCCCTCTTTCAATCATGACCCCATGTTGCAGAAGGATCTGTTTTGATACCGCTGCTTGCCTGGAATCTCAGGAGACTTGGGGAGTGGGAGATCCTGGCCAATTGCTTAGATCTTGCCTGTTTGCTGTGAATCTCCTGCAAGCAGCATGATGAAGGATAGACTGGTGCCATCAGTGAAGCTCTGTGCACTGCTACTCTATGGGATGTCCCAGTTCTTAATAGGGGACACTGCAGCTCAGGGTGCTGTAGAAACTATGCTTTCTGATCTAATCCTCACTTGATGTTCATTATTAGTTGCAGCTGCCCAAGAGTTGAAGGGGTGGACTTTGCCCTTCAAAGGTGGGATGTTTGTGTTGGTGGGACTAGTTTGTGTCCCAGCTGTTTTCTTCCCCACAGGTGACTAAGCAGGTTGGAGGAGACAGTTCATTCCCCACAATCTTTAGTGGTGAATTTTGCTCTGGACTTCCATTCTGTGCCATTGGACAAAGAAAGGGAGCCTGTACAAATGCAAAGTGAAAACCTTGTCTCATTTTTGAGAACTTGCCTGTAATTATGTATCCCTGCTGTGGCACATTAGCTTAAACAAAACGTACACCTGGCAGGAATATTAGAAGACAAGAAGTTGCAAATGTCTCTGGCATCAACTTTTCTGCAGTACCTTTTAGCTTGACCTGTCAGCTGTTGATTGGCAGGAGGTGTCAGAGGAACACAAACATGTTTTGCTGATGCTCTTGTGGCAGAGATTTAGTATTCTTCCTTCATTTGTTTCTATTTTTGTAGTTTAGCTTCTTTTTTCAAATATGTATTTCTTGCTCCCCACCTCCTTCCTTTTCCACCTTTGCCATCTCTCGGTTGTCTGTCCTGTCCCAGTGGTTGTGGTCTGAGGGCCTGAAGATTAGAGGATTACCCAAAAGGATCTGCAGAAGTAGTCAGGCTAAGTAATCCCAGCCTGTTTTCAGGTGGCTGGTGTTCATGTTGTGGGAGTGCATCTCCACAGGGAAAACGTATGGAGATCTGCAAACATAAAAGGGTTGAAGACATTGTGCTCCTGTCTCTTTAGCTTCCCATGGTGACCAATCCAGCTGGGCAATGCAGGGAAGAGCCCTGTTGAAAAATGGGAAGGACATGGGCTGCCTGAAGGAGCACCATGGTTGAGAAGTACCCAGTACATCAAAAATGTAGCAAAGATTTTTTTTTTCACTGAAATCTTTGTGCTTTAACCAAGTATTGTACCAATATATTTTTTAAGATGGAGAAGCTCAGAAGATAACAAATACTCCAGGACTGAGTGTGGTGGGCATCTGTGGGTCAGATTGAGGTTCATGATGGCTACTTTGACAAAGCTGGTGGCAAATCCCATAACAGGAACAAGTGGAGGATACCAGCTCCTCCTTTCCAAGCATACAAGTTCCAGGTGCTTCCAGTTCTCCTCAGGGTGCCAGGAGCTTGGCTTTCTGCTTGTGATTGTTAATCCTGCTGTAAAAATCACATTCTTGGTTGCTTGGGAATTGTGATGCAGTAGTGTCTCCAAAATAATAAATGGCTTTGAAACTCAGAATGAACGAGTGTTATAGATTACACTTCTCCCCCACTTTCTTCTTTTTGTCTAAATCAAATTCATATTGCAGAACTTTAAAAATATACAGTCTAATCTCCCTGAAACCTAAAACCATTGATCTTTCCTGTAGGGCTTCATGAATGTGTTTTATTTTTGCAGCATAGCTGTCATCTTGAAGATCAGTGATAAAAGTAAGGCTTTTTTCCCCTAAAACCCCATTTTCATCTGCTGGTGAAGCTGTGGTGAAGCGTTGAATGGGTGCAAGATCCATAGCAATCCTGGTATCAGGAAGCAGAAATTAGTTGTGTTTGTTTGCCACCACATACCTACCTCACCATCAATGCCCTTGGTAATGTTTATGTTACATGACAGTAATGTTCTGGGAGTGGGGAGAAAGAAAGGCACTTTGGGTTGAAAAAAAGGCTTGGTTGCATATAAAGTTTTTTTTTTTTTTTGTTTGAAGCCCATCCAAACAAAACCAATTTTTAAGCTATTTTGGGCTGTGAGAAAGTATGCTCTTCTCCTGTGGAGATGCAGATTGAGTGTTAAAATACTCAGCTGATGTCCTCACAAAGACCAAATCACTGGGAAAGAAGACAAACCAATTAAATGCTGGAATGGAAAACCCTTGGCGGAGAACCTCTGCCTGTTTGTGATGTGAAACTGCTATAAAATACATAGAGGTGTATTGGCAAAGAGGGGAGAATGCCAGTTGAGGGTTGAAGAGTGGATCCATGCCATTTTGCACTGTTAGGATGTCATCACACATGCACAAATGTGCTCATGTCATAAATTGGCCTGTTTGATCCTTTTTCTTTCCAGAAAACTAAACAGAAGCGTGTATCCCAGCTGGGAGTGGAGGAAGTGGGTTTTACAGAGTTCTTGTTCCAAGCAGGAGAAGAGCTTATGTACAATGGACTGCATCTTAAGTTTGCACATTTGACACTTAGCATCTGTCCAGCATGCAACATGGTTGTGTAAGTGTTCTGATTAATAACCGGGGAAAATACACAGTGCTAAGACTTACCTTTCCTGTCTCTTGGGGAGGACATGGGATATTTATCCCAATAACAGGCAAACTCATGTCTGGTGGCTTCAGGGGCTTTCTTCTTGTTGGAGCCTTTGCTTTTAAAAAGAATTTTACTTGATTGTACCTTCTGTTTGTTCCTTAAGCAGATGCCTGAATTCTCTGAGTCTGTGAAGATTTTCAGCACAGAGACTAGAGACATGCTAGGCAGGACAGGTAGGACAGTGGTTAAATTGATCGCAGTGATCCGTAAATATCACCTTGCCTTCCAGGTATTTACATAAATAGAAATCAGAGTAAATATTTGTGCTAGGATAGACCCTACCATTATGCCAGCTGCTGTTTCTGATGTCTCAGAAAGAGACATGTCGCCTGCCAGTGTCATCTTAGCAACGTTAAGTGGGTGCAAATGTTCCTATTTACCCTCAAGGTCTTAGGGTAGATTACTTTTTTAAACGTTGTTGAATCAGTTGAATGTGGGGTGGTTTATTTTTTTTCCCTTTCAACTTTGAGATCAGAGTTATTTGCCCTCCAGATTAAAACCCAGCTTTGGAAATGAGAGTGAATTTATGGAGTGTGGTGCATTTTAATTAGAACATTTAATTAGGAGAGAATTCATGACAGTGGGTCTTGTTTTAAAACGATCAAAGATGTTAAATGAAAACAAAAGGGAAAAAATTATAGAGAAGCATAAAAGATTTATTTTGGGTATCTTCTCTACTCATCAAAGGAGATCACCTTCTGTCCTGTACTTTTTGTTCCAAAAATAGCTGAGGTGCTGCCTGATTTCTGCAGTTTCGATGTTGGTCTCTCTTTGTAATTAACTATGCAAACAAATTGCAGTTGGGAGGGGAGGGAAGTGAGTGTCAGCAGGCTGCTGGAAGTCGCTCAGGTGTGTGAAATGGCTCCACTGTCTCACCACGACTGCCCAGGAAATAACGCTGTGCATTTCTCGCTGGTGTTTAACGTCTGTCTCGTCTCCTCAGCTTTGTGCTGACAGTTCCTTTCCATGTGTGGCAGATTAATCTCCTGAGACTTCAGCCCATCTCTTCTCTGAGCTGCATTAGCATCCCCTTGCTTCTGGTAGCAAACCATGAGCAGCCAGTGTGGGCATCATGTTTTTCTGATGGGCAATGAAGAAGGAAGCAAGGAGACGGTTTTCCTCACAAACTGCTTTGGTCTTGATGTTTCCCAAGTGGCAAATCATGTTGGGTTCTGATGCTGGGGTGAAAGACTTAACCTGCAGCTCCATCACAGGGTTCACTCTCCTGATTCCTGCTCAGGTATGAGCCTTCACAGAGATTTCCAAGGAAGCTTAAAAATCAGCATCCCTTCTCAAACCTAAAATACAAATCTCTATTTTTAGCATAGAGCAAGATCTGATGTCCTCAGGAAATGAAGTCACTGACTTCACTGCATCACCCGTTTCTGCCATGGAAACAGTTGGTGAATTAATGCAAGTTTTGCACAGGTTTAACAGCCATCCTCCTCTTCAGAGAGAGGGGTGGGAGGAACATTTTCTATTAAACTCAGAATTGTTGTCTTAAGTTATTAATTCTTTGCATCCTAATATATTTATCTCTGGCTGCAGTGAGGAGTGGAGAGCTTTGAAATCTTCTTAGCTCAAAGGATGCTTTCTGCACCAGGGAACAAAGAAGAAGCATCACTTCAGTAGGACACTACATGGATGTAAAGACTACATAGAGTGTGTGATTGTGTAGAAGACTCCATACACACAGCATGGCCAGACCTTGCTGTGATTTTGAGGACGTGCAGGTCCCTGTGTCCCTCAGGACCATGATGAGGGTTCTGGATAAATAGAGCATCCAGCATCCTGAGCTTCATCCAGGTGAGGTCGGACCACCACTGGCTGTCACCAAGCTGACCTGGCTGCTTGGGACCAAGACAGAAGGATGAGGAACTAGGATGGTGGTAGTGGAGGCTGTAGACCCTCCACATCAACACGCGCTCCTCATCTCTTTTTCCCAGGTGTTGTAGCAGGAAGAACGTTTTGTACTAAAATCCAGGCTTCAGGACCTGCTTTTATAAGGAACAGGATTAGATTTGGGATATTTTTGACTCCTAAGTTGTTTTTGCATTTGGTTTGATTCTCTGCCAGCTTTGCTGTGTATCTCCCTTGATCCCCCATGGCTGATGGGAGCACATTGCAGGGTGCAGCATCTCAGCGCAAAGGGAGATGCTCACACCTGTCCAGGGGACATGTGGGTGTGGCCTGCAGTGATGGGGTGTTAGTTTGGCCACGTGGCTGTGAGCAGGGGTCCTCTTTGGGACTTTTCAAGGCTGTGTTGTGCAGTTGGCCACACTTTCTGAAGTTGTTTCCATCTCCAGTTGCTTGGGTTCACTCTTGGCCAAGAAAACATCAAGTTGCTGAAATTATAAGCCAGGATCATACTATTTTTGTTGGAGGAACGACACAGTTTACATAGACAGGCTCTTTGCAAAATCAGCTTACACTGGTTTTTAGCAGTTGAAGTGAACAGCTGTATCAAGTTAGAGATGCTGAAAGGGAGTCCAGCTTGAGATCAGTGTCCTTGTCCAGCATGACAGCAGGCTCTTGGGGAGGGGGTTGTTTTTAACTGGGTTTTGCTGGGGTTCAAAGCAGGAGTGGTTTGGGATGGGGGTCTGAGTGCCACATTCCCCAGGAGGAGCCAGGATCCTGGGGGCCTGCTGTTTTGTTTGCCTCCATCCCAATGGTGAATAACAGGCAGGGCCCCCCTGTCTCCACTGAGATTGTGTTGAACAATGCTGTGGTGCTGGATTGATGTTTCTGGTCTTGCTGGATAGCAAATGTCCTTGGCATGGGTTTCTGAGCTTTGCTTTTCTACTCTTCTTCATTGTATGTGAGCCTTGGACTGCCACCCTGAACCCCCTGAATTGGGAGCAAAAATGAGTTAAAACTCAAAAAATCTCTGGGAGTGAGTGGCTACTGGGAAGCCAGTTTGGACACAGTGGGAGAGCTGGCGGAGATCAGGCTCCCCTCTGATCTTGACTCTGATGTGAAGAGGTTTTGATACACTGGTTTTATGGCAGGATCTGGAGGGTGTTTGGGACATCTCAGTCTATGTGTGGCGTATGGCAATGTGTGGGAAGGTGATGGATATTTTGGACCATGGGACAGCTGGTAAAAAGGCAACTGTTGGGCAGATGTGTCCTTTTTGAAGTGGTTTGAAGGGTCTGTTGTCCCTTAAAGCAGAGAAGCTCTGTGTAAATGCAGCTGCCTCTGGACGTGAATGGTCCCAAAATCTCAGCGAGTTCTTACAGTGTGAGCTCAGGTCTCCAAAGGAGCACTGGCATTTCCAGAGAAGCCAGCTCCCTCTCATGGATGCTTCCCATGGCCTAAGGGTTGCAGAAGGCTCTTGCACTGCTTTCCCTTCCAACCTTGGAGCTGCTTTGGACAGGACTTACCCTCTATGTCCTCCTGGTCTCCTGCTGGCACCTTTGCCCAGCATCAGTGGATATGTTGAGTAAGGGAATACTTTCTCACACCTGGTGGCATGTTTTTGCCACAGAAGCTGTTTCTCTGATGGGCACCACACTCGTGTTTGTAGGGAACAGGCTGGCCAGAGTCTGGAAATAAGCATTTTTAAGGCAGTGAGGGAAGGAAGATATTACAAACATGATTAATGGCAGTGGGTGTGCATCTTAAAAACTTTTTTTTAGTTGTTATTTGATCTTTCTGCTGCAAACTCAGCAGCTGACTTCTGCAGAAGATAAACACATGGGAGGAGAATGAAGAGGGGCTCTTTGGTCTTCAAAAGCAATTAAGTGTTGAATGTCTGACTAGAGACATCTTGAAGAGGCCCAGACTTCAGCAGGAGGGTGTTCATCCTTTTCTGTAAAGCAGATCTCATTTAAGGGCTCTCAGATGGACAGCAGCAGTTGCAATCATTTGGGCAAACTGTGATTCCTTATGGTGGGGGGTGCATGGAGCTGTGCTGGTCAAAGGCAGCTTACACCAGGGCTACATTCTGTCATATAATCTATATTTAGGTGGTGTTTTACATTCACTGCTATTGCTTCAAAATAGTTTAAAATACAGCTGATGTTGATAGAATTTGATGAGTGTGATTGGAAGTTTGGATCCTGGTGACCCTGAGCAGGTGTTCATGGTGCCACAAGGTCACTGAGAAGGTGGAAGCAGTGAGATGAGACAATGGGTCATGTAATTCTGACACGCAGGAAAGCAGATGAGTCTGGCCACCAGCATTTCTGCAGCACTGAACTGGCAATGTGAGCTCCCACAGGGCAGGGGCTGCTGCTAGTCAGCTGGAAGTGTTCCTGGAGATGCCCCAGGATGAAATTTGGCATTCCTTTGAAACATGAGGTGGCCACTACATGCTGAAGTAGCTGACAGGAGGTGAGGGCAGAGCCCAGGTCATTAGATCTCTCTTCTTGACTGCATCCAGTTTTCAGTAGCAGGTTTTGGCTGGAGATGTCAGCTTGTATGGGCTGCTTGTCCTTTCTGAATTACAGACTCAAAGAATGGTTTGGGTTAGAAAGGACCTTAAAGATCATCTTGTTCCAACCTCCCTGCCATGGGCAGGGACACCTTCCACTAGACCAGGCTGCTCAAAGTCCCATCCAGCATTGCCTTTGACACTGCCAGGGGTGGGGGATCCTCCCATGACCCCATGCATGGGATCCTGCCATGTCCCATACTGCTTTATCCAGCTTTGTGCTGGACCCCTATTGTTTAGCCTGGTTTGAAAAAGGACCTGAAAGGACTTGTTAAAGCACTGACTGAGTCCTTCAGCTGCATCTCTCTGTGGGGAACAGGCTGAAAATCATGTTAAAGGACATGGAGATAGTTCTTGGAAATAGTCTTCTTCTGGACTGCTTCCCTGTGCAAGGAAGGTGAATGAGGCTGGGTTTCTGTATCCCCAGAGACTTTCTGCCCAACTGCTTATGCAGCAGAAAAAGTCCTGAATTCAGTCAAAGCTGAGGAGCTGGGCTAAGTTTTGGAAGAGGTTTGGTGCAGACTCTTGCTCCTAATCCAAGGAATATGGTATCTGCTTCTAAAACAGCCAGGGGCAAGTTGTCTAGGATCCAAGTCGGCAGCAGAGCAGCAGGGCCTCTCACTGGTGCCAGTGAACTTTTGATGTGCTTGCTGGCTGAATCCCACATTTGGAAGGCAAATCCGGGGGGAAATTGCATCTATTAGCCAGGCATGTGCTGTTTGAGAGGGAGCCCTGCCTGCTGTCTGCAGTCTAAAGGTTGTGTGTCTTTTTCACTGTAGTCCTCCAAGATCTCCAGTAGTCACTGGAGACACTGCTGCCTGGAGATGATGCTATCCCAGTCCCTTGGGGTATGTAGATGATTTTCTTGCAGTTGGTGTTAGAGAAGCCTGTTGGGTTAGGCCCTCAGTGACAGTGTATGAATTCCACCACAACCTGTATGAGAGGGATACCAGCTGCTCCAATTTGGAATGGTTTTAGCTCAGTTGGCATGATATTCTCATAGATATGAGTCCTTCCTGAGACCAGGGGAGGTGTAAGAATGTGCAGGCCAGTTGAATCCATGGGTTCTGACTGAGTGCTGGTCATTCACTCTGTAACACACGTGAGGATTAGTGAGGACAGATCTTGAGAGCATTGTCTTCTGTATGAAGAAGCAGATGTATGTGCTGGGAAATCTGGAGGAAGAAATGGGTCATTTGTTCTTCAGGAATATTTTTCATCTCTTCACATCTGTTACTCTTTCTCCTGTCTTTTCTCCTCGCCAACCCCCAAATTTGCACTTTGTCATTAAAACCAGGAAAGAAAAATCCCAATATGCATATGACATTTTACAAAAGTGCTCTCTGTGCTCTTAAAATCCAACAGTTTTGCTGTACAGCATTCATCTGTAATCAATTAGAAGGTTTTTTTGATCAACAGAAATTGGAGGTTCAGTTCCCTGGAGCTTAGCACTCTGCACAAGGAGGTGGGATTGCCTTGGCACTTTCTCTCCTTTCACCTGAAGAAGGAAATTTCAGCTGCAATGAATGAAACTCAGTGAGGCAGAATGAGATGAAAAAGCTCCAAAGATGCTTGTTAACCTTATTTTGGTCCCATTTTTGTGGTGTTAAGCCAGATGGTCCAGATGCAGCTTCCAGCTCAGGAGGTTCTGAATCTGCTCCTTGCTAGAAGCAAGGGAGAAGTTCTCTCTGGGGCTTGTCAGCCCCTGTCAGAGACAAGACAGAGGTGTAAGCTGTGATCCAGTGCACATTGGCTTGTCATTTTGAGGTCCTCGGTGATGTGTTGCCAGTGGTAGGACTGAGACCTCAGGTACCTAATTCCCCACTCCCCCTGACCCATGACCTGCTCACCTCTCTCTCCAGAAACTAGCCCAATGTTGTATTGCCTGATTATAACCCTACAGGAGCAAAACTTTCTGGGGACAAACCTTTCACAGTGCTTGGAGCCTTCTCTGGTTCCTTTGCTATACAGGGACTTCATTTCCTGTTGTCCCATGGTGTTTGGAGGAGGCAGTGGTTGGGAGAGGGGGAGGAAGGAAAAGACAACTTAAGCTTTAAGTTCTAGGAGGAAGCTGAATGTCCCCATATGGGGATAAACAGCCTGAGTATTTGATTTCTTAAAAAGAGGGAGTGAAACCTGAGATGTCAAAAATTAGGTTGGGCCAAAACTGAGACGTAATGAAGGAGAGATTGGTTCTGGATGTTCTTGGCCACCAAAACAGGTCTCTTCCCTCCATGCTCTTAAGAGAGCTGACTCTGTAGGAAGCCTGTCCAAGGCTGGCTTCTTTGGCTTCACACCAACTGAGAGCAGCAGAAGCATCATCCTATCTGATAGAGCATCAGGATGTTTCTCCCTGTGGATGGGGCAGGGGCATAAAAATTACAAATAAAAGGCAGAAGGGCTTTTGAGAGGGTAATAGAGTGCAAGATGGGGAGTATTAAGCCCATCTCCAGCCATAATTAAACCTGCAGTTGGAGGGTCTGTCACATTGCTTCAGACCCTTGGAAAAAAAAATTCAGTTGCTAGCTTCATTAGTAATTAAATGTCCAATTACTCTATGTAATGTTTCTGCTTTGCTGAACTCCACAACTGCATTCATAAACAGCCCTAAGGAAGGCCTCTAATCTGTGCCATTGTTCTTCAAGTGGTTTGCACATGCAGAAAAAGAAAAGAAAAATCAGGCAGACATTTATAATATGGAAAGGAAAGGGGGAAGGGGTGGGAAGAGGAGGAAATCAAATCAGCATCTTCCACCTCCCTCCCCCTCCCCGAGGTAGGATCTCTGCCAAGCCCACAGAGAAGCCCTCAGGCCCCTCGAGCATGCAAATGTAATTTTCTATCCAGACAACACAGTATTTTTTTTTTTTTATAAAATGAAGTCCACCCCCACTCCCCCTGAAAACCTCCTCAAATCCCTGAATGCACAACAGAAGCAAGAAGAAAATTACAATGAAAGGGGAGAGAGGGAGATGGGAGGGGGGAGGAAAAATAAAAGCAGCAGCAACCCACAAACAGAAGGAGAGATGGAGGAAGAATTGAGATGAATATAGAGTGTCCAGAGTTTAAATAGACATAAAAGATAATGAAGGTGGGGAGGGGGGGAGGAGGGAGGAGAGATTGTAATCAAACAAAATGATTTTGGTCCTCTTCAATCATCCCTGGTTTGCAGGCTGTCATTTTATACAAATTAGAGCTGGGGTAATTGTATGAATATTCACTGGGATTGAAATCACGTTTATTAAAGGGAAGGCACCCTTCTCAGGGCCCACTGCGCCGCTCGGCTTTTGTTCGCCTGGAACAACAGGAAAGTCACTTGCACGATGGATGAGCACGGGATCCACGCCCCTCCCTCTTAGGGGCTGGGACTGGGGTCCTGGGGGGATGCTGGGGGTGGCAGGGCGCTCTTAGGGATGGGTGGCTCTTCCCTTTGCACTGGGAAGCAGAGGACTGTGTGGAAGTGCCCATCTCGGGAATAATAGCCATAACCTGGGAATTGGCTCTTCACCCTGCCTGCAGAGGGGGAACGACAATTGAACCAATAATATCTTGAAACCATTTGGGATAAAGTAATTGCCACATTTTTCAATAATAAGTCTGAATTTGTGTTAATAATGTGATATCATTATTTATTGTTATTGTTGTTGTTACTGGTTTTTTATTATTGCTATTACTATTACTATTATTATTTTCCTCCCTTTAAGTGTTGCTGCTGAACAGAATTCTTCTTCCTGCTCGGGAGTCCGACCCAGGTCTGTGTCTCACATGTCTGGCACCACACTGGGGACGGCTCCTCTCATACATAACCAATCAAAGATGTATTCAGGGCCGTTGTGAGGAAGCCTGGGATGATTATAAGTCGAGCTATCCAAGCCTTTCGCTGACTGCTCACCCTCGCATATTATGAAATTTCTCTTAGAAGGGCAGACAAAGCCTTTTGAGCCCGTCTATGGTGATGGCCTCGCTTGGATGTCTGGCTTTAACCGCCTCACAATGTCAGCCTCTCGTTTCTGAGAAAAGGCAAACGTATCCCATTGTGGCATGTCAAGTACCCAGCGCTGCCATTCAGCAGCCCAGGCAGGGCTGTAACCCATCCTCGGGTTGTCACGGCGATGCAAGGAGATCTCTGCCGCTCGCCAGCCCGCGGCAGGAGGAAGGCGAGGCTGACCTAAAGCAAAAACCTTCATTTAAATATTTGATTGTGCCTTAGCCCGCTGATGGGATGGGTTGTCCCTTTTCCAGGACAGCTGGGCTGCAAGTGAACTCGAGGTGACTGGGTGTCATGTTTGGTTATTGTTGGTGAAGCCATCTGTAATAACTTGCAGTGTTGCAGGGGGATTGCCCAGGGAAGGAGATGTGCTGGACTGTGGGGCATGGGACCATTTTTCTGCTGCTGGTTCTGAACAGGTTGTCCCATCAGGTGCTGTGCATCTGTGTGCCAGACCAGGTGACAGTAAGAAATCACCTGTGCCAAACCAGGTGAGAGTAAGAAATCACCTGATGGGAGACCAAAATAATGTTTTTCTTTTTTTGGACTCATCTTTTTTTCCTTTCTTTTCTTTGAATCTAAAAAAGATGAACTCATCTGAGGCAGCCAGCCCTCTTAATGCAGTGGGTACATGGCTAATCAGTCTAGCTTGAACCTTACAGTAAGAACAGCTAACTTAACCTAATTAAGGGGAGTGTTTGAGTGGTTTTTTTTGCTCAATGTGGGAACATCACTGGGGCAGACTGCAGAAAAATGGTTGCACATGTAGCATCAGAAGATTTCTTCTGAAATTGCAGCGACTGTAGCATCTGCCTGCACTGTGGAGGGTCCTGCCTTCTCCAGATGATAAACCAAGCCAAAGGGACAACAAATTGAACTTGGAGGCGCTGATGGCTGTGCTGAGGGAGCTGGTTGGGATCAGAAGCTCCCTGTGGTATTGAGGGCAGAGAGGAGGAGTGGGCTGCTGGTTTGAAGACATGGAATGAAATGATTCCCTATCTGTTGATGGCATCCTTGTTACTTGGAGTGGTGTATGTGTGCTGGCCAGACCCTGCAGACCCCAATACCCAGATAAACTGAGCCAATGCTCTCTCCTGGGGGTCCCCAGAGATTGTGGGTGGGTGTGAAGCTGAGGTTATTTTAAGGGGGAAGGATGTAAAGGCCAACCCCATGGGCTGCCAGGCAGCAGCAGCAAGATTCTCAGCATCCAGGTTTTGTTCTCTCTGGGTTGTGTGTTGCCCAGCTCCTCTTCAGTTTTTCCAGCACAGAGTGGATTGATCTTAATTGCATACAGGAACCTAAACTTTCTGAAGTGTATTTTGAGCTTGTAGAAACTGTAGTAAACCTTTTCTGACTGCTGGGATTTATCACTCATGGAACTTTATGGTAGACGGATAGGATCTGTATTGCTTTAGGGTCATCTAAGTTGCAAGGACTTCTTGAATTGGCATAGAGAAGGGGCTGTTCCTAAAATCTGTGCTGGGAAGCCTTTTTATGTCTTCACATAGGGAAACAATTTTTTTTCTTTTTTTTCCCTCTCTGAGTTCAGTTGTTATTGTCCTAGTTTTTGAACAAAAGTAAGAAGAAAAGCCCTCAAATGGTTCACTATTTTGTTATGATACCAGGAACAAGGAGTCTTTCCAACAGAAAAGATAATCCCTTGTCTCATTAAGTTTATGACTTCAAAAAAAAATCTCCTGCTGGCCGTTTTCTGTGGGGACTGTTTTCTGAGGCAGCTTCTTCGGTTTTGAATGGTTTCATTCCTCAGCGCTTCTTTTGAGTGGAAAGTTTAAAGATGCGTCATCTTGCTTGAGCAGGGCGATAAACTGTGAAGCAAATGTGAAGAGCCATAGAAAAGGGCTGTACAAAATGCAGATGTAGGGGATTAGAAAACAGAACTGCACTACATCCAGCGATAAGTAAGGTTGGACTCAGCAATTTCTGAGCAGGGAGGAGCAGGGAATGATGAATTATTTGCTTTTTGGCTCCTAGCAAGTAAAGCAGAGGCTGGGAAACCTCTGGGGTAGGTTTGTGCCTTGGGTGCTGCAGTGGTGCTGGTCAGCAGTGCTCTCTGGACAGGGCTGGGGTGGCAGGGAGGTGAATTGCACTGCAGTGTCTGTTAGGGCTGTAGTCTCGTCACCCGTCAGCCTGACAGGGCACAGGGATAAAAACATCCCGCTGGATTTCGTGTTTATCAAGTGTAACACGCTCCAGAATGGTTGGTATTTCCATGGATGAAAAACAGCTGCTGGTAACTATTTCTTGCTGCTGTTTGGGAGATACAAAGTGAGAGGAGGAACTTTCAAGCCATAAAGATGCTTTCAGATAAGGAAAACCCAACATGTAGCTATTGGGGAGTGTACCCTAGCTGTCAGTTTTGGAGTTTGGAGTGCCCCAAACCAGCACTCAGAAGTATGGCTTTGGTGGCTGGAGCAGGGGAGGCAGGGAGGGAAGCCCTGAACCTTGACTCTCATCTCTTAATACTCCAGTTTATCTTATCACATCTCTGTTTGCCTAAAAGTTTTTGCAGTTTCCCCAGGGCTCAAGTTGCTCTCATGGCTTGGGGCACCACACGCCTTGAGTCTGTTCCTGGGGAGCCTGCCTTGGTTTTGCAGTGCTAATCATCACCTGTATGAGCAGCTTTGCCAGGGGCTTTTTGTTTTGCTCAGGAAATAAGCATGCAAAAGCTCTGATTGAGTATTGAGGCCCCACCTCTAGCTCAGGGTTCCCTACACAGACCTCTCCCTATGAGAGTACTTTTGTGCCTTCTCCTTTGGCTTGTTCATCTTGCTGGAGGAGCATAACTGCTGTCAGTCCCTCGGTGCTCTGGGGTAAGATCTGTTGATGTATCCTGAGGCCAGAGTCTCTTTCTGTTTACAAGTAGTTTCCAGGCCACAGATTACAAGTGCTATGATAAAAATTTTGAGTTGGATATCTTTTTTTCTCCTCTGATCAGGTCTTTCATCACTTGTCTCTTGCTAACCAGAGAAGCTCTGAGACTTGGGCAGATTTCAGAATTACCATCTACCCCAAAAACTGCAGATTTAGTCACTGCTGGCCCAGCCTCACAAGGCTCTGAGTTCTCCAGCTCTCTCAGGGAGAGCTATGCAAGCTCGCTTTCTTGGCAGAGCTTTTTGATAGACCAGACCCACCTTTTCCTTGTGCTGAGCCTGTATATACACTGCCTTCATGGACCTCTTCCTTGGGATACCTGTGGTACAAAGACCCCTGAACCTATCCCTGGCAGGTTCATCCCACTAAGATGGGAACCCATGGATGTAGATCTCTTTTCTATTCCAAGCTTCTTGTGGAAAGGCATGGGGGATCCTATAAGTCTCTTCTGCTGGATCCCTTTTGCCATTTCTTTCTCCTATTTCCATTTCTTTCCCTTCTGAAGACTATCCAAAGACATGAATATTATGCGATGGACTGTGAAGGACTTGAGAGAGAAAGCTGTAAAATGCACATCAGCCACTCTATAAATGTCAGGGATGCTGTTCAGAAGCATGGCTACTCGAGTTTAGCCAGTTCTGTATCTCAAGTGATCCCTGCAGATTTATTAGATGTTTCAAAATAGATTTGAAATAACGGGATTTAGTGTTTCTGGCGATTCCTTGAACCATCTTGTTTTTCAGCCAACTTGCATAAATGTGCCAGTCATGGGCTGCGATGTATCAGCCAACTTAGCAAATGGTTTTATTTATAGCTGAAAGAGTGAAGCCAAGGAGTATAAATCCTGAAAAAAGTATAAACTGTATTGTGGAATTAATAAACTTCAAATTCATGGAATTTCTAATGTTCCACTGATGGCTAAAAAATCTGTTTAATGGCCGCTGAGTGATACTTGGCTGCAAAGCAGAAACCCCAAAGTTGTCTTAACTCAACAGCGATATTTTTTAGTGTTTGTGTGCTGGCGCTGGATGTCTGTGCTGAATGATGGAAAGCTGACCTTCTGTGCTGCGTTTCTGCAGCCACCAGATAAGATTTCAGATCACAGCTTGGCGTTTTCTGTTGATGGTCCGTGGCTGTAGCCCAAGAAGCGCTGGTAGATGTCGGGCTGTTTATCTGGAGGATCGCTTGCGTGTCTGGCTCACTTTGGGGGTGTGAACGACGGTCAGTGCTGAAAGCAAGTGCAGGGAAGGAGCTGAGGAGCAGAGAGTGGATCCTGTGCTTTCAGAGCGTGGCTGGCCAGCCAGTGAGGTCCGGCCACATCTTCAGAAATACCAGCATGTGTTGGACCTTAGAGGTAAGTGGATCTGGGCTGTTGTAGAGGCATCTTTCTCCATCTTTCATCTCCATTGAAACGGCTTGATTTTGGCGTATTTTTAAGCTGGTGACTGTAACATTCTTTTTTCACAGTGATTCATTAAAGTTTCAGGACCTTATTGCACATCCTTTCCTCGTAGGTCAATGTCAGGGCAAGTGTGTTGCAGAGATCTCCTTGCTACATGGATTATTTATGTGGGAATGTGTAGGACCTGTGTGGGTATTTAACAGCTGCTGGTTGGCAAATCTGTGTGTAGGAGCATTGTCCTGGGTGGTGCTGGTCAGGGCATGTTGGCAGCCTGGGCTTGGGGTCCCCTTCCTGGGTGGGGGCTGTGGAAAGAATGGTGACAGCAGAAGCCACTGAGCCTTCATGGTCCCCAAGGCAGGGGGTTACAGAGTGACATCTTGAGCATGTGGGTGCTGTTTAGTGACTGCAGTGACCTTGGGGTGCTTGTGGGGCATTCCTACAGCCTGGCTGAGTGGCACTGATCTGCTCCACGGCAGCCACAGTGTGTTTGTGCCTGCTCTGTCTGCAGGTGATGGCCAGGTCTCCCCCCTGATTGTTGTGTCCCTGGTTAGGTGTCCCTGACCTCAGTGAAGACCTCTCCCAGAGTGTCCAGGGTTACTACTCTGTCTCTCATCTGTTACTGTGTCGTCTTGGACCAGCCTGGCATTTCATGCATGTGGCTGCTGCTTCCCGTTCAAGAGATGGGCTCTGAAAGCCTAGTTCTATTTTTATTTATTTAATTTATTTTAGAACTGAGTTCAGCTAAGCAAGTTTTCACTTTTCTAGGTTCTAGTGATTGACATTATGTTTGAACACCATGTTCAAAGCTAATATTTCTTGCAGATGCTGAGATAAGTATCTGTAAATCTTTGCATTTACCATTATCCCCAATTTTCTTGTGCAGTGCCTGCTGTCACCGTATAAGGGTATTTATCCTGCACATAATCTGATTGGAAAATAAGGCTTTGAAACAGAAAGGAAAATACACATTTCAGGTGGTGTTAGAAATGTCAGTTGTGGATGCTTAAACAGTCCTGATTGTCTGCAGGCCTTGGGGCATTTGGGTTTTCAGCCCCCTATTGTTACATCTAAAGCTGCTTATTGGAGTCCGAATGGGTTAGAAAGACACCTTGTTCTTGAGACCAGCAGAAATCTGCCTCTCCCCCACCGTGGAGGATGGCTTCTCACAGCCCAGCCAGTCGGGCCTTAACCCTTGGCTTAGACAGCGTGGGGCCGAACAAAGAGCTGCAGCTTTCAGATGGAGCAGAATGAAAAGCTATTATTTCATAATAATACTCTACTCTTTCCTTCCAAGGATTTCCTAAGGACTTTACAAATATTAAGGCCTGGGCAGTTACCCCCATGACTGAGAGCTGGAGAAGTGACTGTGTGTGTGGGCATCTGAAGAGCTGAACATGAGGCATAATCTCTGTCCTGGGGTGGATTTAAGCCTCAAGTTCCCTGTGCTGTTCATACCTATGAGGTCAATGTGTGGGACCATGAGCTTGTTTGGGGCCAGGAGAGCCTCCTGATATGCATTGTTCTGTACTAATTTCTTAGCCTTGTTCCAGCTCCTTGACCCTTGCCAGTCCTTGTTGGGTCTTATATAGGCTGGTGGCTGTGGGATCAAGGATGCTCTCTGCACAGTCCAGATGGACTTTTTCATGCCATCCCTCAAGCAGGGAAGATGGAAAGACTTGAATGCTCACTTAGACACCACTGTGGGGGTGGTGGAAATCCAGCTGTTTCCTGGACTGGTTATACCCAGTCCTCTGCCTGTGCCACCATCACAGCATCAGGTGGGATTGAGGTGTCTTTGTACAGAGGAATGTGCTTGCAGCCCCTTGTCCCAGTGGTGGGAAAAGAGATGGGGTATAGGGTGTCTTCCCTGTAATATCTAGTCCTGTCATTGAGCAGATCAGACCCCTCCTCAAATTAAAGATGGGGGCTTCTCTTACCACTGAGGCTGAGAATCCTTGCTCTTTCATCCATCTTCTTCTGCCTTTGTGGTTCCTCTGGGGCACTAACAGGAGCTGTTTTAGGTTGTGAGCTTTTCTTTTCCCACCTCTTCAATTGCACCTTAAAACTGGCACCTCCAGGAATGTTGTGGGCTGTCGGCTTGGCATCTGGAACTTCTGCCCAGCCTGGGGCCAGCTGTGTCTGGCTGTGAGCAGCAGTGAGTGAGCAGTGCTGAGGACCTCCTGTTCCCACGGATTGGGTATTTCTGTGGAGGGAGCACATGGCACTGCCCTCTTTGTCCTCACATCATCCCTCAAAGACCTCCCTCTGGCCAGCATTACAGACGGGTGGATAGATCAGCTGCCATTTTCTCTTTCAAGCAGTGACAATAAGTCTTTTTCCTTTGCAGGGACAATTAGTTTCTTTCCTTTGCGAGGTGTTTGGTTGGAATGGGCTGACCCCTCTTCGTGGAAGGAGGGCCTTTGTCCCTTGTGTCCCTGGGAGAAGCCACAGCATGGACCGTTTATGGTTTTTCCTTTTAACACAGTGACGGCGGCTTTGTTTTCTACATTTAGTTTGCATCTAAGACCAGGACATGGCTCATGCTGTGTCCCTGATCCAGTGTTTAAAGCTTTGCTGTGATATAAGTTTGGCCTGGGCCCTGCAGGGTTTAGCTTAATTTTTAAAGCTCTCAATGTGAATAATTCCTTGCTGAATGCAGATCGCAAGAGGGGATATTGATTTAAAGCTTTAAAGCTGGTGGTTATGGATTAAAAAAAAAAAAAAAAAAAAAAAAAAGAGAGAGAGAGGAAAGAAGGAGATTTACTGTAGTCAGAGCTGGTTGCCTAAATGTTAGTCCCTTACAGACAGGCTTTTGCTGAGCTGGGTGTGGGAATGGCAAGGAAGTCTGGTGAATTTTAGCTTTAAATTGTTGGCTGCTGAGAACCAGCCCTGGGATACAGTCGATAGCTGTTCGCTGTGCCAGGGGAGCATTTGCTGCTGCCTGGGCTCTGGCTACAGACATGGTGTGGGGCTGCAGCAGCTAACCTGGACTCTTCCCTAGGGTAGGGGATCAGGAGAGGATGTGTTGGGTTGGGCTGATGCTGCTGTGCAGCCACTCACAGGAGCGTAATTTGGGCGGCAGGCAGGGAGAACTCAGTAGAGCAAGGGTGTAGCAGCTCAGAAAGAACATTGTGGGAAAGGAAGTTTTGGTAGGGAAGATGCAGCGGGAAATAGAATTAAAAGCAGGCTGTACGTCCAGTTAGCAGACAGGGCTGTGAGGTCACTAATGCTGGTTATTTGGATTTCAAAGAGGATCCTATTAGCTTCTGTGGCAGAGAACCATTAATCAGTGGGACAGGAGCTCGGGCTGGCTGGAGAAATCAGTTTTCAGTGTCCTTGATGTCCTGCCGGGCTGGCGCTGCAGAGCATCCTGCACAATGGTGGGTTTGTCTGGGATGAGGCACTTCCAGCCAGAGGCACTGTGCAGGATGGGGAACGCAGGCCCCTCTGCCTGGGATCACTGCAGGGATAGATGGTCCGTGCAGATCCCATGGCAAATTCCCATCTTGGTGCTGCTGTCCCAGGGAGTACTGCTGAGCTGCTCTAAATGAGTGCAAAAACTGAGTTACAAACCTTTGGCAAGCAGCCGGTTAAGTTTGCTAAATGGGATTTGGGGGAAAAACAGTGTTTCCAGGTGTGACTGTTTGTGATCCTTTGGAAATATAATCTCTGGCCTGCCTTTTTGTTCCAATTGAGAACATGTGCCCAGGAGCCATTTCCAAAGGAGCTTTAAGCACAGGACTCAACATTGGAAATTTGAGTTGGATTTGCACAGCAGCCTTGCCCTCCAAGCCTGGTGCTTTAAAAGCCAATGAGAGAAGCCTCTTACTATTTGGAAGAGTAATTTGCTGAAGAAAGATGCCATAAATAATGCAGAAGGAGACCAGAGATGGGGTCAGAGAAGGGTTGCTTAGGAAAAAAATCAAGATGTGGATGTGGTGGTAGAATCTGGAACAAAACATTTTGGTAGTTTTTTCCCAAGAAAAATGTCTGAAACCTTCTTGCTAGAAATATTTAAATTTTTGCCAAAACTTGTTTATCTGGGACTTGATCTAACACTTCATTGTTATTTAAATCCTCCAAATGTCATCAGAGGAAGATATTTATCAACAGTTACTAGATCCAACATCCATAAAGCCCAGTAATTTCTTCTTCTACATTTAGATTTATACCCCCAGTCTGATCCATTGAAACTTTGTAGGGACTGATAAGCAGAACTTTTAAAAAAATAAAGGACAATAAAAATGGTTTTGTGTAGAAATTATGGCCATTGCTTTGAGAAACTTGATTAAGATCAGCAAGTCTCTGGCTGGACTGAGTATACTTAAAATCCCTAATTGTCTGGCTTTTTGTCTGCAGAATGAATTTATAAGAAAAAGGAGAACCCAAGCCTACTATTTCAACATGCCTCGAATTCACGAGTAGAGCTGGGTTTCAGAGACTCCTGCCTTGTTTTGGCTAAGTCCTTAAAATGGAGATCTGGAGATTAGCATGGTGGGCCTGGGGTCATCTCTTTGCAGAATGTGTAGTCTCAGACACACAAGATCTTTTTTTTCAGACGTCCCTTCTGGTTGTGATGTTTGAGCCTTTGCTTTGCTCCCTGGCTAAGAGCAGCAGTTAATCATAGGACTGGAATTTGTGACTTAACCAAAGAGGCGTTTTAATGCTTTTCCTGTCATCGATCAGTGGCTGAAGCCACTGTCTCGGTAGCGTGTCCACATTGACCTCTGTGTTGGTGCTTGATGGGTTCCCGTCCTTCTGGGTGCCTCCCAGCCCAGGAATGCCTTCCAGCCTGCCTGCCTTTCTCCTTTGGAAAGGGATGCTCTGAACTTGGACCCCTTAGAGACAGAAAAGAGGCTTTTTGTGCACGCTGCAAAGGGCTCTTGTGTCTGCAGCAGGGCACGACAGAGACCTTCCTTCTCAATCTGTACTTGGAGAACAAAAAAAAAAAGCCCTTGCATCAGAACTTGCTATTTATATTTCTAGCTCTGAGACTCCTCAGCTGCATTATTAATGAAGCGTTTACCAATTAAGATAGATGAATCTGCTCTTGAGGGTGTTTGTTAAGGTAAGGAACCTTATTAGCATATCTGATAGATACAGTGCCAGGTGCTGATTAAAACCTTGTTGACTCCCCAGGGGCAGAAGTCTTGAGGAAATAAGGTGGAGAAAGTTGTCCTCTTTCCTGGCTTTGGCCGTGCAGGGAGCAGGAAGAGAAATTCAGCATCCCTCCCCAAAGGCAGAGCCCTGAGCCTGGAGCAGCTTGAAATGGGCATGGGGAGGAAATTAATCAGCCTGGATCAGAAATTCCAATAGCTGGAGTGATGCAAGTGTGATTAATGCCTCCTGAATGTGAGAGGTGGCAAGATGCTAGTTTCGCTGCTTTTGCAAGGCTAGCAGCCTGTCAGGCGGGGAATTAGTTTCCAGTGTTGACCCTATGGGTTTTGGAGGTCTGGAATCGATGCTTGCCTATGTAACAGTGTTTCAGCAGCTCACTAAATTAGGTTTGCAGGCAAAATGATGCTGTGAGGTACAGTCAACCCACATATGAAACCAATTTCCCTTTGAAGCAGCACTAAAGAGGGCGACCAGAAGAGAAACGAGATCATCTTTAGGTCTCTCGTGACCTGCAAGAGTTGAAAAGTGTGTATTCACTTTCCATATTTATTATAATATGGCAAAGAAACTGTATTGTAGGCTTTAATGATCTGCATGTGAAGAGTATCTTAAAATAGACTTCAGATCTCCTTGGAACATACATATGTGTTTATAATTTTACAGCTATAAAAATATATATTTACTGAATACATGTACTTTGTTTCTCCATCTGCTAAATATAGTCACGTACGAAAATTATATAGAAAATGTAATTTTCCCCCAAATTATCCTGCTGTCAGTCTGCTTCAATTCCAGCGTCGGCAGAGACGAGGCGGGAGTGGAGATGGGCACTGTTGTGCTGCCAAGCAGGTGTCTGGGAGCAGTTTGCCTCAGGATGGGAATTACTGGGGGTGGGCTTGGTGGTACCAGCTATTATGAAACTTTGTCCAACAGTTCATGAGATAGGATCCTGTTCTCCAATTTGCTTGTCATTTTCTCAGGGTTTTAAACATTCATGAATTTTCATGCTGGATGTCGACCTCAAATTGTTTGATTTTAAGAGAGGGGAAAAAAATGAAAAACTATTATAAAGCAGTCCTGCCATTTTGGAGAGTAAGCTTGGAGAAAAATGTAAAAATGGTGTGTTCACCCTGTTGACTAAGTCCAGAGAGCATTTCTTAGAGCTTGCTGTGATGCTCAGTGTCAGGGGATGGGGAGGAGGTGCCCATTTTGTGAGACGTCTTTGCTGTCCCTCTGCAAACGTGGTCAAATCCTAGAAAAGTTGGAATTTGCATGTTCTCAGCAGAGACTTTTTTGATTCTGGCAGCTGGTAATTACCCAAAATGCCTTCACAATGGAGAAGGCTCCTTCCCACATGGCTCCCCAGGGAGGCAGGGCTGGATGCTGGCCATCCCCAGCCAGTGACTCCTGTCACTGGAGTGTCTTGTCCTCTAATAGCTGCTTTGGGGAGCAGGCACGGAGTGGGGAGCGTGTCCCTGATCACAGCAGGGCAGGCAGGAGGGGCTGGGCCTGGCAGAGGACATTGAAATACAGAGGTGTTCTGGGCAAAGGTAGGAAATGGCACAGGGTCTGGAGGAGGGAGACTTCCCAGGGCTGGGGGGAAGCGTGGGATGGCATTGTGCAAGAAGGACATGCCAGGTCAGTTTGTCCCTGGTATTTCCCAGTTGTGCAGCTGGAGTCACAGCCCTTCACTGGGTGCTGTGTCTCCTGTGCACTCCCCTTGCAGAGGGCTGTAGGAATGCTTGCACCATGTTTGGGAGATCAGCAGATGGTTTCTCTAAAGAGAGCCTGAAATGTGACTGTTGCTAAAATCGGTTTTTACAAAAACCACAAGTTCTTTAAAAAAAAGGATAATTTCTCTCACAAACTCCAGCTCAAATAGTCTTTAAAATAAATACACTTCTGCGGCGTCTGCAGTTGGGCCTGGCTGGAGAGCCTGGAGTCTGCCTTGTGAGAAGTGTCATGACTCTTGAGTTTGTTTTGGTTCATTTTTGGAATGTTCTGCTGAGAAGGAAGGAGCCAGGCAGTCATCAGAACAGTCCCTGGGTAGGATCTGGAATGGGTGACTCCACCATTCCTGTTTCCAGTCCTCTGAGCTTGGAGCAGGAATTTGAAGAGCCCTGAGAAACCAGCATTCACCAACAATATGTCTCCAGACAAGAGGCTGCTGAGGAAGATGATATCTCTTTGTGGTTTATTGCTGTCTGCTCTTTTGGGACCCCATTCCTGATGGGATGTGACTGTTTCTGGTTGGTTTCTGCAGCAGAGCAAGAAGGTTAGCAGAGCTCTTGTACCTTCAGCTTCCCAACTTGCTGGCCTGCTGTGATGGCAGCATGGCAAGTCATGCTGCTGTCTGCTGATGTGCTGAAGCTCCAAAAATGACCACAGGCCTCTGGCACACAAAGGGAGGTTTCATCTTTGCACCCCTACATGCCAAGGATTGACCTGCTTCTTGCATTTGAGCCGGTGTTGTGTCCAGCTGCTAGGGTGGGAGTTTGTAGCCCTGGCGAGTGCAAAGATTGCGATGTATTAACTTCAAATGGTGTTCCTGGGTTTTTCTTTAAAGCCACAGTTTGCTCTCAAAGGAGCATCCCAGTAAAGGCAGCCTGCCCATTCCTTTGGCCTGTCTTTCCCTGCCACGTGTGTGCAGTGGTGGAGTTGGATGCTTGTGGGAGTGGGTGGGTCCTGTATCTGAGACAAGTTTCTTTCCTCAAGGATGTGATTTACGGAGAGACAACAGGAAGGATAGTTAGTGGGGTAAAGCCTGAATGAAATGGGACCACATTGTGGTCTTCCAGGCTCTGCCTGTGGGGAGCTGGGTGGGTGGCGTGTTTGCTGGTGTTTTCAGGGATTCCTTGTAAGCATTTGAGGAACATTTGCTCAAAACTCACAACCAATTTCTTTCTTCCGTTGTAGAAAAATGCTACCAATGAAAATAGACAAGCTCTCTGGGTCATTTCCAGATGCCCTTAGTAAGACAGAAGTGTTTATTTTTTATGGGCCAATTTTTGTAGTTTACCAGAACGTCTTGTACTGTTAATGCCGCATGGAGCAATAGCTCTGCAGAGTGTGTTTAATAAGAGCAATGTGCTCACGGGGATATTCAAATTGGAGGTTGTTTCCTCACATGTACACACTCAATAGCTTGTTATGAAACATCTGGGTCCAGAATTGCACTAAAGAAATCAAATGGCCAAGTCAACCTGAAAGTTGTACCAGGGCTATACCTGGAGAATCACCATGTGCAGCCTTCTTCTCTGCTGCAAGGGCCTTGAGCAGATGGCCTGGCTTTTTTTTTTATCCCTTTTCCTCCTCCTCCTCCTCAGGATTTGCAAGTCAGGAGTAAAACTCAGCTTTGAATTTTCCATCAGCAGAAGGAACTGTGAGTCCAGAAGGCTTTCTGGCTGCAGTTACATGGCTGTGTGGGAGGCAAAGAGCCCTTGGTTCTCCTGTCTCCGTGTCTGCCCTGCTCCTGCTGTGGCTTTTGGCTTTACCTACAGGTCTGGACTGCCTGTTGCCGCTGGTGCTGGAGCAGGGTGTGGCTGGTGTAGGAGGATGTTGCTGGCAGCAGCTCTGCCACAGCATCCTGGCTGCCTTGGTGCCTCCAGCCTCTAGGTTCCTGCATCTCGGAGATGTGCAGCATGATGCTGGTGACTCTGCCTTGTTTTGGGGCTTCTTGTGCCTTCCACCTGCTGTGTGACCTGAGTGTCTCCAAGTGGAGTTGTAAGGCAGAGCATACATGTAAAAAGAAAAGCTTACAGAGATGCTGCCCCAGACCCCTCAGTGTGAGCTCTTGCCATTGCACATAATCCTGGCAGGGCTTTTCCATCAGCTTCATGAGGAACGGGGTTGCTTTTCCTCAGACAGAGTCTTATCTGCTTTTCCTGGGTTCTCTGTGCTTTTACTGTGGGAATGGAGAGGGGTGGAACAGTGAGTGGCTGGAGGGTTGTGCAGCTCTGTTGGATGCCATGTCAGTCATAGCACCACAGGCTGGGACATGGTTGTTTGCCTGAATTTTCTTTTTTTGTTTGGCTTTAAAAGCTATCTTTCCTTTTGGGATGAGTTTCAGGGAGTGATCCTCAAGGTGTAACCTTTCTGATAGGAAATCTGCTCAGCACTGGCTTTTATCATGACTGCTGTCCTCCAGAAATGTTCCTGGCATCTCCATGTCCCTGTCTGGTGTGACTTGTTTAGAAGATTTTGCTGCAGAGATGGAGGAGGTCTGTATGTCTATCTTGCTGAAGGAGCTGTCAGAAAAAGCAGGAGTTGGGGAGTTGTGGTGCTTTTTCTGCCTTTGCTTCATGAAGGAAAGCAAGACCAAGAGCTTGGCTTTAATGGTGTCTGGAGCTGCTATCTGCAGACTGGGAGAACATCTCCCCTTGGCTTGGAAAGGCAGTGGGCTGTGTTTTACATGAAGCCTGTTCAGTGTGGCTGGCATTGCACCATGTTCAACAGGGAAACCAGCTAGCTCTCCTTTAGATGAGGATGGGAGATGCAGTGGAATGGGTCCTGGAGCAGACTGCCTGTTCTGGGCGTGGGCAGCCTGCCTGTGAAGTGTGTCAGCGTGGGTGAGGGAGCCAGCAGGGACTGGGATGCTCGTGTCCAATGCTCACAGAAGGTCCTTCCTCTGGTGCTGCACCAGTGATTGGAATGACACCTGAGTTGCTTGCTGGAACCTGCTTACAGATGTTGTAAAGTCATGCTAAGCCCTTCCTGATGTGGCTTCCTGAAGGCACCAAGTTCCAAGGATCTGGGACCCTTCTCCCCTTCATGTTCACTTTCCACGTTCTCAGACTGTGCATGTGGGATGGGCTGTGTCTGCAAAGAGCTGGGCTTAAGCCTGAGCTATTCCAGTCAGTGCTGGTAGGTTGGGGCCCCTGAGGGGTGTCTTATGATCTTGTCCATGCTATGTGTGCTTCTTGAGGGTGCTGAGAGGAGCAAATGGAAAATGGTGGGCTGACCAGGAAAAAGCATTTCTCCAGGAATGCAACACCTGGTTTCCCCTACCTCCACAGCTGACATTCTGGAAATCAAGAGTCTTTCTCTGAGCTTGTAGATCCCAGCTGCACTCTCAGCTGTCAGCAGGAGGAGGAGATAAATCACGGTCTTGCTGGGGACAGCCCAGAACAGTACAATTTTGGTTGAAATATTATATATGGTTGTGATGGACCATACAGCTCTTCTCAGCAGTATTGTTGGGTGTGCAGGGTGGAAGTGGGTCTTTTCTTGTCTATGCAGCTGATAGAGAGGAGTCCTGCTGACTCCTCCAACAATGCAGGTTTTGGTATAATTGCTGTGCTTGGGAGAGGTGGTTTTTTTATACAGCTCAGGTGGTGTGCTGAACCTGAACTTACCAATGTGGACAAAAATCCCATGGGTTGTGGTGAGCCCATGCTTTAACTTACAGTGTAGGTAAAGAGCCTTCAGTCAAGGGCTGTCTTCAAGATCTGGATGGTTGAATAACACTTGAAGGAGAAAGTACTTGTGCTGAGATGGTGCTAGATCTGAACAAGCCTCACAGTTGTCTTTTGTATGTCTGTCTGCAGAGCAAGAGTGATAACTAACGTACAGTGGCTCTCCTGGGTTCTGCCAAAGCCAATACTGGCTTTCCAAAGTCAGCTCAGAAATACTGAAAGTGCAGTTTTAGACAGGGCTGTGGTCAGACATTTCTCCATTTGGTTCTTGCTGCTTTGATTGTCAAGCATCACTTGAAGTTTTTCAGTCAGAATTAAAGTGAGAGCATCAGTCTTAAACCGAGGCAGTCCTGGACATCAGATGATTACATATTACAAATAATTACCTTAGCTTGACCTTGGACGAGGGGGACATCATCACATTCATATACTTTTAATGCAGCTTTTAATTTTTTACTTCTTTCAAACAGTCTTTTTTCCTTCATAGATATTTTCTTCCACAGCAAATGCACCGGTCATTTCCTAAGCAGCCAAACTTCAGCCTGCTCCTTAAAATACCTCTGTGAGTCCCAGAAGGGACATTATCCCAGCTTTGCAGTCAGGGAAACCAAAGCCCAAAGAGAGTGAGAGTTTGATTTCAAAAATGCCAGGTGGTTGTGATCCATGTTACAAGCAATGGTGACCAGGGATATTTTCAGGAGGGTTGATTCTGTGGCCCCTCTGAGCCAGGTGGAAGACCACAGGGTTTTGGAGAGCTGGAACTCTTGTCTGCTTCAAGTCCTGCTTGCCAGGAGAGCACTCATCTTGAAGAAGCTACATTGGGGTGTGGTGGGAGGGTCTGTGTGTGGGGCTGATGTGGGGCTGGGTGGCTGGTTCCACATCACCTCCCCAAACAGTGCAGAGCAAGGGTGAGAAGGATTCTCAGAGCTTGCCAGCCAGCAGGGCCAGGGAGAGCTGGGTGTTGTAGGAGTGGATGCAGGTTGTCTGAAAAGGCTGAGACCACACAGTGGCTGGTGGTTTCACGTGTGTCTCTGAGGGGAATGATGAGATACATACCACTTGCGTGCCTCTGCTCTGGCTTGATGTGGTCTCCCCAAGTGAATCAAAGCTTTTGCTTTGAAGGCAGAGGAGGGGGAAGGGACTGTCTTTGTTCTGCTTTTTGGAGAGTGCTGGAAATCCTTCAGACCAGAAGACTACACCCTTCATTACCCTCTGGGTTATTTGCCCCATATTGGAAGTATGACTCTGTCATGTGAAGTATTTGATTATTTATACAGTTAATGTTTAACAGAGTTGGAGTATTAGAATTAAGCAGGGGACGAGCTTCCAACTTTGCATGGTTAAGGGCTAATAAAACTCCTCTGATCCAGTGTTTTCCTTTCACCAGAGGGGATTTTTTTCATTAGCTTTAGAGTGTTAAAAAGAGATCTCCTGTATTTGAGGCAGATTGATCTGTTGGATGCAGACAAAGAGAACGTGCAAAGGTGTCAGCTTTAACTATGCAGTTGATGTAGATACAGGAAGCCAGAAATTTCAAGGTGAGTTTCATTGGTGTCTTCAGTGGTGGTTGCTAGATCCAGCACCTGCTTTGGGTAGTGGGCTGCTGGTATCTGTAGCCCATCCTGGCTGTGGAGGAGCTGGGTGAGCAATGGTAGGTGGAGACTAGCAGGAGGCTGGACTGCCCCACGCTGGCTTTGTCACTTGTGCCAGTCTCCACCACGCTGTTTCCTCTGTCTTGCTGCAGGACACCTTGGAGATGTCAACTGGTGACCCTTCAGTCATCACATCTCCCAGGGCTGTTGAACTGGAATTGCATTTCCCAAGCATTTGGCTCAAGGATTGCCAAGGTATAACCAGAGCAGTACCACGACTGCTGTGGTCCAGGGGTCAGAAGGAGAGGAGAACAACAGGTGGGATTGCCTGAACTTCACAGAGTCTGCAGTGGTCACAGGGGATTTGGTTTTCATTTCTTTTTAATTTGGTACACTCAGACTTATGGGTCTGAGAGTGTCTCACCCCAACACACTTCATACTCATTGCCTGAATCCAGCAAGTGTCTTGGTGGCACAGAGCTCCCAAAGCTGTGGTTCTTACAGTAGTGTGGTTGGAGATGATAAGGATGCTAATGTGAGGTTTCACATCTTCATTAAGGGGAAGACTGAGGAGTAAGGGCTTCATTGCATCCTAGGGGTCCCAAGATTGTGAGTGCCCCAGAGGCATCCTCAGTGCTGTTGCTCTGCATTGATCACTTAAAAATCAAGTTGATTTTTAGCAAACCACCAGGACTGAAGGCAACCATGACTGCAGACCTACCACTTGTGTTTTAGGTGTCCTGATTTATCTGCTGTGAGCTTTCTTTCCCTTGAATCTACCACGTATTGCTGTTTGCACAAAAGCTGGATATACTGTGGGCATATTTTCCTTAGGGCTGGTGTACTAAAGAAATTGATAACTCGTACTGAGCTGGAAACAGCCATTTTTAACTCTTCTCTTGTGACTGGAGAAACAAGGGGGGATGTATGAAAGCAGGGCTGTTGGAGCGGCATGGGTGCATGGGTGGAAAATCCACAGCTTATGTTTTGCCTTTGCAAATGTACATTGTGAGCATGAAGGAAACTCTGCTCCTCATCATCCTTCCAACCAGTTCTCCTCACTGTAGATGACGTAGGAGACTGTACTGAAGAGTTTTGTTCTTCCAGTTCCACCCACGAGCATCACCTGCTGTTGACTGAATGGAGTGAGACTCTTCTTTCAGCTCTCCTGGGAAGTGTTGGTCTCTTCATCCATGCTGAGTTCATCTCTAGGTTTCTTTAAACAAGGAACAGAATTGACTGTAAAAGATTACACCTCCTCTGCAAGATGTCAAGGTCATGATCTGTGAGAGCAACCTGTAGACAGATGCACTCATCACTCAGATGCATTTAGCTTTTATTTAAAAATTTATTTATTTGTAATTGCTTTTCACCTGCTAGGTCCAAAATTTGGTGGTTCCTCCCCTCAAAAATGACGGAGCCTTCAACATAACACAGAAGTCTGTGGGATTTCCATCCTGCACAGTGCAACTGGTTCCTGGGGGAAACAGCAAGCAGAAAGTGTAATTTAGCATAGAAGTATTTATTTTTTAAAGACAAGTGGCAACCCCCTGCCCCTGTGCTGCCTTGTATGCTCCTGGTCTGGTTCAGACTTTAATAAATTTCTTGTTTATCTTGAGGAAGCAAATTAATAAGTGATGGCAGTTGCTCTTCAGAGAGACAGGCTGCTGAGGGTTGGAATCATTTTAATTTAGTGTGTGTGTTGTTGAAGGACTGTTTGCTGTTGAGGTGGGTGCATCGGTGTCAGAACCCATAAAGGTTGACCATTCCCTGTGCATACAAGTGGTGGGTGTAAAGTTTTGCAAATAGGTCTCTGAGCAAGGGCTCAGGGAGAATTAAATTGGTCTTGCTGGGAGCTTGAGGCTCTCATCTGCTTTAACTCTGGGTAAATTTGAAACCCAGCATAACTGGACAGATACATCTTCCCTGTGGGCAATCCTAGTGTTGCTCTTCCAGGCGAGCATCGTCATTTGGTGTGTGGTGCCAGTCAGGTCTCAGCCCCCTGCAGATGCCAGAAATCCACAGCTGCTTCCTTCAGACACCCACCTGAGGTGATGCTGTGTTTGGTTTGGAGGTGACCTCGGCCTAAGTGTCATGCATACCCCTTCTGTGGGAATGTGGAGATGATGGTGGAGTCTGGCTGTGCATCAGGCTGATATTAACTTCTCTGAGCAACTCAAGTTACTCAGAAGTCATGAGTCATGATAAAACCAGTTGTATCTGCTTAAAATGTTACAGGCTTTGGAAAGAAAACTGAGTATAATTTTTGTACCTTGGTGTTTTCAGGATCATCTTTGCATCTTCTTGAAGTGCCTGTGATAACCAGGCTTCTCATGTGGCTCCACAGACTGGGGCTTTTCCACTGCAGATGATTTGATAGTGGTTATTCAATGGTGTGTGCTGCAGGTTGGCATCCTGGCAGAAACTTTCAAGAGCCCAGCAGAGGTTGAGGCGGCACCTCCTGGAAGAGAAAATGGCCTCTCTGTTATCTCCTGTCTGTTCTTCAGCTGCAAAACCTGAGTGTGAGGGTACTCAATGCCTGACACATAGTGAGTCCAGCAAAGGAGTTACTAAGCAGCTGTGGAAATAGGGTTAGCAGCATCCAGCATTGGGGCAGAAGAGAATCCACCTGCATAGATACATTTGCAGGTGTCATCTTAGTGAGGGCATCATCAGCCCTGACCACTCTCATTAGAGCAATGTATTTTCCAGTGAAGCACCATATTTAGTCAGTGGCTCCTGGAAAGCCCGAACAGGGGCTTGCAGATATTACAGGTTGAGCCCTAGGAGGATGTCTAGGGGTAAGGCAGGGCTGGAGAGTCAGCAGTGGAGCATGGGCTCCTTGCATACTTGTTCATTACTTCCCAGCCATTGTTTTCTGGCCCTTGATTTGCTGCCCTCTACCTTGGTTTCCCAGACAGGGGTAGGGGGATTCTGCTCCTGCTGAGCATGGAGCAGGAAAAATAGGAAGCAGCTCTTCAGGTGCACTCTGCCATCTGACCAGAAGAGAGACCACTCCAAGCCAGGACACGTCACCCACAGTGTGTGACTTGCTCCTCCTTTTCCGGGTGTGCCTGTGGAACTGCTTTCAAGGGTCAGGGAAAGATTTCCCTACAATGTTTTCACATCTCTTAAGTGGGAATACTGTGTAATACTTGGGTTATGTGATTATTAGGGTAACTCCTAAAACCCTTTGCTGAGATTGTGGGTAAAACCACCTTCTCTCAAATTACTGGCTTCCCTTTTCAAAGGGAAGAGAGGAGTCAACTCCTAGTTGCTCATCTGGTTTTGCTTTTTACTTTATTTCTATCCCATTATGCTGAACTGACTGCACTTTTGGTTGTTTCCAGTTCCAAATTGTGATGAATGTGCTGATAACCCTTTGGTACATGCTGTGGCTGCTGCCAGGGAGCTGTGCCTGGCTTGTCCTACAGAGGATGGGGGGCTAACCAGGAGCTTCAGGAAGCTGCAGAGGTGGAATTTCACCCACAGATAGTTATCTGGGATATTGCTGCCCTTTCCCTCTCCCTCCCCCTTTCTCTCTCCCTCTCCCTTTCCCTCTCCCTCTTTGTCAGAGACCTTAATTACTGAAATAGATCCGTGTGTAGAGGAGCTGGAGACTCTCCATCCACGCCAAAAGGGCCTCATGGCACATAATGGAAGAAAACCACCACTAAATGTTTCACATCACACTTTTTCCTTTTCCCTTCAATCCTTTGTATTTAGAACTAACTTCACAATATAGGTTTCCTTTTGTTTTAATTGTGTTGAATTCTATGGAGAAGGAAAAGATCCTTCCTTTGTTTTTCTTTCTACTGTAGCCCCAGCCATCCTGATGACAGATCTTGTCATTACATGGTGTCATTTTAGATGTTTGCACTGCATCAAAAGCAAACGGAGGAGCCTACAGTCTAGGCTGTGGGTTGAATAACAATGTTTTTCCAGGGGAAAAAAAAAATCTGTGAAGTTTTTAATGAGAAACATGAGTTTCGCAGAAGCAGCCTGTATGCTGCTCCCGATCCAGCAAGAGTGATGGCTCCCATTTCCCTGGGTATCAGCTTTTGTGGCCCATTGTGTTTCTGAAGGCTGGGAAGCTGAGGAGTCATCTTGGACTTGAAAAGCAGGAGGGCTTATATTTTCTTGTGAGCGGTGGATCTTCCAGGACAGCTTTCCAGCTGCTCCTTGCTAAAGCAGAGGTTGGTGGTGTGCAGTTGGGAGATGATGGGGACGATGTGTGTCCGGAAGGAGAAAGGGTAGTACTGAGGGTCTTAAAATCACTGCACAGGAATCTGCTTTTCCTGAAATGCCTGCATGCTAAAGATGGTGAAAACTGCTGATGCAGGAGAGCAGAGCATCTTTGTCAGGCATCTGTCTCCCTACCACATTCCTTTCAAGCGAGGAGGGCTGCTGGGGAAGTCTCTGCTCTGCAGACCTCCCGCTGCCTTCCTGACTTCTCAGAAAGGTCATGTGAAGACTAATGTGATCAAAAGGGTTTTTAAAGTGTTATTTAAAGTGTGTTGACTGTTCTGCAGAGGGTTTTGGTCATGTAGAATCGGGAAATTTGACTGCTTGTCAGCCATGACCCAGAGCTTGGCTGCGGGATCTCACCAGAGAGGACATGCTGGCAGCTGAGGGCCTTTATGTGGTTGCCTCACTTGGGTTGGTCTTACCGTCTTTGATTTTCCTTGCAGTGCATGGACACATTGCTTTTCTGTTGCCCTCTGAAGTGTGTTGAGGTTCATGTGTGATGGTGTTTGTACCAGGGAACCATCTGTGGGACTTGGGGAAATGGTTGTGCTCAGGAAATGGCAAATGAGTCTGGCTGCTCAGGCACGGCCTCTGGGCTCCATGGAGCTGACTCTGAGTAGTGTTGGATGTGATGCATAATTTGGTGGAACTGGAGGATACCCAAAAAAACCCTGGTTCCTATGGAAGAGGCGTAAAACATCCACCAACAGGTTGAGTTGGGCTTGGAAATGGCCACTGGACATGTAGATGCTCTGCAAGGGCTCTCCATTGTCAGAGTTGGTGCTTCTCAAGTACTCTCAACATGTTTTACCTGCATGATGGATAAAAGCTGTGCCACCCTCCAGAAGTTAAACCCTGTGATGCAAAGTCCTCCATCCTCTTGCTGGATGGTTCCTCTCCCTTTGTGACTTATGGATTGAAAGAAAGCTGGAAAAAACTTTTTTTTTTCCACATGAAATCAAGGTCTGTGCCTTTCCTTCACCTCAGTTTTTGCTAGATGTTGAAATACAGCAGTTAGTCTTCCCAAACTTGACACCACCTCTCACCTCCTCTTCTGGGATGTCTCTGGTCAAGGCTCTCACCATGGGCTGGTGACCAACCCAGCCAGTGGTGGGCCAGCAGCTATTTGGGTAACTCCCTGTCCTGGAATTGAAGTCCCTTTCTTCAGAAACATACTCACAGAGTTTCCAAAAATTATTCTGGAATAAAATGTCAACAGAGGAGGCTGATCTGGAATAGCAATTGCTGAATAATTTATTCTGCAATGAGTAGATAATTTCCCTATATGGAGCAGCCCAAATAAGCGCCAAAATTTAAGCTTTATTGGTTTGGGGGCCAGAGAGGGGAGGAAACTGCTAAGGTTTTGTGAAGTTACTGAAGTGAGCTAAGCTGTTTAAGTATAATAATATTTCTACAGTATAAAGTGTGTGTCTGTGGTCTCCTTAGTGAAATTTTATGTATATATATATATATATATATATATATATGTGTGTGTGTGTGTGTAAAAGAAAAAAAAAAAAGAATTACTCTAAATAAGAGCTGTAAAAATCGGCAGCAGAGGGGAATCATTCTGGTGCCTTCTCCTGGGGTCTGTGCTCAGCTCCTGAATGGGGAGTGGAGAGCAGAAATGGCAAAATGGTATCACCTTAGATTTTTTCCACTTTGGGGAAGCAGTTTTAATGCAGAGCCGTTTTCTGTGCTAAGAAGTGAGGTTCTCAGAAGGAAGTTAATTGACCTTTTCAGCAAATTTGTTACTGAGACCATTACCACAAATGCTGTTGAAATGCTTTGTAAATACAGTGCTCATTTAATACCACTGCCAGTGACTTAGAAAGTCAGACTTTATGCTCTCTTAAAATGAAAGAGCTATTCTTAGTGGAAAAAGTGTCTTTTTGGAGAAGAATTTGGAGCAGATTTTCGTATTGAATCTAGGCTGCCTCATTCCCTTGGAAGGCGTCTGAGGGCCAGGAAAATCATAACTAATAACTTCCCTATAAATTGTAGAGCTGCTATTTTAAGGTCTGATGTCTCAGGGAGGATCAGGGTGGTGTCCTGCTTCCCTCCATTGCTGTGTGATGCCCTGGTTTGATTCTGGTCCTCATTAAGCTAGTCTACCCTACACAAAACCAAATGTGAGAAGTTAAGTCTGGAGGTTCTAAGGCTTGGTTTTGCTTTTGTTTTTCGATGTTGGTAAACTGAGTTTGTGTTTTGATTTGAAGATGGCCCGCTCTGGAGGCAGCTTTAAATGGTAAAATATGCATTGAATGCAATTTATCTTTGCATATTTGGAGGCAAAATCCAAATCTGCTTCCCAGCCTCAGGCTAAGTCCTGGAAAAATGGCCAATTCAGGAGGGAGGTTATGTCTTGGAAAAGCAGGTCAGCAAGGCGAGCAGATACCTCGAGAGAAAAGGATGTCCATGGCTCTGGACCAACTTTTTCCACAAGCTCAGGAAGGAGCCCTTAAGCCAGGAGCAACAGATTTAGGGCTCTGGTGTAGGAGCCACTTTGCTTTAAGGGTTGGGATTATGTTTTTGTGGAGCTAAGAGCTCTGTGAATCACCACATAAAAAAGGCGATGAAGGGAAGAGCACTGCTCCACTTGCTTTTGACTGTGATGAAGTTCAGTGATCCCATCATGGTGACACTTGCATGAAGGGATAAGAGGCAGTTCCTAATTAAAACCCTTTTATGTGCTAGAAGCCAGCTTCTCAGCTGTTGGAAATCTGGGTGGCTTCATTGAAGTCAGGAGATGACCCCATCTGAGTCTCGTGTGTGAATTTTGGCATCTCCCATCAGTTTCCTTGAGGCAGCCGAGGTGGTGACAGCATGGGGCTGGGTTTGCTTTGTGGCAGCTCCAACTGATGGCACGCATGAGCCCGGAAGCTGCGGCAAAAGTGAATTTCCTCCCTGTGGATATTTTCTTTCATGCTTGAAAACAACTCTGCATCTGTTGAGCAAACACCTGGGCTGTAACAAGGAGCCATGTTGCTCCTTGTTTGGATATAGCCGCTTGTGAGCACAGAGAAAAGAGGGCTGGGTGTGTTGGGGATGGATGGATTTCACAGAAATGCGTTTCTTTCTCTCCCTTGACCATAGGGATGCTGCATTCACTGCTTCTACTAAAAAGTGTAATGTGCATCTTCATCTTTTTCTCATTTCATATTGTTTTAAGAAAAGCCTTCATGTTCAAGATAGCTATAAGTTAAACTGTAGCAGTAAAGAGCAGAGACTTGACGGCATTTTGCCACTAGTTATTGTGTGGACAGCACATGTTGACCAAGATGCAGTGAACTCATCCTCTCTTCAAGCTCTTTCTGTTGCTTCAGAGCCATCATTTCGATTGGTTTGAGTTGGATCTGACCTGCTAGCAGAGGAATTCAGCTTGCAAGGCTACACCTTAGCAGAGGAAATCTGTCTAAGCTCTAAAACTGCTTGTATTTTTTATTTTTTGCCCAAACCGTGTCTTCAGAGCAAGGGTTGCACATTTTGGTAGATTAAAAGCGCATTTGCTGGCGGGTGTTGGAAGATGGTGGAAGGTGATGCTGGAAAGGCTAGTCTTGGCTTTGGGGCTGGCAACAAAGACCCAAATAACCAGCTTCTTAAGAATTGTGTGGGCAACAAAGAGCGCTCCAGGCTGGAGAGAAAATGGAGAACATTTTGTAATACTTTTGGGTAAAGTCACAGATTGGGATTGGTTGTCTGGAGCATGGCCTTGGGCCAGCCAAGCCCCTGAACTGGGTAGGGGGAGGGGAAAAACCTCCATTTCAGGCTCCTAGATAAACAAACACCAGAAATCTCGTAAGGGTAATAATGGAAATCACTGAGAAATTGAGTTAATACAAGGGCATCTGTGTAAGTGAATGCTCGGGACAGGGAAACGGCTTTGTCCTTTAACTCTAGTAATGCTGGAGCAGATGGGAAGCGCGGTGTGCTTCACGCATTAGCTGGCTCGGATAAAGAGCAAGGCAGAGGCCGGTCCTCTTGGCTGATTAGAGGTTAACAGGGATAGAAACCAGCGGATTGACTCTTCATTTGCAGGAGGTGTTGTGGGATCAGAGCAGATGGCAGAGAGAGCGTCCCTCCAGCTTACTCAGCTGCTCAGAGGAGCTTACGGCTCCCTCCAGCACAAACAGCCCCACTGCATCTCCTCTGTTTACAGCTGCAGCTCTTGCTGTTCCCTGGCCTACCCGGAGAGGTGATAGAAGAGTATTTCTCCTAAACCTGTGGTAGTTGGTGCCTGAGGCCATAGGTATGTGTGGGGATATGGTGCATACTCTCCAACTCATCCATATCCCTTTGTTTCGGCTCCTCCTGCAGCAGCTTATCTATGGGCATGGCTCTTTCCCGGGGTGATATTAATGGTCTTTGTTAGCTCTGTGAAAGCAGAGGTGCTTTTCCAGGATGATAATGACTGGGCAAGGACAGGAGCATGGTGGGGACAGGGAGGAGGGCTGCAGGGGGAAAACCTGGCCAGCCATCGCCTGCCTCCTTCATCCCTGCCAGTCTGCCTCAACAGCAGCACCTTTGCCTGTGGTCACGAAACAGAATAGCTTTGGGGAGGAGGGAGGATGGAAACTCAGAGCAGCTCTGCTCATTGACTCCCTGGAAGCCTGGATTCCCTATTTTGCAAGGGAGAAATGGCAATTGATTCAGCCTTACCCTCTTTCTTTCTGTCAGCTAGTGCTCTGAAAAGGCACATTTTATCTGTGTGTGACAACACCTGCCTAGGGTGCCTCTCATTGAGCTGCTGAATCAAAAGAGCAACAAGAAAAGTGGGTTTAATTGCACACATCTTCAGCAGAGTCTTTCTTGCACTGGCAGCACAAAAGGCCAGCCCTGTGCTGGTTGAATGGAGCCCGGGAGGGCTGGGGCACGCTGTACTCTCGTTACTATCGGAGGCAGATGATTCACTTTGCTGGAGCATTGTCATGTGCAAATGAGTTCATGAGCCCATCTCCTTTCCAACTGCAAGGTCAGGGACTGAGCAATTGTCAGCATCAGCCGCTGGAGGAATTGATCTAGAAGCCAGAAAGCTTCGGGAGATTTTACTAACCTCCGCTTCCCACCGCCCGAGCACACCGACACCTTCCTCCCGTGGGTGTTGTCTACATTACAAATATTGACCAATTTTAAGTTCATGTTTAGAAAGCTGCTGTTTCGAGGCATGGAAATGTGACTGAGAAAGGCTTATAAATAACACTCGGTGCGGCAATTATTATTCATTGCTAGTTATGGCTTTCACACACTGGAAAAACAAATGGTTTTTCCACTAGGAGCTGGAGCTGCAGTCCGTTTAATCACTAAAGAGCTTGGAATCACTTCAGTTTAAAATAACTTTCCGCTGTGGTTTGGAAATTTTAAAAAAATATATTTGGGTCACGTTAACCTAGTGTATACAACTTGCACTGAGAATTTCAGTTTATGTCGTCTACATCTGCTGAGCCCCATAAATACCCATCTCTTCGTTCCTGCTTGGTTTCACAGAGCTCCTGCCTGCCTGAAGATAGAGCTCCCCAAACACAGGTTTGGAGTGGGGTTAGTCTGGCTAGAGGTGGAGAATCCTGGGAGCTGAGCACGGAGTACAAGAGCAGTGATCAGCCAAGCTGCTGTCTGCCACAGCCGCCCCTTCCTGGCTATGGTGCAAGGGGATGTGGCTGGTGCCTTCAGGAAGCTGCGTGGATGGACTTTCCATCACGTTGCTCATAACAGAAGCTGTCCAAAATACCAGCCTCAGGTACTAAGAGGTTACTTGATGTTCTGACAGCCAGGTGTGGCTGTGAGTTCTTTATGTACACCGTCCAGCCACATCCCACCAGTGGTCCATGCTCAGGGCATGGATGTGGTGCATGTTTCCCTCTGCTGCGCTGTTCCTTGCCCTGATTCAAAGTTTCCACAATGACAGAGAAAAGTCTCTGGAGGAGACAGAAGAACCACAGTGCCATGAAGAAATGCTCTCAGCGTTACCCAAGTGTTACTGGCCCCCATCCTCTCGCACAGCAGTGCCAGTGCAGCATCCTCAGGGTTAGGTCCTGCAGGTGGCTGCAGCTCTGTGGTGCTTTCCACCCCTGCAGGACTGTGCCAGTGCTCCAGGAAAGGGTTGCCACGCCTGGGAAGAAGGAGCTCATGTTTACCGAATGGCACGGCTTAGCAAATGACAGCTGTGACTTCTGCCTGGGCTGCAGTGTGAAGTCTGAGGGATGAGCAGCTGCCAGAGGGAGCAGAGCTGAGCACTCAGGTTCCCAGCTAGTGTGGTAGGTGTAGAGGAGTCCTCTCTCTTGCAGGTGTTGGTGCTACATTAATGAGAAGGGAAGGGACTATGCCTGGGTTTTGCTTTTTTTTGGGGTTTAAATTTCCATATGGGGGGGTCTTCCTGTCTCCAGACTCCAGGTATTTCAGTGTAACCAGCCTAAATGTTTGATTTATCTTCAGTGATTTGCTGGAGGACACAAAGCAAGGGGTCCTTGCAGCTGGCCTCATGGTGGATTAGAGTTGCAGGGCAGGCTAGTGGTTTCTCCTGATGGTTGGCATGTGGATATCTGGGTTAAAGATGTCCTGTTGAAAGGCTCTCTGCTCCTACAGAACTGGAAGAGTTTTGCACAACTCCTTTTGGTCAGATAGGTTTAGAAATCAAAGAATTCACCATCTTGGTTAAAGATGCTTCTGTTGGGGTGTTAATGCTGTTGTCCTAATAGCAAAGTCTCCTGTACTGGGGTCCCTGCTAAAGGCTTGATCCTTTGTAGCTATTTAAGAGCCCAGGATTTTACTTTTTTTCCCCCAGCCTGCAGGATTTATCAACTCCAAAGAGGAGAGTGCTGCCTAGCTGACAAGTTTGTAAGTCCCACCAGTGTGGAGCTCACAAACTCCTGGAAAACAATTCTAGGGTATGTTTTAATTTAAACCAGAGGTGCAATGTCCTGCGGCAGTAAAACAAGGAAGGTTCTTGCTCCAGTGTTTTGTCCCCATTTGATGAGTTGGATGACTGAGATTAGAAAGAGATGAGCTCATCATGCCCTGTGTGCCCGTGAACATTCATGGCACCTTTCTGTGTTTTTTCTGGGGCAGCTATGAACACTCAGCTCCTTTTACAACCTCGATCAAAGAGACATCCACTAGGAAGCTTCTGTGGTAAAAGTAGGAGAGGGTGTTCTGGGGCAGTGTTGTTCTTGGGACAAAGCTACACTCTGGAGGGGCATAATGAGTCTGTAGTTACAATGATGGTATTTAATTATTTCTTTTCCATGGTTTTCAAGCCTTGGCACTGTCACTTTGCTGGCAGCAAATCAAACACCAAGTTAGCTTATGTTAAGAACAGAAGATGAAGTCCTAGATAAGCACTGGGCTGTAGAAATGTCTTAAATTGAAATGTTGAGGGAGGACGCAGAGGAGAGTGTGTCTTTGCTCTCAGTGCTGTCCAGATCCTGTGTCAGTGATCAGGATGCTTCTTTCTTGTAGGATGCAAGATGAACAGAGAGGAGGGTACAGTGACAGCTGTACTTTTCCAGGGTTACCTATAGCTTTTTGGTGATAGCATCAGTGTTTTGTGTGGAGCAGGAGTGTGTGCTTCAATGGACAATGAAGTAACACACCTAAACCTTCCTTTCAGCCACCACTCTTCTCTGGGACAGGAGAGCTCGTGTGCTCAGCAGCCGTGGGTGCTGGGGTGCAGACCTGGCTGCAATGTGGTAGCTGAAGTCTGACCTCACATTAATGTAAATATTCACAAACAATGCCTCTGTTCCTGCCAGCTCATCTTTCTTCCACCCCTCCATGTTTAATTTCTGACTCAACTTTTGACAAATGTTTTGTAGAGTTCCTAGTTTATCTTAAATATACCTGCTGTCACCACAGCTAAAATCTAAACCAACACTTGACTTGGGGCTCGAGTGCCAGGTGAACTTGGCAGTTGTTGACATAGTGAATGGTCCTGTTCGATGTGCAGACCAGATCTGAGTGGTGAAGACCACTCATCCTGCAGCAGATGAGAGAGCACAGCTTTTGGGATGCCTGAGAAGTATCTAGACAAATATTTTGTCTTGAAACGCTGGATCAGATCATATTTTCAGATTTATACCTGTCTGAAACAGGTCATTTGGTTAAATGAGTTCATCCAGGCTTACACCAGTTAGCCCCAAGTGGGGTCTGGCCCACGGTCCTGTTAAAGTAAGCATTTCAAGGCAGTGTTTATGGCCAGTAATTTGTCCTAGAGTGTTTTATATTTGTGTGTGCAAGCATACATACGAGGATATACATACATACTTGCTCAGGAACGCGGTTTCCAGTCCCTTTAACTTGTTCAAAAAGTAAACTAGGGAGAAACTGGCAGTGAATCGGAGCCGCCTGCCAAGCATTGCAAACCAGAGAAGTGGTAAAACATAAACACTTTGGAGTTTATCCTCTGGATTTATATAGTTTGGCTGCCGGGGGACGGGCCTGTGTGGAGGGGGAGGCTCGTCAGCCCCTGGCTGTGCTGCTCCCGCGGCGCTGAGCCCAGCACCTCCACAGCCACGCTCCTGCTCCCAGAGCAGGGAGGGGAAGGAAGTGCGGGGCTGTCCATCCCTCCCCTCCTACTCTGCTGGCCACATGGGGTGGCTTTTGGGTGATGGCAGCAGAGCAGGTCTGCTTTTCCCCCGCCCCGGCACTAAAGTAAAAGCAGACCTCCTTGATGCTTAATCAGATTTGAATGTGGTTTTTGGCGTGGCTTTAAAGAGACTGGCAGTGAATAGCTGGTTTTGATGCCATTTATTAAAAACCTCTGGTAGAATTTGTCTCCGAAAGCCTTTGTAAGAGCTGGCAAACGCACAAGGGTTTGATGCAGTTAATGTATTTTAATTTTCACCCCCCCACCCCTTCTCCTTTTCTACCGCTAATTGTAGGGCTCTCAGCTGTCTGCTGCCTTCTCCGAGGGGATGGCAGGCTCTGCAGGGACCTATACATACACAGGCTTAATAAGGTTGCAGTGGCATGGAGAAAAGTGAGCATTCTCCTCAGGGAGGATGGCTGGGATGGGCGGTGTGGGGTGCCAGGTCCCACACCATGCTCTGACATGGGGACACCAGATTGCCCTGGCCATAATTAACCTCGTGGTGCAGCCTCACTCTCATTGGAGGAACAAGGCAGATGAGTGTGAGAAACAAAGATATCCCTTTTACAGGTGGCTGAGCAAGTGCAGTGTTGGTGTTGGACCCACTCAGCAGCTGGATTGTGAGAAGAACTCCTTAAGGCTCCAATTCAAAATGAGGTTAATAGGCATCCATCAGTCAGTCTTATCTCACTGACTTAGTCCCTCAATTTCTTGGTACATCCACCTTTCTTTGGACCCATGGGACTTTCTGAGCCCATTTCTTGTTCCTCACCTGCGTTTGGGATTTCTGAGGGCTTTTTTTCACAATTTGTGCCTGAAGGCACTGCACTGCCTTTCTGCATGGTGGGAACTGCCAGGAGCACCATAACATTGGTGTGAACGATTTGTGGAACTCAGGGAATAGTTTTCTCCTAGCTGTGGTTTGAACTGTGCATAACTCCTGTCCCTGCTCTTTATTTCCACTGTGTGGTAGAGCTCAGAGCTGTGACCAAGCCCTGGAGCACTCTACCTGGTTGAGAGACCAAAGCTGGAATTGCTTTGCATTTAGTTTGTGGGTTTTTTTGTCTGCCTCATCAAAGAAAAGCAAACGTTGTCTTTTTCTACCAGCCCTCACTCATGTGAGTTGCAAATTCAGCGAGAGGGAGGCGTGGATGGAAATGACTCCCAGGAGAGAAACAGTCTGAGATACTTAAACAAATGGGAACCGAGCAGCTTCGCTCTTCCCCTGAGGGTTTGGCTGTTAAATAAACTCGCCGATGAGTCTGGCTGTGTGTGTGTGTGTTGGTGCAGGAGTGTGTTTGTATACACAGGCTGGGTGTTGCTGGGTGTAAGCCACGGGGATGGGCTGTGCTGGGTGCTGCACTCCTTGGTACATGAGAGACACACACAAGCAGCCTTGGCTTTCCTTCCTTCTTCCAGAGCTGGCATGGGTGACTGTGATCAGAGGGAAGCTAACCTTACCTTTCCCTCTTCTTTTTCCCCTCTGCAGGGTTCCACCTCAGCGGAACAGTCACAGAGCCAGCGACTGCGACAGAACCAGAGATGACCTACAAGGTGGCCATCAGCTTCGACCGCTGCAAAATCACCTCAGTGACGTGCGGCTGTGGGAACAAGGACATTTTTTACTGCGCTCACGTCGTGGCGCTTTCACTGTACAGGATCCGCAAGCCAGACCAGGTCAAACTCCGTCTTCCCATTTCAGAGACCCTTTTCCAGATGAACAGGGACCAGCTCCAGAAGTTTGTTCAGTATTTGATCACAGCACACCACACCGAGGTGCTGCCCACCGCCCAAAAGTTGGCTGATGAGATCCTGTCATCCAACTCCGAGATCAACCAAGTGCACGGTAATTCCTCCTCCCTTCTCGCTGTGTGACCCTGACTCTGTGCTTGGGGCTGGGGTGGTGCTTTTGGTACCCATGGTGATGTCCTTCGTTTTATATTTGTCTTTTGCTGCACAGCAAGAGCTGGCAGTGTCACACTGATGTTAATGCCTGGGTGTTGGGGCCACAGGACTGGGGTGACCCCATCCTGCCTTCTGCTTTTCTTTATGTGTTTATCTGTCAACACAGGATTCAACAGGCAGGAAGAGGCAGAGCTGACAGGCTGGTGGTGCACAAGGCGCAGCTCAGAGTAGAATGGAAAGCCAGGGATGTGGTGCTGGGACCCTGTGCAGTGGGAGGTGCAGTGGCGATGTGGCTCCTCCAGCACGGTGTCAGCCCGAGCCCTGCACTAAGTCAGATGCAGCTGAGCTGGCAGGAGATAAAGCTTTAATCTCCAGGGGCCTTAATTTGCCCATAATAAATGAGCACCGCTGTTCTTACCTACTGCACAAAGGCAGTGGAGATGTGTCCTGGGGCTTTGTTTTTGGAAGATGCTTTTGACTTCCTCCCCTGGAAATCTGAGGGACAGTGCCCAGCATAGCCCGGCTCCACTGGCCCAGGATGTGGCCCAGGCTCCTGGGGATCTCCTGCTGTGTCTTTTCAAGGGGCCCAGGAGCTGAGGTTGCCCAGGGTCTGCAACAATGAGCTGCTCCCCACCGTGCCAGTCCCACCAGCTGTAGAGCAGAGATAATAAACACTTATCTGCCACGGAAGGGCGTTGCAGGGATTAACACGTGCCTGTTAAGTGTTCTGAAGATGAAAAGCCCCATATGCAGCCTAAAATACCATCTGAACTAGTTGAATCCACATGTAGGGAAGTAAGGCCAGAGCCACTGACTGACACCATGGGGGTGATGGCAGCTCTGATCTTAGATGTGTACATCCTTCCCTATCTGGTCATTCCTGTTCCTGCCTTGGGAGAGGCCTTTGTCTCCTCTGCTGGGCCACATCTACTGCATGGGTGGTTGTGCTCTAAGTAACTGGCTTTTGCGGGGGGCGGGGGGGCTTCAATTTTTTGCATTGTAAAAGTATGAGGAGCTGTGGTGCTGCAAGGATCTGGTGAGGGCCATCCCCTCTCTGAACTGAACTACTGAAGCTGAGGCTGGGCAAGATCCCTTCTTGGCCATTGTTTGAGGCTGCTTTCTCCTAAGGAGATTGAAGTAAAGCTTTTAAGGCTCTGAATATTTATTGCTCTGGAGTCAGCAAAAGGCTGGTGATTGAGAGTCTTACAAAGATACAGATGTTGGCTCCAGTTCAATATCTGCTTCTTGTTTTTATAAGTGGTTTAAAAAAGGAAACAAAGCAAAAATTCTCACTCCCTTCAGACTTGTGCAAATTCACGCACTCTGGTGTGTGATTTTGAACCAACAGAGACATGGTCACTCTGCAGAGGGTGGCACCTATCTGGCACTTCTCTGGCTGCCTGGCTGGTTGCAAGTGAGTAAACACTGCTGCAAACAGGGGAGCAGAGGAGGAGGGCTTGTGTCACCCTGGGGGAGGATGCAGATCAGCCTTCATATGATGACCTGATCTTAAAGTGATCTATAACTCATAAATGTTGCATCCTGTGAAAAGGAAGGCTCTAAACCCCTCACATTCAAGTTCATAGTGATGCTGCCCAGGGCTTCGATTCTTGATCCTGGATAGTGTTGCAAGTTTTGCCTCCTGATCCTGCCAGAAGCACTTCCACAGTGCAACCAACTACACTGCAGAACTGCTTGACCCCAGGGTGAGGAAGGGCTGCAGCCATGGGGGTCTGTTTGTGGGAGAGGAGTTCTGGGGTTTCCAGATGAAGTGGATCCAAATTTGTCCCCCATCTTGCCCTTCCCAGCTGTGGAGCATTCATTTGTAGTGGGTCACTGTTCGTGGGATTTGTAATTCTTCAAGATGTGCTCTACACAGAGCTTTATGTGCATTTCTTGACCATGTGCATTTCAGACCCTTGGGGTCACACCCCAGCCTTAGGGTTGGTGTCAAGGTGGCTTTGGCAGGCCAGCCTCTGCAACCCAAACAGGAACCCACTGTGTGCGTTGGACACCTGAAGTAATTACACCCTGGAGCAGGAATATTCTCTCTGGAAATCCTTCTTTTTTCCCTGTCCCTCCTTCTTTTGAGGGGAGGTCTGTTGAGCTTCATATCAGCATCAGGTCTTCCTCACTTTCCTCTGGTCACCCAAAGGGTTCCTCTGTCATTGTTTATATGGTGAGCATGTAGGATTGAGGAACTGATTTTGCACCAGGCTGGCTGGGGAATGCCCCTTGTGCAAGGGGGTTGTCTGATTTTGTAAAATAAGGCTTTCAGGGATGCTCCTTCTCCTCCTGCAGAGGCTGAATGGCAGAGAAAATTACTGTCCATTGTCTGGCGGGCTGAGCTCCGGGCACTGGAGCTTTGTTCCTTGCAGGAGCCTGTAGCCGCGGGCTGTGCACAGCGTGCCGATCTTCCCGGCTGTCTTCCTAGAAGGAAATGCAAACTATCCAGTAATGATGGAGGCTTGGAGCGCAGCCAAGGTGCTTGCGTGTTCCCGAAGGATTCAGTCCAAGCTGAGCCTAGGTGTGCCTGCCGCTCTGCTCCCCACTTGACCTCTGCCTGCTGAAGTGGGTCACGTTCCTGCTGCCGTGCCTTGGCTGCAAAGGGCAGCGTGTGCCAGTGAGAGCATCCTGCGTGTCTGGCACCTCCACGCTTGCGTCTGGAGTGGCAGCTGCAGGGAGGAGACCAGGGTGGGTTTCAGTGCTCCTCCCCAAGGGGACAAAGCCAGCAGTGTGGCTGCCTGGCACAGAGCAAGGCTGCGAGGATGTCACTGCGCCAGCAAAAGTGACTCCTGGCTGCTTGGTCTCCCCTGGTGGGTAGAATGCTGGGAGCAGTCAGAAGCTGCAGCTGGAAAGCTTGGATCCAACGCTAGGATTCCAGGGGAATGAGGATCATCTGGTGGTGGCCACCTTGTCACCTTGTTGCCTCTATTCTTCTGAGAGCCTAAAGATGGGACAGTGCCTGTGGCCCCAGAAGATTTCTGGCTTAGAGGTATCCTTCATGCTTTACTGGTAAATATCCCCCCTTTGTTGCATAAGGAGCAGGAGATTTTGGCAGACCCTGTTTTTTTAGCCCTGTAACTCACCCAGCTTGAGCAGCATGTGGACATGGCAGAGAGTGCTGCTGCCCTCAGGCCAGGAGTTGTGGCTGGGGTCTCAGAAATGCCAGTGGATGACACTATATCTCTGGTGCTCAGCTGGTGCCATCAAAGAGCTCGGGATGCTCTTCTCAACCAGAAGTGAGAAAAGCCACAAAATCTCTGCTGTCACAAGGTGCAGGCACAGCTCCCTTTGAGGACAGGCCATGTGGATCACCAAGGGGACTCCATGGTCCTGGAGGGTCTTGGGAGCTTCCTTGGAGAGGAGGACTTTTGGAAAACCCTTAAAGGGAATGGTCTCTCAGGCTTTGGCGTGGGAAAAGCAGATATTCTTATGCAAAAGCCATTAGAAGCCTGCTGCCTCATCCATTTCCTTCTGTCCCACTTGCATTCTTGACCACCTTGAGCTTTTTCTTCAACTTCTGGGCTAGTACTGTCCCATCTCACTCCTTGTGCACAGCAAGTTGGCTGCCAGGTCAGTGTGCAGGAAGTCTCTGCCTGTCCTGTCACACTGAGCCAAGGCTGATGTTTGAGGAGTCCTTGGGCGCTCTTTGACTTTCAGGTCATCCCGAGACAGCGTCTGGAGGGCAGCGCCAGTAAATCTATTTGAAATTCTGCCTTCCTGCAGGGGACAAGGAGAAGGTCAGATCTCCAGGGCATTCGTGTTCCTGTTTGCTGAGCTGTTGTGGATTTAAGGGAAAAACACACCTGAGTGCTGAAGAGAAAGGCAGCTCTTCCCCTTGTCTTGAAGAGCGACTGGGGTTGCCAGATGACTCCAGAGCACGAGTGGTGCTTGACAAGCAGCTTCCAAAGTCAGCTGCACCAGATACTGGTACCAGCTGGACCACATTGCTCCTGTCCACCCTGCTGGGAGCCAGTCTGGATTCCCTTGCCCATTGCTGTCAGGTGTATGTGAATCTTCAGACTGCCCTGGCAGCTCCCTCTGACTTGCCTCCACTTGAAAACGAACCCAGAGTCTTGGCAGAGCTGGATTCCTTGCTTTGCTGCTATTTTTAATCCCTTGTTAGAGTTCATTTCCTTTCTGGTGCCTGGTTATTTTCTCTTCAAGGTTTTCTGCCGTTTGCTTATTTGTCCATGTCCTCCCCACCCCCCGCCCTGAGCTGATCCTTCACATCTGTTTTCTCTCTGGACACCCGAGAGGAGTCCAGAGGCATTCAGCAACGCCACCATGTGCAGTCATGAGATGGCCCTTGTGAATGGCCACCACGACAGCCAGCCCTGCTCCAGGCACCGCTGACCCCGGGGCTGGCACGGCCAGGCCCCAAACCGCTGGTGGGTGCCAGGCACAGTTGGGTGAAGTGACCATAAGGGAGATGCTGGAGCAGCCACCTTTGTCACTTTTAGCATCACTTTATCATCTCCAGGTTCTGGTTAAAAATAACAGTCCCGCCTTTTTCTTTGTATCACCAATCCTGCTTCAAGTCAGATGTTCTGGGAGTGCTCTTCACACTACTCAGCTGATGTATCTCCCCTTCTTGGGTTCAGAAGCTTGGGTTTGGGATGTGCCAATGCTTTGGCCTGACCCACAAAGTCATACTGCCTCCTCAGCCCTGGAAATCTGCACCTTCCCAGTCCAGGAGCCCCTTTTGTTTTCTTCATGTTGGGCAGCTAATTTCTGAGCAAGGAGTTGAATTTTCCATGCCTGACTTCACTCTGTTTTCTAATTTGTAGATTTTTTCCAGTCCTTTTTTCTCGGTTGCTGTATTTGCCAAGTCTCACTTGGCTGTCAAACAGTTAAACCCCCGAGCTCCCAGCTCGGGGGGGAGCCCAGCTCAGGGTGTGATGGATTGCATTTTTATCTCAGTTTCTACAGCCAGTGTAAACGGGCTGGTGAAACACTCTTTCCACTCAAGATGTGCAATGGTGTTTCCTTAAATCTGAATCCGGCAGGACCAAGATCCAGCACATCTGAAACAGGGCTCTTTGGAGCACGAATGCTGCTATATGAGAAATGTGTTATGCAGGCGCCGGGCTGTTTTACATGCCGTTCCCAGCTCCTTTGGAGCTGAGACATGGAATCACTCATCAGCTGCGTCACGGCATGCCGCTGCCGAAGCCCCCACGGTGTGAACGTTGGCAAGGGGAAGTGGACAAATCCTGCCATTAATATTTAAACCCAGCACAAATCCCGTTGTTTGTTCTTAAATGTTTATCCAGCTCCCCAGCGTAATTGGGCAGCCCGTTATCTGCGGGGTTGTGCTGCACGTGTGGGAATTCGCTATTATGGCTCTCAATCTGAATCTTCCATAGGAGAGAAAAATACATTTACAAGCAAATTTGGGCTTTATTTGGAGGCGCGGGAGGCGCGTTGCTAATTTGGCTGCGGCCCGAACCCCAACATGCGAAGTGCTCAATGTGTTGTGTGGGAGGAGGAGGTTTTATTTAGCTGCACGCTCCCTTCCTTGCTGCTCGGGCTTTCCATCGCTAACGCTACGTGTGAGCAGCAGGCACCGAGGGGTAGCCCCGGGAACCCCCAAAAAACGCATTACTTTTTGCATTTTGTGACCTCCTCCCTAATCTGTCACAGCGGCCATGGTGAGGGATGAGAGATGAGCTGAGCTCTGGTGGGATGAATCACCCCAGGCATCCATGCTCTCCTGGTCCCAGTAGATGCAGACAGGTGACCCTATAGAGGCAGTCGAGGCTGCTGAGGCTGCTCAGGCTAGCTGCAGCTGGGAGTGGCTGGCAGGATGGTGGGGAGGAGGATATTAAGAGTGCAAGCGTCTGGGATACCTAGATGGGGCCGGATAAACTCTTGTGGTAGACAGATTAGTCATCGGTTCCTGATAGGGGATAATCACTGGCTTGTCTGCTCTTTATCTGTGAGATAAGGATGAGGCTGGGGGAGGGAAGCAAAAGGCACAGAAAAGCTCAGAGGGCCGGTGTGGACTGTCCCTGTCCCTGTGATTGTCCTCCTGGCTTATGGCAGGACTCTGAGCTGACTCTGATGGAACACCGAGCAGGGTGCTCAGGGTGCTGGGGGCTCAGGGTTTAACTGCTTCTCCAGGGCTATGGCAGGGGAGTGGGATCAGGATCAGGGCATGTGTGGCAAAAGTCCTTATGCTCATCCAGGTGCTGTGATTTCCTTTCTGCTGCTTCAGCTCTCATCCCAATTATGTGGTTGTGTTGACTATAAATTATTCTGCAGAGGGAGCAGCAGCATCCTGTCCCTTCAGCATGCCTAGAGCTTGCTGGAACTTCTCTCAGGCAGTGACTGTTAGCAGAAATTAAAATAATTTTGTAATGGACATTAAATACAAATAACTATCTTAGTGGGTCAGGATGTTCTCAGCCTTTGCTGGAGGAGCAGAACCCCCGAGGTTGATGTTGTCTTGCTTACAGGCCAGGAAGAGACACTTGCGCTGCTGAATAGGCATCCTGGAGCACAATTTTCATGGATTGTATTTGAGCTCCTAGTTCAGCAACACACAAGGCTGGGGTGTGCACAGCATCCCAGGGTGTCTCTGTAGGAAAGTGATATCTGCTCTCCAACCAGATCCCAGTTTTGGACAAAACGTCATGAAGATTTAATTGGGAATGTGTTAGCTGCATGGCTCCTCATGCAGCACCTTGCTCTTCCTGTGCTAACCCTCTTCCTCTCTTGAGAGGGAGATAGGAGAAGCAGACCAAAGTAGAGTGGAGCATCCTCCAGCGGCAGCTGTCCCTCTGCAGTACTGATTTTCCCTAAGGAGTTTCTGTAGAGGACAATCCAAAAGCAGACAGGTGAAAATCCAAGTTGCTGTTCCATTTGATGCTCTTGGCTGCTTTCTGGAGTTGTGCTGCTGCTTGTTCTGTGAGCCCTGGACCCATGGCTGGGACGTAGGGCAGGAAAATGAGAATCGAAAGGGGCAAGGCAATGGAAATTTGGTCCAACTTGTTTAAATCAATTGTGCGTTTTCTGTCTTTCTTTTGTTCTCTGGAAGATGAAATGCAGCCTGTGAATGTGTATGTGTGCCTGCCAAAGGCCCTGCTCTGGTCACAGATTGCTCCTTGAAGGATTATTGATCTTTCATTCTTTGCCGTGGAAGGTCTCTCTCAGGCAGGTACACTGATGCCCAGGGACTTGTCCCCTGTCCTAAAGCAAGTGAGGGGCAGGACCAGGTGTTTAACCCAGGGCTCTGGAGCCCAAGTGGAGTAGTACCTTTCTTAGAGTGTTCCAGACATGGGGAAGGGCTTGCAGGAATTGGAGCTTTACTGATGCTTTAACAATCTGGTGATGTGGAGCAGGAGCAGGAGTACGCTGGGCAATCCCTGGAGCCGCAGAGCGCTCCGGGCTCTGCAGCTGTGTTGCCTGCACTCCTGGGGCTTTGGAGGAAGGCAGGTCCCTGGTCATCCTCAGCTTCATTTCACATGGGGTGCAGAGGGTGAGGGGCCATGCAAGCGTTAGCCCTGTGGTCAGGATCCCTCCTGATGGCTGCTGCCACCACTGTGTTAGAACAGCACAGTGCTGCCAGTTGGGCTCACTGCCGGGGAATCAAGTTGGTTTTCTGTCACCTGAGCTGATAAAGGTGGGTCTGTGATAAAATAGAGGTAGGTCCACTCCTTGCTAGTGGGACTGCTGACCCTGCTACCATAAACATGGTTGTCTCTCTTCTCCCCCCATCGTCTCAGGTGCTCCTGACCCCACTGCTGGGGCCAGCATCGATGACGAGAACTGCTGGCACTTGGACGAGGAGCAGGTCCGAGAGCAGGTGAAGCTGTTCCTATCTCAGGGAGGGTACTACGGCTCGGGGAAGCAGCTCAACTCAATGTTTGCCAAGGTGAGGAGCCGGCTGCTCTCTCCCATCTCTGCTCAGCATGTCACGTAGCTGGCACTCGCTGGCTGCGCTGGCAGGGTGCCCATCACAGCTGGGAATCTCTGCTCCAGTGCCTTCCCGCCCTGTCGCGGAGCAGGCGGCTGTAATCCAGGCTCTGGGTCAGGCCTGGCTTGTCTCACCTGCTGTCCTGGCAGGTCCCTTCCTCCCATGAGTGTCGTAATCCCTGTGCAAGGAAGTGCATTTCCCCATCTCCCCTTCAGCACAGTGGGGGAAAAAGCCAACCCTGCCGAGCCCAACCAAGACCATGGGAGGGTGGGACCATAATCCACAAACCTCACCAAGCTATGGGCTTTTCTCTTTGCAGAAGGGCTTTGCTTTCATGTTCTTAATCTCCGTCTCCTTCGCAGCCTGGCTGTGACTGCTGCTCAACTGGGCTCCAATCAGCCTCATCACAGCTATTGCATGAGGGTTATAATGTGTGACTATACATTATACACACACACACACACACACACACACACACACACACACGTATGTATGTATGTATGTATGTATGTTTGTATTTACAGTCTGGACCCTCAGGCTGAGGGAGCTGTGGGTTGCCAGCCAGGTGAATGTGTCAAACACCTCTGAGGGATCATGGCTCACCCCAGACTTTCTTTGTCCTTCCCAGGTCCGGGAGATGCTGCGCATGAGGGACTCCAATGGGGCCAGGATGCTGACGCTGATAACAGAGCAGTTCATGGCTGATCCTCGGCTCTCCCTCTGGAGGCAGCAGGGGACAGGCATAACAGAGAAGTGCCGGCAGCTCTGGGATGAGCTGGGTAAGGGTCACTACCTCGCAGAGAGGAGCAGTTACCTGGGCTGCTGGGCCAATGGGCATCATTGCAGAGGCCCCATGGGGCTCGTTTTTGGGAACAGAGACCCTGAGACATGCTAGGACCTTACTGTATCCCCTGTTGGGGAATCACTGTGAGACAGCTGGATCAGGCCCAAACCACACAGTTCAAAACCTTAAACCTGCCCCTCTCCTGCAAAGGGATCAAGGATGATGGGTGGGCTGTGTGTTGCTGGTCCCATGCTTCCAGCAGGCTCATGTTTGGTGAGATGCCCCAAAGCCTTTGTGAGGGAAGACCCAGGGCTGGTGAGCCCTAGGGGCTGGATGTAGCCTGGAGTGGAAGTGCTGTTCCTGGAGGAACCATGATCCAAAGAGGGAAAGGCAGGTTCTCAAGTCTCATCACATCTAACAGATTCTGCCTGCTGTGGTGCACGTTTCCAGGGTAAGGGGGGCAGGATGGGGAGCAGAGGCTGGCTGTGAGGGAAATGCAGTTCTGGGTAATTCTAGCTAAGCATCTTAGACACCAGCTCAGCTGGCTGACACTGTAATATCATTAGAATAAAACATTTAGATGCCGTGGACTTGGGGGAGTAGGGTTGTGTGGTGAAGTTAACCCTGCAGTTCTGGGCTCTCCTGGTCATAGGGGATCTTGGGTGAATAGTTTGACTTGAGCCATGGGTGAGTTTGAGCTTCTCTGCAGGCTGCTGGTAGGAGGTACTGTACAAGAGCAAGGGCTGATGGGCTGGCACCAAAGAGATATGGTAGAGCTGGAAGAAGGATTATGATGATCTGGGATCTGGAACATCTGAGACTGCAGCTGGGAATCACATACCCACCTACCAAGTGCCCAGCAAATGCAAACAGAAATGAGGCTGGGAACCCTGGCCAAACTATGCAGACAAGATCTGGGCAGGGGTGGGATGTCTTGTTTCTGTATGAAGTTTCCTGGATGGAAATAACCACACCAGCTCTGGAGAGCTCATCTGTGCTTGCTTGCCAAGAAGATATTTCCAGGATTTTGGGATGCTGCAGCTAGACAATTGGATATGCAAGGATCCTGGAGAGGTGGCCAAGTCCACCAAGCCAGAATTTCCACATGGAAGAAAGCAAACACATTGGTTATATATGAATGGATGGGTGTGTGGGCAGGCCTGGACTCAGGAAGCAATTTGCTTAAAATTACAGATTATTTGGCCAGATTTCCAAGCTGCTATCCAAGCTGAGAGCCCTCCCTGCCTTCCTGCACAGGCAAGGGGAGAGTGGTTGGGTTTCAGTCCTGGCTTAACCGTACAAGGACCAGGTTGGTGCACGCAGGTTTGGTCAGCAGAGTGGGAGGAGGTGGCAGCACATCCCTGTTGGCAGATGGCAAAGTGGCTGGGGAATGTCAGGGCCCTACCAGTGCTGGATCAACACGACAGCAGGGGAAGTGTGGTGCCAGCCAACACACGTCAGAGCAGCTCGCCTGGCATAGGCACGTCACACATGAGGCTCTGGGCATCTCCATGCTGAGGAGAGGCTCCTGTAGAGGGTACAGTGATGTTCCAAGAAGCAGCTCCAGGATGGGCATGGACTGTACTCAAAGCAGGAATTATGCCCTCATTTTACAGAAGCCTTTTGTTTGGCCTTGGGCAGTATTACTGCAGGAGCAGAGCGTATCTCTGAAGGAGGTGTGGAGGCACAGAGAGACCAGAGCTGCTCTGAGTTGGGGGCAATCACCTGTAACAAACCTCAGGAATGCAGAGAGGTGTCCTAAACCATCCCTGGGCAGGTAACAGTAGCCAGGGCACATGGGCCAGTGGAATCATCCCACTGCCTGTGGACTGTGGATGCCAAAGCTGCCAGTGTTACCATTACTGCTGGAGGGAGGGATGAGTGGCCTGTTGCCAGCTGCCATGGGAAGCCCTGGCACAGACCACAATCCACCACTTAGAAGCAAAAAATGGGCCTTTTGGAAATTATTTTGGGCACGTGTTTAATAATTAATCATCGATTTTAGCAAAGACTGCTTCACAGACTTGCGTGGGATTGGAAGAAGATCAGCCTTAAAGAAGATTGTGGATTTATGCTGGGGAAAATGTAAAGGATTTTGCAGGATTTCAGAGTTATAAAAAAAAAAAAAAAAAAAAGAATGAAAATAAAAACGGGACCATTTGCTTGTGCATGTGCTGCCAATTGAACCTCTATTGCCCCGTCTGCTGGGGAGCCAGAGGAAGGACCTGTTGGATGGAGAGCTCAGCAGCGTGGGAGTATTTGCCCTGGCGCATTAGTACTTACGATTAAAGCCTAATTACAAAAAATAGACGAAAAACCAGCTGAAGTGCAGCCTGACCTTAATCTGCCTGGAGACGGGTTTATTTATCTCGGTCACTTGTTTACAGTGGGGAATTTCAGCAGATTAAGCCGGGGAGCGACCCTGTGGGAAATGGGAGAATTTCTTTGATGGCTGGGAAACTTGGGCGCGGGATTGGAGTGCCTGTCTTCTCTGGGGCCAGCAGCCAGGACCACTGGGCTGGGAAGGCTCTGACCCCCCTGTCCCTGCACCCAGCCCCGTCATCAAAAAGCATTTTTGTTTAGAGGCTTAGCTTAATCGTGATCTGCCGCTTTGTTCCCCACTTAACCTCCTGCTATCAGAAAGTTCAGATGAAGGTTTCTGCAGCATGTGAAGAGACACGGAGTCTTACCTGGTGTGGCATTTCGGCTCAGGACAGGAGTCACTTGTGCTGTCAGCTGATGTCACTTGACCACAGGGCTCAGAAAACCACTCTATTTTATTTTCCAGATAATTATCATGACCGAGACAGATGCAAATCTCACTTCCCTCCTGGTTCCCACCTCCTCACCACTTTGTTCTTTCTGCAGGAGAGCCCAGGGGCATAATGTTTTGGCACGCAAAGGATGCCTCAGAGGGCTCTCAAAAATAGGCAGCAAAGTCATGAGGCTTCCAAGAACGCATATTAGTGGAGCTGTGGGAGCCAAAAATCCAGCGAGTGCATCCCATTCCTGGGGGCGGTGAAGCTGGAGCACCAAGCCTTGTTACTGCCTGTCAGCCAAGCTCTGTGCACCCTCAGAGGCGTGAGTTGAAATTGCCTGAGGCTGCTTTTCACACAAGCACCCCCAAAGTGGGCGAAGAAGAGCAATGACAACAGGCGGGAGCACTGATGGGAAGGGAATACCCGACACCCAGAGTCGAGTGCAGGTTTTATCGTGGCCACCCGAGGAGGTGGGAAGTTCTGTCCACTTCCTTAAGGAAGACTCATTTTCTGGAGCTGAGACCTGATTTTTAAAAGGATGCCATGTCTAAGTATCCCCCGTGGAGCCTGCATGAGTCTGGGAGTAAGTGACCTGCTCTGGTAAGGATGGGTCCCTAGGGAGGCACCTCTTTTACACATTAATTAATTGCTGATGTTGCAGCTCAAAAATCTTAATCCCCCCTGTTCATCAGAAGGAAGTGAGGTGTTGGTGGGGTTTCCTGGAAGCAGAGATTGAGCTGAACCAGGCAAGGGCTGCTTTGGACATTTGCTGATGCTCCTGCCTGCAATTGCTTTTCCCGTGCCCATTCCTGGATGTGATGCTGCTGCCACCATCTGCGTTGTGACGCGGTGACGTCTGTCCTGCCGAGCCAGGCGGCTCCAAGGAGCCAGACATGCACAGGCTCCACACCTTACTAATGCTTTGAACCAGACATGTCTACAAGTTCCAGCTGGCAGAGGATTGGTCTGGGGCCACACACCCCAAAAGCACCACCAAAGCTCAGCTGTACTGCAGAGGAGCGGAGAGGCACCGGAGTGGAGCCAGGGCCAGGACATCGCTGCTCAGCCTGGGTTTGCCTCTCGTTGTCTGGCAGAGGGACCAGCTGCTCTGGCTCCTGTTGGATCTGCAGCCTCGCTTGGGGTTGTTTGGCTTAATGGCTGGGCTGTGCAGCTGGGGAGCTGCTCAAAACACAGCCAGCAAGGGAGGTGGTTTGGGCTTGTGGAGGAATCTCCTTGTTGTGCAGTGGAGGCATGTTGGGTGATGATGTTGTGCCACTGGCTGTCACTTTGGGATGGGAGCTTTGGCTCTGAGAGTGATGGAGAGGTGAGGGACAGCAGTAGGCTGGGCAGGGAGAAGGAAGGTGCTCCAGGTCGCTCCTGAGCCCATGGAGGAGAGGCAGTGAGGGTGTTTCTACAGGAAGCTGAGCTGTCCCACGTGTGACAGCATTTGACATGGGCAGAGAGAGGAGCCGCAGGAACTGCTTAGCCCAAAGGGATCCCTGGGGATACCTCACATTGCAGCTGTGGCAGCCCACAGCCATCCTACCCTGCAGGGAAGCACAAGGGTGGGGACATGCTGCGTCCTGGCAGCCTTGCAGAGAAATTTGGGTAGAAATGGAATTATCTAAAGAAGAATTCACGGGTTTGCACTTATGTAGGTTGTTGTAGCCCTTATTGGAGCAGTGAGTGACCTGGAATAGTCTGCAAGGCTCAGTTAGCAGCACCAGCATCAGCCCTGTTTTATGAAAGGATGAGCTGGATCTTAATGATGACAGATGTCCTTGGTCCTGGTTTTGCCTCACACAGCAGACAGCATCATCAGCATCATGTGAGGTCCCATGGTTGACCCACAGGGTGTCAGCGTGGGTGTCCTACTGGTGAGCAACTTGGCTTCTGGGATCCAAAGGACTCACATCAGGGAGGGCTTTTGCCTGCAAGGCTTCAACCCAAGCTCCAGGTTCCTCTGCTGGCTCCTCTGCAGGCTGGGGGCTACTAGGAATTGAAAAAGAAAAAAAAAAAGAAAAAGAAAATACACCAAATCTCCTTTTTAAATAGTTGAATGCAAATGGCCTGAAGAACAATGGCAGACGAAATAGCATTCGGAGCGGGTTTTAAAGCGCTTGGAACGTGGGTAGGATCAAAATCAGGTTAGTCTTTGGAGATACAGACTCTGCAGCTTGCCAGGGTGTTTTTAAGCATGCTTTGATGTGTAGTTCAAACAGTAGATTTGTCCTGGCAGACAGAAGCACTTACAAATTCATACACAGCCGCTCTCTCCTTCCCTCCTCCCCACTGTCCCCCATCTCATGAGATTATAATTTAGCTTCATTACGAAGGAGTTTTACTTTGTCCTGGTTTCAGCTGGGATAGAGTTAATTTCCTTCTTATTTAGAAGCTGTGTAAATCCCCCTCCCGGGCCCGTGCATTATGCTGAAATGTGTTTACAAACCTCGATGGAACCATGCAGGCTCTCAGGGCGAGCAGGAGAGCTTTGCCCTGCGTGCATGGTGGTGGCACCTCCGTGATTTCTTGGCTTTGTTTAGGGGCACTGTGGGTGTGCGTGGTGTTAAACCCTCACTGCAAGCTGGAAGAGAAATCCTGCTGGCTCCGGCAGCTGCGCAAGTGGGGTGAGATGGACGTGTGTCCCCTGGAAGATGGCAATTACGGTAACGAGCTTCCCAACATCACTAACGCGCTTACGCAGAGCTCCGGTCACAGCCAAGGTGAGTCCGGGCAGGAGTGGAAATCCAGCTGACAGCCACAGGGGTTGGGTCCAGGTCAAAGCTCATCCCAAAGCTGAGGGAACTCTCTTCAACTGCTGGTGATGTTTCTGCGAGTCATAGGAATACAAAATATTTGTCTTCACTGCCTCTGGTTTTATATGTAAATGTTTATTTCTTTGCTAGAGGGTAAAGTTGCCTGTGTTTTGAGTTTAGAGACTATTTTAAAGCCATTTGACTTTGGGGGAGTTTAGACTCCTACAGTCTGTGCGAATTTAGGCATGGGGTAATAGAGGAAAACAGTACCATTTGCAAAAGAGCAGAGCTGAGCTCAGAAGTCCTGTCATGTGAGAGTGAGGAGCTGGAGATGGTGCAGAGCCCGTTTCCCAGCCCTTAAGCCTCACTTAAAGGCTGTGATTCAGGTAGTAGGGAAGTCATTAGCCAGGAATGTTAACACAGTTCAAGTGTAAAGCACAGACAGAGCAATGTAGTTAAGGGGTTGTTCCTTAGTGCTAAAATAGTTTCTCAGCTGCTGACAAAACATTTGATCCCTTTAAATTTAAGCACTCTTTCTCCTTCCTTTTGCCTGAAGTAGACATTAATTGAAAGTTACTGCTCTTCACATGCCTCTGTCTGCTGTATTGGAATTGCTCTTTGTTGTGTTATGTGTGGTCAGAGTGGGTGGAGGAGAGGGGGACAGCAGCCGAGCCACAGGGGAAGCTTCATTCTTCTGGGTGGGATTAGTCCCTCAGCAGCAGTTTGGGAGCGTGGCTGTCCTGCCAGCCACCCCAGCCATGGCCAGGACCACACGCCCGGCCTCCCTTTGCTCAGGGAGCAGCTTAATTTAAACCTGGCCTTGCTCCATGTCCTGCACCAGCCTCAGGACTACCCCTCTGGTGTTCCCCACTCTCCCAGGGATTTGCTCTGGCATTTGGGGAAGGTTGCTAAGGCTGAACAGATCACTTATTTTAGACCTGCAGGGAGTTCCCAAAGCACATGCCAGGGATGTCCCCTTCTCCCTGTGCTCCTGCCTCTCCAAGAAGGGGACTGAAAGCAGCACAGATCCTGGAGGTGTCCTGGGGTTCATGTTTGTGCATATGCAAATACTGCTCCAGATTGTTGACAGCCTCTTTTATTACTGAAGAACAGCTGATTCTTGAAATCCTTCCTGGTAAAGTGAGCAGGCTTGGTTCTCAACATACAAACACCTGTTTAATTTCTCTCCACCTCAGGGTGCCTGCAGCATTCCGGCTAATTGCTTGTTGCCATCGTTTCCGGAGCATGTTTACCCAGCCTCCCTGGATCAGCTTTGAACAGTGCCTTTTGTTTTCCACCCTTGAATGCATTTAACTCGGCCCCTCTTGTGGGTTGCAGGACCTAACACAGAGCACTGCACCCCCTTTGGGGCTTCCTATTCTTCAGCCTGCCAGCTGTGTTTGGCCTCCATGATCCAGTGTGGCTGGAGTGATAGTGGGATTGCTCCAGACAGGTTTTTTCCTCGTAACAAACCTCCTGTCTTGATCGGTCTGGATGGGGTGAAATGCTAATCCAGCGTTTGGTAGTTTCAGAAATGCCCATGAAGTTACAGAGCAGCTCTGAAGAGGAGCACAGATATCTGGTGCAGGGCAGCAGTGAGGTTTCAGATGATGCTGTCTCCTCCCTTCCAGCCCTCTCACACAGCCCACAGAGGTTGCTGGAGGGTGATGGTTCCACCCCATCACCCAGGGACAGATGAGACACACTCGTGTGGTTCCCTTTGTGGCTTCATGTGCTGCTGATCAAAGAAGCTGCAGTGAAGCTGAGACTTTGTGTTGGAGTGGAGGAGGAGAGTTCATGGTGCTTGCAGGGCAGTAATGCTGAGGAAGCCCAGTCCTGACCCTGGGGCAGCTGCCTGTATGCTCAGTGTCACAGAGGAGGGAACACACTGCCAGGTTTCAAGGCATCAGCTTTGTGTGTGACAGTGGATTGTGGTCACAAAGCAAATGGGGGGGTGGTCCCTGCCTCTTTTCTCACCTTTCTGACCAAGTCAGCTATTCTAGCAAGTTACTTAGCAATTCTGTCTGAGGAGACATTAGTCCCCCCTCAGAAATGGGATGGGCAGCAAAGGTATCCAAAGCCAGAGCCTGTGTCCATCTCGGAATGGAGTGAGACCAGGTTTTGCTCTCATAGTAAAGGCAGAGCTCTGCCCAGGGAGGTCATGTCTGGGAGGAGGAGCAGGCTGCCCTGCCCCACCAGGGCACTGATGGTTTCTCTCTTTGCAGACTCGCTGGCCAGGCCCAGACGAACCGTGTTCACGCGGGCGATCGAGGGCTGTGACCTGCACTGGCAGGACAGCCACCTGCAGCGCATCATCAGCAGCGACTTCTACGTGTCCCCCTCCTACCAGCGCGAGGGCGAGAGCCTCCTCTTCAACTCCCAGGGACAGCCGCTGTGGCTGGGTGAGCACCCCAACCAGCAGCCCCTCTCGTGGCCTGTGTGGAGAGGAGTCACCTGAGTGAGGCTACCCTGAGTTCTAGACTGAAATTGCTACCCTAGCCCTTAGCCTGAGGAGTGGGGGGAGCAGAAGAATTCAGTGCCCACCCACAGTCCTCAGAGCAATCTCTATATATTTACAGTCTGGGCTTCTCTTGGGCAATTTGGACCAAGCTTATCATGCCCCTTTTCATCCTGCCAGTGTTTGGCTGTCCCCGGAGCAGCCTCTCACTGTTTCCAGTATAGGGGGTCTGGACACTTAAATTCTCTTGAAAATTGACTGCAAAGCACAGTCCTCTGGGTTTCTCTTTCCTGCTGTCACCTTCTTCTTAGTCTTCCCTTAAAGGCAATTAGCAGTCAGTTCAATTAAGCCTTGTGGGAGATTAAGATATTCTGGAACAGGCCCTCTTGTGTTGTAGGCTTTTAGCCCAAGGTTCCTCAAGCCACACGAATTCTCTCCTGCCAAGTCATGACCCTGGGCAGATCTGTGGACCCTTGACAGCTCCTTGTCTAGGATGAGAATGAGCAACATGAAGGGCTTGGGGGGAAAACCTGGTGTGACTGTCAGTCCTAGACCCCAAAATGTGGGAGACACAAGTTCCCAAGCCTCTCCAGGAAGGGGGATTATTTTTCCCCTACTGTCCAAGAGTTGAATGTATGAACACAGAACAGGTTAAAGCCCACCATGTCACTGTTGTCCACTTCAGAAGCTGGGGTCTGCCGGAAAGAAAGAAAGCTGGGGTCTGTCAGGAAAGAGAGTATTTAAAGTTGTCTGGAGTAGTTTCTGGAGCAGCAGGCACTAAGTTGCTGTTAATGCCAGGAGCTAGGAAGGACACATATGTAGGCTGTTGGTACACTTTAGCTGGAACAGGAGAGGATATTTCTGCTCTGGGAGGAGTTCTGGGCAGCTACAGGCAGGAGGTCTCTCTCCTTCCTACACAGCCACAGGCAGCAGTGGTAGGTTAGTGCATCCATGGACTCCATCTAGAAGGGATGTGGTGGCCATAGTTCCCCTGTCCAGAGCCTAATCTGAGTTCTAGTGATTCCTTTTCCCCAGTTGGTTGGTGCATGTTATTTGTCTGATGCATTTGCCATGATTTTTGGATTTTGCGCTTTTGCTTTCTTGGCACCTCTTCAGGGACTCAGTGCTGGGAGGGAAGGGTGATTTGTCAGCAACTTCCAGTGATAAATTCAGTGAGAAGATGAATATTTCATCCATTTAGCAAATGAATAGAGGGAGCAACAAGAAGTTCTTTTACAGATGTATTTGTTCTGAAATGTCTTCCTCATGTATTCCTTGTGGTGGGTGACCTTTGGGATGTGGACACCCCATTTGTGGAGGTGGTTGTCTGCATTTCCAGAGCTTTCTGAACTCTTCCAGGAATAGAAATTATCCCTCTACGATAACTTCAGATCGTCTGTGTTTGCCTGGGTTTTTTTTCTCCCTTTGGCAGGACATTTTGAAAGAAAATGGGATTTTTGCTGCTTGTTATGCAGCATGTCATGTCATCTGCTCCTGCTAATTTCTCACTCAGTCATAATCCTCTCCACAGTTGCTTGTGATTTCAGGTGAGCAATAAGCAGCAGGAGCAGATGAATTCCTAAGCAACTGTGAGTCTTGGGAGGGGGTTTCATGCAACTGTTCCTAATAATAAAACACTAGGTAGGAGAACTGCAGAAGAGACAGGATGTCTGCAGAGCTTTCTCCATGGAGGTGTTAAGGAGTCAGTTCAAAGCATCACCCCAAATCTAGCAGTGCCCCCAGCACAGTGCTGGATGCCCAGCCTCACCCTTTGTATCGTCCCCTCTGCCATGAGAGCAGTGGGAGAAATTGGGATAGGCCATGTAGATTTTAGGAGAGATGAGCAGCAGGGTTGTAGCAGCCTGTGTTGGAGCTGTCGTACTGCAGCAATGGTGTGTTGGAAATGCTTCCATTAGATAAGCTTTGCGGAGGTGGGGATTTAGGTATTGACGTGGCTGCTGTGGGTTGAATGTGGCAGGAGTCCCGTTAGTATTCCTGGTAGGCATCCTTTGCAGAAGCAGGGAGAAAGGGATGAATTCAAGACAGGAAGCAGGAGTGTGGGGAACATGAGTAGAAGATGCCCCAGAAGAGTACCATCCTGTCAATGCTTTGCCCCTCTGGTTCAGCCATGCCCCTGTTCCTGCCTTGCAGAGCACGTCCCCACAGCCTGTGCTCGCGTGGATGCGCTGCGCTCCCACGGTTACCCCAGAGAAGCTCTGCGACTGACTGTGGCCATAATCAACACCCTGCGACTGCAGCAGCAAAGGCAGCTGGAAATATATAAGCATCAGAAGAAAGGTATGAGTAGAGCTATGTGGGTAGTGCCTTGTGATGTCTGGCTGGGATGTCTCAGTTGCTTGGAAAAGTCTTTTTCACCTTGACAAGACAAATATCCAGCCTGGATGGGCAATGAAGTTTTGGAGGAACTTAGAAATAAAAAAAGGATGTATCATCTTTGGAAGGAGGGTCTGGTCTCTCAGGAAGTATTTAAGGGGGTTGCTAGGGCATGTAGAAAAAAATAATAGAGGTCTCTTCCAACCTAGTGATTCTGTGATTCTCTAAGAGTTGTGCTGCCCCATTCAGAGTGGCAGAGGTGGAGAGTGGGCAGCACTGCAGGGGGACTGCTCATGTCCTAGGAAGACAAACTGATTTGCTTGAGTTGATACCTACATGCTAAGGACAGAGCTGCCCACATGCTGTCTTCATGCTGCTCCATAGGGATGTTCTTGTTCCCATTGTTGCTGTGTCTCGTTGCCTGTAAGGGTTGCCCAGGCAAGTGCTGCCCGCATTGAAGAGGAGCTGCCTGACTGCAGAGCAGCAGTAACTGGCTGTGTGTGCTACTTCCACCTTGCATTTCCTGAGCAAATGTACCAGGAGACAAGCCCAGTGTTCCTCCTTTTGCAGTTGCAATTGGCAGGGAGCCGGGGTCAGTTACTGCAGTGCTGCTGAAGGTCAGTGACTCCTGGTCCTTGCCAGCTCAGCCAGCTTGAGATCACCAAAAGATGGAATTTCTAAGAGTCACTGGAAGTCTTTGTCATCTCAGGAGAGATTTCTGCTTGTGTTTCTAAAATGTTCAGGCTACCATTGCAAATCAGTCTATGAGCTGCAGGTCTGGCATTAAAGACCTTTTCTTTGGGATGCTGCAGACCCTCACATCCTCTTGGAGCAGAGAATGAGTCAATGCATCTTATGTGGCCTTAGTGACACCTTTTTATGTGTGTGTGCCTCCTCCCTCAGTTGTCTGTGCAGAGTGGCTGCTCTTTGCTGCTCCTTTCCCTTGTGAACCACCACACCAGAGTTGGCCCTAGAGGTCCCTGTGACCCAAGTTGTGGGATAGGAAAAGTTCTCTGGTCTCAGAAGCCTCTCTGGGTGCAGAACTTGTCTTTAAATTCCTTACTTTTACCATCATCCTATTCTATTTTATCCAGAGCTGCTGCAGCGAGGAGCAACAACCATCACCAACCTAGAGGGCTGGGTAGGCCACCCTCTGAACCCCATCGGCTGCCTCTTTCTCACCCTGACCGAAGCTTGTAGATTAGAAGAGGAAAATTGCCTTGAAATTTCAGGTACCAAGTGCTCCTCCTGAATCCCTTCCTGGTGGCTGTGGCTGAGGTGGGTGCAGATCTGGGGCTCTGGACACCTGGACTCTGAGTCCCCCTTCTCTGCCTTGGCAGGAGCACTAGGGCAGAGCTGCGGTGCAGACAAGGAAGGTAGTGAGTAGAGAGAAATGGGTTTTCTCAGCCTCAGGGTTTGCAGCCAGGGCAGAGCAGGTCCATGGGAAGGCTCTGGTGTCAGCTGTGCACCCTGTTGCATGTTTTGGGTCTCCTGTATCTCCTACTGAGAGCAGGAAGGGAGGGTGAAGCCCACATCTCCCTCAGGAAGCTTTCTGTTGTTTCTGGGTAACCAAAAGCAGGCAGGAAGGGAATTGTGGGTCTTGCTCCTGAAGTGAGAGATTTTTCTCTGCAATGATTCTGCTGTCTGGGAAGACTCTTTTAACCCCCCTGCATCTCCTCTCCCTCCTTTCAGACGCTGGGGACTCCAAACCACCAGTGTATCAACACGTGCCCGTCATGACCGGCAGCCAGGACGGTGATGAGTCCTATCTGTCCCTGGCCTTGGAGGTGGCCCTGATGGGGATGGGTCAGCAGAGAGTGATGCCTGAAGGTCTCTATGCCCAGGACAAGGTGTGCCGCAATGAGGAGCAGATCATTGCCCGGCTGCAGGACCTGGAGCTGGACCCGGTGCTGGTGCAGACCCTGCGGAAGCAGTGCATCCTGCTGCTGGAAGGTGGGCACTTGGCTCATCTAGCTGACTTTAGTGTCTTAGCTGTGTGTTGGTAACATCTCTGAGGTGCCCTTTTCAGAATTTATGCCCATCCTGCTTCTTCCTCTCCGGATGTGGTGCAGAGCCTGTAGGATTGCTGCTCTGCCTCTTCACCTGACAAAGCAAGGGTTTGTTCCCATCCCTAGAAGAAGACCAAGTCAGAGGCAATATGGAAAAAGGTGCTAAGCACATGGCTTCAGCTTCTTATTTTCTTTTGGAAAAGGAAGGAGCATCCCTGGATCCAACTTGAGTAACATGCCAGGGAGCTGAACAGCAGATCCTCACAGCTTTGGGGTGGTGCAAACACCAGCCACAGATCCTGCTGTGCTAATTATGACTGGTGGGCTCTGTTTCTGCCTAGGTGGTCCCTTCAGCGGCTTGGGAGAAGTCATCCACCGGGAGAGCGTCCCCATGCACACCTTTGCCAAATACCTGTTCTCTGCCCTGCTGCCCCACGATGCTGACCTGGCATACAAGCTGGCTTTGCGGGCCATGAGGTTGGTGCATGTTTAATTCTGTCTCTACTCCCCTTTTTGCCTCTCTCCTATGCTTGTTGGGAAGCTGGGATACTTTGCAACTTTAGGGCGGGGATGGGAATGGAGACAAGCTTGGAGCTTGCCATCCACGGGATCTTTTGCAGTGTGTAGGGCCGCTGGGCACCGCAGCAGTGCAGAGAGGTTCCTGCTCTCTATTTGGGTGATTCCTGGTTTCTAAACTCCATCCATATGGATTTTCATGGGTCCAATAATGTCTGCTGGCCCAGCCCTCCATCCAGCCCCTTGCTCCAGGCTGGACCACCACCTGCCTGTCCCTGTGACAGGCAACCTCTGCCAGAGCAGGTCCCAGGCACACACAGAGCTGTCATCTGCCTTCTGTCTGCCAGGCCTCGGGCACCCTGCCCCCCTCCCTGCCTGCAGGAAGGGCTGTTATCCTGGCACAGATGGGCAGATGGTTTGCCCCGGGCTCCAGAGTGTCACAGAGCCAGGTGGAGAACACAGTTACCCTCTGTTCTCCATTAAAACCCATCTCTGTCCCTGGGACTGGGGAAACAGCTGGTGCTGAGAGCTGCCCTATCTCCTTCCCCGATCTATGACACACTTCAGACATCAGCTCGTATATTGCACTGTTTTGACAATAAAGCTGGGACTGGATGGAAGTTCTTGGAAAAGCTGGAATTTCCTAAACAAGTCAATGCTTGGAGGACTGTCAACTCCAGAGCATCCCAGTGCTCTCTCCTTCTACCACCATTAAAAGTCCTGGCCCAGAGCATCACCTTTTTTGCAGCATTTCCGCAGTGAAATGGGTCATCTCTCCCCAACACTGGGGGAAAAATTGAAATCCCCCTATCCTGAGAAGAGCTGCTCAGGAGGACAACCAGCTCTAATAAGCAGCCAGGGACCTCTGTGGTGTGCAGAGGCACCATGTCCTGCCAGACCCGAGACCTCTGGCCGTTGAACAGGACTGAGGGCCTCAGGGATGCCATCTGTTAGTGCCCATCCCCTGCTCCCAGCTAGGACTCCCTATGTTGGGATATCTATGTCCAGGGCTGGAAAGGTTTGGCTTCTGCTGCCCTGTAGTTACCTCAAGCCTGCAAGTGAGGATAGCAGAGAAACTTGGATGCTCTTCATATCCAGGGTGCAGTTTCCCTCCTGCATAACTGGCCGTCAAGTAAGCAACACCAGCACCAACTCAGGGTTTAGGATTTGTCACCATGGGTGGTGACTTGAGACTCCTGCTCCCCTTCTTTAAGCTTGCTTCTCCCCCAGGTTTTCCAGGCTTTTGGATGTGCCCACAAAAACAGGCAACCTAACCTGGCTGCAGAGGCCCTGGGGAAATGTGCTGCTGCTTCTGATCATAACCAAGCGTTTTAAGAAGAACCAGATGATACAGTCAGGAGTTCTGCCGGGTGCTTTGACATGAAAGGAGCAGGAAGGGAGGAGGGATTTTACTTTTTTTTCTTCCTTTTTTTTTTTCTCTGAGGTCTGTGCTTTTCCTTACAAGTTTATAAATCACTCCACGGATCTTTCTCCCCCCTTTCAAGTCAGTCTCAGATTGATCCCTGTGCCCATGTGTTGAGCACGCAGCCTTGGGAGCCCCACACGTGCACAGCAGCAGGATGTGTTCAAAGGCATTGCTGCAGGCAGCAGCCTGCAGGCAGCCCCTGCCTCGCCTTGGCAGCACCTCAGTGAGAGAAGGTGAAGCTGGGGCTGGGCTGGGGTCTGATGTTGCCTTCTGCTTTACCTTTAGGTTGCCTGTCCTGGAGACCACGGCACCATCCGGCGACGTGACCCACCCTCACCACCTGGTCTCAGTGGTGCCCAGCAGGTACCCACGCTGGTTCACCCTGGGGCACCTGGAGTCACAGCAGTGCGAGCTGGCCTCCACCATGCTCACAGCAGCCAAAGGTTGGTGGCAGGACAGTTCTGGGGCAGGGTTCATGGGATGATGGTGCACAAGAGCATTGAAGAGTTTTTCATGTAGAAAGGAGGGAGCTGTTGCTTCTGCTGGCACTGGCAGAGACTGGCTGAGTGGCCCACTGGCAACCTGCTGTGGGCAGGGCACAGTGAGCTGGCTGTGAGAATTTGGGTTTCTGGGATTCTTGTGCCAAAGGGCTTGTGATCCAGCAGGGCAGGATGGGAATTTCCAATGAGGTGCAGGCAGACCTTGCAGCCACGGTGCTGCAGGTCCTGGGTAGTGCCCCCCGTGATGCAGAACCATTCCTGCCCTGCAAACAGCCAGCAGTCCCTGCTAGGAATGTTGTGGGGTCATGCCATGCATGGTTTAATTTGAAGCTGTTTATCCTTTCACCTCTGCTTTGTCTCTTCTGCCCTGTGGTAAAGATCCTTCATGGGCTGTGGGAGGAAGATCTCCCTATGCACCAAACCACAAGTCCACTTTGGTCCCAGCTGCAAGGGGCTCGTGAAACACCTCACTGATTTCTTGGCCCTCTTCAGTTCCTGCCAGGCACAATTATAAAGGCAAGCACAGGGTTTGCATTAAACATCCTCCTGACCAGAAACCAACCCCAACAGGATGGCAAGAGTCTTGTGTCCCATGAGGGTCAGTGAGCCAAGCAGTTATCACTGCTCTCTGATGTCCTGCTATTGCCAGCCTGAAGGGAAGGCTTTTCTTTCCCATCTAGAGGGAATGGAAATGAGCTGTCAGAAAGCTCCAGCCTCACTGCTTTGGCAGCCCATTTTCTCCTTCCAGCCTCCTCCTCTAGGCTGCTTTACCAGGGCTGATGGTGTTCTGCCCAATTTGCAGTTCCTGGATGAAGAGCTGGTACTTGGCTTATCCTTTAGGTCTTTTTCTCCCTTTCAGTGCCTAATGGGATGAGGTTTTTATGATGGGGACGTAGGGCTGTTGGATTGCATTTATTTTTCCCACTGTCCCCTTCCTCAGGTGTTCCTCTGCTGCAGCATGTCCCAATGTGATCCTGCAGCCTCTCTTGCCCACACCCCCACAAGCCATTTTAGGGAGGCTTGGATTTTGATGGCAAGCGGCTGTGGTGGGTGGCAGGTGATATCTTTAGCTATGAGTCACCCGAGTTATCTCTGTGTGTCCAGGTGCAGCACTGGGTTTTTCACACTGCTGTACATGATTTGGTTGTCTTTGCATGAGGTTCATCTGCTCAGTCTATGACTAGGAGTAGAAATAAAGCTGGAACCTAATGTGGCATGTTGGCACCTCTGGTCTGGACACACCACAAAGGTCACACTCCCTACACTGTGTCCCACAAGGACTGATAGGAGGATTTCCCAAGGTGCAGGATCATGATATTAATATGCCTTGATGTGTCCCTCTTCCAATATCCTGCCCCATCTCCTGGTGCCATCACATACCCTAGCACCCACAACCTCCTGTACAGGAGACCACTGGGTATTTGTGCCATGAACCCTCTTCTTTGGGGATAGCTCAGCCTGTCTCAGTTGTGAGTGCTGTGTGCCTGACCTGGGACGTTGAGGACCAAGGTACACCAAGTTTGGATGACTCCAGCTCAGCCTTGCAGAGGGGACTTGCTGGGTAACATTGTGTGTGTGCTGCAAACATCTTTTCCTCTTATTCTTCCTAATGTTCCTGGATGAAGACTGATGTTTCTGCAGCTATTCAATACTAGGCATCTCCCCAAGCCCCTCCTTTTCTGGGAAGAAGCTGCTGTACAGCTGTCAAACTTGAGGCCAGGGTGGAACATCCAGGTGCCTGGAGATGTCTGCTAAAGACAGGACGTGTCTGGGATCACTCAGGTTTGTTTGTTCTCTCTGTGAGAGGATGAACTTGAGTGAGGACGCTTGCTGTAGGATGTACCACTTCCTGGGGAGGTTGCTCCATTTTAGATTGTTGGACTGCAGGGCCTGATCCAGCATTGCAGTTTGTCCAGAGTGGCTGCCTGTGGTGAAGGGACTGTTCACCACGTGGTGCAGGCTGGAGATGGGCTCCAGGGCAAACTGGGGGGATGCCTGAGCTATCTGACCATTCTTGCTTGCTCTCAGGGGACATGCTGCGCCTACGCACAGTGCTGGAGGCCATCCAGAAAAACATCCACTCCTCCTCCTTGATCTTCAAGCTGGCTCAGGATGCATTCAAGATTGCCACGCCAGCCGACAGCAACTCCGACACAACACTGCTCAATGTGGCACTGGAACTGGGGCTCCAGGTATGGGATTGATGCTGGGGATGCTGGTGGCCCTTCTGTCCCCCGTCTTGGTTATGGTCTTCCACCAAGCAGGGTGTCCCCTGTGGGTGGAGTAAATTGATCCCTGCATGGTCCTGAGCAGGGGACCTCAGCCGTGGGAAGCCCCTGTGTCACTGGTTTGGGTGGAGGTGAGGCTGTGCCAGGTAGTTGGTAGCCAGTTGAACCAGAGGGATTTCTGGGGGGCACTGCTGTGTTGCGTGGCCTCCTAGAGCCCTGCAGGGCAACCAGTCACCCCAAGTTTGCCTCGCAGGTGATGCGTATGACCCTGTCCACGCTCAACTGGCGGCGGCGGGAGATGGTGAGGTGGCTGGTGACGTGCGCCACCGAAGTGGGTGAGTTCTGTGTGCGCTGCGGGATCTGGCCTGCATGCAGTTGGGAGCAGGGGTGGCCATGGACATCCTAGGTTCATGACTTGACCTGAGCATCTGAGTTCTCCTGAGTCTCTAATTTCTTCCTGGGTAACTGAATTCACCTCAGACCATCAGCTGACAGGGTTGGGACTGCAGCAGTAGCCAATTGTGGGACTGGGATGGGAGCCCTGTACCTGGCCCAGGCCAGTGGTGGTCTTTGTGCCCTGCAGCATGGCAGTGCAGGTTGGCCTCTGCCTGTCCCCGTGCCCTGTCCCTCTTGGGGCAGAGGCAGCAGCTCAGGGCTGTGGGGTGGTTTTCCCTATCTCTGGGTCTCAGAGGAGTCCCATGAACTGAGTCAGATTCCAGGGCTGTGCTGTGACCTTGGTGTTTTCTTGCAGGAGTGAGGGCCCTGGTGAGCATCCTGCAGAGCTGGTACTCACTGTTCACTCCCACGGAAGCCACCAGCATTGTGGCGGCCACAGTGATGTCCCACAACACCATCCTGCGCCTGAGCCTGGACTACCCACAGCGGGAAGAGCTGGCCAGCTGTGCCCGCACCCTGGCCCTGCAGTGCGCCATGAAGGACCCTCAGAACTGCGCCCTGTCTGCCCTGACCCTCTGCGAGAAGGACCACATTGCCTTCGAGACCGCCTACCAGATCGTCATTGACGCCGCCTCCACCGGCATGACCTACACCCAGCTCTTCACCATCGCCCGCTACATGGAGCACCGGGGCTACCCACTCCGAGCCTTCAAACTGGCCTCGTTGGCCATGACGCATCTCAACCTGGCCTACAACCAGGACACGCACCCGGCCATCAATGATGTGCTCTGGGCCTGCGCCTTGAGCCACTCTCTGGGCAAAAACGAGCTGGCAGCCATCATCCCACTGGTGGTGAAGAGCGTGCACTGTGCCACAGTGCTCTCGGACATCCTTCGCCGCTGCACCATGACGGCGCCGGGCCTGGCTGGCATCCCTGGGCGCAGGAACTCGGGGAAGCTGATGTCCACTGACAAAGCTCCCCTGCGGCAGCTGCTGGATGCGACGATAAGCGCCTACATCAACACCACCCATTCCCGGCTCACCCACATCAGCCCGCGGCACTATGGGGAGTTCATTGAGTTCCTCAGCAAGGCCAGGGAGACCTTCCTCCTGGCGCAGGATGGGCACATACAGTTTGCCCAATTCATTGACAATCTTAAACAAATCTACAAAGGCAAGAAAAAACTGATGCTGCTGGTGCGAGAACGGTTTGGGTGAGCCCCGGCTCCTGCCATGCTCACTGGCAGGGTCTGGCTGCAGCACGGGGCCTCGGGAGAGAAGAAGGAAGGAAAGTGGAGATCAGCTTCCCCCCCATCAGCAGAGGCTGCTCTGTTCTGGTCTTCTGTTTTTGGTTTTTTTTTTGTTTTTTTTTTGTTTTTTTGTTTTTTTTTAATTTGTTTTCTTTCTTTTTTTTTTTTTTTTTTTTTTTTTTTTTTCTTTTAGTGTTACTCTTTCTTGGATTTAATCATTTCACACACTGAGAGGATCCAGAGATTCCTTGGGCACAAACCAAAAGGCAACCACGGGGAAAAAGGATAGTTTACCCAGCCCCCTGCCCTCCCTTGCCAATACCAAAAGCTAACCTGGAAATCTAATACCTCTTTCCTGAAGGACATGGTCGCTGGAGGGATACGAAGGTTGCAAAGTGAAAAATCTTTAAAATTATGTGGGGAATTTAACAAAACAAAACAAAAACATTAAAAAAAAAAAAAAAAAAAAAAAGGAAAAAAAAGCAAGCAAAGAAACCTGCGACACTAGAACCTCATGCGTCACCAAAAGCGATGGCTTTGCAGAGCGCTTCTCCCGCCCGCCCGAGACATGCAAACTCCTCTATTTGTGAAGATACTTCAATAAAAACAAGTAAAAGTAACTGTTCTCAGGGATTGCTTACTAAAAGTAACACAAAAAAAAAGCATTTATGATACTGTAAATACTATAGTATATGTGTCAATTATTAAATTGTAAAGTTATAATTATTTATAATTCTGTCTTTTATTTGGGGGATACTTGAAATTGTTGTGGGCTGGGGCGATTATTTTTATTATTGCTATTATTATTATTATTATTGTTATTATTATTATAACTATTATTTAAAAAACCCACACAAAACCACAGACAAAAAGAGGAGGAGGCACACGAACATTTCTCAGGTTCCCATGGCATCGTCAGCAGCAAGAAGGGTGTGGGGGGGAGGCGAACATCTACTCAGCTCACAGCCCTGGGACGGATGGACGGACAGACGGACGGAGGAGCAGCAGCCCAGCGCTGGAGGACAGCGAAGGAAGGAGCTCAGGGCGATGCTCGCTCGGACACACACAGATGGTGGCGGACTCAGCCCATCGCAGGGCGGGTGCAGGGTGCGGGTGCCTGAGCGGGCACCAGGGCTGCCGGCTCCGGGGGAGGGAGGGGCAGCCGTGCCGCCTTCCCGCACCATTCCCAGCTCGTGGTGCAGCCAACGCTCAGCCAGCCCTTCCCGGCTCGGCCTGCACTCAGGGCACGCTCCAGCCCCGGGCCAGTGGCTCCTGTTTTCGTTCCTTTGCCAGCAGGTTGGGAGGGCTGGGGGGGGCCAGGGCCGGTCTGGATGATGACTTGTAGTTAGAGAACGTGCGCTAGTTATCTGCTGTCTGGTTTCATTTTTTGGCAAGTGACTTGTGTCCGTGCTCTGGCCAGGAACCCAATTGTACTCGGTCTGTGTCGCCACTGAAATAGCAGTCTTCAAGCAGTCTGTTTCTCTCTTTTTTTCCTTCCCTTTTTTTTTTTTTCTTTTATTTTGCGTGCGTGCGTGTATGTGTGTGTGCGACCTCTTCATCTGATGTTTAATAATAAAAGGGATGAACGTTACTGCCTGTGTCTCTCCTGCCTTTCTCTGAAGTCAGGGGGGCTCACCACACTTGTGCAGAGCAGTGTTGCAGCACCCTGTGGTAGCCAGCTCCTGTGCTCCAAGGAGGGGAACAGAGAAGGGAAAAGGCACCCCCAGCTTCTCCTGGGTGCAATTCCCTGCTGTGTACAGTGTTAGCAGGTCCTTACCCATGTTGGAGACACTGCCCTATCCATGCCAGCTACAGCAGCATTTCTGCCCATGTCTTGATCCATCCTGCTGCCAACATGGACCACAGTGAGTGTGCTACAGTGTTGGATGGGGTGGCAAAGAGGGTTCCTGGGCTGATTTTTGCAGGGTTTGCTGAGCCTCAGGCAAGCTTGGCCCTGAGGATCAGAGGAGATGGGGAGGTGTGCATGGGGAATCACTCTAGGACCAGGGGGATGGTCCTAAAGAGGTTTTGGGAGCTGGAAGAGGGCCATGGTGCCCCTGCTGCCATCCTAGCCAGTGTGGTAGGGTGCTGGTGGTGGTGTGTCAGAGGTTCTCCTGCCACTTTCCCAACTGTCTCCCTGCTGGGTTTCCCAGCGCTTTGAGACTACCCTGGGTTGAGGACACATTGCCCATTCCAACCCAGTCTTGTCTCACAGGACTGTGAGACAGCTGATGCTGAGCTTCTGTCAGTGGCAGGCTGTGACCCTACCAGCCTCAGGCAGCCCACCTTCCCTAGCAGGGCTGAGTGCATCCGTCCTCAGGCTGTTGTGCCTTGGGCTCACATCCTCTGTTGCAAGTATGGACACTGCAGCCTGCCAGGGAGAGGCATCCTCCACAATTTGCTGCCATCCCCATTTCCCCATTTTGACCTGCAGGATGGAGATCTCGGACTTCCCCTCACCACACCTGCTTCTCTAGCAGCCTGCCATGACTTCCTATCTCCATCAGTGCCATCCAGTTCCCCATTCCCCCAGCCAGAGCCACACAGCTGCTGCAGAGAAGGTCCTGGTTTAATGCTGCAGCCCAGCCTGGAGTGAGCCCTGTGACAACAGGTGACTGTGCCTAAACCAGAGTCCTGTCCCCAAGACCCCAGGGTCAGCTGTGCTTGTTGATATGACGGGAATGAGCATGCACGGCTTCCACAAAGGCACCCACATGTTCAGGGTTCATGTCGGGGTAGATGCCGTGGCCCAGGTTGGCAATATAGCGTTGGGTCCCAAAACTCTCCAGCATCTTCTTCACCAGCTCGCCAATCTTCTCCTGTAGGTATGGTAGGAAACCATGTGTCACACCAATCCAGCCCAGGGTATTTCACCCCCAGCTAGCCTGGGGGACTGCTGGGACATGAGCCAATGCTGCAGGTGGGGAAGCTGAGGCAGAAGGCCTTTAACACAGGCTAGAACTAGCCCTTGTTGTTGACCACGGCTCACCTTGGGTGCATAGAGAGCACATGGATCCAGGTTCCCTTGCAGGCTGACATCTTTTCCTACCTGTGCACTGCAGTAGGGAGGAAGCAGGTGAGTTGCTGCACGTGGTACAGAGGTTGAGGGCAGCCAGGTGCCTGCAGCCCCCACCACAGGACACCCAGGATCCCTCAGTGCAACTTTTAGAAGATGTAGCATGGTGGCCCAACTATCCCCACCTTCGGAGCAGCAATGTCCAGGCCTGGGATGGCTCAGGGCAGAGGAGGTAGTCAGAGTACCCGATCTGGGATCCTGCCCAGACACCTGAGCCCTGCGTCAGACTCTTACCGAGCTTCCTGGGGCCGGATGGTCCAGTCGAGACCAACGACCTCGTAACCGGCGTGGGCCAGGTCGCGCAGGGCGTAGTGCGCATCCTTGGCAAAGATGATCTGGGGATGGGGGAGATGTGCAGCAACTGCTGTGAGTCAAACCCCTCTCCAGGCTGGACTGAGAGAAGCAGGTACCAGGGGATGCACTCCACTCCAGCAGCCCCCAGATGTCAGAGTCAATCCAGGCAGCCTTGACTCACCATGGGCACCACGGGCAGTGCCTCCTCCTTCAGCCTGCTCTTGACAGCCTGGGCAATGTCTCGGATGTAAGGCAGGGCAAAGTCCTGAAACAGCTGCGGGCCCAGGTGCCCTGCATGGGACTCAAACAGCTGGAGTGCCTGTCAGGGACACAGAATCTTTTAAGCTGGAAAAGACTTTTAAGATTATTGAGTCCGACCATTAACCCAGCACTGACAAATCCACCAGTAAAGCATGTCCCCAAGTACCCCACCAACTTGTCTATCAAATACCTCCAGGGATGGTGACTCAACCACCTTCCCATGGGACTGGGAGAGCAGTACCTCAATCCCTCCTCCTCCTTCCAGATGCTGGACCCTCTCTGCTCCCTGTCCCCAGTCCCTGCCTTCCTTCTTGGCCCTGTCCCCATTGCCCCAGGACACACCTGTGCTCCAGCAGCCACCTGTCCCACCAGGTAGTCAATGATGACGTTGGCCAGCAGCCGTAGCAGCCGGTGGCTTGCCTCAGGGTGACGGTAGAGCCAGCTCTTGGCCTTGGCCATTGTAGTGGAGCCACCACCTTCAATCATGTAGGACATGAGTGTCCACTGTGGGGAGGAGTGAAGAGAGTGATGGAGATGAAAGAAGACACAAAGTTTCAGTCGCAGTGCTGACGGTAGGACCTGTGAGTCTCCCAGCGCCTGGGGCACAGTAGGTCCTGCACTGAATGCCCCTCCTTACATACCTTAGCACCTACAGCTGGGAGTGCCATAACTGCTGTCACCCCAAGAGAGCAGAGCTGCCCATCAGGGAAACCCAGATGGAGCCACATCACTTACTGGTGCTCCCGAGAAGCCAATGAGGGGCACCTTGCCCTCCAGGCTGTGTCGTGTCAGCGTGATGGCCTGGAAGACATAACCCAGCTCTGCGGTGACATCCACCTTCTGTCGCAGTTTCAGCAGATCCTCCACTTCCTTCAGAGGCTCTGTGAACACGGGTCCTTTGCCAGAGACCATAACAACCTCCATGCCCAGCGCCTGGGGACAGGGGAGAACGGAAAAGCAGGAATGGGGTAGCCCTGAACTCTGCCCTGTTATCAGCTGCTGTTCCACATCGCATTGGCCATGGCTCTCACCTGGGGCACCACCAAGATGTCAGAGAAGATGATGGCAGCATCCAGGGGGAATCGTCTTAGTGGCTGCACAGAGAAAGAGGCAATGTTAGTGAGTGCAACTCCCTTTCCATGGAGGACCTGGTCAAGCACATAAGGGAGTGGAGTCCCCAAGACCTGCACAATTTACTGAGATTATCCAGGATGGCTAGAACCAAGGTTTCTCCCCATCCCCATCTGAGCAGGGAGAGGGGACACACAGACCCCTGAGTGATGCTCACCTGCAGTGTCAGCTCACAGCACAGTTTGGGGCTCCGGCAAGTGGCAAAGAAATCCTGTGACCCCCGTATCTCGTGAAACTCTACAAGGAACCACCACAAATGTTACCAGGTTGCTTGCTGAGGCCGCCTTGCTACACCTTGCACGCTTCCACCGCTCACCTGGCAGGAACCGCCCCGCCTGCCGCATACACCACACCGGGGTGTACTCTGTCTCCTCCCCGCGCGCCGCCCGCAGGAACGTGTCGTTCTTCAGCTTGGGGAAGCCTTTGGGGCTGCGGAGCAAAGAGCAGGTATAGGCTGTCACCCGCGAAGGGTCTGGGCGTCCTGCCACGCCCCCACGACGGGGCAGAAGGTGCCAGAGTAAGCAGCTCCTTCCCATCCCTGACCACAGAAGAGGCTTGCGCCCAGCTGTGACAAATGTGATAAATTCTCCTCACCACAGCCCAGGGCTTCTTCCTGCTGAGGACAGCGGGCCCCCCGGAGGAGAGGCTATGCGCTGCCCAGGGCCCGCGAGATTAAGTTATCGGGGCCACCATTTGCTCCTGCCTGGAGAGATTTGGTTCGAGAGGGGCGCGGGGCAGGCAGTTCTGCATTCCCCCCGGTCTGTGCCAGGCCACGCATCCCCAGCCTTCCCGCTGTGGGGCTGCTGGAGTTCGGCCTGCACCGGGGAGAGGGACCCCGGCAACTCCGGGGCCTTTGGGAACAAAGTCCCCAAAAACTCCGTTTGGGACCAGTGACTTAACTACCACACTCTTGGCCCAGCTGATCCTTCCCAGTTCAGGATCACCTCCCTCCCTCCCTCCCTGTCCAGAGCCTCTCCAGTGACCCACTACTGGACTCTTGTGCCAGCACCATAATCCCAGAGCCACGGTAGTGCCTCGGCGGTGTCCCCAGAACCACACCAGTGTCCGCAGTACAGGATCTCAGCACGAATGCGCTATGCCCAGTGCTCCCACAGTGCCAGATCGCCCTTCCCACAGCCACACCAGTATTGTCCCGTGCAGGCACCACAACATGGCCCCGTTACCACACCAGGAAGGGACGCAGGCCTGCCCGGTCCCGGTTACTCACATGAGCCGCTCGCCACCCGCCATCCTCCTGCGCCGCTCCCCGGCCTCTCGGTTGCCTCCCGACGCGGCGCGGTCCGCCCCGTCCCGCCTCCGTCCCGCCCCGCCGGCGCCGCCATCTCGCTCTAGTCCCGCCTCTCCTCACGCCGCCCCCATGCCCGACCTCCCGCCCCTCCGTACGCTGCCATCTTGCCCCCTCCTTGCTCCTCTGTACGTGGCACGGGCGCCGCCATCTTGCTCTACGTCCGCCCCGCCGGGCGCCGCCATCTTGCCTGTCGGCGGGCGTGGTTCGCCGTAAACCGGAGCGGCGCGGAGTCGGTGTGCGGAGCGCGATGAGGACGGACGGGGAGGCACCGCACCAAATCCTGGGCCGGCTGCGGTTCCTGCTGCAGTGCAGCGAGTGCTTCCGCCGCGCCCAGGCGCTGCCCCCCGCGCTCTGCTACGTGCCGCGGGAGGTGCAGTACAAGATCTGCAAGGACCCCGCGGCCGCCGCGGCCGCCGCCGCCCGCAGCCTGCTCAGCGTGTGGGACAGCCCGGGGCCGGCGCGGGGCGGCAAGCGGGCGGCGCGGGCCACCATCGAGGTGCGGAAGGGCGGCTGCCTGCGCGCCACCGGCGAGGAGTACTGCAACGGCGCCGGGCTCTGGGTCAAGCTCAGCAAGGTAACGCGGGTGCGGCGGCCCGCGATGGGCCCGGCCCGGCCTCGCTTGACCGCCGGCTGTTCCCACAGGAGCAGCTGGAGGAGTACCGGAGCGGCTGCGATCTCGAGGAGGGCTGGGTGCTGGTGTGCAAGAATGCCGACGGCGGGGACCGGCTGGTGCCCGTGGAGTCCACGGAGCGGATCCAGCGGCAGCAGCAGCTGTTCGGCGTGGATTACAAACCCGTCATCAGGTTCGGGGCCGCCGCGGTGTCCTGGGAGCGCGAGGGTGCTCATCTCTGTGCGGGCTCGGGATGCTGCCCCACGGCCCCTCCTGCCTTGGGCTGGGGAACCCCCGACCTGCTTTGACAGGTTTCATGGAAGTGAGGCAAGAGGGATGCCGGGTGTGGAGTGAACTGGCTTTGGCTCGGGCACTGTGCTTGTCACATGCCAAGTGGGGTGTGGAAGGAGTAGACATGGTTGGAAAGGAAAGGGCAGCAGATGATGCTGGAGGTGATGGAGGATGGAGCACAGTGGGGCTTTAAACCCAAATTTTCCCCTTACAGCTACTTCTTGATCACCAACTTCTTGTTCCTCGTAGGATGTTCTTACTCCTCTGTGTTGTTTCAGATGGGAGCAGGTGGTGGATCTAACATACTCCCTGCGCCTCGGAGCAAAGCCCAGGCCCATGGAGCAGGATGAAGCTGCAGTAGAGAAGCTTCGGTATGAACTGTTTCCTGGCTTCTGCTATTATGGGGGACAAGCTCCTGTCTCTTGTGACTGCCCAGACAGCGATATCCTACAGACCTGGGGGAGAGGGGGCAAGACAAGCAGGATGTGGACCTTCCTTTTTTGACCTATTATCCAGGCTGCCTCTTGCTTTCCAGACCCAGTAATCCCTTTTCCCTGCTAGGTTTGTGCCCCCAACATGGACTTACGAATGTGATGAAGACCTGGTGCATTTCCTGTATGACCACATCGGGAAGGAGGACGAGAACTTGGGCAACGTTAAGCAGTACGTGGACAGCATCGATGTCTCGTCCTACACGGTGGGTTAAGGGACGAGGCTACATCAGCCCCGCTGTGCTGTGGGGCTGGGGAGCATGGACAGTGTTTGCTGTGCTGCTCTGGCCTGGCCTTGACTCTGTTTGAGGATGTGGTAGAAAAGCCTAGGGAGTGTCATGCAGCATGTTGTGTAATGTAGCTCCTGGAGGGACAGTGGTTTGAGATGCCAGTGGTAATATTAGCTGCAAAGCTGATTTTAGGGAGGGTTTGATACACTGTGCTGTGCATGACCCCAGAGCACCTTGGAGGGTCAATCCCAGTGTCCTATGTGCTCTGCACTCCCAGTGTCTACGCACAACCCAGCAAAAGGAACAGGCCAATGTGATGCTCTCTGACACTAAGATTCATTATGAAAGTAACCACTAAAGAGAAGTTAATCCTACACCCATCTGATCTTCTTTCGTTCACTTGCCTTCTTCCAGGAGGACTTCAATGTGTCATGCCTGACCGACAGCCATGCTGACACATACTGGGAGAGTGATGGGTCCCAGGGCCAGCACTGGGTGCGGCTCAACATGAAGAAAGGCACCATTGTCAAGTGAGTCATCTCTGCTCTACGTAGTGGCTAGTGACTGGGGCAAGCTTTGCCACTCCCTCTCTGCCTGAGTGTCATGACCCAAATTTGCCCATGATCCCTGCCCCTCAGCCTTTCCTCTGGCTCTGGGCTTGAAGGGGTTTTAGCATTGTCACAGGTACCTGGAAATCCCAGCTTGGTAGCAACATGACCAAGTGATGAGAGGGAGTAGCAATAGGTGTTCAAATGCAATGTTGCCTTCTCCTTAATGTCCTGCTTCCCTTTGCAGGAAGCTGCTGCTGACAGTGGATACCACTGATGAGAACTTCATGCCGAAGCGGGTCGCTGTGTATGGGGGCGAGGGGGACAATCTGAAGAAACTGAATGATGTCGGCATTGATGAGTGAGTGGGTGGAGGTGCACAGGGTATCATAGCTCTTGCAGGGACCCAAGGTGCTGAACACTGGCTTAAGCAGTCGTGCAGCACCAGCCAGGCTCTCTGGGATGGGGGTTCACTCCGCCTACAATAGCACGGTATGGTCATCAGGGCTCTCCTCATCCGATTGTGGGACACATCAGGATCATGGTACCCAGACCTGAGTCACCAGCAGGTTCAGGCATTCAGCTGTATTGTAAGCAAGAACTGAGTTCTTGCCATAGGCTCCCATTTCAAAAGATGCAAACCATCTTCCCTTACAAGTGTCTTGACTGGATTTTGGCAGGATGGGTGAGGGAACAGCTCTTCAGTCCTCATCTGTGCTGTGTTTGCAGGAGCTATATTGGGGATGTGTGCATCCTTGAGGACATGACAACACACCTGCCTGTTATCGAGATCCGGATTGTGGAGTGCAGAGGTAGGGCTGGCTGTTGTGGCCACATCCATAATGCACCTGTAAAATACTGTACATTAAGAGTTTGTTCTGTGACTGTACTTCTTCCTGTGGGTGTTTTAGATAAGATTCAAAAGAACCATGGGAAACTCCTGGGAGATCTGAAGTTTTGCAAGTTCTCACCTTTCATCCTATACTTCTTTGCCTTCAATTATTTAATTCTTTTTCTCCTGTAAATGCCCTGCTTCTTCTTCACAGAGGTATTTGAGACTCTCAGTGCCCAGCCCCAGAGCTGGTGGAGCTGGTACATTCCTACTGTTTTTGCTTATAGACCTCCTACATGTTATTTAAGGTTTGCTTTCTTGTAATTTTGGCATATCATCCATGGTTTTCCTTGGCAGATGATGGGATTGATGTTCGTATCCGAGGCATCAAAATCAAGTCCTCCCGACAGAGGGACTTGGGGCTCAGTGCTGACATGTTCCAGTTGCCCAATTTGGTGCGTTACCCCCGCCTAGAAGGGACTGACCCTGACCTGCTGTACCGACGGGCCGTGCTCATTCAAAGGTACTGTGTGGAGAGGAGCAGACAGGTGCCATTGCCTGCAGGATTGATGCCATGTCCAGCATGTGCATGGCTGGAAGCTGTAAAACTGTCACAATGCTCTTGAGACAGATGTCCTGGACACTGGAGAAAATAGCAATTATTTGGGAACAACATGGGCTCTCTGGAGTGGCTCTCTTATGCTTTCAGAGATGTTGTGTAACTCAAGTTTACTGTGTTTTGTGTGTCACAAGCACAGCATACCTGTGCAGTGTCAGGGGCAGTCAGGGGCAGGTATATGCAGAGTCGCTTGTAAGGGATGTAAAATCCCTGCAGTGCCTGAGGAGTGGGAATTTAATACCAAAGGCTCCATGATGTAAAAAACTATGCTGGGTTTGGTTTGGATCAGTTATTTTTCTGCTTGTGTTCGGGATGTGTGGTCTGGAATAGACTTGTGCAGATCCCCATCACTCCTTGTTGCAATACCTTCTTCTTTGGGATTTAGGTTCATCAAGCTCCTGGACAGTGTCCTGCATCACTTGGTGCCAGCCTGGGACCACACTGTTGGCACATTCAGCAAACTCAAGGTGAGCAGTTGGCTCTGTGTGCTGTGGCAAGGGAGGCAGCCAGGGTTTGTTGCTTTAAAGCAGCTGGAGGGAAATACCTTTCTGAGCTCAGGTCACTAACACTGTGAAAGGTGATATTGTTTATTTTCCTGCTAAACTGCTGATGTAGGAGCATGTAGCTTGGGCTAACAAGTAGGCTCAAACCAGAACAGTTCACCCTTAAATGGACTTGGATCAGCACTGGGCATGCAAGCTGGATGCACATCCCCTCCAAAATCTCAGCCCAGGACGCTTTGTTCCTGTGCTTCCTGACAGCAGCTTTGAGCTGGCTTGTCCAAACATCAAGGCTTTTACCAGTAACATTTTTCCTGGCTTTAACAAGCTTTTTCTTTTCATCTTTTGCATAGTGCTGAGTTCATCCCTCCAGTTGTCTGTTTCCCTTATATCCTCTCCAAGAATACACATGCTGGACATAACGAGGGTAGCCTCATTCTTTGTGTTTCCAGGCCTAGTGTCAAAAAGCACTTTGGGTCCCGTGTGCTAGGTCAACATGGGACCGAAAGCATTTCAGGATTCTTCTTTGTTTAGAGGAGCTGGCTTTGATTACAACTAAAAGGGATAGTAATACCAGTATTCTTGTGAGAGTGAGAGTAGAGGAGAGTCTAAGCAACACTGGAGTGTGAGCATCTGATGACAGCTGATGGATTGAGGGCTGGGCTTGTTATCTCCCTTAAGCCAGAATGCAGAATCTTTCAGAGGCAGAGGGAGAGCAAATACTGTCAATGAGAATCGGTCTGTGTGGGAAGGCCCTGGGAAAGGGAGAAACCTGGAGGTGCGATGGCTTCAGCAGGAAGTAGGTGACATGTTTTGTGCATCCCTGTTCGCAGCACATCAAGCAGTTCTTGCTGCTGTCCAAGAAGCGCACAGCTCTCATTACGCAGTGTCTGAAGGACTCAGAGACCAGCAAGCCCAACTTCATGCCAAGGCTCTACATTAACCGGCGCCTGGCCATGGAGCACCGGGACAACCCTGCCCTGGACCCCAGCTGCAAGAACGCTGTCTTCACCCAGGTACTGTCCCTCCTGCTGCTCTGGGGAGAATAGGGCATCCCAAAATCAAAATTACCTGCATTAAAATGGGTGGAAGGGACAGCTTGGAGCTGGAGATAGAACAAGCCTTCAAGGCCTCTTCTTATGACTCACAGGCTCTATAATTACATGTGCTGATGGTCCCATATCCAGGAATAACATCTAGGAGGCATTTGGGATCTCTTGAGTTGAAATCCATACTCTATCCTGGATGCTGTCTGTGGCATGTTGTTAATGGAGAGTGTTACAATCCTCTTGCACTAAAAAGGCAGCAAAGAATTCTTGTGTGACAACAATCAAGTAGCTGCATACAGTTCTGTGTTGTGGTTTTAGAGCAATGCTGATCTTCCTGTGTGTGTTCTCTCCCTACCTCCAGTAGATCTGCTGTGAGACTTGATGTGTTTGATGTACACGTCTTAATGTGGCACCAGTTCCCCTGGAGCAGGGATGCCAACCTTGATTGTCTCTGCTTGTTGCAGGTATATGAAGGCCTGAAACCTTCAGACAAGTTTGAAAAGCCTCTAGATTATAGGTAAGCAGTGTCTCAGGGAGGGAAGGCACCATGCAGTGCTGGGAGCTGTGTCCTGTCACAGCAGGGTGTTTGGGAAACCCATGTCCTGTACTCTAGCATGGGTTTGCTAGGACAGGAGCCAGCTCAGCCAAGAGCCTGTTCCCCGAGGTGTCACCTCCCTACTGAGGATGCAGCTGTCTCTGGAGATTGAGATCTTGTCCTGTCCTAAACTCACACTGCCCCACCCTTGTCCCATGATGTCCCTGCTGTGCCTGTCCCAGCATCTCAGGGGATGCCTGGTTCTCCACAGGTGGCCGTTGCGTTACGACCAGTGGTGGGAGTGCAAATTTATCGCAGAGGGCATCATCGACCAAGGTAGGGGCTACAGGAGGCCATAGCTCCTCTGGAGCAGTCAGGGCTTGATGAGTTGATTGTTGCTGTAGTTGCTTTTGTTTTGGTCCCAGTGTTAACTCCCATGGAGGAGAGAGGGAAGGTAGGTTGCCTTGTCCTGCCATCCCTGCCTATGTCTCAGATAAAGAGTATTGTTTACTGGGAGGGGGATCAAACTTCCATTAGTAATTAAGAGCAGCTTTACCAGTGCCAGTGATCCTTCTGGCTGTTCTCCGCAGGCCTGGCAGGGATGTTATTTCTCTTGTCTTACGTTCTCCAGTGCCTTAAGGCTCTAACAGGAGCCTTCTGCTCAACCCAGGGCCAAGTTGGACCAGAAATCCTCATCTTTGCTCCATAACCCTGAGGATCACATGGGGAGTTCATATCACTAAAAATGCCCTTTTGGGGTTGCAGGTGGTGGTTTTCGGGACAGCCTAGCAGACATGTCAGAGGAGCTGTGCCCCAGCTCAGCAGACACCCCTGTGCCTCTGCCCTTCTTCGTGCGCACATCCAACCAGGTGCTGTGCATTGGGATGTTTGGGGCAAACCTTTCCATGCTTGGCAATGCAGCGCTGTCCCTGTCCCCTTGCATGCCAGGGACATACCTCCTTTAAACTTCTCTTTGTAAGGGGTTGGGTAGTTTGCTTTGCAGCTTTTCATTTTAGAATATGCTGACAAGTGCTGGATGCCGGTCCTTCACTGGGAATATTGCCAGCGGGGGTGGGGAATTTAGCCCACTTCTGCTGTGACAGGTGCCCAGAGGCATGGCAGGAGTAGACTGTGGTGTTTCATGCTGTGCTGAAGTGATGACTTGAAGTTCTGCCTCTCACTCCTACAGGGTAATGGCACTGGAGAAGCCAGGGACATGTATGTCCCCAACCCCTCCTGTAAAGACTTCCCAAAGTATGAGTGGATTGGGCAGATCATGGGAGCAGCTCTGAGAGGCAAGGAGTTTCTGGTAAGTTTTCAACCCCATCCCTCTGAAAAGATTTGCTGTAAAGGGAGTTGATAGCCCTCTCCTGCAGCCTAAGAGGAGCATGGAAAGGCTGTGTGGTCACACACTAGGAGAAGAGGTGTTTGGGGCCAAGCAGATGGGAAAACTCACAGCCTGAGTTTTGGGGGATGCTGCTGAGAGCCTGCGAGATAGTTTGGTCTCTACTCAGCTACTGAGTAGATCTGTGCATGTAGAGGGGGAAATAGGGAAGCCTCTTCATGTCTGAATTGTTGAGTCCTATCTCCAACTTTGGGGAGGTCTCATTTTGACACAGATTTAATAAAATCTTCTGCAGGTCCTGGCTCTTCCTGGCTTTGTATGGAAACAATTAACAGGGGAAGAGGTCAGCTGGAGCAAAGACTTCCCTGCTGTGGATTCCGTGTTGGTGAGTTGTGCCTATCCTGTTCCTTGTGGCACTCAGCAAGGCGCTGATTTCCTGATGTCCCTGTCCTCATGTACTTGCTTCCACCTATGATATGTCAAGTAAACATAACAAAGGGCAACTTTGAGCTATGAGGATGCACCAAATGCTGTTATAGAGTTGCAGCCATGCCGACTGCTGCTTCCAGCATGCAATGGCCCAAGGTCTGCTAAACAGCTTTAGGGCAGCATATCCCACCTTGTGTCACTCTCACTTGTCTGGGAAGAGAGAAGGTGAGGACTTGGGCACATCGCTGCTCTCTGGCAATCTCTCTAATGTGCACTTACTTGATGCCTGGACAGGTGAAGCTTCTGGAGGTGATGGAAGTCATGGATAAAGACACCTTTGAGTTCAAGTTTGGGAATGAGCTGACCTACACAACAGTGCTGAGTGACCAGCGCATGGTGGAGCTGATCCCCAATGGCAGCAACACCGCTGTGCGCTACGAGGACCGCAGGGAGTTCATCCGCCTGGTGCAAAAGGCTCGGCTGGAGGAGAGCAAGGAGCAGGTGACACTGTCCCACCCTGTGGGTGCTCTTTGGCTCCCAGAGACCTGCCCCCAGCCTGTTTCTGGTAGAATGCACCGTGGTTAGTGTCCCTGTGCTCATTAGGGCAATGGTATCCAACCCTTTTGGTGGTGTCCTGGAGCCTATGGAGTTGTTGAGAAGCAGAGTGGCTTCTAGTAGCATGGGTGATGGGGATTTTTATTCACAGCTGTGACACAGGCTTTCTGAATGAGCAGGGATGCATCTCTCTGGGATTGTGTCCCATTTCTTTGGGTTCCTTGGAGTATGTGCTGAGCAGTCACATGTCCTCAATCCAGTGGAGTCCCTAGGCTCAACCATGAATCAGGGGAATGGGCAAGATATGCAGACTACCTGCCTTGTCTCCTTTTCAGATCATGGCCATGCAGGCTGGGCTACTGAAGGTGGTTCCTCAAGCTGTTCTTGACCTCCTTACATGGCAGGAACTGGAAAAAAAAGTCTGTGGGGACCCTGAAATCACAGTTGATGCCCTGAAGAGGCTCAGTAAGTGAAGGGCTTTGCTGAAAACTCTCTTCCTGAAAACAAGACTGTCTTTTGTCTATGCTGGCACAAGAAGTATGGGAGGCCAGTATTAGCCTTTCTTATGGTGAGAATATGGTCCTGTGTACTTCTTGATTTTTAGCTGGGTGCTGATGGGGACAGGAATATCCTTTGATTCCATCCTGGGCCTCATAGTAGAGGCTGGGGCATCCCTAGGCTGCCAGTATCTGAGCCCTTGTGGAGCTGAGGTGTGGATCTGGCTGTGCTTCCTCAGAGGGGCCTGATTATATATGTCCCTAGCACCTTGGGTCTATGTGGTCACACCCTGCAGGCACCCAGTGCCAAAGAGGGAGGAGCTCAGATCTTTATTAAACTCCTTTTCTGTATCCTTTCTGACAGCCCGGTTTGAGGACTTTGAGCCACAGGATACCCGTGTTCAGTACTTCTGGGAAGCACTCAATAACTTCACCAATGGTGAGCCATTTCCTCTGTCCATGCATATCTTGTGCCATGACAGTTCCTGCCTGCTGGCGGGGAGCTGGGAGCAAAACCACTCAAGGAAAGGGAGCAGCTAGGCTGGAGGGACTGCTCCTTACTGCTGGGGATACCTGGAAGCAGCTGTACTGCATCTCACATCTCTCTGGGGTTTGCTGATGTCTTTGCTTTTCCTTCACAGAGGATCGCAGCCGCTTCCTTAGATTTGTCACTGGCAGAAGTCGCCTTCCAGCACGGATCTACATCTATCCAGACAAGATGGGGTAAGTCCATTCTTCTGTCGACTGCAAGGCAGACAGATCCTACACCAAAGGGTTGGGTTGTCTGGACTCCTTGCCTTGCTGGCCTGCTGGTTCTAACCAGTTTGTTACCTCCTCAGCTCAGAGACAACAGATGCTTTACCAGAGTCATCCACCTGCTCCAGCACTCTCTTCTTGCCCAACTATGCCACGTAAGTTTTGGTGCTTCCCTGTGTCTGGGGTACTGTGTGTGGGCTCTGTTCTTAACCTTGGTGCTGTCCCATTGGGTCCCATCACTTTGCTACACCTATATCCCCTGCTTGTCCCACGTGGCTGCTGAGTTTCTGTCTGTGAGCCCCCAGTGAAACTTATCATCCATATCAGAAAACATATTGTTCTCTCAACTGGCAAATGCAGCAATGGCAGTTCCTCCTTACTTTTATTTTTTTTTCCTTTCTGCTATCCCTAGAGCCAAGGTATGTGAAGAGAAGTTGCGCTATGCTGCCTATAACTGCGTGGCCATTGACACAGATATGAGTCCGTGGGAAGAGTGATGTTGCAGCCTGACCAAGCAGCATGGACAATTGTTCAAGAAAACCATGCAGTGGGAAGCATTCCCTTGTCCCCACGGGATGTTTATATATAATAAATATATAGGTGTGAAGCCTGGCTCCCAGGAGTGAACATTAAGGGTTGGGTCTTCAGCAGGGTGGGAGCTAGCTTGGATTGTAAATGTGATCGCAATGATGGAACCCTGGCTGAGCCGTCATGCATCAGAAAGGTTTAATAGGCTTTTGTACTGAGTTTCTTCTCAACATCTTCTTGTAGCTCCACCATGCTCACTCCTTCCAGGCTGTGCTTTGCTTAAACAAAAGTGGGGAAAGGAGACAAAGCTGCACAGCAGCTTACAGCACAGGACAGAGAGCTGCTGCTGAGACTATCGGTTGGCCAAGATGCTCAGTGTGTCCTGACTACATTCTGTTGCCTTGTTCCTGCTCTCACATGAGGTCAATGGAAATTAGATAATTCATCTAGTATTAAGGAGAATGGGGCAGGCTGGTGGCAGGTGCTGCAGGGGTGCCTTTGGCCACCAGGTGTCATAACAGACCTGTACAGCAGGACTGTGAGTGCTTCCAAAGTGACTTTTACATCACACAAAATCTGAGTTCCTGTCATTCCTGGCACCTATTGTACAGCAGCGACTGCTGGGGAAGCTGCTCCCTCACAGTGGGTGGGAACTGTCTGCTTCCCTTTTGTTCTTTTAGTTCTGCATTCAGCACGCTGATGGCCTGGCAGCTGTTCTCCCAGGCTCTTTGAGCCTCAGTTTACCCCTGAATGCCAGTATTGCAATTAAACTATTCCAGTTCTCATGGAGATCTGCCATCATGGCCAAGTCCATCTTCCATACTGCAGAGGTTAAAGCAGTAGCAGGCATGGCAGTGCCAGGCTCTGCTCCCCCCCTCTCATCCATGGGGGAGGACATGGAGGTTTCAGGTGATTAGGAAAAGCATTTGCCCTAGGGCAGTGTAGAAACTGGGTAACAAGAGTTTGAGCTCCTTGAGCAGATGGACACATGCTCTGTGAATGAGTTGTGGGCAATGAAACCTTTACAGCTTCCTGGAAATATTTGTGGATCTTCCCAGCTCTCGGCAGGGATAGTCATTGCCTAGCACTGGTAGCTACTAGATGTTAGTCTACATTTTACATCACAAAAAATCTGAGTTCCTGTCATTCCTGGCACCTCTTGTACAGCAGTGACTGCTGGGGCTACCACCCCAGCTCCATCTTCAGCCTGTGTGGTCTGTTGGACCTCCACTGCTGTGAGTCACAGAGTCATTGAGGCTGCCCTGGAGCGGGGCTGATGCTGTGAGTTAAGATTTATCCTGCTTTAATGTTTCATGGCTTTTTCTCTGTTGAAGCAGTCTGTAATCCAGAAATCACTTCCAGTTGTAAACAAAGTCCTTCACAAGTTTCTTGTGAAACATGTATTCCCAGACCTGCAGAGGAGGGCTTTTGCTAAAAGGGATGTAGGACCAGGAAGGAGCATGTGCTGCCATCTCCTGCATCTTGGTGAGTGGAGAGAGCACAAGGTGAATGGGGAAGCTGTTTATGCAAGCCTTGCCTGCAGCAGAGCCTTCCATGCTCAGTTGGGTGGGTGTGAAGTCCTGTCTGCTGGAGGAGGTCTTTTGTAAATCCTAGAGTTGTCTCAGAATTGACCTGTGTGGCTATGTGGCTGATTTCAATCACCAGTGTGGAGGGGAACAGGAGCAGGGCCAGCTCGATACTTTTCCGTGTTGGTGGCTGAGTCACTTCCTAGTCTGTTTCAAATGGGCATGAGTCAGCTGGTGAAAGGATTTTGATCTGCTGGCTTGCCTTCAGTCAGGAGCATTGAAGAAGCAAGTTGGGATTTGAAATGAGCCATCTGAAAAGGAACTGACATTGGGATGGAATTGATACTGCTTTTTCCAACCTTGCCCTCTTTATCAGAGATCAGCAGCAGGCCACATTATTTACTGAGCAGAGTTAGAAGCAGCAATAAAATAGACTCCTCTCTTTATTGCTGGGCAGGAGTTGGTTGGTAAGTAGTTCAGGGTGGGATGGATAATATGGCCCTAGTCTTTGGTGGAGGATGAGCAGCAAATTGTGGAAAAGGTCAGCCTGGCTCAACTCTGGCCAACCTCAAGGGCCCAAAATAGGTATTATGTCAGTGCTGGGTCATGTTTCTTCTCTGATCTCTAAAGGTGTGGGTAGGAACTGTCTCCTATCATGTTTGACAAGGCACAAATCAAGTGCCCCTGCCCTGGAGTCCTGCTGCATGTGGTCTGGGGTGAGAATGTCCTCCTGAGCATCAGGAACCAGAAGCTGCGTGCCCTGCCCCAACAACCAAACCAGTGGAGATGGATTTTCAAGCCAGTGCCATCCTAAGGAAGGTGCTGGTGTCTGTGCTGCTGAGGAGCATCTCTGTGTGCCAGAGCTGCAGCTCTACAGGGTAGATAGGGGTGAGCTGGGGGAGGGACTGATGTCATCATAGCTCCATGAACCACTTGCTCTCTCCTGCCTTCAACTTGCTGGATTGTCATAGAATAGTTTCAGGTGATTAATAACGCTCATGTAGTCTAGCTGTTCTTGTTATGCTACTAATACCCTGGAGTATGACAAACTCTTAGTTGTTTGACAGGTTCTGTCTGTCCCTACCTCATGTAGGATCTAAAATAAAATTAATTAACTAACTGCTCCTGGGCTTCCTAAAGATTTCTCTGGTCTGGCTGGGGCTCCTGTGTCTTTTTGTTTGGTTAAACAGTGGATGTTACACTTGGGGACATGGTTTAGTGATAAACATGGCAGTGCTGGGTTTACACTTGGACTCTATGAAAAGACCTGTCTTTTCTAGCCTAAATGATTCTGTCATTCTAAACAGCAGTGAAGACTGGTGTCATGAGAGGCAGCTGGAGGTAAAGCAGAAGTTGGCCCTGCCATGACTTGCACACAAAGTAGTGTCACAGAGGTGACTCAAGAGTATTAACTAGCTCAATCCTTTGCAGCAGCTCTGCAAACCAGTGGTACAGGGTGACATGGCTGCAGAGGGAGGGCCCAGGACCTTCCTGGCTGTGGTTACTGCAGATAAGAGCAAGGCCATAGTCTGCATTTCTTCTGCACTGTGGTTCATGGCAAGGCAGGTGGCCATTGTGGGGCACAATCACACCTGTTCAATAGATAACACTGCAGGGATGAACAGCTGCTGGATCTCTGCACTGTGCCTTTGCAGGCAGGGATGGAACTGGACTCTGACCTGCCAGGAAAGCAGGCAGGCACCAGGGGAGTGTGGGGACCTTTGAGCTCTGCCAGCCTGCTTCATGATCCCTCAACTCAGCCCTTTGTGCTCAACCTGAAGAAATTAAGGTAGTATGGGGTGGAGCTGAATTGCTCTCTGCCACCGCCTTGCTGTGGTATGTAACAAGCAGATGTGACATGGGGTGACACACTGCCAGTGTTCCAGACAGGGTTGGGTGCTGCTGGGTGTCATGCCCTCACTCCTGCTGCCTGGGATAAAGCTGTTCTGGGCAGGGAAGCCTCTCCTCGTCCCCAGCAAGTGCTTGGAGCATCTCCACCTGCTGCAGGCCTGCCCAGGGCAGGGATACAACAGCCAGAAGCTGCCTCTCTTATACCAGAATTCCCACTCACCTCATTTCCCTGTCCATGCTGGAGCTGTAGCCCAGTGCCCTGACGCCACAGAATTCCCTCTCACTTTGCAGGAATGCAGGCAATGACAGAGATGTTGGAGGCCGGGAGGGAGCGGAGTCCTAAGCCACAGGGCAAGGCGATGCCTGCGACCGGGTCAGCTCCTGCCGGATACTGAAGCGGGCTAACAGAGTCACATCTTGGCAAAGCGGGCCCGGAGCTGGAGAGCGCCAGCTGTCCGAGAGCGCTGAAGAAGCGGCGGGGCGTGCCCGGGGCACGGGCGGAGCGGCGCTTGCCCGCGAGGAGGCGGCAGCCGGGAAGCCAGGGCTGCCCGGGGCGGGGCGGGGCGGGGCACGGCGGGCACTCCGGGGCGGCACGGCCGGGACACCGGGGGCGCAGAGCAGCGGCCGGAGCCGGTGTCCCGAGCGCGATGGGGGCGGGCGGGGAGGCACCGCACCAGATCCTGGGCCGGCTGCGGTTCCTGCTGCAGTGCAGCGAGTGCTTCCGCCGCGCCCAGGCGCTGCCCCCCGCGCTCTGCTACGTGCCGCGGGAGGTGCAGTACAAGATCTGCAAGGACCCCGCGGCCGCCGCCGCCCGCAGCCTGCTCAGCGTGTGGGACAGCCCGGGGCCGGCGCGGGGCGGCAAGCGGGCGGCGCGGGCCACCATCGAGGTGCGGAAGGGCGGCTGCCTGCGCGCCACCGGCGAGGAGTACTGCAACGGCGCCGGGCTCTGGGTCAAGCTCAGCAAGGTAACGCGGGTGCGGCGGCACCGGGAACCGCCCGGGCACGCCGAGTCCCGACGGCGGTGACAGGACGCGCTGTGCCTTCAGGAGCAGCTGGAGGAGTACACAGACACCCGTGGCCTGGAGGAGGGCTGGGTGCTGGCGCAGAGGTTCGGAGAGAGAGGAGATAAATTAGTCCCGGTTGACTCCGTGCAGAGGATCCAGTGTCAGCACCAGACTCTGGGGGTTGATTATAGACCTGCTGTCAGGTATGGCCCCGGGCAGGAGCTGGGCTCTGGGCGCTGGAGGCGCGTGTGACCGGTCCCACAGAGCGCATGCAACCCATCCATCCCAAATCCCTTGGGCACGCCCGGCACAGTCCACTCACTTCCTCCAGCGCAGGTGGGACACATCCTGCACAGTCTGCCGGTGGGCAGGTGGGTGCTCCCTCGTAGACTCCTGTTAGCTTGTGGCAGCGCCTGCACAGAATAAAGATGATGCCGGGGGCGTTCTGAGTCATTTGGATTTGGGCTGAGCAATGTCACAGAGGTAGTGCAGCGATCAGAGAGCTCAAATTTTATTTTCATGATGGAAGGTCAGCTGCAAAGCGGGATTCCCCTGTTCTGTCCCAGCCTGTGCTCGGGTGCAGGGACATTCATCCTTCCCACAGCTGTTCCTGGATGTCACCTCCAGTGCCCCACTACTGCTGACTACACTTCAGGCTAAAGCAGTAATGGACACACTGAGCACTGACACATCTTTTCCATTGTGTGACTCCTCCGCCCCTGCTGCTGCAGCTGGGAACAAGTGGTGGACCTGACGTACTCCATGCGCCTTGGAGAGATGCCCAGGCTTCTAGAGCAGGATGAGGCCGCGGTGCAGAAGTTTCGGTATGAATGCATCTCCCAGAGCAGGAGTGCAGCATCCTGAGGGGCTGCTGGCCAGGGCCTGCACATGCCTGCAGAGCCAAGACTGGCTTCAGGGTCTGGTGGGGGGAGGATGAGTGCCATGAGGAGTCTTTTCCATTGATACCTCAGCACTGCTCAAACGAAGATGGCCTTTGCTCCACAGACCATTGGAGTGACTGTGTATTGCAATTCACACTGGGCTGGAGTGGCCATAAATACCTGGTGTGCTGATGATGAGATAGAGCCGTGCCATCTGTCTGCTGCAGGGACAGTGGCCTGGCACCATGCCAATTTGGTGGCCGTGAGACTGCAACCAGTCTCAGCTGAGGCTCCTGCACACTGCTGGTGGGCAGGTTTGGGGCACAGCGTGGTCTCCTCGTCCTGTTAACACAGAGACTCCCTGCAGGTTCGTGCCCCCAGGCTGGACCTATGAACACGACGTGGAGCTGGGGCGCTTCCTGTACGATCACAGCGAGAAGAGGCTGCAGCGCGTGGACTGCACCAAGGAACACATCAACAGCATCGAGGTCTCCTCACACACGGTGCGTAGTGGGGCTCCTCTGCAACCTAAAATCAGCATAAGATGTGTGACCATCACCACAGATGTGGGGAGGGAATGGCCAGCTGTGGCTGTTCCATCTCTGAGGGGCAGGGGATGGTGGTGGGGGGGTTTTGCTGCTCTAGCAAAGCTGTTGGGAGTTGGAAGCAAAACTCCATTGTGTTTCTGGGGCACTAGGGGTCCACAGCCACGCCCAGTTTGCTATGTCAGGGAGCCACCATCCACCCACAGCCTGACAAACCAAGGGGCTGGCCTGTTTCTGACCTCCTTTGTACTCACAAAACACATCTCAGAGGAGGCCGTGGTGTGTCCAAGGATGCTCACCTCCCTCTGCTCACTGCTCTCTTGCAGGAGGAGTGTGTTGCAGCCCATCTGACAGACAACCTGACATACACCTTCTGGGAGAGCAGCGGGCCCCCGGGGCAGCACTGGGTGCGGCTCAACATGAAGAAAGGCACCATTGTCAAGTGAGACCTCGGGGTGCTCCCTCCATGCCAACAGCTGTGCCAGGGAAGGGCAGGGTGTGGGGCAAAGCACCATCTTCCTCTTCAACCCAGCTTTCCCCCAGCTGCAGCTGGGGGTGTGGGGTTGAGGTGTGGGAGAATTGCTGCCAAAGGCACCCCAGGAAGACACAGCTTTGCCCCAGGCCTGGGACAGCTCTGGAGGCATCTCTGGCCCCATGCAGCTCATGAGGGGAGGACTATGCTGTTCCTTGCTCTTCTCATCCCCAGGAGACTGTGGCTGATGCTGGATGGGCAGTGCAACTCCTATGTACCCAGGCGAGTGGCTGTGTATGGGGGAACACTAAGCAGGCTGCAGCACCTGAGAACAGTCCTCATTAATGAGTGAGTAATGAGAGAGGAGCAGCCTGTGCCCAGCTTGTGCCAAGCTCCTGAGTTATCTCTGCACCCTGAGCACGTGTTAAGGATGGGGCTGGGGTTTGTTCTGGGTGACTTGCCAGTGGCAGTGGCTCTCCAAGGGTCGGAACTTCCTGGGTGTAGGCTACATCTGTACATCTGGTGTGGTGGTCCCTTGCTTCCATGTGCCAGTCAAGTGCCTTAATCTCTTCTCCTGCTTCTCACCCATGCTGCAGCAGCTGGTCTGCAGTGTGCTTTCTTCTGCCTGGTGACTTTGGTGGTTTTTCTGCCTCTTCCTCCTCACTTCTGGGAACACACACCATTGCTGTCACCTTCCTGAGCACTTCTGCCATGCTGTAGCCAAGAAGTCCTGGGGTGTTTCACCTCTATCTTCACCCTGGCTTTGAACACCCTTCTCAAGGCAGCTAGGGGCTTATACAGGAGTGCAAAGGTGTCCTTCACCTTCCCCCAAAATGTGCCTGGTTGATGTTTTCTGGCTGACCAGTGAAATCTGTCTCTGAAGAAGCACCCATGAGACTGCAGAGGTGTCCTTTGCAGTGGCAGGAGACAGCTCCTCACTGTGCATGAATACTTGTAGTAGTTTTTCCCCATGGGCTCACAGGACTTTGATGGGACTTTGACAAAGGCGCTGCAAATACACTTAGTAAATTGCTCATTGTGGGAGTCCAATGTGTTCCCCTGGCTTCCCTGGAGGCCTTGAGACCCCCCTGGCAAGGCCCTCAAAGACCCTGGAATGGGACCCCAAAGTCTCTGGGGCTGGATTTGTGTCCCTGGAAAAAATCTACCAATATTGAGGGAAGAAATACAAAGCACCAAAATAAGTAAAGTTTAAATTAGATTGTTAGAATGTAGAAAAGGTAGATTTTTAGGAATGTTTATATTAGAGGGCTTTAGCTAACATGGAGGATTTGGGGCGTGGTATGCCTTCTTCCTCCTTCTTCATGTCATCCATGTTGGATGGCATGCTGGGACTCTCAGATTGGATGGGGACAAAGCTGGACAATGTTTTAAGATTGTAGTGTATTGGAAAATAATTGTAAATAGTAAGTACGTAGTTTAGAGTATAAAAGATAAGACCTGCCTCTGCCAGGCAGATTCCACCCTGGATGTGTGGCTGAACAGATCACTGTTAGCTGGACAAAGAACTTTTGAGATAAGAAACAATAAACAACCTTGAAACCTCTGAGAGCAGCCTCCTCCAGTCTCTCCTCGGCGGTCATCAGAAAAACCCGAATCCCAGACTACCTTTATATCCTCCTGAGGTGATCTCAAGTCTAAGGAGACACCACAGGCTGCGACATTCATTTACACAGATCACTGCTTCTTTCAAAAACACACCACCCTTGCATGACCAACTCCGCTTGAAGGATGGTTCTGCCCTTGTAGATGTCCTGGGAACCCCCAAGAACAGTGACATGCTCTCAGTCATCTTGTCTTTTTGTACTGCTTTGAATTTGTGCTCTTTTCTGGCTTTTTGGATGCAGCTTCCACCTTCTCCAGAACGTCTCTGTGCCTCTGACAGCCTCTTCTCTCTGCTTGGGCACCTCCTGCCACAGCCCTGGTGAGGTGGGGGGGCTTTTGCATGGGTAGAAGCACATCCTTGGCTGGGGGGCCAGGGTGGCCTGTGCCTTGCTGGCCACCTCACAGGTGTCTGTGCCTCATGGCTCTGCCATCTCCCTCCGTGCTGTGTGCAGGAACAGCTACCAGAATGTCTGCATCCTCCGGGACATGAAAACCCACATGCCGGTGCTGGAGATCCGCTTCCTGGAGTGCCGGGGTGAGCCTGTGCATCCAGACTGTGGCTGCTAGCCCAGCCTGGCCCTAAACCCGCTAGTTCTGGCACCTGTGGCTCTTTCTACCGCACTGGCTGCTTTTTGGGATCCACTGGTGGGAAGGTTAAGGAATGAGCTTCATATGAGATGCTGCAGGAGCTGGGGGCACCTCACCCCTGGTTGCAGCATCTGAGCCATGCTGGCTGCAGCACACACAGCATCACTATTTTTTCTTGGCAGACCAAGGGTACAATGTCCGTCTGCAGGGCATTAAGATCATGTCCTTCTGGGAGTGGGACCTGATCCTGAACGCTGACATGTTCCAGCCAGCCCGGCTGGTTCGCTACCCTCTGCTGGAAGGGGTGGATGCTGACGTGCTGTACCGGCGAGCTGTGCTCATTCAGAGGTACGGCACTGGGCTGCCACAATTTCTACAGTGATCTCAGTCTCAAAAATCATCATGCCCTGACCTGCAGGGGCTGGGGTCAGTACTGGCCCCACAGAGACCCTCTGCATTGATTCAGCTGCAGTGCAGCAGCATGGGCTGGCCTGCCCTTGTTTGCAGCATTTTCTTGGGGGAAATGAAACAAAGTGCTTGGCCAGAGGGTGCTAGGTGGGTCCTCCCCTTGTGTCTGGTGTCCCTCCATGGGCTGGAAGGGACCCATGTGCAGGGAGCACAGTGCCTAGGGATTGTGGTGAAATGCTGCTCTCCTACAGCCTCACACTCCTGCTTCTCTCCTGTCTCCAGGTTTGTCCAGCTCCTGGAAGGTGTCCTGTGTTACCTGATTCCCCTCTCTGAGGACAGCATCGGCACTTTCAATGCACTCAGGGTGAGCATGTGCCAGGCTTCCCTGGGATGGTGCCAGCAGGGGCATCTCCTCACAGGTTCAGGTTTTCTGGGAGCTGTAGTGTTTCCTCCTTGATCCAATGGGCTGAGAGCTGCCATGTTTGGCATTGCCTGGGAGATGCAGGAGCATCCCCTGTGACACCAGGGCTGACTTAGGAAGAGGAAAAGACAGCAGGTGGTGGCAGGATCAGACCTCTAACCATCCCTGCTTGTCTCTTGTTAGAGCATGAAGCCATTCCTGCTGCTGTCCAAGCAGAGTGAAGCCCTCATTGCCCACTGTCTGCAGTCCTCAGAGAGCTCTGCTCCTCACACCCTGCCAAAGCTCTACATCAACCGGCTCCTGGCCCGGGAGCACCGTGCCAACCCCGCGCTGGACCCCAGCTGTAGGAACGCCGTCTTCACCCAGGTACAGCAGCACCATGCCCTGTGCCAGGTACCTGTCACTGCAGCAGGTATCTTTTCCCATCTCATCCCCTTTCTGCTCTACTACTCTGCAGTTGTATGATGGCCTCAGATCTTCCAAGAACAATCAGCCCCTGGACTACAGGTAGGTCTTCAGTGTCATATTTGTGGGGTGTCACTTCCCCAGAGCAGGGTGCAAGGGGATTCCAGGTGCTGCTGGTATGCTCGGAGGAAGGATGTGCATGGGGCTGTTGCTTTCCCACAGGTGGCCCCTCACCTACACCCAGTGGTGGGAGTGCGATTTCATCACTGAGGGGATCATTGACAATGGTGAGAGGTCTCCCCTGGTGTCTCCTGTGTTGGGGTGCAGCTCAGTGGGTGCCCACGCTGTCCCAGCTGCTCTAGGAGAGGCAGCCCTGCTCTGCAAACATGAGATCATCCCTGTATCTCTCCTACCCCACCAGTGCTGCTGCTGCTGCCCCAGGGAGGGGGGCAGCTTGGCCAGATCCTGTGGCTCAGTGTCTGGCTCTGGTGTGTCAGGCACTAACCATCCTCTGCCCCTCCTGCAGGTGGTGGCTTTCGGGACAGCCTGTCAGATGTGTCAGAGGAACTGTGTCCCAGCTCCAGCGATGTCCCAGTGCCCCTGCCATTCTTTGTGCGCACCTCCAATCAGGTTTGGCATCCCACTGTCTGCTTGTCCAGGCCAGGGGAGTCAGTCAGCAGAGCCTGGGGTGTTAGCCCTATCTTAATGCTTGCAGGGCTATTGGCTGGGGGAGCTGTGCTTGTACCTGAGTGATGGAGATCTCCTGGAGGGATGTAAAGGGCTAGAGATGCAGGTGGAGAGGTGATTGTGGGGGAGGCTGCAGGAGAGACTGTGCTGTGCTGGGCTTGTCAGATCTCTGTGTCCTAAGTGTCTCTCCCACAGGCTAACAGCAGCAGTGACACCAGGGACATGTATGTGCCCAACCCCTCCTGCAAGGACTTCCCCAAGTATGAGTGGATCGGGCAGCTGATGGGAGCAGCCCTGAGGAGCAAGGAGTTTCTGGTGAGCACAGCAGAGCCTTTCTGGCCAGTGAGGGGGCTTGGCAGGGGCCACCCTGTCTTGGGCAAAGGGGCTGCCCTTGGGTGAAGGAGAGGCAGGGGTAGAATGCTTGTGTCCACTCTTTTTGGCAGATCCTGTCTTTGCCAGCGCTGGTGTGGAAGCAGCTGGCAGGGGAGGAGGTCAGCTGGAGCAAGGACTTTGCCACTGTGGACGCAGAGCTGGTGAGCAGGACTGGGTGCTGGCAGGGCAGTGCTGCTGCTCTCATGGCTGCTCTGGCTCCACTGTGGTGGCTATTGTCCATCTGGATTGTAGGTGAAGCTGCTGGAGGTGCTGGAGAAGGTGGACAAGGAAGGCTTTGAGTTCATGTTTGGCAGAGAGTTGACCTACACAACAGTGCTGAGTGACCAGCGCATGGTGGAGCTGATCCCCAATGGCAGCAACACCGCTGTGCGCTACGAGGACCGCAGGGAGTTCATCCGCCTGGTGCAAAAGGCTCGGCTGGAGGAGAGCAAGGAGCAGGTGACACTGTCCCCCAGGGCTGACAGGGCTGAAAGGGGGCCCTGCTCCTGTGGCAAAACATCCTGGTACTTGTGGGACTGGTGGTTGCCAAAATGTGTCCCCCAGCTGCAGCTGGATGGTTTCTTTGTGCATCCCATGCCCAGTATGTCCATGTGCCCTGAGGATCCCTTTTGGGGTCCTGTGGTCACTGTCCCCAGAGACCTAGGTGGATGCCCAGGGCTCAGACCCACTGTGGTAACATGGAGCCCATCCTGTGTCCCACAGATTGCAGCTATACGTGCTGGGCTGCTCCATGTGGTGCCCCAGCCTGTGCTGGACCTGCTTACCTGGCAGCAGATGGAGAAGAGGATCTGTGGGGACCCGGAGATCACAGTGGCTGAGCTACAGAAGTTCAGTAAGTCACAGGGCCAGCCCAGAGCTGCTCCCTGCCCTTGTAAAGGGCAGGGGATCCCCTTGATAATGCTTGTCCTGCACATGCATTCTGGTCATGAGGTGCCTGAGAGCCTGGGGGAGGATAAGCCAGAGGGTCCTTGATGCTTCAGGTTTAGCAGCAAACCCCACTGGACCCCACTCTAGTCCATCTGGTCCTTAGCTGCTATGGGCAGAGGCGAGTGGCCACTCTGCAGGCTAGGATCTGTTTCTCCACCCACCATGACACAAGGTGCTGAGTCCCCTCAGGGGTGCCAGGGGCTCTCATGGGCTCACCAAGGAGCAGAGGGTCTCCTCCCTTCCTTTGCTTTGCTGGGAATTTCTATTTAAGCCATTGCACTTTCTATCACAGTCAAGTTTGATGACTTCACCACTGATGATACTCGTATCCAGTATTTCTTGGAGGCACTCAACAACTTTACCAGCGGTGAGTGACCCCAAGCCTTTCCCTGCTCTTCATGTGCAGTGGGACGGGCCAGAGTATGGGGTATCCACTGCCCTGTGCCCCAGGGGTGCTCACCAGGTGCTTCCCTGGGAACTGGCTGAGGTCATCCCACCTTGCCCTTCCTGGGATTCTAAGAGCATCCCTTAGCTTTGCCCCATGCTCCTGGGGTGATTCTGCAAGGCAGATCTTGCTGTGACAGTCCTGTCCCTGAGACCTGCGCTCTGTCTTTCCCCTCAGAGGATCTCAGCCGTTTCCTTAAGTTTGTCACTGGTCGGAGTCGCCTCCCGGTTGAGATCCACGTCTACCCGGAAAGGTCAAAGTGAGTCCATCCTGCCTGTGCTGGGGTCCCCACATGATGTGAGGTCCCTGAGCAGTGCTGGGGTCTGACTCTCCTTTCTCTCAAGCTTGGATGCGTTGGACCTGATGCCACAGGCCTGCACATGCTCCTGCACCTTCTTCTTGCCCAACTATTCCTCGTGAGTTGAGCTGGGGATAGGGATGCTCCCCTTTCCCTGGAGCTGATGTTGGGGTTCCCATCAAGACTCCCCAGGCCTTCCCTTGGGGAATGTGCAGGCAGGTGTGGGGAGGGAAGCCTGAGGTTTTCTGTGCCCATCATGGCTGTGACCTCGTGTTCCCCCTGCCAGGGCCAAGGTCTGCGAGGAGCTGCTGCGCTACGCTGTGTACAACTGCATGTCCATCGACACTGACAAGAACCCCTGGGATGAGTGAGACCCCCATGTGCCCCACGCCATGGGAGCCTTGGGAACACTGGATTCAATAAAAGTGCAGGGCCAGATCCTGCTATGCTGCCCCAGGTTCTGTTTTTGCCTGTGTTTCTCTAGGGCTGGACTGGAGTGTGTGGCAACTGGAAGGGGCGGCATGGCACTGGGTGTTGTGCCTGCACTGGGTCGTGTGGGGTGGAGAGAGAGGCATGCAGGTGCTGTGAGTCCTGTCCCTTCTCTGGACATGGTGTGGGAAGCACACTGCGAAATGCCCCCCAGTGCCCCCCCCACAGAGCCCCCAGTGCCCCCACACAGAACCCCCAGTGCCCCCCAGTGCCCCCACACAGAGCCCCCAGTGCCCCCCAGTGCCCCCAAACGGAGCCCCCAGTGCCCCCCACACAGAGCCCCCAGTGCCCCCCAGTGCCCCCACACGAAGCCCCGCTGTCCCCCGTTACTCCCTGCAGTCCTGCCCGCTGCCGCCTGGCGCCGCTGTTCTGCCGAGCGCCCCCGCGTCTCGGCGGGGCTCCGTGACTCGGCGCTCGGCAGCGCGGGCTCCTCCATCGCTCGGTGCTCCATCGCTCGGTGCTCCTCTCGCCGTCCTGGCGGGGTGGAGGCCGCCCGAGTCCACCGGGGAGGCGGATCGATTCTATCGGCGCTCGCCTGCCATCGACGCGCTCGGCCGTCCGCGCGCAGGCGCAGCGCGGCCGCACCGCCATTGCTGCGCTGTCAGTGCCGGGAGCGGTCGCAGGGACCGGTGGAGTGAAGTCGCCTTGTCTCCCCTGTCCCGGTGAGGCCCTGCCTTGTCTCTGTGAAACTCCGCCACACGATGGAGTTCCAGGCCGTGGTGATGGCGGCCGGAGGCGGCTCCCGCATGACGGACCTGACCTCCAGCATCCCGAAGCCACTGCTCCCGGTGGGAAACCGGCCCCTGCTCTGGTACCCCCTGAACCTCCTGGAGCGCGCTGGCTTCGAAGGTGAGACACGGCGAGGTCTGGGAGGCCTGCCCATGTCACTAAGGCTGTCCCTGGTCACCGTGGGCTGTCCCTGTCACTGCGGGCTGTCCCTGTCACCGCGGGCTGTCCCTGTCACCGCGGGCTGTCCCGGTCACTGCAGGCTGTCCTGGTCAGGGCTGTCCCTGTCACTGCGGTCTGTCCCGGTCACTGCGGTCTGTCCCGGTCACTGCGGGCTGTCCCTGGTCACTACGGGCTGTCCTGGTCAGGGCTGCCCCTGTCACTGCGGTCTGTCCCGGTCACTGTGGGCTGTCCGGGTCACTGCGGGCTGTCCCTGGTCACTACGGGCTGTCCCTGTCACCGCAGGCTGTCCCAGTTGCCGCCGCCGCTCCCTCTGTTCTCTCGCCGTTCTAACGCCATGTCGCGGGTACCCTGTTGGATGGGGCAGGTGATGCAGCACATCTCTGTGCTGTGGGCCTGTGTCACGTCCCTTCCTGCCCTCTCCACTCTGTGCCTGCACCCTCTCCCTCTCTTCTCACCAAGTGACTTAAAGGAGGTCAGTGTGTTGGTCTTTTCTCGCAGGTAACAAGTGACAGGACCAGAGGAATTAGTCTCAAGTTGCACCAGAGGAGGTTTAGATTGGATATTACAATTTTTTTTTCCACTGGAGGGGTTTTAAAGCATTGGAACAGATTGCCCAGAAAATTGGTGGAGTCACCATCCCTGGAAGTGTTGAAAAACGATGAGTATATGACACTTGAGGACATGGTTTAGTGGCGAAAATGGTGGTGGTGCTGGTTGGTTGGACTTGATGGTCTTAAAGGTCTTTTCCAACATTAGCGATTCTCTGATTTGAGGCTTTTCCCAACTTTGTCTTTCCCTGGGTTGCTAACCATGAGTCTCTGGTGTTTCTTTCTCAGTCATTAATGGCAGCAGCATGAGAAGTGTCAGCTCTATGGGGATGGCTCGTGGTTTGTTGTTTCAGCCTGGCCCGAAGTTCAGGGTTACTGGCGCTGTCTGCGGCATTCAGTCCGTGTGGCAGCGCAGAGCCAGGCTGGGGTTTGGCCAGAACAGGGCAGGGGGAGTGACAGTCTCGCGTTGCTCACCTGTGGGCTATGTTTCACAGTAGGACTAAGGTGGTATTTAGTACCTGGTGAACTTCTTCAGTATCTTCTTAGATTAGGCTTTTGTTCACCTTTTGAGTGCTGGACCAAATCTTTCTATGGTATTTCCCCATGCTACTTAGAAAGCTTCTTCCTGACACCTTTCAAGCATTTTTTATGTTTGTGTTTGTCTTTTGCATTTCTGCTTTTCTGTTTTGTCTCTGTGATTATTCTGTACTTCGTCCTGCATCTGTGGCTTTTTTCCTGACTGCTTCTTTCTTCTGTGAAGATGTAAAGATCAGCTCATTATTATCCATGTTAACCTCTTACTATTTCAGTGTGAAGGAACAAAACTAAGAACAGACTTTACCTTTATTCTGTTTCATTAGAAAATCCTAAAGAACTGTTGTCCTTTGGTTTTGTTTGTGTTTGGTTTTTTTTTGTTGAGGTCTGCATTCTGAATGTCTACCTTATTTGCCTGTTCTCCTGTCCTTTTTTTTTTTTTTTTTGGCAGTACTTTTATCCTGCAATGGAAATGCAGATAGTTAAAATCTTCTGTGTAATCAGTATTGTGCTTTGTGTGGCTCTTTATTCAGAAATAACCATTTCCACTTGATGCTCTTGACCACTAGTAGCTGCCCTAGTGAGGCTGTATCTGGAGTTCTGTGTCCAGTTCTGGGCTTTTCAGTACAGGAGAGACATGGAGCTTCTGGAGCAGGTCCTGTGGAGGGCAACAAAGATTATAAAGGGACTGGAGCACCTCCCTTATGAGGAAATGCTGAGGGAGCTGGGCCTGTTCAGCCTCAAGAAAACTGAGAGGAAACCTCATCAATATTTATCAGTCTCTAAAGGGGGTGTCAGAGCATGGACCAGGTTCAGCTCAGTGGTGCCAAGCAATGGTACAAGAGGAAACAGATAGAAACTGATTCCCAGGAAGCTCCCCCTGAGTATGAGAAAAACTTCTTTAATGTGCAGGTGACCAAGCACTGGGAGAGGCTGGCCAGAGGGGGTATGGGATCTCCCTCACTGGGGATATCCCAGAACCATCTGGACACAATCCTGTGCAAAGTGATTTGAGATGACCCTGCTTGAGCAGGGAGGTTGGATCAGATGGTCCAGTGTGGTTCCTTTGAGCCTGCACTGTGCTGTGGCTCTGTGATGCTGCTGCAGTCAGCTCCTTCTCCTTTCTCACACCTGGTTCTTCAGCTTAGCTGCCTCCAGTGAAAATGTGGACGTGCAGGGTTGTGTTCAGCTTTAGTAAGCAAACTGCCACCTTCCTGCTCCTTCCTTGCTTCATGCCTGTGACCAAGCTGTACATTCCTGCATTAAACGATCCAGTGGCATTAATTGTCTCCCTGGATGATTTTTATTAAGTCCTACATAAGATTTTAGTTCCTCATACTTGCTTATATAAATAAGTAGGTGTTCATGGGCTGACTCACTGTGTCCCTTTTGCCCTAATTGCCAGTGCTTCATCTCTCCTAATATTTATGAGGCTTTTGCCCAGCTTACCAGGTTTATGCTGAACTGCATAAGCTTACAACTTCCACCTGACACCAGTTCCCTCTTCTTAAGTTAATTCTTTGCCTAATTCAAGGTGTGCTTTCAGTCCCTTTCTCTAGGTTCTTCAGCCTCTTTTGAATCTACGTTGGCATCCAGTATGGGAATGGAAGAGCAGCCATGTCTCTGGCACCAAAATGCCACACAATTCCCATGTTTACAGTTCCTTCCTCTTTTCTTTATTTAAGAGATTCAAGATGAGTTGAGATTTGATTGATGCAGATTTATTCTTGATGTGTTTTCATCTTGCCTATACTATTATCATTCTTATTTATTATTTCTCATACTTCTCAGTTAAAATTCCATGTGGAATACAGTGTTATAGTGTTGGGGTGTTTTGAGGGGATATTTTAACTGGAAAATCTGATGGTTGCTTTTCCTTCCTGTTCTTAGACTGGGGAAAAAGGTTTCTTGTCATCTTGTTTCCTCAGTCTTTTCTTTGCAGAGCTTCTGTTCTCACATTCTTCATTTTGGAAAATATGCTTTCATGCCAGTGTTGATTTCCTTCAAATATGCATTTATCCCTTTTCTTTTGTAGATGGAATGAGTTTGTTGCTCATATATTACTTCACTTTCTTGCCAAGCTGATGCTGAGAAATAGTTTAACCATTGTATTGTAATAGTGTGGTTGGTGGTGGTGTCCACAGAGGATTACACAGGATCGAGGCAGCAAAAGACAGAGCTCTAAAGTGTTGGTGACATGAACACGGGGGCTCATTGGTCTGTTTGAGGACATATGGTTTGAGGTTGCTGGTTAATGATAAAAGTGTCTGTTCTGTCTTGCTAACTCATGCCACACATGCATGTGTCCCTTTCAGTAACAGCCGCCACCCAGCAAAGAAGGAGAGATTGCTTTCATATTCATTAGGAGTTTATTTCTTTTCTTGAAAAGAATCTCTTGCCAAAAGAGCTTGGCTGGGTGGAGAACCCAGTTATGGTTACTCAAGCCTTTTGACAGTTCCATCAGCCTTTCTAAATTAATAAGTGGGTGTATCCTATTTGTGATACATATGATTTAGATTTTTTTCTGCTTCATCTCATCAGACTCTCTTTTGTCCTAGAGGTCATTGTGATTACAAGGAAGGAAATCCAAAAGATGCTAAACCTGGACACAAAAATGAAGATTGATTTTGTGTGCATCAGTGACAACATGGACATGGGTACAGCAGATTCACTGAGGCATATTCACCAGAAAATTAAGGTAGTACTGTCTTTTATTGAACTTAACTGGAAGTCATTGGTTTATAATTATTTTTTGTGTTGTAAGGAGTGTCCTGTGTAATTATACTGTGCATAACTGAATTTCCTGGTCTTCAAAAGAGCTGAATTTTGTAAAGGTTACCTCACAGGGGTAACACACAAAAACTCTGAATGACTGGAATTGAAAGCTGGGAAAGCTGGAGCCTGTTCAGGCTGGACTCTGTGTCCTTCTTGGTCAGTGCTAGCTTTCTGGCAATGTAATTAAAAGGTTGTATTTGTTTCTATGATTTTGATGCAGTGTGTGATGGTTGTTGTCCACCTAGTGCTTGAGGAAGTAGCTCTGCACAAATGTTCTTCTAGGCAATGCAGTGATGCTCAAGAAAGTTTGTGTTCATGGTTGGCCCTGACACGGGAATGCCTGCACTTTTGGGTCAGTGACTTGTGCTGGGCTTCAGTTTTCTGCTTTTCCTCTGCTTTTGCTTGCTTGGTCTTGCAGTAAGCTCTTCAGTAAACAGTGCCCAGATGTGATAAAGGGCTGCTGTTTGAATAAAACCAACAGTTTATAGAATTTTAATTTCCAGCTGCATAATTAAAACACTCCCATGTAAGGCAAAAATGCTGCTCAGAGCTCTTGCTGTGATCTGGGACGGAATTTTGTTTTTGTTGTTGTCATAGACTTAATAATACGATTTGTTCCCTGTCTGTTTAGGCCTTTTTAGCCAAATTGCCTGTTTAAATAAATGTTGCAACAGAACTTCAATGAGTGCTTCAGTCCTGAGGTTTCTTTTTGAAGCTCTTTTTGAAGCTAATAAAGTTCAGTGTTACAGGCTATATACTCCCAAGGGAAGGACTTCACTTGAGACAAGGTGGAACTTCAAGACTAATATATGTGTGTAGGTGGCACAAAGAGAGAGATCCAGCAAGAGATTAATGAAAAGACTAGACTATTCAGAGGGTGAAGAGAATACATATTAAAGAAAATAAAAATTGACAAAATCAGTTTAACTGAACTGAATGTTTCTGTCATGTAGAGAATCACATTTTGTCATAACTCAGTTTGGCAGTATTTGTTAAATACATGCATGCAATAAGGAAATATCTGCACTGAAAACTGGGACCCTGACCTTACAGTTTTATTGCCTGATCAGTGACAATTCCATGTGTCAGGGTGTCCCTCTTTTTGGTAATCCAGGCAGGTCTGCTTAGGGGCCCTGGGAGACAACAAGCAGAGCGTCTGTTAGAAAATTGTGTATCTTCACAGGCGGCAGTGTTGATCTTCTGTTTATTTTCCAGAAAATGGCTTAGAGAAGATGTGAGGTAGTCCTGAAAACCACACAAGTTTTCCTAAGTCAGATGCTGTGTATGAATGGCAGCAGCTGCTTCTGCCCTTTTTATTCCCTGTCTGCTTGTCTGGGCACAGAGGACAAAGTGGTCTCTTATTTGAAAGAAGCCTATATTAAGTTCTTGAGCAGATTGCTGCACTGTGTATTTTGGAGTCATTCCTCTAGTAAATGCATACCACTGGTGCACCTCTTACAGGGTATGCCCTCTCCTGTGTGATATAGGTGAGAGAACTCCACAGTAGAGGTAGCTGAAAAGCTGCTGTATGTTGGCTGTGTTTGCGGTGCAGCGGGAGAGTGATCTCGTTGAAGAATGAGTTTCCCTGGTGAAAACAACTGCTTCTTGTGGCCATAGTTTGCTGGCAGGCTTTTTGCAGCCCATGCCAAAAGTCTGATGAGAAGTTTAAACTGGTTGCTGAAACTTAGTTGTCACAAATTGAGTTAATTGCCCACAGACAGAAGAACAAGTATGCTCAGTGAAAGCGAGGTAACATGGTACAGTATAGACAACTTGCTTGTGTGCAGTGCAAGTGACAGGGAGTAAAGCCAAGATTATAAATGCACAGTAAGAAATGTGTCTAAGGGTAGCAGAACTGCTGATCACAAATTCTGAGATGTGCATAAAGCACTCGAAAGCATAACATTTCATGACTTTCTGCCTTGTCTAGCTTTGACTAAACAACTCTCACTTCTGCTTGCTGTGCCTGCAGTTTTGGGCCTTTTTGTTGTCTTGCACTTTAGGTAATGAAGCTTGGTACTTTAAAGATTAGATCAAGATTAGATTTACAGAATTGCATGCAGAAGTAGCAAGAGGGTACTTACCTGCAAAACCTGTAAGGGCTAAGGAAGCATAGTTTCCATTGTTTTCTCTTTGTGGTGCTGGTGTTTTTGGTGGCAGGTAAGCCTGACTGTTCATTCACAGTAACAAGCATCTGACACTGCCAGTCTTACTATTTGCTCGTTGTTCAGAAGTTCATTGAGAGCAGAGGAAACCCGTTAAAGTTTTTGTTTGCTGTTTGCCCACTCTGCACACATAATAATGTTTTTGACAATTTTGCTTCAAAAGTTGATATACTGAATGCAGGTTCTTTGCTCTATTGGAAATCTTCCTGTTATTTTTGGCTGTTTCAGCCTACATCTGATTGACAAGGTAGCACTTCATTAGGGTTTTCGTGTTCATTACAAGTCTGAATGTATCCTTTTCTTGGATCCTTCATACAATAAAAATATTGTGCTAAACTTGGTTCCTAAAGGCACCTGCTTGAAAAGTAGTGAATACCAGAAAACTTGATCTTGTAAGTTTCACTTTGTGTATTCCTAGGCCTGGGTGTCAGTCTGGCCTGTTCTTTACCAGTAGTTCTCTAATTGACTTGTGTGGTGGGTTGGTTTGTTTGGTTTTATGAAACATTCAGTTCTGGAGTTTGAATAGCTGACACCATTAATCAGTTTGTCCTCACAATTCTGGCACTGAGAACTGAGGCATAATGAGGTGATTTACCTGGAATCATGAAAGAGATTTGTACCAGTACTGGAAAGTGGACTTCTGTCTCAAATCTCCATTTCATGCATAAGATAACCTTATGGTATTACATATTATGTGTGGTATTACATACACTGTTTCCCCACCTTCAGACAACCAGCAGGACAAGACATTAAATACAAGTTGAAGCTGTTTTGAGTGAAAACAGTTGAAGAAACTTCATTAGAGCTGTAGTTCAGTTTCTGAATCTCCAATGTTGTGGTTTATTCAGTGTGTGCTAGACAGTGATTTTAAAAAGATCCTCAATATGGAATGTGTCAGTTTTAATATAAGTAACTGAAAAATAATTTTACAGCATATGGAGTAGAAACTAAGGATTTTTGCCTGTTTTTATATTACCAAATTAAAAAAATAACACTTATCAATGTTTTACACTAAGTGCACCACTTAAAATTATGTTGTCAAAAGGCAAAAATGTGGGTATAGGACCTATTTATTTCTTAAATGCTTTGTTTTATACAGGGATATGAAAACAGTTTGTTAAAGAACATTGTGAAAACTGTTGATTAGATCTTAGTTGCCCTCCTATGGACCATCCCAGCATTTTCATGGAATGCAGTTTGTTTCAGGATCCTGCTATAGTCTCTGTTCCCTATGGCAACTTTCATGGGTATCATTTTAATAACCAGTCTTAGGGTTTTGATAGAATTTTAATATAATTGTCAGTTTTATTCTTTTGGCCTTTTAAGTTCCTGGTTTTCTGCTCATCTTTTGAAGGGCTGCTAATAAATGGCTTTTCAAAATATGAAAATGAAAGTAGAACTCCAAAGACTTAATTATTTTAGATTAGAGGTGGTAGAATTAGAGGATTAGAGGTGGTAGAATCTTGTTAATCTCTTGTTTGCACTAAAGAATATTCTTGACCTGTCGGGAAGTGTTTGAAAACAAATTAGTTAGCAGAGGTATAAAAAATTGTTTTTGTTTAAAAAAGAAATCAGACTTCCCTTTATGAAATCTCATTTTCCACATCCAGATTTTTCTCCTGTCACTTTTCTGATTTTACTCTTTTTCAATATCTTTTATCAATCAGGCTGTTACTGGTTGCTGTTTCACCCATTACAGGCATGGGAGACATGTCACCTTTGCACACCTGCTGCAGGTCAAGCAGCCTGGAGAATCTGTGTGGGGAAGAAATAATTTGCTTTCTTAAGAATCAGGTCCTCTAAAATTGAAACTTTCATTAGGGACAAAGGGGCAAACAATTTGAATGTAGAAAGGCTTAATCTAGCCCTGAGCATGAACAACTAAATGCCTCATCCATTGATGATAAGAAAACATTAATCTTGCTTTGGATTTGTACTCAAATTTCCTCATGCATACTGCTTCAAGATTAAGGGGTTTTTAGATGTGATCAGTGTTTGGCATTTTTAGTAAAACAGTAAGACTTATTTTGCAAGTGCACGTAGCAGGTGTTAAGGTCTAATTGAATAACTTCATGACCTTGTTTTTATTTATTTTTATTTAGCATCCTGAACTTTCTAATTGCTTGGAGCAGTGTGGAAGGGGTTCTATATAAGACATATGGCTTTTCTTTAAAATAATATATTATTGCTTTCTCCTCAGTAACTGTCACAGTCCTTGTTTCTATTTTTCATTGGTCAGCAGCACTGTCTGTAGCATTCAGATAAGTTGAATCTGAGTAATAGGGAAATCAGTAAAAGTCTTGACTGTTTCAGTGGTGATACGTGATGCACTTTCTAGTAAGAGAAGAGATCGAGTGCTGTCTGCTGCAGCTGTGGTAGCAGATAATGCAGTTTTGTTTTGTAGGCAGCTTGTCTTTCAGTGGTAATTATTTTTTTCCATTATTGTGTGGAGAGTTCACTTTTAAAAAGTGATTTTATTTTGATGTTCCTTGTAATTTTATGTAATGAAATCTCATGTCTCACTTAGGGAGGCTTTTCCTCTGTAGCTGGTATTAGTGGACATGCTTTTTTCAAGTCATATTGTAAAGACTTGTGGTGCATCCAGTGTGGTTTTTTGCAGTCCACATATAGATCTTCATTTATTTGACTTCTGCTGCCATTCTTAAAGGCTTTCTCTTGCATTTCAGTTCCTCTGGCTGATTCACAGGAACCAGTATGCAAAATGTGTGCCATGACATGCCATGTTGTAGAACACTTATAGCACATAGAGTTTCACTGGTAACACAGAACTTGTGATTTCGGGGAATAGTAACAAGACATTTGTGGTAGGAGCTAGAAGCCCAAGAGTAAATTTCAGTGTCTCAGAATGTACTAATTGAAATAGTGTGATGATAAGCAGCCACTCTGATTGAGGAAGGTGAAGTTAATGCAAAACTAGAATGTATCAGGTATTCTTTATGGTAGAGATGAGAAATTAATTCTGTTGCTTAAGGCAATGAGAAGGGGTTGTTTGCCAGGAATACTGAGCAGGTGTGGAACTTAAATATATCAAATGTGGGACAAACACTAGAGAAGGAGATAAGATATTCAGAGTGGAGTATAAATGGGTTTAAATTTGCTGTGAGAAAACATAGGCTGAAAATTACAGAATGGCTTTAATCAGAGCAGAATAAGGTTATGAGACAGTTTTCCAGGATTAAACAAGATAAGAATCCACTAATTTCCTCCTAGAATGAGAATCTGTTTTCTTGTTGGTTTTTTGTTTGCTTTTAAATAAACTAAGTAAATCAATAGCTGGAATGACAGGAGGCAAAACTCTTGACTCAGGAAACCCCTTTGAGAGCTGTGTGTCTGTGACCACCTGCTTGCACCATTCATAAGGCTGCTAAAGCCCTTTTTGTAGGTTGCAGATTGCTGTTGATGAAAAAAATAAATGGCAAGGGGTGTCACTATAGTTTACAAATTAGTTCCTCTGAAATTTAGGCAACTCTAATATTTCACCATTTTGTTTTCTATGTCAAATTTTACCAGACCCACACAGTTGCTGTCTGGCACCACCTCCCAGGCTGGGGCTCTCCAGGCAGCAGGTTGAAAAACCTGGTAAACTCATGAATCTGTGTTTTGGGTGTATTGGGTGTGCCTGGATCAAACATTTGTCTTCACTGAGTCTATATTATTTTCATCTTCTATTAAGCATCTCTCTCCCTTGTGTCACTCAGCTATACTCCAGACAGTGATTAAAATGTGGCGTTCCAGCAGAGTAACAGCAGTGGAACAATTTCATATTTTCCTCCCTTGATGAGCCCTTTGCTGTGTTAATGGAAGCCCTGAATAATACAGTGTGAATTAATCAGCCTGTCTTCTGCTGCTATCGCTGGTGAGTGCTCATGAGAGAAATGTTTCATCTCAGGTGGTCCACCTGGTTTTCTCAGTTTCAAAAAGTAAGATTACAAAGTAATACAGCTCTTTAAAAGCAAAGCAAAACAAACCCTAAAAAGCTACTAAAAAGAAGAAGAAAAACCAACTTTCTTTGAACAAATAAACAAAGATTGAAACTCCAGATTCTCTTGGTATGTGCATCCTTGGGCTCCGTGTTGTGGAAAGTGTGATGTCACGGTGGTGGTCTGTGTGCTGCTGAGGGTCACTGATCCATGGAGTCTTGGCCAGCGTGGCGAAGCGCTCCGCTTCCTCTGCTGAAAAATCTCCTTTCCAAACACATGATGTAAGTAAGCTTGCTGGAACGGCTGGAAGATGGAATCTGAATCCTTTTGGTACAACTGAGCAGAGTTTGGTGAGAATGGAAAGAAAAACTCAAGTCCCCATATTATAGAGTTAACGTATTTTTTTGTGCTGTCAGTGGAAATAAAAAACCGAAATTAAATTCATTTGTAAGAGACTAGGTCGGTCTCTATATAATGGCAAGACTGAACTAAATATTCTATTAATCTGTTTTGAAGTAGTAAAAATAATTTCATCATTTTCTTCTACACAGCTGACAGCAAACATTGTTTACTTAAGTGTTTAAAATGCAAATAAAAATGCTGTCTTGGTGTTTTTTTTGAATCTGTCTTTCACAGTATTGCTAGTAGAGAAAGCAGATGTATCAGATGGCAGGGTATGTAGCAGCTTTTTTTTCTCTCTGCCTGTTACTGAAAGCTGCCACCGCTGAAGGCACTACCCAAAATTTATTACAGCTTGCATGCCCAAGTCCCATTCCCCAAAGCACAGCTGATTGTCTTGTAGAAAGCAGCTACGTGGGCAGGTGCTCAGGCTGTGTGGCTGTGGGAAACTATATAGCACTGTCTGACTCTGTGCTTGAAAAATGTCTTCAAGACTTTCAGCTGATCATTATTTTTTCTGGCAGCGTAAAAGAGAATTCAGCAATTGTTGGGGTTTTTTGTTTGTTTGTTGTTTTATTTTATTTTTTTTAATATTGCTCAACTTTAGAAGACTCTAGCTAATCAAATTATTTTACTGTCCACGTTTACTGTGGATAGTGGCTTAAACAACAGAAGTTTGAATAACACAATTAGCTGTGAAGGTTGGATCAAGAATAATTATTAGGGCATTTGTTATTCTGCCCATTGCCAGCTAAAGAGGATGCCTTCCATTATACAGGCCAGCAAAACCTTAGGTGTTTTGCAAGAAGAGTCATTGACAGACCTGAGATGCCTGTCAGTTTCAATTGTTGCATATCCTTATCCTTTTCATGCTCCTGGGAACTCCAGGCCTGTGCTCATTATGTTAACCAATGCCTCTTGTTCCCATGTAGAAGTTAATGGTCAGTGCTTTTCCTGTATTACAGTGTGTGTTTTCATTTAGGCCCTCTGTGGTTTCTGATGAATTACACAAATTCAGTCTATTCTGCTTGCAGACACAGCAAGCTCTTTGCACATGCATGTAGCTGAAGTAATTTATTTAAAAGCATCCTGGAAAAAAATATTTTCCTGATTTTGTCAGCCACTACTAGTTTTCATTTTTGGGGAGTAAATAATAGTATTCATTTTGGTAAATCCTCTTTCATTTTCCCTATTTAAGATATATACAGCTGCCCTATGTAAATAACTTACTGTGCTTTAACCATGACACTGCAACAGCTGTAATGCCCACAATTGCCATGAAAACCCAAACATTCTATGAGGGAAGAGCTATTAAGATTCAAACATGGGCAAAATACATAAGTAGAAATCCCACAGGCTAGAAACAAAGTAAAAAAGGCTGCAGGCAGCAAGGAAGGAATGTTCTTACAGAAAAATGTCCAAAAAAGGTATCATTGCAGGTGATATTCTTCCCCTGAAAGAGAAAATGGAATTGTTCAGATCAGACACAACTGATCTCTGTGTTGGAGTCAAAGTACCTAGTTCCAGTTTTTGGGGAATGTGGAAGGAAGGAGATGCCAAGTGTCAGCCCACAGACTTACTGAGGGTTTTCCCCTGTGTCTGGTTTTGCAGCTTGGTACAGTTGTGTAACACTGATAATAGGAATGTGGTGCTGTGAACAGCACAGACTATCCCAGAGGCTGTCACTCTTCTCAGCTCTGGTTTTCTGGCTCTGGTTTTCTGTCACTGTTTAATTTGGTGAAAGCCATGGTGAAGATCAGTGGACTTTAGGATGCCTGGAATTTAACTTTGCATTTTTGTCGTGCTGTGCTAACTGGGAAACCCAAACAAGTTATCTCATTTTTCCTCAGTTCTGTGCTGAAAATGGAAAAGCAAACCTGCATTCAGATTTTCTTGAAGCAAATTTAGATATTCTTCTCTAGTATAAATTCAGTCAGCTTTTTTTTGGGAAGATGGTGAAAATTCTGGATGTAGACTAATAGTGCTAGAAAACGCAGTAGAGGTCTTGAAGTTTTCATAACACTTTTCTTACAACAGCAGTTGTTGCAGACCAGACAACATTGGAAAAATCAGAAAGGTGATAGAGGAGAAAATGATACTGTGTGGAAGATAGTTTAGGAATCTACAGTTTACAATAGTGCTGTTATTTACCAAGGCATGAAAAGTGTTTAGAGGAGCCCCAGCATTTGAACAAGGCTAATGGAGTTTCAGGAAGGTGGTTGCCACTCCTGTGCAGGTTGGTGCACAGTAGCAATTCCACTCAGCTGTCTCATAGAGCCTCTGCTTTTCAGAGTACATCAGAATTTGGGTTTTCTTTTGTAGCAGTGTTGTAACTGGGTGTTGTGTAATGACTTGTTTTGACCTTGGAAAGAGTTTTTAAATTTAAGATCGTAGTGATACTAGTTGCAGGATGGCAGAATGATTCCTGAGAGCTTGTATGTTTTGGTTTTTATTTACTGTCTAGTTTGAGACTGTGAGGAACCATTGTGATCCTCTAGTCTGTATGGGAGTTTGCACCCACTAGTTGGGGCTGTTAGCCCCAAAACTTAGGAATGACTTAGTGAAAGTGTTTCTGAAATACATCAAGACTTTATTCATCTGCTAGAATGTATGAACTGCCTATTACATACTTCGATATTTTATTCCAGGTTGTACTTATTCTCCCTCTTAAACCACTTTGCATTTTATTCCTGTGCTGATCACTGGTTCCTAGCCCCTGAATCCTGTCATTCCTGCTTTTTGTTGTGCTGCTGAGATCTGCAGTTGAGCTGATTGCTGGCTGTGGGCAAAGGCCTTCTTTCCCTTCAATAAGTTGAGCTGGTTGAGCTCCATTAGGACTACTTTTTATTATTATTGTGTGTATGACTGCAGCACCTGACTGCCTAAGGCTCTGCTTACATTAAGTGTTAAGCCTGGGCTTGAGCTCTGGGCTTTGGCAGCAATTCCTGCTGCGCTGCTGCTGTTGAGGTTGGAGCCTGACTGCTGAGTTCTCCTTGCTTTTCATGTGAGGCAGAGTCCAAGATCAGCTGCACAGCAGGTCTGGTAGTGCTGCTGTCCAGGTAGTCCTGGAAACCTGCCTTCCAGGAATAGGAGTGACAAGGAGAGTGCCATTTGTTTCTGGAGTTCTGCCTGTAGAGAGGGATCATGTACTTGATTGAGCCAGGAGAGAATTTACCTCGCCAGGCTTACCCATGAACTGGCAAATTCAGGGTCTGGATTGTGGGGTGCTCCCCTGAGTCTTTGCAGGCATGGTGCACGCTTCTGGATGCCTTTAGATGGAAAAACAGTCTCCTCTGTGGCATACCCAGGTTTGGGACATAAACCCAGGAGGATGACCCTGATCTCAGACAAACGAGAGAGCCTACCAAGACAGGATCACCTGTGTCAGTCCAGTGCCCCATTATACTGATAGCATGACAATTGTCAGTGTAGCTCTGCAAGTGAATCACTGTAGCAGATTTCTTTTAAGAAAAAGAAAAGAAAAGAAAAGAAAAGAAAAGAAAAGAAAAGAAAAGAAAAGAAAAGAAAAGAAAAGAAAAGAAAAGAAAAGAAAAGAAAAGAAAAGAAAAGAAAAGAAAAAAGTAGAAGCTAAAGCCACACCCTTCAGAAGAAGCAGAAATAGATACTAGGGCTGTCATCCTGTATTGAAGTGTGGTAGAAGTAGATTTGTTGAGTGCATGACAAGTGGATGGGATAGGCTATTAAAAGGACAGTGAACAGCTTGTGATAGAAAACAGAACCAGCGAAGAAGGGTGATGTGGGTAGAGGAATAAGCTGGGAAAATTACTTTTGGAGTACTGTGTAAGTAGGACAAGATTGATTTAGTTGAAACCAGATGAAAAGGTGGATTGCAAAGCTTATGTTCCAGACCAGAAGTTTTACAGTTCAATAAGTGTCATAATATCAATGTCCTGCTTTGAAAACATCCTTAATAAGTTTATGAACTTCTGTTCATCTCTAAACTTTTGTGTTTGGTTGCTGAGAGGTGTAAATTACCCTTTTCCACTCCACATGTCAGTTTGAGCATAGACTTCCTTCTGGGAGGAGACAGGATGCCTTCTAGGCTTGAATATCTTTCCTGTTCCTAGCTTATATGTATGTAAATTAAAAAATATTGATTTTGGATGGTAGCTCATGAGATGCAAAGATAACCTAAAATGATGTTTTCATTGTATGATCCCATCTGATACAAAGCATAGGATGAGCCATATGATGGGACTGGGGTTAAGTCTCCTCCTCAGCTTCTGGCATCTTTCTTGCAGCTTTCTTTGAGAAGATAAACAGTGATGCTGACAGGTTACGTATGTGGAGGCATTCACATTGCCGTAAGATATCCTCACCTGATGAATTCAGGGCCATCCAACAAATTAGAAGAGACTCCCTTGGCTCCCACATTAGACTTTCCTGTTTTATTTTTTCTTTTTTTTTTTTTTTAAAGGAAAAAAGAAGCCTCTAAGAAGCTCCTTTCACGTTGCACACGTCTTAAAAAAATAATTATTCCATCTTTTAATGAGGAGAGGTTGCTTCTGGATTTCAGATTGAGGGACATTCTGTGCCTCCACTGTCCTCTATCCTCAGAATAGTTATGAAGGTGGTGTTGTACAGAAAACTGCCTGCTGCAAGGTGAGAGCAGAGTAGGTAAATACTTCATGTCTGCTAGCAAAGTACTAAATCATGATTTTCTTCTGAATCTTGCCATCAAGGGCATTACAAAAGGAGAGTGGGAATTCCCAGCCAAAGGCAGCCATTTCAGTTTGTAGCTAACAAGATCTTACAGACATCAGAAAATAAATGAGGTTTCCTGCTCCAGTTGCAGCAACAACCATAGAGCTTCAAAGAGGTCCCAGGTGTAGAAATTGGAGGTCTCTTAATAGAGACTGAGATAAAAAGGGGTTCTCTAAAGCCTTGGATGTAAGTTTCTGATCTGAAGAGTGGTGAGTAATGCAATTGCTGGGGGGTATCTTTGACTTTGCCTGGAGAATGCTAACAAGCAATCAAAATGCTTGCCCACAGCCAAACTGTTTTTTCCCTTTCCACTCTTTAGAATAATAAAAAGCATTACACACAAACCCCACTGTGGGTGAAGTTCCAGGCTATTGTGTATGAAACTCAGTCCTAATTCCAGCAATAATTATAACTTGTTCCTCTCTCTCTCTCTCTCCTGTTGTTTGGTGACACTGCAGGAAGTGATGCAAAGTTCTCTGTTTGTGCATGAATTAACTTAGGTTGAATGTATCTAATCTCTTGACTTTCTTTCTTTTCTTGTCAAAGTCTCAGCTGTAGTACTTTGCAATTGGAAACTTTTAACATTTAGTTTCAATGTTTTGTCTGTTTTCAGTTCTGTTAGAAGCTGATTCTACTGCTTGTGAATGTCTTGCTTCTTTTCTGTTTATAATGCAATCTGACATTTGTTTTCCTCTTTCTCTTGAGGCTGATTTTGTTCATATTACAGTTTCCTTGCAACACATGTTTTCTCATTTTCTAGTCTGCTGTTTTTGAGGCCATCAGCAGTTTAGGCTGTGAGGTCCTGCCCTTGTCTATACTTGATAGAAAAAGCATACTGAATACCACTAAAAATTCATAATTTGCTGCCAGTTATCTGTGGTAACCTTGACATCTCCTGTTTGATCATAAGGGCTCCAGCAATAATTGCTGAATATAAAAGGGTTTTTAGCATTGCCTTTGTATGTGGGGTGTGAGAAAGTCCAAGGCTTTTTATTTATGCTGGTATATTACACCATATAATTGCATCCATCTTTTGATCTGTATGAATTAGTTCCATTGAAAACATGTTTTCTATTTTTAAATCGGCTGTCTTGATCCGAGTTCTTGAAACAATCTGCTTTTTGGTCTTGTTTTTGTGTATATTTTCCATATTGTGCTGGGTTTAATATAATTGTTGACATACTGGTTTTCAGTGTTTTTTCCTTACTGTTTTCTCTATTCTGTATAAATCGCTTCATGTTTTATATTACACTGTTTTATTTATCTGGATCAAGTATTTGACTTATTTCATATCTAATCATTTCACAGTTCATAACATTTGATGGTGAAGTGCTGTTAGCCAGTGTTAGAAAGGTGGAGATTTGGGGACCTTGATGTCATTTTATCTTACTTAACTCAATACTCTGTATTCAAGGATGGTTGGACTGAAAGCCCAGAGCTCCAGTAATTTATGAAGTCAGTAGGGATGAAGAGGGATCTTCTTGAAACTTGGATTTTAGATGAGATGATCTCTGCAGAATCCCACTTTTCTCCACTGATCAGTAGCCTAGTCTCAGTTTTTTATTTGAGTGAGTGAATTGCAAATCTGAGGTTGAAAGAGTTTGCTGAGGCCCAGGTTAATGGTTCCAATGAGTGTTACATTGTCTTTTCTGTGGCTCTTGTGATGCTCACAAAAACTTGAGCTGTGGTACCATCAGGACAGAGCTGCTGTCCCTGTGAGTAGCAGTACAGTGTTTTCCTGTGTTCCTCAACCCAAAATCATTTGCTGTTCTCCTATGCTTGATGGTCTTTTCACCTGCTCTGTATAGGAATTTCTGTTATAGAAGAGCTGTACAGAGCATGGTCTGTGATGAGGGCTTCTCTTTGTTATAAAAATAGTAGAGACAAAATAGCATGTGTCAAGTTTTGCAGAGCAGGAAAATATCAGATATTCCCAGTATTTGTTTCATGCTCCTTGCATTAGATGGTCCTTCTTGATTTAAGACCCTTGCCTTGCCCTGCCCATGGTTGTAATGCATGTTGAGAGTGCATTCGTGTGTGTATTTTTTTCCTTTGCAGTCGTTCTGCTTGAGGTGTGTGCTTGCTGGGGTTTTTTTAATCAGTTCATGTTGATTCTTATAATCTGTTTGTATAATAGTTTGGGGTTGATGTAATCATTGTTACATGTATTTCATTAAGAGATGTGTGTGTACTTAGGTGTTTGCATAATTCATGAAGTCAAGTATGTTCACATACCCCTTGTTAGCACGTGAGTGCATGTAGTAAAATCGTACTTCTCTTCTTTGTATCAGTGGCTCACTGGGAAAGGTGCACTGCATTTATTTGACATGTATATATGTAAAAAACCCACAAGTTCTACCATTTATTTTCTTTCTTCTACACCCACCTCGAAAACGTAAAGAAAAACACACACTTCTGCTAAGGTTCTAGGATAGTTTATTTTTTCATTCAGCCATTAGTTTATTCGTTCAGGAGTTGTACACTGGGAAAAAAAGTGCATCCATTAGACAGTGAGGGCTTTATTTATGAGGGGGGTGGTGTTTCAAAGGGGAGGCTGTCAAGTCCCAAAAGAGCCTTTCATGGTGTATTCTCAGCGTGCTTCTGAGGCCACTGCTCTGCTCATCAGGAGGAGAGGCAGAAATGTGGGCTTTACAGAGCAACTGTGTGTTTCACTGGTCCCTGCGCTCACTGACGTTTATTTACATATTGGGAGAGTAAATGGGTAGAACAGATGGCAACCAGACATTTGGTGGTTCTGTTCCCGTATGCTCCTCAGGGGTCTTGCATTCAGATTTTGCAAAAAGCTTGTCCTATAGGGAGAAGAAAAAACCCAGGAGCCTGGTCACAACTATGAAATGCTTGTTGAGTTTTTGCATTAGTGACAGACTAAAGCATTTAATAAAATCTGAAATAATTACAAGGTTTGTTTTAGAAGTACAGATAGTCGTTCCTTAGTATAAGACTATTGGGGTATCAGTCTCTCTCATTTTATTTTCTTTTTTACACCACTGGCACGAATGCATCTAGATTTGAAGCTGGCGATCTCTTCCTTCTATAAAAGTGGGTTTGAAAAGTACAGGTCTATTTATGTGGGTCTGAATACCTTTTGGCCTTTTCTGTAAATGTCATAATTCATTCATGCTCTTGTAAAAACAGAATATCTGAAAATTTTGTAGGATTTTCCAGGATATTTAACATGTGTTTCTTCACAGTTTACAGTTGTGAAGCGGGAGATTTGCTTCCACAGCAAGCTGAATTTTTTTCTTATTTTCTTTGTACGCCCTGGAATGTTGGAGCAGAGCTGCTCCAGAGTGCTGGGTAACTTGTTTTAGTGGCTTGGGTTGTTGGGGTTTTTTCCAATGTGTGCATGTTGGGTTTTTTTTAGAGAAGTGCTAATTAAAACACTTTTCTTGGTCAAAACTGTAATATAAAATACACATTTTGAAAATATGTTAAAAGGAGTGGTGCAAGTCAGGTTTTGAATGTGTAAAGTTCTCAACCTGCAGATTGTTCCTTGCTGTGAAGCAGCCAGGTGTTTCTTGGTAAAATGGGGACAAATCACATGAAAATGGAAGAGCTTGACCTTTTGCATAGCATGCCAAATCAGCAGCTCCAGCAGTTTGTGACAGGATGAATTCCAACGCCTTATTGGTAAACACATGAAACTGCCTAGCAGTTATAGGAGAACCTGTCAAATAATGTAAATACCAGACTTCAGCTAATCTCAACTACAATGTGGAATCTTTTAGTGTTAGATAAATTCTGCAAAGCAAGCTTCTCTCTAATAAACTTTTCTGGAATGAGAGGTCAATCCTGAAATAGTTTGCTTTAAACCAAGGTAGTTTTCAAAAGTAAGAGTAGAATTACTGATTGATCCTTCATGGATTAACTCAGGTTTTTCTAAGTATTGTCTAATGCCCTTCTCATTAAATATTGTCTTTTAAAAAGACAAAACTAGGCAGTCATGTCACACTGCAGGCAGGCTTAGCATGGGAAATGGTAGCAGAGAAAGTGAAAATGGTACTGTCAGGAAAGAAATACTGTCTTCTGGAGAGGCCCTTAAAAGGTTGATCATTAACAAAAAGTGGAAATTTGCTACTTTTCTGTAGGCCATGCTGCACAAATATTATGTTAGGATTAGTCTGAATGAAGGTAATTGCTGAACTCATAGGTTTTTGGCAGCATATTCCACAATGCATGCGAAATACAGACAATTTTTTCTGAATAAGAGTTTTTAGCTGGTTTATATTGATAGCGTGCATCATTAAGGAAGCTTCTATGTCTTGCTCAGTATGTGACAATGTTCCTGTGATTTGTGCACCAGTTCTCTTAAAAACTGTATAAGGGATTTTGGACTCCTTTGAGATCAAAATTAAGTACAAGCCTCCTATTAAATAAGACCTAATGTCCTCTTTCTTTTTTTTTTTTTCCTTGTAATATGGAGCATTGCTGTTTTAGGAAATGTATTTCTAAACTGAGCCCACCATCGCAGTGCAATTACTGAGTAAATCACATCCTAGATAGTCTTTGTTTTTTTGTCCCCCAATAAAATAACATAGTTTAAATATCTTTTCCAGCGGTTTGTAGCCAGATGCAAAGTCAGCTAAAAAAGAATTCTTCAGAAAGTTTTCTTTTCTACATTATTATATAACTGGAAGTAGCTGTTCTGCAGAAAATACTGCAGAATTTCTTGTTGATCTTAAAAGCCATGGCTTCTGTGTCCTTAGGAGCAGATGAAGATGATTTAGATGGTAACATATTCTTTATGGTCCAAAGCTGGATAAGCATTAGGCAAATAACAGTAACAGCAGGACTCAAGAAAATCACACTGGTAAAAACCAGGAGCTATTTTTGGCAGTGGTAAATTTAGAAAAAAAAAAAAGAAAAAAAAAAAGGAGAAAGTGTGTATTTGTTTTTGGGTCCTCAGATGCTAGTCCATCTGTGGTAATTTGTATCTCTGAAAGGTTTGCTGGTTTTTTTCTTTGGCAGACCGATGTCTTGGTGTTGAGCTGCGATCTGATCACAGATGTTGATTTATACGAAGTTGTGGACCTCTTTCGGACACATGATGCTACTCTCTCCATGTTGATGAAGAAAACTCATGAACCAACAGAAGTGGTACCAGGACAGAAAGGGAAAAAAAAGCCAGGTATGTGGGTAGGAATACATATTTATTAATAAATTATAGAGAAACCACTGGTATGTATGATATGTTTAGTTATCAATCCCAGAGCAAAAGAAATGAAAAAGGTACTGATACCCTGTTTTTCCTCAGATTCCCTGGTGAGGGTGTGACTTGGTTTTTTCCAGCTCAGAATTAAGTATTAGACTCATGTAATCTTGCAGGCAGTGATCCAAAGCTCACAAGGGTTAGGGGAAAAGCTCCAGGTGACTTCAGTGAGTTTTGGATGAAACCCTGAATTTTTGTTATATCTGAACATTAAAACTGCTAGGTTTTTCAAGAGCACTAAGCATCAGCATCAGCTGGGAATTTTACACTGACTGTAGGGACCAATAGTAGGTGGGTAACAAACATTTATATAAATTCTCCCCTCTCATGATATGTAGTGAATTACTCTTCTGAAATCACATCCAGGAGCCTTTTGCTAGGCAAAACTCCCACTGATTTCAAGGAGTTGCTTAGATGCTTATCTTGTCCCTCTTACCATAATATCTTAGTTAGTGCCTTGTAATCTTTAATGTATCTATTCTCATAACACTGCTGTAAGGCAGAAGAGGGCTATTATACCCATTTTACTTATATGCTAAAAATACTAAATACCACACAGTTGTTCCCCAACCATACCTCTCATTTTCTTTTAATGATATATGTTAAAATGGTGAGCCTTGATTATTGTTAGCTTAGTGGGCCTGGTCCTTGGTTAAAGCTCAGAGGAATTACTGGAATACAGGTAAGAAAATGTAGCTTGAAATTGTTTGAGAGAGGAGTGAAATGCAAGCCAACAGTTGTCTGAAAATGGAGGAAATATGTTTTTAAAAGAAAACTTCTTAAAAGCTCTGCATGAAGATTTTTCTGGAGCAACGTGTAAGGTTAGTAGGGCTAAAAGCATTTAGTACTTGGACTCTCAAACAGCTATAACTCCCCTGTTTTTGAAAAGGCAGTCTAAGTGTTAATGGCACATAAAACATTGTCAAGAGCACTGCTGCAGCACAGAGTTGAGCATTCAGGAGTTGTAAGCTAATGGGTCTATGGTTAAACATCATAGAGCCGCCCAGCATGTGAGCTCTGAGCACACGGGGTGGGGGTGAGGAGGTCTGTGAGGATAAACAAGATTATCTGAATACTCTTTGCAAATATAAATGCATCAGATTGTACATGCATTTTTATTTTGCTTGGGTTTTATGTCTATGTGCTTGACTTTGTAGCATAACTCTGGCTACATGACTTGTTAAAATTAGTGTATGTTTTTTCAGACCTGTGAGAAACCAAAAACTAAAACTTGAAAAAACTAAAATTCCATTATGTGTTTTGTCACCCCTGGTGTTTTTCTGTGGGGCTTAATGCTCAGATCTCCCACCCAATGCACCACTTGAGCTGCCGTGGACAGCACTAGTGACATGTTTCTTGTGAACTGCCTCAGATAAAACATGAACCCTACCAGGCCTATTTCAGTCATTTGTTAAAAGCAGGGGAGTGCCAAGACTGGAATTTTAGGTTCTTCTCTAGGTTCTGGAGGAGGGAAGTACATTTTAGGGAGCACCAGACCCTTCTGGCTTTCATTCCTACTTGACTAAGTGCACCCTATTGCTGTCAACATTACCTTAGCTCATCCATCTTTCTTTTCCTGTGCTGGCTTCTTGCTGCCACCAGCCTCCATTCTTGTTCCCTTTTCTTAGTTTCCTTCCTCAAGGATCCTTGTCAATAGCCTGACTTTTCTTCAGAGCATATATTTTATATATATATTTATCTGAAAGAGCATATATTGCTCTTTTCTTTCACTGCCAGTTTCCTTCTTCTGTTCCATTTCTGACTTCTAGTTTTCATCTGGTTCATTTATCTGCCTATAGTCACCTGTTCTCTTCTGATTCCTGTCCCGTCAAATATCCTTTAACAGTCACAGTTTCCAGTAGTTTTCAGGGACTGCTTTCTCTCCCTTCCAGCCTGTCTTGCAGAATTCTTGTTTTTATGTGTTTTATTTCCCCTCACCCCAGTGAGTTTGTGACTTTTATTTCCTTCTAAGAAACAGACTGCAAAAAGACAACAGATTGAACTCTTTCCCCTGGAACAGTCATCACAGCATAGCTGTGGAGCCTTGTGGCTTGTGTGCTTTGCTTGCACCACCTGATGGTACAGAAAACCTTAAGTAGCACCTGCTATTTGATCAGTCCCAGGAGCTGAGGAATTGGAATCTATCCTTAAGAATAAAATATGCAGAAACTTTTGTGGCAAAAGTAGAAGGCTAGAGAAGCATACAACATATGAACCTGCAGTTTTTCAAAGATTGATTAGAGCTTTTCAAGGGAAGGGACACCAAACCATTTCTGCTTATGTTAAACACTTGTTTGTTTCCTTAGCCTTAGAACCAGCTGAATGGTTTTCTCTGAAGTATTTAAAATGTTCCTCTTAAGCCAGATATCTGACATTGGAAATTGCATCCCAGACAGTTAAAACTTGGCAAAGCTTATAAACACCCAAAGACAAGATATTAACATGGAGTATGTTAGGCAGTTTTTCATAGTAGGTGGCACTATTTGCTCCTTCTCTAAATTGTGAGACATACAGATTTTTCTGTACTTGGACTCTACTGTTCAAGTGTTTGAATTAAAAATTGGATGCCATGACAAGCCACTAGATTTATTTTTTCACTGTTTCTACAAAGCAATTCATTTTTTGAGAAGGATCAACAAGATTTTATTTTGCATAAGTCATGGAATCTGATACAAGGTTGTTGCTTATGGGGTATTATTGAACATTCAAGAACTGTGATATAAAGAACAGTTCTTAAATTAGCATGAATTGCAGTGTGTTAAGTGCTATAAATTCATCCTAATGGTTTCCTGCAATGTTTGACTCAGCTGCAAATTACAGGGTCAAGTTCATTGGGTTTTATATTTAGAAGATCATATATTGACAATAATAATCTCATTGGCTTTTTAAAATGAGCAGTAAGAGCAATGGCAGTAAAAAAACCCACAACATGAAAATGCTAGTGAGTGGTAGTAACCCAAGTAAACAGAGAGTGTCAGGAATTCATGTGTGTTTGTGATTGATGTGTTGATATTTGGCTAAAATAGATGAGTTTCAAAATACTTATGTCTTAACTGAAATCATAATCCTCTCAGACCCCCTATGTGGAGTGACATTATGAGAAGAAGCAGTCGGATTTTAAGACCTTGCTGCTTCCCTTGAGTTTGTTGTTGTTGTTTTAACTCAGTAAGCAAGGGTTTTTATTTTAAAAAAAAGAAAAGGAAAGTGCAGCTCAAAATTGAGTGTTGGGTGTTGGGAACCTGTAGTTGGTATCTTCATAAAAAGGATGCAAAAACCTTTCAGGGCCAGTGTTTTGAATGCCATGATATATATCAGCTGCCCCAACTGACAAGAAGTTGCAAAAGTTATCAATGATACTTATTAAATTCAGGGATTTGCTGGGATAGTCAGATTTTGTATTTTGGGGGTGGTTGGGTGTCCCATTTGTCTTTCCAGCCTGCATCAAAATGGGGTTATATAATGATTTTCTTTGATTTTCTACTTCAGTGGAGCAGCGCGACTTCATTGGAGTGGATGACACAGGGAAAAGATTGCTCTTCATGGCTAATGAAGCTGACTTGGATGAAGAACTTGTCATTAAAAGATCCATCCTCCAGAAGTAAGCTCATGAGTCCTTGTAATAGAGACTGAGCTTGGGATGATATGAAATAATTGTGTAGTAGGATAAATGGTTAAAGACAAAGTGGGATGAGGCAGGAGGAGGAAAACCACTTCTGCAATATTCAGAGAGTAGCATTTTATTATTTGTTACATCATTGGAACCAGTTGATAGGCTTGTCTTATACCTTTTTAGGGAAAAATCCAGGGAAAGAAAAGGAATGCATGAAAAGGTAACTCTTATTGAAATGAAACCTGCGATAGGTCAGATACAGTTTAGATTCAGAGACTGTGAAGTGTTAGGCCTATGTCCATAAATGAAGTGCTAGTCTCATTGGTTGAGTCCCAAATGGATTTGTAGAGTATCCATGAGAGGATCTCAGGATTTCATGATCCTCTTATGCATTTAAGGCACAAAATCTCAGCTGTCTTTCCAGGCCCCAAAAGATTAATTAGAGAAACCATGCTATATCCACCACTGAACTTCACTGGGGACTCGGATGAGTTTATCAAATATGCCAGACAAGCTGATCTTTCTGCACAGTGTAATTCATATCCATTAGTAGGAGAAGGAAAGATGAGTTGTTCTTTATGCTCTCCAGTGCAGTGATTTTAGTTTTCTCAGGCACGCGTTGTCTGACGTGTTCTGTGCAAAGCTGTGTTGGCTCCTTGAGAGGCCAACCTTTGTAGTCTGTCCCAGGCTGACAGTCAGACTTTCACCTCTGTGAGATGAGACACCTGTGGAACAGCCATTTGAGAGCTGGGAATCCATCCATGTGGACCTTTTAAGTCAAGGATGCAGACATCTGGGGTCTGCTCTCAGATAAATCTCTGCTGTGAAAATGCCTCTAGTGTGTGCTGTAGGCCACAGCTCAATGTAATCTTTCCTTGAACATCCTGCTACCAGATGTGAGGGAGATGCTCTGTGCCCATGGAAAGATGACACCTTCTCTGCCCCAGTTTAAGGATTATCCTGGAAGGAAGGTGATTAAGAGTGGGCCCTGTTAGCTGTTGTGATGGAAGGAGCCTGTCCCAGCACGTTTCCACTGGCTCTCTCCTGGGCTTATCTTGGGCATGGCAGGCACCAAGCTGCAGGCATTGCTTCTGTACATATACAGCAGCTGATTTGTATAGAGTAGGAAATTCATCACTTATGCATTCTGTGGATTTGTGCACATGAAGACAAATAGATCTATTTTGGGCTAGGGGAGGAATATTTTATCTGCAGTTGGTGACAAGCTTGTCTTTTTGGCTTCCTCCTGGCACTAGAGGGTGGCTGTGGTATAATGACTTATAAATTGCTATAACATATGTGATCTTAGTTGACCCCTGATTTTACAGGTTCATCTAAACAGAGGATTCTCATTCCTTTAGCTAAATTAATCAGGCTTTATCCTGCAGGGTAAACTTTGCCCTCGGTAGCACCTGCTCAGTTACGTTGTCTTCAGCAGATCTTGAACATAACTGGGATTTAGTAAATAGAGTGTTGATGATATACAGGTGGGATAAAAATCTGTCTCCCTGTCTTTCTTACAAGCACAGCTATGAAAGCGAATATAAAGTGTTAACCACCCTCCAAGCAAAGCCCAAAGATGCTAGGATAGTGTGGAAGGACAAAAAGAGATCTGCTAAGTGTTAAAAAGAATAAAAAAATAAATAAAAAAGATGCTTTGAAGCATCAAGCAGAAGTATTGGGCCGGTACTCACCTGGGTGAGCCTCTGACATCTGAAACAGCCAACTGGTGATGTTGGTGTGCTCTCTGTCCTACAGCTGCCATCTTTGGGAAGCTCTGAGGGAGCAGAATATGTATGGAAATCTTCAAGTAATTTAATTTGAGGCAAATCCAGGGTAGCAACAACTGTGGGAGTTCTAGGAGGACAAAGTGTTGGCAGCTAATGGTGTTTTAACCGTGGAGTTGTCTAGACCTGCTCAACCCTGATTTTCTCATGTGAGAAACAAAAGCGATGCTTGAAACAATCTTTGAAGTCTTTTTTTTAATACATCATAGTAAAGAAAGAAAAAAAAAAAGAGAAAAGGCAAGCCCAATCTCATTTTCTTCATGGATCACTTGATGTGACTGACTTTCAGCTGCCATGTTGGCTGCTTCTTGATTTCTGGACTTTGTTTTGATGAAATAACAGACTTTGTGGCAAGATGGTGGGAGAATTTCCAGTACACTCATTTGTTCCTCTGTAAAATACAATAGACATCTTGAGGGTGTTGCTTTTGTTTGTTTTGCTTTTAATGGTCCCTTTGAAGGGCTGTAGTGGTCTTGTTACATGAACTCTAGAACTCCTCCAGTGCTTGTTTTGTTCTTCAGATCCTTTTTCTATTTTCTTTTTCCTCTCTCTTTTTAAGGAGGGGAGTGGAAGGAGGGACAGGGAGGGAATGGTGACAGGAATGGGAAGATGAGCTTTTCTTTAAAGCAAGGAATCTTCTTACTTGTTAAAAATCTAGACCCCATACAGAAATGGTTCAAAGGCCCTTTGGCTTCCCCTCCTCACAGGAGGGAAGTTATGTTGACAAAACATGCAAAACTGTAGAACGCTAATTTAAATCCTTGAAGAAAAACCTTTTCCCTGACCTTTGCCTTCTTCCTATCATTGGATTTCATGCTCTTCATTTTCCTGCCATAAAAGAGCAGCTGGTGAGGAGGGACAGGGGAAAACACACATTCTCCTGAGTATCTTTTGAGTATTAAATACTTTTTTTTTTTTTGCTCTTGACTGGGGTGTTTTGTAGTAGTGGAAGTGCTACAGAATGAAACATTTTAGTGGAATTTCCAAGCTCATGGTGTAACCTGTTATTCTCTTTCTCAGTTTGGTTAGGATTTCTTTTCCAGATTTGTTGTTTTGATTTGTGTTGTGGTTTTGTAAGTCGTGGATAGCCATTTTGGGTTTGGGATTGCATCTCCTTGTTACACCACAGAAAGAAGTCTGGATTTTGCTCCTTTGCTTGCCAGAGCAAATCTGGCAAAGCTTTCAACTTGGCAGGTAAAATTATCTTTTATTTTCCCTGTGCTGTTAATCACCCTGATGACAAGTCCCACAGGTAGCATCCTCCCTCAGTAAACAAGTGGAAAACAATATCAAATACATCTATTCAGGCACGTTTTGGAGTGCAACAGGCTGAGCCAAAAGACAAATTTATTGGTGGTGCCTAGAGAGACTAATGCTGCTGGGGAAAGCATTTTCAAGGAAATGGTTCCCTGTTTGGGTAATGAGAGCTTATAAAAAGCCATGAACAGCCTGTGCATGTCATTCACTTTGGCAAATAGCTGCAAGATGACATACTAGAATGAAAGAAATACAGTTTGGGGACGTTTCAAAACCAGCTTAGGGCCCTTTGAAGAGAAAAAAATAAAGTTATGTGCTCATCCCTGGAGCCTGGTTTTGCCAGTGACATCTCTCTGACTTGGGTCTTGACAGGATGAAGGAGTGAGGAAATGATGAGAATTCCATAGCTGCTGCCTCTGCTTTGGGAGGGGGCAAAGGTATTTGTTTTCAAAGCACAATTACAATGGACAGGGAGATTTTTGCTCCACCTCTGATATTTATGGTCATGCAAAGTGAAACAGTAAAAGACACCTGTTGGAGCAGGTCTAAATTTGGAGTGTTTCCTTTTAAGATCTTGTGGGCTGTGTAAGGGTGAGTTCAGCCTTCGTGGGTGTTCTGTCTGCACAGATGCAGGTGCAGGGCTTCTCCTAGAGAATATGTTAATAAATCACCATGACAATTCCAGCTACTTATTACCTCATGTGCTGCAGACAGAAAGGAATACCTCATCTATAAATATATTTAGTAGTAACATCAGTAACCTTGAAGTAACAATGCAGATCTGTTTTTAAGGTAATTTAATAAAAAGAGAGGGTAAGATTGGGGAGTTTTTTCTTCCTTTTCTCCTTGTATCATGAGAGTAAAAATGAACGGTGTAGTATAATTTCAAAAGTCAGTATTGCCAAGTGGGTAGGTAATGGGAGCTCAGAAACAGCTTTGATACACTTGATTTCCTTTCTGTTGCCTTGGGATATTGTCCTTTTTTTTATTTTTTTTCCCTGCTGATAATTTGTTTTAAGTAAGTGGATCATATATAAACATACTGCAACTTCCTTAATGTTTCTGCTCTCTAAAACTGTTGTTCTTGGGAAATTGGCATCTCTGAAATACTCTCCAGCTCCTAAGGTTGTTCTTTTTTCCATTTAAAATCTATTTCCTTTAGAAAAGCTGGGAATGACACTCATATAGGTAGATGCTCTAAAGTGTGAAGCATCCTAAACTAGATCATGGGCAGATGTCCTGTACCAGACCCAGCTGGTGAAAGGGGCCCACCACCCCAAGCTAATGCCCACCTGGACACACAGTTGAGTACTCCACAAGCCACTAGTGTCAAAAAGAGTGTCATGACTTCTGATAGGTTAAACAGCAGGACTTTACTGACTTGGTTCTGTTTTCTTTGTGCATTTGGGAGATGTCCCCACAAGCAGTGCCACTGGCAGGAAGTGGGGGATGCACTAATTCAGCTCAGTAGAAAAATTTTGAGGAGCAATTCAGGATAGACCAGAGAGCAAAAACTCTTTGCTGGTCTCAGCTGTGTACAGAATGAATACATCTCAGCTTTGGTGATGGTCTTCTCTTTGAAAAATCAAAAATTTTTCACTATTAGCAAAATTTTCTGACTAAGTTTATTTTGCATTCAAGTGGTATTTTGAGTAATACTATAGAAAATTGTTTGATATAACTTCTTTTCTCTAAAATATGACCTCTATAGAGTGATATCTTTTCTGTTGATCCAAATCTGATCTTTCAATTAGTCCCGGTCTGCTCTTCTCATAAATAAAAATAAAAATTTCTGACTAGCATCTAGAAAAGAAGTGAGCTTTTTTCTGGCTCCTCTAACAAAAAATAGAAATTGTATGTATTGATTTAGGTAATAATCCTTTTACAGATGCACAAGCCAGAAAAGAATCTGATTCCTCTTCCCAGAATTGAATTGGTTTCACAGTACTAACAAGAATTTAGAAAGCTGTAAAAAGTTATTTTAGCCAGTAAAGCAAGCGGATCTGACTGAATCAAAACAGGGGAAATAAGTCTATTGAATAAAAGGGTGTGATTTTTACACACTAACTTCTCAAACTATAATCACAATTTAAAAATGCTGATGTAGCTTTCATCATATTTCTTCAGAAAAGAGGATTTTGCTGAACATTTCAGAAAAAGTTATTGACCCAAGAGTTGTTTGAGACATGAGTTTGGAGTAGGTGTTCTCAGGATGCCCCGAGTAGGTTTTGCATGCCTGTTTAATTTCTCAGCTCACTAAGAGTAACTGCTGTAGCTAAAAGCCATTAATTTGCTTGGAAAGTTTGCCCTTTTTATTATGCATTTAAACTTTGCTCAACTTGTTCTGTTTTTTTCTATAAATTCGTTGGTGATGAGGGTAGCCTTTAACTTCAGAAACAGAGTCTCTTTAAAATTATTTACTATTTCTAAAATCAATGTAGCCAGATATAAAAAAAAACTCTTTAATTTGATGCTTTTATATGTTATACTTGTATTATAAATGTGAACGTAGTATAAAAGCAGTTAGTGAGACATTGACACTATATTTTAAAGAACATTGTGCTATTATTGATTTTAGTACAGTTGCTTCCACAGGATTTTATTGTTTTTGCTACTGCCATTTTATTTTATTCATACATTGGAGGGGGGTTGAAAGGAAGATACAGCATATCCAGGCCCTATTAATAAAAGAAAGGTCATGCTGTGTCTTGACAGCTTGTACAGGTAAGAGGTCATGAATCTCAGAATCTGGAATATTAGCAGGAGTTTCTATTGAATATAGTTATGGAAAGGCTTGTTGTCAATGGCTTTCGTTTTACTGCAAGATTCTGGCCAGTGTTCTAGTACACATAAGGCTAAAAGCAGAGAGCTTGAGGCTCAGCATTTGGTTTCTAATCGGCAGTAAATGTATGTTGCATGGGTTGTCATTAGCCATTTGTCTGTCTGTCTGTCTGCTGCGGTCTCAGACCAGCACTTAGCCTGTGATTCGGTTTTACTTTTCAGAGGTTTCAGAGGAGGAAGGGATGACTGTATTGCTTGGACACCCTCGTGTCCATGTGACTTGGTAAATGCAGTACTCTGCATGAGTCATTCAATCTGGACAACACTGAAGTTGAAGCTCATTGTTACTCTTAAGCCAGGTTCAGGTCTTAAAAAGATGATAAATGTTCTGTTCATTTTAGAAAGACATCTTAATGCTTTAATACAGTTGCCACTGTGTACTTTTTAGCAAGGCTGTGAGTTACCTTATTTCACAGAGTTGATGAGGAAGCATAGCCATAATTCTTTTTGTTGCGTACTTACCCCAGTTGGTCCAGATGTAACCTGTATGGTCAGAAGTTCCTCTGGATGGTTTGCTTAGGGCAGAGACACAAAACGATCAATTGCTTGCTTCAACATACATTTTCAGCCCTAATGTGTATGCAGTGTAGTGCCTGTTGAAATGTTAGGGTTTCAGCTTATGTCCAGTAATCCCAGAGTGACCAGTAGGTGACAGAGGGGCACAGACTCCTCATTGTGCAGTTGGGATGGTACAGAGAAAAAAAGCCAAAGGTCAGAGGAGTTATCCCTGCTTGTGCGAGCGCTGTCAGGCTCTCCCCTACCACATGTCCGCCATGTGTTCCTCATCAGCGGGATGTGGAACTCCATGACGCAGAGCAGACTGGAATGCAGAGTTAGTTAACACCCGCCGTTGGGGAATTTATCAGCCAATGTGGAATATGGGGGGGGGAGGAAACAGCCTAGTTTAGAGCAAAGTAAGGGTGAAATGAGGCATGTGACTGTTCCTCTTCAGTTAAAAGGTCCGATTCTGCTTGGGGATGAGATCCTGGCTCACGAGCCCAGCCAAAATTTGTGGTTCCCTTACTGTTCTGTGTTACTGATGCATTTCTAGTCCTTTAAATTGTCATACTTAGCAGAAGGTTTTTGCAGTGGCAGGAGTGAAATACCTCTGGGATTTTTGCAGGGAACCATTCATCTAGTTTATTCTAAGAAACTGAGATTTCAGAGCCTTTCCTTTATCCTGGTCACTGAGACCCTGAATCACTAACTTGCAAGGACACATAAAAGTGATAGCCTCTCCATTAAAATTAGCTACACTTGGTATCAGTTGAACTATAGTTGCATAATATTTTTAGTGCTGATTTATTGCATTTAGTTCATGGCTCCTGTGAACTCTAACCCAAGTGATTTACTGTGATGTTTCGCACTGCGAAGAATATTGCGGAAGTCATAATGGAAAGAGTCACAATTTGCAATTAGCTGATTGAAGGTGTATGTGGGCTCACATCCTTACTGGGTTTGCATTCTACTTTAGTTGTAGCAAATATATATCTTTGAGAAAGTTTCCATTCATTCAGAATACAATGCTGAATTCCCTGTTGAATAGCTGTAGTGTGGTTCTCCCCAAACAGCATTGTGCTGGCAGTTTCTGGAATTACACAGGAAATGAAGAGCGTAGCAAACTTTCCTTTCTCTTGCTAAGACATGCTCCCCAGGAGTTCTTCCAGTAGATCAAGTAAATAGCAGAGATCTATTCCTAAGGGCAGCATGTTTCTCTGTGTTTCTGCTTTGAGAAATCCTAATTTTCTCTGGCTTTAAATCCTTCCTTTCTTCATCAAATTTATTACACCATTTCCCCAGCTAGAGAAGATGAGAGAGAGATTCCTTTTACAAGCACTAAAACTTCTTATCCACTTTTCTTGGAGATTTCTTGTAGAACTCTCCCAGCCACCAAATACTATGTACTCTTTTAAGAAAGAAGAGGAGGTAGCTATTAAATCTTCACATGTGAACTGGCAATACAGAATGCTGTATCTTGCCCTGTTACTCATTTTAGTATAAGTAGCATGTACCTGCATACCTGCATATTGTCAGCAGCAGCTTTTGGTATTTCTTGGATTGATCATCTTGGAATTCTTTAACCTTCTTAAAAATGTGTATGGGTGTGTGTATATTCATAATCAGGTTGGTGAAAGCTCAAGAGTTTAAAAAAATCTGGGTCAGTTAGTACAGGAAGATTTTAGAAAGGAATAACTTACGTCCTTCAGAAAAATTTGGCTGATGGACTTTAATTAAACTCCTAGGGTTGGAAGCAAACCAGTAAGAAAGCAGGGAGATTTAAGTTAAAGCTCAACTTCTCGTTTTTTTTCCATATAAATCATCCAGCAGCTGGTGATATTTGCAAGAGCACCAGAGTCTGTCTTCTAGTATTCCCTTTGATTTTATTTTCCCACCCTTTGTGCTTTATTATTCCCAAGGTGTAGCATTAAATGTAATTTCAGAGGCCATGTGTGTCCTTAACTTCTCTGTCCCATCCCTTTCTTGCGTGTGTTCATATATGTATACATTTATGTGTAATATATAGCTTTATTCACTGATGTGTTGGTACAGCATTTGTAGAACTAAGTAATTTTTTTTGGTTCTTTTTTTTTTTTTCCCAGATGAGCTACATCATTTCTGAAAATACCTCTGAAATTCCCACTTCTGTGACTTTGAGCCTTAGCCAGGTAGAATAGTAATAACAGAATCATGGCCAGTGGTGCCATAAATTTCAACTAAAGTATCGGGCAAGAAGTCTGATTTCTGTTTGTACTGTTGTTAGAGATATTTATGCAGGGCTGGTCTTTCAGCAAGTGTGATTATTTTCAGAGAGGCCCTCTCTCCATTCTTGCTTTAGAATGTGCTGAGGATGTGTGTGGGGAACGGCACCTGACAAACAGCAGCCAGATAAAATCCCTTGGGAATTAGACTTCTTTTTATGGCCATTTTTCTCTTTTAAGGCCACTTGAAAAATATTGTTCTTCAGGTAGATCTTGTTCCTAGATCCCTGGGTTAGCATTTGGGTGCATGCCATTTTCCCAGACCAAGGAGCTACTGAAGACTTAAGCTTTTCCAGTAGGAAAGTATGCAAGTACATACTTTGCAGCACCAGACACTATTGAAAGAATAATGGACCCTTCCCACATTCAACTCCATTCTTCCTGCACACACTCCCAGACCTCTGGAGCCACTGTGCTAGCAAATGATTACATTCTGTTTTTCTTCCCTAACTCTTCCTAAACAAAATGTTAATTGAGACATTGATTTATACAATTCAGATTCCTGTGTTAAGTCAGCATACTTAAAAGTAACCTCTGGCTATTGAGGGGCTAGATCAGTGAGACAAATTGGTGCTTGCTGGTATGTTTTTCTATATCTTACCTTTTGAGAAAAGAGTATTTATTTCAGATTGGAATATGTCTTTTGCATGTGTTTTAGATGTACCCCATCATAGTGTAGCTTTAGAACACGGGATTCATCTGTTTCCTGATTTACACTGTTATATGAAGTAAGCATACTGGAAAAAAACCCAGACTTTAGCCTTTTTTTTGTATGTCCTTGATACTTGTTTGAAAAAATATTAAAATACTAGGGATATTATGTAGATTTCAGGCCTGTAGATTCCAGGGGTGTCTGTGTAGGTGGGGGTAAAAAATTACATTTCCTGTCCTAGGCAACTGCTGAATTAAAAAATTTGCAGAAAAGTTGTCTGACCTTGCTCCTTCCTAATCTATTCTTCTGTTCAAAAAGAAATGGAAGTGTTAATCTTTTTGCTGTAGAGAACCATTAAAATAAGCAATGTTTGTGTTTACAGAGGAAGAGTTCAGTGGGAGATCTGATGCTGGAAGGGATAAGCTTCATATGAATTGGTGTGTTATCACCTGTCAGCATTAAGAATGCCTTGTAATTTATACACAGAGATCTCACCTCTCTACTTGGCTTTGTGATGTTGAGAAATCCTCTTAATGTTAGTGTCTCATATTTTCTTTGCTTTTTAAAATGAATGCAGTATTACTATCCTGTCTCATAGGGGCATAACTTGTGAACATTTATGTCAGTAGTGTAAATGTAAAATGCTGCTTTGAGTATAGGGTGTTAACTTGGCTTTCCCACACTTTGAGTCAGAATAATACTTGTTAAAATGACCTGCAGGAAACAGCTGATGTAACACTGCATCCAGCCTGAGCTACAGGTCGTGTTTGAACCCAGATTTTCATTTTCAGCACTTGTATTTTTGTATGTCAGGCACCTGTAGTATTTATTATTGTGTCATGTATTGTGTGTTACATTGTTATGCACTGCTGTTGTTACCACTCCACTGGCTGTAATTCCCTTTCAATGTACTAATTCTTTTTTTCCTACAAAGGCACCGGACATGCAGTGAAAAAATAAATATATTTTCTTTTGCATTAACAAGCTGCTCCTCTTGGGTGTGCAGGAATTTGTATAGAGGTGGATGACTCCTTGCATGCATATGAACTGGTTTTACAAATGCTGGCTTGAGTCTGGCAGAGCCAAGCAGTGCCCCTGAGCTGACAGTGCTGACTCCACTGCTGGGTGGGCAGAGCAGCCCCCGGGCTTGTGTATCCTGAGGAAATATCAGGAGGACTCCTTGGGAGGAACCAGCCCTGCTGCAGAAACTGTTGTATCATCTGAGCTTTGTCAGGTCCATATTGTTCTGCATAAAGGAGATAAAGCTATGTTTGTTTCCCCAGTTCTTGTATCTGTTTGCTGCTTTCCACTTCCAGTTTGGCCACCTGATGGCAGCTTTTAAATTCCGTTATGTGATCTGTGGTTTTGTTACCCATATGTATAGCTTTGGGCAGCACTTCCAGGATCCAACAGAATACAAATATCAAACAAGAGTATAATAATTTATAATTCTTCAAATAGTTTATTTGTAAATGCAGTAACACAGTAGAAACGTAATTCCCTTTAGAAGGTGATCACTCCAAAGACTAATTGCTTTCATTTCTCCTAAACTTTTTTAAAAAATGACAGATATTTTTGCAAGCAATCTGTTGTAAAACATCTTCCAAGCTGTGTATTATCTATTTCTTCACTTTTTTAAATGACAGTTTTATTCATAAACAGAAAGAATGAATGTGTTCTGAATGACAGGTTATGGTAGTAAAACAAAGTGATACTGTCCTATTAAATAGTGGCCTCATAAATGTTGTGTGCATAAACAAAGTTATAATGAACCAGTAAATCAAGAATGCCATGAACAGCAGAAATGCCAGACTCCAGAGCTGAAATAACCTTGCAGTTCAGTAGCCTGCTGCAGAGAAATCTGTCACTTTACCTGCTCCATCATTTCTGTGTTTTGAGGTTCTAGCTGATTGATTCACCATCTTGGAGGCAGTGGATAAAAGGATATGAATTTGTCAATATGAGCAAGGTGTCTAGTACTGATTATGAATGATAGAAGGAGCATTGCAAACTGCAGCACAACAATTCAAAAGTTAATTTTACTTTGACACTCTGTGCTTTGACTTCTTCATTTTTATGCATGAAAACATTCTGTGTTCACAGTGGAAGTGACTCACAAGTTCCAGTCAAGACTTCTGGAAGGCTTCAGTCTGCTACCTGCCATATGCCTGCATATCTACTTCTGTTTTCACTGCTCTTCCAATGGCAATAAAAAAGTTGGCCTTGAGTGTTAATTCATGTCTCAGTGGAAATATCCAGAGTCTTGGGTATCTGAGGATACGGCTGTTTCCTAAGTTCTAGATACACTGACCTGTGAATGTTTTTATCATTGGGCAGTGCCTTAAAAGTTATTGTATGTTGAAGAGGTGAAAGCTGAACCAAATTGTTCAGCATCCAAAAGCTTGAACTGAGCAGGGGTTTTGGGAAGGTGATGTGAGGCCACCACCAGCTGTGTGCTGTGCACACAGGAGAGTTAAGGAAAACTGCAGAGTACACAAGGGAAAGATGTTGTGGCTGTGTCTTTGCAAAGGCTGATCTGACTTCTCCGTGTAAGTTTGCTTGTCAGAATTGTTGATCCCTGCTTGCTGGGCAGTGCATGCATAGGGAGAATTAGATGAGCTTATAGAGAGCAGAAAAATTAATGAGCTTCAGAAGTGTTCAAGGTAGACACTAACTTGAACATTGTCTCTAAAAGTGAATAATACCTTATTTACACTCAAAGTTGAATGTTCTTTCTCAAAATTCTGGAATGTTTTGGCTTTTAAATCTACTGTGAGGAAGGACAAGCAATGTCTGCGCTCATGGGCATCAAGATGCAGTGGGCAAAAAAAGTGTATGAGAGTCCATTCTTAGCAGTTCTGTTTGTTACTTTAAGCAGAATTGTCACCCTCCCTGCCACTGTTTCTGTCCTGAAGAGAATCCATTGTTCACATCTCTGAGGAGCTCATATTGTCATCCTGTTGAATAGTAAGACCCAAAATTGAGATTAAAAGTTACCAAAAACCAAGAAGCCAGTGTTCTGCTGTTACTTAAACATAGTGGTTTTATTTGCTAATCTAAGATTTTAACCACTTAGGGGGGTTTTTAGGCTTCTGAGTACAGTACATACATACTGTACAGTACAGTACAGTTCATTAATTTAGTTATTTCATTGCTGAATGACAGCATGTTTTCGTGCACTGCTGTCAGTTCTAGCATTGTTTCAAAATGAGAGGTGTTTCTCATTGCCAGAAGTAGAACTGTAGTGTGGTTTGTAATTCCAGAAATTCCTTCATGGCATCAGTCTGTGTTTGATTTTTGGCTGGTTTGCCAAAATATATGATCCAGTCAATCCAGAAAAAGTTTAGGCAATTACTTTGTGTGTGTCCACTGTGTATTTTTTTTCTTTTGTTATCAGTGTACGTCAGAGGTCTGAACACAAGTAAAGCATGCTATGCAGACTAATTGAATCAATGCCTCTGTGGAAGCAATTTAGTTTCTGGAATTGCTCTTCTAAATCAGAGTTGTAAACAAAAACCTAGCTATTTTTATATCATTTCCCTTTGCCTCATGTATGTGATCCTGAAAGTTGAAGAGTTACAGGTTTATGCCTCTTTTTACAGCAGAATATTTGCGGGGCTGAATTTTTATTGAAGCATAATTCCTGGTTTCCTTAAAGCTGGGCAACACTACTGTACAGTGGGAGCACACATTAGTTTCAGTTGCTCTGGAAGACTTTTCGCATTAAAGCTGTCAAGGCAGCAAGTTGTCCTCTAGTGTTTTTTCATTAAGAGTTGTTTGCTGCTTTTATAGAAACAACTGTTTCAGCCACAGGAAGTAAATGGGGAGCTTTTCCTGAAAGAAGGGTGTGCAAAGAACAGTGTTTAGGTCATGGGCTCTTACGTGTCCCTCCTTCTTCCTTCTCTACCTACCTAGGTAGCATTGCAATTTTTCTGTCCCCAGAAATGCTCACATTAAATGTGCAATTCCAGAATAAAGCTATTTTCTAGTGAAATCCATATAATAATAAAATCTGTTTGTGAAGAGTGCAGCTTTTGTGGTGTGAAGAATCAGACCCACCACTTCTGTTGCAGTGCTAAAACTCCCTTTTATTTTTAATAGCAAATTATTTTGAGAGCAGAGCCCAGAAGCATGGAATTTTTAGAAGTAAACTGGTCTTTTAAGGCTTCCTGTTCATTTTTGTTGTGCTTATTGCTTCTTACCTCTCTCTGTGTTTACTTTTTTTTTAACTGTCTCTGAAAAAGCAGCCATTGTAGACTTGGCCCTTTTTTATATTACTAGCATAGTCTAGAGGGTTAGCACAGGTCATTATAGTTACAGATTGGTTCTAATACATTTTTTTCTTTATAAACTAAGGGCAGGACTGTACACGAAATCTCTGTTATTGTATTTGTGCTTTGTACTCATGCACTTGTTGACTGTTTTACAAGCCAGTAACGTAGTAGCCACAGGCTAGGAAGCTTGCCCAGAAATCTGGCATATTTAATTAGTGCTAGTAAACAAGCAGAGTTTCAAATTTAATTTTTCCTTCTTTAATTCCTATAAACCTCAAGCCATTTAAAACTTAATTTTGACACTAGTTTCGTTTATGCAGTTGGATAATACTGAAACAGTCTGCGACCACAGACAGAATGGTCCCAGTCTTTTCCAAGCAAGAAGGGAATAGAAGTTGTTTTGTTTTAATAGTATCTGAGGTTGATGTAAAATTGTAAACTATAATCTTCAGGTCATCCACTACCCATTTTCTTGTTCTTTCTGTTAGGCTAAATGTTTCAAGACAAGGCAATTGTCCTACTATGAGTTTAGCCTTGCAAAGGACAGGGACTGGATTTGTTGCTGCTCTGGTTTTATACAGAGAGCTCTTCTAAGAGCAGATGATGAACATGTGAGCTCTGGTACTTGCTATGGCCAGTTTATTTCTTCTAGGCTGTGAGGTTTTAACTCACTGCCCCACGTGGTATAAACAACAGAGGATTCAGTTGCTGTCTTCCCACTTCAATACCAGCTTGTGATGATACTAGCTTTTCTATGCTGAAAATGGTTCTCTACTGCTGCTTTCACTGTGAGGGACCACTGCAGTCTAGATTAATGACATTTCTCCTATCTATTTCATTGCTGAAGCCACTCTATCTCCAGACAAGTAATGTTCTGGGTGTCATAGCAATAGAATGTGTGGTAATTCTGGCCAAAAACTGGACTTCATAGCTGCAGCTAAAATTTTTTTCTATTAATATTTTTCAATTAATATTGAAATTGTGAAAATACACAGATGAACAGTATTTTATTAGCTGTCCTGACAGCTTTTCCTTCAAGAATGTGTTTTGGGAGGTTTTTTGTTGTTTGTTTGGGATTTTTTGCCTACTCATTTATAGAGGAAGCTCCCACCTTAGCATGTGCTGAAGTGAGAAACTTCACTCTAGAGTATGTGAAGTTTCTCAGTCAGCAATAACTATTCCAGAGAAGGAAGGAAACCTGCTCAAAGTATCTTCTCACTGCACTGAATTCACCATCATTTTCTTCTGCAATATTCGAATTGCTGTATGATCATTTTTCCAAAAGAGTAAAATTCTTTTGGCTCAACTGTAAGCTTTTATTCAGTTGCTACTAATGGGTGAAAGGTGAGTGAGATTCTTGGAAATCCAGCTCTCTCTTTAGTGCAGTATGTTTTTGTTCATCTGGGCTTAATGCTATAGAGCTCCAGCTTCAGCATCTTCCTGAAAGCATTTTTATTGTAAGTTCAGTTTCTTGTAGTAATAAGAAGCAGTGACTTCTGTTATAGCTATTAACAAGTCTGGAAATTTTAAATCATGAGTAATCTGGTCTAACCAGAAACTAATCCAGTGTGGTTGTAACCACTGTAATTACTTGTTTAAAAAAATGCAAATTTGGACTTTGGATGGATGTTAAGGTCGTCTTGTGGTGCTGATATTTTTTTGTGTCTAGTCTTTTTTCCTTTTTTTCACTCTGATACTTATATTCATCATTCCATGGTATTTTGTAAAATGCCAGTTAGCTTAAAAGAAGTAATCACAAAGTTACTTTGGGTTGGAAAGATGAATGATGTCTGTCAGTGGCTTCAGTCTGACTTTAGTTCTCCTTTGACTTTTAATTCTGCACGTGCTAATTTTAAGACATTCTTTTAATGAAGTTCTTGTTTGATACTGTCAAGATATTAGTTGCTAAATTGTATAGGTTCTTTTAAACTGAAAAAGAGCATAAGTATATCTGTATTTGTGTGATGTTCCTATCACCTGGGGTATTTTTTTCTGCAAAGCTGGGCTGTACACTAAAGTTGATGTCCCAAGCTCTGATGGCTCTCACTGTCCTGAGATCTCACAGCTCAATGTTGATGCTGCCTTAAATCTGATCTAGCATGTCTCTGAGGGTGTATCTGAATACACAGGCTGAGTCATGACTTCACTGTAGCCAAGTCAGGAAACCCCTCTGTTTTCCTGTAGGGAAGCAGGATTCATGAAGTCTGAGTGCTGATTCCTTAGAAGAATTTTCTCTAAAATGTATTTTTCTTTTATGTACCCTTTCAGCACTGCCGAGGTGTGGAGCAGCCTGTGCCCTGGCAGTCACAGCCAGGCTCCCTCCACAGTGGCTGCAGAGCCAAGTTCTGTGCTGACTTTAATTTCTACCTGAGATAAAGCCGTTCTCATTACAAAATTAAATATTTGACACTTGCAGTTGTTGGGATCTTGTCAGTATAAAGAATGGTTACTATGTCAAGTGCTAAAGTGTCACAGTTCCAGTGGAATTGAGATGTGAGTAGATGCAGTAGTAAAAGCTTATTGTGAATCAAAACTGAAGTAGAAGCAGTAGTTGCCAAAAATCAAGAAAAACCCACAGGTCAAAGCATCAGCTAAGGAAGCTACAGACCGTCAAGGAGCAGAAACAAAGTATAATTTGCTTACAGTAAATGAAGAAAATTAGCATTGCCAGGTTTATGGCAGAAGGGCTGGATTTACATTGGTTTGGTTTGAGTAGATTTTAGTAATAGAAACAATAACACTTAAATTTTTCCCATCTTTGGACTCATGTCTTCTTGCTTTCTATACTGTATGTTTTGGTGAGACCCAGATGCTGCTTTGTCTAAGCTGTAGTCTTTTCTTCTCCACTTCTCTTCTTCCTTCTAACTCTAATGACCTGCTATCAGGCTGTTGTCCAGTTGTTCTTCAGTCCAGTGAAAAATAACTTTCTTGAATGCAAATATGTTCTACAGAAAGTCTCACAAAGGTGCACCTTCTATCATGAAGAGCCCGTTTGCTTGTCAGGCAAAGATCCTAGCAAAGGGAAGTGAGTGATCAGCCTATGGCCTATGCATAGTGACAGGTTTAGAGAGAGATTTTTAATCTTAATAGACTGATGGTGGAGAAGTAGGTGATTCTCATGAGGTGCTTGGACAGCAACTCAAAATGGGAAGCCCAAGGATATGTGTGACAGCTTCAATTTGTTCTGCTCCTGAGCCCCTGTGAAATTCAAGGGAAACATTTATGCTTATTTCATACTTTGGAGGGGTTTATTGCTTATGCTTTTACTTGCAATTTAAGGTCGGGGAGAAGAATTTATTTTTGCCTATGTATTTTAGTAGCCCAAAGGTATACCCTTACCTTAAATTCCCTAATTTTGCAGATTGTATATTCTAAGTAGGACCCACTTCACCTGGAAGGTGCAGAAGGTCTTCAGAACCTTGTCATGCAAGGCTCATGCTGCAAATACAGTTTTATTTGCCTTTGAGTCCAGGCCAGTGGCATGAAGAAATTGTGTCATCCTTGTTATGTTTAAACTGTATATTGCTAGTGACCTGTAGCTTTGACCTAGTACTGAGTTTCACTGTTTCCCATGCATTTACTGTAATTATTTGATTTAAAAAAATATATCATATGTCTACTGCTTAGCCCTTTGGGAACTGATGTAGGAGGGATCAGCAGGAGCTGCTGTTCTTCAGTAGCCTCTATACAATCCTCCAGCTTCAGTTATTTTCTTAAAACTTATTCCTCTGAAGTGTTGTCATCCTTTCAGCCCTGATGATTTTAGGGAACAATTATTTACTAAGGTGAATTTCCATGAAGTAGGAAGCAAAATGAGCTGAAAATTGGAAATGATTAGGGTTGCCAGGTGCAGACTTTTAGTTCTTTCTCCTTCTTCAGCAAAGAAAGCATTTCCCAAAGCTCGATTAAATCTCTTAAATCACAGTTTAGCTCAGCATAAGAAAAATAAGCTCAAACACCAGATCTGAACTAAGTGACTAAGCCATGTCCCGTTGTGTTGGAATTGAATTGGTTATAGCACACAATAATCTACTTTATTGTCATCCTGGCTTTAACTGTAGCATAAGATGATTACATTGAATGTGTATAATAATAAGGCTTACACTTTGTATATAGCCCTTTAAATATTTTGGCAGACCATAGAAAGAACCTTTACGTGCAAGGCTTGATTAATCCCTTTCCTCTGTGTATAGAACAAGTAGCTGCCAGAGCTCAAGGGTAAAACCTATTAATAATGTCTCTGGCAGTCCCCGCCCTCCTTCACAGTGTATTCTCTTCTGTTCACACCAAACTCCAGGCTTATTATCATTTTGGTCTCTCTCTTTTGGTTTCCCAGTTTATACATAGCAATCAGGGTATTCTAGCAGAATAGTATCTAGTATAAAAGTGTCTAGTATAAAATATTTGCATGAGCTCTGTTTTTCCAGTGAGTGGGAAAGAGAAAAGGGGTGGTAGTGTTGTGGACAGCCTGGCCCCTGCGTTGTTTCCTACAGCTGTTCACACTCACTGTGGTAGAGAAGACCCTTAGAACCAGGTTTTGGGAAGTGCTTTTCACGGGCAGCTGTGTCTGAGGTGCTCCCAGGGGGACGTGGCTGCACAGCCCCCAGGGAGCACTCCTCTCACTTGGGGTGGGTGAGGAATTACTGTTGTTCTCCTTTTCATATGGGGAAGCTGAAGTAGGATGAAGAAAAATATATTTTATAGGTTCATGTGCAGCCATTGGCACCCTTGCTATTCAGCATTGAAGTCAGAAGAGATGTTAACGTTAAAACACGGCATTGTTGCCAAGAAAATGACTTTCTAAAGGGAGGTCACACTGGCTTATTGTAGACCATTACTGACCTTGAGCAGATATTAATCCTGATTTCTGACTGCTAACCTATACTCTTTTACTAGAGAAAATGATTTAATCTTTGGCTTTCAATGAAAGTTAGTTCCTTTACCAAAAAGTTTTCAGCATGTTTTTGTCAGAAGTAGGTTCAGAGTCTCATTATAGTCTCATGGGTATATTAATAACATAATACAACAAAGAAAAATGGCATGTGGTGAAGGTTTGAAGTGAAAAATATTTATTTTTCAGAAGGCTTTCAAGCAACTTAGGTCACTAGATCAATAAAACATTTTCATTTGAAAGTACTTCCCATTTCTGGTGCAGTGTCTCTCTAGCAGCAGCAGCTGTGAGAATGGATGGTGTGTTACCAGAACTGCAGTGTCTTGTCTTCCCTTGCCAGATGCTCAATGGACCAAAGCAAATCTTGCCCTCCTGTCTTTTTAAATAAGGTTGTTACAAATCAAGAGGAAGGGGAACAGTAAGTGGACGCCTCTGAGCAGGGAAACTGAGGTCAAGGTAATCCAGGGCTCATGCATGTGTTGGGGGACACCTCATAGTAGCCTATGCTGCCTTGAACTCCTGGGGTCCCATTGCTGAGGCAGTCCCCCCCCAAAAAGCAGCATTGTCCGATTCCCCTCTGCCCACCCTCCTGTGCAGCCACCGCAGCTCTGCAGCCCAGAGGTGGCAGCATTTCACCGGTGGGCAAAGCAGCTCCAGCACACAGTGGGGACATTCATGTGGCTAAGTGCTTTGGGATCTTTTTGGCCAAATGCACTGTGTTTAAAAAAAAAAAAAAAAAATTAAGGTCATAAGGTGTCTGGGATTTTTGAAGGGCCAATGTAACAGTGGTCTTTTATTATTAGTGAGTTTACAGCCAAGAGCTGTCCCGTAAATGAGCAATGCGATTTAGGGATTATTTTTTTTTCCTTTAAAAACAGGAATGCTTGAGACATTAAAGGTGGTCTGGCAGCTTTTGCTGTGAGACTTCTCTTCATGTTGATCTGTACACTGGCTTTGTATCAACACGAGAGCACCACGTTCTTGCAGACAGGCAGGGGTCAGCACTGTGTTTGAACTGGACCGCACGCTTCTTCATGCAAGAGCACAGTTCATGGTGTGGGGGATAGGAAGAATGTGATGGAGTGTTTGGCTATATGGACTATGTGAGATGCATGCCATTACTTAGAAAAGATGCAAGTGTGGAATGCATAGTTTGCACTAAGCTTGCTGTTATTTATTTACTTTGGAAGGATGGGGAGGAAGATTAACTAATACCCGTGAGCCCACGGTGGATGTAATTCAGGTATAGGTTTAGGAGCCAGGTTAACAGAAGGTATGATTAGATTTTTATTGTGTCATTGCTTGGATTAGTGTTAGAGTACAAACAGCCTCAGGTCCTTGAGCTTATTTAAAGACCTTCATATTTTCCGTCAACAGCTGTATGAAGTTAGGGAAAGGGAGGCCATGGGATTTCTCTTTCTCAGCTAGTTTATTTGTGAGGTGGTGAGGTTAATGTGGCAATATCCCATGCTTAGTAGAGAGGCTTTTTGGCTTTAAGCATTGTGTGTGCTCCCTTCAGATTTATGATTTTGACCCCAGCCTGGCATTATCACACTGTCAGTGGGAGTATGGAGCTGGTTGGAACCTCCAGCTCTTGGTGGTAATCTCTCTTAATTAGTTTACAGTTGAAACAATGGTCCGACTTCTTGCCTTTAAACAAGGGAAGTTTGCCCTATCAGTGGTTGATTTCCCTGAGGGAGGAAATCCTGATGGGGGGTTATCAGGGAAAGAAAAGCTCTGGGCTCTATTTTCAAAGCAATGCCACGTATGAAGCATGCATCAATCCTGTTAGTACTGCTTATTATTTCACAATGGCGTGTCAGGAATTACAGGCACAGACTTTTCTAAGGACTCTTGCAGACCTTTATGCACTCTCATCCTGAGTCAGGATTCTGTGGAATTCTGTGCTAATAAAAGCTAATTTTACACATTAAATTGCATTCTTTGAAACTGCTCCTTTAATTGCTGATCTTTCCCTGACTTCTTCACAGATCTCTCCTAGCCTTCTAATTGTCAGCTTTCTGCCAGGGAGCCCTCCATGCCTCATCATTAGGACTAAAATCTGCCATCAGTTAACACTCAGAGCTTATAACTGGGAGCAGCCCCCTCCCTTGCATGGGAGCGCAGACAGTAATAGACACTATAGTGGCAGCACCAAAGGGAGTTTTACTGTGTATTTTAATGACTTGTGCTTGATTACATTTGCTAGATTGAACCAAAGTTCATTTAGTAATTGGTATGATTCTTAGAGGGTACACATTTGACATTCCTCCCTCATTAAAGAGCTCCAACAATGGCTGTTGCAACTTTCATCTCAAGGGTGACCCTCTCAGATACATATCCAGTCTTTTTTCCTTTTGATAAACCACCCAACCCGGCATTCATTAACACTTAACCATCTGCAGCCAGCCCCTCCTAGTACCTTCTCTCTTGCTTTGATGATATAATTAAAAGCCTTCTGTATTATCTCCCTCGAAGCAATAAGTGTAGGTGCGTCAGCTCCTGCATTGTTTGTTATTCGATTCTCTCTGTATCAGCTGTTCTTGCTACGGGCTCATTTTTCATATATTGTAAAGATTAGCTGATGGAGTGGGAGATCAGAGGCATGAGGCGGGAGTGTGGCTCTCAATATTAGTAACCAGATGCTCATTTGAAATGGTGATGGGCTTTGCTGTTATCTGTTAGATTATTTGGCTCCTTTGCTTTTACCTGAAGATAAACTGGTTTAAGCACTAGTCAATGAAAATGAGCATCATCTTTAGTGGCTTGTTATGACAGAGTGCTCTTATCAGTCTGGTTTAGTGTGGCTATTCTCTCCTTGAGCCTGGTTTACAGAAATCACAGCTTTGTTTATGTATGTGCCCAAACTTGCCTGTTTGACCTTTGAAGCTGTGATTATAATATTAATCTATGGGACTATTCTGTTGCAAATCACTTAGGTGGTCTGTATTTCAGAGGATTTCATTGTGGGACCTCCCTCTTGTCCAGCATGATGTTCCATTATTGTTGGTATATTCTGCATTGAAAGCTAACTCAGACTGGTGTTTCAGTACATCTTGTTGTCTGGCTGCTTTTTGTGGGGGGAATTTTGTGTGTGATGGAGGAGCTGGGATAGTACTGTGCTACTGTTTGCCACTTGCACTGATTCTGTGTAACTTTATAACAAGTTGCTTAGCTACGGGAAAACTTGGTACACTGCTTGCATGCAGATACAAGCTTCAGCCCACAAATCCTCAGTGTCCTGTGGTGTAGCTAAATAGCCTTATTCCAGTTTGCAGGTGGGGAGACTGCATGTGTCAGAGCCACGCAGACACTGGTGACAGAACCAGCATTTACTGGAGAATTCCTGTTTTACACCGTTGCTTGATGCCTAGCCCCTGCAGCTTTCTTCTGCCTAGTGTTTAAGGGGAGGTGTATGAAAGATCTTAAATAGGAAGAGAAAAAAAGTGGCATTCTGTCACTAAAGAAATTTTGTTTTGTTTGTCATCTTTAGGTTAAGAATTAGATTTTTTTTCCTCCCATTTTTTGCCTCTCCTTCTTATGTTCTGTCTGTTTCTATATTTTTATGTGTTTATTGCCTTGTTCCATTGATTGGTTAATTTCCCCAGCAAACTATTACATGCATTCCATAAGTACAAAAGAACCCTTTTAAGAGAAGATAGGTAATTTCTCCCTTTCATACATACACAAAATGTGGAAACTGTTCTCAGGATGCAGAGCAGGAGGGAATCTGCTGACTTCCAACTGCAAGATCTCATTAAAATTAGTGGATTCCCTATCCTCTTTGCATAAGGAACATTGCTATTTGGGCTGCCTTCCACAGCAACATCTGGGCCACTGATAACATCAGTACTGGAGCATTGCTAGGTGAGCTCATGTTTTGTTAATGAAGTAATCTACTGAAAGTGCATATATCATTTTCTAGTACCACATATTTCACTGCAAAGTGTTGTACTACTATTATAGGAGCTTTCCTTTGCAAATGGGACTTAAGGAATTTCGTTATAGTCAAAAATATGCGTAGCTTGAATGGCATCCTTGAGAAATGCCACATAAGTCATGAAATGGTAAGACTTAAATATTTCAGTAGTTCAAGGCATTAATTGAGAAATGCACTGAAAAATGGCTTACTAGAACACCTGATGTTCTTGGTAGCTTTGGTGTTACTAAATATTTGGTGTGATAAAATTGGTTTACTATTGTATATTTATATTTATATTTATATTTATATTTATATTTATATTTATATTTATATTTATATTTATATTTATATTTATATTTATATTTATATGCATGCCAAATTTGTGAGTGATCCTTCTGCTGAGCTAACTAAATAATAAAAGTGATCATGATCACAAACATCTGACTTAAGCATGTTCTAGAATAAGCAAACCAAGTTGGATAGAGTCCACTGATAAAATATGTTCATTCAAACTTAATTACAAAATCCAGACATCAAAGGAAAAAAAATGAAAAGAGAGACAATTTCAGGTGTGGATTGAAATTTCTCTCCTTAATAGCCTCTGACTGTGAGTGCAGTTACGGATGTCATGACTGTTGTTGTGTTTTGTCTTTTTTAATCTGCAAGCTAAATATTTTTGTTGCTTTTCTGTTCTGATAGCTAGTGGCAAATGTTCAGACAGCCAGAATGATCTCAAATGAGGCCACAGATTTGTGGAAGGGAAAGTAATATTGGCCTAAAATATCTAGCTGGTTTGAGATAGGTTCCAAAAAGGGTTTCCATTATAGAATAGAGAAAGCATAATAAGAAGCAATAGAAGCAGTCAATGAGTCTTTATGATTTGAACTTCGTTCTTAAAATTTTGAAGCTACCAGAGATTCCTGAGGTTCTGAAATATTATCCTCCAAAAGCAAAGACTTCCCTATTTGGCTTAGGATGAGTGGGAGTTTTACTAATTTTTCCCACCTTACTGAGCTGGATAGCCAAATGCTTTGTAATTGAGCTGTGGCAATCATTTGTAATGTGTAGGGAAGGAAAGGGGAGCAGACCCCATCTCCTTCCCTTCTTTCCCTCCAGGAAGTGTTGGAGAAAATACAGTAGTGTTGTTGTGTTTGCTAGCAGAACATGCCCAGCCTTGCATATATATTAAGGCAGGCACTTAGCCAGAAGCTTTGAATTATTGTACCCTGACATTACCCACTGTAACTTTTAGCACTCTGGGCCCATTACTTTGGCTTCCTGCCCAGTAATGTGCAATTTCCACTTACATGAGAAGATGTAGCAGGAGTAATGACTCCTTGGAGGAGGTGTTTTCTTTTGCAGCAAATCAGCCCAGGGCCAGCAGGTGTAAGTTTATAGACAAAGCCCAGTAATGGCAGCCTGAGCTCTTCTGTTGCAGCAGTACAACAGTAGATGGAAAGGAACAGAACTTTGCACACTTGTCACTCTCCCCTGAACTCATTGCAAAGTCAAATTATAGTAAGCAGCCATGCAAAAGCTTCATGATTTCCCTTTTTTTCCTTTTCCAGGCACCCCAGAATGCACATCAGAACAGGGCTGATGGATGCCCATCTCTACTGTCTGAAGAAATATGTGGTAGACTTCCTGGTAGAAAACAGGTAAGAAAAACCAAGAAACATACAAGGTGGTAGTAGGCATTTGCATTGACATGTGATTTACACCAGAGCTTTTAAAGGACTTTTTTTTTCTTTTCCATTAAATTAGCTAGCATAAAATAGAAATATAAAAGAAACTAGTTTTCAAAATATTTTAACTATACTAAAAGGAATGCCAAGCTGTGTGTCTTACTAGAATCTTTTTGAAAAAAACAAAATAAAACAAAAAAAACAAAACCCAGCATAAGTGAACACTAACATTTTTGTCTCTTTATGCATCCCTTCTTTTTCTAATGTATCTGTTCCTTTTGGCTGCTTATTTTACCAGGGCTTCCCTATTGTTAGGCTTGTGAATACATTTCTGACCTTTGATTTCCCCCACCACAGTCTGTTTTGGTCTTTGCAATCACCTTCCCTCTGCCCCTTCACATCCACCACCACTGCAGGTGGGCTATCTCTGTAGCATCCTATGTTTTTAGCTTGTGATATTCCTCTGTCAAAACTCTGAGACCACCCACTGAGAGTAAGAAAAACATCCATTTATGGCAGTGGAGAAGGATCTCAGCTATAATATTTCATGAAACAGACAAAAAAAAAACCTGTTTGTCTTTTAAAAACAAACAAATGAACACTCCCCCTCACAGTAAGTAGTTAAGTTTTGGAATGATGTCCTGTTCCTAGACTTTTTATAGCCCTCTCATGCCCATTACATATACTGAATGTTCACTGAGTTCTCAAGAGTTTTTCTCCCCTTTTAAGTAAGATAAAAGATACAGAGGCTAAGTGTTGTGTTCATAGTACATTTTCTTAGCAGATAAACTGACATGTGAAAAAACATTGAGGGTGGGAGATTTATGTTAGTCTTGACCATATACAAATCTGGTGATACAGCTGGATACATGCTTGAAGGAGCTCTTCTAGAATAAAGGTCTGTGAGCAAGTTAAAATTAAGTGGAAAATCTGTGTTAACCCTGAGGGCGATTTCTTACCATGCATAAGAATAAGGCTTATCTGACACTCTGACTGGTACACGGGGGCATTGTACAAGTTATTTTAGTTCCCACTTGTGTACAGAAACCTGTGAAAAGTGAGAAAGTTTCAAGAGCAGCAGATGTTTTATACCTGGAATAAACCATTTATTTAGCATATTTTAGAAAGTTGGTGAGGTTTTGGAATTCTCGTGTTTCCTGTGTAGCATGAAGCAGTGTTTATACCTTTCTTTTGTCATAATAAAGGATGTAGGACTCATTTCTTGAAATCCTAGCACCTAATTTTGCTGGGATTAGACATTTCTGGAATATTAGACATTTCACACATTCAGTTGTTTTTCCCTGGTATTTCATTTGGTTTTTAATTTAGATCTGTGAGACAAGGATGGTCTTTGTCAGATACGTCACTCAGAGAGGCCTCTGAGTGTAAATAGCAGTAACTTCGTATTTCAAGGCTTTATGCTATTTCAGTGGTAACTGGTGAGATCTCTGACTTTTTCAGTCAGGATTTTACCTTGTATTAAAGCCAGTAGAGTAAAATTCTTCTAGTTGCCCCCAGATCCCCATAGAAAAAGTCTACAGACTTCTTGCAGGTATGATTGACTGGGGTTTTTTTGTTGTTGTTGTTTTCTGTAGTGAGGTCATTCTCTGTCTTCACTATTTTTGAAACTGTGCTGCTTTTCTGTGACACTTCCATGACAAATAGATCGTTACAGCAGCTAGGCAGCATTTCTTAAGACCTGATAGCAACATCTGGCTTACTAATGGTAGATAGCTGCTTCATTCTCTTTATTACACAAATGCTGCTTATTCAGTCAACTGAGAGAGTCAATTGCAAGTAATGTGCTTAAATAGCAAATCTGGGGAATGGGACTTTTGCCATGAGGAATAACTTCAGCTTTCAGGCTTTTGGCACTGGTGGGCATTTGCAGCTTGTTTTTCTTCTCTGAGGAAGGGGAGGACAGTGCATACCCAAAGATCTTTCCATGTTTGGCAGCAATATGCCAAGACTTTTGAAAGGCTCTGGGGAATTTTTTTTTGCCTCAGAAGTACTAACATCTACATAATTGTTTGGGTTATTCTTTTTAATACTTTGGTTTTTAGTCGAGAGAGAACCTACAGTAAGATTTTGCCTCTCTGCAATTCTGCAGCAGGACTGGAGAAGCTCAGATGCCTTGTTTAAGTTGTGCGTGTTTAAAACTAACAGCAGGGACTGAAGGGAACAGTGAAGCTCTTGTACTGTGCCAGGAAGTACTGACACAGTGTACTTCCTCAATATTACAATATTTACATTGTGTTAATATTTTAACAGCGGGGTTTGATGGCAGACAGAACACCTTTTTTCATTGTTTGTAGCTCAGTGAAGCATTTACATTTTTTCAAATGTTTTTTTGACATACAAAAGTTGAAAAGATGTTGCCCAGCAGTAAAAAATTCAGATGCTACAACTGGCTTTTGTAGAGGAAAATTATGATTGCTTCCAGGTTGAAGCATTATGTGAAAACTGGTGTGGTTATCTGTATGGGATCTGTTTCCTCTTCAGTGAGTCCCAGCTTAGCTGAAAAGATATGGGAAGAACAAGCTCTGTCTGGGTGAATCTATTTTATTTATAGCTGTACCTGTAAGAATAATTGGCATTCAGATTAATCTACGTGTTATAGGTAAAGTATATACTCACAAGCAACTAATATGAAAACAGGGAAAAAGGAATATGAAATGGCCAAACCTTGATTCTGTCTAAGTATATAAATATTGCTTTAGGATTCGGAACAAATTCATTGTGTGGCAGCTTTGGAAAAAGGCTGAATATTCAGCTTCAAGATGAAATCATGATACCAAGGGTTTTTTCATCAGCTCTATCACTGTCTTGCTTTGTGGTACTAGATAGTTCCTTTGATTTTTCTATGCACTTGTTTCCTCTTCTGGGTGGGATTGTTTGGAAAATAATCAGTGTTTGTTTGGCAGCAGTGAGATTCTATGATGAGGGATGTTAGGAGAGGTCAAAATACTGTTTGGTAGCCTGTAACTCAGTTTGTAGTCTTTTAATACATTTTTATGAACTATTTTAAAAGGTCTGAATTTATGATTATCCTGCCTGAAGTTTTATTGCGCTATAGCAAATCAAATTCTTGAATTTTAAAAGGCAGAACTTGCTAGTGCCTTTGAATAAAAGTTAAAGGAAATATTCTGTTTATTAGAACACCCTCAAATATGTATGTCCAGACAAAAATAAAAAAAAAACCCATGCCCCTAATGTAATTTAAACCTGGTGAATTTATTTTTCAGGAATGAAACTGCTTTTTCTTTCCTCTCCTAGTAGGAAAAAATGCATTTTGGCAGTTAAATCTCCGTCTATCACTCATCCATTAGTTCAGCACTGAATCCTAGTGAAATCAAGTGTGCAAGGGTCGTACCCTGTCCAAATCTACCAAGCTCAAACCCTTGTGGTTCCATGCTGGCTTGGGCAACAGCTGAAGAAATTCTTGCCCATAGCCTTTTATTTCCTACAGCTGGAATTTGTTCCTTTTCTTCTTTCCATACTTGTGCTTCACCAGGATAGGTTGGCTAAAAAGTGCTCTTTAATTTGCTGCAGTGCACTGCCAGCCTCTGCACAGAGTGCCAGTATGAGATGGGGAGCTCTGCCCTCAGATGAGCATCTCCATCCCTGCATCTGCAGTGGGTACCCAGCACTGGTCACTTCTGGGTCTGTCCACATTCACAAGAGGACACAGACCATGCCCTGCTACCAGCTGGATTTATCCTGTCTGAATAGGAACTGTGACCTCAATGTGAAGCAGCTCTTGTTTGGGCTGAATTTTCTGCTCATGGTACCTGACCCTGGGGTTTATTTCAGCGGAGGCCTTTGATTCTTCACCAAGTTCCTTTCTTCATCAGGGCAATTAGAGTTGCTGAGGTTGGTCTTGGTAGAGAGTGTGGGATTGTATCAAACCTCCACATGGGAGGGAAGTTGCTTAAAAATATGAGCTCTTTGTATTTAGGTGAGAGCTTTCCTTTCCTCAGCATTTTCTCTTTCAGAGCAAAGCCAGCCCGGGGATCTCATCAGTGCCGCACTTTGTGGCGTGGGAAGACAGGCAAGCACAGGCCGTGTGTGCTGCTGGAGCTGCTCTGCCAGCACAGGCAGGGATAGTGGAAGGTGAACACCTGCACCACATGATGAACTGCACAATATTGCTGTTCTTACAGCGATCGTTGCGTGCTGAGCCAGCAGCGAGACAGAAGCAGAGGCTGTAGCTGGCTGGGGGCACGGCTCCACCCCACAGCTGGCGGGCCTCACACCCCTGGGGCCCTGGAGTGGCAGCCAGCACAGTAGCCAGTCCCTTTTTTGGCACTCTCCTGAGTGCTAGGTTGGAATCCTGCCTCGCTGCTGCATTTGGAGCAGATGGAAGAAGAGAGTCCTTATTCCCTCTCCCCCGTGAAGCTGGTGTGTAGCAGAGGGCAGGATGTGGGCCCTGCCACGTGAGCCCCGCGTGCTGCGCAGACACGCGCTGGTACTTCTGTGCTGTGTGTGACAGTCGGCTCCTAGCAATCCCAGCAAAGCTGCTACCACAAGTGTGATCAAAGGCAAATTGCATGGTAGCTTGTGTTCTGTTTTTCCTGAAAATTCCTAAAGCTTTGGCCTGCTGAAGTAAGATACATAATTTAGAGGAAGGCAGAGGTGAGATAGATATAGAGCAACCCCTTTCCTTGTTAAGTTTTTACATGGAAAATTCATACTTGCTTTGGAAATTTAAGTCTTGAAGATATGTCTCTGCATATCCTGTTAATGTTCTTAAGAACATACATAATATGCATTTATAATATATGTATGCATGAATGGCATTGTGCCCAAAGTCAGTTGTGCAGGTACAGAATGCAACATTGTTATATTTGTTAGAATTTTACCATGCTCACAGCTGAAACCTGTAGGCATATGGAGACTGCTGCTTTCACCCCTCTTTGAGGTAGACCAGAAAGTCCTAAGCCAGATCAAGGCTGCCTAAAGCAAAGCAATATGTGATCCTAATCAATAAGGTCCCCAAAATAGTTTTTCTCAAATTTCATTAGAGCAGATGAATTCATCAGGAATATCCTAATCAAACTTTTGTTACAGGTTGAGCATACTAAAAGCCATATTTAAAAATACTAACTTTGTAATTTGTAGCACTTGCCAGTTAATAAGCTGAGGCTCCCTGTGCAACTTTTTGCTTTTGTTTTTCCCACATATTATGGTACAGCCTCAGTTACATGACTTTGTACCTTGTTTGGGGTTTCTTTTTTCCTCTGTGACCATTTCTTCATTTATTGCCTGAGATGTTTACTGAAGGAGATAATACTCAGTGTTGTATATAACTTCTGTCGTTCAGGTGAAGGGCACCAATCTTATTCCCTGTTTAAACCATGTTCTGAAGATAAGATAAATAAATATTTTATTTTGGAGTGGTAAAAGTAAATACATTCCTCTTGGTGCTAATCACTGATTCTGTAATGCCCATTAACTATATTTTCAGCACCTCTATTAGTGAAGCAGTGGTTTTCACCCTTCTGAAAGTGGGAAACCAGGGTACACAAGAACTGATGTTTGAAGCATCTTTGTCTTAAGTATGCCATTTTTCAGTTATTAACATTATACAGAGAGCTCATAATGTTGAAAATACATTTTCCATTGGCGATAGCTGTTGCAGGGTGATGATCAATGTGAGAGTTGGTCCAAAGTTTCTCTGATCTGCCTCCTGACCATCATCAGAGACTGAGACCCCAGGGCCCCACCACTCACTCTGTCCCCGAGTTCTGGCCTGGCTGATGTGGATGCTTGCCAAGGGACTGTTTGTAGCTGTGCCTGGTGCTGCCATGGTACGCTGCTCTCGAGCAGGATACTGGTTATAGCATCCTGTTCCTGCACCTGCTTCTTGGAGCAATGATTTCCCCATACAATAGTCCATAAATCTTCCCACCTTTTGGCCAGAGGCCACTTGCTTTGGAAAAGAACTATAAAAAGTGACTTTCCTAAAGAGGCTTTGAGATCTCTTTCTCCCCAGACGCGTCTGTCATCAGACAACTCAAGGACGATGTCCCTTCTGTTGGTAGCTATGCCCCCCCATCCTCTCTCTCTCTCTCCCCTCCCTTTTATTTAATTTCCTTTACCTCTCTCTCTCTCTCTCTCTCCTATCGCAAAACTGAATTGTTGACATGCAATAAACTGCATTACTGCTTTCTGCTGAATAAAACCTGAGTCTCTTGTTTTTGTGTTTTGCACCCTGAGGTCAAATGAACCATCATGACTCCCGCTCGGGTTGAGCGGATCGTGACATTACATTGGAATTAAAATGGCAACCTGCAGAAATCAGAATTATGTTCTGCATTCAGCACCATCCATAGAATCCTCTGACAGAAGGGAATTTTAAAAATTAAAATAAAAATCAGTTCTTCAGGCATCATTCTTTTGCCTTATATCTTTGCAGTTCTTTTCTCCTCTTGCAGCCCTCTGCCTTTTACATTTAACACACATGTTCTAACAAATGAGGCAGTCATTCTTCTGCCTCATTACACAAAGGTGATTCATCCCCAGGGCATAGTCCATCTTTGCATTGGTTGAAGAAGGGATTGAGACTGGGGAGAGAGGAAAAGTGGTGTGTTTTTAAGGGTTGTATCATAAAGTGAACACACAAGATCTTAATTGAGGTATAAGCAACATGCTTTTAACTTTTCTTAATTTGAGTGTCCAGACTGTTACCATGATATTCTATAAGTGTGTGTATATGTATTTATGTATGTGACACTTCTAGAATTAATCAGTGGGTCTACTGTGACTCTTGCTAATGGAGTAGCTGTTATCAGCATAGATTTATCACCTTTCAGGTCAGCCACCAGAAGAAGATGGGATGCTCTAAACTTCAAAGAATATCCATCTCAGCATTTATAACCTTGGCCTGGAGCATATTCTGTTTCTTTGTGGAACAGTGCACAAGTACTTCACTTACCTTGCAGAAAAGAGAGAATGGAGCATGCCCAAGGTAGAAGTACTTCTACCTTTTTGAAGTAAAAAAACCCAAACCAAACAGGTCTCTTCCAAGCATGTGCAAACAGTGTTTTTTTCAGAGTTAGCCTGATGTAGTATGGGCACTTTTCCTGTTTACAAATGTAATGCCCAGACGAAAAGACAACCCTGTGCTGTGCCAAATTCTAAGCATGGAAGTGCAGGAGCTTTTCAGCAGAGCAGATGAAATATTTTTAACATGGTCAAAACAAAGGGATTTTTTCCATAATTTTGTTCTTGGAAATAGCTGAGACATTTTTGATGACGCTATCCAAAAAATAATCAGCTTGAGGGAAACACCTGGCATGGGTAATTTCAGCCAAAACAGTTACACTTTGGCAAAGTTTACAAACAGATGAAGGCAGAAACTTAAAATAGGAAATTCTGGGCAATTTTTCTTTAGGCACCCTAGTTGCACCACTTCTGAATGTTGTTCATTTCAGATTTGGTGGAGGCAGATGCCACTGTGTGTTTGCTCAGATGTTCTGGGTTCTCTGTTCTCCATCTGAGTGTCACATGCGCTATGTGACATAAGATCTTCAGACTTGATTTCTAAATACTGTGTAGGCATACATAAAACAAAATTGACCACACACATATTCCTCTTATATGTTAGGACATTTCACAAACTTTTATGGTGTCCTTCCCCCCTTTTCCCCCCACTCCTCTTCCTCCTAAAAGAAGGCCAGATTTTGTTGTATTTAGTAATATGTTTTGCAAATTACCATTTTGTTCAGAATCTAGTCCTTCTGAAGTTTTGTATGTAGAAAAAGCCACAGTTTCCCAGGTACTGTCACCTGGGAAGTGGGCAGCTCTTCCTGCAGCCAGAAGGATCATGTGTGGTACTGGAAAGGCAAGAATGATAAACAGCAGCACTGTGCTTACTTCAAAAGGTCTGAGTTAGCAATTCACAGTGCCTTATCCTGGGAATGCTGAGCACTAACATCTTGCCTGCCGCCAGGGAAATCCACTTTCCCCGGGGAGCCCTCCCCTCGGGGTGCACCCCGTGAGAGCCTGAGCTGTAGCTAAGAAAACAAATCAGCTTTCTGCAGTTCTTCCAGCGCTGGAGAGCTGCCTGCCAGAATGTGCCAGTAGAGAAACTTTTTTCTGAACTGAGCAAATTTGCAGTAAACTTTATAGCCAAAGTCAGTATGATTTGTTTACAAAGTTAAACACTGGGGTTTGGGCTGGTTTTTGGTTTTTTGGTTTTTTTTTTAACTGCTGAAATAAATAAGAGCAAATTGTGTGAGGTCATAGTGCTCTGCCTTTCCAAGCTGCTTCAGCTGCAGTCCCAGAGCACACTTCTCTGCTCAGCTCCCCTCTGCTGTGTCCAGAGAGCCTCTGCTGGGCCAGCACCAAGAGGGGAGAGGAAGGTTTGCTGTCTCAGTGCTGTATTGGGAGATCTGTGGCCATGAAAAGAGCTGCAGCAGAGCCACCCTTCTCCTCTCTCCATAAAGGGCAGGGCAGTGTGAAATCCTTGGAAACTGGGGGTGCGAGTGTCTCTGGAGCTCCTGCTTGGATGGCTGTGTGCTATGCTGTACACAAAGGCCCCTGCAGGTTTATATTAAGGTGCTGCCCAGACTAAACCAGTGCATTTTTTCTTTTTCCCCTCTAAATGCCTTTTTATCATTCAGGCTGTCACCTGTGTTTCCTGGCAAGGGCTGCTGGCTGGGGGAGGTCTGGCAGAGCTGAACACCCAGCTTTGGTGGTCTTTGTGTGGCTGCCTGAAAGATGGCTTAAAACAGAACCTGCTCTGTGAATACCTGCAAGTTAACATGTGTCAGCCGTGTGGCTGGAAGGTTTCTCCTTTGCTGTAAAGAGAGATTTTATAATGAATACTTTCCTTGTGATTAAAACGGATAAATAAACAAATAGCTCCTACAGGAAGTATACTGTGTGAAGTCAGGGCAAATAGATTGTAGCTTTTCAAACAAGGAAGAGAAAAAGGGGGGAAAAAACACCCCACAGTCAACCCAACTCAGCCTCCTCCTTGGTGCATTTAATCTATTACAATGTGAAATGGCAATTCATCTTTCCCATTTCCTTTCCTTGTCAAACATATCCAGCTGTTAGAGCTTTCCCTGCTCCTTACTAGAGATGCCAGGATTTAAAATTTGTTGATCTCCTCCTCCTCCAGGGTATCATTACTGTTATCATCTTTCCATGGTACCAGTCAAGCTTACTCCTGAAACCTCAGAGGGAAATGCCCTAATGATCCAAACTAGATTTAAACACATTATGATTTTCAGCAAATGCCTTCTGTAAGAAATACAACTCCTTTTCCTGTTGGCAGACTACCTGAGAGTAGACATACCTTTGGATATGCTAAATTGGAGCTAATCAACTTCATCAATGACTGCAAACCTTTTTGTGGCACCATGATACTCCATAGTGGCTATGTGCCTGACATACCAAAGAGTTCTTGGTCACAGCACAGTATTTGGTGCACCCAAGCTGCTTCTAATGCAAATTTTTTCTGAGGTAAATGTTAAAATGTGTTAATTTTGTTCTCTGACTGTGACTTACAGCATCGTTTATGACCCTTTGGATTCTGTAAAAAAAGTGAATTTAGGGAGGGCATGAAAGACGTCATTCAATTATAGAATCATAGAAATATTTAGATTGGGGAGGGATGTCTAGCAGGATCTAGTCCAACCTCCTGCTCAAGACTAACTTTTGTGTTGCTCAGGGGATTTTTTGCAGTTGAGTTTTGAAAATCTCCAAGGATGGAAACTGGGCCTTGTCCCAGGACCGTACCACTCACTGAAAAGTTGTTTTCTTTATGTCCCAACTGGAATTTCCCTTGTTGCAGCTTGCATCTGTTGCCTCTTGCTCTCTCATTGTTCACCTCTTGGAAAATTCTGTATGTCTTCTCTATCACTTCACTTGTGGTAGTGGAAGACCGTAATCAGATTCCCCCTCAGCCCTTTCTTCTCAAGGCTGAACAAACCCAGCTCCCCCAGCTTCTCCTCCGTGTCATGTGCTCTTGACCCTCTTGGTGGCCTCAGCTGGGCTCACTCTGATCTGATAATAAACATTAAAAATTGTTAACTATTTTTTCCACCGTTTGATGCAGTTTCAGTTTCCTTGGGTTACCTTCAGTCAAGCTGACTTTTGTCTTCACACAAGATGTGAATTCGGAGCCAAGAAGTAATTTGTTTACCCATCTTTGTGTGCTTTTTTTCCCCTTTATTTTTTTTTCTAAAATCATTGCCACTTGGGCAGTATCACCCTAAGCATTCTTTTATCAGTGCAGTACATTTTCTGTACCCAGCACTACTTGCATGTAAGATAATATTTTTGATAAAGTTATTATCTTGCCTTGCTGGGCATCTCCCTGTGAGGATACAATCCTTGTACTAAGATATCATGTATGTGTCTCTTGCAGTGGAAAAAGTAATTCCCTTGTATTCTCCATTCAGATGATCTGAATGTACAATTTTCAAGATAGTGTCTTCCTTTCTGCCCCTCTCTGTTTTGCTTCTAAATCTCTCTTCTTCCACAACACCTCAGTCACTGACACATCCTTCTGAAATGCTGAGTCCCCTTTTACTGACAGGTTGAATTTTGGGTAAAGAGAGAAAGCAATTACTGACTTCCTAGTATTTCACTTTTTCTTACAGTTTTTTTCCTAGGTGTTAGTTCAATGTTAAATTCCATTGTATTTTAGCAAGGCAAATGAAACATAAATTATCATAAATATATCTGTACCACTGTTGCATTGAATTGTTGAGGTGGGAGACTTTTAACTTCCTGCCTGTAAACAGGACAGTAAATGCTACCAGTGATGATAGGGCACACATACATGAATAGAGTAGCTAAGAAGTGTCTTCCTTAAGTTTGTGAACCATCATTCAATCAGTAATGGTACTCTGAGTTCCATTTTGAATGTGATAAGGAGCCTAGAGCATGAGGTAAGGGTCGATCTTAGAATAATCTTGAATCAAAGAGGAGCAACTATGAATTTCTTTACTTAAAGTGAAAAAACTAAAAAGGGAGTATAACATTTTTAATACTCTATGGGAAATGCTGAATGCTGTCTAGTTAAGCTACTGGTTTTGAAGAAATCCAAGAGCTGAATGGAGAAAAGGAGTGATATTTCCCATAAGTCAAAGATGCAGAGATTAACTGTAGCTCACACAGCATTTTACACCAAACTTTTATGGATTAATACCACCTGGAAAAAACATTATGAATAAAAGCTGTCTAATAAAAAAGAGGAGATGGGATTCATTGGCCAAAAAGCTTTCCAAGTTGTCAAGAAAGGATAAAGTGAAGACCAAAAAAAAGTTTGGTCACAGACAGAATATCTTGCAAGTACTATGGTAAAAAGAACAGAAGAGTTGTCCTACAGGAAGAGATGAAGCAAGGATCAGCAGTCAGTATAGAGGATAGGAGTTAAGGTAGAGTGATTGCTGGGGAGAAGGGTGTAGAAATAGTACTTGTATAGGTGGAAGCAGGATTGAATTACACACCAGAGCTTCCAGTTTATTTCCCAGACTGCTGAGAGAAATTAGTCAAACTGAGGATAGGTCTTGAGGTTTGATTGCAGACCGCCAAATACATCTGCATGGAGAAACAGCGAAGTCATCTGGGCATCTCCAGTGCCTGTAATGCAATACCAGTGGAGTGGGGTGGAAGAGGCTACATGTGAAGCTACAGCCATGTCTGTATTTTGTGACACTTACACATTTTATACAACTCTGAAGTGTTTAAATCTATCTAAATATGTAATGATGCACCCAAAGTTTATGTAACTCATTGGTTTATCAAATGCATCGTATACGTGTGTTTGTTTAGGCAAATTGTCAGAATTCCTCTGTTTCTTTTTCAGAAAAGGAGCCTTATTTCAAAGGCACTTAGAAAAAAGTTGGTAACTCAGACACAGATGGCTGCAAAGGCGGAGGTGGGAGAGAAACGGGAAAGATGAGTTCTGGCAAGGAATCACATTTGTTGCAGGTGCGCTTGTTTTAGAAGAATGGGATGCTGTCTGGGAATGAATGAGATCCATTCCTCAGCAGTGTGTACAACCTGCCAAACACCCTGGGTGGCCTCCGACGGCCTCAGAGACTTTTGGTCAGAGAGAAGTTCTAAAAATGTCTAAACTTGCTGGCATTCCTGTGCAAAAGCTGTGTTAGCTGGGAGCTGTGGGGTGTTTCTGGCTGTTTGGCAAGTGGGCAGAGTTAAGGTTACTTAGATGACCTGAGCTGAGTGTGCACACACTTTCAAAGGATTTGAGTATGTAATTGAGGAGTTTTAATTTCTGTGGTCAATTTTTCAGAAAGCTGCCTTGTTTCCCAAAGGGCTTTTTGGCAGAAGTGGAAGTTAGATCCCTGCTCCTTTAACTGCATCCAGACTTGGTGGAACTTGAGAACAGCTTTTATGTGGTTTGCATCCATACCATCCCTTTCATACTTTGATCTGGTTCCTCTCCATGTTATGGTGTTTGTGACTGTCACTTGCGTGTCTTCTGCTTTCCCTCCATCATCTGGAATGTGGGGTTTTGGTGGTGATTCTGCAGTTTTGGGAACTCATTCATAAACTTGAGCCTGCAAAGCAAAGCCGTGCAGTTTTACTGGCTTGATGTGTAATGGCTTTTGAATGAGTCATGCACGTTCTTTTGAGCACTGGGAGTATGTTGCTGTCAGGCTCAAAGGTTTTAGTTAGAAGATAGTATGGAAAGACAAATGAAGCACAAATGCAGTCATGTGGAATTACCTTTTAGTAGACCATTTCTCGAAGTTTCCTTGTCTTCTCCCTAGGCTTTTAACTTCAAAAATAAGAGAAACAGACAATTAATTAATATGAAATTGTGGCTGGGTGTGAGAAATGTATTTACTCTTTTTGTGGTCCGAATTTTGAGAGTAGAACGGGAGAAATAGAACATAGCAAGATACAACAGATGTTTAACGTTGTGATGAGTGCTGCAGGTTATTGAATTAAGCACAATTAATTGCCTGGTAGTTCATTGGCTTGCCTGGTTACTTCGGAGTTTTCCTTTATTGTATTTGGTCTTGGGTACACCAAACAAAGGCAAAAGGATTAGTGCAAGATGTAAAGGCAGAATTAGCCTTCTGCAGAGATGCGGCACACCCTGGAGATTTATCACTTGATTTTTTTTCCTTTTGTATGTAGTCCTTCTCTGCTTTCTCTGCATTCTTAGCATGTCTCAAAAATTCCAGCATTTTTAGTAATGAATCAGTGAGAAGAAGGGGAAAACTCCTGTAATTCCTTTTTCCATTGTGCTTGTTAAAACAGCGTTGTGGGAAATGGACCCAAACACTGTCTTTTAAGTGGTGTTGAGTCTGAGGCAGGTGGTATTAACTCAGGACTGCATTAACTCTTTTCAAATCTCTTTCCTGTTTCCTTGAGGAAACATGCCTGGTATATATATGTGGCATGGGCTGTTTGCCTGCCTCTTGCATTGACATTTTAATTTGGTCCATGATATAAATATCATTTCCCTAATCCCCCTTGCCCTGACCCTGTTTTGTCTGTTTTGTCTTTTCTTCAAAGTGAGTTGACTTTTTTTTTTCTTGAAGGAGGGGGGAGGAGATGGGAATGGTGGCTGGCTGCTCTAGTTTGGAGCATTAAATGCTCAGGGAAAAAATCTCAGAGTAACTGTTGTTTCTTTCTTTGTATTCACATGGAAATTTTTAATCTCCATCAAAGGATCAGGAGAAAATAACGTTGAGATTCAACAAGAGAGCTCCCAGCTTACATGGAATTTTTAAATGTTATTTGGCTTTATCCTTTAAACGATGAGAACCATGAACTGTGTACCTACAGGGTTCAGAATTAACTTTTCTCTTTCTTCCAACACACCCTCTTTTTTTTTTTCTTCTTCCCTCCGTTTTTCTTACATCTTTATTGTTCTGTATAAACATGCCTTTCTGGCCAAAACTGTAAGTTGCCTTAGGATTTGTTTAGTTGTATTTATGTATACATTTCTAACATTAATTATGAGCACCAGTCTGAAATACAGCCTCATGTTCTTTTGATGTGATCTGAAGAATCTCTGTTGAAGGCCATGGAGCTAAGATCAGAACCCAATCCAGTGTATGCTTGCTTAGCTGTACAAGAGCTAACATTTGCCTGTTTAAAAAAAAATAATATTCAAATAGGTATAAAAGGGTTAATGATCTGCTTGTTTGTAGTGGGGAATCACAAACATTATCTGCACCTGTAGATGTAGCTGGTTGAGCTGGCAGTGATAGCAAGGAAAGCCCCCTGCAACTACCCATGGAGGGTAACAGCAGATTTCACAGGTGGATGCTGACAGCAACAGTAGATTTCATGCTTCATCACAGATTAATAAAACAGGGAGGATATTAGAATGCTAATACTCATTAATACTATTTTATGGTGTTTAACATTAAACATGGAAAATGAAAATGAATGACAGCCGGTAAATGGAACTGACAGCTGTGTTCAGGGTGTCTGAAGCTGGTGAGAATTAGCTGGAGGAAGCTGAAGCTGTGGATGCTCCTATTCCTGCTGTGGATCAAGCTAAACAGCACCTACAGTTACCCAGATTTGTGCAAGGTCACCTAAACTTAGATTCAAATAGACTCTTCTGTTATTGCAAAATATTTTATGAGATCCCTCTCCTTACCATCATTGATCAGAACCATTATTTTCTGTGTCCTATGACAGAATCTCCAGCAAGACACATACCTAAGAGCAGAAATCACAGCCCATTAAAGCATAATTGTGAAATCATTTTTTGTCTTTTTTTAAAGGGATGGTATTAGGGTTTTTTTTCCTCCAAAACTTTTCTTGTGTTTCAGTTGGCTACATTGTTCTTCATTTCTTGCTGAAGTTTCAATAAGCTTTATCCCAGAGGCAGTTGCATTTCAGCAACAAGTAAAAGTTGGCCCTCTGTGGGCCATAATGTAATGTAATATAATATAACATACATAGAAACAAACTTAATTCTGCCATGTTGTAGACTGTTTTAAGTTTATTTTTGGTTTAAAATCTCTGAAAACCTCTGCATGGCTGTGTTTAAATATTAAGCTTATTGACCTAGGGTGTTTTCTCCCAATGTTCTTTCTCAAGTAAAATTTTTTAATTTAGCATGAACCTTACCTGTGCCTTTACTGAGGCGCAAAAATCTGAGAAACACTGGGAATACATAGAGTGCACAGGGACCAGGGATAAAGACATTCTAAAGTTGTAATTATATTTTTCTGGTAATAACAGTACTTGATAAAATAACAGTTTTCTGACCAAATAACCATTTTTGCACCTTAATGTTTTAGGTTTTAAATAAAATTAACCTTGAATATTTTAGGTTTATATTGCCTGACTCTAAGTCTGCAATCCACGTAGCTGACTGGAGGTAACTGATGTGTGCTCTAAGCTCTTAGGTACATTTAATTTGAATTTTCCAGGAGGTTCTTTTGATTTTTAAATATTTCATCTTCACTTGAATTCCCAGGTTTTTTCTTGCACTTGCACCATGAAATTCAACTGCCCAGATGTCTTCATTTCCCCCACTTATGCACCATCTCTTTCTAAAACCCCCTGTAGTTGTGACCTGCTGCATGAATGGCAGATTCCATGCCAGAGATACTTCTTTTTGCATGCTTAAAATCTGATCAGTATCAACCCCTCTCAAAATTGCTGCCAACTCTTCTTCTCAGGATACTGGAGTCACATAAGGTTTTTCAGGGATTGGTGTGTCCTCCTCTCTTTGTTTACAAGCAGACATTTAACAGCACTCTCCATCTTTGGTGGTTCCATTGAAAACCTGCTACTTTCTATTGGGATGAAAACAGACATATAGAACTCCAAAAATCAAAGTTTAGGGAATGAAAAGTCATGAAAAAGGGCCTGTCACTTGGGCTAGATTTTATGAAAATATATTTATTTTGGCAAATGTTTCTCAAAGGCAGGTTCATGTTTATGCTTTCTACCGTCTGGAGTTTGCTCTGAGGTGTCAAGAGCATGCTTACTCCACGTTGGCTTAGAACTGGATTTCTGCCAAAATTCTGTGTGCCCTGCTCTCCTTCCGCTCACCCCTTTAGTTTCTTTCTCCTGCTTGTAGTAGATTTTTCCTTCTGTGGATCTCAGTGCATATTTCATTTTCATTTCTTGGTGCTAATGAAAACAACGAGCTTTAGAAACCAGGGGGCTCCAAGTTTTAAAATTTGAAGAGAATAAAAAAAGATGCTTTCTTCAGCTTATACAGTCTTACGTTTATTTCTTCTTAATATAGGCATGTGAAGTTCGGGATTTGATTATAAGGATTTTAAATACACTAGACCACAAACCTTTTTTGTTTGTCTTCTTCTGTAAATAAGTTACAGACCAATTGGTTCTTCCAAACTCCTGCTAATTTTTCTTCCTTGATGAAGGGTCTTCAGTCCCTCTACATCTCCTTTGATATAAATTCCTTTCCTAGTTCCAGCTAGATGCTTGGTTTCTCCTGCCGTTGATGGTCATATAATAGTCTCACACTATCATTTAGTGTATCTTAATTTGCAAGATCTATTGCAAAAAATCCCCAAATCTTTCTCACAGAGGGCCTTACTGTGTATTTTTACTACCTTCCAAAGGCAAATTCCTTTAATGTTGAATATAAATTACTTCAACAGCAAGCAGAGGCAAACCTTCCTGGTTTTCCTTTTCCAGTAAGAAGGATGTGTTTCTGAGCCACATCTTATGGATGACCCAGAGATTTGCTCCACCTTTGGCAAAGGAATGTGGCTAGCACTTCAGAGAATTGCAGGAAAGCTTCAGGAGTTTGGCCAAGAAAGATTAAACCATCAAAAACCAAGCAAAACTGCAAAACTTTGTCTTTTCCCCTTTCCACTGCTTTCATTTCCTACCGTGTTGTGTTGTCCTCTGCATCAGACTATTTAAGACTGCCAAATACTTGGGTATTTTATAGGTAATATATCTTATAAATGCCATAGCCAGCCTCTGAGGGAAACAGAGGATTGTCGGTTTTGGATGAAGTATAAAACCCAAGCAGGAAATCATTGCTGAATGGCACAGCTGCAGGCAAACACTGTGAGCTAGTAAAGTGCCCATCTGCACAGCCGCACGTGTGTGGGAGCGCGGGGCCGGCGCGGCCGTGGCAGAGCGCGCCTGTAAGTGGTTAGCAGGCAGAAACTCAGTGATTAGAGAATGGGGTGGTTTGCTTCATTAGTTCCTGAAATACAGCTATCTGAAGGTGATTATAATCTTATTTTCAAGCAGGAGGAGAGACTAAAGACTAGAGGTTGTTCTTGTCTGTAATGAAACATGAAAACAAAATTTCAGAGGTGGGCTGCAGGATGGAGGATGTGACACGACCTGCACTGAAGGACTGAAGAAAAAGTTTGTCAAGAAAAAGAAACACACTGTATTTGTTCATAGGGCTGAACTGGCAATCACATCTGAATGTTCTCTTCAAAGCTAGAGACAGGAAAGACTGTTTTGGTCCTTAGGTCTACTTCACTATCATTGACCTGAACAGGGGCCTGGGTGGGCTTTGAGCTGGTCTTAAAGTTTGAACTGTGTAAGATCCCCCTTTGCTAGAGATTTTGCCAACCAAAACAATTTTCACTGTACCCATTCTTGTACTTGCCTTTCGTAATTTAATCTATTAGTTAGTTCCTAGTTTTGCTGTCTTCCATTCTAAACAACTCCTCTTTCTTTGTGGGTTATTATTTGTTGAGTTCCTCTAGCCAAACTCACTGTGTTAGTTCTCCCAAGCCTTCCTCTGAAGTTTAGCACTTCCTCTTGCACATGCCAAGTTTGAGTTCATTTTCCGCATGATTTTCCCAAGTACTACTTTAAATAATCCACAACTCAGTAACTAAATTGAGATTGTTAAAATAATGAAACAACAACAATAAAGATCTTTTAAGACTGCACTCCAACTGTAAAAACTGTTGATTTGGGGTTTTTTCCCAAATACTTCATTGAAAAATAAAATTTTCTTCTCATAGTCAAAATTAAATCAGCAGGATTGTAATCCCATTGTACAATAGACTTTCTACATTCATATTTGTCTTTTGGGGGTTTTGGTTGATTCCTTGCAATGAATAAATCAATGCAAGAGTAGAGATAATCTAGTGATTGGGACCCTTTTTTAAGGCATAGGTATCTTGAGATAAAACCCCTCGTGATTTCCTCACCTCCTACTACTGGGGTATCAGAATGAATGTAATAAAAGTTGAAATCTATACTAGGGGAAGATGAGTGTATTGCCAGCTGAAGCCTCTGGAAGCTTTCTGTTCACTTACATGTTTTGTATTGGAGCATCTAAAGAGCATTAAAGACTTGGGACCTTAACTGAAATGTCCTAATTTCTCTTGGTTAAAGGATTGAGTCTTTAAAATGTTCTGGATGTATAATTTGAGAAGGAATATCATTAATGTATGTGTCATAAAAATTTAAATTTAAGGATTTGATATTTCAAATATCCTTGAGTAATTCCATATTTTTATCACAAAGAACAGGAGCTGCTTTGGTTTTTCCTATGTGGGCACTTTATTCTCTCTTTTCCTGTCAATTGATGCCATTTATTAAGCTACATAAAGGGACTTCAGTTTTTGTCATTACAATGTTGGTACTTTCTGCATTCCATCTGCACACAAATATGAATTGTAGGATGATGACAAATTATAGTTATCTCTGTTAAAATATAGGGGATATAGTTCTAAAAATGAAACTTTTTCCTCATTTTGAATATTTCTTTATATTTTAATGCATTGAGGAAGCAGGTGACATAGGGACATTGTCTTAATATCTTGCCATTTTGATTCATCCTCATGAAGTGTGCAAAATGTCTGATGATGTTATGCAAAGAAAATGAAGACATAAGTCTTAGCATTCACAGACTTCATGTATCTCTTTATTCAGGACAATCACATCTCTCCGGAGTGAACTGATTCCACATCTGGTTAGGAAACAGTTTTCTTCTGCTGCATCATTGCAGCAAGGACTAGACAACAAAGAAGAGGACCAAAAGAAAAAAGAGCAAGCATCCCTAGGTCAGTACAATATCAAACATTTGGGTTTATGGATGTTTTAAAGCACATATGCTACAGCTGAGTTTTGAAGTAGAGTACAGAACTAGCCTGAAACACTGTTTTAGTGATTCAGCTGTTCTTTCCTCAGCAGAGGAAGCTTTTTTTCCTAGCAAAATTTCTAGTAGATTTCTTTTTCGAACAGTATTGTGTACTGTATAAATTCTTTTGTTCTCCCTTATTTTGGTGTAAACCATAAGCAAATCAGCTAGGGGTTCTTTAGTTGTTTTTTTTTTCTGGAAAAAAGTTAGATTAATTTTTGAAAATGTAATTTCAGGAGGGACTACCTAAAATTGGATAGGACAACAGACTAAGCCTTAACCACCCTGCAGTGGGAACTGGACAGGATCTCAGATCCTGGAATTTATTTTTAGCATTTCTTCTGTCTCCTTGTGTAACCTTGGGCAAAACATTGCATCTGTCCTGGTTCCTTAAATCACACCTGCAGAATAAAAATAAGCACTTACTCACTACATGTGATAAAATCTGTTAATGATTGCTGAGTATCTAGCCATGGAGATGAGGTGAGGCAAAGATTTCCCTTCACCAACAGTATTTTAATAGTATTCCTCTTCAGAAAGTATTTCATTAAATCCTGTCTAACTTCATGCATGTGTGTGTTCTCCAGACATTTATAGTTTCATAAAGGAAGATAATAGCTTGCTGAAACCTGCTCCAGATAACTCTTGTTGGAATGATCATAGAGGAGATATGAATGAAACTCTCCACGAAGGAAAAGTGCGCTGCTACGTCCATATCATGAAGGAGGGGCTGTGCTACCGAGTGAATACTCTTGGGCTGTACATTGAAGCCAACAGGCAGGTGAGGAAAATACACAAGTGCCACCTGGGAATACAGCAGTACTTACAGGACATTTCACCCTGCAGGAGTGACTCCCTGTGATACAGCTGAGGAGTATGTGGGAATTGAACCAGTGCCACGTTATCCAGGCACATCACCCTACTGCTTGCTGGATCCGGGATGTGAGGCCAGGAAATAGTTCTGTCTCTGACTGACTCTAGATTTGATGTAGCTGAGAAAACCCTCACCCTACACACTCTTGTGGTTTTTTGGGAGCAGCAAGATCTGCAGCCAAAGAGCCATGAAGTGTGGAAAATAAGAATGGAAGTAGCTTTGAATAGCTCATTTCATCAATGTCCTCTATGTCCTAAAACCTGTAAGGAGTGCAATAAGGAAAGACTCAAGATTTCTGGTAGTGAGGCTGGAAGGGTGATAAAGTTGTATTGAGAATTCTGGAAGTGGTCACTGCCTTGCCTTTGCTCTCAGACTGAGTTGATTTCTTTTTGACAACATTAATGGATTAATTCATGCAAACCAGAATTGCAGAATGGCAGCACGAGTTTGCACACTGGAGCTCTTTCTTCTTGATGCATGTAGAGTAACACAGAAATAAAGTGATTTGCTTTGTGATTAGGGAGATGAGGAAGAAAGGCAGCACTGCTGTGAGAAAGAGAAAACTTCCCCAAAAATACAGGAACAAGAGTGCCCAAAGGGTTAAGGGAGAATACCTCTTGCTAAGGGAAGTAAGTGTGCATGTACATTTGGCAGCAGCCACTTCAGTAAAAAGTTATTGAGTTAAGCCTGTCAGACTCCATGTGGGTTTTTTGTGTTGGTTTTTTGTTTTTGGTTGGGTTTTTTTAAACCTAAATATTCTACATTTTGGTTAGTTCAGGAAATACGTTTGCTCCTGGGTGGTACAAAGAATTAGTGTTTTGAAGTCACATTGGGGCCTTCAAAGTTGGAAAGGATTTTCTTTGAATTTTGAGCTTTTTCAGGATGGTAAAATTTCTAAGGAAGCTATGTGGAGGTAAAACATAAAATGGAGCTTAATGAGGAGTTGTGAGAAAGTAGTTCCTTTTTTCAGTGCCACTGCATTTTGTTTCTCTTGCTAATCCTCATAAAAGATGCACATTTAATTTGATGGGTGGGTGGGGTTACCTGTTTTGTTGGTCTCTAAGGAAGATTTTGGGTGTTCAGTTTGCTGAACTTTGACAGACCAGATTCTGAGCCCCTTGCTGCAAAGTTGGGACCTGTAACTTTGAGGTCCCAAAGGACAGACTCACACAGCAGTAGCAGTCCAGTCCAGTAGCTGTGGGAAGGAATGGCGTCCTAACCCATTGCCCTTCTGGTGAGGAAACACTTTGCTCACATCATTTCACTTCCAGCTGGGTTTCTGGATGCCTGCAGCCTGTGTGTGGGCAGGTGGGTTCAGGAGGGAGTTATCTTCAATAGCAGGAAATAGTTTCTTTGTAAGATGAATTAAATCCAAACACATCTTAAACCTTCCCTTGACCCAGGCACTCCCTCTGACTCCTGCCCCCAGTCTAACCTTTCTTTTCAGAACAAAATGCTTGAGCTTGTAGCTTTCGTGGGTTACCCCTCAGGCTGCACTACCACTGACTGATTCTAATAAGGGCTTTGCTCTGGCCAGTAAAACCCTGTATTTATTTCACCACACCACCTTTCCACTGACGAGGGCAAGAGCCTTTCTTCATTTTTTCCCCCCTCCTGTAGATCAGCACTGGATAGTAGGAATCTTTCCAACCTATGCTGTAGGTATTCTTTAGTGTGTGTTCCTCTCTTGGTCTTTGTGTCAGGTGACACGTCAGGACAACATCCCTTCACCCAGCCAGCACCATCCAGGCAGATTTGCCTCGTTTATGGTGGTCTGGGAACCTGGTGGTTTTCTGTAGGGCCTTCACTTTGGACTAAAGGATCTAATCTACCCTTGCTTTTTAAAAAATAAACAAAATCCAAGTCTAGTAGGAAGGACCAACTTCAAGATGTAAAGAGCTACAGATATGAAAATGTCTGCTGGGGACAACAGGAAAATTGAAATGATAGCTCAGAAATGTGAGTTCATGTGATCCCATCTTCTTCAGTGAAGATCTGTGGGATTTGCTTTTTGAGGTTCACTCCTTAGCCATCAGCTCTTATTATCCCAGCTTTCTAAGGAAGTCATTTTACACAATTGTACTGTGTAGCAGTTTCTTAATAGCAGCTTTGGAAATTGCTGGCAACATGCAGCCAAATTTAACAGAGCAATAGAGATCTCTTAGAGATAAGCTTTTCTAAGAGTTTTGTAAAAATAGGTGCTTAGGTAGAAAAAAGGGAGACTTACTTAATGAGTGCTGCTTCCTCTCTTGAGGCGAACCCAGTTGCACCATCACTGTGCTGAGACTCCAGATGACCTCCCAGAGGGACAGTCAGTGCCCACATCCTGGCTGGCCAAGCAGTGTGTGCAGACTCCACACCAGCCCCACACATGCTGCCTCTCATTCAGCCATGCAGTTTGCTGTGACACAGACCTCTTAGCCACCATACATCCATGTCTCCTGTATTCCTTTGGCTGCCATCTCTGTCCTACAAGGAGACACCATACCTTGCATCACCCCTGCCAGGAACTGTGTAGCACTTGTCTGTGCTTTGCTGCAAGGCTCCCACCTGCCCTGACATCCCCATCCATGCTGCCATCACTTCTGTGGTGTGTGACCTTGGCCTCAGCCTGACACCAGGAGATGGAGGATGCCTCAGGCTGCTCTTTCACCCACAAAAGGAGGAATGATGGAGTGATCCATCCTCCTACAATGCTGGCTCCCCTTCCTTTCAGGAGCCAGTTCAGAATTGCTCTCCATGGATTTGTTCTTGGCTACCTCATAGGCTGTGTCTCTTTATTAGCACTGCTGCTCTGTCTGCATATCTAACACCTGCCTTCTCCCTGTCAAGAGCCTTTTCTTGTGCAGCTTTCTATCACCTGTAATAGCCACTTGATCAACTTTAGTTTCTTTCTACTTAAATATCAGAAATACAGTTTTGTTGCCCATGCCTCAGAATACTGTCTTATGGAGTAGGCTGGACACTGTCACCTTTTTATGCCAGTTTACTGATTTATATTTGTTATTACTTGCTTCCCTCCCTTGCTTTGCTGGACAGTGTAGAACATGCTGAGCTGCATTTGGAATGGCAGATGCTGGACATTGTGATAGCATACAGGATGTCACTGTGTTCAGCTGGAGCCAGCCTGCTTGCTGCTGCTGATCCACTGCTTCTCCACAGGTGGGAATCTGAGTTGAAAGAAGACATGTAGTGCACTGTGGTAGCAGTGTACTATCTCCTTTAGAAAAGTGGGAGATGATAAATCACACACAGCTGGTGGACATTTGAAATGCAGTGACCTACCTTTTCCATAAGTTAAAATTTTTATGGCAAATGCAGTAGTGCAATGGAAACTAAAGCTGTCTTTGAGTTGTTTATGTAACTTGGGGGTACAGCCCTATCATGTTAATTTGTGCTGTGGGTTTTTTCATGCAGGTTCCCAAATTATTGCTTAATCTGGGTCTGGAAGAGCCATTGGTTCATGGGTCTGCACAGATCACTGATAGAGGCATGGTGAGTGTTCCCTTTTCCCTTCTCTTCTCTTTCAGTAGTTTGCAACCATCTTGTTTCAAGAACTGCTTGCTAAAATTCAGTCCCACTATTGGAAGTGAAGCCAAGTTCTGAAGTGTGGAATGGTGGAACATAGGTGATACAGCCCAGAGTCTTCTAAAGGTTCACCCATGGGTTCCTGCCTTTCAGTCTCTCTCTTTTAAAATGTTTGGTAAAAAGTCTATCTTACTCCCAAGTCAGGCACTGCAGCCTCTTGTTCCCTAATGACAGTTCCTGGTAGTTGAGCAGTTTGCCTCCCTAAGGACACCAAACCCAGAAGGGATCAGTACTTCAGTTTTGTTTCTTGCTAACACATTTTGGTTGAATACCAGCTTCAAGCCTCCCTTTGACAAGTCTCACTGGGCAAACCTGAGTGAAACAAGTGAGTACCAGTAGGGCTGTGCCTACCATGCTTATCTTTCTGCATGAATCCTACAGAGCCAGATCCACTAATGAAGTTCTACCAAGCTAGCAGGCCTTGGGAAGACTGTCTGCCTATGGGGTAGCCCCTAAATTTTCAGGTCTTTCCTCTGCCAAGGGTCTCTCAGGGTGGAGCAGGATAAACTTTATTGATGGATGCTTGAGACATGCTTTGGGAGAGGTATGTGGAGAACACATACTGGAGAATTCCAATTTTTTTTTGCTAGTTCTGTTCTTTTCTTCCCTAGGTTGGATCAGACAGTATCATTGGGTCATCCACACAAATTGGGGAGAAGACATCCATCAAACACTCCATCATTGGCAGCATGTGTACCATAAAAGGCAAAGTTAAGATAACAAACTGTATCATCATGAATTCTGTTACAATTGAGGAAGGGTAGGTTACCTTTTTGTACCTTAATTCCCTAGATTTGCAGTTTCTTTTTCTAGATAGATCCTGAGTCAGTAATTTTTGCCCTGGAAATAATCCTCAGCCAGAAGAGATGATACCAGGAGGTATGTTTCCAAAGACAAGTAACAAATAAGTCTCTATAAGCAGCCCAGAAGTGCCCAACTGAAATGAACTAACAAGAGGGCTGCAGTCTTGGAACATAAATTTCTTTTTACAGTAGATCATGTCATCTTCAGAATGTGTAAGTTAGTTGAGTGGATATATGTGTCTGTATGAGCTTGTATATCATTCTTCCAAGCTTTATTTTAGTGGCTGGATCAGTGAGTATGCCTAAAATATTTGAGGCACAAAGCATATTTTAAAGTAGTATTCTTGCCAGTTAGAAATGTTCTTCTCACATTGGAACATTACAGCTTCACCTAAAATGTCATTTTCTTTGGCTCTTTTTTGTCATCCTGCAGCCTTTACATTACCATTGCCTATGCTGAGTAATAGAATAAATTAATAAACTTTTCAAAGAGAAAATCTGCCAGCTAGTAGAGGTTTCTCATGCACTAAAGACACTGACTAAATAGTTAGCCTTGAGCTGTACATTTCCAAATGTGGGAAAAGTGGCCTGTCTGTAACTGTTGATGTCTGCATGCCCCCATCTTTCCATACATGCTGGCTTCCTGTGGATGTCAGTGGAAAGGAAACTGCTGATTGAGTCTGTGCAGACCTGTATAAATTCTCTGCTCCTTCATGGCTTGAGGTTTGCTTAGGGCCTCAGGAAAAAGGCCAAACTCTTAAAAAATGCCAAGTTGGCTCTGAAAGTTGCATATCTGAAAAACATAAAACCCCAAAGGATGTGGGGTCTATGGAGGATACTACTGTTACATAACTAAATTACAGGTAAGTATGGTACCTTACCACAAAGTGTTTGTCTTTAATAGAAATCCACAGTAATTTCAAGCACATCATAAATCAGAATTCCATTGAGTATAGAAAATAGCTGGTTTCCAGTTCAATCACAGATGGATCCAGCATGGCTGTATCACAAGCACTACTGTCATAAAAAGTAGAGGAACCTCTCTTATTTGATCATGAGACCCTCTGTCATTTTGATTAATGAATTGATGCCACAATGATAATGATATGGTTTTGCATATGAGGTCAGCAGCTCTACCATTAGATCTGCAGAGGCAGCTAAGTGTATAAATAGCACTGTTTTTATGAAGAGTCCCAAATCATCTTGTGTTTGTCTGCATTGGCATTTAGTAGTGTTCTAAATCCTAAATCGATCCCAGAGCTGTTATGTTAAGCATTTCACAAAATTCCACAAGCATCGTAAAGTTGGTGATACATTATTTTTAAGAGAGATAAACTGACTTTTGGGGTAACATTTTTGTGAATTCTAGAAAACAATGTGATCCCTAGTCACTCTTGGTGAAAACAATATAGCCACCAAAGAGTGAAAAACCTCACAGTCCCAGGGGTTTGCCCCCTTTAACTGCTCTATGGTTACTGCATGCTGAAGCACTGGAGTCAAATTTGCAATTATTCCTCTCCAGCCAGAATTAAGACTATAGAGCCTGGCTCTTTATTGCAAAGCATAATGTAATTAATATTATGTATATCTGCACAGATACTGAGCTGATAAATTATTTCTTATTGCATCATGGTAAGTCTTAAGGTTAGGGGGGCATGAAGTCATGAATACACAGGTAGTGAGAAACAAATACTCTTGCTGCTCAGTTTTGAAAGAAACCTTGCTTGCAGTGAAGGATTTCTATGTATTTTTTAATGTATTTGACTCTCTTTCATTACTTTGGTTAAATCTGATGGATTTTTATTAAAATGCTAATCATTCTTACTCATGTTGATGGATCCATTTGCAACAGGTGGATAAATTATATGTGGTTTTGCTTTAAATTGTCCACAGTGGACAACTCGTTACAATCACCTCTTCTCCCAAGTGTCTCTAAAACAGCTCAAGCTTTATCTAATCACAGCTTCAGAAAATGTCTTCATCTCTTATTGGAAAGTCAGTATGTGTTGGCTGATATGGGTCAGAATGAGCATAATAAAGTGCCTTGACAGATCTAATCCTTTTTTTTTTTGCACAGCAGATGTCCTACAAATGAGCCAGTTTTACCAACTAAGGTATATTAGTATATTAGAAACTTCTGAAATTGCATTGAGAAGTGGATAAAAACTGTGTCATTGAAAGAATATACATTTTAATGCTGACATGAGCAGCTCAACCAGACTAATGGTCTACTGTAATAATGCCCAAGTCAAATGTGAAAGTGGTAACTGAAGGCCATTCCCAGGACTGTTCATGGCAGTAACACCAACTTGAAGCAGTAGGCTGAGAAGACTGCAGTAGGACACTTATGGAAAAGACAAAGATGTATAGATAACTCAGAAGAAAGATCAGATAAATCTTTTCTTTTAAAGTTGGGATACTGAGAACACCCAAATGCAAAAATTGCTCTGCATTCTAAGTTCATTTATCACAAGCTACATGGCACTGCCTTGCCTCTTCCATCACCTCCAGCTTCTCTGGGTTGAATCTTTCTTTTTTTTCCCCCTCAGCTGCAAAACTGATCTGAGCAGCTTCACTTCACTATGTCAATATAGAAAAAACAAAATTAACAAACAAACAAAACTCACCAAAAGTTAAATTTAAAATGTTTATCTCTAGGTAGTTTTCCTATAATGTGATTGAGTATCCTGTGCTGTAATTCCTGCAGTGTCAAGATCCACAAATTATATCTCCAAACAAAAAAAAAAAAAAGCTTTGTAATAGCTACACCACATTTAATACCAGCTTCTGAAATGGATAAATTCTTGCTGTGCAGGTGGGAAAACCACAAGGTGCTTAGAACAAAAGCAGGTATCTCTTGTTAGGCAGTGTTTGCCTCATTATTGGAGGAGCAGAGGTCATGGCCTAGGTGATGATAACTTTTCCAACTGAATGGATCAAGTATCTGGGGTTAGTTTGGACAGTCCATTGCATACTGTTTGCAAGTTATGATCTGTCCTCCAGCAATGGCTGGTGCATTTGATACTCTGGGGTACCAGAAGCTGGATTTTTTTGTTTGCTTTGGTGTGTAGGGCTTCTGTTACATTATATATGTCTCCTGTGAAGTGATTTGAGTAGATATGAATCCCCCCTTAGAAGAGATTACAGGGGATTAAAGAAGTTAGTAACAGGGCAAAATAATTGGTAGTCCTTTCTTAATGTGTTTCCCACTGTGCAGATAATTCTTCCATCAATGAGACAGTAAAATAGCAAAGATTACATATGTGCTGAATGATGGACATACTTGACCAAGCTGGGAGGGATGTAATTTATACAACAGCACAAGTGCTGAGAGATGCTGACTGCCCAGGTGACAGGCTGCAGTGGCAAAACCGTTCTTTTTTCCCTCTGGATGGCTCCCTAGAGCTCAGTGACAAATGACTGCACTGAGTTACATAGTTGGAGAAAATCTACTAATCGAGCTAAAATCATAGGTCACTTGAAAACTTCGTCTGTGTGGATGTTCCTGCAGTAGCTGTGTGTGTCCTTAGTGTCTGTAGTGGCTCAGGACTGCCCCTTCTCTTTGCCCTGTTTTCATCAGGGGTGCAGCAGCACAACACGGTCCCTGCATTGCTGCATCTTTGGTGCAGGAGTCCCCTCAATGTAGCTCTCTTGCAAAGGGGCAGCTGTAACACCCACAGACTGACTGAAGCTGGTTTGCCCAGGGGAACTGTGCCATTTGCAAATGGAAAGAAGTGCCTGGTAGATTTAATCCCCTGATAAGCAGGGCTGGCAGAGGAGAAGGTTGAGATACTCAATGACTTTTTTGGTCTTGTTCTTCACTGTCAGTCTCTCTTCCCACAGGTTTATGGACCATAATACATATGATCAGACATAATACTAATCAGAGGGCTGGAGCACTTCTCCTGTGCAGACTGAAAGAGCTGGGGTTAGTCAGGAGAGAAGGCTCCAGGGACACCTCATTGTGGCCTCTCAGAATTTAAAGAGGGCTTATGAAATGGTTACAGACTTTTCAGACTGGCCTGCTGCAATAGGATAAGGGCTAATGGCTTTAAACTAAAAGAAGGTAGAGTTAGACTAGATATAAGGAAGAAATTGTTTACTGTGAGGGTTTTGAGGCATTGGCACAAGTTGCCCAGAGAAGTTGGAACTGGAATATCCCTGGAAATGTTCAAGGCCAGGCTGGGTGGGGTCCTGATCAACCTGGTCTAACTAAAGATGTCCCTGCTTATTAAGGGGGCGTGGATTTTGTAGTCTTTAAAGGTCCTTTCCAACCCAAATTACTCTGTGGTTCTATAACTTTGTTTCATTTTATAAGCTTAGGCATACTTGTCTGTTTTGAAATGGGACCTAGGTATGGATAGATTAATTTAATTCTGGTTTTTGTTTTAGCAGTCAGTGGCTTGGTTTTTATCAAACATTGGCTTTATTTATAACAGTCTTGTTGTTTTACTTAGTGTGCTACCTTCTGGCACTAATTGCTCTGGTCATACAGGACCTTGTGCTGAAGCACTCTGAACATTACAGATAATATTAACAGGAAAAACATGTTGAATCCTTTATTCCATCCCTGCAGATAAATATTTCAACATTTCTTGTTTGTTAGTAAAACTATCCCAGTGTATGCACTTACTGGAAGGAGCTTGGCCATTTTATGTGCACATTATATCCTTTTTACTTGGTCATGGAAAATGAATGTTTCCCTGGTAAAGATTCAGGGGAGGGGATTGTAGTGAAAAAAATCTGTTAGTTGAGAAGGCAAGCATGAAAAGCTCAGAAAAATACTGAGTCTACTGTAAGCCATGCTTTGAAAAGTCTTGTTAATATGGTGGTAGTTAGTACCATAAGGATTCTGTGGTAGATACAGCCTGAAATGAAGTATTTTTCTGCTTTTTTTTTTTTTTCATGGAAATACAGGAAAAGCATTCTGCTTCAAATGATGTTTTCATGGAAATCATAAATAGGGTGCTCTGATTATCAGAGAGAGCAGATGACCCACAAGGTTTCACCTAGGTTTCACCTCCACAGAAAGAAAGTACCAGATCTTAACAGAGCAACCAAGGAAGCTAACCTGTCTCACCTGTAATTTTTCCAGAAAAACTGTGTCCCAAACTGGGAGTAGGAGTGGGAAAAGGAAGGAGTTCCCTCCAGAAAGGAGTTTGCAGCAAACAGTTGCCAGATAGATAGATGATGTAGTGGGCAGTTTGTTCAGGAACTGTAAGAGTAGGGTTGCAGGTGTGATTGAGGTTTTTGAGTTTGTACAGGGGCAGGAATCATTGAACAATAGCCTCATATCTTTGTAAAGTTTACATTGTGTTGTTGGAACTACATACAAACATACTGCCCAAAAGAGCTGAACTGAACTGAACTGAACTGAACTGAACTGAACTGAACTGAACTTATCTGAACTGCTGAAGTTCCCCATGTGGCACATGGCTAAGGTCACCTCTTGGAAAGGAAAGGGGTTAAAAAGACAAGCAGACATGTTTTGGGTCAGGCTGCACTGTGATGCCAGCAAATTGCAAAGTGTTGCAGCATCAGGAAACTTGGAATGCAAGGGAGGTGACACCAAAGGCTTCGAGTTACAAACTGCAGGGAGGTGATGTGAATGTTGAGGACAGAGGGAAAGTTAGAAGAGTCCCATGGGAAGATGTGGTAAACCTTGGGGAGTTCTGACTGCTTGGGCAGAAGGAATAGGCTGGAGTAAAAATTAGTGTGGACTAAAGTACCCAGGTACGTGAAGAAATAAAATATTTTGTCAGCCAAAACTAGCATCATCCTCCTTCGGTCATGTGAAGACAGTAAGTTGCACACTGGATTTTGTTAAAGGTGTTCTGGGTACCTGTGTGAAAGTAGGTGGACAGATGCTGTAACTCTGCTGAGAGAGGGGACTGGAGAGAGACCACGTGTGACTGGTTAAGGCTACTCTAGTTTACCACATGTCTTCAATTTATTGCTACTTTCTATGAGAAAATGTACAAAGGAAGAAAACAACAAGCAAGGCGAGCTGGATTGACTACTAACTGCAGATTGATTGTGAAGTTTATTGGTTGTTTCCTCAATAGTGCCAAATCAGCACCTGATGTAGAAACAGTCAGCAGTTTGAAGAAAGTTCTAATTAAAACCAGGGTGGAATTGAGTCTTTATGGGGGTTCAGTGCATAAGTAGTCTTTTTCCCCTTGGACAATGGCAGTACAAAGGAATGATCCTATTGCCAAGGCAACATATTTAACAGTACATAACCTCATGAAAAGGAAGGAGGAGGTGAAGTTATTTCCAGCACCATAGTTTGCAAAGCTGAAAATAAAAATCTGCTTATGCTGAAATTTCCCAAACATTTTGTATCTTGAACCATTTTTAAGATGGCTATTGTCTCCTGGACACTTTGTCTGGTGCTGCCAATTGGCTCCCTGCCTCCCTAGAAAGAAGAACAAGTTTAGAATAGATATTGCAGAAAGCTCATGAAAAGGGAGAACTTCATTCAGCAAAAGCACATGTTCATCTTAAATATATGGATAAAGTATATCATGGATATGGATAAAAATTAAATTCATGAAGAAAAACTATGTGTATTGTAGTCCCTGCCTGTAAAAAGGGGTCTTATTTCTCTTGATTATGTAGCAGTCCTTGCTGTCACACCTCTTGATTTAAATTGTGAACATTTTTGGTCAGGAATTATAATTTTCATTCTACTTTTGAATTCACTGCTCATGCTATTGTAAGATACTGAATAGAGACAACCTCTGGCTAGCAGAATTTGCTTTCAGGAAGATAAATTGAGGAAGAAAGTGCAAAGTAGGAAACTAGTAAGTAGGAAGTTGTGGAGCTACTTGTGGAACTGGTTTTCAATTGCTTTCAACTGCAGTCAAATTCTACTGTATCTAATATATTGAGGAAATTTCTCATATTATACCTGTTATCTTATGAGTGTCTGAAACATTATTACTAGCAGGTTCTCAAAAAAAAATTCTTTTGGCTAGCTTCCTGGTACATCAATCTGTCTTAAATAAATCACCTGTTCTTTCATCTCAGATGCAGATGTTTCCCCGATAGTGCATAGCTCATCCCAGTTTTCCAAACATCTTGTACATCAAATGTTGAACTTAAAGCACAGATGAGCCCTGAAAAGTGGGATTTTAAAATATTCCCTCTCATTCTGCTGATCTGCTTCTTCAGGTGGACAGGGTTATGTCTGACTTCAGAGCTATAAATAACCTCCTGTCTCTTGCTAACCACATGGGTCTAATTGAAGAGAATGGAGATTTGTCACAGGCAGCTGATTTCTGTTGGATTTTGGTGGGAATCTGTGTGTGAATGTCTCCGATGCTATTTGAAATCTTCTCCCACTTGAGTATGGAAGAAGAAGAAATTATCACACATTGTGCCTCTTAAGTTCCTGAGGAGACAAGGGTTGGACAAGTTCAGCTGGGATCTAAGAAGCCAGGTTCACTTTTAAAGGTGACATTTACAAAAATCTTTTTCATGTCAATCTAGCTCACATGATATGAAAACTGACTTAACCAGTAATGTCTTATGAAGGGCCACAGCTCTCAACCCAGAACTGTGCTTCAAAAACCCCAGAGAAAGTGTTCTTTACTGTGCCTGTTACTTCACTCAGTCTGACCGTGTAAGCTGGTGGAAAGTGAAGCAAACCCAGAGGTGATAGTGAACATATAATTTTCCTTCTTTGTTTCCTTCACATAGACATGAGTAGCTTTTCCTGGCCATCAGTGAAGTGTCTGTAAAATCCCACTCTGCAAAAGAAAATCCAGAGGGGTTTCCTGGTATAAACTCCTTGCAGCAAACTTTTGCTGAAGTGTGCAACCCTGAGCTTACAGCTACATAAAAGGCCACCAATTTGTTTGTTCCAAGACCAGATAGATGTAACTGAAGTTCCAGAGGTGAGGCATGACCTTCCTGACGACCTCCCCCCGCACCCTAAGTTTCACTTAATAAAACACATTAAGGTAGGTTTGAGGCAATCCTTTAAGGTCAGTTGAACCTTCACTGGAAAATACGAGTGCTGGCAAGTATATGCAATATGTAATGCAAAATGTTTAGGGTGTGGGGAAGAAGCGTAAAGGAGCCATACCACAGTGATGAGCTTGGCTAGAAAAGAGACATGAAACAAGTTCCTTAGTGAAAACACCCTCAGAGACGGGCGAAGAATTTAGAGGGGTTGGTAGAATGATTTTGTTACCCCCAAGGGGAAAAACAGGAGATCAAAGCCCAAATTCACTTACGAATGCTTGCTTTGAAATGTATCTATAAATTATAGCATGTACTGCTGGCATCTATTGTAGGCTTTGGTATTTACTTGAGTGTATAACGTGAGATTCATAGTGCCCGGAGTTCTTGTGTTTGTGTGTAAAAGCATATTGGTGTGTAAAGCATGTTGGCAAAGGCTACATTTTAGATTCCCAAATTCCCTGATAGTGTTTTTGCCTCTCCCCTGGTTTCCCATGGTGTTTGTGATCATGAGTCCCAGCCACCAGCTCACTAGCTCACAGGGGATTCCTTCAGGGGTTGCTGGTAGGTTTCAGAATACTCCCTGACTCCTTGCCACCTCTCAGTGGTGTTAAGGTGCCTGTGGTGGCTGTTATCTTCTTGGTCAGGGCAGAGGGGTTGTTGCTCCCAGGGGAATTCACATCTGTTACCCCTCAGTCAGCAAAGTAGCTGCTGAGGCATGTCACCCTTTGCTTTTAACTCCCATGTCAGTCTCTGTGTTTCGTAGCTCATCTGGAGGCGCGAGAGACCCGACTTCTTGGCACGGCAGAGCAGTACCAACAGGCTGTCCTAGGCTTTGTGCTCCAGGCTTGCTTTCTTGTGAGTCTACAGTTTTAAGCATTGCATTATAGACACCTCATTTGCTTTGCTGCCCAACAGAGATTATGTCAGGGTTTTGGCACAATTGGATTAAAGTACCAGGCCTGGATAACTTCCATTGGCATTTCAGAAGATTTGCTGTAAGGCAAACCTGTGACATTCATACCTTCCTAAGCTTGCACAACCAGGGTGAGAGCTGCAGTTGAGGTCTTGACCTCAGTTACTTAAGCCCCTTTCTCCCAGGAGCGTTCATCACTTTAATCACAGAGTCCTAAATAATCAGTGGGTAGCCTGTAATTAGGGGGTTGTGTCTTGGATTCCTGCTGCCTGCTCCCGGTGTGCTGAGCACTGCGTATTTTGATTTCCCGTTCCCCCAAAGGATGTTTGATCTCAGATTTACACTTTAGAAAATTAAGAAGGGTACAGCACCTCAGTCCCCTGGCAATCTTCCTGCTTTCAGTGGTAGGTGCCTTGCTTTGCCTGAGTATCACAGTGCTGCAGCGATTGACACACTTGATTTAAGAGTTTGATTTACAGACCGATACTCGGGCTGAAAGTCAGCAGTTCCAGGGCTGCATAAATCAGCCTGTCTCTGGGATTAATACTTCCTTATTTATAATTTCGACAGGAGATGGAATTCTTTCCCAATTCTTTACATTTCTTTCAGATGTAATCGACCACCCTGTCCTTTGGTTTAAAGCTATGTGACTTTGCCACAAATAGAGGGAGGGGAAAGTAAGCCGAGTCCAGGAATTGCTGTGCTATAAAAGCTCCATATTGTGTGCTCTTGGACTTTGCTTTCTCCCAGTTTCCTTCAAGCCCACACAAGAGATGGACTTGAGGTTTTTTTGGCTTTCTTCCCCTCCCCCCTCCCTCCATACATACGCTGACCTTTTAGAAAAATAAATAAAAGATAAAGAAGGACCTGGAATGTTGCAGAATGTGTGTACATTTTGCTCTCTGTTGTTTTCTGCTGGGATTAGTTGTTTACAATGGGGGAGAGAGGGAGGGCAGAGGAAGGGAGGTCTGTGGCCTTAACTGAAATTAGTGGCATTTCAGAGTGATCTTGTTAGGTGGTCTGCAGTTTAAAGACCTAAATCCTTGTAATCCCCCCATGCCTCCTTGGCCACTACTCCTTTTGCTCTTGTTCTCTCACTTTCAAAAAAACCCACCCCAAAGTCAGGCTCTGTCTCTCAGATGCAGGCACGTAGCGGACACACAGACGTAGGCGCGCACTCTCTCATATGCTCCCATTTGCACGTTGTACCTGTAGAACAAATTAATGCTTCAGCTACATCTGTTCCCACTACAGGACTGGGCTTGTAAAAATGTTCTCTCTAGAATGCAGACGCACACTGAATATTTTTATTTATTTTCTGAAAAACACCCAGCTGCCAGACTTTCAGTTTGTGATTACACTTAAAACAAATTCAAATTGAAATTTCAGCCGTAAATCAAATGCCCCAAATTAGTTCCTCTTGTGGGTTTGAACATGCTCTTTGGATTTTAAGGTCAGGAGATATCCGTTTTCACCGTGCTGAAAAGTTTAAAAATATACTGCATTTTCAGGGGAAAAAATAAATATGGTTTGCATTATAAAAGAGTATATCAATGTGTGCGTATGCGCACACACACCAGAGTTGATGAAGCTGGATGCTGTCAGAGCACCTTTGAGGGCTAATAGCACCTAATTGTTATGGAAGGCAGGAACTGTGGTGGCAGTTTAGCCACGGAGAATATAGCAGTACCCTGAGTTCTGATATTTACCCTGTAAGAGAATAAAAGTTTATTCCTTACTCTTCAACCTGAAAAAAATAGTAAAAATTAAATAAACACACAAAATACTTCTCTTGGCAGGCTTTATAACTTTTTTTTTTTAAGTAAAAAGGCATTTACAAGTGGTTTCAAAATGGCTGTGTTACATCTGTCAGCGGGTGAAGGGAACACCCACAAATTGTGTTTTTATCTCTTGAAGTTTTGTTCCACTTGAGCAATAAAAGCCGGATTTGCTGCTGGTTTGTGTGATTGGGGTAATCTGAGCGTTGAGTATGGCTTTAAAACTTCTGCAGTTGGTAGGGTTTATAAGTTTTAAGAAACTCCTGGGGTGGTGGAGTTCTTGGGTTTTGTTTTACCCTGGCACCAGGGAAGGGTTGATTTGCAAGCACCTGGCACAGACAAGTTCATCTTGGTTCCCTGGCCTGTCCCTCCCAAAAAATGGTTTGGCAGGAACCCCCATTATCTTTGATGTTAATGTCATCAGCAGTTTCTTGGTTACAGTGCTATTCTTTCTCGGGGAGTTGAAAGCCTATGCTCAAGCAGGCTCTGAACACACATGCAGTATTCTCCAGCCTGAACTCCAGACCGACAGCTTAAATCCCCACTCTTTTGGGGAATATCCTCCTGCATGAGGGTAATGCTGGGAGGTGTAGTGCACTCACAGCTGCTCTCATGTTTAGGAAAAGTGATAGATGGTGGGAACCTGAAAGTTTGCAAGGGAAAGCTTTCATCTGACTGGCTCAAAGCAAGGGAGGAGGAGGTATTCTGGAGTGCACATTTTGGATAGGAGCCATTTCAGTGGGAAATGAGCAACTTCTCCCATTCCCTTTGCTAGTCCTGTTGAAATCTAAGTCAGGATGGCAGCACTGGGCACTCCTACTTCTACTGATCCCTTCCCTAGCCTGGCATAAATGCCAAGTTGCTCTTGCTCTCAGCAGCTGCTGTTGCACAGGACTATGGCCTGAGCCGCTGTGCGGGCACACGAGGCGGTTGGAAAGGAAGCAGATTGTGACAGTGTGAGAGCAAAGACAGGCAGGGGTCTGCTGTGTATCTTTGCCGCTTTTTATCTTATTAACATGTTAGTAAAAACCTTGCCAAAGCAACCTGAGCTGGTTGTTTGTAGAATAATTGCTCATATTGCCTCCTTATAGGTCGGCAGAGGGGGAGTTTAAGTGAGTTAAAAGAATAATTGTTCAGAGGGGACAGTCTGTTCATGGGGGGTTGTAACTGTGAACCACTGCAACTGAGGTCCAGTTTTATTGCTTTTACTCCTGCAGAATTAATGGTGGTTTTGTGGGGCAGATGGTTTCTGCTCTGACTCACACAGGCAACAGAATTGTAATATGTTTAATGACAAATTCTTTGTTCTAGATAATAGTGTTGTGTGAGCAGGAAAATACTATGAATTAATTTTGGGATCAGTGGTCTGGAGTGAGGATCGATGTTTCACACTTCTGAGGACCTCAACTGACTAGAGCTCCATTCAATACAGAATTGAGGCTTAGGGCTTTGACCTGATACCAAAACCCCTCTGTTAGTTCAGACTCCAGGCTAACAGTTCTGTCCAGAAGCCAGCTTGATGGTGCACTGCAGCCATGCTTCACTAGTGCAGAAAGTAGAGGTGCCTGTAACCACGGTGGGGAATGGCTGCAGGTCATTAAACTGTGCAACTCACTGTGCAGAATGTCATTGAAGCCAAAAACTTCTGATTTTGACAGGGGTGAGTTGTTGGACTGATACTATTCACAGTTATTGTTATTAATATGGACAGAAATACTGGGACACAGACATGGATCCTGTGGTTCACCGTAGGATTAATATTGGGTTATCTAGGGGGAGCAGATTATCTGCATCTCTCCAGGGTTATAGATCTCGCTCATACACTCTTCCCAATCATCTGGTTTTGATGAGTGTTAGTATTTTCAGATACATCTTAGCTTTGTTTTCTGTCCTTCAATGACTGTCTGCCTTTGAACATGTGAAAATAAGGAAAGAAATAATTTTATTCACAGCTATTTTCTTCTCTGTAGCTTTGAAATAAATTACATTTAATGTTATTTAACACAACTCATCATGCTAAGGGAACAGCATTTCAGGACACATCAGATGCTAGTGAAGATTGACAAGTTCCAGCTTACTGGAAGAAGGGGCTCAGAACAATGCAGTAACTCAAAGTCTCTCAGCAGAGAAGTTACAAACCCAGTAGTTGGACTCTGAACTCCTTTCCATTCTGGACAATGGGATTGGCAGATTTGAAAGCTGATTATATTACAGATTCAAATATATTTTGGAATAAGGTGGCTTTTGCTAAAGTTCCATCCTGTGTAGCATTTCAGACTTAGTGGTGTCAAAGGCAACATGAGCGTGAAGATGCCCAAGGCAGGTAGTGTAGGTCTAATGTGGGTTTCATTGCTTTAGTACTGCAGAATAATCATGTTTGGGTGCTTGAATGTAACATGAACAAAGCCAACCAGCTGAGCTATTGATCTGCCCTTTCTCTCCACCTTTTCTTAGTGCCTGGCAAGCTGGAATGTATAAAGCTGCTCAGCAAAATTTGCAGAGAAAGACTGGGCTGCTGCTCCTGTTCTTAGCTGGGGAGCTGAGCAGAGAAGCCACCCCCAGTTACCCAGACTGTCCGTGGAAAATACAAGACTTATCCAGGTCCTAGGTCTTTATTTATTCAGTTAAGTATTAATTCTGTTGAGAAGATGTAGAGGAAAGCTGTCCTAACAGGAGGTAAAACTGCAAACTCTTTTTGCAAACCCAATCTGACACCTGGCATTTAAGTATTTCCAGCAACTGAGTGTGAGGATCAAGAGAAGAATGGAGTTTTTGAGAAAAGAGCTGAACTGAACCTACTTACAGGATCATGTCACAGAGTCATTAGATATTCCAGCGGATACCTTTGTTCCGTACCTGTCATTTAAATTATTCTCTTGCTTTGTTTGTTCTTATGTTGTAGGTGCTGTCTTCAGGGCAGTGTTATTTGTCATAATGCTGTGATAGAGAAGGATGCAGACATAAAGGACTGTTTGATTGGAAGTGATCAGAGGCTGGAAACCAAAGGTAAGTACAAAAGTTGTATTTACTGTACACTTGTAATAATTTTCAAACATTTTCCTTGAGATTTTACTCCTGCTTCTTCATTAAATGCTAGTAAACTGTGGCAGTTCTACAGTGGAGTGTCCTATAATATCAGGATTTGTTTTTCATGGAAAGTACAGCTTCTTGGCATAAGTTCAGGGGCTTGCTCTTCTGAAGTTGGCAGCAAAGCCCTGTTGTTCTTATAAAGAACAAGTTTGGGTGCTGAGACAGTGTTTTCCCAGAGACCACAATTAGATCAGCCTGAGGTTGTCCTCAGCAGAAGGAGGCATTATTTTGACTAGTAATCTTTGTCAGTGACAGGGGCAAAGCAGGCAAATTATTGATCACACAAACATCCTTCTTTGTGGGTGCTCCCAACCCACAGTGCCAGTATGCTCCCATTCACTTTGCTCCAAGCAAAAGCCCAAGGTGGAACATCATATATAAGAGCTGCTGTGCTCAGTATGAAATACAAGGGCAGCTACATTCAGATGTGCTTTACTACCATGAAGTACTGTTTTGGGGCTTCAGAAGGGATACAGCTACATGGCCCTCATTTATCCAAAGTTGAGCCATCCAGTGGGAGTGCAGTGGTGAGGGCTTGCTGGTCACCGCATGAGTGGAACTGTTGATTTCCTGCCCTAAGAGATAATGGGCAGGAAATGGCTGTTTCAGTGACTGCATCCCAAGCAGAGGCTTTTTAATGAATATTTATGGTTGGGGTTTGGCAGATCCCTCCTCCAGTGTGTGGACTGAGGACAAAAGTGAGTTCCTTTGCAGGCTCCATGTGAAGTTATTTAGTCAGATCAGGATTTATTTGCTTGCTTTGTCTTTATGGGTGGATTCCCAATTCTAAGTATCTTGATATGGAGCAGGGTTTGAACTTAATGTATTATAGCATAACCTATTGTCAGCTTCGCACATGACACATTTTCCTTACGCTGAAACTAAAAGTAAAAAGGACTCATGAAAACAAAGTATTGATCTTGCAGTAGCAAGTCTGATACTGTAGGTAACACAGTGAGTTCACTGGTCTTGGTCTCTGTGTGGCTGTGTCTATGCATAGCTTTGCCCATCACACCAGTCTGAATCAGTGTCCTTTGTGGGGTTCATTGTCCCCTGTCATAGAATAATTTAGGTTGGAAAAGTCCTTTTCATATCATCAAGTCCAACCATAAACCTAACACTGCCAAGTCAGCCATTAAACCATGTCCTTAAGTGCTGCATCTACATATCTGCATGAATCACTAGGAGAGATGAATTGGGTCACGTTTGGTTGTTAATCTGCAGTGTGAACTATGAGGACACAGGGTTTAAATTTAGCTGATATTTTAGGAAATAGGAATATATTTGATTTCTTTAGTAGATGTTACCAAACAGAAATACCAGCTTTTGACCTTGATCACAACTGCTTTGGAAATACCTGCCAGGGTGCAGATCCTAGTCTGGTTGATTGTAGTATGAAAACTGGTCTTTCTTCTTGATTGTCCTTGTCATTCTTGTCTGAATATTTTTCAGGGTCTGTAGATGTATTTGCAGGGAGTGTAATAGAGCTGTACCCATGGATCATTTGCCTATTCTTGAGAGTCTGCTGCTCCCCTCCCCAAAGCTTAAACCCACTTCTTGGGTTAGCTAGAATCTGGGGGCCCTCTAGTTAAACCATTTAGAAATGTATGGTTGACATTAGCAGAGACATATTCAGGTAGATTATAAATACTCCATTATGCTGAGCAAAAAAAATAGTAAAGCCTCAGTTCATTTTCCTGCCTCAGTTTCCTAACCATTCTAGAATTTCCTTAGGCTGGGGGTCAGGTTCGCATTGGTGGTCTGGGATCTGTCTGCAAAGTTTGTGACTTATTTCCTGCACCATGGAGTCTTTCCAGCCCAGCATGTCTCTTCTGACCTTGACTGGTCCCATAGTAAACTGGGTCTTCTCTTTTTCACTGTGAAAGCATGTCATGACTTCCTTTCCCCTGCCCAAGACTTCCTGTATCTTGTGCCAAGCTTTTGGTGTGGCCCTGTAAGTCTGTTTCCATATTGCCCCCTTCATCAAGACTTTGGCTGTGTTTTTCTGTTTAGTAACTTTTCCTTCTTCAAACTTGAGCTTCCATGGCCAGGTTAAGAAAAAAAACTAGTTCTCTTGGGTAGGAGCCACCTTTTCTTGCAAGCTGATCACTCTTCAGCAGACATAAGCAGTAGCTGCTGGCTGCTGACCCTAGTCTGGGTTCCACATTCCAATTTCTGGGAGTAGAAACCTCCTCAGCAAAACTCCATACACCTTCCCAGAAACATTAAAAAAATAAAAATATAGCAGTCCCTTATTCCAGAACATCAGCCAGGATTCATCAAAGGTAGAAATATCCCTGAATCATCCTACACAGCCCCAAGCAGATCCCACAGTTGACTTTGCTGCAGAATTGGCTGTGTACTCCCTGCTCTACCAGTCCTGGCCACATTGCCTAGGCAGCTTGGGGTACAAGAGCTCTTTGAGCCAGTGGTGCACTGACCTCCTTTCATAAAATGAACTCCAGTCCCATGCAAGGAGGATGGCAGGAGAACAGCTACCACAAATGATAGGCAAACGTAACTTAAACCAGCTCTCATGCTTCTCCTTCTGCAGAATAATATGGGTATATTTAGGGTGGTCCAAATGGTACAGCTGGGAGTAATGGGATTGAATTAAACACAATTTAGGTTGGCTATCTGGAGCATTTTCCTAATGATGTGGTCTGGTAGGTTGTGGGATAATCTCCCTGGGGACATGCTGGGAGACCTCATCACTTAATAATGGGCTTGGCAATTCTCTGGACACCTAAACAGAGGGAATACTCTGACACTGCTTGCAGGGGTAGATCAGAGGCCACCTGGTACTTTCAAAGTAAAATGAAAATTGGAGACACAGGAGTACAGATAACTGTCAGCAGTGTGGTCCCAGTCCTGCATTGACTTCAGCCCTGTCACAGCACTGGCCAGAGACAGTATTTTTAAATGTCTCTGTTGAACTTAAGGTATGGCATTTTATTTAACTTCTGGATTTGCAAGCCATGCCTCCTGAGAGCCCTACTGTTCCCCTACTGCTTTTATTACCATGCCTTGGAAGCATCCACTTTCCTTCCTCTTTGATACTTAAAGGAATTTGCTAGCAGAGAATTAACAGATGGGCTTTGTGAAAGCTACCTCACCAGGTAGCAGTTTGAAAACATGTTGGTACCTAAGAAAAATGCAGTAATTTTTAGAGGAATAGGAAATGGCAGACAGCATTCTGAAAGAACATCATTGCACAGAGCATTCAATCACTGCTTTGAAGACAGTTATTAAGATTACACTGCAGCCTTTTTGATAAACCTGGTTTTAAAGAGAAGCTCAAAAACAGTGCTCAGTGAAGTAGGACTAGAGAGGGGGGGTGCTGGTGATGGGCCAGTCGAGGAGTCAGATGAACCTGGAGTCACTAAGTACAGCTCCCAAAGGAGTCTCTCAGCCAGATTCAGCAGGGAGAACATTATACATCTGGTATTGGTTAGCCAGGAACAAGCATATGTGGTAAAGCAGCCTAACCCTTCTTCAAGGTAAAGTAGCCTAACCTTTCTTCAAAGCAACACCAGGGCAGAGACAGTAAACACTCACAGAAAGTATAATACTAGCAAAATCAGCATAAAATTCACCACCTTATCCCCTGCTTTCATCTCTGTTGTCATTGGGGCAGGGATGTTTTATTTGCATATTTATTTCCAGCATCAGACATGGGGCTCCAGCTAGATCTATGTCCTACCTGATCCTGACTCCTGCTTCACAGCTCTCTACTTTGCCTTTGTCCCAGCACAGGCTCATCCCAATCCTATCCCTCTCTTTGGTTTTTATCTTAGTCTTTCTCCTATAGAGGAAGACTATTTTTCTCCTATTACATTTTTCTGTCTTCCTCGGTTATTCCCAGACACCCACCTGACACCTCCTCCAGTCTGACCATAGCTGCAATTTCCAGTCCCCTTGCCTAACAGTCCCATACTCCTTTTTTCATCTGGTACTCATTCCCTGACTGCTTTCAGTTGGATTACACCCTTTCTCTCATGCCCAGGAAGGCTCATACTGGGCACAGGAGAGGAGTGGTTCTGTGCATTGTGCTCCACTGGTCCATACAGCTTGGAGGAAGCCCTGCCTTCCTCCTGCACTTCCATGGTCAAGAGTGCTTGCTGCAGTCTCTGGTCTCTTTTAGCTGCCCTCCTGAGAACGTGTACAACCTTCAGATTTTTTTCAAAGGCTTATCACATAGCCAAAACTGTGTGGTTTCTCACAAGAAGAGCAAAAGGCACATATCCAGTAAGGACTGACTCCCGTTTCCAATCATTTTCCAAGTCCTGTTCCAAGCTTGGAGTCCCAGGACTTCTCAATGAAACAGAATAAGATTGTTTTATTTTATTGAGGGCCAAAGAGCACATTTTTCTCTAATGTCATCCTCTGAAGGCAGGTACATTTTATGAAACCTCCACATGTGAATGAGTCCCTGCTTGTGAGGAGGCTTCACATGAGCCAAGGTTTAACAGGATAGGGACAGAAAGAAACCAAGAGACTTTCTGATGCTCTCACTGCATTCAAGTAAGGGCAAGCATCTGCTCTTGCAAGATGCTGAGTACCTCCTGGTGCAGTCTTCAGGAACTGAAAACACTTAGCACACACAGGGTTGGGATCAGAAAGCATGCTGCTGTGCAGATGGGAGTTATGAAAGCTCATGAAGAACAGACACAGACTAAACAGTGCACACATGTATATTGTGCACAAGGGTGCAAAATGAGCTGGAGGTGATGCAGGAATGGTGTGAATTTATAGCAAAACTGAGAGATTGGTAAGATTTCTCCCTAAAGTAGTTTAACTACTGAATGTCCATGACAAAGATATTGTTGGCAGTTAAAACAGACATCTCTTAAATAGTTTACATTTTTATTTCAGTGACTATGCAGTGACTGTATTGCTAACTAATCCTAATAAGCCTCCTTTCCAAGTTGTATAAAAATGGTTTATGAGTTCTGGCCTTAGCAGTGGCGTAAAACTTCCCTAGAATATCCATCCAGCAATGCTTTGTCCTTCCTTCTGCTGCTGGGGACTGTCACACTTGTGCATACTGTCATTCCCAGCCAGGGAGGTTCAGGCTTCCTGAGTGAGCGGGTTAAATGTGCTGCCACATTCGCAGCATGCTGATATTGAAGTCTACCCATAAGGCAGCAGTTCATAACCTTGTGGAAATATTTTTACATGTTCCACGCAGAGAAAATAACCACTTCTGCTCTGCTAGAGTTCAGCCACATGAAAAAGCCAGGAAGAACACCCCAAGGGATGCTGAGAAAGGAAGAGGACTTGTGTCCAGTGCTACAGGGAAATGTGGCACCTCTACCATCATATCAGGAAGTTAAGATGTGGACAGACTGCTGTTTTGAGATCCCTGCTTGCATATGCTTTGAGGGGATGATAGCCCATGGGAGCACACTGATGGATATAATCCACTCCCTTTCATACACTTTGCTAGGACTCTGTCCCAGTATAAGGACTTCAAGCATGTCCCCCTTCTCAAGGAGTTTGCTTTCTTAGGTGCATCCTGAGCTCTGTGTCTGCTTTTGCCTTTACTGACTTTTTTTCTAAGACCCTGAGTGATCACTTTCCCATACATCTGTCTCCTGTTTCTTCATTCCCTCAATCTGTCTGCTCCAAGCCACAGTAAAGTCATCTCTCATTGGGCACTGAATTACTGCTCAAGACATATCTATACCCCAGAAGGGTTTGAGAGCAAAGGGATTTATTCTGGCTGAACTATGAAAAAATCCTCAGCTGAACCATGGGGCCACCAGCACTGAGAACTGGTGGTTGTTGGATGTAAGGTAGAAGTAAGACCTCTACTGCCTGCCTGTTCTGTGGGCTGGAGGCTCCAGCTCTGGGCCAGAACTGATCTGCCTGAAGCTACCACCAACCCCTGGGGTGAGCACATCCCAGCCTGGGAGCAGCTGGAACACTCAGCTCATGGAGATGGTCATTGCTGGGGACCCATGGGCTGAACTGATGCCTGCACAGTGAGGCTGACCTGGCACTTGGGAGAAGTTGTGAGACACACCTAGCCTTTGGGGCCACAGTGTGGTCACCCTGGTCTCCAGTGATCAGGTAAGTAAAGCTTGGCTGAGGAGAGAACAGGCCTTGACTGGAAAGTCCCACTGCTCTGTAAACACAAACAAATCAGCCCCCATCACCTGCTTCCCTTCTTTATCTGTACATGTAATTTAAAACACCCTCCAGCCTCCCAAAGTCAAGCTTCAGCTGCTTCCCATCCCCTTAAGCCCCTGTAGTTCCTTTCCCCCCCCTAACCTGGCTGCTTTTCCAGAGCCAACCATCACTGCAGAGACAAGTTGCTCTTCTCTCCCACTCTCTGATCCTTTCTGTCCTGGGTGAATGTGGTGGGAACCACCCACAGCGTGTTTTCGTGCATGCGTTTCTGCAGCCACCCCTCCCCCCGCCTAGTTTTTTAAGTTAAACTATCTCTTGCTTTAAAGAGAGCAAATACACAGCAGTGGCTTTCATCACTGCTGTATAATAGAGCAGTAATTCTGTGCCAGGGACTGTTTTCTATTTTATTTTAAAGGGTTTATAAAACAGTGTATGTAATTGAGTGAGTAAACTGAACGTTTTCTGGAGCCCCTGAGGGCTGAAACTTCGTGGTGGTCCTGGGCCTAGGCCCTAACCCTTTTTTTTCCTCTCTTTTTTTTTTTTTTCCCTCCCTTTCCCCTCCTTCCCCTCCTCCTTTACAACCCAGCGTTGCCACCAGCAGCAGCAGCAGCAATCTGTCTGGGGCTAATTGAGCAAACAACAAGGAGATGCTTTCACATGGCTTTTAAAGGAATGCTCCGGCATCCCCTTTCTGTGAGCAGCTTGGCAGGAACCTGCCAGGAAGGCTGGGGAGCGCTGGGTCCCCAGCCCCCGGCCTGCTGCTGGGGTTTGTGCTGGGCTGCGCAGTCATTTCCGCCCCTCTGTTTATTTGCATTACAATTTGTTTTTAGCCAAGCACCAAAAGCTGCTCTGCTCTCTAGCTCGCCTTGTGCGTATGTTTTTAAGGGGCTAGTGTACAGTATGTGTAAACAAATGTCTTCCCAAGCAGGAACACATATATAACGAGTGACAGGTTTTTGATTTACACTCAGCAAAGTCTCCGTGGACACTCGGTTCAAGCACCCAGGCTGACTTCAGGCTGGGCTGCGTCAGCAAGTTGAAGCAAAGTGCTAATCAGAAGGTTGAATGTGTTGATCAGCTCTGGATTTGCTTAGCACCAGATGCTCCCAATCTGAGAAGATCTAGTTGAACATGATTTAAGGTTGAAGAGTCCAACTCTTAAGGCTTTCTCAAAGTCCTTTCTCTAATCCGTCTTCTTTCTCTGTGGGCTGAATGAATCTGTAACCCTGCCAGTGTCAGATAAAAGGCAGCCTGGTAAGAAATCCCTAATGGGGAGCTGGGGAAGGAGAAAGGGAGCTGAACAGCAAAGCATGTGAGGTACTTCTCCCTCCTCCCCCAGAGTTTCAGGCAGAGTTTCTGCGGGAACTGAGCTTGCTGGTACCAGCCAGAGCCACTGGCAACTGGCAGCCACGGCTGATAATGAAACACTATCCACAGCTCAGCTCTCTGGCACACACACTGAAATCTGAATTCCCTTCGCTCCGCAAGAAGGGCTTTGGGAATGGAAGAGGGAAGCAGGGTGAATCCTTATCTGCCTATCGCATCCCCTTGGGGTGCGGAATGGGGCTTTGTTTCTAGCAAAACCATTCCCTTTATCGCTTCAAAACTTTCTCGTGGATTTGAGACAGGCACATTCATGTGTTTTCTTTAAGCCTTTACAAAAAGAAATCAGTTTGGTGATTTCATATGAGTCTGAGATAGCAGTGACATACCAAAGTGTGCCCACTTTGGGGAATCTGGGCTACAGGGATCAAGGAGGAGATGAAACAGGCAGAGGGATGAGAGATGAGGGAATGCAGGCTCCAGTTTTCCCATGTGGCTTTGGCTGCTTAAGCTCCCTAAACTCACTGCTGCCTCAGTTTCCCTATCTGTAAAAGAGGAATGCTCTTACTCACCCATTCTCAAAAAACATTTTGAACTCAGGTGTAAAATACAGGACAACATAAGGCTGCTGCAAGCATGTCAGTGCAAAATACAAATAGTTGGTGCCACCTCTGTAGCACGGTATGTGACAGGACCCATCCCAGCTCTGCACATTTAGGACCATGAAGGATGCTGTCTGAAATGAAGCAAGAAGTTCCTTATTAAAAAGTATTGCTACAGATAACCTATATATAGAACCATAAATTGACATGGGTCTCTATAAGCCTAGATGAAGGCATGTTTAATCTGCAGAGGCATAATGTAATTACTCTCACTGGATAGTAGCCAGGGTCTTATTCACATCATAGAAATCAACATGATAGGTAGTCTGCTTGGAGGAGGTTCAGGAATGGAGTCACAGGAGTTGCTACAGGGCCTGTTGAGATATATTGGGAAAGTTTTTGGGGATGAGGAATGTTATAGCAAGAAATGCTGCAGGTTGGGTTTGAGGTACCTTGGCAAGGCTGTGTGGGGTCCAGGACGGGAGGAGAGAGATGCTGAAGGCTGGACTTGGGGCTATTGGCAAGAGCTCTGCTGGAGAAGTTGTGTGGTGCTACCTACATCATGCTTGCACCTGGCACTTGTACAGTCAGCCCCTCATTTTCCTGAGCATTGCATCCACCTCTGCTCATCCTGCCCAGAGTGCTGGAGATTGAGCTCCAGGATGTTACTGGGAGGCTCCAGGACGAATTATCAGTTGACAATAAATACCCTGAGCAAAGAGCTAAATGTCTCAAACTGATGCTGCAGGTGAGAAGCAGCCTCTTGGTCTCATTTTAGCCTTCATGAAGGGTCTCTGAAAGGAGGTGGTGTGGCTCACCCATTCTGTCCCTCAGGCTGAGAAGATTGCATATGATCCATATGATTGTGGGGTTGAGGTGGTAGTGAGAAATTACCTTGCCACAGTGCAAAACTCCTTGAAGTTTATAGAGCAGAATTTGTCCAAACCTTTGTTGGATCAATGTTTTGCATGGTACAAAGGTTTCTTCTTGAATTTTAAACCAAGAGGAGCATTGTGTTGCCCTGGCCATTCTGGGGATTGCCAGGAATTTCATCCTTTAGCCAAAGGTGGCATATTTGTTGTTTTGCAGCAGTCTTGCAAGATCCACTCCCCTGAGGGGAGGAGTTTTAGGTGGGCAAATAAAACACAACTCATCATTTCCATCATCATTTGGCTATCTACCCCCACTGCTGTGTAAGATGTGGGAGACACTAGAGCCTCCATTGCTGTATCCCATCCCCTTACAGGCCTTGACATTTTATCCCAGGCTCCAGAGCCAATTGTTATTCCTAATTGCAGGAGGTAAGATGAAGAGCCTAGGGGCATGGGACACACCACCTGAGCTCCACCTGAATAGGTGTCCAGCTCCTGAAGAGCAGTTTAGATTCACCACCTCCCCCCACAGTACCCTGAGGACACCCACTTTGAGCACACCAGCTTTGTGTCATGCTCTGAGGCCACATGCTTGGGTTTTTTAGGCACTGGGCTTTCAGTTGCGTGTTTTTATTATTTTGGCTTCAGATCCTTTATTTGCAGTCCTTCCCTGACAAGCTGCTTTTGCATTTTAAAGGGAAGGCTCTTTCAGTACAGTGCATTAACAGTGCTGGGGCAGGGACTGGCACATTAATGTGTCCACTGGGGCTGTGCAAAGCTCCTGGGAATCGGCAAAGGAGTGACCTTGCTGAAATTGCCCCTCCAACAAATTTGCTCCATAGGAGGGTCAGGTTTAAATTAAAAAAAAAAAAAAAAAAAAAAAAAAACCACAAAAAACCTCTTGTTTTTAAGCTGCCAGGGCTGAGTTGAGATTGCTGAGAGGATGTCACACTGCCTTGGTGATGGCCCCCTGGTGCTGAGCATCCCCTTTCCTCCCCAGACTACAAGCAGTTTGGGGCAGACAGTGCTCTTTAGGGTCAGGGTGGATTACTGATCTTTAATTTTATGTCTCATCTCCATGTTGGATGTTGATGGTTCCTTGCCTTGACCTAGGTGTACACCTGTCAGTAGCAGCTGTGACTTCCCTAGGGCCTCTCATGTTTATTAGTGACACATACATGTGAAAACTCTCATTAGAGAAATCTCCTGATGTTTAGTCAGTTGTTTAGGCTTTCACCATGTGTGTGGGATACTGTCGGAGAGACGCTGGAGTCCAGCAAATCTCTTTTTGGTTCCCTAGAATCTGCTTTTCTCATTTGTTTTAAAGTTGCACATTTGAAAAATGCAAGGTCTGAAGCTCTGCTACAAAACTCAATTGCTCTTCTTTTCCTCCCTCTCTCTTTTCAGCCAAACATGTTAATGAAGTCATTGTGGGCACCGAACAGCTGATGGAGATATAACCCGAGTAGCTTTTAAAGATGATTTTATGGAAGCCAGCAGCAGAACCAGATGTTCAAGCATCATAAGATCATCCGTACAGATCAGTACTGGCATGGTTCACCCTGTCATTGCTCCTTTCCTGTTCAGCTTTATATTTATGTCTTAATAAAGAAGTATTTGCAGAGCGGAGTGTCCGTCAGCCCCTCCCCCCTCATTGGGATGCGCGGGTTTCTGCCGGGTTATATCGGTTCCTGCACGCCCGGCCAGCACACTGTACTTTTCCAGCACAAGGGACAGTGGGGACCACACAGACTGTGCCCACTCCAAAGAATGACTTAGCCGCCCTCCCTGCCGTGTAAACCACGTCCCTGCAGTCCTGCACCACCGTCCCTGAGCCTGGGAGAAACTGCTCAGGATGCTGCTTGTGCATCTCATCAACGCAGCAGGCGGACAGTGAGAACAGCGGCGGTGCCGACTGCGCTTTGCAGCCCGGCAGCTTCACCAGCCTCCTCCTCCTCCTCCTCCTCCTCCTCCTCACTGTCTCTCATGATGCTGCCCCACAGCACAGAAGTGTTTAATCTGTGCCTCTTCTCTGTAATGCAGTCAAAGAGTTTGGCACCCATTTCCATTGGGGCTGAGTTTGGTCTGATACTTTGAAATCCTGCCCAAGAGCAAGTATGTGAGGGCTGGTGGAGCATGAAGCAGGGATGAGGTGTAAATAGTGAGCACTCCCTGCCTTATTTTGATGGTTCTTGTCAGTCCACTGTTCCTAATCCCAAACAAGAGGTCCCTCCCCACACTTGGATGATCTGTGGATGACTGTACCTATGTCTCTGAGATGAGTCGCTCGTGTTAATGTGAAATGCACAGCCTTGTGGTCAGGGCCTGTGCCAGGATTGTAAAGCACCTGGATGGGATTGAAACACAAGCTGTTCTTTAATGTTTATAAATTGGACACAAGTTCCTACCTAAAAGCTGTTTATTAGAATGTAGTAGGATTGAACAGGGCATTTATCTGTCCCTGGCAGTTTGACATCCAGAGGTGCTTACAGCAACTGGCGGGGATGGTATTTCATTAACCGAAGTGATAAATGTTAAATGTGTGCTTCATGGGCATCTGTGACCCCTGAGGAGAGTTACCATTTCCTAGTTAATTTAACAGGAGAGAGATTATAATCCAGACATTCCCCACATTTCATAAACAAAATCCTTCTTCTAAAGGACCGGATTGGAATGGAAACTAGGGTAAGGATGAGCTTCAAGGCCTGTGACAAAGCTGCAGAGAAGAAATGCACTGCAGTTCAGCTCCAGCTTTGTGCTGGAGGTTTTGTCTCGCGTATGTGCGCAAACATGTTCCTAAGGTACGAGGCCTTTTTCATCCAAGGATTGCAGAGGCTTTACAAAGGTTAATTAAAGAGAGTTCTTGTCTCTGTGTGCGGCAAGGGAGAGAGGCTCCATTTTGGGGTGTGTAGAAACAGAAGCAGAGTGGAGTGTAATTACCTGGCTTTGCATTTTACCAGAAGGCTGGCAAAGCCGTGAGAGGTTTGCAGGGACTTTGACTCACAGTCCTTTTGCTGAAACACAAAGCCTTCTTCCTGTCTGTTTTTAGGATACATCTTAACTTCTGAAAAGTCTGCATTGCCTTGTTTAGCAGCTGCAGCTTTACCTTCTTGTGCCTTAATTATATGTTAAAGTCTCAGTACTTTTGTTTAGCTAATTTAAGAGGGTGGGGGTCTCTTTACTGTGTCGGTTAGAATTTAGCATTAATTTAGTGTTCTCTGACACTTGAAAACCTGGCTGGGATTTGAGGCATTTTCTTTTCCTTTTCGCCTTTTACGACCTGCAGGTGTTTGGTGTGAGATAAAAGTAGATCCCAAAGTGAGATTTCACAGCACAAATTATCAAAGTGAAGATTCACTCTTGATGTAGTCTACGTGTGTGGCAGTAATTATGAAAAATAGTTCAGGATAATAGGCCCTTCAGGAATCCCAAGGCAAGCACTGGGAGGTTAACCCTTCCTCATCTAACCTGGCCTCCATGCTGCTGTCATCATCAGGTGAGCATGTGATGGGTTGGGTCAGGCAGCTTCACAAACCAAGGGATGTTACAGTCATTGAGAAAATAGGGGAGGCGACTGAGGACATGAAGTTCTGCTCCCGGGTAGTTTTGGATGTGACTGTTTGGTCCCAGGTCACAGAGACATTGTGGAAGGTGTTACTGGTCCAGGCTGCTCTTTGAGGAATGGGGCACCTGTAAGACACAAATAAGCTGCTCTGTCACACCCAGGCAGCTGAGCATTACAGCGCGTGCCCAGTGTTACTGGCTTCAAAGTGGTGCTGTAATAGGCAACATTTCTCTGAGGGAGATGAAAGTTCTCCAGCTCTGTAGGTGCTGGCTCTTTCTGGTCAGAACACTTCTTTGTCAGATGTAACACCAGGTTGCTGTGAAAAGGTACTTGCAGTGGCTTGTCACATGCTGGATCTGCGTGGAGTAAAGCAGAGGTTTGCCATGATGGCCAGCAGGACCACTGGCTTGTGGTTTTCCCTGAGCAGTGTCTTCCAGCTGCTCCCAAAAGGCTTTTTCTGTGACCAGGGCAGCAGGGTTGGTGTGGGTGCAGAGTGTGTGTGTGCACACCTGGCCACACTTCTTTCTATGGGTTCTGCCCCCCTGGCACACCATGACAGGGACACCTGAAGCTCTTCCCCCTTGCTCTGTCTCCCATGAGAGCTGGGTGCAGCTAGCAGATCTGCAGCCAGATCCTTGCCAGGATTTTTGCAGCCAAGCCCATTTGTAAGGCACAGATTTGGGAAGAGCATTTGTTGGGCAGTTGCAGACACCCAGAGCTCACCTCCCTCAGCAGTTCATGTTTGCTTTTGTAGGTGGCTGTTGGGATCTCTCAGGAAGCAGCAGCTCATCTAATCCCTTCTGCAAGTCAAACCAAAGTGGATGGCTCCCATCTTTCTGGCAGCCCTGGAAGAGAGCCACATGAGGTGAAGACAAACAGCCAGCCATTCTCAGTGGGCTTTCCACCCCCGTGGTGTTCAAATATACACAAAAACTTTGCACCCAGCTCTGATCTTGCTTTTAGGACAATTTTTTGGCTTGAGGGCAGGAAGGGGATAGCAGAGCCTGAGCAGTCATATGGTCTCAAGTACACAGGTGTGGCTCCCCAGTCACCTATCCAGCTGACACTGTGCAGCCCTAGCAATAGGACTCTCCTGAGCCTCTCAGGGTTGGGATCACAAGGACTTGACAATCTTTTACTGCCTTCAGTCTCCAAGGTTGATTGTGCAGAGCCATGCTCCTGCTGGCTTCCTTGCTGCTTTCTGCACCCCAGTGTCCTTCCTCTGGCTGCCTGGGAAGAGTGCTTTTCACCATGTCCCTGCCCACCCTTTGGACTTTGCTGATCCAGAGATGAGAATTTTCCTAATAAAACTCCACAGGTCTGGGGAGCACCATTGTTTTCCAGAGGTACGTTAGTACCTTCACGCTAGCCCAAGTCCCCAGTGAGGACCAGTAGTGGCTGCTGTGGTCCCTGCCCAATGTCTTGCGAGGGGCAGAGTGAGATCAAGCCCCACGTGGGGCTCGCAGAGGAGCCGCCTGTGCCGGCAGCAGTTGTGACAGGCGCACGTTGCACAGTGTGTGGTGTAATCCAGCCCCAGGACACCGCAGTGCCGCCCTCCCGTCACACACAGCCACTCCTGTGGCCTTTGGTTATCTGCTTTAAAGGATTGATTCTTGCAGCAGGCACTTGGGGCTGGGGCCTTTGGCATTGCAAGGCTGCCCACTGTGCCCCGACCCAGCCTGCCCCAGTGCCCGGGGGAGCGCAGAGCACAGGGCCGTTCTCACTGCCCACCTGCACAGTTAATTTGGGGATGTGGAGGTGCCCTCACCAGCACCCAGCACACCAGCCCCCTGCCCCAGCACCTCTGCAGCAGCCTGCTCACCGAGGCTCGCTCCCTCTCAGCCAGGAGGCCGATTTCTGGATCCTGTCGGTTTTCACTCCATCTCCCAGGAGCCAAGGTCCACAGCCGCGCCTGTGCCTCCCAGACGGGCCGGCAGACGGGAACTTCCTTCCAGGTCCTATAGACAGACATTTTATATACGTTAAAATACGTGTGTATATAAATATGGAAAGCAAGAGCTTGGGAGAGCTCGAGTCTAAATAAACTTGTATGTTTTAGGCTTTTAAAATGCTAATGTTGAATTTCAGGGGATGGGGGACGGCAAGGGGATTGTTGAACTGAGGACCAAGACAGCTGATGAGCTTGGATCAGTGCCTTTACAATTCAAGGAAAAATGGGATAGTTTGGGAAGGAAAAAAGGATTTTCTTGTTTTTGTTTTGAGTAGAAAATAAAAGAAGCTGCCTTCTTATTTGCCTCCCTCCCCCAGCGCCAGAGCAGCAAGCGACTGGTGTTGTATGCATAAGCTATTCCTTTGTGCAACATCTAAATGGTTAATTGTGTTTGAGGAAGATGTACGGGCGAATGGAGGGACCACCCAGCAAGAGACAGACAAGAAAGAGCGATCTCTGAAATGTTTAACCAGAGAGAGAGCAAAGTTGTTTAAAAATATTTAATTTACAACATTCCACACTGCTGATTATAAATCGGCCGTCCAAAAACACTGCTGCGTGCAGGGAGGGATCCAGGCAGCATGAAACAAATTCTTGTGATTGTTTTTCCTATCTTCCTCTCTCCTTTCCTTGGGGAGTTTAACCCTGTGGCAGGATGCGGGTTGCCCCAGGCAGGGAAGGCAGCACTGTTCCCCAGGACTGTGGTCTCCAGTGCGAACACCTGCGCCTGGGGCTGGGGTGCAGCCGCCTGCTGGCGCTGGGAGAGTTGGAGGGGATGGTGAGGAGCAACCAACCAGCAGCACTGGCAGCAGTGACAAGTGTGATGGTCAGTGGGTAATGGCCTCGCAGCCCCTTCCCTCTGATCTCCCAGCACCAGGGTTCCCCAAGGCATCCAACTGTGCTCCCAGAAAAGGAAAGCCATGAATCCTCTGGTGATGGGTTGAGAGACTTGAGGAGGCAAAGCTGGCCAGTCTGTGCCACCCATGAGAGGTTGCTCACCATGGTGCCTTCTCTTTGGCTTGGCAACTCAGCCGTGTCACCCGGCCATTTCCAGCGGCGCCAGGAAGGACCCAGCCCCTCACAGGGTCATTGAGCAACAGCAACATCTTCCCCTGCCTGGACCTTTCTGCAGAGGGGGTGGTTGGTGCCGGATGCCGGGAAGAAGGGATTTGGCCGCACTCTGTTTGCGGCCACTGCTGATCCACAGCTGGCTTTGATGCATCCCAACGCCCCAGCCATGCTCCCTCAGTGCAAGGGTCTGGGACTGCTCTGCGAGGAGTCCAGTCTGCTCTGGATGGTGGCCAGACCATCCACCAGCACCTGAGGATCATTCCTCAATGTTCTCACCATGATGTCCGTTCCAGTCTTCATAGCCCCTATTAATCTCGTAGCAAGAGACTTCTGGGAGAGGAGTCTCCTGGGGATGTCCCTGGGACACCAGGCAGGTGAAGGATGCACGTGGTGGGGATTTGCCCCTTACTCTTCAGCCCTCATGGATGTCACCTGTGGGGTTGCAGAGCCACTGTGCCTGGAGGGTGCTGGTGAATGGAGGAGAGGCACAGCCCCTGGCTGGTGACCTCACTCTGCAGAAAAGATCTGAGTGAAGCTGAGGGATCTGAGTGGAGCTGAGAAAGGGATGCAAGAGGAGCCAGGATCCAAAAGCAGCGGCTGCTCTCACTATAGGTCCCTCCTTGGCATCCTCTTGTAGATCCCACCTCAGAGAGCAAAAGCCAGGGTGCGTTCACACGCCTATTGCCTCTGGATCCCCGGCACGAAGCTCAGGAGCCCAGTCAGCGGGGAGGACAGGGGTCTCGCCTGTTCCTGGCAAGAAGGGGGCACGGGGAGAACTGCAGGGCACTTTGCCGGGGATTGCCACACATTTCCTAACCCCTCATCAGCCAGGAAGCCTCGCTGGCCACCTGGACGCTTCCTCGCGTGCAGCGAAGGCCTGTGACAGCCCGAGGAGCCGGGGTGGGTTTGGCTGCTTGCCCCGGTGGCGAGCTCGGCTCTCAGTGGCTGCACCGCTCCGGGCCCTGCCAGCCCCAGCCGGTGCCGGGAGCGAGAGCGGAGACAAAAGAGCTTGTGTCCGCCTGCCAGCAGCCGGCCCCGCCGAGCGGCCGCCCGCCCAATTAAACCGTGCCCGCTTCCCATGCGGCAGGGGCGCCCGGCGGGCTCGCTGGCCTCCTCCCACCACCCACCGGCCCCAGGGGACCACCACCCTGTGGGGCCTCCCCTGCCTCCCTGCAGGCGCCAGCACTTCCGCAGCCCTTGTCCAGCATGGATCCGCTCCCTTGATCCCTCCGCGAGGGCACCTCCGCCGGCCCGTGCTGGGGATGGCTCGCCCCAACCCCGAATATCTTCTGTTCCCCCGGCTTTTCTCGCACCTGGGGGCTCGCAGCACCCGTCAGGGCAAGCAGTGCAGTACTGAGCATCCCTCCCTGCTCCTGCTGCCCCCAAGGGTTGGATCAGGATGAGACCTGGCAGCAGAAAACTCTGCCGCGGCGGGAGCATCCCCACACCCCGTCCCGACCCACGGGGCCGGTGTCACATCCACTTAGTTGGCTCCGAAAATCCCTTGCCCTGACACCTTGTTAAATACCCACCAGGGGTCACAGTTCCTGGGATTCTTTTTCCTGCTTTTCCTTTACCCCGCTGAGACGTTTCGGTTGGCAGGAGCTCTCCCTCCGCTATTAGGTATCTTTCGGGGAACAAGAAACCTAGATCACTTACAAATTAATTTGGAGTTAAACCTACAGAAAATGAGAAACATGCTGCTTTGCAGGAGAGAGTGCTTGGCCAGCGATCAAGAAAAATACATCCAAACCACCCGATGCGGCGGCTCGGCCGCGGCCGGGGATGGGAATGGGGGCTGCGCGCTCAAGGTAGCCGGCAGCTGTACTCGTGTGCACCTTAACGGAGCTGAGGCCTTTCCTCCCAGGTAAAAGGGAGAAAAAGGGAGTACCAGCTTCCCAGCACGTGGGGAAACGTGAGGAAGGCTGGCAGCACTGCAGCACGGGGGGTTTGCCTGCTCCAGTACCTTTGCCAGCGGGATGAGGACCAGCCACCCCATGGTGTATGGACACCTTTGCACCAGCGGTTCCCCATCACTGCATCCCTGGGGCCACAGCGGCTGGTGCCCTTGTGCCAGAGCTGGTTCCCGAGAAGAGGTAGGATGCCGTGTCCCCCCATCCGACGGCGCCTTGTGCCAGCCCTCTGGCCAGCAAGGTGCCGTCGGACAGGGGAATGCGGAGCGATGCAGAGGATGCTGAGCCCTTCGGCAGGCGGGTGGGAGCAGCTCCCTGTGCCAGGCGCTCCCGCAGGGTCACGGGTGCGCGCTTGGCCGCCGGCGCGCATTGTGTCTGCTGCGCGAGCGGCGGTGCCGGGAGGGGGCCGTGCGGGGGAGGCCGGGGCGGCGGAAGAGCAGTGATAAGATAAAAGGTCTGCTTTCCCATGCCGAGGAGCCGGGGGGGGAACTCGGGGCGAGCGGCGAGGCCACCCAGGTTTCAAGCACTCGGCCTCGGCGCCTGACCCCGGCACATTCAGAGAGCACTTCCTAAATTTGTCTCCTGTGTTCCTGACTCACAAGCAATTTCCTCACCCATAAAACGGCGTCGGCATGAAAGGACTGGCCGGGACACCAATTACTTGTCACCGTTTTACCACCCCGCTGCTCACCAGTTTGCAGCCCCCGGGAGTGCCTGGCCGAGATCTCCCCCCTCCTCATGGAGCCCCTCTGCCCAGGGGCACACGGTAGCCGGGGTCCCCCGTGCCGGAAGGTACAGCACAGCAGAGGGATTCCCAGCGCCCGGCACCTGACGATGCCCGCAGGCAGAACCATGCAGTGTTCCCAGTGCTCCTGGGCATCCTGAAGGAATCACCCAGCCCAGCCTGCAATCAGGGGGGTGTCAACCATCCCCAGGCTCCTCAACCTTGCACTAGTGTCGTCCCTGTGCTGGCATGGGTATTAAAGATGCTTCTGTGTGTCTGCAAAGGAGGAAGCAAGGCTCCATCATCACAACTGTGGTGGCACCATGCTCTGTACTGAGCACAGCCAATGGCCCTGACACAAAGCCCATGGATTCACACTGGCACAGGGCATTGCCATTCGGGTGTCTCCGTGCCCTGCCTTGTCCCTGCTCCCTGTGCCTCTGTGCCACCTCATCTGTCTCTCCCTGGTCCCCAGTGCCATGCCTGGTGCTGTCACATCCCCAGCTGCTCCTGTGCTCAGGCAGTGTGGAGGGGGACAGACTGGTGTAGAAGGGCACAGAGTTGTGGAGGTCTTGGAAAGGTCTGAGTGCAGCCAGGGCTCCTGGGGAGCCCCCATCTGCCTCCTGGGAGTGGGGAGATGCTGTACAGCTGTGCCTGCAGCCCGACCTTCCCCAGCAGCAGTTACCCACTGTCCCTGTGGAAAATCGCTCCAGCTCCGTGCCGGCATAGGGCGAGATTTGCCCAGGGCCTGGCGAGCGCCACTGTGGCTGCTAAACGGGTTTTATGGTGGGATTTAGGGACTTTTCTGCTGGGTAATTGATTTGCCCAGGCAGTAAAAGATCAAGGCAGGGGCTCAGACGGTGGCTCCCCGCATCTGCCCACCGAGCAGGCCAGGGCACGGGTGGCTCGGGCATCGCCAGGGCTGGCAATCCCCAAAGCCGCGGTGCCCAGCATGGGGTGCCACGGCCCCACAGCCATGGCGCGAGTGCTGCGGGTCCGTCCAGGAGCTCCCTTGCAGCACAGCCCCGCTCCTGCATCCTCGCATCCCCCTCCCCAACCCCACCACAAAAACAGCCCCCAAAGGAGACAAAAGGGGCTGTTTGGGGACCTGCCACCTGCTAGTCCCCATCCTACAATACCGCAGTAAAGAGGCACCAAACAAAGGCCTTAAAATCCTAAAGGGGCCCATTCATTAGGGTGACAAAGGGGGAAAGAACTACATTATCATAATTAATCCCGGTGCTGGCGGTGGGTGGCAGGGCTCTCTGTCTTCCAAGGTGGTGTGGGGACGGCCGGTGTCACCACGTCCACACACTATTGTGCGCCGTGGCCTTGCGGGGCTTAGGCGGGTTTTAAGCTCTGTAAACACCACAGGACCCCCGCCACGGCTACCAGGGATGCCGTCCTTGCCCCCGGCCCCTCCCCAGCCCCGGCTGTTTGTCTTCTTGCTGCAGACCCCCCCAAAATCTCAGGGCTGGGATGGGTCCACTATACCCCCTCGGTGCACCTGCTCCCAAGACCGCTGAGGAGTGGGGAAAAGCTCGGAGCCCTGCTGGTGGTGCTGGGATGGGGGATTGCTGTCTGTATTCCATGTTGTATTTCCCATGGAGACTTACTCCAGATGTGATGTGCCAGGGACTGCTCAGGCTTTCCCTGGCCTTGGAGATGGGGCTTTATCCCTTCCCTGCTATCTTATTCCTGTCTGGGGGGATGAGTTGGACTCTGATCTGTGGAGCAGCTGTTGGTTGTTCCCTGCTGTTTGGGATGCACAGGGAAACTGAGGCACGGTGAGGTACATAGAGATGCATGGGCATTTTAAGGGACGTTAACACCCTATCTCAAATCCCCTCTGGTGGATTCTGCCTCCCTTCTCCATCCCTTGCACAAGGGACACACACAGTACTGGCTGAGGAGGCAGTGGGGCTGGGAACACACTGACACTCCCTGTCCATCTGTGGGCCTTCCCTGCACCCCCAGCTCTCCATCCTCCTCTGGGTCCCGGTGCTGGGTGCTGTGCAGCCCTGGGGTCCCCGGGAGCCTGCGCCTGGCTCCGGGCCGTGGCCAGCGGGCTGTGCCGGTGGTTGGGAGAGCACCATCTGGTTTCCAACTAACTAACGCCCGGCGCTGGCTCCCGGCAGAGGAGTTGCTGCTGCGGCGGCGGCTGTTTACAGCGTGCTGAGGCTCTGGCGTGTCCCTGCCAAGTCCCCTCAGCTTCTCCCCCCAGTTATGGGGCTCTGGGGCTGCATGGTGGCCATGCAAAGCTCAGTTCCACGCCCCAGCCTCTGCCCAGTCTCTGTTTGCCCAGAGGATGCTGCTGCCCGCCGAGGCTGTTGTCCTGGGCTGCCCTTCCTGAGGAGTGCTCGCTGTGGCGGGGCTCCTGCCACTGGGATTTTCACATTTCCTTTGCTCAACAGGGTGGGACACACAGCGTGGGGACAGGGTGGACTCCCCGGACACTCCATCCTCTCTGTGGGTACTCTGTGGGTGCAGTGCCCTGCGCTTCCCAGCTCCCACCGCATCCTGGCAGCTCACCCCAGCATCTCCCTGCGGCGGGGCCGAGGGGCGAGGGCGGGCAGAGCCCCGGGTGGCCCCTGTGCGGGGCTCCCGCAGCCACCAGTGCCACAGAGACACTGCGCAGGGTGGGGGCTGCGCGGAGCCATTTGCCTTTAATTGAATTTATTTGTTACAACCCCAAACAATGTAAAGCAGGCTTCTCCCAGGCTCCAGCTGCCTGCCTGCCCATTAAAATACCATCTAGAACAGCAAATCCCCCCTCCCGCCTTGATATAAAACAGCCGGTCAGCTAGAAGCGGCAGGAGAAGTCTCCCTGCGTGCGAGCCGAGCTGCTGCTCCCCATCCTGCTCCCCCAGGGCCGGTGGCCTGCAGGGCTCCCAGTCCCCTCTCGGGTGGCTCCGGGAGAAATAAGTGCCCTGCAGGGAGACTCAAAGCTCATCTCTGTGGCGTCAGGGCAGGGCAGGCTGAGCCCCGTCCTGCCCACAGGCGTTTTCCAGTTGGGTTTTCAATCCTCATTGGCGTGGCAGGATCTGGCCTGCCGCTGGTATTGTCACTCCCGCTGCAAATCTTGGGATCCCCAAACCAGCTGCCCTTCTGCTTATGGCCTCTTGTTTGGGGTGCAAGTCAGCACGCTGTGACAGTGCTGCCCGGGCACTCAGGTCCTGGGGGACAGCTGGTCCCTGGGGACCACAGTGGCAGTGGGTGGGCAGTGGAACAGGGGTGCATGGTGTGGAGCAGGCAGGGGTGCCAGGGGTGATCCTGTGGCACAGCACCCTGGTGCCAGCGTGTGTGAGCCAGGTCATGGAAGCTGATCCTGAACCACTGGGTGCCCATGTCCTAGGGAAAGCCTTGATACCCTGGGATGGGCAGAGACAGCTCATCCCCAGGCCCTGGCAGACACTGAGCGGGTCTCCATGGGCCATTCCATGACTTTTCCAAGGACAATGATGACATTTCCCAGGGTGCTGGGCAGGGGTGGGGGAGTCCCAGGTGGAAACCAATGATGACAGATAGGGAGCCGATGGAGAGCATGGGGAGGGGGAACCAGCCATGCTGGAAAGGAGGATGACAACTTACTTTTTAAATATTAAGTTGATAAAAAGCTGCAGCTGCCCAGCAGTAGTGCGGGTCCACCGGGAAAGGGAATGGTGGAGCTGTTAATAGCAATCAGGCAGCAGAAGTGCTGAATAGCCGTTTCCCTTCTGTATTTGGGGACACGCCAGATGCTACAGACCTATTGCTGGACAAGGGAGAAACCCTTTATGTGCTGCTAAGGCCCAGGAGAGCTCAGCAGCAGCACACTGGGCTGGTGGGGGCTGAGACTGGGGGGCATGGAGAAACTGCCCCAGGAACTCAGTTTATTTGTTGGGGTGTCCCCCATTTTTGGCCAGGAAAACACCAGGTTGAGCATCTCCGGCATTGCTCAGCGGGTGATGGGGGGATTGCACATGGGTTAGGTGCTGCTCCATGTTGGTTTACCAACCTCCCCTGGGTGCCCTCAGCAGCTCTTTGGGGCAGCTTTCCTGGTGGGAGCAGCACCAGGTCCATCCAGTAAAGGACTGAGAAGGGAGTGAAATGAGTAGAGGAAAAATCCGAACCATCCCACAAATTATGGGTGCCATTTGTCTCCGACCCTTTTGCACATCCTGCACCCCATGGATGGGGTTTTGTGCCCCCTGCCTCCAGCTCTGGGGTATTGGGCTTGGCTCCCCATGGCAGGGGATGGGGCAGTGCTTGTGGATACACCCAAGGAGTGGAGTATTCCTGCCCCCCACTATGGTCCGGAGGAATATCTGGCCTTTGGGAAGGGCAGCTGGTACTGGGGGTGGGTGGACACCCTGCTTTTGCAGGGGGTGAGGGGTGAATTTTTTTAGGAAAAGGTATTAATTGGGATACCTGGTCCTTTGGGGGAGCCTACCCAGGCCTTGAAGAAGAGATGCTCATCCCTTGGGATGGCTGTTAGAGAGCTGCACAGAATCTGGGAGAGCGCTGCCTACCCCTTGATACGGCTCTAAGGAGGCTGCCAAGCCCTTGGGGGTGGCCACAGTGGGATAGCTAACCTTTAGGAGGGCTGCCTATCTCTTGGGAAGTAGCTGTGGCAAGATGCCTGGCCCTGGAAGGGATACCTGGCCCTTGAGGTGGCTCGGAGTGGGGTGGGGGGCCGGGGGGGGGTCTGCCCCGCCCTGGCGAGAGGGAACATGTGGGGGAATGCCTGGACCAAGGAGGGTGGCTGGGGAAGGCTGTGTGCACAACAGCCTGCCCTCGGGACACCCTTAGGAGGGATGCCCATCCCTCGGGGCATCACCAGGGGGCTGCCTACCCTTCGCGGGGCAGCTGTGGAAGAAGGATGCAGGGTACGCGTTACTTTGTCGGGCGCCCATCCTCGAGGGGACAGCTGTGGCGGAGGGGGTGAGGGGGTGCGTGCCCACCCTCGGGGGCGCTCCCAGCGGGGATGCCCATCCCCGGGGCTGTCCGCGGGGGCTGCCGGTGCGCGGGCCGTGCCCGGTGCCGCCGCCCCGCGCTCCCCCCCGCGGCGGGGCCGGTGCGGTGCGGCGCGGGGGGGAGCGCGGTGTGTGGCCGCCGGCGGCGGGCGCGCCGTTGCTTAGCAGCGGCGATGGGCGCTGCCGCGGCGGCGGCGGCCAATGGGAGCGGCGGCGGCGGCGCGGCCCCGGCGCCCCCCGCCCCCGCCTCCCCTTTAGAGGCGCGGCGGGCGGCCGGCGGCGCACACACAGCCCTCCATCCGCACCGGCACCGGCACGGCCCCGCCGCGCGCATGGGGGCCGCCGCCGCCCTCGGCCCCACATAACGGGGGGTGCGCAGCCCCGCCAGCCGCCCCGCCATGCCGGCCGAGCCCCCCCGCGCCGCGCCGCCGCCGCTCCGCGCCGCCCGCCGCAAGCCGCTGCCCGAGGTGAGTGAGGGGCGAGCATCGCCCGCTCTCGCGGGGGCTGCGGGCCGGGGACGGGAGTTGGGAGAGCGCGGAGCAGCCCGGGGCGGGCCGGGCGGGCGCGGGGACCCCCGTGCCCCGCGGCTCGGGGAACCTCCGGCACTCGCGGTCCCGCTCCGCAGCCGAGCGCGGCGGCCGCGGGTATCCCGCCCCGCTGCGGGTCCCCTTCCCTGAGTAGGGGCTCTCCCTTCTCCTCTCCGAGCTGACCCGATCCTCGCCCCCTCCGCAGGGCAGGGCCGTGGGCCAGAGGACCCCGCTGTGGCTGCGGGCCCGCTTTCAGGCGCTGCTCTTCGCCCTGGGTTGCCGGATCCAGCGGCACTGCGGGAAGGTGCTGTTCGTGGGGCTGCTGGTGTTCGGGGCGCTGGCCGTGGGACTACGGGTGGCCTCCATCGAGACCGACATCGAGCACCTCTGGGTGGAAGGTAAGCGCGGCCCTGCGGGCTCGGCCGCCCGTGGGAACGGCCCCGGTCCCGCGGCTTTGTCCCCCACGCGCGGCGCCGAGTGCGGGGCCGGCCGGAGGCAGGTGACAGCGCGGGAGCGGGGCGGGAGGAGGAAGATGAGGATGCCGCCGCCGGCCGTCCCGCCACCGGGACCGCGGGGGACGGGGCCGTGGGTGCCCACGAGCCGGGGTCCCGTCTGCGCGGCCGCTCGGGCTGCGCCGTGCGCGGTGCTGGGCTGCGGAGGGACCCCCACGCGTGTCCCGACGGGGGTCCCCTCGCGAAGGTGCGGACACGTGCGACGGGGATTGTGCCGGACACCCCGTTCCCGGTGGGAAGAATCCCCGGGGACGGCCGCAACCCTGCCACCGAGCAGAGCCGGCGCCGCGGAGCCGCCAGTCCCGGCCCGGGACCCCGGCCCGGGGGGAACGGGAGCGCGGGCAGGGTCAGGCGGGAGCAAATCCCCGTTTCCGAGTGGAAGCGGCTGATCCCCCTCCTTTGTTATTAATAACTCCAGCGTGGATTTTTCTCTCCCCGATCCCTGCAGCCCCGCTTCACGGGTCTGGGATTTGCTTTTCCTGCACCTCCTTTCGGCTTTGGGGGGCCCCGGGGGGGGCAGCACCCCGAATCGCAGCGCCGTCGGTGGCGCCGGGCGCGGCGGGGGGATCCCCGGGCGGGGGTCCCCGCGGGGTGCTGTGCAGGGGCAGATGTTGCTCAGCGGAGGGGTGTCAGCCATCTTTGTGCGGGAGCGCTGCCTCCTCCCCCACGCCCCGCTCCCTGTGTGGTCCTCAGCTACTCTTGGATTTGGTTCAACAATAGAAGCAACTTTGCTCTCCCACCCCCTTCTTTTTTTTTTTTTTTTTTTTTTTTTTTTTTTTTTTTTTTTTTTAAATTTTAAAAAAAGAGCTCTGCGCTCCCTGGCTGCTTGCACACAGATGCACGCACGGACCCCTGCCCAGGAATGCCCGGCTCTCCCACCTGCTCCCCACTCCCCAGGGATGTTTGTCCCCCCTCCCCAGATCTCGTCTCCATCACCCCCTTTCACTGCAACACGTAGCAGAGAAATCCAGTGATACCTCCCGGTCCAGGCAGCGCCTGGCTGAAGGAGGGACGTGCTCCCTCCGTGGTTCCCTCACTCTGGGTCGTGGCTCCGGCTCCATTGAATTTTTATTGTGCTTTTGGGGTAGCAAGGAGTCAGCGTTTTGTAGAACTGTGGCCAGGAAAGCGGCTGTGGTTGTTCCTGTTAAGGGGAATGGGACTTGCGGCACATCAGGGTGGAGAGCGGGATGGGGAAGGGGCCAAGCCTGGGGACGGCTGGAAGCGCCCAGAAACCCGGCTTTTCCTGTGCCCCGCTGTGCTTCCCTGCCCGCACGGGCACAGCCAGCAGCGACTGCGGCTGCTCTTGGGGGATTTCCCCAACACTGCGGTCTGGCTGTAATGTGGGTGCCGGGGGCCTCTCTCAGGAACCTTCTCTTTCTCATCTTCTTCAGTGTCAGGAGTTGGATTTTTTTTTTTTTTTTTTTTACTCCGTGGTGTTTTTACTCCGTTGTGGAACACTGCTGACCTGGGGTGTCCTGCCCCTTCCTGGGCACTGGATCTGTGGTGCCTGGCTGAGGACGGTGTGCGATGCCGAGGGTGCTGCTCAGAGCCCACCCTTGTCCTTCCTGGGAGGGCTCTTTCCCCGGGAGTGTGCCCTTGGGGCAGACCCCTCCGTGCCTCGCTCCTGGGTGGCACAGCCCCAGCGTCCTCAGGCTTGGCACAACCTGCGACCACCAATGACGATGTGTCTGAGATGGCTTTGGTCCCAAGGGGTCCCTGGCAGGCATGCATGGGTCAGGATGTGGAAGGAAGGTTTGCAGTGACACTTCCAGTTCGGGTATCAGCTGTGGGGCTGCTTCCCTTCCCTATAACCATCTGTAGGTCCTTGCCTCACTGCCAGCCTCGGCTTCTGCGTTTTCTGGGGAGATCAAAGTATCCCCTGCATATGTCCAGCCCTGATCACTGCACCCCATCCTGCTGCTGTGGGGATGGGCATTATCAGGGAACAGGAGGGCCTGGGACATCCCTGGAGAGCAGGACACAATTTCCCAGACTCTGTGGTTGGATTCAGAGCACTTGAAGCTGCTTTGGGATTTTTCTCAGCCTCTACTTTCTCACGTTCCCACGTGTGTGGCAGGGTTGGAGTGTGTGTCCTCTGCAGTGAGCCTGGTGCCACAGCCAGACTGAAGCAGTGCAGTTCTTGCTCCTTGGCTGGCAGAGTTGGTATCCCATCAGCTTGGTTCCAAGTGTTTGGGATCCCCAGGGTGCTGGGGATCTGGGTCTGTTCAGAGATGTTTGTAGGAGTGTGGCTCATCCCAGCCCTGAGGCAGTGCTGTAGGATGTCTGTGGGGCAGGGTGTGTGTGCAGGGAATGGAAACCCAGGCCTGTCATCCTAGCCCAGTGGGTCCCGACTCAGGGGCAGGGTGGTTTAAAATTCCAGGAAGCCTCTGGTGACTGCACCCAATCATTTGCCTCTGCCTAGGCTGAGGGATGCGGGTGGTGATGCTCCAGCCCACAAACCTCCCTACCCAGGTGAGGTCTGCAGGAGCAGAATGTGAGCCAGGCAGTCCCCACTGCAGGCTGAGCTCAGCTCTCTGGGAGCTGACATCCTGGTGAGCAGGGAGGGAAAGGGAGCTGCTTCCCATGGGAGCACAGTGCTGATGTCCCATCCCCCTCCCCTGCAAACAGGGGAATAGGGTGGGCAGCCCTGCTTTGGCCCCATGACTGGGGTCAGCATTCGGGCCATGCTGGTGGTATGTCCTCCCGAGCCTCGGCTGTGACCCCGGCCACTGTGGGAAAGCAGAGGATCCCCTGCCCCAATTCTGGGCATGTCCTTAGATCAGGGGCCTGGCTGAGGGGTTCTTGCGGTGTTCTGGGGTTATGCCTGACCTGTATCCCTCTTTGGGAGATGGAAGGAGGCTGTGTCACCCCATAAATTGGACTCGACTGTGGAAATGTTCAATTAGGCTCCTCCGAAGCAATTAGCCACTCGGAGGCTTTGAAATCCTGGCTAGCGGCGAGTGTTGAGTTACCTCTAGACACCTGGCAGCTGTTCCTGGCTCTCCCAGGGCGTCTTTAGGGCCAAGGGGCCGGGGAGGCGAGCTCTGGGCAGGCAGAGCCCTGGGTGGTGAATGGGTCTGCCTGATTTATAGCGCTGAGGGCTGGTTCAAAGGAAGGCCGGGTTAATTCCTAACCGGAACAGCCAAGCGCCCCGCACAGCCGTCGCGCTCTCAGAGAGCTGCTGAGTCTCCCTGGAGAAGACCCTGTCCCTTTCCTGGAGGGGTCATGGACACCCCCAATGTGCTGGTGGGATGAAATGGGATGCATCTTATGGGGGTGAGGGGAATTTTTTTCCCTTGTTCTCATCTTGGGGCATAAAGCTGAGACACCCCCAAACCTCTTGGCAGTGGATTCTGTCCTTCCTTGACCTCTGCAACAGTTCTTGGCACAGGGCATCGCTTCCTCGGCGCCCAGGACAGGGTTGGGATGCAGCCTGGAGCTCCCCACATGGCAGGGCAAGATTGAGAGGAGGTGCTGGCTGACTGTGTTTGCAGAGAGAGGGCATAGGGAGTGGGAAAGCCCCAATAGGAAGCCAAGGATGGGACTGAATGCTCTCACCAGTGTCTGTGTGGCCCCTCTTCCCAGCTCCTGTCCCCACTGTGCTGGGTGGGTCCTGTGGAGGGGTGTGGGGCAGCACAAGTGGGGGCAATTGGGATGCCACAGCCATTCCTGGGTGGGCACGCAGAGAGGTGGGTGGTCTCCTTGCTGGGTGGGTGGGTTTGTTTGTGGGGTGGGATGTTTGTGCAGGGGCTGAGAAAGGAGCGGGTGGATATGGGGGGCTGTGTGCAGCAGGTGGTGACAGGTTGGGGGGCTCTCATGGCAGTTTGTCCCCAGGTCTGGGGCATCAAGATGCCTGCTGAGATCTGACCAGAGTGGCTTCACTTCTATGGGGTGGCTCCTGGACTGCTGTGTCCTGCTCTGACTCCAGATGGATGTCCTGGGGAAGAGGGTCCCCATTTCTCTTGGGGTGTGGCGACACATTGCTCTGCAGGAAGGAAAGCCACAGCCCCGGGTGCCTGGGCACTGTCTTGCCTGGCTTGGTGGGGTTTTTCCTTCAGGACCATGCTGTTTGCGGGGTCTGGGTATCTATGGGGACACTGTGCCCCCATCCTCGGGGGCTTGGAGGAGTGAGGAACTGCTGGGGTGTTGCTGCCATGAAATGCTGAGCTCCCTGTTATCCCAAAAGCCTTCCTTCCTGGCTCTCTCCTCTGCTCCAAAGTCCCCTCTGGCTCTGAAAGAACCTTTCTTCTCGAGAAGGGGTGGGGGGGAAGGAGGCTCACCCAGCAGCCCCCCACCCACCAGAAGATGGGGTCCGGGCAGTTCACCTTTATTTATTTTTCTTTGGGAGGTGAACGCAAAACCTCTCGCTCTTCCTTTTCCCTTCCTTGACAGCTTGGTCAGCTTTTTTGGGCTGGAAAATTTTGCTAATTAACCCAAAGAGACTGGAAGACTTTACAGATGGCTGTGGCTTATCTGGCCCTATCCATTTTGCTTTGCTTTTCAACTGATACATATTTTTTATTTCCTAGAAAGTGTTTTTTTTCATTTTTTAAATTTTTTTTTTAACTTGGACATATCTACGGATTTAGGGAAGGGGCTCTTTTTTTGTGTGTTTTAAATGTTATTTGGCGGCTGGGAGGGGGCAGCGCCAGGGCCCAAGAAGAGGGTTTTATTATCTGCCTCTCCCTCGGGCCTGGAAAAGTGGTCTGAGTTCAAAAAATTCATTTCTTGCCTGAATGAAGCCAGCAATGTGGAAAAATTTCACCATTCAGAGGGGGATGAATGTATGTTTCAACCACACATTAAGTGACATTAGCAAGCAGTGGAGTGCCTAATGTGGCCATTTTTCACAGCAGCCAACAGAGGGGGTGATTAGCATAATTAGTACAGGCAGCCCTATACATATGGAAATGGCAAATGCCTAAATGCCAACACCAGTGGAAATTTATGTCAATGCTGACAGGAGTCTTAGCGGTGAATAGTTCCCAACTGAATCCCCTCTTCCCCCCCCCTCCCCTTTTTTTTTCCCCCTCTCTCTTTTTCGGGGGTCGCGCTGTCCCCTCGGCGCTGGCCGGGGCGGTGCGAGCTCCGGGCTGCCCCCCTCCCTGTGCTGGGAACCGCCGCCCCCCGATTTGGGGTAATAAAGACATTAATTTAGCTTCGCCGTTAAACAAAAGAGTTCGGCCAGGGCCGGCGGCTGGGGAGCTGGCCCCAAACAGGCCCTTTCAGCCCCTCCGCCGCTGGCTTTTTGAAGGCATCCCCGTCTTCTGCCGCCCCTCCTGACTTAGCTGGGAGCCCCTTCGGTGGGGCCGGGTTTAGCTGGGGCAGCGCCGAGCCCTGGTCCGTCCCTTGGTGCTGCTGGGGGCACCCATCTGCCACGCAGCTGCCCCCCTCGCCGGGACCAGCGGGGTGAATGGGGCCGGGAGGACGTGTTTTGACAGGATGGGGCCGCCGGGCTTTTGGCGAGGCTGGCGGTAGCGGCCGGGACAGGTAAAAATGGCTCTTTCAGTGTGCCCTGGGCGAGACTTCCTCCGGAGCAGCATGGGTCCTTTCACTGCCTCCCTAATCCAGCTAATCCGCCCCACAACACTTTGAAGGTGGCCTCCGGCTTGCACGCCGCTCAGCACGGGGAAGCTGCAGCGAGGGATGCTCGGGGCGGTGCCTCGGGACCCCCTCCCACCGGGATGCGGCATCGTGCTGGAGTTGCAGGACGGTTCTGGCATCCTTCTGGACGGCTCCAACCACCCAGGGCAGGCATCTCTGCACTCGATCTGTGTTTGCCCCCGTGGGTGCCTCTTGTAGCAGGGGCGTGCTGTAAAGGGGGTTCCCCATGGGGATGGCTTTTCCCAGGGGATCTCAGCCTGACCTTGCCCCACTCCCAGCTGTGCCTTTGTGGTGGTTTCCAATCCTAGCATTGGGATGTTGTGCCGTGGAAAGGGGGATGCTCACCAAGTCCCTTGCTAGTGGGCCCAGCTGGGAGCTGGGGTCAGGGCTGCAGCATCCCCTGTGCACCAGCCAAATCTGGTGCAACATTGTTGCCACATCCCGTACATAGCCCCGCTATTCCAAGCTAGACAGGGCCTGATTTTGGGGGCCAAGTGGGACTGTGTACCCAGGAGTGCTCCCTCCCTGCCATCCTTTCCCACCCAAGCAGTGATAACACTGGCAGTGCCTGGGTACCATCTGCAGTGTGGTGGCAGTGCTGTTGACCATGGCCATGATGGGACAGAGTGGTCTTTGCAGCATGCGTTTCTTGGTACTTCTCCGTGGTCCCCAGCACCTCCCATATCCCTCCCTCACCTTCACCCTTGCCAGAGAGGGAGGGCTCAGTGTGGGGCTGGCAGCCTGCCCCGACCCACTGCCCTGCCCGTGCCACCCAGACATGCTGACCTGGCACACACAGCCTGCTGCCCCCCACCCTTGGGTGCCTGGAGTTGGGGCACCACGGGGTTTGTTCACCTCCTGCCCTGGGACAGCACGGTGGGAGGTCCCCGTGCTGTCATTGCCGGCGGGGTGGCTGCAAGGGGGCCAGCCCCGGGATGGGGGGCTTTGCAACTGCACTGTGGGCAGCAGAACCTGGCGTGGGTGCATCTGATCCCAAATGCTCTGAGATGAGTCTGGGAGGTTCTGGCTACCCTTGGGGAGGTGTGGAATGAGCTGGGATCAGAGCTCTTCCAGGGCAGGGGGTGACAGCACAGGGGCCGAGGCTCTGATTTGGCTGGAGCAGCTGAGGGCACAAATTGTGCCACTATGTGGTGGTGAACTGGCTGCAGTGCTGTGGGTCCTATGCCAGGAGGGTTTGGGGAGCGGTGGCAGGGGAATGGCTCAGGCAGGGTGGCCGGGAAAGGGGGCAGGGAGGCTCCAGCCCTGCCCTATAATTTTGTGGCGGATGCTGTAATTACGGGGAGGGCTCCCCCGGCATGGCCCGTGGATGGGAGGCAGCCGCACACGCAGCCGCCCTCACTGCCAGGGACCCTGTCCCATCCTTGGCACGCCCTCCCGCTGCTTGGGCACGGCAGGAGCCTGCTGTGCACCCCAGGTGTTTGCAGTGCAAGTGGGTGTATGGTCCCAATCCACCCTCCAGCCAGAACTGCTCTGCACCCCACAACCCCTCCAGCGGGAAACCCCCAGGCAGCGATTCCAGGGAGCAATGCCCAGCCCCAGCGAGGATGCTGCTGCCTCAGGGGACTGTCCTGCCTCCAAGTCCCGCTGTAGGATTTTGGAGGGAGCTGGGGGGGTCCAGGGCAGTGAAGCCAAACCCTGCCGGGGAGCAGAGCAAGGCTGTTAGTAAGCAGGACCGGACGCCTGATTGGAACCAGAGAGCTCTTCGCATGAAAAAGCCAAGGGCTCCCTTTGTTAATTGGAATAAAAAAAAAAAAAAAAAACCAACAAAAAACCAACACAACAACAAAAACAACAACAACCCAAAAAAAAAAAAAAAAAAAAAAAAAAGGCAGAATTTACATACAGTTCCTCATTAACGTGCCCATTGTTGGTATCGTGCCCCCAGCCCCTGCGGGCGGGGGTGCGTGCGGCGAGGGGCGGCTCGCCCCGCTCCCGGGCTGGCTCGCCCCGCTCCCGGGCTGGCTCGCCCCGCTCGGGGCTGGCCGGCCGGCGGGCGCGAGCCCGTTTGAAGTGTCCTTGGCAGCCCTGTGTGCGCTGCCTTGTCTTTTCATGTTGCTCTTTGGTTAATTAGGGTGTTGGAATTTGAGGCTTCCTCACGGCCTTTGAAGCTTGCTGACGGCTCGCAGTGCCCTGTTCCAAATTAACACTAATTACAAGGGACGGCTTTTTATTTTCTCTCTCTCTTTTTTTTTTTTTTTTTGTTTTTTTTGTTTTTTCTCTCTTTAATTTTTCGGGGGGCTCGCCCCCACCCCATGCGTGCAGATGTGTGGCTCCTCCCGCAGCCGTGCTGGGCGGAGATGCCGGCAGGGCAGGGCGTAGCAGGATGCGTCCCCCGGGAGCAGCAGCGCTGTCGGGCACCCCCCCATCGCTGTGTCCCACCTCCCGCCCGAGCGCGGCGTGGGTGGCATGGCTGAGATCAGAGCAGCTTGGCGCACCTCCTGCCCGACCTCCCAGCCTGCTGGGAACGGGATGGGCATCCCGCTTCCCCCCCCATCCCCGACACCCACCCTCCCTGTGTCCTTGTCCCCTCGCCCTGGGTGCTGCTGTCCCCTCTGACAAACACACAAAAGCCGCGGCCGTGTCCCCCCCTCCCTGTCCCTGGCACAACCTCTATCCCAACTGGCATCTGATGGACACCAGCTGCTCCCCGGCCCAGCCAGGAACAATAAAGATGCTTTGCCCTCCCCGTTCCCAAAAAGCAGGGAAAAAAAAAAAACCAAAACACCAACCCATATAATAAGTCATTAAAAGGGAAGATTCTGCTCCTTATTTGCGGTCTCGCTCTGGCCTCCTCGGTGCTGGCGGAGGGCCAGGCCCGCCGGGGCCCCCGCCTCTTGCTGAGGGAGCGTCCTGGTGCAGATGAATCGTGACCTCCCCCTGCTTTCCTGGGGCTGGGCAGGAGCTGGCCTCACCCCTGCCAGCAGCACTGCCTTGGGAAGAATCCCATGCTGGGCATCCTGGGGTACCCCAGTGGGTGGCACTGGGATGGGGGCTGCATCCCCAATGTGCCAGGGCAGCATCCCTCCCACCTGGGCAGGGGCTGGGAGCAGAACAGTGAGTGGTGCTCTTGGGAGATGTCTCAGGATCTACTTCCCACCCTCCTCAGAGCTGTGTTGTCTCCCCCTTGCTATACCAGGAGGGATGGGAACCCCACATTCAAAGGGGATTGGGACAGCTGTTCCTGGGATGGTGCTTAGCCATGCAAAAGACCAGGCAGGGTTTGGTCCCAGCTCCAGTCATGTTGGCTGGGAGGGGATTCCTCTTCCACACTGAGGCAGCCACAGATGAAGTCGATGGCTTCAGCCGGAACCCTTGGCCCTGCTGTGCTCGGAGCTCTCCTGCTGCCCAAGGGGGGCAGATCCCAGAGCCTTGGCAGGGAAGAGTGATGTCCCTGGCACCACCTCCCTCCCCTGTTCCCAAACCTCTCCTGGGGCAGCCTACACCTGCAGGGACTTTGGGGTGCCTGTCTTGGGGTGCCATGGAGGAGCTGGGCTGGGGTGCCCCCAGTTTTGCTTCCTATTTTGTGAGCTGGTTTTACAGTGCATGGGTGGAAGTAGGCAGGTTGGGTCTGCTCTCCTTCACCAACCATCTGTCTGTGGGTTTTTTTCTGGGGAAGGCAAAGCCAACAAGCTGCTTTTGGGTACAGTATTGGTGGGAAGGGGGATGCTTGGTCCAGTGTGTCCTGAGGTGGTCTCTGTTTGGATCCTTTGGGTGTGAGCACCCCGAGGATGCAGCAGTTGGGGAATCCCACACCAAGAAGCCCCTGTGAGTTGATATGGCACCATCTGATGCTGCGCGGCCTTGATTCTGCCCATCCCATTCCCTGGGCATCCTGATGGGCAGGGCACCTTGGTGGGATGAGGGCTCTGCCTGCCCTGGCACTGACAGGCACATATGGTCCTGTCCACAGCGGGCAGCCGGGTGAGCCAGGAGCTGCGCTACACCAAGGAGAAGTTGGGCGAGGAATCCGTCTACACGTCCCAGATGTTGATCCAGACCCCGAAGAAGGATGGCGATAACATCCTGACGCAGGAGGCCCTGCAGCTCCACCTCGAGGCGGCCCTGGCTGCCAGCAAGGTTCAAGTCTCACTGTACGGAAAGTGAGTCCGGCTCCAGATGGGGGACGGGGACCCCGCCGTGCCCTGCACATCCCTCTACCCCTTGCCATGTTCCCTGTGGGATATGCCCATTTTCAGCTCCTCCTTCTGCCTTTCAGATCGTGGGATTTGAACAAGATCTGCTACAAGTCGGGTGTCCCCATCATTGAGAATGGCATGATCGAGCGGGTGAGTGCTGGTCGTGGATGGCCCTCCGGAGCCCCCCAAGGGGTGGCTGTTGGCCCACGGGATCAGTCCATCAAGGAATGGCAGTGGATGGGCTGTGGTGGGGACAGGGCTTGTCAGCCCCAGCGCTGTGAAGGCACTGCTGGCTGGATGTGGGAAGGTGCAGGTTTGGGAAGCCCAGCAAGGCGAGGGGAGGCTGGGGGCTCTCATCCATCCCTGCTGACCCCTCGCATCTCCTTCTGCAGATGATAGAGAAGCTGTTCCCCTGTGTGATCCTGACACCGCTGGACTGCTTCTGGGAAGGCTCCAAGCTGCAGGGAGGCTCAGCCTATCTCCCGTGAGTGTGTGTGAGGAACTGTCCTGGGCTGTGGGGGGCCACGGGTGGGAGCAGGAGCTGGGGATGCTGCCGAGGGGCTGTGCTTGACCTGCCTTTGCAGCTCGGCTCTGCCTGTCCCTGTCCTCCCCTGCCTGGCCTCGGTGGCACAGGTAGGGCTGCATTGCTGCAGGGGGGCTGCAGCCCGCAGGCAGGAACTGCCCATCGCATCCCTGTCATGCCATGCTCTCCCACCGGCCAGGCATGAGGATGGGGGACAGTGTCTGTGCTGCAGGCAGGTCCCTGAGGCTGCTGTCGCCGCCCCTGGCAGCGCTGGGTCCACAGCTGTGAGGGGCACCCGCATTCCTGAGCTGCACCCAGGGGCGCAGCGGGCAGATTCCCTGGCTGGGTGGCGAGTGACTCCCAGCCAGCTCCTCACACCGCGGTGGTGGGGCTGGGGACCCCGGGCTGGGCTGGAAGAGCCTCCCCCACATTCCTTCTGTTTACGCGTGTGTTTGTCCAGGAGAGCTGGGGCGGCTTGTGCATTGTCAGCAAACGCAGCCCCGTGCTTTCTCATGCTAATGCTGCTCTGAAAGCTGCCCCTTGCCAAATAGATGAAATAGTGGCCTTATTCAGGCTGCTGCGGACGGGAGGAGGGGGAAGGGGCCGCAGCATCCCTAGCCAGGACTAGGGGGCTGGTGTTGCCCCCCCCAAGACTTCAGGTTCTCCCCATCCTGGACTGGGGAACTGCCGAGAGCAGGAGCAAGTGGGGCTGGGGTGGCTGTGCCAAATGTTATGCTGGTGGCATTGCCTGCCGCCTTGGTCAGCGTTCTGGGACTGAGGTAGGTGGCAGGCAGGGTGGCACTGGAGCAGCCACGGGACTGCTCTCTGCTCGCAGCCGAGTGCACGGGTGCCCGGGCGGGCACCCCGGCTGAGTGCTGGCCAGCCCATGGGGACTCGTCCCCCTTTTTAACGCCGAGGGGTGAGCGGGGCGGGAGCTGGGAGAACAAAGAGCAGCAATCTATGGAAAGACAAAAGGATTTGCCCTGGCTCAGTGAAGCAAGCGAAAGCAGATAAAAGGGGCTCTCTTTGGAAGCAGCAGCAGCTCCGGTTGGTATGTGGGAATCTCGAGCGGCCGGCTCTGGCCCAGCCAGCCTTCATGAATTATTAGGCTGTGTTTCTCCCCAGAGCCCACACTTGCTCGGGGCTTTTTCTTCCCCTCTTTGGAGCGCTGGGCTGGGTTATTGGCTTTTTTGTGTGTCCTTTCTGTCTTAAAAAAGAAGCTGAGTGAGGCTGGAAGCTGGCCCCCAGCTCCCCAGGCTGGGGTGGAGAGAGCAGAGCATCTGCAGGCAGTGGGAAAATCCCTTTTCCTGGGTACTCAAGTCCCGAGCGGTCCTGCTGGACCTCCAAGAACCTACTCCACACCCAGCTCCCAGTATTGTGCTGAGCCCCCAAGGCCTCTGCTGAGCCCCAAACTCACAGCTCAGGGGAAGATGGCAGGAAGGGCTGCCTGCTCCCCTGTATCAAGATGTTAGCCCATGGGCAGTAATCGGCCTGACTGCTCACACAAAGCAGGGCCAGGCAGCAGGGCCGGCTCCCCCCGCTTTGTCCCGGACTAACAGGATCAGGCACGCTACTTGACTCGGGGCACGGCCCGCTGTGGCGCACAGGGCACGGCGGATTCCGCAGGCGGCCCCAGGAGGGGGTAAGGGATGTGCTGGGGACTGATGCTGCTCATCTGCATCCTCACATCCTGCCTTTGAGGGCGTCTGCAGCACCCTCGGGATGGCCTGGCAGTGGTGGTGGAGGTACTGTGTGTGGGTTTTGGCATCCCTCATGACCTCAGTGCTGCTCTCTGCCCAGGGGCCGCCCGGACATCCAGTGGAGCAACCTGGATCCTCTGCAGCTCATGGAGGAGCTGGGGCAGTTCACATCCCTGGAAGGCTTCAAAGAGCTGCTAGACAAGGCAGAGGTGGGACAGGCTTACATGGAGCGGCCTTGCCTGGACCCCCTCGACCCCCAATGTCCCTCCAGTGCCCCCAACAAGCAGAGCCAGCAGGTGGGTCACAATCCACGAGGACCAGGATTGGGTGTGGGGTTTACAGCTGTCTTACCTGCCCCGTAATGCTGACACCTCCCCTCCACCCACAGAGCCCCGACATCCCGGCCGAACTCTCGGGGGGCTGCCACGGCTTCTCCAGGAAGTTCATGCGCTGGCAGCAGGAGCTGATCTTAGGTGGCACGACCAAAGACTCCCAGGGCAAGCTGCTACGGTAAGAGCTGCTGTGGTGTGGGCATTCCCAGCACAGGGCAGGATACCAGCCCCGGCTGCAGGAGGGGCTGTGGGGCTGTCGTGTGTAGGGCCAGTGAGCAAGGCAGCGCTTTGGAGAAAGGCAGAGCAAGGAGGCAGGATGCCTGGATCCTCTCCTGGCTGTCTGTGGTGGGGATGGGTGCTGTGGGGTGGGGGATGGACCCATTCCTGCATCCTGGGGCGCTGCAGCCGGTCCCAGCGAGGTGCGTGCCTGTCCCCCAGCGCCGAGGCCCTGCAGACCATGTTCCTCCTCATGAGCCCCCGGCAGCTCTATGAGCACTTCAAGGATGACTACGAGATCCATGATATCAGCTGGAGTGAGGAGAAGGCAGGAGCCATCCTGGAGGCTTGGCAGAGGAAATTCGTGGAGGTGAGCACTGGGAACAGCCCCCGCATGGGTCTGGGCAGGGGTGAGCCTGTGCATGGCATCCCTCTGTGCCCAGGTTTGCATGTTGCCATGGGTCCTGGCACCACTCTCTTTTTGAGAGTCCCTAGGAGCTGTCAGTGGTGATGCTGACACCCTGAATGGCTCTGGGGTGGGTGTGCTGTAGAGCAGGGGGGTCCTGACTTCTCTAATGGGATGCATCTCTGGCAGCTGGCACAGGACTCCATCCCTGCCAACGCCACACAGAGTGTCCATGCTTTCTCCACCACCACACTCAATGACATCATGAAGTCCTTCTCTGACGTCAGTGTCATCCGTGTGGCTGGGGGCTACCTCCTCATGGTATGTGTGCCCCTTCTCTCTGTCCTCTGCCATCCCTCCATCTCCCCCTGGTCCCTGCTAACCCACTGTGCTCTTGCAGCTGGCCTACGCCTGTGTCACCATGCTGCGGTGGGACTGCTCCAAGTCTCAAGGGGCTGTGGGCCTGGCTGGGGTCCTGCTTGTGGCTCTCTCCGTCGCCTCTGGCCTGGGGCTTTGCTCACTGCTGGGCATCTCCTTCAATGCAGCCACCACCCAGGTATGTGCTGGGGGAAGAGCTGGGTACTGTGAGGTGGGTGGGACCCTGAGGGCTCAGGGGTGGCCGAGTCCCCTCTCAAGTGTCTCTGTCCTTCTCCTGATGGCAACTGCTCTATGGCAGGTCCTGCCCTTCCTGGCCCTCGGCATTGGAGTCGATGACATGTTCCTCTTGGCTCATGCCTTCACCGAGACGAGCCAGCACATCCCCTTCAAGGTGAGCATTGAGCACTGCCCAGGGGCTTCTCAGCTTCCTCCTGCCTTCCCATGTCCCTCTCATCAGCCCTTCTCTGTCACTGCAGGAGCGGACGGGGGAGTGTCTGAAGCGCACAGGGACCAGTGTGGCTCTCACCTCTGTCAGCAACATGATCGCCTTCTTCATGGCAGCCCTGGTGCCCATCCCTGCCCTGCGTGCCTTCTCCCTCCAGGTAGGGCCATGGTCCCTTTCCAGGGGATGGGAAGGGATGGCCAGACCTTGCTCTGACATGTGTCCCCCAATATCTGCAGGCTGCAGTGGTCGTTGTGTTCAACTTCGCCATGGTGCTCTTTGTTTTCCCTGCTATCCTGAGCCTGGACCTGCACCGCCGGGAGAAACGCCGGCTCGACATCCTCTGCTGCTTCTACAGGTACCAGCACTGGGCTGCCTGGGGTGGTCTGACCCCACAGTTCCCTAAAGAAGACGGGGTCACTGAATATCTCATCCTTCTCTCCTTCACTGTCTCCACACAGTCCCTGCTCCTCACGGGTCATCCAGATCCAGCCCCAAGAGCTTGCTGATGCCAACGACAACCATGCCTGCCACCCTTCTCCTTATGGGCACCCCGGCGTGGCCACCAGCACCCAGATCACCACCACTGTCCAAGCCTTCACCCGGTGTGACCCCTCGGGCCACCACGTTGTCACCGTCCTGCCACCCACCTCCCAGGTGTGCACCTCACCTGCCGTGCTCCTGCCCCACACTGACCCCTTGGGCTCTCAGGTCTTCACCCCATCGAGCTCCACCCGGGATCTGCTGTCCCAGCTGGATGAGGCCAAGAGTGGGAGGGAGTGTGTCCCCCTGCCCTTCTGCCGCTGGAGCCTCGCTGATTTCGCCCGGGAGAAGTACGCCCCACTCCTTCTGCGCACCCGGACCAAGGTGAGGTGGGGCAGCCCTGGTGGTGCCACTGGAGGTGGGTGGGTGGCACAGGACTCCTCCTGACCCCACCATTGTTCCCACAGGTGGTAGTGGTGGTGCTGTTCCTGGCACTGCTGGGGCTGAGCCTCTATGGCACCACCATGGTACATGATGGCCTCTACCTGACGGACATTGTGCCACGGGACACCAAGGCACACGCCTTCATCTCGGCCCAGTTCAAGTACTTCTCCTTCTACAACATGTTCATTGTCACTAAGGGTGGCTTCCACTACCCGGGTGCCCAGGCTGCCCTGCTGAGCCTGCACCAGGCCTTCAGCACCGTCAAGTACGTGGTGCGGGAGGGCAACCGCGACCTGCCTAAAATGTGGCTCCATTACTTCCAGGACTGGCTGCGAGGTGAGGGACCTGCCTCTTCTCCATAACCTCCCCTGCCTGACAGTCCTCTCCCCAGCCTGCATGCTCCCCACTGTTCTGGGAACGCCTTCCCTTGTGTGCAGTACCTTGGAGAGGGTGGTACCAAGGTGCCCAGCACTGGAAGCTGAGCCCTGGGGTTCCTGTGTGCCCATCCCTCTGGCATCACACTCCCTGGGTCACACAGGGTGGTGTGCAGGGTGGTGTGTCCCCAGGGATGCTTATCCCTCATTCTGCATGCCCAGGGCTCCAGGCCACCTTCGACAGGGACTGGCAGGCTGGGCGCATCACCCATGACAGCTACCGCAATGGCTCCGAGGATGGGGCACTGGCCTACAAACTCCTCATCCAGACGGGCAACAAGAAGGAGCCCTTCAACTTTAATCAGGTGGGTGGTGACAGGGCTGGGCTGACTGGGCTGGGGATGTCTCTGCCCCAGCTGCCCAGCTCATGCCCATTCTGGTCTCTCCTGTAGCTGACCACGCGGCGACTGGTGGATGAGAATGGCATCATCCCCCCCGACACCTTCTACATCTGCCTGACGGTGTGGGCCAGCAATGACCCCCTGGGCTTCGCCGCCTCCCAGGCCAACTTCTACCCCCCACCCCCCGAGTGGATTCATGACAAGTACGACACCACGGGCGAGAACCTGCGAAGTGAGTGAGCATGCTGGGCTCCCCAGGGGCCCCCTGCCCCAGGCATCCTCCTGCAGAGTATCCCACTCCCCACATCTTTTTGCCCTAAAGGGAAACTCTCCCCATCCTTTACCCCATCTGGTAAACTGCCTTGCATCCCCATGCTTAATCCTTGTTCCCCTGCACTCCACACCCTGAGCATCCCACTCTGCATTCTCTGTGCCCTTAGCAACACAGGCATGCTCCAGCCCATGAGCATCTCACTGTGAAGAGTGCACAAAAATCCTACAGGCAGAGAAATGCCCTGCCCTCCTCCTTGACCCTAGTCTGTTCCCTACACACTCCCCGACCTGTGGTACCCAGCCAGGCATCAGGCTGCACTCCGGCTGGTGTGACTGTTGTGCTCTTGTGCTGCCTGTACACCCATGCTGCCTGTACCCTCATACTGCCTGTGCTCTCCTCACCAGTCCCAGCAGCCCAGCCGCTGGAGTTCGCCCAGTTCCCCTTCTACCTGAGCGGGCTGCGTCGCACATCTGACTTTGTGGAGGCGATTGAGAGCGTACGAGCCATCTGCCGGGAGGCTGCCCAGCGCCACGGCGTGCTCAGCTACCCCAGTGGCTACCCCTTCCTCTTCTGGGAGCAGTACATTGGCCTGAGGCACTGGTTCCTGCTGGCCATCAGCATCCTTCTGGCCTGCACCTTCCTCGTCTGTGCCTTGCTGCTGCTCAACCCCTGGACCGCCGGCATCATCGTGAGTACGCACCCTGGTGCATGGGGATGGTCCTGATGCATGGGGTCGGGGACATCCAGCCTTTCTCCTGTCCTGCTGAAATGGCCCTGGGTACCTGCTTCATGGGAATTGGGTGATGGAGTGGCCAGGGACACCCTGGGGGGAAGGGATGCCCATATGAGAGTGGCAGTGGATAAGGGACTCATGTATCAAGATCAGTTATATCACTGATGAAGAAAACAAAGGGCCCTGGATACATCCATGTGGAAGAGCGTGATGGGAACACCCCTACAGAGGTGGCATTTGGTGAGGGACCCACATGGAGGGATCAGGGAACCTGTTACGAAAGGAATGTGTGTGGTGGGCAGGGGTTTGATGACATCCATGCAGAGCAGGGTGAGGGCTACCCCCAGAAGATGGGACAGGGGGACACCCTAAATAGAATGACAAGGGTTAGTGAGGTGACACTGGAGTAAGATCAGACTTGGCAGGGAGAGGGGACAGCCAGTCAAAGCCATCTCTCACTAACCCCACCACCCTCCAGGTCTCCATCCTGGCCATGATGGCTGTGGAATTGTTTGGCATCATGGGGCTGATGGGCATCAAGCTGAGCGCCATCCCTGTGGTCATCCTCATTGCCTCGGTGGGCATCGGTGTGGAGTTTACTGTCCACGTGGCCCTGGTGAGCACAGGCTGATCCCAGTTCCCACTCCCTGGCACCCTCACCCCCTTGGCCGTGTGCTGATGGGTGACCCATTGTGAGTGGCACACGGGGACAGCCCCACGTGACATTTCCATCCCACTCAGGGCTTCCTGACAGCTGCGGGGAGCAGGAACGTGCGCTCAGCCGCAGCACTGGAGCACACTTTTGCCCCTGTGATGGATGGTGCTGTCTCCACCCTCCTGGGTGTCCTCATGCTGGCTGGCTCTGAGTTTGATTTCATCATGAGGTGAGCACTGAAGAAGGGTAAACCAGGACTTGCTGCCCTACAAGAGCTTTGGTAGTGGGGGCTGGTGGGTGTGGCAGCCCAGTAGGGATGTTGGGCAGCTGGCGAGGACATCTTGCTGGGGACTGCCATTCCATCTCGCCTGGAGGTTGGGGAGACATGGCAGGGCCAGGGGCTGTGGCATGGGAAGCCATGTTTGGGAAGGGACAGGTTTGTGATGGCTGTGCCTGCTTACCCCATGTGCCTGTGGCCCCCTCAGGTATTTCTTTGCGGTGCTGACCATCCTGACGCTGCTGGGGCTGCTCAATGGGCTGGTGCTGCTGCCCGTCCTGCTCTCTGTCATTGGGCCACCCCCTGAGGTACAAGACCATCCATCCCACCTCTCCCTCGTCCTCCCCAACCCTGTACCCACATCTCTCCATCCCCCATCGCCCCTCTACATGCCCACCTTTCACCCTTTATCCGTCTTTGCCTTGTTCAGTCCCAGCCTCATCTCGAACCCACCTCAGTCCATCCTTTGCCCTGTACCATCCCTCTTTTACGTCATCCTTTCTCTGACCTATATCTTACTTGTCCCATACCTACCTTACCTCTTTTCTGCTTCATTCAGCTTCCCCCATCCCTCCCTGACCGATTTGATCCCATCCCTGCTTCCTCTGGTATCCCCATCCTTGCATCAACCCATACTCCCTACTTCTCCATACTCCTCTGTCCCTGGTCCCTCTGACCTGTCTTCTCTCCCCAGGCATCCCTGGTGGATAATGGCCCCTGCCTACCGCCACCAGAGTCGGTACCCCCATGCCTGGGCCCCGGGGGACTGTACGTCCGGTGCGCCCCAGCCTGGCCTGCCACCTTCCCTGAGCCCTCTGACACGGAGCACTACACGGAGAGTGTGGGGCCAGGCAGCCCACGGGGACCTTTCATTGTGCCCCCTGCCCCAGCACACATCCTACTGGAGGCTGGCAAGGACCCCAGCTTCCCCCGCATCACTGTGAGTGTCTGTGCCCATTGTGGCATTGCCAATTCCCCTGCATCCCCAGGGAGAGGGTCATGGATGGAGCTGGGGGATGGGGGCTGGTGGTATTGCTAGAGGGGTGCTCAGTATGACTGGAGACCCTCATGCTTCATGCTCCCCCTCCAGGTGCTGAAGCCCTACAAAGACAGCCTGGAGGTTCAGGGGAAGAAAGAAGCTTCTGGCCCTCAGCCTGCAGCCCCTCTGCCCTTTGGGGAGCCGTGCACCACAGTGCCCCGAGAGCACCCACAGCCCGGCGCACCGGGCCCCCGGCCAGCGCCCCCCGCAGCCCTGCCCACCTACAGCACCCACCTGCAGGGTCCTGCCGGCAGCTACACCACGGTCACGGCCACCGCCTCAGTGACAGTGGCCCTGCACCCCACACTGCCTGGCTCCTACCCCACCTTCAGCCCTGAGGGCTTCGCCAGCAGCGAGCGGGACTGCCTGGATGAGCCCAGCACCAGCGGCACCGCTGTGCCCAACGCCTTCGAGATGCAGAACATGGCACACCACGGGGCGGGTGCCCGGCGCTAGGTGAGCTTGGGGATACCCACCCAGGGCTGGGGCGTGGCAGCGTGGGGGTGTGAGGTGAGTGTGCAGGGACCCAAGTGACCCCCGAATCTCTCTCTGCAGATTGCTGGTTCCTGGACAGAGCATCTCCCCAGCACCCAGTGGGCACAGGAGGGTGCAGAGCGGGGTCACCCGTGTCATGCTGCTAATTGCTGGAGCGGGCTTGGCCGAGGAGGACCGGCCCCCCTGCATCCTGCACCGGGGCTTGGTAGGGCAGGCTGGCACTTCTATGCAAGCTGTGTGCAGGCCACGCTGTGCCCGCACACCCCTCACCTGAGGCTGTACTGTTGGTGCCGTGTCCCATCACCCAGGGCTTGGGGTTATCCTGCCCTGGGCTTGTTGCCCCCAGAAATGGAAGCACTAACTCCCCCCTCTGTTTCTGGAGCTGCTGGCAAGGTGGACTCGGTGCCATGCCAGCTCCCCCTCTGTGGGGTCACTGCCTGCTCCCCATCACCTCCTCCTGGGACCACCCATCCCAGGCCACAAGCTGGGGTACCCCAACTGGGTGCCCTGATGCCCCCTGTCCTGTGTAAGGGGGCATCCCCAGAGCCAGCTATGCCCTGGCGTGCCATGGGCAAGGCCTAGGGTGGGCACCCCCACCTTTATTTATTGCAAAGGGAAACTATCTATAGAGAGATATATATTTTTAAGCTTATTTTAAAAGATTTATTTCTCAGCCTACAGCCTCGCCCAGCTGCCCAGGGTGCAGGCAGGGAGCGAGCAGACCCTTTGCCCAGTGCAGGGCTGCCCGCTGGAGGCAGCAGGAGTCTGGGGGCACAGACCTAGTTCATGCCCCCACTCCGTGGGCAGCTCACCCCTTCCAACATGCTAGTCCGTGCCTCAGTTTCCCCAGTGGCAAGGATGGGAAGGCTGGAGATCATGGATGTGCCACAGCAGAGAAAGGGAGCCTGTTGCTCCCCAGTGCACAGGCGGGGTTTTGGAAGGGGGAGATCCTTGGAGTGGTCCTTGCTGCGCCAAGCCCCTGAGCTGTCCCATGATCACAGCCCCCGTGTCACACTTGTGCTCTGCCCTGGGGATGGCACAGGCTTGAGCACACACAGGACAGTGCACGCTGACGTGGGCTCCCATGGTGCCACCAGGCACACCTTGCTGGGAAACCATATTTCTTACCATGTCCCCGTGCAATGGGGCTGTCCCTGCAGCCAGCCCCTGTCCCCGTCCCTGTCCCCACCCTGGGCACCGTCTGCGCCGCTACCCAGCACTTTAACTCCAGCGGTGTTTGCCGTGCCTGCGGCCCCAGGGCCCCCCACCCCCTGACACTGCCGCTGGGCAGGGGTGGCCTTGGGGACCCTGTCCCCGTGCCAGGCGTGGGCACGGTGGGCAGCCCCCCCTCCCCCCAACACGCCATCTAAGTTATTTATATCAAAGAGAGCAAAGGTTTATTTTTGTAGTTTGTACAGGCGGTAGTGGGGACCGAAGGTTTATTTTTAAAGAGTAAATATATATATTATATATAAATTACCTGCTGCGTCCGGCCCTTTCTCCTGGGGAGCACAGCTGGAAAGGGAGTATGTGTGCTTGAGACAGACCCAGCTGTGTGCACACACGCAATGGGGGGTGCACACTGTGTGTGCGCATGGGGGGCTGGCAGCCTGTCCTACGGGCGTGTGGCCTGCTGGCAGGCTTGGGGAGCTTGTTGGTGCAGCAGTGTGTGCAAAGATGCTCATGTGTCCTCTCCTACCTGCACCCCTCAAGCCCCAGGGTCCCTGTGCTGCTGCCATGGAGGGTTCCATGCCCTGCCTGGGCCAGGTGCTGCTGCTCTTTGCTGCTGCAGCACAGCCCTGCTGCCGGGGGAGGGCAGCACGGCCCCGGGGAAGGGGGATCTCTGCAGTCTCCCCGCCCTTGGGTCACTGCCTGGGCGGCCTGCAGCATCCTTGCACCCATCACATAGCTCAGCTCTACCCTACCCCCATCTGCTGCATCACTTTTGGGAGTGACCCAGACATCCTGCCCTTGCCCCGACGCTGTGACATGGGACAAAGAACTTTATCGATGCTCTTGGTCACGGCAGCATCAGTGCCCAGCACCACATCCTGCCCTGATGCAGAGTCCCGGGTTGGGCTGGACAATACTCCTTGCCCAAGACCTACTTGGCGTGTGGCTCGAGGTGACGGTGGTGGTCGCGGGGCCGCGTGCCCCGGCGGGGGCAGCACAGGCGGGACGGGACCCCACTGCCCCTCCTCAGTGCATGGGCACGCCAGGCTGCCGCGATGTTCTCCACCTGTGGGGATGGGGACAGGGATGGGAGCATCAGCATTGCCACAGCATGGTCCTCCTCAGCCCATCCTGCAGCACCCTCCAGCCCTGGAGGTCCCTCAGGAGACACGAAGAAAGCAGCTCACCGGGATAAGAAGGTCCTGCTGATTGCAGCTCTCCAGTGTCACCAGTTCACTGGGTGCCAGCAAGGGCAGACGCAGCTCCCTCACGGGCAGGGCAGCCACCTCTGGCACCGGACGCTCCAGGACAGCCTGTCGGACATCATGATATGAGGGATGAGGCTGGTGATGTCCTGGACACCAGGGGAGGCAGGGGCTGGGGGGGTGATCATCACAGAGCCCTGGGCTCAGGGATAGGGTGCCTGCATTCCCAGCCTGGGCTGGGGGGGGCCCAGGCACCCCTGGGTGGTCGCTGCTGTGTGCACTCACCGAGCTGACGTGTGCCCACTCCCGCACAGCCTGCACCAGGTCCAGCTCATCCACGGCCAGGCGGTCACTGCGCAGCACCCGCGCCAGCACGACGTCAGACAGCTCACGGAAGCCCTGTGTCCTCACCACTGCCTGCCAGCACACCACACCGGGTGCTGGAATCAGCACCCCACACAGCCACCACGCCCACCCATCAGACACATCCTGGTGCCATCCCTGCCTGCCACTCCAGCATCCCCCAACCCAAACTCCAATCCCCTGGCACTTCAGTACCCCCCAGCCTGCCTCTGCCAGTCACGCAGCATCTTCTCTCCAAATCCCATTTGCTGCTCTCCCAGCCTCCACGCATCCTGTCCTTAGGGGCCCTGCTCCCTTGCCCCCCTGCAATGCCATGTGCCCCCCGTTCCCTGGGGTACCCCACTCCATGCTCCCCCATCACCTGCCACCGTACCGCGGTGCAGCCCTCGATGAAGTCCAAGCAGTGCTGCTGGAGGTCCACCTGCCCATAGGTCACTGCAGCCTGTGAGACAGCACAGACACCTGCAAGGGAGTCCAGGGCAGGAGGGGCTTCCCACCAAAGCCCTACAGAAACACGGGCACTCTCAGGGACACAAGTGAAGCAGACATCCCTCTGGGTTGGATGAGAGTGTGGGGAGGAAGGGGCACCAAGGTCCCCTCCCTTTCTGGCTTGCCCAACAGCAAATGTTTTGGTGGCTCTAATGCCCGCAATGGTCACCCAGTGCCACCCTTAGCCGAATATGTGATTTTCCACCTCTGCTCAGGCACATCACAGAGCCCACAGTGAGGGAGAGGCCCTTGTGCTGTTCTCACAAGGTCACACTGCAGGCACATGAAATCACCAGTCCCCAGTGCTCCTTGTGTGGGCACAGGATCAGCTTAAAGCCCCCCATAAGCATTCCATACCCCTGGTGCCAGCCCCAGCCTGACCCGTAGCTGCCATCCTCCACTGCAGCAGGAATTTGGGGTTGCTCTCATTTTCTCCCAGCCCTACTGAGCAATGCTTGTCCAGGGCTGGCACTGCCCATCTGGTTACCAGGAGGGCACGACCCCATCTCCCCACAGCAGCCCCTGTGTGCTCGAGTCCAGCACAGGCAGCATCACCTCCCCTTCCACCACAGCAGGGGACCAGTGCTGACGTAAGTGGGGAGGGCAGACAAGCTGTTTTCTTCAGGTTTGTTTTGTTCTGGGGTTTTGGGGTTTCTTGTTTTGTTTCCTCTGGGCCAGTTTTAGCACTGTTTATGTCACAGTGGTCTGGCATCACATTTGGCTGGGGCTCTGTGTTCTGGGGCAGGCACCTCACCCCAAGATTGTTTCAGCTCACGGGAGATGAAACAAATCCCGCTTCTCTGGGGAGCAGCCTTGGTCCCACCAAGTAGCATGGCCAGGGCCATTAGGACCTTCCCAAGGCTATTTTTAGGTGCCTGAGCTCTGATCAGGGATTTTGGGACTGGCTCCCCAAACCCTAGTCTAGTGTCTCCCAGTTTCATACAGATGATGACAAAGCCCTGGCACTGCGGAGTTCTGGCCAGTCCTGCTCAGGGCAGTGTGAAGACACTTCTCTGCCAAGCTCTGGTGGCCCCACTGCCCCTGTCAGCCCTGGTACAATCCCAGTGGTCTGGGAGCTGGCAGGGCAGCTGCTGGGCCAGGGATGAGTGGGAAATCCTGCCCACTGTCCAGCAGAGAACAGAAAGGTCAAGTCTGCTCCTGCCCCAAAGTTGTACAGTTTATTTCTAACCCTTTCTGACCCTACTGGTGTCACTCTTACCTGCAGGGCCTCGCAGACCTGTTCCACACTCAGGGTGTCCTTGATGAACTTGACACAGAGCTGGAAGGCAGACAGGGAGAGGGGTGGGCAGAGGGGTGGACACATCCCAACATCCTGGCCCCAAATCTCAGCATCCTGTGAGCCCCCAGCACATGGATTGTGGGGCAGAAGCAGCTCCACCCCCCCAGGATTTAAGCAATGGCCTGTGGGATGAGGTCTCGCAGTGTGGATGTGGGCAGCCAGCTTGGCCACTGATGGAGCCAGGGACCAAGACTGATGTGACCAAACCCAGCCAATCTGATAGCCTCAAGTGGGTCCCCTAATCCTGTCTACAGATGCCATCCATGGTCTGCCATAGGGCACAACCCTGGTGCCAGTTGCAGTGCACTGGATGACCTCAGCTTTGCCCCAGCCCTGCCTGTCAGCTGTGCTCTGGCTGTGACTGCTGGGGGACCAGCATCTCCAGCTGCATCCCATACATGGATGAAGCAGGTGGGACGTAGCCAGACCAGCATGTTTATCAGTGAGTAGGACCTTTCTCCTGCCTAAGTCAGCTGCCTAACAGAGCCCCTGGAAAACCCAAGGGGATGTGACATGCAGGGAGGAGCTGTCAGCTGGGGCAGAAGAGCCCTGAGTCATTGGCAGGAGGGATATGAGGTCACCCTGCAGCTGGGCACACTGACATGATTTCACCGTCTGTCCTTGGTCAGCCCCTTTCCCTCCCACCCCTCCTCTATGCAGGTCATCCCTCTCAGGATGCATTTTCTGGGTGGTGGGGTGTGACTCGTGATTGGAGCACCAGGTCCCCCTTTTCTGCTACACCCCTTATATTCCTTCCCTGCCCAGCCTGCTGTTTGACAGCTCTGTGCCACATCTGGGCTTTGGCTGAGTTTGTTCCCACAGGTCCCATCTCACCACCCTAGCAGGCAGGAGCTCATGATTCCTCAGCTCCTGAGGTACTTTCCCGGCGTGATGGGGAGGGAGGGGAAGTCTGGGTGTGAGATGTCGGGTCACGCGTTCAGCCAGGCTGTAATTCAGGAATCAGGCTGATGACGTGGCCTGGCTGCCCTCCCCAACACTGAGCTGCTTCAGCTCCCTGGCCCCTCCTCCTTCAGCTCCCACCCTTTCTCTTTGCTCCTGCTGCCTTCCCGAAACTTTTCCACCCGAAGCAGCATTGCCTTGGCAGCACCCCAGTTGGGGTGCTGACTGCTCCCAAGGATAGTGGCTCTCTTTAACTGCATCATCCTGTCAGATGACCAGACAGCACGTGTGGGTGAAGGCACAGGGGCTTTCCTTCTGACCTTTGCTGTACAGGAGATGTGAAACTCCATATCCTTCCCCCTGATTTCTCGGGATTCCCCTGTGGGATTCCCGGCTGCTGCTGCTCCCCCTCAAGGGGGATCCCACTGGAGAGACCTTCCAGGATCTAAAAGCAGGGCCAAGCCTGCATGATGCACTATGGTGTTCTCCTCAGTAGCACCTCCAGCTACCAGCCATGCAGGGGCCATCTTGGGGTGCTGCCCAGCCTGGGAACACACAGGGACCACTGCCCCCAGCCTAAAGAGCGCCATACCTTGCACAAGTCCTGCAAGCCATACTCCACCGATGAGGTCAGCACCTCCAGTGCCTGCAGGCAAGAGGGACTTTGTGATCATCAGTGTGTGGGGCCATGGACCCGCACAGCAGCCCAGGGTAAAGGGCAGGTATGCTCCTGCCTCTGTGGGAGCTCCTGAGTGGGGCATGGGAAGGAGATAAGGCTGCTGCATGGAGAAAAATTCAGGTCTCCTGCTATGGTGTCCCTATTCTCACTATCCAGGGTATGCACAGCCAGAGGTCTCAAGGCTGGGACAAGGTGCTCTGGACACCCCACACATTCTGGTCCTGGGTTGAGACCCCACACATTCATTACACTGTTAGCCAGACAGAGAGCATCACACAGACCATGTCCTCCAACTCTGGCACACCAAGAGTTGCAAAGCACCCCCTTCCCCTGCACCCCCTTCTTGTCCCTCCCATTCCCATGGTCCCCACCATCCCCACTCACTATGTGGCTGTTGAGGGTGACACTGTTGGTGTAGAGGAACTCAATGACAGCCAGGAAGACCTCAGGCTGCACGTTGCCCAGGACGAAGGGGCCCTGGGGTGGGACGCTGCTGGAGGAGTCCTGGCTGAGCATCCCACGGAAGGCCTGACAGCGGCACGCCAGCACACAGCGGTGTGCGAACACCTTCTGCTGCTCCTGGCCCACCACGAACATCACATCGCTGCGGGAGAGAGGGGACCATGAGGGACACGGTGCCTGGAAAGCAAGGGCACAGCCTTCCCTAGGCTGGGACAGGACACACAGGAAGGGACCTACTGAGTGGAAAGCACAGCAGGGCAGAGCCCTTTAATTTTAACCCAGGGGTTTGTCCCTACAGGGGAACAGATGGAACATTGTTGGTGGCTCTTTCCAGCCACTTGAAAGCTGCAGGCAAGCTGAGCATGACAGGTCGTCTGGAAAGCACAGAGAGCCTGGGTGCTGGCACTGAGCAGGGCAGAGAAAGGCCAAGGACAGCTAGAGAAAGTGACTTTCTCTTTTGGCATAGCAAAGCCAAGGAAAGCGTTGCTGTCACCGGGATCAGCCTCCTTGACTCATGGGAACTGACTCATCATCTCAGGGATGTGAAGCCTCTGGCATAGCTGCCAGTAGGGCTGGCACTGGCCCAACAGGGCAGCTTGTAGCATACACTAGAGCACAGGGACCATCCTGGTGCCCTGATCCCCTATAACCCTCCCCTCCCCAAAATGTTTCCCCAGCTCCATGGCTCCAGGAAAGGGGGGAAAGATCAGGGAAAAGAAAGCAGGCAAAGGACACAGACTCTCCAGCCTGTGCACACCTGTGGCTATGGCCCATATCTCCCCTTGTTCCTTCCTCCATCCCAGCAGGCCAATGAGCAGAAGACATGCCACCCAGACTCTGCCTGTCATGAGAACATGCACAAATCCATGGCCTGACCCTCAGAGTGTCCCACACAGAGATGTATGTGCCCACCAGAAGGAAGGACACCCAGGTCATCTCAAATGTCTATCAGGAGACACACAGCTGGGGCAGCTGGTGATGTGGTGACTATGGCATGCAAGGGCTGGGATGCAGAACACAGGCTGCAGGATGTGGGATGCAGAACAAAGTGCAGGCTGTGAGATGCAGGCTCTTGGAGAAAGGATGCAGGATGTGGGACGAAGTAGGTGGATGCAGAGAACAGATTTCAGGATGCAGATTGCAGGATGCTGGATAAGGGGTGTGGGTTGAAAGATGCAAGCAGCAGGATGTAGGCTGAGAATGACCAGGCACTGACAGCCACTCCTCTACTGCCTGCTGCTGTGGCTGGGGAGCTTTCACTGGGATTTCTCTTCTGGGTGGCCAAAAATTTCAGCAGGAATGGGGGTTTCCTTAGATAGGTCTGGTGTTCCTTAGGCTGGCCAGGCCTCAGCAGGAAGTGGGTGAAGAGAACCAGAGCCAGGCAGGACATACCATGTGAGTGAGAGAAGCCAAGGCAGCATCGCCATCTCTGCTCCCTGCTCTGACAAGAGGTGACAGGAATGCCAAACCCTGTGAGGAGGGATGCCAGGCTGCTGCATGCCTCCAGGGGGGCTGGAGTAAAACACCAGTAAAGCCAGGTGGGAGAGGAACTGAGCAGGGAGGAAGCTGCCTCTGGGGAGTTCAGTGTACCCCATTCCTGGCAAGGGCAAAGCCCCAGCACGGGATTCATCCTGGGATACCGCCTTGCCCTGTTGGCACCACACCTGGGGACAGAGAGGGTCTGGGCACACCCGGGAACTCTCCCTCCTCTGCAGAGATGATGGCTGTGCAGGGTGGGCTACACCTGGCCATGCCTGAACTCCCATGGGGGTGTGTGGGGAGCGCTGCACAAGCCACGTCGGCCCCACCAGCTGCCCGCGTCTCCCCGAACCCCTGCGGGCCCCAATCGTCCCAGCAGGGAGGGCTCGGGGCTACGGGAAAACAGCACAGAGCAGCCGCGGGGGCTGCGGGGGGCTGGGGGGAGGCGGCACGGCCGGGCCCTCACCTGAACTGGGGGTTGTTGACCAGGGTGCGCAGGGCAGCGCTGAAGGCGGCCACATCGCCCTGCAGCCGCGCCGGGCTGGGTCCGGCCATGAGCTGCCTCAGGGAGCGCGGCGGCGGGAGGAGCGCGGCGGCGGGAGCAGGCCGCGGGATGGCGGGAGGGAGCTGGAGGCTGTCGGGAGGCCGGCCAGCCCGGGCAGGCCGCGGGAGGAAGCCAGCAGGCTGTGTCGTACGGCACGGCCCGGCCCATTGCTAGGGAAAGCCGGCAGGCAGCGCTGGGGCTGGATGGAGGCCGGGCTGCCGGGGGGGCAGTGGGAGGGAGCAATGGGACATGAGGCATGAAGCACAACCTTGCTGCGAGGCGGCTCCGTCCGGCACTCACCGGATGGGGAAGCAGAGCTGCGTCTTGCGGCCAGTGGAATTCCTTGCTGTGTTTCACGGCTTGGCTCTGGCACTGCTGGTGGCTTTGCTGCGGAGCAGAGATAGGGGTGAAGGGAGGCAGGCAGCTGGGATTTTGGGAAGGCAGCACAGGCACAGAGATCACCCTTACCTCCACTTGCACAGCGCCCATGGAAAGCTGCTGGGTGTGTCTGGGTCCCCAGCAGCAGCACTGGAGAGATTTGTCCCTTGAAATGGGGGAAGCCTTCTCTCCTGCTTTGCTCCAGGCCAGAGCCCTGCAGCTCTCATGTCTGCCTAGGGCACAGGTGACTGCAGGCAGAAAAACGCATCACCAGCCTCATAAAAAGGCTTGGGTGGGAAGGGGCCATTTAGTTCCACACCCCCCCCCCCCCCCCTCCCCCGCCATGGGCAGGGATGCCATCCACTAGATCAGGTTGCTCACCTAAGCCCAAACCAAGTGCTCTGCCAGGGGACACATTCTCCACACTCTCCAGCCCTTGGCTGGCCTCAAGCAGACCAAGGAGGGGATTGCCTGAGGTGGGGATTTCCCATGGAGGGATCCACCCTTGCTTGTCAGTGGGTGGTGCGAGGGAGAAGCAGGAATGGGGCTCGGAGCATAGGCAGCACCCCAAGGGAATGGGGTCCAGCTGGCAGTGCACTTGGCAGCGCTAGTCAGAGGCAGGCTATAAATACCTCCAACGGGAGATAGAAACACAAAAGCCGTCTCCACTTTCCTCAAATAGCTCGGCAGCCGGGGCAGACAAAGGCACATTGATGGAGCAGCCGTGTCGTACCAGCTGGGCTGGGCTCCACTGGCAAAGAGAAACCCCAGCCAGGGTTGGGAGCCCCCAGGAACCTGCTCACCCCCCAGGCATTACAGCAGCAGGGTCCCTGGCATGTGCCAAGACTGTGCTCTACCCAGTCGTTGGAGTGTTCAAGGCTGGGTTGGATAGGGCAATCTGGTCTAGGGGTGGCATCCCTACCCATTGCAGATGATTTGGAACTAGATGATCTCTAAGGTCCTTTCCAACACAACCCACTATGTGACTATACGATTTAGTGGGTAACCACCCACCCACACTCTCCCTTGGTGCAGTGAGACATAAGTGCCCCAAGGATGCAGATGTTTGAGCAAAATCAAGCTGTTGGGGGGCACAATCAAGCACACCCCATAGTTAAGGCACAATGTAGCAATCACAGCTTCTACTTTCCATCCCCTGCTCTTCTCTTGCATATCCAGCACCAGCCTGCATTTTTCAGGGCTGGCAGGGAGCTGAGGTTGGAGGGCACATCCCTGGAGTAACCACATTCCTGTGCTGGAACAGCTGAAAGTGCAGAGAGGGCAAGAGTGAAGGGAAACAGAGCTGTCCAGGGACCAGGAAACAAGGAGTTACAGAAGCCATACCCCAGAACAGCCCTGGAGACCTACCGTGTCACTTAGCAACACTTCACCTGCCAGGAGCACAACAGGTTTGGCTCTGCTCACAGCAATTTACAAGACAAAGATTGGTCCTGGGCAGCGACATCCGCCAGAGACGAGGCACCTGGGTTTACTCTGGAAGGACAGAAGTGGGACTAAGGGTAAGTGTGGAATCAGATGCAGACAGGAACATGGAGGAAAGAGCCATTGACCTGTGCCAGGGGAAAGGCTGGGGATGGGAGAACAGAGGACTGTGTGCACTATGCATTGCTGCACTGGATCAGCCCCAGCTGGCCAGCTCTGATGGGCATTGGAGAATGGAAAACAGCTGCCATAGATCTCCCAGCCCCTCTGCACCTTGCTTCACAGAGACTCACATGCCAGGAAGTATGGGATTTGCAGAGGACAGAGAGAGGTGAGGCAGAGAGGCAGGGGAATGGAGGGGCTGTAGGACACCTGCCTCACCTAATCCTCGGGGACATCTCCTTTGCAGGTCACCCCTATGGCTGAGCAGCCCTTCCCAGAGGTAGCCCTGCTAGCCCAGGTGCTGGCTGCAGACAGCACTGAAGCCCCTTCACTGCGCGCTACACGCCGCGGGTCGCAGCCCCCAGCCCGGGGCACCGAGGATGGCAAACCACCGCCCCTGCTTTCCCGCCGCAACTCCATCCTCAGCCGCCGCAGCTCCTTCGGGATGGTCCCAGGGAGCAGGCGTCCCTCCATCGGCCCCTGGATGTTCCACAGACGTGTCAGCTTCTCTGGGCTTCCAATTTTCCAGCCCATTCTCAAGGCCCGCCTTGAAAACACTTACAGGTTAGGGCCAGAAAAAGGCTGCAAGTTTGATGCACAGCGGGTGCAGCGGGTGCTGGAGGGGACCCTGGCCTGTGCCCTGGGGACCACTGTGTACAGTCCCCAGGGCAGTGCCCCACTAGCCCAGAGCCTGACTGACCTGCTGCAGAACCAGGCCAAGGAGGTGGTGCCACCCCGCTACAAGCTGGTTTGCCACGTGGTGCTGGGCCAGCAGGGCCAGCAGAGCCTGGTGGTGGCCAGCCGGGGACTGTGGGACCCTGAGACTGACAGCTTTGCCTCTGCCACCTTCTCCAATTCCTCTCTCTTCGCTGTGGCCACAGTGTACGGGGTCTACTTTGAATAGCACATGCCTCTCCATCCACCCAGTCTTGTAGAGCTGTAGGGAGAGAACAGCTGAAATAAAGAGGTTTTGCACAGCTGTGTGTCATACCTGGAGTCTTGGGCCAGGGTGTGTGCAGGGAACAAGATATGGATGCTCACTCCAGCCTCAGCTCACACCCACGCTGCAGTTCCCATTACTATTATTTGCAAAAAGACTCAAGCGGCAGCAAACACAACACAAGGCTGGATTTCCCTGGAAAAGGCAACAGCCCAAGGCTGTTGAGCAGCCCAGGCTGCTTGCCACAGCACAAGCTGCTCCCAGGCAGATTGATTACACAGATCACCTTCAAAGCAAGCTCACAGAGCTCTTTCCTGGCTTCATGCCCAGCTCATATCCCATCACACAAGATGTTAGTGCAAGGGCCCAGGCAACCCCTCCACCACCCGGGTCATAGCTCCTGCCTTCTGCAGCTCAGCAGAATCAGGAGAGCAGCTGGGTTGGGTCCAAGTGCAGAAAGGCCTGGGACTGTCCAGCAGCAACAAGGAGAAGTTGAGGCAGCTCCAGGGCTCCATCAATATAAGCAAGAGCTAACTCTGCCCTTTGTGCCAGTCCCAAGAAAGCAGTGGAGGTACCACAGGGGCTCCTTACAGTCATCCTGCCTCCCTGACCTTAGCCCCAGCACCAGTCAGTGGCAAGAAGGGTCATCCCCAACAGGCAGAAGCAGCTCTGGAGGACAAATGATGCTGAAGCGCTTTCGTGACTCCAGCTTCAAACAAGGCAGACTCAGTTTGCCCTTACACAAATAAGTTTTTATTGAGACAAGTCAGGGAGAGGGGAACTGCACATGGACAGACCAACAGGAAAATAAATAATTCCATATAAATAAGATGCATAAATAGTCCCACATGGCAGAGACTGCCTTGAAATAAGAAACAACCCTGGGTCCCAACAAAACGAGGGCTTTTCCAGGCAAGTCCTCAGGTCCCATCTCCCACCCTTTATTAAACCTCAAGTTGTACCAGACAATTCACAATTTGGGAAGAGACAGGGCACAGTTGGGCCCAGCACAGCTCACTCCTTAGTGTAACAGTTGTGGAGTGGCCCACACGAGGCCACAGAGTCCCTGGCAGGGCAGGCAGCACTCTTCACCACTGCTCACTCCTGAGAAGGGGTCTTCCCATCCCACAGCACCCAAAGTTTGAGATCAAGGCTGTGCCAACCATCTCCAGGCTGTGCAGAAGGTCTGTGCAACTGATGCATCAACTGGGGCAGGAGAGCCTGACCCTCCATCACAGGTAGTTGCCAGCCCCAAACAAAGCCCAGCCAGCCCCAAACCCAGCTGCAGGACACTTGCCCACCACCACCTCCCTGTAACACCCTTCTCCTTTCCATCAAGACCAGCTCCACCAGAGCAGGACCTGTCAGTGGGAAGACAGTGACTGCCCAGGGCCAGGGAGCAGCAAGGATATTGAGACCCACTGCTGTAACCACATCCACATATCTTAGTCCAGAGTCCAGCTGAGCACTGGGATGCATACTGCCCAGGGGGGTAGCCAGCACCACATCATGCCTCCCATCCCATGGGAGGGCAGGGGGAAACCACTGTGCCCAGACAGGGTCCCACCCAAGGTCCCAGGCTAGGCCTCAGCCCATTCTTGGAGAAGCTTGAGGATGTATCTGAGGCGGTGATGGAGCTCAGGTGAGCAGCCCAGCTCCTGGATGCTGCACAGCTTGTAAGTGTAAGAGTTGCGCTCCCGGTTGATGTAGGTGACAAGGCAGGAGTGGTCAGGCTTGCTAATGATCACCTTGGTGTGGTCATTGTAGAAATTCACCTAGGAGACAGGTTGGGCTTGGTTTAAAGCCATGCTTCCCACAGCATGCTGGGAGCCAGGATGGAGCCACATTTCCTGCCTCAACCCGTTCCTCCTCCCCAACCTGCCCGGGAGCATCCCTGCCCATGCCCCATGGCATGAATGAGCCAGCCCTAGCACAGGGGCACAAAGAAGCATCCAACTGAAGTGCTATGTCTCCCCATGGGCTGGGGAAGCTGCAGCCAGCAGCCCCAGGCACTGGGCAGCATCCTGCACCCACAGCTGTTTTCACAGCTGGATTTTCCATTTGGCCTGTGGCATACAAAATCCAACACAGACCAGAAGACACCCACCTGGCCTCTTCTTCACAAGCTCCACTGTGCCCCACACATACCTGGAGGGTGCCATTGCTGAAGAGCATAAGCAAGGCTTGGTCAGTCTTCACCCACTGCAGGAGGAGTAGGGCTGGCTGCCCGAGGTCATCTATGCTGGGCAGGTCACCTCCCTTTGAGACAAGAGTCTGCATAAGCCACTGGTCCCACACATGGGAGCACTTCCACCAGCACACAAAACACCAAAGCTGGGTACCCCCTCAGTGGGGCCCCCACCGCAGGGCACAACCTTGCACGCCCACCTGGCCATAGCTGCAAGCAGAGAGTCCGACCAGCCCAAGTGGTGTGGTCAATGACCCAATGTGCAGCCCTGGGCCCCAGCCTCACCTTCATGAGATGCTGCTCCATGTAGGACGCGAAGTAGCGCAAGACACTCATCTGTCCCTGCAGCTGCTCGGGGATGGCAGACACAGAGAACACCAGGTGTTTGCTGTTGGTCGGGTTGTAATGTACAGTCCTGGAAGGGAGCAGAGCATGAGTTTTGGGGATGTCTGCCCTGGTGTAGAGTCCCCTTCCCACCCAAGGGGGTTTCCCAGCGACAGATCAGCCCCATTCCCAGCACTCACCTGTGGTTGGGGGAAAGCGTCATGTGCGTGCCATTGTTGAAGAGGACCCCAATGCTGCGGTTGGAGAGCTGGTAGCCAAAGCCATACTTGTTGGAATAATCCACCCACTTGCTCACCCAGACAAAGTGCTCATGGCGGGCCAGGGAAGCTGGGTTCTTCTCCGCTGTTGGAGAAGAGAGGAGGTGAGCAGTGCAGCCAGCCAGCCCCTGTCCATCTCACCTTCTCAGGGGGAACAGATCCCTAGAACAGGCTCTGGCACCATTTAGGGTGCTATTTGTACCCCAAGTAGCAGCCATGCCTTCATCCCACAGAGAAGGGGATGCACAGCCCCTTGTCTCATCCCAGAGCTGTCCAACCAGTTTACCTGGAGGCATGGAGGAGAGGCAGGTCCGCAGGAGCCGGACAGCTGACTCGATGATGGCAGAGGCAGTGATGCAATCTTCAAAGGCTGTGGGGAGAAGATGACAGGCTGAGTCAGCCGGCCCCGCTATCAGCCCAGGCATGACAGGAAGCTTGGGGCAGGCTGGGGTGGCTGGGACTGGTATTGCTCACCTTCACAGCTGCTGGCCATCGTTCCCCGGACAGAGGGGGATGCAGATTTGTGAGAGGTCTCCTCCACCACTGTCTCCACAGGACTGGAGCTGGCACTGCGGCATGACACAGGAGTGGCCTGCGGAGAGACCCGGCTCTGTCATGGTCTGCCTGCTCCCCCAGAGAAAGGCATGCATAGCCTCTGAGATGTTCTTACCTCATTCCCTTCCACAGTTTTATAGCTCATCTGCCGACAGATTGAGGTCTTCATCAGCCCAGTAACCAGCCTGGAGAGGTCATCCTTGTCCTCCGAAGAGCCCTTCTTGGCTGAGGAGAGAGCAAGAGATGAGCACGCTGCTGAGCATGAGGGCTGGGGACATCCAGGCCACCCCTCCTGGTAGCTCAGCTCTTCCTTATCTATTCCTGTGCCCATGGAGGCAAGGAGGGTGTCAGACAGCTGCCTCCCACTTTCACTTCCCCATTCTCATGCAACACAGGGCTTCCAGAAGGAACTGCCCCATTGGGTTGTGGCACAGTATCCGCTCTCCAGGCACACACCCATGGCAGGCCACCAGCACAAGAAGAGCAGGAGCACACCCAGCTTGTGCTGTCCCCAGGCACAGGGTCCAGAGCGATCCACCAGGAGGCATCTCCAGAAAACAGGATCCACTCTTTCCTAAAGGAAGAGTCACCCTTGGCTCCTTGGCATGGCACAAGCTTACCCTTGGGTTTCTTTTTCCTGAAGAGTGTCTTGGTGACTTTAGCAAACAGAGTCTTTGCAGGATTTGGGGGACTCAGCTCTGGAGCCATCACACAGCTGCTGGGAGGGAGCTTCTCAGGCGTGTAGCCCTGCACAGAGGTCAAGGGAGAGGTTTGGTTTCCACAGGCCACATGCTCCAGGCAGAGCAGCTGCCCTGGGCTGACCACAGTCATTCACATCCCTCCTGACAGCCAGCTTGTGTTTCTGTCAAGCCTTAGAACCATGACTGGCATCAGCACAGGAAACAACCCCTTGCTATAGCAACAAGGCAGCAGAAGCACACCAGATCCCTCAGTTCCTCTGGCTGGTATTTGGTCAGGACAGCGGCTGCTTCCTTTGAAGGACTGACACTTAGGACAGGACAAGGACAGCACCCTGCACAGCCCAAAAAGCCTCATCCCACCAGGAGAAGGGTCCCTTGACCCAGACCCCACCCATTCACCTTGAAGAACTCATGGTCCAAAATCTCCTCAAGGGTGAGGCGGTCCTGGGGGTTGCGTCTGAGGATGCCAGTGATGAGGTGCTTAGCAGGCAGGGAGAGGAAGACTGGGAGGGTATATTCCACCTGCTTGATACACCTGTAGGTCTCCTTGAGGTCAGAGGTCTCAAAGGGAGGGTTCCCACACAGCAGGGTGTACCTGGGAGGAGACAAGCATGCCACTGTCAGATCCCCACCAGGCTCGTGACTCAGCAGCACTTAAAGCAAGGAAGTTATTGGCATTTGGCCGGCCACACCTGGCTGAGAGCACCACTTCCAGCCCCGACAGCCACGCTCACATCCGGCCACGCTTCCTCCTAGCAACTGTTCAGAGCAACAGGCAAGGAGCCTTGAGGAAGGACAAAGAGCTGGCAGGCAGAGGCCACCCACTGCTCCGCTGCTCCCACCCGCATGGCCATCACAGTGGGAAATGCAGCAGGAAGCTTGCAGGCAGCAGCCGGGCAAGGGGCTGGATGTGTCGAAACAGCGATTGCTCCCTGAGCAAACAGCGCGGCAGCCACAGAGATTTTCCATTGTTTATCAGGTTCAGTGTGGTCAAGCCTGCTTTGAACCCGAGCTGAGTGCAGCATGAGCACACCTGCCCCATGCAGGTCCTGCCTGCACAGCCCCCACACAACTACAGGCTACACCTGCTACAGATGGCTACAGGCAGCACCTGCTCCAAAGTAAGGCTGGGCAGGATCCAGCCAGCCGCTCCCCTCCCCCTGCCTCTCAGCAACCCCTGCACACCACAAGGCACAGCACAAGAAAACTTCCTCATCGGGTTGCCCACAGAGCGGCTGCCCCCCACCCCAGGCAGAGTGCCTGGACCCCTCCCCACCCAGCAGCACGGACTTACATGACACAGCCCAGAGACCATACATCTGACTCCGGCCCGTGGCCCTGTCTCAGCAGCACTTCTGGGGCCAGGTAGTTGGGGGTCCCACATATTGTCCTGTGGGGCAGAGCACCAGATCAATGCATGCCTTGCATCCCCTCACAGACAGCCTCCCCCCTGCCCCAAGCTCTGGGATTTAGCTTACAGCCTTGTCCTCCCCACTCCATTTGGCTCTCCAGCTCACGGGGGTCAGTAGCAGCTGCTCTTAGGGAGCTGCTGGGAAGAGCCTGTCCCAGAGCTGAAGGGGAACAGAGTCTTTGTGTCCCAGTCTGTGCAGCCGGCACGGCAGCCGGGCAGGCACAATAGCAATAGTCAACACATTGTTCTCCCCGACGGCTGCAGGCTCAGTCCTGGAGCAGCCACAAAGCCCCCAGCCCCCTCGCCTTGCCTGCAGCTGGAGCAGAAATTGCTCCCTCATCCCAGGAAGGGGCCCCTAGGGCTTCCTCTCCCAAGACCAGGACGCACCCCTTGCCCCTCCACTCTCCTGGGAAGCCACAGGAAGAAGAGTGAAACCCTGGAGGATTCTGCAAAAGGAAAATCTCAAACTTACTTTTTCTTCTGGTCAGAGACATCCTGGCAAGCAGCCAGCCCAAAGTCCCCCACTTTCAGCTCCATGTTTTCGTTGATGAAAAAGTTGCCTGCAAGCCAAGGGCAATGTGTCACCACAAGTTCCTTGGGGACAGCTTGCTCCCCATACAACACCATGTGCTGACCACAGCACTTACCAAGCTTGAGGTCTCTGTGCAGGATCCCCTTGAGGTGAAGGTATTTCAAGCCTGAGATGATCTGTTTGAGGTAATAGCGCACTTCGGGCTCCAGCAGAGTATGGCGGGCCTTCCAGATGTGGGCCAGGGACTGCAAAGGGAGAGAAGACAGCTTGTGATGCAAGCAGGGAGAACAGGCAGCCCTGCTGACTAGGCATACAGTAGGCAGGGTCAAAGCCAGTTCTTCCAGAAGTTGCACATTCACAAATAACCCTTCTTTCACTGCCATGACTTCAGCAGACTCCCCACACGAGGCTGAGGCTACTCGTCAGAGCCATGGGAACCTCTGGATTTATGGTGGCCACACCACAAGCAGGCAGTCCAAGAAAGCCAGACAGCTGCTGGAGTGCCCAGTGCCGTGCAAAACCACTCAGCTTATGGTGAGCTCAGAGGCTGTGACAGCTGACAGCTCAGGAGAAAGGGAGCTCCAACAAAACACCTCGGTAAGGCCTATTCCAACCAGCTACAGCTGTTTAGATGATCCTTGGACAAGGAGGCCACAGCAGCACTGACCTTCCTACTGCAGTGCTCCAGAAAGATGTAGATGCTCTCTGAGTCCTCAAAGTAGTGGGAGAACTTGACGATGTGCTTATGGTGCAAGTCACGATGCAGCTCGATCTCATTGGTGATCTGAAAGAGAGCAGCAGTGCCAGCTGAGCACAGGGCCCCCGCCGTCCCCCACCAGCCCAGCACCCCGCCAGCCCCCCAGCACCCACCTTCTCCCGCTGGTGAGGTTTTGCCACCCGGCTGTGAGGAATGACCTTCACGGCATACATTTTGTTGCTGGAGAGGTCTGTCATTTCATAGCATCGTGCAAACCCACCCTACAAGGGAAGAGGTGGTTATGGATGGGTGAGAGACAGCTCCTTACCCCTGCCTGCTTACAAGCCTCCTCCTCCTCCCTTCCCTGGCAGCACAGCCCGGCAAGCGTCATTCACTCCCTCCTGCTGTGTCGCCCACTAAGATCTGAACTATGATGCTCTCAACCAGGCATTTTCTTCACCCATTTCTTGTAAAACCTCCAGGGCATTTTCCCTCCCACTATGGCCGGACTTTGCATCTTTCCACATGATAGATCAACCTGGAAAGTCCTGAGCAGGGCAGGAAGCCCGGAGACCGGAGGCCATCGAAAGGCAGCCTCATGGAGACAGGTTTTTCCTGCCGTGATGTCACCCTCCAATCTGCACACTCAGCCACTGAGCCCGCTCGGGCCGGGCTGGGAACCGGCACCCTCCTCCTACACACGCTGCTGTCAGCCGGAGGAAAAGTTGCGTGCGGCGGAGCGGCGCGGGCCGGCACCCCTGGGAACCGGGGCACCCACCGGCCCACGCACAGCCCGCGGGGCGCCCCGAAACCGATGGGCTCCGATAGCCGCCGAGGCACGCAGCCAGCCCGGGTGATTCAGTGCTCCCAGCGCTGCTGCGGGGCCGCCGGGAGAGGCGGGGAGGGCGGCGGCGAGGCCGCCAGCCGAGGGGCTGCGTCCAGCCCCGCCATGGGGGGGTCGAGCAGACGCGCAGCCCCCGCCCCTCTCCTCGCCCGCATCGTCTCACCCGGTGCCCTCCGCGACGGCCCAGCTCCCCCTTCCCCATTGCCGGTACCTTTCCCAGCAGGCGGCCCTTGCAGTAGGAGCGGCCGGAGATCGGGTCGGTGATGATGCGGGTGGTCTCGGCCGCGCGGGGCGGGGGCGCCGGGGCGGGCGCGGGCCGCGCGGGGAGGGAGGCGGCGGGGAGCGGGGGAAAGAGGCCGGCGGACTCCATGGCGGGCGCGGAGGATGAGGAGGCTCCGGGGCTCTCCCGGGCTGGGGCTCCGCCGCGCCCCGCGCACGTGGCCCCGCCGGCGCGCACCGCCGCTGCCGCCCCGGGAATCCCGCCGCCTTTATCTAGGGGCGCGATTACGTCACCCGCGGGGCCCCGCCCCCGCGCCGCCCTTAAAGGGGCCGCAGCACGGGGAATGGGGCGGGGTTTTGGGGCGCCGGGAATGCACTGGCGGCCCTCTGCCAGCTGTGACACCGGGGGTGACACAGTCAGCGTCTCGCTGCTTCCACCGCACAGTGGCGCCCCCGCAGCACAGGGTCACCCCCAATAGCTGCAGTCCCTCCTACAGACAGAGACATGGACATCCTCCTCTTGCCTCAGGGCTCTCCTATGACCACACCGAGACCCCACAAACATGCAGAGCTCCCTCCTCTGCTCCCTCCCCTGTCTCCCAGGACATACATGGCCCCCTCCATGCACATCTGTACATACACACACATAGCATCTGCTCACTGGGTGTTTCCCCTCACAGGTGTCATCAGTGTGTGCCACACGGCCATCTGGAGTCCTCACACCTTCCCATGGAAAGGTTGTGGCCCAGAAAGGGTTTTCAAAGCCCCTGTGGGGCCTGACCTGCCCTGCCTTGTGACAAAGAGGGTCACAGCCCACCCGAGGTGGGATGCTGGGCACACAGGGAACAGTGGAAGATGCAGGGATGATGGGATCCATCCTTGCCCCTCGGTGCCCGGGCACCCCATTCTGGGAGCCCTGGTGCTGCAGGGTGACCTGGCTGTGCTGGTGGCAGTGGTGGCCGGGCAAGGCCCCACAGCAGTGCTGCTCTCTAATGGCTATGACGAGAACACGCCTCTCTGTCACCTGAAACGGGTCATGGAAGGATGCTTGGCATCTCTGCCTCCCCACGGCGTGGGAGCTGGCAGAGGTGGCTGTAAACCCACAGCTCTCACGAGCCTGAAGCAGCAAGAGCCCCTCAATCTTCCTGCTGTTGTTCCCGTGCTCACCCCACACTCAGGGTGACTGTGTGACCATCCTGTGCTCTGTGCCTCAGTTTCTCCCTGCAGCTCAGGGCTGTTACCACTGATGCTCACTGTGCTCCTGGATACGCTGAGGGTTTTGCATGACCACCTCTGGAAAACAGCCCCATTCTTCCCAGCACATCCCCTTTCATCCTACAGTACTGGGGATGAATTCACTCCATATTTTTTTTGCAGAAAAACTGAGAAAACCTGCCTGAAGAGGAAGAAAAACAACACAGATCTGCCTGGCTTTTTTCATGTGTTTCCAGCTTTTGTAGGGGAAGCACACACAAACCCACTGCCCATCAGCAAACATGGCCCAGGAGGAGGTTGGGAAGCTGCTGCCCTTGGGGGAAGCTGCCTGTTTCCATCGCGGCCCCGGGGCTCCCTGGGGCACCGGTGGCATCACAGGTTTTCCGATGGAGGCCCCAGCTCCGGAGCTGAGTCAGCATCTGAAGGCAGTGTGTGGGTGGAGGCACCGAGGAGTGCAGGGAGGCCCCGGGGGACCTGTCTGGGGATGATGTGACAGACAGGGGCTGTCCCGGGGTTCCCCACAGGGGGATGGTGGGCACCTGCCAGGACTGAGAGCTGCCAGCTCTGCTCCTGCTCCCCACTGCCTCTGGCGAGTTCTTGGGCAAGGGGCATGGATGGACCCCACAGCCCACGTCCTGCCGAGGCTGAGGCACCTCCTCTCCAAGAGGGATGGAGCCTGGGAGCAGCCCTCTGCCACCTGCAGCTGGGGTCCCCTGTCATGCAGAGCATCTGAGTCACAGGTTTTCCCATCACTGATCTGTGGAGTGGGAGGAACTATGGTTTAAGATCACCAGCCTGTCAGGCCTGGGGAAGAGGAGGCCCTGGGGTGAACTCCTGACTGCTTGCAGCTATTTAGGTGGAGTTATAGGAAAAGGGAGTCAGGCTCTTTGGGGAGGTGTACAGTGAAACCACGACAGGCACCCAGCGCAAGCTGCATCAAGGGAAATTCCATCTAGCTATTAGGAAACCTTTTTCCCCTTGTGCACGTGGTAAAATACCACAGGAGCCCAGAGAGGCTGTGGGATCTCTGTTCGCCATGATCCTCAGCCCTGGCCGGGTCCCTCCACCCTCTCCCCATCCCAGCAGAGATGAACTCAGCACAGCGCAGCCCAGCCCTTCTCCAGGAGCTTGGGGAGAGCTGATGGTGGAGTACGGAGGGGACTGGAGGGACACATGGCTTCTGTGGAGAGGGAGAAGTTGGGAAGGGAATGGAGAGGGGAAGGATGATGAAGGGAAGGCTTACGGAGGAGGGGCAGAATAAGGGGGACCCCGGGTTGAGTGACTGCAGGGGAGCTGGGTCAAGCGTAACTTGGGGGTACCGCTGCACAGTGCGCCTGGAGGGTCCTTGGCTGGCGGGACCCCTGCGAGGGGACAGGGCACGGGGGCTGCAGGGCGGCCATGGGGCGGGCCGGGCCGGGCCGGACGGCGGCGGGGCCGGGATGTGGCGGGGCCGGGATGCGGCGGGGCCGCCCCGGGCGAGGCGGAGCCGGCGGCCGCGCCCGGTGGGAGAGCGGCGGGACGCGGAGCAGCGCCCGAGGATGGGGCGAGCAGGTGAGGCCGGGCAGGGCACGGGGGGCGCGGCCGGAGCTCCGAGGGTCGCTCGCTGCCCGCGGACACCCGGCCGGAGCAGCGGGACCCCGCGGAAAGGCGGCTCCGGGCTGGCGGGGACGGTGGCACTGGAGGACGGCTCCTGCGGCCAGCGGGTCCTGTCGTGGTGGGGAGGAGAAGCGGGGTTCGCTTCCCCGCCGGGAAGGCTGGAGAAAGGGAGCGGGAGGGCGGGTCGCGCAGGGAGTCACCGTCCGCTCTGCTCCCCCCGCAGGCGCCGGGCTGGGCACTGTGTCCCTCTGGGGCAGTCTCCTGCTCGCTGCCGGCGTTGCCCTCGACCCAGCACCGCCAATCTGCAACTGCTCGGAGCCCATGGACTACCAGGCTTTCCGGGAGGCTCCGCTCCCTGAGAGCTGCTGCCTCAACTTCACCAGCTCCAACATCACCCACCTGGACTGGGGCGCACTGGTGGGGGTGCAGGGGCTGCGGGAGCTCTACCTCTCTCACTGCAGCATCACGGCCATCAGCAACGCACAGGGAGTCCCTCCTGCCTTGGAAATATTGCACTTAAGTCACAACCTGCTGGAAAGTCTCCCTGGAAGCTTTCTAGAAAATGCCCCTAATTTGAGGGTTCTTTATCTGGACAGCAACCAGCTTCAGGAGCTACCCAAGTCCTTCCTGAAAGCATCTTCCCAGGTCCAGGAGGTCTACCTGGGCTTCAATGCCCTCACCTTCCTTCCTGCCAGCCTCCTGAAGCCATCTCTGCTCCAGCTTCAGCTCTCCAACAACAGCTGGGACTGCAGCTGTGCTTTGCTAACCAACCTGGAGGGTTGGTCCAGCCAGGCTGCTGAGGTTATCTGCCACACACCAGAGAACTACCACGGTCTGGGCCTCCAGAGCATCCCCCGGGACGAGCTGTGCCGCTCGCACGGCCTCACCGCCCTCTTCATCTGCCTGCCCCCTCTCCTCATCCTCGCCAGCATCACCTGGTGCTTCTGCCGGCAGAAGAAAAAGACCAACTACAGCCTTCAGAGCAGGTCCCAGAGCCACCGGGCCATGGCACAGAGGAGCAGTGTCTGCACTGCAGTGCCACTGTCTGCAGAGCCCCACCACTACGTCCCCTATGAGCTGTCTGCTGCTCCCTCCAAGACTGAGAAGAAAGTGCTGCTGGGGAAACAGGTCGTGCTCCAGCCCTTTGTGGATCCACTGGAGAGTGGCAGAGACCTCTATGAGGAGGTGGAAATACAGGTGGGATCCCCCAGCAGTTCCCAGGTGCCTTCCCATGAAGGGCAGCTGGACACCCCAGCACCGAGGGCAGAGGAGCTGGGCAGTGAGCCAGAGGTGGACACTGTCAGCGTGAGCGAAGTCCTGAAGGACTCTGCTGACCGCGAGAAGATCTACATGAGTCAGTCAACCAGCTATTACAACCTGGTACCTGGTATCGAGCTGGAGGACTCAGACAACCTGGAGTATGAGACCATCGACCTGCACTGATGCCAGGACTTGGGATGTGTCTGGACACACCAGCAGGATGGCAGGGGCCGGGCAGGAGTGAAAGACACCAGAGCAGGAGAGGCATGAGTTGTCCTGCCATGGCTTACAGTGGCTGTTTGCAAAGCTGCACCCCCAAATACCCATCCCTTCCCCTGTGTTACCATGTGAACCCGTTGCTTGCCATGGGCTGCAGCTGGGCAAGGGTGCTTCAGGCTCTGGGGACCCTGCCACAGCCTGGTGCTGCCTGAGGAAGGACATGGGGGGAAGGTGGGCGCTGGTTTTGGGGATCAAGTGATGGTTCTGTGTGTCCCAGATCCACTGACCAGAGCTTCCTCTCTTCTTGGAGCCAGATGGTGTCTGGCACAGACCTGCTGCTCTCCAGCCTGCTGAGAACGGGTCTGGAGACATGAAACAGGGCTGGCCCTGCCTGTGTGGTCTGCAGGGAGTGTCACATTTGGATGGGGTGCCCTGGGCTTGTCAGGGGAAGCCTGTGGTGGCTCTGCCTGCTGCCCACCCCACATCCCACAGTGGCACAGGGACTTGAAACAGTCAGTGCACATGTGCTGCTTCATGGCATGTGTGTGCACACTTGTGGGAGTGGGTGTGTGAAATGCACACACAGAGCAGCAGCAGAGGGAGCCCCTTTCAGCCAGCCCTGTAGGATCCAGCTCTCAGTAAGAAATATATCATTTTACTCCTGGCAGTGTGGCTCCATCCCTTTGTTTGTGTTTTGGGGTAGTGGGAAGCCAACCAGTGGGATGTGGGGAGTGCAGGGATGTTGGAGTTCACTTCTATCCCATTTACCCTCCCATCCCCTGGGTGATGGCCAGTGAGGGTCTTGCCCAGCATCCCTGGAACCTCTTTTGTCACCCTGGCAGAGCAGAGCTGAGCACTGGCTAAAGGCCAGCAGAGCCTTTGCTTTGTACCAGGATTTACAACAGGGGTGGGGAAGGTGTCAGCCTGCCGCAAATGCCACAGATCCTGAACAAAGCAGGAATTTGTGGGAGTGCACAAAGCTGGGGGTTCTGTAAATCACAGCCCAATACGGGCGCCCCCAGCAAGTCTCACCCATGGTGCTCCAGCCCTTCTCTGTGGATGGGGTGGGGGGCACCCTTGAGTCCTGCTCCTCCTGCCCAGGGGGACATTCTCCAGGCTGGAAGCTGCATGGGCCACCCGATCTGCTCTGGAGCCGTGCTGGGCCTGGTGCCCAGGCAGGAAGGGAGGGAGCTGGGCAGGGCAGGACGCGGTGCTCCGGCCGGCAAAGGAAGCAGTGTTTCCTGCAGAGTGCAGTGGGGCTTCCAGCAGCCCGTGGTGGGACTGCTCAATCCTAGCACTGCTCAGTCCCAGCCCCACCTGGCCTGGGGACGAGGATGGGGTGATTTCCCTTCATGTCTCCCGTCCCTCATGGAGGTTTCCCACTGTTTTATATGCAGCTGGACTTTTTCCTTCCCTGCTCCCTCCTTGAGCCCTGGGAAAGTATCCCAGCCTTTAATAGTATCCCTCCATCACTCCCTGCCAAGTATAGCAGCCAGAGTATCTCAGTGTACCCTGGCTTGTGCCACCCCCACATCCCCAAAGGGACACAGAGGGACCAGAAACTGCCACAGGGCAAAGGCAGAGTTAGCAGCTGTCTCCCAGGTCTGCAGCCCAGCCCACGGCTGCAGATTTTGCCTAGAGCTAACAACAGTTGCATTTTTCACCTGTGCTCCAGAAATGCCTGCAGCCCTTCCATGGGTGTCCCCTCTGCTCACATACCCCAGGGTCCCATTCCCAGAGAATGATGTAACATCCTGTCTTTTCCCTCCTTCTCATGAAGCCCAAGTTCAGATGTCACGGCTGATGCAAAGGGGAATGACCGAAATCACCCACTGGGTCTTGCCCAGCCTTTGCTCTGGTACCTTCAACCCTTGCCCAAATCTCCAACTGTGAGAGGTGGGAGGGAGGCGTGACCAAACCCAGTATTCCCTATTCTTTACCTGTGAGAGCCCTGGCACACTCAGATACATTCTCCTTAAGGGTATCAGTTTAAAATTTCCCTGTCCTGCAAGTCCCCCTTCCTTTAAAGTTCCTGAATTCCCTCAACAAGCCAGCCCTGCTTCTCTTCCACCGCCTTCCAGGTCACTGCTGGACCTATTGAAGTGCAACCACAAGGTCATTTCCTGGGTTGGATCATGTCCTGTGAAAATACCCCAAAGTTAATAATGTGTGGAGATGAGAGAGCCACTCAACAGCAAGGAGCAGGATACAAAACAAGTGACTTCACCTGGGTTATGCTGCAGCTGATCATCCTGTGAAAGCAACTCTTTAAATTCAGACCCTTCACCCATGAGAAGCGGGCAAGATCCTCAGCCCAGGCTTCTGCACTTCCAAAGTCCAGCCAGGCTAAAGCTGTGCTTAACCCCAGCCCCCCAGCCCCTGACCATCACTTCCTGGCTCAGTGCATAGCAGGTTTGCCCACTCCCATACAGGTGCCATCCATAGGCCTGTGCATCCCACAGCCTGCACCACCTTGGGAGCAAAGCACCACACACGCCTGGCCAGCTGCCACTGCTCTGTTCCCATGTCACACCTCCAGGGCAGCTCCAGGTGCCACTTTCGCTCCCATGGGCAGTTGCCCTTGGCAGCTTTGTTTCTGTTTCTCAGAGTAGTAACTTTGTAAACAGCACATCTTGATGAGCCATAATCCTGCTCATCAGGGGACAGGTTTATAATCCTGCTCTGACACCAAACTGGCATTTGCTCCGTAAAACCTGGGTTTCTCCACCTGTACAAAGTTCCCCAGAAACACCCTGAATGCTGCTTGTACTCTACGAAGGATGACGGGAGAGAAGAGAGGAAGCAGCCGTGACACATCCCTGCCAAGTCCCTTATCGCCTCCACTCCACCTCTCTGGAAAGCAGGCGTGGCTGCAGAGCAGCGAAAGTTTACACCGGATCACTATGGAGAAGGAATGTGCTTGTGAAAACATCCCACCCAGCCCAGGTCCCACTGCCAGGGATTCCTGAACTGCAGTGCACCCAGCTGGGCTCGGCTCTGCTCAGTGCCCATGAGCATATACCCAATCTGTGAGGCACTGCCAGTGCACACCCACACCAACCTGCTCCGTGGTCATCAGCAGCAGGTACCATTCCCCAGTGCACAGCTCTGGCATTGACTCATGCTCACCTCCCTGCCAGCAACACACGATGAACTCTCACTCCCCAGGGCACCTCCTGCTGTTACACCTGGCAAACCTGGCAGAGCGTCACAGGAAAAAACTTAAATCCCTCCCCCCAAAACCAAGCTATTTGAGGGGACAGAGAGATGTATTTTTAAACCATGAGACTTGGGCCTCACCACAACCCTGCTTGGGGCAAGATGATCATGGGCCACCTCCTCTAGCTCAGAGCTAAAAATTGTGACACTGGGAGTGCAGGAAGCCTGACTTGCAGCAGTAACCCAATGGACGAGACTTCTGTGTAAATGCAAAAATGGGATGAAGTGTGCAGTGTGTTCAGCTGACAGGCACAAGGTGTGCAAGCATGGCCTGTCCCATGGCACAGGACCAGCCCTTAAATGGGCTCCCAACTTTCCCCAGTACCCGCACAAAGAGCTACTATTTGCAGATTTACTTTCCTTAAGGACAGGAGCTTCTAGGAATGATATCACCAAAACAGAAAAATCCAGAAAAGCTTTCATTCACCACAGCTATCTAATTCCACCAGAAGTGACAGGCTGGATTTTGTATCCAGCTTTCGAAAGGGACAGACCATGATATGAGCCTGGCCCTTCTGCTAGAAGGAATTGATCTTGCACTGGAATGAGACCAAGGAGGTCAGGGAAAGACCAGCTGGTCACTGAGCAGTGCCACCTAATTGATTAAAAGATACTGGATCCTGAACGTACGTAATTGTACAGCAGGCAGGAAACACTAAAAGGAGCTGCTGGTCTGAACCAGGGGATGAGAGATCATTTTATGTGGAAGGCAGAGGCACAAGTTACCAGCTGCAGAGGCTGTAGGTGTAAGAGCCAAGTTTTCAGCCAGACTTAACCTATTTTCCCACTGACCTCTCCAACACCCCAACTGCAGCACATGCTGACCTAATGCAGCAGAGGAACAAGGCTCCTAGGAACCCATCTTAATAGGGGTGGACACTCACACCTTCCTCCTGCTCACAGGATTCCAGTATTGGACATTCTCCACTTCTGCCAAATCTGACAACTGTTTTTCACACACACTTGGTCCTGCAAGTCACTCAGAATCCACAGAAATGTTGAGCACAGGCAGGGTCAAGTTTTGCCTGAAGACATTGAAGGGCTCAGGGATTCCCCAGAGTTCCATCTTCCATCACATTTTACAAGGTAGGTGGAGCACCAGAAGCCCCTTCCACACTGCGCACACAAATGAGCACACAAACTCTTACGGTCGTAGACTCTCGGTTTTATTCGTTCTCTTAGCACAACAGTTTTTATTCATTTGCCTTTTCTGGCCTTGATCTTCCTCAAGTAGAACTCTAATTCCTTGCCTTCCAACACGTAGCCATCGGCTCGGCCACACTGTCCAGGTCTGGAGGCAATGCAGGCTGCAAGGAGAAGTCATCCAGTTAAAAGTTTGGCAATTGCCCATCCCAGTGCACACACCAAAGAACAAACCGCGCACACGGCCGAGCAGCTCATCAGTAACCGAGTCACCAGTCCACGTGCCTGCAGCAGCACCCCTGCAGTCCCTAATGAAGTCCTCCTCAGATCTCCAAACTGTCATCGCTCGGTTCAGTAGCAGAACTGGACAAAGGTCTCATCACCAGAAGACTTCAGCACGCTCAACTGTTTGCCAGAGCTTGAAACATCAAAGCTCTTAGATGGCTGCAGCACATTTTTCTGACACACACTTGCTCATCTTGCACATCGTGAGCCCCATTTCTTTCTCAAAGCTCCAGTAAGAATAATCAGCTGCAGGAGCCTGGCTAGCCAGATTTCCCCACCCTGCCACAACTGGGGTTATCTCTGGAGAAGACAAAAGAACAAGTTACATTAATGCTGCCAGGGACTCACCAAGAAGCTTTCCTTGCTGGAACTGCTCCTCAAGAATACTTGCGATCTTGGCATTCTTCTTTCGCTCATCATATTTTTTCTGGATCTTCTTTGAACGCTTCTTGTTCAGTATTTCCTCCTCCTCAGGAGTCTAAACCCAAGACCAAAAGCAAAAAAACTGTTGAACAAATGGCCACCTTTCACTAGCACAAGTGTTTTTCACTACCACGAAGGAAACCCTTGTATTCTCAGCACTGTACTGTTTTCAAAGTCATACCTGGTCGAGATACAAATACTTTGATCTCACAGAGGTGCTGCATTTCACTTCTGAGACCAAGAAATGCAACACTGCTAACCAGAGCCACTGCTGACAACTGAGCACAGTGCCCTAGGGAAGGCTGTTCTAAAGTCAATGGAACTACAAAGTTTCCCTGGTGAATCAATCCTCCTACAAAAAGCAGTGAATCCTCTTTCCCTCTGCAGAAATAATGAAAGCACTTGGGTGTGGCTCAAGTCCAGGCAGTTGAGCTCTCCCTTTCTTCTGCACTACATAGCACCCAAACAAATCTGCTTTACTTTTAATGCAAGCATTAACCTGAATGCTACATGTGGGGTTTCAAATACCTTCTAGCAGTCCAGAGTTTGATTCTCAGATTAATGGCTCAGAGTAGTTTCAAGGCTCAGTGTAGTTTCAACGAACTTAAAAACACGCTGAAGTTTAATGAGCAATCCCCAAACTTTTCACCAAAGCAATCACTGCCCAGCACAAGAACCTGACCTACAAAGTCTTCCTCAGCATCTTAAATTGTCATCGCTCTCCCTTCAGTAGCAGAACTGGACAAAGGTATCATCATTAGAAGACAAAGATCTTGACAGGCAGGTCCTTGTGCACAAATGGGTGTAATGCTTCTGAGAGAGCTCCTGCTATTGAGCACTCCATTAAGAGAGACAGACTTATCCTGGGAACCTATGGGAACACAACTCAGATAAGCAATACTGCTGAGTACCCAACCCTACTGCAGCAGGCACTGTCTGTTCAGGATAGCTAACTGCCTCTGCAGGGCAGACTGTGCTGTGCCAGGAGGCAGCAGGACAAGCCCAGGCGTACCAGCTTGGCGCCCTTCTTGCGTCCGAGGGGCAGGGCGTAGTGGGCCTCGTACCACTGCCGGTACGGGGTGCTGTCAATGAGCACGATGCAGTTCTTCACCAGCGTCTTTGTCCGCACCAGCTCGTTGTTGGAGGCGTTGTACACAACATCGATAATTCTGGTCTTGCGAGTGCAGCCTTTCAAAAGAAGAGCATGAGTTCAGACCTACAGGGATCAGACAGTTGAGTATACAGTTCACAGCATCTCACACGTACCCTTTAAATAACTTTGCACTCAACGCCCCATCCAGCCTGCCTGGCACTGAATTAAATTAACTAAAATTTGCATCTATTTTTCATCAGTCAAACTTTTTGTTGTTAGAACAGAAATCTACACCTGGAAATTAAATCCTTCCTACACGAAAACCCAGGATCAGTGGCCTTGCTGGAACTCATCTCAAAAGTATTTTAAGCAATCCTAAAAAATAAATTTCCAGACTGCAAGATCAGCAGATGCACAGAGGGCTCAATGAAGTACACATTTGCTAGAATTACTGAATTAAGCCATACTGAGCAGGACTGCCCTGCAATACATTCCAGAAATAATTTCTATAGGATGAGGGTTTATGAGTAAATTGAGAAGTCCACTGGTGTTTTCACCAAGACCCACCTGAAGCATGCAGACTTAGCTACTAGATTTGACTGTTTAGCAGTCCCCTGCCCTGAAAACAGCCCTCCACACTACACAAAGATCACACACAAGATGGGTTTTCTCCCTTCACTGATGTACCTCGTCCTTGCTGCAAGATACACTCAGCCCCCTCCCTGTGCAATACTGACTGTAATATCACTTTTCACTGCATAAACAATGCTCTGAGATAACTGAAAGCATGTCCTGTCCTCCCACACCATGCAGTTCACTAACTCACACCCTTCTTTACTGCTGTTTTACCATCCTACTCAGCAACACTGAGTGGGGCCAGGCTCAAGAGATACTGATGTCAGTTTGTAAAGCAAAGAAAATCCACCTTGCTCAGAGGAAATATGACAGAATCTCCCTCTTGCTTCTGGGCTTCCTACTTTTGCTTAGCAAAGCAGAAAAATGAAATTGCACATGCTAATATAACACTGTCCAAGGGTCAGGCCTTCTCACAAGCATCTTCAGCACCTTTCTCTTTTGCATATCACTTAACTTTTAGTAACCATATTCACTGATGAGAAAACTTGTGTTTGTGAAGAACTACTCATATACAGGATTTCAGTCCCTCTTTAGTCCCCCTCCCCCATAAAAAGTTAAGGTAAGCATGTCACTCAGTGTAACTATGACACTCCTATCACTGTGAACTTAGTGGAAATCCAAGTCCCCTAAGGCCACATAAGGTCAAAGTTATCATCATCACCATGCATGCTACTTCAGCTGCGAGCTCCAGGATGTTCAATCCAAGCCCACAAATCCATGCTTGCATCCTTGTACTCTGCAGCAGTACAGCAGATCAGTGCAGGTTTCCCTTCCACGCAGCAGGCTCACCACGTACTTACATTCTGAGCCCCAGGAGAAGTTGCCAACATCCAAGCGAAGGGCTCGGTACTTCTTGTTTCCCCCACGAACCCTCACGGTATGAATCCGGCGTGGGCCAATCTGCAGTCAGAAACAAATACCAGGCTGCTGTTGGTGCTGGAATGCTGCATGTCTCTCACAGGAGCCCAGCACAGTCCTAACCTCCAAGGCAATGTGGTCAGTGTAACTATGACAAACCCCAGCATTGGCAGATACAGTAAATGACCAGAACGGTCTGTTGCATCTACCTAAGGTGAAAGTTTCATCACTCCAATTGCCTCTTACTGCTAAAATCTATTGCTGCTTTCCATCGGCAGAGGGGCAAACATCATCTTTTAGAGAAGCAGGGTCAGATACTGAACCCCACACCAAACAGCATGTATTTAAACCTCTTAGAACAAGTGCAGCAACTCGAGTTTGAAAACATGATTTTGACCAATCTCACCCAATCACTCACCTTAGTGTTGGCGGGAGGTCGCCCCAACTCATACTTCCTCTTCTTATGGTAGGGCTTCCTCTTACCCCCGGTCTTGCGACGCTTGTGCCAGTTGTCCCTGGAGATACCTGAATGGAGAGCAGTGTGGTCAGAGAGTGCCACCAGCCCACCCGGCTGCAGCAGCAGAGCACGGTTCTGAGTCCTCAGCTCTCCAAGGTTGGTATCCGCACAGTGCACTCAGCCGAATGCAGCAGTTAGAGAAGCTTCATCATTGATACTCAGATCTGCCCCGAACGCATCCATTCCAGCAGAGCTGTACAAAGCAGACAGAACCCCTCTTCCAGTTCTCTTTGGGAAGCTGCCTCCCAACGTACCTCGCGTGCTGGGCACTCTCTGGGAAGCGCCCAATGCCAATCGGACAGGCACGCTACAGCAATCATCCTACACTACTGGCAGGATGTGGTAGGTCCGCTTTAGGAAGGGACCCCCATCCCACCTGTCCGCTGAGCCCCTACGAGAGACACCCCAAATCAACTGCTGCCCAACGGGGACGATCTCTGCAGAACACGCCACCTCCCACAAGGGCACAAACTGCCAACTTGCTCTGTGTTCCACGACGCCACCCCGCACCCCTCCTGATGGGCCCACTGAACGCCATCCCACCTCACCCTCATCTGTTCATCTGCAGCAGACACCGGGAGCGAGCCCAGCGCTCGGGATCTGCAGGAAATCAAGGCACGGCGAAACGAGGCCGCCCGCCCTCATCATGCACCAGCAGCCATGTTGGGCCCGCTCACCCTTCCCCCCGCCCGCTGCTCGGCGCTACCGCAGCCGCCCCCGATGGCGAGCGGGGCAGGCTGGCGGCAACCCCCGCTTGCCACCCGGTGCGGGAGCGGGGCGGATGCGGTGGCGCAGCGGGCGGATGGCGGCGGATGTCGGCAGGCCCGGGGCCCCTTCACTCACCCATGGTGCGGCACCGGCGCAAAGAGGCGGGGCGGAAGCTCGCGGCGCGGCTTGGCGGGGCGAGCTCTCGCGATGCGGTGACGTCAGCGCGCCGCCAGAGCGAGGCCCACGCCGTTGCCTGGAGACGCGGCGGCGCTGAGGGGAGACGAGGGACAATGGCGGCGTCTCGCGGGGGCGGCTCTGCCCGCGGGCCCGGCACGGAGCGCGCATTGCCAGGGCTCTGTCTGCGGCAGCTCCGGCGCTCCTGACCCGCGGGTCACCGCGCGAACGCCTCCACGCAGGGCCCGGCGTCCCGCGGCGGGGCTGAGCGAGCGCAACACCCCTCCCTCGCACAGGCTGCGCGGGTCGGGATAGCCTCATTAGCATACGCACATTAGTAATCTGCGTTAATTGCATGCCCAGTGTGCAGCGCCGGGTTCATTAGCATATCCCGTATTAGTATTCAGATTTATTCCCGTACCCGGGGTGCATCGCGCGCCGGCGGAGCGGCTGCGGCCGCTCTTTCCGCCGCTGCTCTCCGGGGCTGCTCTGTCCGGGCGCGGGTGGATCCACGGCTGTGCCATAGTATCAGCCCGGGCCGGCGGGACATCCAGCCCGGCCGCCCGGGAGTCGCCATGTCCTAGAGAGGGACAGCTGAGGGACGGGGTGTGCCCAAGCGGTAGTGTAGGTATACTCTGGTTTCTCTTCAGATCGTATAAATCTTTCGCCTTTTACTAAAGATTTCCGTGGAGAGGAACAGGCACGAGTGTCGAGAAATTTTTTGAGGCTCCATTTCGGTGGAGCTGTCTCTTGTTTGGTTAAAAAATAGATGGGAACGGGAGAGGATTCCTACAAACTTTCGGTGCACATGTCTCTAGCAAAAACCCGATGAGGCAGATCTAATCGGCTAGGACGCGTATGATGTTTTAAAGTGTTAATTGGGTTCTGCGCGAGTATCTGTGTCCAGATTTCCCTGGCGGATTTTAGGGATCAGCTGGATGGGTGCGGCCAGGGCGCCGAGTGCATTGACATTATATCCAGGTGCAGACAGGTGACAAACGCTGTGGTTCAGGGCTGTGTCTTGCGACTGGCTGGGGCTTTTAATATCTTTATGAACCACACAGCGGGAGTGAGTGCACCCGCAGCCAGTCTGCAAGGTGAGTTGCCTTGTGAATTGTGTGGGGGACACACCTGAAGGGACAGGGTGCCATCTAGGGGGACCTGGGAGACTTGGACCCACAAGAACCTACTGAAGTTAAAGAAGTCCAAGTGCCCCGTGCTGCTTCTGGGTCTGGACAATCCCAGACACAAGAAGAACTGGAGAACACAGACTGGAAAACTCACTGCTGAAAAGGAAGTGGGGCAGTTATGGGTGAAAAACGAGACGTGAACCAAGAGTGAGCAGTCACAGCCAACTGCACCCTGGGCAGCAGGTCAGGGGAGGCAATTCTGCCCTTTTACTGCTGAATCCAGCTCTCTGGTCCCTAATACAGGAAAGACATGGATACATTGGAGCAAATCCAGAGGAGGCTATGAGGATGATCAGAGGGCTGGAGCCTCTCTCCTGTGAAGACAGGCTGAGACAGCTGGGGTTGTTGAGCCTGGAAAAGAAAAAGCTTTGGGGAGATCTTATCGAGGCCTTCCAGTACTTAAAGGGGGCCTATGAAAAAAAAGGTAGAATGACTTTTTACGAAGGCATGTAGTGATAGTGCAAGAGAGAACGTTTTAAAATTAAAAGAGAAGAGATTTAGATTGAATGTTAGAAAGGAATTTTTTATTGTGGGGGTCGTGAGGCACTGGAAGGGGGTGCCTAGGGAAGTTCTGCCTGCCCTAACCATGGGAAGTGCTCAAGACAAGGTTGGATAGGGCTTTGAGTGATGTGGTCTAGGAGGAGGTGTACCTACTCATGGCACAGGGGTGGGAACGAGATCGTCTTTAAGGCTCCTTCCAACCCTGACCATTCTGTGATTCTATTTTATTTTCCTTACAATTTTTAATTTAATACTCCTTTGCTTTAACTATTGAACTCCTTAGTCTCCACCCACGAGTTTCTCACTTCTACCCTTCCCACGGGCTGGGGGCAGTGGGCGAGGGGCCGCACGGTGCCCAGCCGGGGTTAAAGCGCTCCGGGGACCCGCGAGCCCCGCCCCGCGCCCGCCCTGATTTGCATTCCGTACCCAGAGTGCCCCGCGCCCCGCCGGTGCCCGGCCCCGCCGCTGTCCGCGCTGCGGCCGCTGCCCCCCGGGCTGTGAGGGCTGTCCGGCGAGCACACCCCGGGCAGGCCGGGGATACGGAACCGGGAGCAGGGAGGCGGGGAGCAGAGTCGCCGTGACTTTTTCAGGGTGATGCAGACATGGGGTATGACGGGAAGGAAAACTAAAGTGTACTCTGGTTTCTCTTCAGATCGTATAAATCTTTCGCCTTTTACTAAAGATTTCCGTGGAGAGGAACAAGTACGAGTGTCGAGAAATTTTTTGAGGCTCCATTTCGGTGGAGCTAACCCTTATCTGGTTTAAAAACAGAATAAACTGCAGTACTGTAGGTGTATTTGAAGTTGACGAGAGTACTTCGTTGGTGTTGGCTGGCACCAATCACTTTTGTCCAATACCAGCGGAGTCTGCAGCCGCACTTCGATATCCCCCCGGCCCCAAGCTTATCCTGCCGGATAGCGGCTGGAGCTCCCCGCGGCCATTCCCGGGAGCGGTGCTTCCGCCGCCCCAAGCCGCACTGACGCGGCAAGGCAGGGCCGGCCGCCCCGCCCTCCCTTCCCGGGAGCCGCAGTCCTGCCCGTTCCCCAAGACTACATCTCCCGACAGCCCCTCCCATGGCCTGCCGGGAGATGTAGTTCCGCGGTGACTCCCGGCATGCCCCGCGGCACGCCGGCGCGCGGGGTTTAAACCGGCGGCGGTTGCCGGGCGGGTGTTTCGCTGTCGGGCGGGACGTGGTCCCTGTCCCTGAGCCCGTGCCATGGACCCCCGCCTCTACCACATCGTCTATCCCGGCGCCGTTATTAACATCCAGCGGAGCAACGGTGAGGAGGGGAGCATGGGGAGTCTGTAGGGTCGCCCGCGGCAATCCCGGCGGCGTGGGGCGGTCGGGTTTGGGCTCAACGCTGGCTTTTTCTAGGTGCAATCCATAAGGCAACCGTGAAGATAGTGAACGTGGAGCTTTCCAGCGTGACTGTGGAGTGGGTTGAGTGCGGGGCCACCAAAGGCAAGGAGGTGAGTGACGGCTGCTCGCGGCCCCTTCCTGCTCCGGGAGCTCCAACGCCCCGGGAAGGCCGAGGCTGGTCAGGAGTGGCCCGGCTCCTCTGCCCCGCCGGGAGAGCAGGGCTCGTCCTGGGCTGCTGCGGCTCCCCCCGTGCTCTCATGGTGTCACACGTAACGAAAGCGGTGCTCTAGGTGTGCCAAGGTAAGGCCTGAGAGCTGCAGTGCCACAGCTGCGCCATTTGCCTTTCACAGGATCAAGGAGGTGTTGGGCCTCTTGCACTGTTGCCTTGTTCCAAGATTCCAGTTTTCCAGCTCTGTGGGCTGTTTGGTGGCTTTCCAAGTTATGGCCTTCAGGCTTTCCTTAAAACCCCTTACTAATAAGGTGTTGTATTAAGAGGGCTACGTTTGGTATCCTGAATCTCTGCGCTAATATGCAATAAATACAGTGTAAGATGGGATGGGAGAGAGGGGCACTTGAAGGTGATGCAGCTGAAATCCAGATACTTAAAAAGATCAGATACTCAGCAAACGTACTTGTCCTTCTGGTGTCTCTAGAAATGTGCAGACTCTGGATTTCACTGAAAATCTTAAAAGTTGCCATTGGCTGGTTGTTTGAAACCAACGCTACTCTGTGCATGTGCCTGCTGCCTTCAAATATAAAAAATATATAGATTCAGATATACTTGTTGGCTAAATTGGATGTATGTGTAAAGATGCTAAGTCCTTAGGAAGATACTTCAAAATCCAGCAGTTTTTTTATGTGCTTATGTATATATACTGTGTATGTGCTTACACACACTTACATTGCTACATATCTGTTTCTGAGCTAGTTCACTTTCCAATTAGCTGCTAACCAATTCCATCTGAATTAGACTTCACAGATTACTCTTTCTATGCTAGAAAGTGGTATTTCCACATTTTAGAGACTCACCTACTTGCTTTCTTCTGTTTTTGTGGCCTTTTATTTAATAATCCCAAAGTTAACTGAGAACTCAAGTACTTCCCTGTGGTGCTTTTGTTGCCTTGTTAGCCGAATTGCACGCTGCTGGGATTTGTGTGCACAGGTGTTTTCAATCTCCTCAGTGGGGATAGTTTTGAAAAACAGAACAGAGGCTGAGTTGTGGTATTTGTACTCAAGCCTGCTCTATCCCTGCCTTTGCCAGGTGCCCTATGGTGAGGTGAAGGCAGGATTATGATTTCACATGAGCGTCAGCTAGGAAGTGATACCTGGCCCCAGGTGAAATCGTTTACAGTAGCAAGTGGCGATGCAGGTGAATTAAGTTATGGATTAAATGCTGAATCCTTCATTTCCCAGAGTCTAAGCAGCTCTTTGATGTTTATTTTGGTAAACACAATCACACAGTAAACACTTAATGCTCTCCTAGCACAGAAGTCTCAGAGCTGCTGAGCTTTACTAAGATTAGTAGTGGGAGATTAGAGCAGGGGGTGCCAAATGGGCTTTGCTCTTCTCTTCAGAAGTGCTCTATGGCACCTGCAGAGCAGTGTGGTGTTTGGCAGATGAGGGTAAATGGCTAAACTAGCACATTTTGTCTGGTATATTTAGATGTACCAGATTGTTCAAATGCAATAGGAACTACAGTTTTGCTCTTCCAAGCAATTTTAACATAACATTTGACAGGCAGTGGGTCAAGCTTGTTTGCCTTCACTGAAAGACCAGATTAGAAAAAAACCCTAAGTGGTAGCAGCAGTATTCTACCATGTAAAATCCTACCTTTGCTCTTGCAGGTTGATATTAGAGATGTGATTGAAGTAAATCGTGAATTATTAGGACCACCTCCTGCTGATGTGAAAGAGAATGTTCCTTTGCAAGACAATGTAACTTCACAGGTAAGTGCTTTAAAGTAGTTTAGTTTCTTCTAATGTACTAATGTATATGTCATGTTATATGTAATATTCTCAATCTTAAAGTTTGAGATCTCTAACTTGTCTTTTCTGTCTCATAGTTAGGCTTTGGTCAGAAATTCTTGTTGTATTGATATTGCTCTGAAGAGCAGTGCTAGGTATTTGCTGCTTACTCCAATTGCTTACAGCATTCCTTGTTTTTCAGAAACAGAAGCGTAGAACAACCCTTTCAAAAATTCCTGCTCCACGGGAAGGTGAGAAGATTTTTTTTTTCTCTGCTATGCCTTTATGGAACTGTGCTGGTCTTTCACTGTAGCCATAATATTGTGCTTTAGTGCATCATAAGGCTGCTCATTCAGGCAGTACTAACAAAGAGGATACTGTCTCACACCAATGTTTTGGGCTCCTGAGGGCAAGAACTCTCCTAACAGGTTGCTGTCCTGCCCCTGTGAGCTGGGGTTTGTTGAGGTGTTCTTCTCTTCTGCAGTATTGCTGTAGTTATTCCCTGCTTTAAATGTCACTAGGCAGTTGCTGTTGTGGTGAGTTTTAAAGTTCTGTATGGAGCTTTGCAAATGCCACAAACAACAGAAGTTAAGTGGCAGTTACAAAGATTGAAAGTGTCAGAATGAGAGTGGAAAGGACAAGAAAGAAAAATAGTGGTGACAAATGTATGTCTCCTCATCAAGCAGTCTCCCTAGACTATAAGTAGAGCTTTATACTTGCAGACGTTTCAGAGCAGGCAAAGTGCCAGCTGGTGTGCCCAGCTCCCTGATTGCACGTCACTACAATGTGTTGAGCAAGGCTAGAAGAGTAAATAGAGATGTCAGTGTGGGATTGCTAAGCAATTGTTCTTCCTGAGGTGTCAGAAGTTAGAGAAGGCCCATTTTTCTACCCTCTCTTAGCTTTACTAGCTGTCTCTTTAGGCTTTTTGAACTGCAAGTGGCAGCATTACAGATCTCTTTGTAATACACTGTATGATGCTGAGGTTGAATGATTCTCTTAAAGTACATAGTTAGCCAGAACTTATGCTTCTCCATTCATTTGAGCTGTGAACAAAACATCTGGGCTTGTCTGGCCTCTTCTGTTGCGTGCAGTGCAAGGCAGGGAAGCTAGTCCCAGAAGACAACAGTACAAATTCCCTGGCATCAGAGAGGCAGGAGTTGTTCAAGAATCCTAATGTGTAAGAAGTTGTTCTGTACTGGAGTATCCCGATTTTTCTCAAATTCAGAGAACTCCATAAATTTTGGGAACTGACAAGCAACATGATTTGGTAGGGTCATGACTATCTATATATAGGTCCATTAATAGAACTGGATAGGCAGCTGGAAAACACAAAGTGTGTTAATCCAGTCACTGGCTGATGGAAAGATGTCCTTGCAGAGGTCACAGCTCTCCTGAAGTATAGAATCTAACTGCATATCTAAAATATTTGTTGCCTGTCTTACTGGCACAGTCTTGTCCTTGAAGACCTGCTCAGAGCTTAAGAGCAGCAGTGTTTTCAGTATTCATCAAGTAATTTCTGTTGTTATAACTAGCTAAAGCCCAGGAATATCAGAGCATCTATCCTGTTGCAAACTGCACTGCTCCAATCAGAAAGCAAACATTGGCTTCAGACTTGTTCTTAGCCTAAACAAATTAAAGAAGATCAGCAGGTGTCTGTCTCTTGTTTGGGAAAGAAGCAGAAGCAGTGTTTTCAGAATTAAGAAATAGATATTGCCTCAGTCCCACTAATCAATAAGAATTTTTGAGGATGCTGAATATCCTCACATACAAGAATCATTAAATCAAACCCATTTAGATAGAGTGAGTCCTCCAGTTAATTTGCCTATTCAGAAGCACCAGCATTTATAGAAACAGTGCTGCTGAGTGTGAAATGAGATCAGATCTGGGCATGTGGGACAAGAGAAAATGGAATAAAATGCCCTTTCTGAGTATAATGAAACTGATGCTTTTTGTTTCTAAAATTGCAGCAGTCACACCTAATGTCTCTGCACATGAGCAGAAGATTCAAGGTAAAGAGTTAACAGGAGTGATGAATTTTGGGTATGGTTCTAAGGAATTTGATTCAGAATTGAAAAGAACCCTTGGTCTCCAACAGATCTGGTGTCCTTTAAAATAATAGTGATTCATTCTGGATAAATTCTAGTAATTTAAAATTTTTGCTAGCCATGAGAGGTGAAGGGAGTTCTAGCTTGCATATCACACTTTTTTTCATATCAGATTTGCTGGCTTTTTTTTTTTTTTTTTTTACCAAACCTATTGAGGTAAACATTCCAGTCCTTCTGCTAGGAAGCTTTATAAAGGACCTGATCTCATGAAAGAAATACCTTGGCATGTGAAAATGGAGACTGCCTACAAAGAGACCTTTTTCATAGATTTGCTGTTGTAGTTATATAGGGTCTTTTAGCTGAATGTAGTGCCATGGAGCTTCCAGCCTACTGTGTACCACACATGGTCTGTGTGTGGGTGCTCTCATGGTGGGTGGGCACAGTGCTGCCCATGGCCAGTTGCCAGGCTGCTGTACCCTTGTCACCATCAAAGAATTAATTCCTACAGCTCTGTAAGTGTGAAGCTTCAGAGGATTTAGTGTTCTCTTTCTTGAAACTTCCTCCTTCCTAGGTATTAAGTGTTAAGGTGCTGGAACTATCATATCCTTATATGAATCCTTAGCAGGATCTGAAAGAAATCCACTGGAATTGCAAATCTGGAATGAACTGTTTGCTTTTCTTTAGTGGTGGATTTATTGATCACTTTTCACCCACTTGCTCTGTTTTGACCTGCACTTTGCTAATGGAAAAGATCCTTATAACCACACCTTGTTCTCCACTGCTTTGTACTTTGTGAGCAATTGATTAATTTCAAGTGTCTGAGTGTCCCTGGATTCCTGTTTCCAAAGCTGTGCGTGGCCGTTCCAGGATGTATGCTATCACAGAATCCCAGTACAGCCTCCAGGAAGATGAGATGGCAGTAGATCCCTGCACTTCTTTGCAAACCAGGAGATATTCGTCAAATCCTGGTAAGTGCAGAAACATCCCAGTGAATTCTTCATGTGAAACAATTTTCACTTTGTGTGCATTTAATTATTCAAACTGCAAATCCCAGTGGGAGAGCAATATGAACTCTTTCATAGATAAAATAAGAGACCTAGAGGTCTGCCACTATGCAAATATCCTGGGATCCAACCTGAAGTGTTTTCCAAAGGACTTTGGAAACAATGTTGTGCATAATGATGTATTTTCTTAGCCAGAGAGCTGTGGTTGGGCAAGTTGGGTGGATGTGGTATCTCCTTAATGGCATAAAATGGTATTCATGGGGCTAGAGTGGGAAGAGAATTGCCTTAGCACTGCTGACAACACATCTTGTAACTATACTGGTAGTAGTTTTACCTATACTGGTTGAGTAAAGCAAGAACTTGAGCCTCCTCAAATTACAAAATTGTAGTTATTTACTTTACAAAGCTACCCTATGAATAGCTGAGGGCATGCCTTGCATGTTGAGTCCTACAAAAGTATGGAAATAAGAGGCTTGATACTAAATTCTTGTCTAGTTGGTTTGGCCTTGATTTGCACTGTTGCATAAAAGTTGGTGATTGGCAAAGGGTTTAAAAGTTTACCACAGGTTTTAAATGGTTTTCTCTCCTGCTGCAGGAGTTGAAAAATGCCTGTGGTCTATGGCTTTACAAATTACAAAATTATTCTTGATCTTTGCAGTCTAATAATTGGCTTTGGTCTGGCTTCTTTCAGCAGCTGGCCGAACCAGGGGTAGCGGGCTGGGTTGTGTTCCAGAAGCCTCACTGTCAAGTGTAAATGGAAATACAGAGAATCATCTGCCTGCTGCTAGAACAAGCTCTTCAGAGAGCCCAGGTACCAGGGAGCAGTGGATAAAGACTGACTCATCAGTCAGCAGTGAATCACTATGTGATTGCCACTTTGTGTACTCAGAGACTAAAGCTTTGAAAAGGTGGCTTTGGCAGCAAGACAGAATATCTTGATCATTTTTTATTACAGATGTGTCATTCTATTATAGTGGTATTGCCTCAGAAATGCTGCCTTTGCTTTAGGGTGGTAGTAGGCAGTTTTTTCAGAGGTAGTTTCTGTGACAGATCTGGTTTGTGAAGGAAGTGCTACAAAATTAATGGCCATCCTTCTGAAGATAATTTTCCTGTATGAGCTAGTTATCAGCAACCTGGAAAAGTTGAAATATTTGTTTTGTGCTTAAAACCTAGTATGAAATTTTAACCCAAGAAACTGTTTTCACTTTATCTAGTTCGAAGAAGATCTAACATTGTGAAAGAGATGGAGAAAATGAAAAACAAGAGAGAAGAAAAGAGAGCTCAAATGAGTGAAATCAGGATAAAACGAGCGCAGGTGAAGTACTCTACAATACACCTGTCAGGGGAAATTCTATAGGACCCTGTACTACAGTAATTGAAACAAAAACATATTTTGGACAGGGTTTGTTCTTAGAAAGCTATACATAAGGATGGATTGATTCTGGTTTCAGAAAGTTGTGAATCTTTTAAAATGCTTTGAATTGCATATAGCTGCTTGTTTGATAGGTTTTGGGGCCTACAATTACATTCACATCCATGGTTTTTCCATACAGGAGTTTGACACCACCTGTCCAAACTGGGAATTTGCACGTATGATCAGTGAATTCAGAGCAACTTTAAAATGCCAGCCAATATCTATAAGTGATCCAGTAAGTAAATACTGAGGCTACTAACTGCAGCCTGTAGACAGACTTCTCAATTTTGTACTGAAAACGTTGGCTTCAATCAGTGATGCATTGCTGCCTCTTGGAAATCCTCTGAGCATATTGTGAGCTTGAGGAAATTGATATCTGTGAGGTGACTTGCCTTCCCTATTTAGGGCTAAGCTGTTCTTGTTTTACTTCGCTTGTGTCACTATGAAGAGCCTGTGGTCCAGCAATTATCATGCAATGATGTGTGACCATCAGTTTGTAAGTGACACAGCCATTGCTGTAGGAATAGGTATAATTTAAAATGGTCTGACTTTTTACAGAACATATTAATATAAGTAAGTAATATGTTAAGCAATTTCAAATAGGTCAAAAAGTGGAGGAGCAAAAAGTAGAGGTTGGAGACTAGAGAACCCTGGCTTGGTCAGAACCCTCAGCCATGAAAAAGCCCTGTGCACATATCATTGTGACAGGAGAAAAGCTTGTTACCTTTGCCTTCTGTCTCACCCAATGGCATATGCACTTCTCAACTCATCTGATTTGTAGCAGTGTTGCACAAATAGCTCAATTTGCTGCATCAGTAAAGAACTCCAAGTTGTCAAGAACCTCTGGGGTAAATGGAAATTAATTTTCCTGACTAATTATTGTACCATAGGTTCAGTATTGATATAACAAATTTTGCTGGAAAGCATTTCCACCTTGTTGGAGAATGCTGCATAAAGGTAAATTATTTGTAGTGTTGCTTTTGCACTGAATGCACCTTAAGACTGACATCCCTGCATGAGTGGGTTGGCTCAGAAGCAACTCTGATCAGCGTATGGATGTGAGGGACCATCAGATCTCTCTGTAATAAAGAGTGAGTGTAACTGGGAAATAATTACTTATTTTCTTACCTTTCTTTCAGATAGAAGAGCACAGGATTTGTGTCTGTGTGAGAAAGCGCCCTCTCAATAGGCAAGGTGAGTGTACTGACCAAACAGCTGTCTTGAACAGTTTGACTTTTTTCATTCTCATTAAAACTGAGGGTCTTTTCTGTCAACAGAACTTACAAAAAAGGAATGTGATGTGGTTACTGTTCCAAGCAAGTGTGTCCTGATGGTGCATGAGCCAAAGCAGAAAGTGGACCTAACAAAATACCTTGAAACCCAAACATTTAGATTTGACTTTTCATTTGATGAAACTTCTTCGAATGAAATGGTATACAGGTAATGCTTGCTGCTCACTGGAAATGACTTTCAGATAAAAGTGTGGAGCTATGACTAGATGGCATCTAGGCTTAAAGAAACTGTTATTTGAAATAAGTATTAGAATCCTTTTTGGAGGAAGCCAAAACTGAAAAGTCTAAGGCTTATTTTTGGCATAATCTTTCTGCTTGCCTAAGGATTTTCTTTTTTCTTTTTTTCTTTTTTTTTTTTTTTTTTTTTTTAATTTCTTGTTAAAACTGATGATGATGAAGCAGTGTATGAAATATTTGTTTTAACTATTTTTTATCTTTTGAATACTCAGATTCACTGCTAGACCTCTTGTAGAGACCATCTTTGAGGGTGGGAAGGCGACATGCTTTGCATATGGCCAGACAGGCAGTGGCAAGACACATGTAAGTTTTTCTCCAAGGTCTCAAATTTTCTAGCTTTGACAAAGTAATTCAAAGCTCCCTGATGTTTGTGTAAGAAGTTTGGATCTTGGTTTTATTGTCCTAAAGCTAATACTTTGTAAGATGTTAATTCCTTTTCTGTAGCTTTATTTACTAGTAGGTTTCCTTTGAGGTCGTGAGGAAAGTTGTACTGGCTTTCCAAAAGATTTAGAAAAAAGAATTAGAAATAAAAAAAAGATAATTTTTTTTTCTCTTCAGAAATAAAGAAAGGCTGGCTTTTCAAAGATTTAGGATGTCCTGAAATGTCAGTTTTACTTGTGGTTATTCCTTTCTTCAAATGCCTGTTGCTGTTTTAACTCTTGTCTGTAAAGTGGGGCTATTAATCTGCATCTGTGACAAAGGTACTGTCTATCCTGTGCTTTGAGCTTGGAGGCATTCCAAAGAATTCAGCAATTATATAAGAATAAGCCTCTTGATGCACATAAATATTTAAGTGATCTGGTATTGTTTGTGAAGTGAGTTAGTGCATGTTTGCTTTCTAACCACTCCTTCCAGTCTAACAGTTGCATTTTCAGCAGTTGTGAAAATTGCTTTGTCTCAAAAGAGAAAGCTCGCTCTAAATTTTCAACAACTGTGTTGTCTTTAACTTTCTTCTTCTGGGAACTATGGGGAAGAATCATCCTGTCCTGTTCTGTAAGAAGTGTTTACCTCAAACCACAGTGATCTGCACTGGACTGGGCTAATGCACTGCTTTGAGTACTCAGACAGTCATTGCTGTCATTCAGTGTTAGAGGCAAGTTTTAGGCTAGGATTTCTTTAGTGTTACGTAGTAAGCTGTAGATCTTTTCCAGTAATCCAGACAAAAAGTTTTATATGGAGCTTTATAGAAATTTGAACACAGTCTTCATTTATTGTACTGGAAAGGGCAGAGAAACCTGCTTACCTGAGCATCATTACGAGAATACAGCTGTGATGCACTAAAATCATAGATCAAGTTACTTTCCCTTCCTAGTCGTAGGGCAGAACTAGTGCAGGGACAACAGCTGTACTTTGAGACTGGAGAGCTGTGCATTAAGCTCTGGTAGATTAAGAATGTGTCATAGCATTGAGCTGTGTTTTAAATAACAGTGGTAGAACAAGTCACTAGGGGATAGCATTAACTGAAAATTTTGTTATGATTAAAGATGGCCAAACTCCTTTGGCCAAAGGAGTTAAAGGTATTGTCTGCCCTAAATTTGTATTTTCATGGCTTGTTAACTTTTGCAAGTAGCTGCAAAAATGTTATTCAACCTAGATTCTAACAAATGAAGCTTTGTTTCTTCTGACTAGAGACTGTTTGGTTGCATTGTCAAAGCAGTTTCCTTGGAGGAACAACTGCTTTGACTCTGCACCTCAGAGCTTACAGGTGCACTGCTTTGTGTAGGCCAGATATTCCTTCTGAACTGATGGGGAAGCTGCAAACTAATTTGGCACTGTGTTCCAGTAATCTTGCAGGCATTGGGGCTTATCTGTGGAAACTACCTAGTCTGTTTTTGAAACTAAGATCAGATAGGCTGGCTTGTTGGTGCCATACCTGACCTCTGACCTTTTTCTCTTCACAGACTATGGGTGGAGACTTCTCTGGGAGAACCCAGAATGCCTCAAAGGGCATATATGCTTTTGCCTGTAAGTTGATTCTATAGAGACAAAAATTAAATTAATGGTTGTTTTTCTTAACTATGTAAGATCTGGTTTTGTATGGTTATTTTAAACATCTCTAGTAGAAGATACAGAAAGTATTTGTGTTTTCAATAATAAGAGCTAGTGTTTGCCTGAGGTATGATTATTTTATCACTCATTTCACAAAATATTTTTTCTCTAGCCTGTAAGTGTCTACATGGATACTGAACTCACCAGAATATACTTGTTCCTGGTACAAAGAAATGACACACCTTCTAATGAGGCATTTGCTAGGCAGAATAATTTAATTTTGATTCTTCTGCTTTGCTTTTGTCTCACACATCTGAGTACAACACAACTCTACCCATTTGTGATATAAAACTTGTTATGTGAAAGGTTGTATGTATTGTGTTTCTTCCTATAAGCCTTAAATGCAAAAAACCCTCAGCATGTCCAAAATTATTTCAGAAAATGGATGCTTAGAAGCCCCTCCTTGATATAATGCCTGGAAAGTTCCATGAAACCTGACCTTTACCTTTCCTTTAGAAAGACACAGTGTGAACCTAATCAGCAGCAAGGCAGCTGAACCAGGAACAACTATTGCCTGATCTCTAGAAATAGTTATGACTGGCCCTGAAGGAGTCTTTGCTTTTCAGCTCAGCTTCAAAGTCTGGAAGCTAATTGTGAAAAGCTGCACTGCATCCAGCCACAGGGTCAACTAATCTGGTATATTGTCTCCAAACCTCAGAAATGCAGATGTTCAGGGATACATGTTTTCTAAACTTTCTGCAAGATGCACTTGAAACACAAACACATGATTTTTCCAGGCCTGTCCAAAACAATAGAGGATCGCAGTGTTCCCTCAGAGCAGTAAGGATTGTTGTCTGTGGGTGGCATTAGCAGTTGAAACTCCTGTATTTCCCTGCTTTCAGTCTCTGGGTAAGGATGCTGCTAAATCTGTTCTCCAGATGGTAGCACAGCACTGATTGTTAGCATTTGTTGGGATGACTGTCACTCAGTGCTAGACACTGCCTCATAGCTGTGCAGTGTTTGAAAGTAGATCAAGTAACAACCAGTTAACTGAATTTCTGTCTTTCCTCACTAGCACGAGATGTCTTCCTCCTCCTAAACCAGCCCAGGTACAGGAATCAGAATCTGGATGTCTATGTGACTTTCTTTGAAATATACAATGGAAAAGTAAGACTTTCAAAAATTTTTGAAATCTTGACCTGATTTCTTTTGTTGAATATTTCACTAGTAGCTGAGTCAAACTCAATACTTTCTATAATTCTATGTATTCTGTTTTTATTGCTATATTTGGAATTCAATTTGAAGTGTATGTTAAAGATGCTGTTGCTACGTACCTTTGTATAAAGACAGGGAAAAATACAAGGAGTTCTTATTCAGGTTTGCTTCAATCTTTTTGCCTAAATATAGGTGTTTGATCTCTTGAATAAGAAGGCCAAGCTTCGAGTCCTGGAGGATGGCAAGCAACAGGTCCAGGTTGTTGGTCTCCAAGAAAGGCCAGTTGGCTGTGCTGAGGATGTCATCAAAATGATTGCAATTGGCAGTGCCTGCAGGTTTGCCTATAAGAGGAGTCATGTCCTGTTGCATCTCCATGTTTAGAAAAACATATATGATGCCTGTAGCTGGTGCTTTGAGATTTAAACAAAAGCTGAACACAAGTTTTTAACAGAAGTTAAAACTGTTCCCAGTAAAGGCACTGAGCAGCACCTTTGCATGAATACCAGAAAGTGGTTACACAACAAAGGACTAGAAGGGATGGGTTCAGCCTGCCTTCCATAGAAAACATCAGAGCTCCTTGTTCATATGTCCTCATGGAACTCCAGTAAGAGAAACCATTCACATGAGGAGATGGCTGCCTTGGTGCTTTCTGGAAGGATCAGCTAGTTCACATGAATACAAGTAGCTCCTGTGGGCTTGTAAGATCAAGGAACAGCACCTGGTATGGTTGCAAAGATGGTTTGGCTTAACTGCTATTCCAATGGCAACAAAAACACTGCATGTTGTTCCAGAATCTTGTCTAAAGAATCCTTGAAAGCAGGTGCCAAGGGACAGCTCTAGGCTTGGTGCATCATGCTAGCAGGAAAGGCTGTGTGATAGGGGCAGCTCTGCCATCATACTGGTATCTTTAATTGGGAGCTAAAATCTTTATTATTAAGTGTTATCTGCTTCAGTGAAGTTGCAGCTGCTGTGGAAATGTTCATAGGCAAATGAGAGCTCTTTGTCTCCTGTACTGCACTCTGTGGGCAAACATGCATATTCTAAAAGCTTATTCAGCATTCTGTGCATCCTTTTTTGCTGGCAATTTAGTCGTGAACTGTTCTTATATTTCAGGCTACTCCTTCCTTTTTCCCCCAGTAGTAGGGATGTGGGTGGAACAGTGAACCTGCCAGCATTCTCAGGGAATAAATGATAATGAAGGTCACAGGGAGATTTAAATTCAAAGCTGTCACTCCATGCCTTGTGGTGATGGGGCAGGTGCAGCTGCACAGCAGAGGTGAAGTGCCAAGCCAGCTTGGCTCGAGAAAGGGATTTACCATGATTGTAATGTGCTAGCACAGCTAATGGTGTTTAGTGGGGAGCTTGGCTGAGCTTACTGTATAATGGCAGATGCATTAGGAAAATGACATGTGGTGTGTGGAAGGTGTAACTTCCAGCTCAAGTGCACGTGAGGCTTTAGCACTCAAAAAAGCATTCCAATGTAGGCTGGTTGAGTTGAGCCAGGCAGCTTAAATAGTCTTACATTTCTATAATCAGGGTGCAGGTTTATATTTTTCACAAGTAATTCTGTGCTCTTATATCAGAAGCAATTCCATAATTCACACAAACTTAAAGTATTAACTTGTGGGATAAACCCTAGAAGGTTAATTGAATGGCTACAGGTCTTATCTAGTGCTGTTAGGACCTGTTGTCTTCCTTGACATATTTCTAAGGTTTGTTTGCATCTTTGCTGTAGGACATCTGGGCAGACTTTTGCAAATGCCAGCTCTTCACGGTCACACGCCTGCTTCCAAATCATACTGCGCCGAAGAGGACAAATGATTGGCAAATTTTCCTTGGTGGATCTGGCAGGAAATGAAAGGGGTGCAGACACATCTAGTGCTGATCGGCAGACACGGATGGAAGGTGCTGAAATCAATAAGAGCTTGCTGGCTTTGAAGGTGAGCTACAGCTCCTGGAGCAGAATGAAAATCCACATGTGGATTCTGTTCAACTCTGGGGTTACTTGTTCTGTTTCTTTCCAGTACAAGGAAAAAACAACCAAAAAAGTACTCGTTTACGTTGTGAGCAGCCTAAAAATAGAGTATACTTCCATTTAGAATGTTTCCAAGAAACTAGTGTAGTCTTTCAAGCTTCATTGAAGTCGACCTTTTTTTTTTTTTTTTTGTTCTGTTTTGGTTTTTTGTTTTGGAGGGGGTTTTATGACATATGATGGCTATACCTACTGTCCTGTGACAGTCAGCTACCTGGAGTATACATTAAAGATTATGAAGAACTTTGAGCAATACATGTGACCATTCTTCAGCCTGTTGGGTTTACCAGCAATGGGTAGTTGATAGCTTGTAGAGCTGTTTGAAGAGAGATGCCAGTACTGCATTCACAAGACTTTTTTTCTTTTTGTAGGAGTGCATCCGAGCTTTAGGGCAGAACAAGTCTCATACCCCTTTTCGAGAGAGCAAGCTGACACAGGTGCTAAGAGACTCTTTCATAGGAACAAACTCAAGGACATGCATGGTGAGTATACACATGTCAAACACAAAGCTTAGGTTGTATCATTTGACCAAACAGCTGTATGTTCCTCTGGAGCAAGGGGATTTTTAAGTGAGAACTTTAGCGCTTGTTAAAAAGACAAAAAAAAAAAAACCTCCAAAAAACCAAACATTTTCCTTATGGAAACTTGTCCATGGTGAGCAAGATGATAAATTTGTGAGCTATGCCCAGTTCCAGTAGAAGTGGGGCTGTAGAAGTCTTCTTAATACAGTGAATCTGCAACAGAGCTTGGTGTGCTCTCAAAGGGCTTTACTTTCTGTGGATGGTGAAGCACAGCAGGTGCACACAAAGACAGCAGAAAGTTGGATACAGGAATGCTGGCATGTTCTACAGAATCCATGAAGAAAAATGGACTTGGCTGTCTCAACTCTAGCCCTTTGTCCTCAAACATCCCAGCTGTGTTGTGAGATCAATAAGCAGAAGTCAGATAGGAGTCACTGAGGTTTCTTTTGTGTTTGCAGATAGCAATGATTTCTCCAGGCATGAGTTCGTGTGAGTACACCTTAAACACACTGAGATACGCTGACAGGTAATGGCCTTTCTGACCTGGGGATTCTAATCTTATTGCAAAAGGCATTTTAGCTGCTTCTACTCTGACCTTTGGAACCTCAAGTTCTCTTGTATTGTTTATATTGGCAACCTGGAGGATGGTTGTTAGGAGCAAAGTATATTAGAGCTAACCTGGGTGTTTTGTGTGAGACATAATAGAGATGATGTAAAAACATGAGTAATGTTTCCTTTCCTCAAAGGAATCTCCTCTCATGCTAGACTTCAGACTGCCCTGGTTCTTGTGGGGAGTTTACCCCATCCTGAATGGTTATCTCCTTGACTTTTACTTTTTGTAATACTTTGTGACCCATCTGTAAGGATGTGCTAAGAATGTGTCATGAATGAGTGTTTTAGTACACTCAAAGAATCAATGGCAAAGGTAGCAACAAAAGCAGGTCTAAAATTAAAGAAACTTTTTTGGCAAGGTTCACTCTACTAACTAGGTGGTTAAAGCACACAGAGAAGATAATTGACTAAAATCAATCTAAAACTAAAATAATTTTAAAATTATCTATCTGGAAGCCTGGGGAATGGAAAAATAGGTAAGGATAGAAAAAACAAAGGGTAAGGATGGAAAGGACTAAGGATCACCCTCCCCTTGAGTCACAAGGTTCATGTGACCCCCTTGTCAAACATAGCCCTGAACTTGACCAATGGGTTTAGGCCTAAAAATTTTAACTGCACTTAAGCCATAGCCTAAATTAAATTATTTAACATAAGATTTTATTGAATTTACTAAAAGTATAACAGTAGCTCACTTCCAGACCTAATTTACTTAAAGATACTTGAAACACTTAAGACTCTAAGGCAACCCTCATAATATATTTGCTGTAGCATAATCACACACATGCACACACAGCTAAGGGACTTTGTACAAGTTGTATGTACCTGCTGTGAAGAGATTTCAGTCCCAGCTCAATTGATGTAACTGCTAGAGTGACTCCTGGGTGCCCAGACAGGAAAGTTTCCATAATGCAAACATCTCCTGGCCTGCCTTCCCACACTATTCAGGGGTTTCTGCCCACATAAGCCTGTTTTGGGGATGGTAACTATGCAAACTTTAAAGTGCAACTGATTGTTTCTTGCTGAGCACTGACTGATTGCAGTAGCTGCTTTGTGATGCTGTCGCCAAGAAACTGATGTAAGATGAATCTGAGTGACAAATCTTCTTGTTGCAGAGTGAAAGAGCTCAGCCCTCATGATGGAGGTAGTGAAGCTCAGAGTCAGATGGAGACTGAGGAGGCTGACACCAGTACAGAATGCTCAGATCTTCAATTCAATGTATGTGTGTGCAGTGGGCTAAACAGAACTCAAAGCTGGGAACAACTTGCTGTTCTTACCTGGGCTGTTTCTTGCAGTTCTCCAAGGATGAGGAGGAAGAACTCTCCCCCCACATGTTCAGCTATCGAGAGGTTATGACTCAAATTAGTGAACGGGAGGAGAAGGTTGTAGAACAGCTCAGAGAACTGAGACAGGTATGGGGAAGCAGCAAACCTAACCCAGGCCACCTTCTGTATGTTTGATAGCAGCTTGCTTTGTCTGAGCCAAGTGCTGCTGGGGAAGCAGCAATGCAAGATGCTGTACCAGTGGTGTTACTTTTTCCTCACTGCCAACTTTTTCCTCTATTTTCTGGCTCAACTGGTTAAACTGGGGCATTCCAGTGCTTTTGCCCTTCCCTTTCCCTTCCAAACAGCATCCTCTACTTGCTGCTAATGAGCACTAACTGCTCCTGGTCTGTAGAAGCTCAGCTATGTTGATTAGACTGCCAGATTTGAAGAAACTAACTGAATTTCCAGAAAGTCCATTTCTCATCACTGTTATCCTTGTAAATACAGAGAATGACTGAACTTGACTACCTCTTGGGAATCACAGAGAAACCAGATTATGATCTTGAGACCTTTGTGAGCAGAGCTAAGTACTTCATAGAGGACAGCTCAAAGAATTTCCTCAGTGTCAAAGGTATGTTAGAGCCTGTATGTGACTAGCACTGTCACTAATGCTTTTCCAAAGATTTGAAAGTAACACCAGCATACCTGTTGGGAGCTTGAGCACCCAGTCCTGCATAGCTCTGAGGTCTGCTGAGAGTGACAGCTGGGCTGGAGAGTTCAGTTTCAGATCAGTCACCCTGTTGCTCTTACCTTTCTTTACAGAAACACTGGATGCCCTGGGGACTGCCATGCAACTGGAGGAACAAGCCAGCAAGCAGATAAGCCGGAGGAGGCCTTAGTCATTACAGCAAAACCTGGTTCACAAGCAATCTTGCATGCACTTGTCTTGTCTTGCATGTTTGTCAGTGGTTTGTATCACTCCTGTTTTAAATGTGGTAGGGTTTCTGCAGGTCACATGCCCAAGGGCAGTGAACACAGCAGCCTTTTTCTTCATGGCCTGTATCAGGGTACTCAGCTAAAGTGCTAAAATGCATCCACTGCAAGGCTTGGGTAGGGGGCCTGAGAGTCGGCAGTCTCTGCCTGAGGTATCTGGCATTTGTCTGTTTGCTAGTGACAGTGGTCTCCCCTAAGAGAACTAAATACACATGTATAGTACATAACCTTTTCCAGATGTACTTGAAACATTGCAAAACTGTTTCAAGTTTTGCTTTTCTAGACAGAAAATGGGCTATGTGATTGTAAAAACCAGTATTTTAAGAAGTTGAATAAATAAATGTTGTTGGATCTCATTATCTTATCTGTCCTATAAAAAATATTTCTTGCTGATTTTGGTAAAGTTTAACACCTCCTGAAGACTGGCTGGTTTGGTTGTTGGTAGGGAGGCTGATTTCTTGGATCAAGCTTTTTTTCAAAGTTTTTATACTTGTAATGTTTACATAAAAAAATAATTTAAAATATGTTTTGTCTCTTAATTTTGAGATGCTGCTGGGATCCCCTAATGGGGAAAGCTGGCTTAGGTGTAGTTATCTGCTGCTATGGCCCTTATGTGCAGCCTGGGTCCAGATTGCCCTGCAGAACCTTCCTCTGGGAAAGGGCAGGTTAGGGGAGGAACAGTTGCAAGGCATGTGCTGATGCCTGCTCTTTATTATTTATTCAGCTCAGTTCAGCATTTGTCTTCAAAAGTACAAAATAGTTGTGTGAGCTCTAAGTTCAACAATAAAGGATGCAGCTATGTAAACATCAGATCACAAAGGGAGCCTTCTGCTATTATTCCCTCTTTTCTTACAGCTACCTGCTCCCTCTGAAAGTCAAGGGTGTAATTTAAATGACAAGCCCCCCCAGCTCTACACCTGCCATCTGTGGACTGCATCCTTGCTGTGTGTCTGGAGAGGCCAGTTATGCAGCCTGGACTGGATCAATTGTGTCCTATGTTTCAGGGCTGGCCTGGAAAAAACAGCAAAAGAATTAAGGATCTTTGAGGAATGTGAGAAAACATTAGTCACAAGCACTGAAAGAAAGAAGGGATACTTCAACCCAGGCACAATTCTCCTCTGCATCAGGGGTCACAGGTTAGGTTCTATGAGCAGAGTGGGGCTGAGCACTCTGAGGGTTTCTGTACTGTAAAAGCTGACTTGGACCTGAGCTCTGCCTGCATCATACTAAGATGACACAGCCAGATAAAAGGGCTGTTATGCCCTACTAAGTCTGGACAAAAGCAAGACAATCCTGTTCCACTTCAGGTGTTAGTACTCTTGGATTATCCCCTCCCTGTGCAAGGAACAGTATTGCCCACTACCTTCCCTCTGTGAACCTAATGTTGCTTATTTTCCCTATATCTGCCTTAGGAGTTAGAGACCTGATCTGCAGGCCATCAGCTTCTACCCTGGAAGGGGGAAGAACCACACAATGACCTGAGTCTGTGCCTCTTGGTGCAATCCCAATGGAAAATGCTGTGTTCCTGTCCTGCCTTAGTAGCACCAAAAGATATGAGTCCCAAAATAAACAACATTCAGCTGTGCATGGATTAACAATCATTTACCACTGGGGCTTACTGAGAACCAACTGTCTAATGATCAGCAGGAGCTTTCTGGTGTATATTACGTAAGTCTGGCAAGTTTCTTGTGTGACCGTAACACCAGGACTCAAATATTGCCACCCTGACTTCTGTGAAGATGTCACTGGAAAACTCCTCAGGTTTGCCTCCCTACCCACCAAGCACTTTCTGTCATCTGCTTTTGCAGAAAAGGTGTTCTGACAGCACTATCTTGTGGACACTGCAGGAAATTCATATTGAAGGAACTGATTTTAGTACAAATGGCTGAATGTGCAGTTAATCACAGGCACTAGGCTTTCCAGTGGGTGGCTGATGTTTTAAAAGGGTGTTCCACTGCTGGCTGTGGCTCCCAGCTGTAGGGAAAATACAGTGGCTATGAGCAATGCAACACCCTTCAGCCCTGTGCAGGACATACATGGCTTCCAGGCCCAGCCATCAAGGAGGACAATACACAAGGCCAGTGCAGATTTCACATCTCTCCATAAATAATATAAATAGAATATAAATCTTCAAGCCAGCTCCCGTGGCAGTAGCAGGGACAGTCTGAAGACCTCTACCTGCAGGTAATGACTTCCTCATTCCCAAACACACCACTCTCCAACAAGCTTAGGGCTGGAGCCTTGACAGAACTGCGATACACAGCACTGAGGAGTGTCTCAGGTGACCAGGTAAATCTTTCCTGGGAGAAACACAGTCCTTTTCCTACTGGCTCCTCTAAGGGTCTTTTTATGGTCCTGTAACTTCTGCTCCAGTTTCTCACCGACTGGCTTTTGTGGCAGCTGCCTGTCACACATACTCAGCCAAAGTGTGGCTGGCTGTATGTGTGTGTGTAACATTAGGAAGGAGAGAATGATGCTTTGAAACACTTCTAAGATGTTAGAGGAGTTAGGCTGCTAGGATGAGAGGAGGATGGATGTAGTTTTCCAGGAAACACTGCGGTTACATATACTGATCTAAGCACATGCCACAGCTCAGGCAGCCTGAGCTGCAGTGGCTGGCTGGAACTGGACACCATCGTCACCCAGCACCCGCAGCACATCTCCGGAGGCCTGCAGGGTAACATGAGTGCTGCAGGCAGCCCCGCCTGGAGTCGGGCAGCCCTTGCTGCTGCAGCCCTTCTCAAGGGACAGCCCGCTGCACCTCCCCTACAAGTAAGGTGAGGGCTGAACCCGGCAGGAGGGGGCGGGCTGTGATGAAAAGATCCTGCTGGTCGCTCTGGAGGGGCTAGCGCCCGTACCTTTGGTAATCCCACCAAAGAGCGTCCCACAGGCTGTAACACCCCGCGAAAAACCTGGGCTGCTATGCAGTTTTATCCTGTTTTTTACTATTAGGAGATAGCTCCATCGAAATGGAGCCTCAAAAAATTACTCGACACTCGTGCCTGTTCCTCTCCACGGAAATCTTTAGTAAAAGGCGAAAGATTTATACGATCTGAAGAGAAACCAGAGTATAACGATCCGCCCCCTAGCCGACATACCCACCATCTCCTCCGCCCCCTTTCAGTCAGGGCGAGCTCGCCCGCCCGCCGCGGCCGGCCCCACATCCCCGGCCGGTCGGGCCCGCATCCCGGCCGGTCCCGCGGGACGCACAGCCGGGCAGCGCCACAGCCCGGGCGGGACAGCGGCCAGGACCGGACACCGAGGGGCCGCGGGGCACGCTGGGTATGCAAATCAGCCCGGTAACCGCGCGCCGCCAGTGAGCAGGAGGAGCCGGCGGCACGAAGGGGCGGGGAAAGCCGGTTTTGGTGAGCCCAGTGCCGCAGCACATTCATTATCCCCACCGCCCGAACCGCCGGGCATCGCTCATACTCCCCATTGCCGCAATTTGCTGCCCACTACTGAGTGCAAGGCACGTTCATAATTCATTCTGTCATTAACCACTGTAGAGATAGCTCCACCGAAATAGAGCCTCAAAAAATTACTCGACACTCGTACTTGTTCCTCTCCACGGAAATCTTTAGTAAAAGGCGAAAGATTTATACGATCTGAAGAGAAACCAGAGTATACCCAGTGTTCACTCAACACATATCCCGACTCCCCGCAGCTGCCCCAAAGGACAGGGCGACCCTCACTCAATTCCTTCCCACTCCTTCCGGAGCCTCACCCGGCTCGGTACCAGTGCCCCGCCGGTAGCCCAGCTCGGCTGGCCCGGGCCCAGGCCCACAGCGGCTCGGAGCGGCGGCGCTCGGCGGGTCGGGCCCGGCGCTGCCCGCACTGCATCCCGGGTATGCTAATCACACCAGCCGGAGGCGGCGGCCCGCCCCCACCGGGGCCGGGGCTCCCTGCCCTCCTGCAGGGGCGAGGGGAACGGAAAAAGCGAGCGGAACTGCCTGTATCGTCGCCACGGGCACCACCGCGCAGAGGTAAAAGGCCGGCTCCGAGAAAGGCCACCGTACACCGCCGCCGCGGACCGGAGCTCGACAGCGGTGCTGAGCTCCGGGCGGGCGCCACCATCGCCGCTGTCCTCCTGGGCGCGGCTGCAGGCAGCTCCCCGGCTGTCCTTTCTCCCGGACCCGAATCGCCGCACGCAGCTGATCCGCCGCATGGCCCGGGCCGGGAGGAGGGGTTGCCCGGGCGCCGCCCCGTCATCGCGGATCTGAGCAGACACGGGCAGCGCGGCGGCTGCCGCGCGGGGAGAGCGGCGGTGCGGATGGATCCGTAACAGCAGGGTCAGTACTGCGGGAATCGGGCCGGAGCGGGTTGCACTTCCAGCCCGCTAGAACACGGCGCACATATGCCCGTCGTATTGAGCTTAGAACGCTTTCCTATGGGAAGCATATTATTATATCAATCTATTTTTAACCGCTGCAGGGATAGCTCCACCGAAATGGAGCCTCAAAAAATTTCTCGACACTCGTGCCTGTTCCTCTCCACGGAAATCTTTAGTAAAAGGCGAAAGATTTATGCGATCTGAAGAGAAACCAGAGTATGCCGTAGGTTTCCCCTCGGCAGCTACCGGTCAACATCAGTCCCTTCTCAGGATACAGCGACAGCGGTTGCCCGCAGGTTCGAGGCTCTGCTGCCCCGTCCCGTTCCCCCGGAGCACACAGAGCCCGGCCGTGCACCGGACCGGCGGTTCCGGGGAGCGCCGGCCCGAACTGTGCCGTGAGTGCGGCGCCCCGCGCGGGGCACCCTGGGTATGCAAATTACCCTGAAGACTAACGCGGCGCTCGGCCCCGCCCCGCCCCGCATCGGCCGCGGCCGGCCAGGAGCGTGTTATAAACGGATTTTGGATTTGTTTAACTTACCGAAACAACAGTGCTAAATTTGGCAGCAATTTATCAATAACATCAATTGTATATAAATGAATAAAATTCAAATATATTAGTTACATAAATTTAAGTAAATACAAAATTTGGCAGTAATTTAGTATTAATGAGGTTTGAGGTTCGAATAAAGCATAAGCAAAACTGACCAGGGGATACCCTGACCGGGGGTAGGGGTGGGGCCCTTTCTCTCACACCATACTAAATCAGTCAAGCTAAAAAATCTCACTTACATACTGTTTACTAATGCGTATTAATACAGAAGCTTCTAGAAAGCTCCTCCGAGTTTCTGTTCCTAAAATCCATGTCACTATGTTGTGTTGCTGATCGGGGGTCTCTCCTCCTTTCGGGGGTCTTGTTTCTGATTAAGGCTCTGGGTCTTCCTCAGTGTTCGCTGGGCGACCATGCATTATGCTTATGCATTATGCTTAGAATTATATAATTAAATATATGTGCCCACAACAGGCCTTAGTCCAGTGTCCAATGCCTGGAATCATCCCAATTTGGCCCAATTCAAGGTTGAAAGTTTTATTTCTAGATGCTGTTCTTAGACCTATACCCTTACTATCCTCACTCCCACCAAAATCTGGAAGATGATTCCATCTGCTTTGTTTAACCATTTCCTTCATCCTTTTTGCTTTCTAAAAATTAAATATAATTTTTCTATTGATTATAAAGCAACAATTTTGCTAATATTGTTACAATTTAATTAGCACGAATCACACATATAACAATCGGGAACCCAGGAGCTCTCGACCAAGACCTCCTGTGCTTGCCCCACACCACCCAGGGTGGGCACAGTTCCTACCTTTGTACTGGACCTCCAGGTGTACTGAGCACAGCATACCCAGCATGGGCTCCATGAGCACACAGGGCACATCTCCCATCATATCCTGGGGGAAAAGGGCAGAGAGGCAGGAACACTCTTCACACAGTTCTCCAGACTGTTCACTTCCAGGCGGTAGGGCTACCCAGCACAGCCAAAATGCCAAGGAGACAGGCACAGCTCCTGCCTGAGTAGGGATGGACACAGGTGGTAACTCAGCTGTTGCCCCCAGCCAGGTCCACTCCTCACCTGCATGACCCCAAGTGTCTGCAGAGCCCTGTGCTGGGCCTGGGGGGAGAACACAACAGCATGGCCTCAAGGCCTTGGGAATCTTGGCTCTGTTACTTGGGATTGCTCTGGCCCAAAGAGTCCAGCAGAACCTGTGTGTTTTTTTGACCTTCTGCTGAGTTGGAGGCGACTTGGTCAGGACTTGCATCCTTGTGCAGAGAGAGATGCCAACTTGTGTGCCTGGATGAGCCTGGATCAGCTGCCTCAGCTGCTTCACTGTCACTCTGAGAGAACCCAGTACCGCATCCCACTTGAAGTGTGGCTCAAACAGCCAGGACAAAATTTCTCTCCTTGTCAGGAACCACAGCTAGAAAACCAGTTAGCAAAGTTCTCAGCTTGAGTAAGTGGCCAAGGAAGGCCCTTCTGCAGGTATTTACAGAAAGACAGTCAGACACTGGCATACCAACAGAGTTGCTATAGATTCCATTACTGAGCCTGCTGCTTTGTCTGTCTTAGAGGAAGCTGTGACAGCATGTATCACCCCACAGCCTCTAAGAATATCCTCTGAATTACAGAACTAATAGGGTTTAGCTTGCACTACCCAGGAGGAAAAAAAGGAAAAAAAAAAAAGTTGTAATGCTTTTAAAAGATACAAGCTACAAAACTCTCCCACCCCAGAGAAGAACTCCAGGAAAGTTTGCAGTAGGTGAATGCTGCAGGTAAGGATGGAAACTGTTTAGTGGTTTTAACAGGAGGAATTGCAACCAGCATGGCAGCAATATCGCACCAAAATAACTGTGAAGAAAGTGTACTTGTTAAAAAGCGAGAGGGGATGAAATACAACCTCTCAACAATAGTTGAGACTCTGAACTCCTTCCAGCCAGAGCAGCACTGCTGGATCTGCCATCAGCAGGCAGAGGGAAGGGAATGGCTCAGTACAGCAAGCAGCTCCAGGGGCTAGAGGTCAGGGAAAACATCCTTGCTTGAATTGGGACAAAGCACAAATGGACATGCTGCATACCACAGCTTTCACAAATGAGTTCCTTATACTCCCTGCCAGTGTCTCCAGTGAGCAACAGCAGCTTTACACACTCTCTTTTGTCCTCTTCATTCAGGTGGTTCAGCCCCAGTATTTCCAGAGGGATCAAGACATCCCCAATCTCCAGAAATTCAGTAAGGTATCTGTGGCTGAAAGAATAAGGGGAACAAGGCCAGAAATGTCACTTGCCTTGGAGCCCATCTTCCTCTGCCAGCATGCCATGTTCCTGGGAGCCATTACCTCCCCTCTCACTGCAGTGGGTAGAGGTCTGGACTGGATACTGTCTCTGCAGAAGAGCATGGACTGTCCTCTTACAGTCAGGCAGAGGCAGCACACTCATCCAAATGTGAGAAAAACCACTAATTCTAGATTCCTGAGAGACGGGTTACATGCTTTCCCTTCAGTTCCATCTTTTGATAGCCAGGTTGTTTATTAAACCTGCAGAATGTGGCTGGATGTGGATGTCTCCCTGCAAAAGCTTATTCTTTAAACAAATTTTCTGTAGAGAACTTGGCCATTCTTTCCATCTCAGTACCACACAGCACCTCCAGATGTCCAAGGAAATAGATGCATCATCCTGAGTCACACTGTTAGGTAAGCCAGAAACCAGCTGGCTCCCTGGGAACTCCAGCTCCAGCTCTGGTTCTGCCTTGCTTTTAATGAAGCTGTTTAGCATGCAACTTTGAGCAGCTTTTTGGGCACTATCCCAGTCCTGCAAGAAAACTATGATGGCTAATGTCTTCCTGCTCTTTGACAGGTGTCATGATCTCTTCTGCCTAGAGAAAAATGAGAAAGAAGTTTAAAGAGGTCTGTGAAGAAAGACTAATGAATTACCACTAGAATCACATTTAAAATCTATGGCAAATAATATTTAAGCACTTGGTAACTATTTAATCTTTATTATGTTAAAATAATTTTCTCTTATTTCATAGATAGGAAAATTAGCAAAAGGAGAGCTCCTGATATGTCTGAAGCTGCACAATGAATCTGTGACAGAGATTATTTTCCTGGGCAGGTGGTTTCACCACAGGAGCTCTCTTTTCTGCTCTGCTAATAAAGTCATTTTGATGTTACCCATTACCCCAGCCCTGTTTCTCACTAGCCTCATGATATGAACACTGCATCTCATATCTGACCTGCCAGGGAATAAATAGAGTGAAATGAGAGCAGAAATAGGTATGGATTTATGGGGGGTGACAGGGTCAAGGGGGCTATAAATGCCTGTTAGCACAGCAGCACAGCCCTCACTCACATGCTGCAACAACAGCCATTTGGACTGGGCCCACATCCACCCCAGGAACATGTGCCTGGCCTTGGCTGTGGAAAAGTGCTTTGGCACCCTTTAGCATGACAGACATTTGCTCCGTTTTTTCCCTATCTAATTTTCCTGGCATGTTTTTAAACAATCTAAGAAAAGCTAAAATGATAAGAGCTATGAGCAAGAAAACAGTAGCTCCAGAAACATCCTTTGTCTGCAATTCCTTCTATTTCTTCACACAGGTATTAAGTATATATATTAAGTATAAAGAAGTCTACATTTTTCCAAGTGTCTTTGGCACACTTTTGGCTCAGTATGATATCCCCTCGTGCAGCTTGACAAAAGTGAAGGTGCACTTAGTAAGGGAGATGGAATGTCAGGGACTAAGCTCTCCCTTGGTGTGGCAATCCCACAGCTGGGCAACCCTTTGGCTGGAGGACACTGACCAGTCTCAAGGAGCCTTGCAGTAAAAACACCAGGAAAGAGGGATAAGGTCACAAACAGTGGCATTAACACAGATGTCCTGTCCTCCACCAATCTGTATCAACATGCCTAAGGATAAGAAAGGAATTCACACCTTGTTTAATACACTTCCTGGACTTACTATCCAACAGAAGCACCATTTGAGGTTTTATTTAAGTGTGGTTTATTGAAAAAAGAGTTTAAATGGCATAAAATTTTTGTGTTTTAGAATAAGAAGATTTTTTCAATGTAATACAAATCATCAAGATTACCAATCTCCTATATTCAAAGTTCTTAAGCCCTTTCTCCTAGTATCTGGAGCAAAATTTCAAATCAGTTACAAAGTTTCTCCAAGGTAGCTACTAAAAAGTAACTTTCTACTCCTATTATCTGAACCACACTGAAAACAATGACTAAGACCTGAACATGTATCTCAGTGACTAAAAACAAACAAGTAAAGTCTTCAAAAAGCTGGCTAAGAAACAGTGCTTGAGAATTGAGATGAAATTTCATTTGGGAATTAACGGTCTGTGATCTGTAAGGCATCTGTGTCCTTGGCAGGACGTTTTCAGGACCTCCTTTGCAGGGAAGCAGGTTTAAAATAAATCCATTTTCCCAAAATAGTTGTGATTGAAAATGTTATTAGCCATAACAAATGTTAGTGCTGACAGGAGAATGGCCTGTTAGGGGCCTCTGCTGAAACAGTCAAGTGAAAGTCATATTTCACATTATTGCAAGCATTTTCCTGTGATTTACAGAATATTTGTGAAACATTACTTACAAGGCATATGATTGATATTGAGAGAACAGCTCGTGTGTAGGGGGAATCTGTATTTCACAGAGACTGTTTGCATGAAATTTACAGTCCCATAAAGTGCTCCTCTGTCCTCAACAGAGATCTAGTTAAAAGAACTTTACAGTCTGAAACATCCCAAAATTGATTCTAAATTAACGTTTCCATATTTATGTTTGAGATGCTAGTGGTGTACTGCTCTCCCATTTTTATTATAAAGCTGCAGCAACTTCCCCCCCTTCCGCCCCCCCCACTACTCAGAAATACCAGCACCAGCCTCTGGACGTGAGGATTTTTGCGATACAAAGTGCTTGCCTATGAAACAATGGCAAAAAAAAAAAAAAAAAAAAAAAAAGTTTGATACAATGATGACATGGCTTCAGAGGACACAGTGGTGTCTGTCTCTGGCTGCTGTAATAACAGCATTTACTGACATAGGAGTCTTTAAGCCAGCATTGCAAAGTACCCTGAAAATGCACATTAATATTTTTATTATGACCATTTTACATATGGGAACATACAGACACAGGGAAGTTAAACGACTTGCCTGAATTGTTTGTCAGTGCTAGCTAGCATCAGCAACTCCTGGTCGTTGGCTTCAAACTCTGCTGTCAACAGTGCTGGGCTGCCACCCAGTCCACTGGACCTAATAATCAAAACAAGGCTGGGTCAGGGCAGGGCTTTATTCCTGCCAAGAAAAAAACCCAGTGATTTAAGAACTGGCTCTAGCAATTCAGCAGTTCTTTACATCCAGAGTACTGCTTAGTCATCAGATTAAGATCAAAAGGCAGACTGGTGCTGCTTCAGCCTCAGAGCGAGTGTGAGGTGCCAGGGAATGATAGCCTTGGACTCATGGAATGACAGAGTGGCAGTGATTTGGTGTTATCTTTGAGTCTTGCAACATCAAGGTTGTGCCCAGCCCCAGGCAGAACCTAGGGCTTGTTTCCCTGGCAGGTTTCACTCTTTCCTGGCACACCTCGAGTCCTCCCATGCACAGCGCACCTTCCTCAGTGTACCCCAACATGCCCAGCCCCTCGTCCCGCCGGCCCCTCTCTCACCTGCCTCCCAGCCCCACTGCCAAGGCAGCCACAGCCCCAAACCCACCCTTGCACTGCCTCACCGCCTGCCAGGCCCTGCACTGCCCCCTGCATCCATCCCAGCCCCCGGCCCGTCCGATCCACTGCGACCTCAGCACTCCCTGCCCCAGACCGCCATCCCACAGCCTGGTCCAGCCCAACCACAGGCCCTGTGCTCCCTTACACCCCACAGTCCGCTCCAGGCCCTACAATTCCCTCATCCCGGCCCTGCGGCCCCGCCCGCCTCAGCCCCTCCCTGCCGCGCCCCTGCCCCGAGGGGGCGGTTACCCCGCGGAATGACTGACGCGCGGCTGAACCAATCGCTGCCCGACCTCATCCCTCTGCCCAATGGGTGCTCAGCGGGCGGGGCGCTGGCCCGGTGCTAAGGGCGCGTTGCTAAGGAAGTGGGAGGCGGGGCGGATGATGGGACGGGGCGGACGCTTTTCTTTCCCATTGGCTGCGGGGAGGGAGGTGGGCGGAGCTTCCGGGGGGGTGGAAGCGGCGGGCGGTGCGCGGAGCGCGGCCATGGGCACCCTTGGGCGGAAGGAGGCCGTGGTGGAGCTGCAGCCGGGACCGGCACCCGGTGCGGAGCGAGCGGGACCGGGGGCGCCAGCGACAGCGGGGACTGGGGGGCTCTGCGGGCGGAGAAGGGGGAGCGGGCTGGGGATGGGAGGAGGAGCTGTGGGGCAGCGGTGCTCTAGCAGGTGTCTGGCGGTCCCTGGAGGACAGGGCAGGACGCTTCCCTTTCCCCCTGGAAGTGGCAGCAGCTGCTGCTGTCTCGCGGGGAGGGGCGGTCTCGGCCCCCGCAGGGATCGGGACCGGTTCGGTGCTGGCTTTGCGTCGCTGGAGAGCGGTGGGAGCTGCGGGGCTGAAGCTGTGCCGTGCCGTGCTGTGCTGTACTATACTATGCCGTGCTATGCTGTGCTGTGCTGCAGAGCACGCCCACGCAGTGAAACTGGCGTGAGGCAATTCTCGTAGCTGACCGAGAAGTCAAGCTTATACTTGCTTCAGCATTGCCTTTAAACTTTACTCCCCAGCTAAACTAACCGCCTAACTAAAGGCTGCTGTAAGTTCTGGCTCGGGTAGGCTGGCGGCAGTTGCTGTAACACTGTGATTTGTTTCAGAAGGCAGTGCACAGACAGAGCCTGCCGAGGGCCAGCCTGTGGTCATCCTCCTAGGCTGGGCCGGCTGCCAGGACAAATACCTGGCCAAATACAGTGCAATCTACAGCCAGAAGGTGAGTAGCCTGTCTGTATTTTTCATGACTGTCATACTGTGAAACTGCCTTATTTTTGCATGTTGGTAAAGTCTCTCTGAAGCCTGTCTGTCTCACTCATGGGGAGTGAGTGAGAGTTCTCCCGTCATTGGAAGATCCTTGTCTGTCACAGCCCAGGCAGTGTTATCTAACAGCTGCTGATGCCAGCTTTGTGTGTGCAGCCAAGACAGAAATACTTCCCTGGAGAAACTTTCAGCTGCTGTGTGACTCACTGAAGTATCTGAAGGCTTTTAAAGTGAGATTGTTCAGGAATGATGTGAACTGTGTTAGTTTTCCAAACAGGTAAACATGCAGGGAAAAATTCTGTGTTTACTGCCCGTTGTTAGGCCCCAGCACAGACATGTCAAGGCTGGGGTGGTGTCCTGGTTTGAAGGACAGGTGTCTGCCAATAAAGGTGGGAACTGATAGAATGCATCAGGATCTGTCGTGACTTTGGCTCTTCCTTCCTGTGAAAATGATTCATCTAAATGTTGTAAGCCAAATTAATTTTATCCTGTCTATTAAACAGGCATCATGTGATAGTCATAGCTGCTCACTCGGAATTCCTTGTGTTTGAACTAGAGAGATCTGTCCTACTGTCTGTTCCTAAGTTATGATATTTTCCTTTCTAATACTGTATTTTACTGGAATGACCCCTGCTTGTAGCATGGGAACCTAGTGAAACATTAGATTTTTTTTTCCTTGGTCAGCATACAAGGAATCTTGTATTTATCCAAATCTGTTCTAACTATAGGTGGTAAAGTTTGTACATTAACAAGTCTATTGTTAATGTGTAATCCAGTGCAAGAGTCATTAATTGGCTTGATCTAATGAAGAATTAGTTGTTAAGCGGCTTTAAGATGCTGCTGAGCGGATGAGGAGCACATTACAGGCAGCATGACTACTTCTTGGAAAATACTTTTCTCTCAGAAAGATCACAGAAATGGGAAAGGAGATGAGGGGTTTTCTTAGCTCACTAAGAGGAAGTGGCTGTAACCATGGCAAGATGGTAGAGAAGGCTTTGATTTGAGAACTTGGTATCCTCTTCTTTCTCGTTCACTGTTCAGGGAGCTCTGGGGGGATTTGTTTTGGTGACTTTGCTTTGTGCTTGTCAGTATGTAATGTCAGTGAGCTCAGGTCTAAAGCATTTATAAATGAAGTTCTATCTGCTCTATTTTGAAACTCCTCCAAGATCCTGTTTCCAAATCCATACCTAAATGTAAGGACTTAAGCTTGAAGTTACTCAGGAGTTCTGAGTCCTTGAGCCAGAGCTCTTTCTTTGCACAGCTGAAGTGTTTCAGGAAGGTCTACAAAAATCATGTTGGTGTTGGTTGGTGGTGAGTCTTAGTCACAGCTGCAAACAAGAGCACCCAAGGAGAGGAGAAAATTCCTCTTTTTTCATATATTTGCTTCAGTGTGATGAGCTGGATGAGTACAAGAGCAGGCTCCTCTTACCAAAATGCCTGATACTGAAGGCCTGTAAATCAGGGAGATGGTTTTCTTCTCCTGGGTGAGGATTAACACTCATAAAAATGGGTGGCAGCGTCCCCAGGGGTTTTGCCAATTAGCACAAGATTTGGAAGCATCTCAGTGATGATCATCTCAGTGACCAAAGCCAGTGGCAGAGGCCTTTTCATAATGCTGTGTGCTATTATGATTAATGTAATCTGTATTCGTGTCAGTGCCTTGCTGCTGACACTAAAGACTTTCTTCTGGCCCTGCGGTTCCTGTTGGAAACCTGTCCCAAATTTTCATGTTCTTTGTACTGCTGCTTGCCTACTGTCTGTAATTTGGAGCACAGCTTAAATGTGTGTGGGGTCTCTTTCTGTTGTTCTTAGGGGTGCACGGTCATCCGTTACACGGCTCCATGGAGGATGGTATTCTTCTCTGAGACCTTTGGCATCAGATCCCTGCAGACCCCAGCCAGGCACCTCCTGGAGCTGCTCTTTGACCACAGCATTGAAGACAGACCGGTTCTTTTCCATGTTTTCAGCAATGGTGGTGCCATGCTGTACCGTTACATCATCGAGGCGCTGCACACCCACAAGTCCTTTAAGAACCTCAGAGTAGCCGGCACCATTTTCGACAGCGCCCCTGGCAGAAGAAACTTGCAAGGAGGCCTTCGTGCCCTGGCCACTGTCCTGGCCTCCATGAACGTGCTGCTCAGGTATTTGCTGCTGCTCACGTTTGCCAGCGCGGCCGTGGTGCTGCGGATGCTGCTGTACCCGCTGACGCGCTTCCTCCACCAGAGCCACTACGACGCCCTGCTGGCAGCGCCCTCGCGCTGGCCCGAGCTCTACCTCTACTCCCAGGCCGACCTCATCATCCAGGCCAGCGAGGTGCAGCTCATGGCCGATGCCCGGCAGCAGCTCGGGGTCCCTGTCAAAGCTGTGGACTTCTCAGACTCGCCTCACGTCAGCCACATGCGGCTGTACCCCACCTACTACCGCAGCCTCTGCACCACGTTCCTGTCTGACTGTGTCGGGGGCTCACCTCCTTAGAGCTGTAATGACCTTCAGTGTTTGCCTCTGCTTGCTCAGCTCCTGGGGGAAATGTCAGCCCCTTTGCTTTTGTGTCTTTGAAGCCAGGAAAGTAGAGGCTTCTTGTTTGGTTTGTTTTATTTTCCCCTAACGCCTACAGACCTGGCCTTTGGACCAGCCACGTTAGAGCAGAAAGTAGATATGGATTAATTTAAAGTCCTGAAGGTGAAATCCTGTCATGGTTCATGTTGATGTGCTTTACCAAGTTGTCACAGACCAGAATCTCACACTGAGTATGATTTGTTTCTTCCTGTCTCTTCTTGTTCTCTGCTTTCCATGTTGTCTCCTTGTCCCTGATGTCCAGTGTGCATGTTCTGTTGCTTGTACTAATTTTACAATACAGCTCTCCTGTGTCTGTTGTTGTTTTTTTTTTTTTTCTCTCTGCCATTTCTTTTACCTTGCAGTGAGCAGAGTCAAGTCTGCAGGTCTTTTTGCTTTTCTCAGTGCATTCCAGCTCTTGTTGTATTCTCCTTGCTGGAGATCAGGCTCTGAAACCAAGTGTAAGACCAGGAAAAGGTACCAGACTACCACCTGGTTCCATTAAGTAGCTGAGATAAAACAGTCAAACCTCTCTGATATTTGGTGGGAGCTCAAATGTTTGTGATAACTTTTGTGTTCTTCAACCCAGAGGTTTAAATTAACATTTTTGAATGTGTCTAGTGTTTTGTTTCTCTTCCTTCCAGTCTTTTGTGTGTTCTACTGAGTAGTTTTGCTTTCTTGGAGAGCTACTTATTTGTTATTGTATGTCTTTGAGCAGCCTATATTTTGCATCTGGATATTCAGGGAAACTTTTGGATTACAGCTGTGCCAGACCCCAGAAACAGAAAGGTGGAATTGCAGAAGAAAATGGAACTCTCTTTTGGAGCTATGCTTTATACTGGCTATTTCTTAAATCACCTTCAGCCTACAAATGACCATGAAATAGGATGTTTTTGTCCATAATGTTCTCTTCAGATGATCAGTCTTTGCAGTCAATGCAATGTGTACAAGAAATTAATTCCTTCCACCTAGTGAAAAAGTAGCTCATTGCACTGTACTTCATCCATTTTTTTATTTATAGGTTTTATTGTTTATTTGGGGGAGAAGTGGGGATAAAGACACAGGACTGCCTGCTGATATGTTTATGGTGTCACAGCACAACAAGTTAATTAATAAAATGGTGAACAGGTTTAGCCAACTTTAAATTCCCAGGAAGAAGCTCTGGAGGACTGTGACATGGGCCTGCTTGAACAAGGAGCTGCCCTAGAGTGGTAGGACTTAAAGAGCAGGAGGAGTTTTGCAAAAGGTTCTGCTAGTGGGTGGCTGTGCTGATCTTGCCCACCCTTGGGATGCTGTCATCCACGATTACAAAAGTCTTGCTGTTCTGGATTGAAACCCAGAGGGGAAGGTCCTTGGGAAACACTAAAATAATTTGGAAGTTTAAAACAAGAACTGTAACACCTCATAGAAATGAAAGCACAGGATGAGTGGCAATGGTGACCACACACTGTTTGTAGCAGACTATTGTGACAAGGCTCCTTTACAGCAGAATAACCCCCTGATGGGCATGGTTTTAGGGGGAGGGTTGGGCTGTATATGGGATAAGTGAGAATTAACTGAAAAGGGCCTGCTGACCTTGGTAGTCTTTGTTTTTTTGAAAGTGAAAACTGTCTCCCCGTTGTTTCTGGGATCCAGTCTTCTGTAGGTGTGATCCCAGTTCCAGCTCCCACTGTGACAATGGGGTGTGAGGGCTACCCTGGGTAAGAGCCTTCAGCCTTTCCCTTTTCATTGAGAAATTCTTGTTTCTAGGGTTTGGACCTGTAAAGTCCAGGCATAGTTCTCTATCTCCAGAAAGCCCATCAGAGATCTCCCAGCTTTTTAAAGGTTTGTGCTGGTTTGTGCTGTCAGTGCTGTAACTCCTGAGCTATGATGTGTTCATTTGCCTTTTCAGAGATCTGGGCTGGGGTTTCTCAGCATCCAGCCTGTTTGTGGCACTGTGAACACTCTTGGGGAACAGAGGTGATAAAGGCTATTTAACCAGCACTTGCCCTCATGCTGTTTTCTACAGGTTCAGTATTTACAGAACAGTTAAACACTCCATAATATCCACCTCTGAATTAATACAGTTGTTCCTGGGAATCTGCTGTTCCTGTTTATTGCTGCTCCTGTTTAAGGACTCGGGCTGTTGCAGAATATGGCTGGCAGGATCTGGAGCTAAACCCTCTGCCCCTGCCTGACAGGACAGTGAAATTTCTTCTGGAAAGATGCTCACATGTCAGCTGCACCCTCCTTTCCTCACTTTTACCTCCCCACCATGGTATTCCCACTTCACCAGCTCAGTCCAGCTCAGCCCAGGGCTGGAGCTCTGGAGTCAGAGTATCCTGAGCTTTGCAAACAGGAATGTGCTCACAGGCGTTTCCACTGCTGCAAAAATGACTTGAAATTCGGAGGTGAGTTGTGTACACACCTCTCTGAGAGCAGGATGATCTTGGGCAAGCCAGATGATAAAAAAAACAAACTCAGTTTTGTTTCTGAGTCCCAGCAAGTTTTAATTCCGATTGTGAGCACTGTGTGATATGCTGGCCTCTGCTTTGCTGTACTGTGTGTGCCCCCACTCTCCTGCCCTCTGTATTCCTGTGGCTTATTTGAAACAGAAGGTTAATAACTTGGAGCCTGAAGGCACATGGTTGAGAACTGATCCAGGCACTACTGGATTTACAAAAACCCAGCCTCAGACCCTTAATCCTTGCTAAACTGTCACGGTTTGGCGCAGCCGGTGTTCCTAAAGAGCTTCAGCCTGAACACTGAAAGCCCAAAGGTTGTGATATCTTGGCAAATCCAGGTAAATCTCTGAGATGAGCTGTGGGAAGGAGGGGCACTACAGATCTGTTCATTGGGAGGAAAAAATGCAGCGTCCCTGGGCTTGCCTTGAGGGAAGGGAGCAGGATGTGGCCCAGAGCTTGTTTTCCTGCAGTCCAGCCCTATGTGCAGACTGTGAAATAGTGTGGATGGAACACCAACAGTGGTGGGAGAGGAGGATGCTCACAGCTGTCTGCCACTGTTGTGGTAAAGCAAAATTAGCTTTCCCTCAGTAACAAAATCCACTTGAGTGTTTCCTGTGAGGGAACTGACTCCTGGCTTGCTCCCCTGTGATGCCTTCTCTCCCCAGGCAGTGGTGATGCTACAGGATGGTTTTGAAAAACAAGAAAAGCCACTTAGTGGTCAGGATGGCCCATGTGGCCAGGCGGGAGGGTGCTCTTGACAAGGGCTAGGAGGGTGTCTGTGCAGCCAGAGCTCCCTGCAGCACTGGGGGAGGCTGTGGTGGGGAACTGGGCACTCCAGGGGCAGGATCCAGCCAGCCAGGGGTTTGCAGCTGGGGGAACATCTTGCAGCATGAGTAATTCAGATTAGGCTCCTGGGTGGAGTCTGACCTGTGCCCACACCTCATAAAGATGTTTTAAAGGTGTGTGGGCTGCATTTTGGGATGCTGCAGGCATATACATGGAGGAAAAGTGGGAATGGACAGGCTGGAACCAAGCAATCCAACAGCTGCATCCCAAAAAGTGAAGGAGGGAGGCTGTTCTCCACTGCCCTGTGCAGACCCGCGGGAGCCCCGTGCCAGGAGGAAACAGTTCCACGAGATGGCAGCAGGACGCCTCTTTCCCGCATGGAGAGATCGCTAGTGCAGGACACAGCTGAGCAGATCCCAGCAGGGACCCCAACAGCACGGCTCAGCCCAGCGCTTCTGAGAGCCTGGGAGCTTCTCCTGCAAAAGGTCTCCTCTTGGGGTAAGGAAAAAGACCAGCAAGAACTAACTACTCCAATGACAACTAGACATTTTGACTTAATACAGAACAGCATCTCTCCTTAGGGCTGCCTGCCTCTGGAATTTGTACTAGATCCCATTCCTCAGCTTTAACTGGTTGTTAAAACCAAAAGGCTAACAGCAGGAGTAGCTTTCCTGCCCTTCTCACCTCAGCAGACCAGGTCACAGCACTTTCCTCTCCATCACCCAGGGAAGGCAGTTTCTGTTTTTTAAGTGAATCTGTGTAATAGTGTGATCAAGCAGACCATGGCCCAGCTTCTGGGAGCTCCATGTATCAGGACTCTGGAGCTCTCCTGGGTTCCCTGCAGTCCCTAAGCCCTGGGAAAGGAGCTGAGCTTAGTGCTGCTCTTCTGAAAAGGCTGGCAGGACACCCCAGCATACAGGGCTAGGGGTTTAGGATGCAATAAGAAACAGGACAACACAAACGGGGGGCCCACAGCCACCACCCAATCTGTCTCCTAATGCACACCCACACAGCTCCTTCACCCAGCCTAGGGCATGGGCATCCCTCCATCCCCTTCCCTTTGAACTTGACCCCCCATCTTCTCATTTCTGCATCCTCACAGGGCTGCAAGTGCACCCCAGCATCATCAGAGACAGGCTACGTGGGCATGGCTGGGATAGGCAGAGGTGGGCACAGCATCCTTTGGTCATCTTCCCAAACCTATGTGGGCTGGGGTAGGGAGAGCTTGGGCAGCCCCTGCCCCCGTGGAGTGATGGATGAGCTGACAATAGGGTATTGATAAGGAATTAACCTTGAGCCCTTCTTGCTTCAGTGTCAATAGAGCAGGAGCCAAGTACACACATTTGATTGGAAATCTGTGTTTGGCCTCTGCTGCCTCTGAGCCCATCGAAGGAGAGAGATGAGAGGGGGATGTGAACTGCCCTGCTGCCCCCTCCCCAGCTGGGACCCCTCTCAGCTTCCCCAGCCCCCTGCTACTGGAGTTGACCGGGCACCCAGTTCTGGAGGCTGCAGCAGCCTCTAAGCCCCCAGCCTGGCATGTGGAGGGATGGGTACCAGGGCCCCCTTGTCCCTAAAGGGCCTGTGCCCATCCTGCACTGGCCTACACTCCGAGCAGTTTGTTTAATTAAGTGTTTTGCCTAATGGGATTGCCTCATTTCCATAACAAACTGGCGGGCTGTCATTAGATGGGCTCCCTCATTCATTACTGTTAATTAGATATGGATCCCCCAGAAGGCGGCGCGGGGTGATGAACGAGGCCCCTGACACACGCTATTACACATTAGCATTTTCTCAATATATCCGATACATCACGGTCCTCCGCTTCCTAAAGATATTTTAAATAAAATATTAGCAGCCTGCTGTGGGGTAGGTGGAGAGGGAGGGAGGGTTTCTGCCCTCACCCTGGCCTCAGGCCTCCTTTGGGCTGGAACTGGACGGAAGAGTGGCTGAGATGCTTCACTGCTCCTTGCCAAAAACGTGCCCAAATCCCACCCTTTCCCTATGCTTGCCACAGCAGATGGAAGGAGGTTCCTGACATCCTTCCTGTCTCCTCCCACCAGCCTGGGGACCCCCAGCACCCCATCCCTGAGGGACACAGCATGGGGAGGGGTTTGAAAACAGCCCATTGACCCATCTGCAAAATGTTTGTAAACCAAAAGCGTCGGCGCCAGCCGCGTGCCGGGGGGAACCTGACCTGTGTTCCCCCGCCCCAGCGCCTCCCCGTCCCTGTGCCGGGTAACCCTACACTGCCCCGGAGGCCCCTAATGCAGCACGTATAGATCTGTTGGGGCTGGGCGTCTCCTGCCCCAGCCAACGCAGCCGAGGAGACTTCATTATGGGCGTGTCCCCTGAGGGGTGCCCCTTGCCCTGCCCTCCTGGCTCTATGGGGGGACCAGTTGGGGGAACCCATCCGTGGTGGGGTCTGGCATGTGTCCAGCATCCCCCTGCATCTGTCCCTGCATCCCAAAGAGGACCAGGATTCCCCTCTGGGACATTACTCACATCCAAGGCCTGCAGCGTGTGGGGGGTGTCTCTGCTGCTTCTCGCCTGCAAAGGGAAACACAGAGAAGCAGAAAGCACTCGAGAAGATTTATACTTGTTTAATTAATGTCAAATGTAGTTTACAAACGGGAGTGACAAGTACCTCTTTGTATAGTATACACTGACACACAATCATTGACACACCGGAATATCGCTTTGTGCAACTGGGATTCTTTGGGCAAAGATAGGTAACTCTTATATTTCACTTTTTTTTTTTTTTTTTTTTCTTTTTAAATCATTTAAATTAATTACAGAAGAGGGGAAGTGGCGGATGCCTGTTACAAACTGGGATGCCTCTCCCCCCAGCCTTCCCCCTGCAGCTTCCCCCTTGAAAACAGGGCATGGTTTTACAAATTAAACAAAAAGAATAAACCAAAAATAAACCCCAAAGCAAAGAACCAATGACTAGTTACATATGGTTTTACACATAAAGCACATGGCTGGTCCACAACACCTGCCAGAAAAGCCCTGGGAGGGTGCCAGGCTATTTCCAAGGAAGTGCTGGGTAGGGGTGTCCTACCCTCTTGCCCTTCCTGGCCACCTCTCAAACCATCTGGCTGCACCCTCTCCATCTCTGAGACCTCAGCACCAGCACACTCCCAGCTGAGCCATGTGCCCTGCAAGTTTTTCTCCCTTTAGAAATCTTGCCTGAGCTGTGCATGCCTGCCCTTCCTCAGCATTGTGCTGCTGGCTGCGGGTTATCCCACAGTGACAGCCCCTGCCTGCAGTCTCCCTGTGAAGGCAGGACCCTCCTGGGTGCCTCAGCTTCCTCTGGTTCTCTGGCACAGAGTAGAGGAGGCTGCAGCTCTCTGGCATCAGAGACCACACACAGCTATGATCTTGGACACAAGGGAAACTCCCAGTTAGGAATTGTCACCTTTTGATGAGATGTTTATGAAGCAGTTCCTTCAATTTCACTTGGGCATTTTTGGGGTGCAGTGGGATCTTTCTGAAATCAGTCAGGAGATGCCAAAGCTGCAGCTGTTCTCTGCCAAAGAGCTCAGGATAGGGAAGCAGCAGTGTCATGCCCCCAACACATCCTGCTTACCCAGCCCTTCCCTCTCTGGAAACACCCAGAAGCACTGGGATCCCAGCTCCAAACCTCTCATCCACTGCTGTTCCCAGACTGTCTTAAAATGCCCCAGCTATGCTGTGCTGCCAGGTGGGATCTGCTTGGAAAGGAGAGGGGCAGATGAGCTTTTCCATCTCCCTGTTTTCTGGCTATGGGGAGCTGGCACCCTACAACTGCACAGGGAGCTGCAGCAGGGATGCACAGTGTGGGGCTGGGAGAAGTCCCAAGGCCTTGGGAAACAGGTCAGTATCTGTTTCTTGGATCCTGACAATAAAAGAAAGAACAACAGAAAAACAGGCCACATGGCAGCTTTGGTTAAGGCTGAGAATACAGGAGACAGGGACAAGCATGAAGGACTGCGTGGAAGAAGCTGGGGCTGTGGGAGACCTCTGGATCCAGCTGAGTGTGGCAGTGGGGATGAGACAGGGCTGGCTTGGCTCTCTGCCCTAGTGCCAAAATCTCTTAGGAAAAATGCTGGCTGCAGGAGAGTGGGAGCTGGGGGAAGCAAGAGCAGGGCAGGGCTGGCTCTGCTGAGTCTCTCTGGGCAAAGCCACCAGCAGCACCATCCCATCCTCTACCAGCCCCACCCACTGTCCTGCCTCAGCACCATCCTAAGCAGCCCAGGCATCCTCAGCCAGGAAAGGCTGCCCAGAGGAGGAAAGCAAAGCCAGTCAGGGCAGGGGAAGGGGCTGTGACCTGGAGGAGCACAGCTATCAGCCGGACCCTTGAGCCAGGGGAGAGGGCAGCTCTGACAGACTCCCTCCCTCCAGCTCCTTACCATTTGCCCCTTCCCCAGCTGGCAAAGATGAAGGGGGCTGAGCCAGATTACCCCTGTCCTGCCTGGCCCCCCGGTGAGGAGTTAAAAGCTGTGTCTTTCCGGGGATAACGATTCTATTATAAATAGCCCCATTAGCTACAACTAATGACAAAAATCCACCTCCTCTACTCCCCATAAGTTCTGTAAGTTATGGGCAATGCTACAGCCATTACTAAAAGCTGTTAACTTCATATCTGAATGAGGAAATATACACCACAGAACATTAAACCATTTATATTATATATATGTATATATATACTTTTTTTAAACTAATGACTTTAATGCCAAAACTTTGCTGAACCAAGAAAAATATGGGTTTAATGTTCTCTGCTCATTTTTTTTTCTTTAAAAAAAATACAACCCAAAGAAAAGAAAGGGAAACTTATTAGTATGTAATGTTTGAGTCTATCCCATTTATACACAACATTGTAAACATATATAATCTATATTACATGTGCTTCATTTCTGCCTGGGTGTGTTTTTTTTTTTTTCTTTAAACCTTTTAGTCATCACTAGAACACCACAAAAAACCAAAACAGAACAAAACAAAACAAAAAAAAAATCAAACCAAAACAAATAAAAACAAAACAAAAACTGATCAAGGAACACAAGTTACATGTTATTTAACATCTTTCTGTCAAGGGTCCCTTCCCCAGTCTCCTGGGGGCAGAGTGGTCAACAACACAGTCCAAAGGAGGGCTCACAAGCCATCCACAATGCAAAGCCAGCTCCAGGGAATGGGTGATGGGGAACACTGGTTTTAAAAAAGGGGGCTTCACAACAAAGGACTGGGTTTTGCCCGCTGCAGATGCTGAAGGAGGTCTCAAACTGCGGGACCTGGCAGCCAAGGCTCCCCACTGCTCCTTATCCTCGAGTCCATGACTGGAGTCTCTGGTTTGTTTTTTCTTTAAATTTTAAAATATGTATTTCTTTGTTGTTGTGGTCGTTCTTCTCCCCCTGGGTGTGACGAGCTGAGCCGAGTAGCTGGGTCCCGCCCTCCTGCTGGGTCCTTCATAAGTAGATGCGCCGAAGGTCTCCAGGAGACGTGATGGTGTTACACTGAGGACAGAGCTTCTTGGCACCCTGCAACCAGTGAATGAGATGCACAGTGTGAGAGCATGAAGGACATCCCTGCCCTTGACCTGGGACTGCAGGAGCAGTAAGGCCCTCCAGGCAGGGCCACGGCCTCTAACAGCGAGCACAAGATGTATGAAGGGAGAGTCCCAATGCCTTCCTTGCCTGTCCTGCAAGCCCCTTGTCCTGCTCCAGTCTCCAGCATGACAGTGTCTGGCTGGACAAGCAGGAGCTCTGCTCCTTTTTGTTTCCCTTGCTCACCTGCAGCCCTCGATGAGCCAGTTCAGGTCACTGAACAGGCAGAAAATCAACCCAGCTGGAAGAAGTGAAGTTTTCAGCAGGGATGACTGAGCTGGTTCATGGGGGGCTTGGACCATTCCTTTCAGGGCAGCACAATGGGGCACTGCCTTGTCCATCCTACAAAAGCCTTAGAGCTGCTGGCACGAAGGAACCCTCTGTCCTGCTCTCCCCAGCTCTCACAGATACTGCAGAGATGAGTCTGTTCCAGGTGAGCTTTAAACAGCAAACTGATGTGAGCTGGGGTGGGGTAATGGGTGGCCAACAGGAACACTATGTGAAATAAAACAAGGGCTGATGTGCCATCTATCACTGAGCCTGACAGGAAGAGGGTGTTAATAAGCCTCAGAATCGGGGTCAACCTAAGCTGGTCATCATTAGATTGGCAGATGTGACAGACAACTCACGGGAAAAATGACAGGAAGATGGCTCTGCTGTGAGACACCCTCCCAACTACAGCACCAGCAGTGTGGGAAATTGGGATGGCCCTCCCTGCTCCCACTGCACATTATTCCTTGAGTCATGGACTTGGCACACCTACCATTCCCTGAGCTTTGCACTTCTGAACAATCAGGTCCTATATGACAGCCCTCACTACCAGTGGCTCAGCTCTTGAGAGAACACATGTGGGGACCACGGGCACCTGCACCTAATCTAAACCAGTCACACACAAAGGTCTGTTGAGCTGGAGTTGAAAGAAGTGTAAAAGACACCCAAAATACCCTGGGTGTCACTCTCAGGGTGAGTGACAGGCTGGCATTCTAAAGGACAGACCATTGGTGGTCTGGATGGCACACCTAATGCTGGTGCTGATGCCTGTGGGCACATCCTTCCAGTTATCTGGGACAACTACTGTGTCCTTTTAGGTTTTCATCCTTGCAGGGCAGGGACCATCCCACTGTGCCTGTACAATGCATCATGCAGCCCTATGCAGTGGTCTTCACTGAGTAGACTTGGCATCCTGGATTCTGGCAGAGGCAAGTGCAAACTGTAACTCAAAGGAAAGGCTTAAAATGCTGATGAAATGGAAACTCGAGTGCACTGGACTTCAGCAGAGCCTGTTTATTTAACATGCCTCTTTGCTTATGGTCAGTGCCTCAGCTTTGGATCTCCAGAATTAGAAATGGTAAGCTCTACTCTGCATGTCCCAGTAAAAACTTGCTGCAGTGGTGAAAACATGAGAGAAAAACCTCAACATCTGCCCCTTCTCCACTGTGGTAACATAGCACTCCCAAGGGGCTCGCTAATCTGGATGCAAATGCCACAAAATATCCTGTTTCAATTGAGTCTCTGCTCAGTTCCATGCAGTTCCCTTTTCCTTGGAGGCACCTGTTGCATCTAGTTGCTCTCTTGGCATCATCTTCGTAGCCAGAGGGGGTCTCAAAGGAAGTGGCAGGGGGGTACTGAAGAATTAATTCACAGCATGTTGTCCAAAGGACAGCAGCTGGCAGCTGCCTTTTCAAGCTTTCCTGTGTGCCCTGAGAAGCAGAAGTGTGCATGGGGGCTTTAAGCATTCCAGATGTGACTAGTGCCCACATCTGTGTCCATGTTCTGTTTCCTAAGGCAGCCTTTCTGGCAAGAGGCAGTAAGGCATTGAACCAAAGGCTGCAAGCGCTCACTATAAGCACCAGCCCTCTGCACTCAGCCCACAGGGATGGCAGAACAAGCCTGATGAAACCATGTCCATCTTTGCTGCTCTCTTCCTAGCAAAGCCAGGTCAGGTATGCAGTTCCCTCGCACTATAGGGAAAGGGAAGATGGCTGGATTTATCTTGCCAGACCTTGAGATCTCTGTCCCTGTTTTCTGCACTATATGCTGATGGCTTTAGGGGGATTCAGTCTCCCACCTAAGGCTGAGAGCTGCACGTGCACAGCCAGGGACAAGTTTTCAACCATGTCACAAAGCAGAACCCAACCACATGGAGCTTGACCTATTTTCTGCAAAAGCTACATGATCACAAAGCAGTGGTGGATACTGCTTCACCTGTACAGGGGAAGCACAGCTCATCCTCGAGCTCTGAAGCTTGGGTACATTGATGGAAACAGCAGCATTCTGGAGACCTTCAGCAGCCTGGCCTGAATGTGGTGCAGGCTGCACATGGCACCTGGGCCCAGGGCTCTGGGTCCCTCTAATACTTTGGACACTTGGGGATGCGTTTTTCTTTTATATTATATGAAACTGCCCTCCTCTGCACACATAAATGTGTAGTAAATTCAGAACTAAGTCCTGATTTTTTACTTTTTAGACTGAAGTTGCTCAGAACCTTGTTCCTTACATCTGACTTTTCGGTGTAGGTGTACAACATTTATCTGCACCAGTGATTAAGCTTTCCTCTCTCGTGGAGAGGCACATAAGCTTGTACACACACACATGCTGGCACAGGCACAATGAAAAAGCATTTGCTCCCCCACTGCTCACCTGCCAGCTGGGGTTACTAAACTTTTCCCTTGAAATAAAAATGCTGTGGAATAATAAGTCCCACCTGTCGGCCACTTCTTTTTCTTTTTTTCCAGGTCCTTCTGCTCCTTTCATCATAGCTACATGGAAAAGCCTTGATGTGTTATAGCTGTGTGTGCTGGAGTAAAGGCCACCTCAACTTTTCCATTATAAACCCCAGTTTTGAGGGGTTTATAAAACTCTGCTTCAAGAAGTTTGCTCCAGGGCTGTTACAAAGCAAAGAAATGGGGCTGGAACCAGGATGGAGTTTATTTTTTCTCCTCCTTTCTTAATTAAAATTTGGCAAGTGATTGATCCACAATACAGGCTAATCACTTGGGGTGGTAGTTTGAAAAATGCATTAACGAGAGCTGAGATGTTGAAAAGTCGTTAGGGCTTACATGGTGCCAGGAAGGATTGGAGTAGTTTGTCTTAAAGTTGCCTCTTAAAAAAAATGGTATGATGTCTGCTATAAATTGGCTAAAGCAAGGAAACTCGATTTAGGCACTTCCTGCTGTCCTGTGGGTCTAAAAATGGGCAATTTCCAAGCAGAATATGTTACCAGGCACACAGAATAAAGAGAGACACAAACAGAGCAGGCAAAGAAAGTAAATTCGAAGCAGAGAGAAGACAGGAAGGACCCAAACCAAGAGCCAGCTCCTTGCCAGGAAAGGAACTGAACGCCAAGATCCAATTCTCAACCAAGGCATCAGCCTCCTCTCCCACCCATGCCTCCACACAAAGTGTGGAGCTTCTTCTCTGCAGATGCTAATTCCAAGAGAAATAGCTGTCCTCCACTGCCATTGTGGGGTACTCTCCAGCTGCCAGGTAATGGGGTTAAACCACCAGGAGAACAACTTTTATCACAAAGCCTCCTCAAAGGGTGGAGCTCATACCCACAGGCTGCTGGAGGCCAAAACTGAAGAATGCTAATTAATAACCAGAGAACCTCATGGCAGATGAGTACATTGTGAAGACTCAAGTGCAGCATCCATGCAGCTGCTGATTCAGGAGGTCCCTATATATTGCTGAAGCACTGAGGAATCACTCAGAAGGGCTGCTCTGTATCTCTGCTGTTCTGTACAAAACCACTCCAGCCCACATGGCATATATGGTACTACAGCCTAGAAAGAGTGGCAAGGCTAAGAATGTAGTAATTGCCAAAGATATAAATGTGTCAACTGCAGAGCACACGTATATATCGATGGATCCCCTGGAAGCATTTTGTGATGAAGAAGGCTTTTTAGAAGTGATTTTTTCCTGCTCTTGTAGTTGTCATTTTCAAATAAGACCAAGACAGGCAGGCACAAGCCTGGAGTCAGCAAATACATGTGGATCTGGCTTGTACAGGTGATGGGAGAAACTCTACTCAAATAAACCTATTCTCTTCCAGCCCTTGCACCCACCAACAGCTCCATCACTGGCAAGCAACAGCATGACTTAGCTTCCACCTCCATTTATTTAGTAAAGAAGGAAAACAGGGACTGGGAAGTCGCACAACTACAGCTCACAGAGACATCAAGAACTCACCAGCCCATTCCCTGGGCAACATCAACTCAACCTAAATTACTGCTGACAGGCACATGTCAATTCTGTTCTCACAAACCTCCAAGGATGGAGGCTCCAAACTTCCCCAGCAAATCACTACAGCAGATGGCCAATCTCTTCTGTTAGAGACCTCTCCTCAGGAGAAGGAAAATACAAATCTCACTCACTATTAGCTGTAGGGTCCCTCTCAGTTAATGGGGAAGGATGGAGATGGGGCAGACTCTTACAGAGGGAGATTCATCCCCTACCACCCCTTGACTCGGGCTGCAGTCCAACAACCAGCTGAGGATGGACACCCACCATGAGGACTGCCAACATTCAGGAGTTCCACCTGCTGCTGCCCAGGATAAGTCTTGCTCCTGCAACACCATTTCATCTCCTATCTTAGAAGAACCTGCACACGTTTTCAGGGTTTCCAAAAGGGATCACAAGTAAACCACTCCACAATCTTCGGTCTCTTAAGGCATCTCCAGGGTCCCTTTCTGCAACCCCAGCCTTTGCTTCAGAGATGGAGTCTCCTCTGGTCAATGTTTCAACCACAGAACTTGCAGCCTGTTGCCATGCTGAGCTCCAGTACAATTATACCTATGCTAGAGAGTCCAGAAATCATTTGTAGAGTTAGTGATTAAAAGTCTCTTCCTTGCCCTTATCAAAAGAATAGTTATAATTTGGAGTTGAACATCAAGAGCGAAAAGTAAAAAAATGTTATTTGCATAAAGTCTAAGCATTTTAAAATCCAATCCTAATCAGTGCCCTAAACACTATGAAGTCAGATGCTCAGATCATTGTACTTGTATCCTATAAAATGCTTAAACCTTAGGTCCATAGACACATGTGAGCATCAAATTTCATCCTGTCTTCAACACCCTGCAGAGGTTTATAAGTGCTGAGCCTTCAGTTGCAGGGCCTTGTTCAGTACATGATCCTTGCTCTCTCAGATACACTCATGCTCCAAGCTAATATTAGATCTTGGGTTGGGCATATGAACCAAGGCACATAGGAGAAAGGGGACTTTTCACCAGCATGGATGGCAGATCTCCAGATTGTTCCAAAGGGGCCGGAAACCCGTCACAACCCGCCTGCTCCAACTCCTATTAACTCCAACAAATTGTTTATTGCACAACAGAAGAAAAATGCTGCCCCTCTCCTCCAGCCAAGTCTTTCCATGTGTGCTGCATGCACAGACTCCCTCCTCCCAACCCCACTGGGGAGCCAGCTTTATACCCAGGGAAAGGTAACAGCAGCGATTATTACACACACTATCCCACAGCTCCTCGCTTGTTAAAAAAAACAAGACTCTCTTTTGTGCCTGAAATAAAAGGAGATACCTTAATTAGAACAATGCAGGTTGGTAAGCATTAAACACTGAGCCCAGCTGCTGTATGCCATTAAATTCATAAAAAAGGAGGGGGGAAGGAGGGCAGTCTTAACGAGATTACACACATTGACTTTGATCAAGACACAAAAGCACCAAGGCGTTCCAGGGTTTTTATTGCTGTCTTCAGGCTACATTTTAATGGTTACATTAGAAACATGCGAACACAGGCTGGGAGATTTTTTTGAGATGGGAGAGGGAGTGCAAGCATGCCTTGTGAAAAGGCCTGGTTTAATAAATTGGGGGCTGCAGGGAGAGGCTAGGACTGGGGAACACATGAGTAGTCACTTATTAATTGCTTCCCCTATGCAAGTGCCAAGTCCTAACACGATGTCTTACTGGACTATTTCCATCCTGCCTGCCTGGTAAGCAGAAGAGCTGTGTGCAGATCACACACAGCCAGCTTCATCACCACCTTTCTCACAGAATTGTAGGGGTACATGGCTTCCTCAGTGCAAGGGAAATGTTAATCCCTGGGCACCTGGAGTGACTTTACCTGTCCTCATGAGCTACTGTGACTGCTGAACATGCCAAAAAGGGACCTGACTGAAGTTGAACTAAGTTGCTGCTGAGCCTAAGAACAGCTTGAAATTGGTGCCACAGATTTAGAAGATGACTTGAGGCTGGTGGAAGAGGAGAGGACAAAGACTTCAGAGTAAAGAAAATGAAGAGGAAATTACTGTTTTATCCTGTGCTTGTAGCACTACTGAAAGACAAGATTACTCTTTACTTAGCAAAGGTGGCAGAGCCCATATTCATCCAGTCACCTCACAGCTACATACGTGTCTTTTATAAGATGCTGCTAAAATGTTTACAAAAGCTTGTATAATGTAAATAGTGACGGGTGTAGCTGAAGAGCTATAAAATACAGCCCAAGGGATAGCCAAGTTATTGAGTTGCTATTAGTACTCAAGCCCACAGGCACTTCACCATCCTGGTAACTTTTCTTGGACAAGACTTTTAAAAGGCAGGATTTAAAGCATGATCAGCTTAATCGTAATTCCAAGCACACAACGTGTTTTATAAAGTAGAGTAATGCCTTCCAGGAACAAGTTTTTAGGAGTGGCATTTCCTTGCATTTTTTGCAGCCCAACACTATATCATCTTGCTAACAGGAGAACTAGAAAGCACAATCGGCTATTTTCTACTCCCCAGCCTGAACAAAATGAAAGCTTGAAAATCAGCTGCAGAGGGGATGTTAAAGGCTGATTATAAAGCCCACAGTTTTAACACAGGAAAAGAAAACACTTTATTTAATACCACCTTAAATTTTAACCTGATGTCCTTTAATAATTATGGAAATTACTACTCTACTGGGTCACCTATTCAATATTCAAGGTAGTTCCCAATCTTTTAAACAGAATGGCATATGCTTGAAAACCACACAGTGCTATTCCAAATAACCTAAAAGGTATAGATTCACATTATATAAGCTCCCTTCCATATCCTCTCTCCTGAAGATGATTCCCTTTGCTTCAGGGGAATATTATGTTTCTCAGAAGCTACCCATTCCCTGAAATCTCAGTGGATTTGGCCTCCATTCTCACAGCTTTACCTCTCTGCATGGATGCTCCACAGGCAATTAATGAAAGGCAAGGTAGTCCCTGGCACAGAGCTCTTCCCACAGCAGAGGAGGAAAAAGCAAGAGGCAGGACAGAACTTGGGTCACAACGACTCAAAACTTTCTCACGTCAAAGCTAGAGTGGGGTGTTAAACAGCCAGGCTTGGGAAATCTGCAAGCACAGCACTCAGATTGTTTAAAATAAAACAAAAAGCACCCTTCGCTGTGGCATTCTAGAATAAAGTATCTGAGAAGAGAGGAAAAAGGCTGTAAGTCAACAAGAAAGCAGTCAAGAGCCTCACCAGAGTCCGCAGCCAGCATTCTTCACAGTGCACATGCCAGCACTGAATAGAAGTCAGGGGCATTGTGTAGGAGTCCTAAGGAAAAGAAGCAAACAGATTATTTTCATAGCTGTGATTTAGTGATTCTTCACTCCCAAACCCAACCCAACCCAACCCAACCAAAAAAAATGCCTTCCTTTGTGGGTAACACTGTCCTGCGTTTTGTTAAGAAAGTTGGTTAAAAGAACCAACTTGTGTAAATGTAAGATGTATTTTTGTAATGTTTGTATAGAACTGGCAGAAAGCCTCCTTCAATCCCTTTTCTTGGCTCCCCAGAACTCCTGTTGGAAGCCCATAATCCACTCAAGTGATGACCTGGCTCAGCACGGTTATCGCAAAAGCATCTGAAGTTGCTCTGGCCACCTGCCATTATTCTCATCAGAAATGTCACCAGATCATATGAAAATCAGTGACAGGGTAAGATCAACCCATATCACAAGTCAGCTCTGCAGGAACAGTAAAACTACATCCCAAGATGCTGCTGCTACTTCAGCAGACATTCCTTCTCAAGTATCTTCTATCCCTGCTAACAAACCTCTGGAAATCAGCAGCAAGCTGTTGTCCCTTCTATGGAAAGAGTGACAAGGACTGCACTCCCACACCCCCAACTTGTGAGCTGGCTGGGATAGAGAAGCCTGTGCATAAAGCCGAGGTTGCAGAGGGAGCTCTCCACCAAGCACGATGTCCTGCCTTCAGCAGAACACAAACTCAAAAGGAGATGTAGAGCCCTGCAGGCTTGGACCATCAGAGGGAGCTGCTGCCCTTCCTGAGGAAGGCCACAGCATCACCAGAGAGCAAGGACACTGGCAACTTTTGAATGCTCAGACAACATCCCTGCTCCCAAATCAGAGAAGGTAAGCCTCTTATCACAGATTCTGCTCTCTCCTATGTACCTAAATTTGCACATGCAGGAAAAAGATGCTTGGTATCTGGGAGTTTTCTACAGGAAGGCAGAAAGCCATCTGAATTTGGGCTTTTCTTGCCCCTGATATAGAGGGACATCTATAAATACCAGTGAAACAACGTAATTTGTACAGAAATCTGAGTTGTTAAGACCTTAATTTGGAAGGCTAATTGATGATGACTTCCCCCAGTCTGCCTGAAAAAGTAGAAAAGCTTCTCCCCTGCTCGGCAAAGATACCAAGACATTTCTGATTCATTACCACGAGTGGAGTGCTACTCACCATGCAAATGAGACATTTATAGCGGTCCCCACGGGAAAGCTGCCTTTCTAACTCACGGACACGAGCCTTTAACGCTTCAAATGTTGTCACTGCAGAGTCTTCTGTAATTCTGCAAAAGATGATGAACAGTGAACATCACTGAGCACACAAGACAGTTAAGAGCTTGGGGGAAAAAGGATCTCACAACAGGTATTGCACAGGAAATGGCATCGTATTTCAAACTAATACATCCAACTTGGGTTAAAAAAGAATTCCCGAAAAGCCTAGTGTGAATTCGTTGAAGTGTCTTTCTAAACACTTCCAAACACATCACAAAAGAACACAACCACTGCTGGGGCTTCATACAGAGCAAGACACAGACATTTAAAGAAGAGATATTTTTGTTGAGGTTTTTGTTTGTTTTATGCCTTTTTTCTTGTCTCCCTTAAGAGATTACTTAGGACCACATGCTTGAGACAAAGTTGTGTATGTTGCTTTAAAGCTGCTGAGATAACTTTTTGTGGGCAATAGGAGCTGTTCTTCCCCTTAGAGAATGGAGGCCATTGGTGGCCATCAGCCTCGTGAAATGCAAAATCAGCTCATTACACAGGATCAACACAATGGCTTATATTAATGAAAGCCCCGGCTTTTTGATTCTAATACTGAAAGAACGGAGAAACCAAAAGCACTGGACACGGTGCCAACAGGGTGGCTATAAAGGAAGCTTTACAATCTCAGCTTTCCCATTTCCTAGGGTCATTTTTGATGGGCAGCATTATCTCTTTTGTCACAGAGGCACTGTGCTGAGGCCAGGCAAGTGTATTTTCATGGTTCTGCAAGGCTGGTGAAAAGAGCAACTTGCCAACCTAAAAGCAAGGGCAGACAGCAATGCTTAGCAAATGAAATGTAGGGAGCATTAAAGACCAGGGTGTATCACTCCAGCATGTTGCAAAATCTGATTTCTACACAGGCAGGCACAGGAAGGTGCCCTGAAGTATTCCCCAGAAAAGATTTAGAGCATTGACAAAAAGGCTCTTACTTTCTTGAATAAAAACAAAACCAACAATTTTCATGTGTGTCAGTGAATTTCTGGCATCTCCAAGCAGACTCTAGCTCAGAAGAATCTGGAGAGCATCTCGACACCAGAAGCTGCATCATCAATCACAAGATAACCCACAGTGGCACCTATGTCTTCTAACTTTTCAGAGGATGATTCATCAACAGGTGGCTGAAGCACAGGCCTAGTGGAATTACTACAACCAGTAAAGTGAGCTGCAATCTCAGCACTCTCGCTGGAGGCAGGCACTCACTCCTTTGTTCATTAGTCACTTGTCGCTAGCATGCAGGGAGGGACCTGGGGGATCTCCCACAAAATGATTCTGATGGCTTTTCCCAAGGCTTTGGTAACAGAACTAGTCACAGAGATCTTGGGTGATTTTCCTAATTATGACACTTCAGAAAAAAGCGAAGCTGCTGGAATGTGTATGTTAACTACCAGTGTTATAAAGCTCCTTCAGCTTCACTCCCACCTTTGTACTGATGAGACACACTCTGTATGAGCTAACTGAGATCTTCATCAGAAGGAGATTCATTGCAAGTGACAGCTGCCAGAAAATGGTAACAATTTTAAAACTGCAAAAAAGATAAAGAAATACAAATGCTCCATGATAGCCTAGAGGGTGAGGACTGTCTGGGGACAGGGACACTGTGGATTCAAGTCTTGGAATCCATAAATATTCTTTGGAGTAAGATTAAAGAGTTTCAGTAGGAGACAATACTCCCTGCTGTGAAAACACCCACTTGCTCCTACTCGTTGGTATAAATTATTGCCATATCCCAGCTTGTGTTCTCACCCTCAAGGAAGAGTTGTTAGCATTTTCAAAGAAAGTCTAGAAAGGTGTTAGTTTTGTCCAAGGAAGAAAAGGATTTATTTATTTATAACTTGAAGATTATTGTTGGCTGAGAAAATTGTTTCTCTTTCAGTCTGGCCCACCATTGAACTGATGCTAGCTGAAGGCTGCAGTTGAATTTGACTTCATGGAATCCATTTCTTCTTCCTGCATGCACAAGGGCACTGGAGGTGTAAAGGCAGTGAGTGTGACTCCTGCCCAAAGCAGATGGCAGAACCTTTACCCTTGCTAAAATCTTCTTTTACCATCTGCAGAGCTACCTGTCCTCCTCAGATGGGTGGGCAAGTCAGAAAGGAAAGGGAAAAGTTGATTCCTTGAGAAGATACCAATAAAATGCCTGTTCATCCCCAGTCCCAGCCCAATAACAGTCAAAACCTGAAAAGGAAAATTTTGCCACTGCAACAACTAGAGAAGACAGAAAATGGTTTGTTTATAGAAATTTAAACAGCTGACCCCCACTGGCCAATTTTGGAAAGTCTCTGAGATAATCGCACCTGTCCAGTAATAAACGAATGAATCAGAAAAGGAGGCTGAATAGAGGTATAAGCAATAATGCTCAGAGGCTGCCTGATACAATGGCCAATCAATAGGAGGGCTGTAGATCAGGGTGCTAGTTAGCTGGAAAATTACCGCACCGCTGCGTGCGTCACGCTGTAGGGATCCTGGACAATCAATGTGGGAGGTATTGATTTAGTTATTATCACTTCATACGCTCCAGACATTGTTAAATATACATTTATTAACAAGACTGGGGTGCATTGGTAAGAGAGGGAGCTTTAGCCACTGTGCTGCCTCCCAGCACTGATCAAAGCTCAGCTATGATAGAATTTGAACTCCATGTTCTCCCTGCTCAGCAAGTTTACAGGACAAATCCTGACGCACGGCACAGTGCTGAGGACACAGCTCCTGCTTCACATGAGAGATAGGAGTTTCAGGAAAACCTCTCGGAGCAGCAGCAACAAGGGACGTGGCAGCCAAGGGTCAACCCAAAGTGAGCGATAATTGCATGGTTGCTTCGGAAAAGCTGGAGGAAATGAGGTCAAGGGAAATAGGGAGAACATTAGTAAATAAAGGAAGCTGAAACTACCTCCAGGGATGGAATAAAGACGAGAGTCACTTCCCATGTGTCTGGCTCCCGTGGTGGCCAGTGCACTTGGGACACATGCCATTCCATTCAGTGTCATTTTACCGTCAACCTGCTGCTTGTATCCTAAAGATAAGCATCGCTTAGGAGCAACTCTTCCTGCAGCAGCAATCTTGGGAACTCCCTCAGGATTCCCTCTTGGGTGTGCACCTTGTGTGCACTTGCCTGGACACAGCTGGGAGCAGCCTTGGGCAGAATTTTTACAGGGTAACGCCAGGGTGGAGTGAGGGTCAGAAAGCCAAGTGCCACGGACAGGGGAAGGCTGTGTACAAGTCAGCCTGCCAAGTGAGGCAGAGGGAATTACGGAGAAGGAATTGGCTCTCTGCTTTGCCTTGACCTCATGCTGGATGCAGGAGGACTCTTAACAATTTTGCGCCTCAGCGCTCTGATTCGACATGTTTGGATAACGTCATTTATCAGCCTCCAGAGAGACCTGCTGAGCACAACTGCTGCCAAGAGCTATACCTTGAGCCCCAGAGCTCATGCTTCTCCAGCAGGTGTGAGAGGCCTCACTGATATCTGAACTGTCCTCCCCGGCTGAGGACATACCAAGAAGGCATCTCCATCCTGGAGTAGAGACGTGCTGTGACACCACCACACACATGGCAACCTGAGTGACAATGTTTATACAAGAGCAAAAACAGGAAGGGAGGGCTCCTTGTGGTAGAAATTGGGTCCTGTAGTTCTCCCTGGACTACGTGGCTAAGTTTTCCACACCTTGGCAGTCACAGCTAAGGATGCTGGGTATCAAGAAGCAAGACTGTGAGACTGGGCAGACAGCATATAATAATTTTCAACCTTTGTGCCCAATGCATATTTTTCTACTATTCATAGCATTCTCCCCTGAGCACTGAAAATAAGAATACTTTTTTCCTCTGAGAAAATCCCTGCCTTGTTCAGGTAAAAGGCCAGAAGTGCACAGAAATACTGTGGAAGAGGAAAAAGGACCTATCTGTAGCTTTGAGCAGCAACAGCCACCTGAGAAATCTCCCCTGGGAAACAGCCAGCCCCCTCTTTGCGAAGAAACTTTAACCCAAACACTGGTTATTTGTTAAACATTAGCATGCATGTGATCTTTGTTTCTCCAAATTAAATCGAGCAATTCCTACCCGCTGTCCCAGTGGGCAATCACAAGCAATTCCGTTAATTAAATTATCTCTGATTCTGCAGCTCTGGAATCTCTCAATTGACTAAGTCTGTGCTTTATCATCAACAAAATACTGGACCAAAAAGGAAACAAAAAAATGCTGATGTCAGGGTGATTTGCTTCAGTTAACCCTTCCCAGCTGGACAGTAAGGGCTGCACAAGAAACTGCTGTACTGGAACAAGCCCAAGAGCAAGAGCCTTGTACCACAGATACCAGTAGCAGCTGTTCACTTGTGTTTCCTTTCCACTGTACAGAAAAAACACAAACACCACACTGTCCCTGCATCCAGCCTATTTAAGACCCACAGAAAGATACAAACTGCTAACTGCTGAAGAAGCAGGAAAACACCTCAAAGAAGCCCCTGCAAATACCCCATCCTCATCTTATCCAGATCTCATTTGATGTATCCTGCTGTTGTGGAGTCTCCATAAAACATTCCCCTCTGGTTTATTTCAACCGGATATAAATTTTCCTTTCTTCATAAATGGCTACACTGTACACAGTATTCCATAAATTTTTACAATTCCACTGTTTGTATGTACCTTGTAAAAAACACTTAGCACTGATTAAATGCACCACCAATAAAATTTCATGGGCTACTTTTGACACTTGATATTCTGACCTTCTCTCTTCCTTATACATTTATTTTTGCTTTCCTATGCCTGTGAACACAGACTGGCAGAGAGGAAAATGTACAGTACCACTGACAAACCTGAAAGTGATGTATTTATTTTTAAACAAAGCCTTTATCCTCCCTCGTCCAAAGTGGAGAACCCAGCAGAACATACATGCCACCTCCCTGCACCAAGGGCAGAAGTCATGTCACTAGCAGCTTACATATCATAAATATTAGAAACAGACTGGTCGATGCTTTGAAGGCAAAGTCAAGTTAAAGTAAGATTCCAGGAGAAGAGAAATTGCCCCAGGCCATATCCAACCTCAGCTGTAGATGCCAATTATCATAACCACTACTACACTGCAGGAGAGAAAGCCTGGTGCAGTCCTTGCTTTGTGGGACACAAATCTTCAAGACCTGATAAAATGACCCCAACACCAGTGCACAATCATGCAATTTCAAGCCTTCTCTCCTAGCCAATTTACATCTGGGTGAGAGGGCAACTCTTTCAGAGAAGGGACTCTGTTTTATTAGCCTGTAACATGCTGTGCACAGCACTGTTACACCCAGGAGCACTGCAGAATGGCAGAGCATGGTGGTGCTGTCTCTCATACATCCGTCTTCAATGCAACTCCCTCACTACCTGAGTTTCAAACACTAACTATAAACACCCTCATGCTTTTTGGAATAAGAACTGCTTTTGTTTTCAACCTGATGAAATAATCTGCCCCCATTTTCAATTTAACAAGCACTGCTAGTCAATGGGAGATCCACAGACCGAAAGGACTTTTACACTCACTGGAGTGCAAGAACATAACTTAAAGCTGAAAAAGCCCCTTTGCTACTAACAAGCAAAACACTTTAACTGACACGTAAGTTTTAAAAAAGTGAAGTGACAGGTGGCTTTAAAAGAAAATAGATGTAGCTCAGGCACTTTCAGTATCTTAAGTCTCCAGAAGAAACCCAGTATCAGGCACTGGTGGCAGATTGACTGTGAATCACCCCACAACATGTGGGCCAACAGACTGGCACAATATACTGAGATTTTATTTCACTAGATGAGCTGGTTATAGCAGAAGGGGTTTGCATGCCTTGATGTAGAAAACTGCCCAGCAAAGCTGTTTACAGAAGAGCCATGTCAAATCACACCAAGTGAAGTTTTGACCCTCTAAAGTGGCAAGACTGCCAATGCTAAAAGCAAATCTCCTGGCAAGACATCAATGTTTTAGGAGTTGGCCTCCCCTTTATTTAGCTAAAAATCTCATTTATTTGGTTTATTTGTTTTTAGACTAACCTCCTTTAAAGAGGCTGACTTATAATCCTGTAAAACGTTGTCACATGTATTGAGGAAATTGGCAAGGATGCTAATTTATTGTCCTCTAGGAAAAAAAGCCCTCTTTCCTTGATTAATGTATGTTTTTGTATTGTAAGATATTAAAGAATGTTGCTTCACCTGTAATTATAGAGAATAGTTTACTCTGGCAAAGTGCCCTGGCTTCTGGTTGCCAAGTTATGAATAATGCAATGTTCCCCATTCTAATTTCCGTGTTCTAAGTTGTGAATTTGGAGCAGGGTGCATGCAAGGGCACACACACATGATTCCGAGGCTCTCAGTCACGAGCATCTCTATTTTATACTTGCTTGCACAACTTGTTAATACTGGCATCTGCTTGCCAAATTCAGAGTTTGCTTCTGACTAATTTCATCTTGATGTAAACCAAAAATGTTGTCTCTTTTTTTCCCCACAGAGGAATTATTTCTCTTACACTTGCATGCACCGTTGCAATACCACTGAGGGGAGCTTACCACTGCAAGAAGGCATTTTAAGCTGCATTTAGTAGGGACTTGGGTAAAGATTCCCTGAAGAATTTAATGACAGAAGAATTAATTTTGCTTTCACATCTCCCCCGCCTCCATAACACAGAACCAACAATGTCTTTACAGAAGCGGGAAGTAAATTCAGGCGCTGGCTCTTTCCCTTCCCTTTTTTTGGCCCGTGTTTCGCTGGGACACATGTGCCCAGCCCCAATCAAAACAAAGACAGATGGCACTGCTGATCATTCAGAATAGAAGGAGCCTCAGAGTCAGTATGTTTAGATGCATTTGTAGGGCTACGCAGTATCCACTGGCCACTGGGACTGATTTAAAAAGGCGGCGAGCGAAAGTCTGAGCTTGCGCCAAAATTTTAAATGTGCCATTTGAGCAATTATGGTTCGACATGAAAGCTGGGAGAAAGAATGCATAGGTCATTCTGATTAGATTTAAAGACTATGTTCCCTGTTCCAAAGAGAAAATAAATGCAATCCCATTGCTTTACTGGAGCAGCTTTGGTGATAAAGAAAAAAGCCATGCTGTGGAAAAGAGGTTTACTGCAGCAAGGTTTTGTTGAAGCAGCACAGGCTGAATCAGAAAATGATTCTCTAAACAACCTTCCTAAAGAGAAATAATTACTCATCTAATGTGTTAATATCGCAATTCACTTTTCAAATGAATCCCTCATCCGGGAGACCTCAACTGTGTTTCTAACAGATCTGTGAAGGTGTATTGTGGTCTCTACCTTAATACAAGCCAGGGCCACAAAAGGCAGGAGGTGGAAATGGAAAATGCAGCTCCTCTCCTTGCAGAGGCGTGCAGGCTAAAGGTTCCAGCCTACGGACACTTGCCTCCATCCACAAGTAAACATGTTTGGATTATGACCAAGCTACATGTATAGCTAGACAGGTCTATTTTTCTACTGGAAGACTTATGGCAGCTGTAACTTGTCATCTTACTGTGGCCTGGAGCTGGTCTGGGATTATTGGTAGCTTTGGCTGGACGATCAGGGCACAAAATTATAAAATATCCATGAAGTGAAAGAGGAATAGCAAATTCCTAGGGCTGAAAGTTGCTCAGAAGGTTGGACATGCAGCCGAGTCTTGCAGCCAGCCTCTGTGAGCAATTAAATAAATGTCTCCTACTCCCATGGCCCCCATCCAAACGACTGAAATAAACAGGAAATATCTATGCTACTACAGCAGCACTTGGATTCATCTATAGCCTTTTAAGGGCTTTACTGTGGAGGTGATATGCTTTCCAGAACCTCCATTCATGACTGCTGATTGGAGGCGCACAGGGGCAGTGCGATAACACATCCTCCAGACAGCTTCCCACAACTGCTGCTGCCGCCCTAGAACTTTTACACTGTTGATGCTTCCTCTACAGGGAAAGAAAGGATCAGAATTAGCATCATTTAAGGTAATCGTGCCTTCAAAAAGAAACACGAGGCTATTAAAGGAGGCCAGGGCACACTAGTATCATATAACCAATTGTGGTCTGAGAGCTAGAAAAGGAAATCAACAGCGCAGTGGAAGGACAGGTCATGAGTCAGCTGAGGGAAAAGCAGGAATGCTTATGCAACTGTGTGGGGAAACAACAGCTTTTTCCAGACAAAACCATCGAAAACAAAGAAAGAAGGTAACTGAGATAATGGAGAAATAGGACGAAGTAACATCCCTGTAACAGTGAGGTGTAAGGTTAAAAAAGCATCCACACTCAAGTGGGGACAAAAGAACCACATGGATATTAAAGTACTTTAATTACATTACTTGCTATTACTTTGTTTCTGTAAAGGCACTGTTTGGTTCTGTGCCACAGAGACGAAGGAGATATGAAAGCACAATTCTTCTGTCATCTGAATTCTTCTGTCGTCAAATTCTTTGGAAAATCTTTACCAAGCTCCAACTAAATGTGACTTAACACTCCTCCTTGCAGAAGTAACCACCCCTCAGTGGTACTGTAACTGTGCATGGAAGTGTAAGACAAATAATTACCCCCTCTACAGCTGTCCCAGAAATGGTTTAATGAGAACTAAAAAACTGGTCTTTTTTTCAAGTACTATTTCACATTTATACTTACTAACAGCAGCCTATGAAATGCATAAACTACCAAGAGGTGTAATTACTCCCATCCTGTTGTCATACAGCAGCTGGCGCACCACAAACTCTTCCTGAGTTGTGCCAGTCAGTGAGTACCAAGGAAAGCAGCAGCCCCGTGCACCACCACAGCAGATGCAGGAGAGAGACAGCAAACTGGCAGTGGATGGGGCACAACAAGATCCCTCTTCTCTCTTCAAAGGAACATTTTACTCCAAACACGGAGTGCAGCCTACATAAAGATAATTGTTACTTTTCTCTTGAGAGCATCTGAGCACCACACAAACATTTCCTAAAAAAATAGTGTCAGTCCCTGCCTCTTAATTTTTGCAGAATAGCTAAGGGATGTGAATGAACAGTCACATCCTCAAAGTATTTTCAGAAGGAACATGGCATGATCCACAATGCTCCATCAGAGACAATGTTAAACACAACAGGCTAATTTTAGGGATGAGTCTTCTCTCTGACAAACTGCTCACACTCTAAGGGCAGAATTCGTCTGCTAGAAGGCAGTTGTTTGTGTTTTATAAGCTAAAGTTTCTCTTACCTATGGAATAACTCCAATATTTCACAGGGAATCATCATCCATCTAACTGAAGTACCCTCTAACAGACCATCAGCCTCATATCCCCTTTGAAATAGCACAGCTGAGCACTTGCTGGGCCACGATTTATTTTTTACCTTCTAAGACATCTTGGTAACTCTATAGCTCAATAGTGACAGTCGAATTTCACACTGCGATAGGCCCCCATCGATTTTTCATTCCCAGGAAGCAACTCAACAAATTAAAGTTAACAGCATTTCTGAAACTAAGAAAAGAAAAAAGAAAAGAAGGGGCAGGCAAAGAGACATAAATTGCAAGATGCCTAAACTGCGCTCCCAACATAGGAATGAAATTCCATCCTGGGTTTTTCACCAGTTATGAGACAGGGATGCAGAACCTACTTCCTCTGAAGCCAGTAGATCCCTTGGGTTTGCAGATGCTTCAGCTTTAAAACATCACAGGTTCAACAGAACTGAGAGTTCCTTCCTACACGAAGATGTCAAAATCTATAGAAAACTGCCTCAAGGCATGAAATTAGAGCAAACCTCTGGACAACACTGCACTAAACAGAAACAACCACCTACCCTGAGGTCTGAGCTTGTACAGTCACAGCCTGCCTTGCTGAGCTTGCTGACTGGACAGTGAAGAACTGAACACTGATACAATTTCAGTTTGGCACAGTGGTTATAATGTTTGAGACCATCATTAGCATGTGCAACTTCTCTCCAACAGTTAAAAAAGGAAGCAGAAAAAAGAGACACAGCCAAGCAGTCTGCTTTCCACTGTGACATCTCAGAGGAAGAAGTAATTCCAAAGCCTCACTTCATAAAGAAATGAAGCATCTATCTCCATACCCTTTCAATACCGAATATCAGTATACAGTACAAACCCAGTATTACATACTACTGAATTACTGAAAAGGAGTAAAGCCTAATAAAAAAATGCGGACACAAGCAGCACAGCCCAGCAGCTCTTTCTCAGCCTTTGACAATCCCACGCTTCAGTTCAGTGTCCTGAATCCTCTCCCAAGTTCATGTGGCCTGCTCTAGTCCTGGACCCACCAGCAGCATCATGCTCTCAGCTTAGCAGAGCACAAAGGGTTAGCTCATTTATGACTCAAGTTAATTTTTTAATTCTGTCTTTGGTATAAGATGTTCTTGTCTCCCATCAAAGCCTATTAATGGTGTGACACTGTGGAGAAGGGCTGGGTAGTGCTTATCCTATGGTGTGAATACTCAACAGCTTCTGTTTTCCTCTGACATACCAGCTTAAGCGTGGCTCCTTCCCTTTCAGGCCTCTGCTAATCCCCTGGCTTCACACCCTGCTCCCGCCTGGATGTGTCTGCTTGGGAGCAGGCTCTCCCCAAAAGACTCTGCTACCTCTCTGACTGCTCTCACATGCCTGTCTCTTTGCACAAGGACCCCAACCTAAACTTTGTTTAATTTTAACTGATGCTTTCCCCTGTACTGCTGTGCCAGAGCCCCTTCAGAACCAAAGTTTTAAAACAGATGGATTGGAAAGTGACAAGATGGGGGGGAAGGGGAATAAAGAGAAGACAAGAAAAATAAAACAAATACAATTGCTTTTTGTCTCTAAAACCCTCTTTTTAACCCAACAAGCGTCTCATCCAATGAAGCATGATAAGCATGAAGTGTTATATAAAGAAGATAATTATAAAGGGATTTAATGCTTGGCAGGCTTGTATTGCAAGGTTCAGAGCAGAGGTAGCATACTCACTTACACAGCCTTGTGTCCGGGTTTGCTATTATGTGGGTAGCGTGGCTGGGGCCAAGCGGAATCAGAAACAAGATTTGTTTTACCACAAAAAAAAAAAAAAAGAAAAAAAAAAAGAAAAAAAAAGAAAGAAAGAAAAAAAGAAAAAAGCACAGCCCCCTTCCCAACGAGGATGGCAGTTTCAGTCCCACCTCCTTCCACTTCTGTCCCATCCCTGATTAATGATGTTGTCTGCCTGATTTATGACCCACCCCAACAGATTAGAGTTTCCCTCTTCAACCTCCCCCCCTTTCACCCCTCCCAGAAGGCACAGCCACACTCCGCTGGAAATATTAGAGAATTATTAAATAAACATTCATACGTCATGTCTCTTCCCATACTGAGCTCATCGTAGTCAATGCTCAGCGGCCGGGCCCTGTTTGCTTTGGGGCTGACACCAAACAGCTGGAGTGATTCATGGAGAGGCTGGCTACAATGCTCTGTGCCATATATCATGCTCGCAGCGCTCCCTGCCCCGGCGGAGATAAACTGATCAACCACAACGGGCTGGAATGAATTTATGACAACACAAAATTGAGGAAAACAAATGGGAGGTGACCCAGTGGGCCACTAACCCAGACTCTCTCGCTGGCCTGCAATCTAGTCTGGTAGCAGAAAGCAAAATTGAACATTGGCACTCTGAATTAAGATGCTGGCTTTTAACCCCGGGGAACCTCGGTTTCAAAATGGCAGCAGACCCTCACAAGGGAGGGAGAAAGACTTTTTGTGGGGAAGGTGCTTTTTGCAGCTCTCTGAGCAGCACTTCTGCTCAGAGTCCGACGTCACTGGAGGCGTCAGGGAGGGTGCCTGGGCAATTAGGGACCAGCTGCTCTCTGAGCAAAGCTGCATCTCACGCTGAGGTAAAGGAGCACTGCACCGGCTGAGCTTTGCCTTGGCAGTGGCTGGGGTCTTCAGCAGACAGGCAGGGCTCAGATGGTGTGATTCTCCTTCATGTCTCCCAAGAGCCTTCAGCACCCCAGCATCTCTTCCAGACACCTCACACTGGCAAGATTAGAAAAGCTCAGCACTGAGACACCTCACAGCGCTGGAAAGGAGAGCTGGGACCATGTCTCCCACTACCCCCGGCTGCCACCTGAAGTTCAACACTACACAGAGGAGATCAACTTGTCCAAGTTACTGATCAACTGGCACAGCACAAGGAGCAGAGCATCAGACTTACTCCAAAGCCCATCTAGCTGTTCTACATGCAAGAGACTCTCCCACAAAATCCCATGTTTAGATTAATTTAAACCTGCTCAAGTGAAGAAATTCAGCTGTGTGCCAAAAGGAGAACTGCTCACCGTACTGTACTAATGGATTAAAAACCAAACAAAAATACACTACTCTCTTTGCCTGGACTTATTTTTGGAAGAGGGGAGGAAGGAATGCCACTCTTATGAGAAGGATCAATAGGCAGATCACTGCTAACTCTATTAGCCACTGCTCTAAACAGAGAGCACAGCTGACACAGGTGCTAAGCCATGTGCTTCTGGACAATGTAAAAAATGCTAATCAGATGCTACACAAGGTTTAACATGCCAATCAATAATGCTCAGATTTAAAGGCAAAAATGTAAGTTACAAACAATAGAGTAAAGTGATGCTGCCAAAAACTTCCTGTAAGCACCACCCAAAACAAGAAAAATGAAACCAATTTAGCTCCAGATTAAGAAACAGGAACTAGAGATGAATCAATTTAGCCTGTTGGGCTAGGCTGCCATATATCATGGCTCAGCAGTGGACTGGTAAGCAGCCAGACAGTGAGAAACCCTTCCCCCTCCTTTTCTGTAGGCTTCTAGCTCTGATCTCTGTTATCAATTAATTTAACAGAACCCCTCTACACAGACAAGCACACAGAGCATTCAGACTCCTTAAATGGCAGGACAGAAACTATTTATCACACATGAATCTCAAAGGAAAGGAGTGAAAAAAAAAAAAAAGGCAGCTAGGAATTCTCCACCTGAAACACCATCTTGTTTTCTGAACCTCGGTGAAATAAAGTACCTTAAACAAAAAGGTCCCTCTGCTACTTTCAAAAATTAACATTATTGGAAAGACTGAACAAGACATTTAAGGAATTTCCTGTAATTTCTTTTGGGTTTTACTGACTTTTAGCAGAACAGAAGCTTTAGCAGGCAAGGTTATTACAGAGCAAGGTGTGTGTGCACAGACACACACACACGCTCGCTCTCTGCACTTCACAGCAGCGTTAGCACGAGCGTTGTTTGGAAAGGATTCTGGGACCCTTCAAATGGTGCTAGCTAAAGCCTCTTTGATCAGATTATTAAAGCTATGTCAATTTTATCACTTGAGCTCAAGTGTTCTGGAAAATGTCAAATCCTTTCAGCTCCTACAGTTTAAAGATTTTCAATAGGAGTGGATCTGGGAGGAAGGAGGGCTGCTGGGCAGACAGGCAGGAGGCCCGAAGGGAAGCCAAGCAGCAGCTGAGACATAGGCTGACAGATTACAGCAGAAGGGATGAGTCCTTGCCACCAAGACAGCATGCAATGGTTGGCTCACTTTAAGGACAAAGCTGGTTCTGCACTGACCTGCAGCCTCCCAGCTCAGTGGTCCTTGGCCAAAGTCTGCTGACCGAGAAGCACCCAATGGCAGACAGCCAACATTTGGGACATGCTAACAAAAGGGCTTGTAGAAAGGAAAGTGCCGAGACAGCAAAGCAGTGTAAAAGTTCCCTCTACAGCAGGGACTTTCCCCAGTTAACTCTGATTGTGAACATATGCTTTGCCAGGCTGCCTGGAATAAAAATGTGCCAGGGACACAACCTCTCAAGTCAGGATCAATGGCAGGAGGAGAACAAACCACATTAGAAAAATGGCAACTTTCTGTAAAGTCAGCTTAATACTACATCACTAGATTTTTCCCCATCCCAAACTATCCATGGATATCGCCCCAAAATGTGATATTTAAAACCCATCATTATATCATTGCTTCCACCTTATTCAAGTTGTTTGGTCTCTCACTTGATCTTGGGGTAATGTTTTATGTCAGGCAATAATCACCAAACTTAAAACACTGTCCCATCCCAGCTAATGCAGTCCATGGCAGCAGAGAACAGCCGGTAGTTTTAGGTTTGGACCATCAAATCTGCCCAAGCAATAAGTCACCCCAGCAGCATGTGGAATAAGGTTTAGAATAGAGGTTGTTACTCGAATGACTAGGGCAGATAAACCCATTTATTTCTATTTCAGACTAGACTGCAGCACATTCAGGGAGCAGAAAGGGACAGGAAAGGTGATGTCCAGCAGTCCCTCCACTACTGTATATTCAAACATGGGGACTTGAAGTTCTGAACAACTGAAAGGGCTGCAGGTAAAAAACTTGGAAACTGAGACATTATTTCTGTTAGGAACCATACAAAGGCTCAATATAGATCTTAAAGAAAAAGAAATTCCCTCTGTGAGACTTCTTCCAAGTAACGGTACTGCTAAGGGGAGATTCCCTTTTGTTGGGAGATGAAAGGTGGAACATACAGAAAGAAAGCATGGATATTTCTATTTACATAATTTAAAAGAAGGCAATTTGCAGTGGAGAATCTCTTTGGAAGCTATGCCAAATTCCATATCACTGAGTACCTGCCCTCATGGATATCTGGTGGAGAACTCCCCACAAGCCCACTGTGAACACAGCAATGGTGAGTGCTCCAAGTTCAGGTTTTGTGCTGCAGCACAACTTCCCTTCTCAGTGGTAAAAACTTCAAATAAGCCTACCTTCAGATTACCACTGCTGCTGGGAGCACCAGATGGGACACTATGGTTCTTTAAAACAAGAAAAAGGGAAGCTACCCACTTCACACTCACTTTTCAATGTCACTGTTTTTACAGGTCTTCTGCATGGTCTCCTGTTTACTGCATTCACCATTACTCGTTGAGGGCATTTCTGTTGAGGGAATAACAGAAAAAAAAAATAGTAAGAAAACATTAGATCATTGCAATGGAATAATCTGAGCAAGTCACAGTTTCAGAGGACCCCAATGAGTCACTTTCATGCCAGTTCTTGGTAAGAGCGAGAAGTGACTGATGCTGTGTCCCTGTCTGGCGGGGGGGTGGTTCTCTGGACAGTGTGGTTCTATGATTCAGGGCTCAAAATACAACCCCTGCTCCATCCCTGCTTTATAGTGATCTGACCCCCACTGATGTAGCCGTTGTTTAAACCAGGATTTAATTCAAAAGGGTTGATACAGCTGCCACACAGAAGTATACTTCTAGAAAGATGGAGCAAATCCACCCAGCCCAGACCCTGCTTTCTGCTCTCCCATTTGCTGAGACCTCACAGACACAAGCAGAAAAATACATGCCACATAAGTAGAATGATAGAACAGTCTGCTCATCATGGCTGCTCCCAGCACAGGAGAGGGTGTGAGACACCAGTTGGGGATGAGAACAGGAACAAGCCCCAGGGTTGCAGGTTCATCACCATGGATTCAGGTAAGAGGTATGAAGAAAACAGCTCATAGCAAATGCATCAGGGCTGCCTCCTCATCACCTCTGTGGCTGTAGCTACTGAAGCTGATAATACCTACGAGCAAGTGCTTCCACATCACAGAAAATAAATGTGATTGCCTATCCCATGGAGGAAAATGCCTGCGATAGATATTCTATGTTCTCCATTTAACCATTATGCCCCTGGCAAAACTGGTTCTACTCCCTTCCCCCACTCCCACTGGCAAGTAGTTATTTCTTGTAGGTACTTTCAAGGCTGGGAATCAAATGCCTAAAGCGTGACAGGAACAGAACAGGGAACAAAATCATTGGGACATGTCTCTTCAGGTCGCTGAGCTTCAGTTTCCTTCCTAAGGGAGCTGGAGCAGCACTGCCCAGCTCTGGAAATGGATTTGGCATCTACAGCTGGAAAGCGACAGGTTTTATTATTCTCATATTTCCACTAAGTTGCAGCTTACACTTACAGTGCTGCTGGCATTGAATAAAAACCCCCAGCAGTCAAATGGGTATAACACTTCCCCCTTCCTTCTCAATCCAATGAGCTTTCGAGTAGTGTATGCAAAGATACGTATTCACATTAACTCATTTATTCTGGAGTCTCAACTATAGATCATGAAGTAGAACAGATCCTAGAGTTTCCACTCCAAAGGTGAAGGCTTCAGAGTGGTAGGCTTTTCTTGCCGTACAAAGGCCAGCAAGGACAAGATCTACCCAAAAGATACAAGTCTTTAGCATATCCTCTCAAAGAAGGGAAGATAAGAAAGAAGTTGAAAAAACCCAATTATAGGTGCACCTATGTAGTTTAAACACCCAGCAGCTGAACATCACCATCACGTTGTCAGGCTCTGCTGGCTCCCTCACTAATACAGCAGTTTGCATTTCAGTGACATGACACCAAGTCAATCCAAACCCTCTCTCTCATCACCACACCAGTTAAGGTGGCATTTTTGGGAACTTCCCCAGCTGCCATTATTGACAATTAATTGTACTATAAAGTTTCAAAATTATAGTGTGGTTTTATGTGAACACATTTCTAATGACACTCTGCATGAGCATAAGTAACTACCTCTCCTAAGTACTGGCAAGCAGAAGACATGGACTATCTACCTGCCCTCCTGTAGTATATAAATTAACAATTTGTAATTTCAACACTCACCGTCACTTGCCCATTTAGAAAACTCTGGCGTTATTCGAGTACTTGGTGTGCCACCACTAAAAGAGAAAAAGACAATATGCTAAAGGTTGAATACAAAAAATTCTGGCACTCAGGAAAATCAATCACTTCCACCAACCACTTCTCTCTTAATACTTCTATCCATCAGTCTAAGTTTCAAAATGTAAGCAGAACGGCCAACCAAAAAACATGCTCATGTTTCATAGCATCAGTGACACTATTGCATTTCTACAGAAACTTGACAGAATTTCAAAGTGCTTTTACAAGCAACATCACCTCTTAAGTTGCAGAGATGGGCAAACAAGTCCCAGAAACGTGCAAGAAGGACCTTGTCCAAACAGCAAAACAATGTGTTAGGTGCAAGCCACATGAAGGGACTGGATCTCCTGGCTTCAGGTCCTCAGTTCTCTCACCAAGCACTAAGTGTCCATAGCAACTGATAACCAAGTAACCTCCTGCTACAACACTAGAGTCCTTGCTGTGAAGGAGCTTCAGCATCTTAGAGGCCCTGCTTTTGGACTAGCATGGTTAGCAAAGTATTGAATGGACCAATGGTTTGGATCCAGTGTGGCAAATGCCACTTTTCCATGGAGTGAAACCTAATTTTGAACTACTGTTTGCGACAGGCTAAGCAGTAAGAAAACTTCATTTCACTACTCTATCAATCACTTCAACCTTGACCCCACAGGATCACTCAGTGAAAGAGATAGAGGGGTAATTTAAGTCCTGTTTTATGCAGGGCAGAGGGCTTAGAAAGCAATCCTAGCTCCCTGTTAAGACTCATTTTATTTGCCTGGAATGCTTCCCTGAGTGCCCTGAATGCTGGCTGCCTACATTCTCCACATATGTATGTGGGCAGAGCACACATCCTGCCCCAACCCAGAGCTGAATACAGAAGGATTAGTTTGCACACCACACAACATGTAATTGGATGCAGTGAAGTCACACGTGGGGTGCCAGACTCTTACATGTGGGGTGCCAACCAAGATTCCAGTGGCATCACACTGTACACTGCTAGAGGCCACATTTCATCATGAAGCAATAGGATGCGTAAGGCCTTAGCCCAGCACAGTTTCCTCAATTCATCCTCTGTCAGCACTGTTCAGGGCAAAGATGGCACTGGCTGGGCAGAAGGGTGGCTCAGAGAGGGAGAGTGTACAGGGAGGCTTTACTGAGGCTGCACAGGTAGAAATGGAGACCTACCTGTCACACTGTGCTTCTTTTTAAGTCTCTTGTTGCAACCCTTGCACTCAAGTGAACAGGTATCTTCCAAAAGCTGAGACTCCCCAAGAGTAATGAATGCAGTAATATAGAAAGACATGATACTTACTTTAAAACAGCACCTCGGAGCGCCTCCCTTTCTTTGGCTTCACCTGGCTCTTCTCCAGTGCAAGGGATAATGTCTGCCTCTGTGTACCTAAGCACAAAGGGTTAAGGAACATACAGCCCTGCTGCAGACAGTGGAAAGGTTTTTGAGATGGTTAGGACACTGAGATATAAAACAAATTGATTCCAACTGGGAACAACTTAAAAAAACAGAGGTTGGTATCCACAAAGGGGTCTGCTTTTAAATTCTGAATTAGTTTTGTTTTAGGTGGAAAGAAACAGAAATCTTTTGATAGTAACATGATTCTACAGCTTCTTGGAAAGGGAAAACCAGTTCCTGAACCCATGCAAACCTAATCTGCACAATCTCACAAATTCTGTTTGAAGTACAAAGTTCTTTTACCAGTGGAGAGTTAGAGATTCAATCCTAAAGGCTGGTACAGATTTCAACAGAACCTAATTCTACAGCTGGACATAGCCCCTAATCACAGGTAAGGCAGGTCTGTCTAATGCCCTTACAGGAATTCTTCCTTGATGCCTATTACAACCGCTGTGGGCAGAAGTCTGCTCACTGGTCTCCCAGAGCTGTGCTCAAAGAGCCTGCTCCCAGATAGAGAAGTTCCCAAAATCTGCCTTTAATGATAGTTCCCATGAACATTCATGTCTAATGAAAGGGAAAAAGAAAAAATCACACCTCTCAGAGTGGAAGGTGAATAGCACTTACTGCACAAACCCCTTGAAAACAAAAGGGTGTCTTGTGGAAAATAAACTCAATTCCTACCCATGAAGCAGGAAAAGCTATCCATACGGAACAAACCTGGATGGAGGCAAAAGATTGTTTATGAAACAGAATAGAGAAACTCTAACTGATCCCTTGCAATGTCTCCTACAGATTTCAACCAGGTCTGAAGCAGTGCTGTATCAACAGCAGGATCTCAAAGGGAGTAATGGGGAACCCCTCCTAGCTCAAATAACATGGTAACTGGAGAAGGCTGTGTCATTTCCAATAGAGCTGGACACAGATTATCCACCATTTCCCAGGGCAGATGCACCTCTGGGCTCCCCCTTGGTAAGAGCCTTTCAAAAACGATACTGTGGTTTCCCATATTCGAGTGTGTCGTCTCCATCCACATCCAGGTCAGCGTCGCTGTCTGGATTCTCCTTCCCGCTGCACATGATAAACCCAGAACCTGAAAGAAAATAAAACCCATGGATGAGCATTTGAATTGGAAATGAAGTGTAGGAGATCTCCCAAGAAAGGTGCTACAGCACCAGTTTGCAGGCTGTCCTTTACTCTTTACAGCCTCATAAAAGGTGCCCTCTCCAAAGACTGCACAAGAACACTCACAGAAATGGTCTAACTTCCGAGATTTTATGCTCTAAATGCCCCCAACATTGAAAATGGAACATTCTTGACTTTTAGCTCTCCACGTGAATTATTTTAGAATTGAAGTCACTGTAAGGGTCTCTCTCAAAGATAGAAAAAGCAATGAAACTAAATAGGAAAGACTTATTTTTCACTGAAGTAGTTAATGCAAAATCCACACTACTAGCAGGTAAGAGAAGGCCACAAGGACGTTCTGAATTACTTAATTCAGATGCAGACAGCAGGCAGAGGTTAAAATACAATTAGAAACATCTTTTCAATTTTAAAATACATTTTTAAAACAAAACATTTAAGAACAGCAAACCTGCTTCTACAAAAGGGAAAAAAAACCCCAGACTTCTGTCATTAACAGCTTCTTACAAGCACTTACATGAAAAAATTGCAATGCAACTCATCAAGAGTTCTGCTCTTCCAGCACAGGTGGGTCAGGCACACATCCAGTCCCAACTCCAGCAGGAAGCAATCACTTACAGTTCCACCTGAGGCTGATCGTGCATCAACTCCCACTTTCTAACAATTTATAAATTTACTTTGGTCCCAAAAATTTTGTAAACTGTAACCAGGCTTCTTTTAATTGAATCTGCACAAACACCTACAAAGATGAATCTTCACACGGTATTTTCTGCCCAGGTTTTATTAACAGAGGAAACTACAGAAGGCATATTTATGAGAAGGCATATTTACTCTTTATGAGAGCTAACACTGAATATGCTTTCTCCTTAAGACTGAATATTAAGCAAAGACCTCCTGAACTGTAGGGTGTTGGTTGCAAGGTCCTCATTTGTGTTCAATTTTGCAGCAGATCTAAGTTGTTTGGGTACATTAGCTATGCAGACAGAAATGTACTCATTGCAGCTGCCTCTGGCATGTTCCTTCACCTAACACCCATGTCCAGACAGCAGAACTGGACACCTGGCTCAGACAGAGGTACCTGCTGGAGCCTGAAGGACCCGGCACATGCAGAGGGCTAGTGACCTAGGTCTGTGGTAGACCAGGGAACACATCCCAACTGCAAAGAGTGAAAGAGTAAGGTAGGTATTGCCTTGGCCTTGTAACAAAGCCCCAAAAGGGCTACGTTCCTGTACTGCAACTGTGGTTCTAAATGCAGAATACAGACTAAAATTATTGTAGAAGCACTGAATATTATATGCAAGAATATGAGGATATTCCAAAGCATTAGGACAGCCTTTTCAGGCCTTCAGATGTCCAAGTCTGTTCATCCCACTGGGTTCTCACCAGCACACTCAGCATAAGCCCAGAAGAGTGAACTATATTTCTAACAGTCTGCATCTGTGCAGACAGCAGGGCAAAGCAAAGGTCTCATTTCCAAGGATACCATGCAGACACAGTCCTTTACTGTCGCTCTCTAGGAACGGATGCTCTCACTGATTCATTAAGCACCCAATAAAATTTGTTTATATGGATTTGATATTTCTCTTCCCTGAATATCAAGAAGGTCCTTAACGAGTGACAACTATAGCATGACAATGATTTTAAGACTAACCTTTCCCTAGAAGTATAAACTACCTTTTGCTTCAAAGTAATTGCCAGTCTTAATTTTTAGCAGAGGTAACACAACTAGCACCAACAATGCAGCACCCACATCCGTGGCAGGTACCATGGGAGCCATGGCTGTAAGTCACCCCCATGGTGTCACTGGGGCAGCCCTTTTCCAGCAGACCCCTTTCAGAGTGTTTCACATACAGGCTGCACACTACCAGCCAACATGTGCCAAAAGCTGCCTCCTCTTGCTGCAATGGCTCATCTAGTAAATCTTGACTCATTCAGTTCATCACAATGTTTGGGAGAAGATTTAGAGGGGTAAGAGAGACCTGTCAAAGAAGCTGGATAGTCTTTCAACGCTGCTTTAAAAGTCAAGAGTGGTTGATGGGGTGGTAATTTATAGGCGTGGCATTTAACCTGCAGTAACACCATCCCTGCACCTGGCATTACTTTAGCCCATCACTTCTCAAAGGCCATAAACTTTGGTCACACAGGTCTTCATTTTTCTTGTAGCTGTGGGAGACACAAATCATGCAAAGCTGGAGCTGTGACTTGGCCAGTCCCAGGAGGTGATCTGAACATTAGCCAGACAATGAATACTCAGAGCAAGTGCCTTGGTGGGGGGGGAGGTGGCCAAATGAGTGAACATTAAGTGGGACCATCCCCCATGTTACTGTCTCTGCAAGCATGCCAAGCACACAGCAGATATGCACCTTCCCATCAATTTTGTTTCCAAGTGACTCAAGCCAACTGGTGGTTTATAGCTAGAGCTTAAGATGAGAAGATCTGCTTACTGCAATACAGTTTACAAATACTAAGGCACCCTGACTTCAGAATCCTTGTGTCCTTGCTCTCAAGACCTTTGTATTTAAGAAAATCCTGTTTAAGTCTGGAAGGAAAATATGCCAGAGCTTTGGCTGAATCTAGCTCTATTGCCTAGCTGTGCTGCCAGCAGACTACTATACTTCTTAAACAGGGACTGTACAAGGGGAGAGTTTGGACAGTGTTATGATGGCAAATACACACAGGGACGATCTGAGAGAAGCTTTCAGTCAGAGAGGACAGCACTGCAGAGAAGTTCATAGGTTAAAATGAGGGGCAGAGGAAAGGTAAATTTTCTTTTCTGATCAAACAAGGACTCCCAGATTGACACCTAAAGGAAGGAATAATCAGGTGATCCAACTCTCAGTTTTTCACTTAATATGGATTTTTTTTATGTGACCAAGTGCAGTCCATTGCAATATGGTAAAAACCCATGATTTAGAAACTGTATGCTAAACAAAGTAACATCCATGAATCAAAAGAATACACTGAATATAAGTTGTGCTATCAGTTTTAGGACTTCAGAAGCTGCATTAAATAAGAAGGAAAAACGAAAGTCACAAAGTATGTTTCAGAAGTGAATCAAAAGATCCAAAAATCCCAGTACTGCTCCTGCACACAACAAAACACTAAGATATGGGATGCAAATTGTAGCCCAGCATCACCTGGGCTACAAACAGCTTGCAACCAGCATCTTGTAATACCTTGTCATTTTGCAGCAGGGATGTATTTTGAGGCCAGTTCCAGTGGGATTTGGTTTGGTGCCACAATTTCAACCTGACCCTCCTTGTCGAACTTCCTGGGGTTGCTTCCATGTACAAAGCCAGTGAAAACACCCACGCAGCTGTTCAAATATTTGACGTCTGAACTGCTTGACATTATTCATTCATCTCAGGCTCATTCAAACCAGATTTCTGGACAAGTGCTGTTATAAATGGATTAAGAAGACCACTAAATGCAAGGAAGGCCCAAAAGGATCACACCTGCTTCTCACTAACTCAGCCCAAATGTAAAGAGGGCTCACAACTTCCAGTTCCTGCTGGTGGTGCACACTGCCATCCAGGAGAAAAGAAAATGTGAAATGGAGTGCAGTGGACAAGAGCTTCCAGAAGCCCCTCTACCAACTCCATTTGGGTGATTTGAAATTCAACAGTGTGCACTGAGAAGAGGGAAGGGTTCCTCCACCAAGCCTCTGCTTTTGAAGGTCACACAGTAATTCACAGCCATCAGCAACACTGCCTAGAGTAGAGACCTCTAAAGCCAGTATGTTATCTAGAGGTCAATGCTCAGAATCAGAACTTTATTCCCACGTGTTAACAAAGTGAAATCCAACAACTGAAATCTAACCTGTGAGTTTGACCTAGGAACTCATAAGAGACACCATCTGTTATTCACAGAAGCAGCTGTGACTCTTAGGAGTCACCCAAGGCCTGAGGAATGTAATTCCACATGTGAATTTGAAAATACTGCTTTTAGATGAAAAAAGAACAAACTCAGTGCAGACTCTTCTATATCTTTCCTGTCCCTTGTTAAGAATTTTTTGCTCTTGCTGTACATTTGATAGGAGGCAACCCTTCGTCATATGCTGCCAGCCCCAATACAATTAGCCTCCTGATGCTAAAGCAGCACAATTCTCTGACAGTCTTAATCCCAGCTGCCTCCTTAAGGACCAGACAAACAGGAGTGAACAGGCAGGTCAGACGCTGGGGCCATTAGGCAGAGAAAAAACAAAGTTACAGCTCCGTCTCCAATCCCCATTGCTCTTGTAGCCAGGTGCTCTGACATGCAATTCCAGCGCTGGTATTGAGTGGCACCTCTATAAACCCTGTGACAGTTTGGGAGACAAACTCGCCCATCAATCAGAATGTACCTATCAACATCACTTACCTAGCCCTGTGTACACAGCTTTCTTTGCTTGGGCTGCTCTCAGAGCAGCCTGCCTGAGCATCAATTCTAGTTACTTTCTGAAAAATTTAGGTACTCCACACAAGCAACAGTGTTTCTGAAATACTGACTCAGAGGTCAGAAAAGCAGGAAAAATTCGCATGCCTCTTAACTGCTGTCAGCTTCAAGCACTGGCAGGATACAGGAATCAGCTGAGCTTGAAGGTGAAAACACTTCCCATTCTTTATATCTACCTATTAATAATGTCTGCAGATAAATCTCACCAGAAATCCTTTCCTTCCCCTTCTTGTAAGTTATCATAGCACTTTTCTCTCTCTTAAGTTGTCTCCTATGCCTAAGCATCCTCTCTGACCTCTGCACTGCTTCTCAAATCTTACTTCCTTTGTGCAGTCCTCCTGATGAGTGGTCACCTGATCAACTCTCCAGTGAATGGTGGCCCAGGTTAAGATATAAGCAGATTCACAGAACAGATAAAAGGGCTTCACATTCAAGTCACTCCTTTTCTCCATCACACCCAGTAGCAGATGGTCCAAGTGACAACATATGCTGCTTCAGGTGCTGACAGCAGTGCTGTCTCCTGCTCGGCATGAGCTCACAGACTGGCAGTCTTAGGGGCAGAATGGTAACACAACCAGAGCACAGCAAAACCAAACGACCCCAGCCTATTTTCACAAGCACAAGAAAACACAGACCTACCGTGCCTCACCCCTGCTTCTCAACTCCTTTCTAGGCATATCAGTTTTGGTGACCAGCTGTTCTGTTTATATGTTTACATTTAATTATCACTCCAAAGAAAGCCAGGGAAGAAAAATAGGATGTCAGTATACTATTTGCAGTATACTATTTGTACCACTGTTGTGAATGCAGCTACTAGATACTGCTCATGCAGAGGATCAAACTCATGTGGATGACTAACATTTCTCCAGTTTGGTCCCCAAGGAATGGGAGCATGTGTGTATGTAAAATCTATACTGGAAATATTCTAGAAATCCAAAGTTTTGCGTAAATTCTATAAATGGGTCTAAATCCAAATCCTTCTCAGAGGCCTAGAGCTCTACTGGGGCCTATTTTGCCTGGGAAGAGGCATTCATTCTGTTTGCAGGTAGTATACATTTGCCCAGGACAGAAGAAAAGCTTCCCATAAATCTCCAGAACTGCAGCCTTTGCTAATTACACTCCTTGCAGTGACCCCCTTCTGTACAACCTCCCTTTCCAGCACGTTCACTCTATTTTCTTATCACAATGTCACTCATTGGCTTCTTGGAGAGTAAAAACAATGAAGCAATAAAAGTAGTTTATGCAGACTCACGGCTAGGCTTCACATACTTCCAAGAATGGCTCTAAACTGGGTTTATTTCATCAGCTGCTGAAGTATCCCAAACTAGTACTAAGAGGACAAGGTGGCATGGATGCCATTTTATTGTAAGAGACACCTGGGAAGGCAGAGAAAGCCACTAAAAATTCTTGAAAATGAAAGGAAGGCAAAGATGAAGCCATGTTGAACACAAGTCCTTCCACAGATCCATAATGCCTCCCCAGCCTTATTTTTCAACAGTGAAATTGTTCCCCCACTTTTTCCTAGCACCTAGAGGGGTAGAATAGTTCTGGTGATGCTCTCAGTCTGTTGCAGAAAAAAAAGACATTTAGAAGCCATGAAAAGTTGCTTACAAAACAAGGGTTTTATTCCTCTGGAGCCAGATCCATTTAAAACTAAAGGGTGATTTACCTGGAAAACTGACACTCAACTGTGTTGTTACAGCACACACCTGAAACAGCAGATGCATCCATCTGATGCTCTCTATTAGCTCCCACAGAGGCACAAATGGGCTGTCAGAGACCTGACTGCTCACCAGTGTGGATGCTTACAGTGATCTTTGCTAACAGATCACAGAAACAGCTGCCTTTAAGGAAAGGGGCCATATAATTTTACGACCATTACCATAATTTTGCAGCAGCATGCTGAACAAAGGGCAGGCAAGCACTGCTGTACAGGGGAAGAGCCAGCTGCTGCAAGGCTCAGGAAGAGGCTTCCCCACCCCTTGCAGCATTGAGGAATATTCCAGAGATGTCTTTTATGCCTCCTGTAAACCATCAGGTAAAGACTACGGCTGCAGAGGGGAAAACAGACTCGGAACGAACCAAAAGTCTGATCTGGTCTGGCAATTCATGGCTGTCTCCTAGAGCCTCGTGCTGATGTAATACAGGAAGGTGAGAATAGCCTTGTGTATCTCAAGGGCTGCTCTCCAAAACCCAGAGCTGAAGTACAAAAGCAGCAGCAACAGTCGTGGTCTTTGCAGCTACAGCTTGTTTTCCACAGTTAGGGAAAGGTGTATCTGAAAGCTTTTATTCCCCTGGGGAGAGGGTGGAAACTAACAAAAAACAGGAAGAGGGAGAATTAAAGTAATCTTGAATCACTAAGCAGATTCACATCACTGGATCAATAAGCACCACTGACAGGGATCACAGGAATGTCGCAACTTTGCCAATAATAAAGCTGCACAGCAGAGCTCGGAGGATGACTTTTCTAAGGCAGCCGAGCATGAAGCAGCAAGGCTGGTGAACAGCTGAATGTGACACCCTGGCTTACAGTGGGTTGCTGCCAGTGGTGGGGCTCAATGCAGTTTGCTTTAAATAATGATGAGCACAGAGATTGTATTCATAGGGGAAAGGCAACCAAGGACTGGAAAAACCAAGGGCTAAATTTCATAGGCCAAACACATGTGTTCTTCCTCCCAAACTAATTCTTTTCTAGGTTGGAAAGAAGAAAGAAAAATCAGTGCTAATTTAATCAATTGATCAGTCTATTGATTGCAAAACTGGAGCTGCTAGTTAGCCATGTGCTGTAATGCCCTCAACTCTGAAACCACAAAACACATCATTGATTTCTTCACTTCCAGCTCCAAAACAAGAAATAAAACCAGGCTTTCAGGAAAAAACAACTTCCTTATTCAGGGAGAAGATGCAAGCAAAGAAGGGAGGCCAGGAAACAGGGACAGCCGCATCTTGCGAGGTTCAAACTGAAATTAGTTACAGATGCAGTCACAGTGTCTTGTGTAAACTCCATCGATTGGGTGGCTGACAGTCTTGGGAGCCTCCATAGTAGGACAATCAATCCGGCTGCAGTGTCACCTGCCACTTTGCTGAACAGTTGACAATGCAATTATCCAGTGTGGAGGCAGGGAGTTGGCGCGTGTCAAACGCAGTTAGCCACTTTCCGGGCACCACTCGATAATGTGTTTCACCGCCGCGTGTAGGAGACGACACACGGAGACAGGAGCTGTTTAGAGCCATTGAGACCTGTGCTCTTTTTTTCTTTAGAAACATCTCACTGCCCCTGACTTAACAACTGTATTCTAAAATGCTATTAAAATCACGTCAATCAACTATTGTGTGCTTAAAGCTCAAGTTTGACCTGAGTGTCCAAGAAGTAGGTTGCAGTCCTAGCAAAACTGCAGACCCTTGAGGGAAAAAAATTAAAAATTTATCAGATTACCAAAGCTTGGGATTTCCAAAACCACAGCTAACAGACCAGCAGAAAACTGGACTGCAGAGCAACTGATGTCTGAGATCTACAAAACCTGAAGTTTAAAGGAACTGTCAACTGAAACCCAGACTACTTCAAAAAATTGAGTAGTTTCAGGTGTTTAAAACTGCAGTTTCTGTTTTCTTCTTTTCCCCTCCTTCCTCTAGGAAGGGGTTGACAGACATTTCTTTTCATCCCAAAACTAGAATATGTAACACTGTAAAATGGAGAGAATTCCACTTCTTCTGCAGAAAATCTTTTCCTGGTTAGAGTGGCTGAGGGCGTTATATAAATCAACCACCAAGGTTTAGTTGGTTGTGTTCCTTTCAACGAACGCATGCTAGCAGTTTGAGCATAAAAATAAGATTCTTATATTTTTGTATCGATTCAAGTTAACAAAAATGTAAAATCAGCAATGAGAAATTTTAATGGCTATCCTCACCAATTTATTTTTTCCCAGTTAAAATGATTTTCACTTTGCTAAGTCCCATTGTCTACTTTGTGTTCCAAAATGAACAAAATGGTATTCCTTGAAGAATTATGTGAACTCCAAACACACATGACATTGGGCATCAATTACAGAGCAGGTCAAGCTGGCTTTTGTATGTAAGGTAAGAGGTTTTTCTTCTTAAATCACATACTATTCTAATCTGTTTTTCTGCCTCACTGGAGTCAACTTACAGTATTAATATACAGGACAATACTTAAGAGATATTTATTAAATACAGAATCCTTCAAATTCTATATGCAGACACAATTACAGAGAAAGAATCAGGTGCAGCCCATGTGATTACTGAATCTAACACTATGCAAACAGACTTTGTTAGCATTGTTAGGTCAAGTATTACCTTATGGGCAAGCACTTGCTCTCAAGGAAGAGAGCTGCAAACGTTAAGAAGTGTTGGATTACCCCATCAGACCAGTCCAAATTACTGTCCTTCTGCAATGGAGGCATTACCAGGATTACCAATTTTACACAAGGGCTACAAGTGCTCTGGGGCTCAGCAGCCCTCTGTAAGGGGCATAAAGCAGAGACAAAGCACTTGAGGAACATGAAATTTATACCTCTTGCCTACTTGGAAGCTTACAGCAGGTAGAAGTGACCAGCAGAAGGTAGCAACCTAACCACAGGAAGGCTAAAATTCAAGGATTGAAAGGCTGGGAAAGACAGTCAGATGTGCAGACACATTCATCTTAGAGAGAGAGGCTGACACTGGAAACCTGGCAGAGAAATGCACTGAATTGAGCTCTTGCTAAATGAGAGGAACATTAAGATTTTGATTTCAGCAAAGATTCCCTGTACTTTTACCACAGACTGCTCTTGTATCCAAGCTGAAGTTTGTTTTAGTCTGCCAAGGTAAAAGGAATGAATTCTGGCTCATCTACACAGCAGTAGCAAAGATGATTCCAGTTACTAGACCACTCTTCCAAAAGGCTAAAGTATGCCAATGACATCTTCCATTTCCCACACAGTCTCTTAAGAGAAGTCACACATTTACTGTTCAGCTCAAATGCTTTTGCTGCATTTGAATAGATCAGTTTATACCCTCTTACCAGTGTAACCTTAAATGCAGTCTGAATCTCCTGACATAGAAAAAAAAGGAAGTCTCCTTGCCTCTTGAAGCTTTCCTGTATATTTTATCTGAGAAGAAGGGCACAGCTGGCTACTAGGTGAGATTCCAGAGTAAGACTTTTAAGGTTTGTCACCACCTCTGCTACCATCTTTATTAACTAGTGTTATAGAGAAGATGCTAGAGAAGCTAGAGATGCTTCTCCATGCTTCAGTTTCCACACACGTTAAACACAGATTTTAAGAGTTTTGTTGTAAAGTTCAATTTTCATGAAATTGCATAGAGAAGCACAAGTGAGTCTTCCTTCTCTATTTGGAGCTTTCTGCCAGGCAGTTACCAGACCCAAGAAGTCACTATGATCACAAAAAGCTGCTGTTGAGGCAGGAGAACTAAAAAGCATCTATTTAGATTCCGAGGCCAGAACCTCGCACATGAAAGAATGATTCTAATGCTGCATAGATTTAGAAGAACAAACTGGAGGAGCATACAGCTACTGCCCCAATGCTCTTTCTGGGACAACTAACCCACACTGGACAAAGGCTGCTCAAACTGAAACATGTATTGATTCTGTGTCGATAGAAAGCTGGCAATGGGAGGACTGCAGCCATTTCCTACAAACTTCTAAACATTTTAATACAGCCCTACTTTCCAGGCAGCTGCCCTAATTGTACATGACATGAGATCCAATGCAAATGGACACCCAAGGATAACTATAGTTTGTTACAGCTTATAAAGGCTTTACCAAGTCCCCCTATGCATACACTTAGTTCTGCTGCTCTTTCCCCTTGGTAAGACATTAGCAAATAGATCCAAGCCCTTTGGTAGCTTGGGAGAAGGGCAGCATGGAGAAATAAAAAGAAATACCAGAAAAAATAAAGAGAAACTTCAGAGTTAAGTAATCCCTGTGTGCTTCTCCTTCTTCAAGAGTATCACAATCTATCAGATAGATTCTTGTCAGTTGATCTTTCTTAGAAAGTATCCTTCCCTGAAAATGCCCTGCTTGCCATTTTAACATTTTCAAAGTCTTTCTCTCTTCTGTGTTATTTTTGATGCAACTGATTTGCTGAAGCAAAAGAAACTGAGAAGAGCAGTGCTGACTAGCTTGCTACTGTACCTAGGGGAAGGCTTTTGGGTGGGGGAGCTGGAGGGGAGAAGAGGAGGACAGGGTGGGTGGAGAGAACTTAGCTACAATTCTTCAATTCTTTCATATCTAAAGAGGACAGCAATCTCTGTTCTATCAGACCGCATGGTTCGTGCTTTAAACGGTACTTGCTGCCAGCTTGCTTTCCCTGTCTCTCTCCCTTTGAAGCAGACTGGACAGCTTCCTCAAGCTGGCGTTATCACTCCCTCTAACCACTCTTGGCAGGCAATCTAATTCCCCCTGAAAAGGTCACCGCCATTTTAACTGCCTTTCAATCACATTAAGCACGCTGCCGCTCGTGCTCAGAGCGCTGCGCCCGCAGCTCTCCTGACTGAGGTGCGATCGATAAACTGACATCCCGCCCAACACCCAGCTCCCCAACCGCCCCAGCCCTGCTCTGCTCCAGCCCCTCTCCTGGGCAAGCTGCCTCCCAGAACACACGGAAACAGACCGAGTGACAAAATCCTCTCCTCAAATCTGAGGCAGCAGAAGGGAGCTGCTAACCTGGCATTTACTAATCTTTGTCCCATCTGTTAAGAAACAGAAGGGTGCAAGCATCCCCCCAAACCCCCGCCTTCCCCAGACCTACAGAGGCAGCAACTTCACAGGACAGTTTGCTTAGGCACCAGTCCAGACACCTTTGAAGCTGTGTTACAAAGAACAAGCCTCCCTCAAGCTTCCCTCAATGCAATCATTACCGTTATCTCTCCCCCTGAGCTGCTTTTTTTTTTTTGCAGTTACGAGTTATGTGTTCCACCCATCGATCCCTGTGTAAGACACTGTTTTAAGTCCTCTTGCCTTTTGACTGTGCTAAGCCGTTTAAGAGATGACAGCAGCTTCTATCAGTGTGAAGCTGATGTGATTCTTTTCAGATAAAGCACTTTTTTTCCACTTCCCCCTCTCCCTTTCCTTCTTTCAAGTAAGAAACATACACACAAAAAGAGACACTGAATCTTTCAAAGAAAAAAAAAAAACCTTTTGAACTTCCCCCAGGAATTCTTTAAAAGGATAACCTTACAGTGTAAACACTGAGGGTAACGTGCATCCATTCCAGACTGGAATAGAAGAATTGCTACAAATATGTTGAGCATTTAAAAAAAACAAACCCCACATCAGAGAGGAAGCCACTTGACGCTTTCACTTGCGAAGCCTTGTTGGCATCCTAAACACAGAAACTCATTAAAGATGGCATGAAATAATCCCATGCAACAAAGAGCTTCAGAGAGAGATGATTCAGAGACATGGGGAGAGATAGTTACTGAATGTTCAGGTATTTCAAGAGAAATTTTAGTCTTGTGACACTGTACTGCGGCAGGGGAATATTTGATTATTTTATCTGTACAGTTTTACACTTTGAAGTACAAGCTTGATTTAAACTGAATTTGGTATTTCATGCTGGTATTCTTCTTCACCTACTTCCAAACAGAATCACAAACTCTCCTACAAACCCTTACTTCAAGCAGAACCTCTGCTGAAATAAAGGGGCTCCAAACCCTATATAATTGCCAGTAATCTTCATTTACACCCTGCATCCTTCCAGTTTTGGAAAGCAAATTCAATGATGGCAAATGATGTTTTAAGAAACCAGGACAGTTAGAAGTACTAAACATTTCCTGACTGAAATCCTTCAAACCCAAGATCTTCAGAGACAACACACTAATCCCTGCACTTCTCAGGTCATATTCCTCCTTGCTGCCACAGCCTGTTCTTTCCACCTGCTGCCTCAGGTATGCCAAGCTGTGGTAGCCAAGTAGGTGTGCTTTGGCTCTGCTGCACTAGACCTGACTGGCTGCTTGCAGCTGTAACACCAACAGAGAAGACAAAGAATTTCAAGCTTCTAAGACAGTCCCTCAGGTTAGAAGAGCAAGTTTTCCCTGCAAGTGCTTTGGAAGCAGGAAAGTGTCACCCTAGGAACTTTACAAGTGAGTTTCAGCCTGTGGTTGCTTTTATGTTTTGGACATCTTCCACAAAATCCAAACAAGGCTATTCATTTCCCTGATGTTTCTGTTTTTAAGAAAAAATCCGAATTATCTCAACCTTACTCCAATTGAGATCCTGTCAGGATTTTCTATATAATTGGTAAAAATAAGCCAGGATCTGTGCTAAGTTTGAGACACTGCTGTAATGCTGCTCAATGGACTTACATGAAACACACACTGGCCAGTGTCCTGCTCCCCCTTCACCCAGCTGTGACATCTCCTCAAAGCAACACACCATTAAAACCAAAATTAATGAGACACATGATCATCTATTTTCCCCTCCGGTTTTATATATTTCCCCATGTCATCTCTTTAGACATTGGTGACATCCTGTAGCCTGGCAAAGGCTGTCTGGCATTATAAAAGACATCTGATTTCCACATCACTGCTACTTCTCAGCAAAGAGAACAGAGCCAAATGCAAAGCCTCAGGTGACAGGGGTTAACGAGGGCATTGCCAGCTCCAGACAAAGCAGTTTTAAGCATTAGAAAGCATCTACAAAACGTTGTGCTGTGCTTCAGGGCTGTAAATTAAGAATCCTGTCTAGCAAGAGCCAACGCTGGCAGCAAAAGAAGGACAGTCACCTTAAGGTTACCTGAGAGTACACAGAGCAGTCCTGAGTGATGAAGACCCTTGAATGCAGCAGTCAGAGACAATAGGAGAGCCACAAAAGAGAGCATGAAAAAGTGTAACTTAATTAAAAATAAATGCAATCAGCCAGCTGTAGGTGATCACTCCAGCTTTGCTTTGGCTTTCCAAATTTTACCACTTCTTGCACAGAGTAGGTAGGTACCCTGTACATATTGTCTGGGTTTCCCAAAATACTAGGCAGGAAGTTGTTAGGAAAAAATTCCCCTGCTTAGGGAAGAGGACACTTCTCTAGAGAAGCATGGCAGCTGTTGAATCTAGCTGCCAGCAGAGGTGTGCTCCAGAGGGGGAAGGCCAGGTGCTAGAGACCTGCCAGCTCAGGTATCACGAGTCCATTCTTCAGTAGTGGTTCTGCCACAAAAAGCTGCACAGGGAGGATGTTTCTCACTACAAATACTACAGGGAGTTTCCTGTGCTTGTGAGCTGATCTATCTTTCATCCAGCATCACCAAGGGATGAAGTCTAACCCAAAAGCCTTGTCAACACAGTGATTATGGAGGGTTTTAGAACTGCACGTAGTTGTATTCTGCTTTTCTCCTGGATTTCCAATCTTTTCCTGGATGGGTCCATGTAATTCCTGAAGGTCTAACGAAGGTCTTCAAAAGGAAAGAAGAGATACACCCCACCCTTCCTGACAGAGGCAACACCATCTCTCAGTACGAATGAACCGCACAGGTATCTGTTCATGTGTGTGCAGCCATCTGGCAGAGGTTACAACACTGACTGATGCTAGAACATGTCTAACTTCTGGTGGAGGAAAGCAAGTGATGGACATAGTAACACATTTGAGAATACCTTAAAATAATGAAGAAAACACAACAAAGAGTAAGTACATTATATTTACCCAGCCTAACCACATCAATTACATCCATTTTGTCCACCTGAAGCTTCATTTGAAAGGGGGTCTCCATATGACCAAGGCAATGTAGAAGGTTGAGATCACATTTCAGTAAGTTAACTCAAAAACAACTGGGAACATTTATCAGGAGAAGATAGCATGATGCCCACACCAAAGAAAGTGAAGATCGTGCTCTCCTCAAATGCAGGTGTTGGGTGGGGGTGAAGGAAAAAACCACTCATGTACAAAAAAAGGGAAGAAATGAACCGAACAGCTTTTTCTAACCAGGACTAGCAGTGATGACAACAACAGAGGCATACAGACATCCCATACTTCCCCGCTATAGATTGTAGTGTCTATGCTACATAAACACAGTCTGAGATCCTGCATGATCTCCTCAGGCCTCTACATGGAATCATGCACAGACACAACTCTCCATGCAGTCACAAAAAAAAGTTGGGCTACTGACACAGGATGTAATAGTGTGAGCATCACTAGGGGTTCTTTAAACCCCAAAGAAGCTGCTCCTTCAACTCTGCTGATCATCTGCTCTGCTATAACCCAGCTACAATTTAATTTCAGAGGAAAGCAAGTGCAGATCAGGAGTGCCTGGTTTTAGCTGAGACACGGATGGCTTTTAAGACCAACTCCTTTATGCAGTAGCCTTTCCCCTTGAGATATTTTAAATTAAAATCCAAGCTGATATAGGAAGAGATCACATCCCATCCTCTTTATTGAACGAAGGGAGCCAGCATTCTTCCTCTCATTAAGCATGCGCTACGTGGATTGCTTGTGAGAAACTCTCGTTAGTGCCTCAGGTTCATGCCAACAAACAGTTTAGTAAATCCTCCTCTTTGAGGCCAAAGGGCTGAATGTAAGAAAGGGGCCTGGTTTCTAGCTAAAATTACATTCGCCAATAAAGCTCACGAGAGGTCAAATTTTGCCATAACTCACTCTCTCCTTGGTAACTGATTTCCCCGTCACTGGGGAAGGAGCAAAAGAAGGAGGAAAAATAAAATGTGTTTGTCTGAGAGCCCTAAGGGCTTGCAGTGCTGGAGGTGCAGAGCAGGTTCCTGGATTCTCATTTATCAACCTTAAAAGGGATGGAGTGATAAATGCACAACTGGCCCTTTAATATTTTATGCAGGTGCTAAAGCGACTTAGCTGTCACCTCCAATACATCACCAGAGGCTGATACACCAACTTTCGTCACTCCAGGCTGGGAATTTTTACAATTTCATTTCTATTTCCCTCTCTTCACATATTTCCATGTATTTCTTACTATGTGTGAGATATAAAATGTTATTTTCCCCATATGATCTACCCATTCCCTCTTCAGCCACATTCCTTGAGAAAGAAATAATCCTATGCTTTGTTCAAGATTTGCACAAATTTTGACTCTCGTCATTCAAGAGGGACAAAAAAATGAAATCACTTTAACATTCTGGCAAAGGCTTATGATTCTGCCTTTTGTGGAAGGGAAATCCCTGTGTCCCTCCCTTGAAAGATAGGTAATGATCAACTTCCACAGCAGAATGATTTACAAGTGCCCCCAGAACACCAGCGCACCTCGAAATCCTCCCTCCAGGAGAGTAGTAGCCCGTATCCTCTTCTGCCCGCACCACTCGTACTCTTCAAAGCGGTTGCCGTTCTCGTTCTCGATGTCCACAGAGTCATCCTCAGTCATGCAGGAGCCTTCTCTCTGCATGGGGTAAAGCAGGGGCAGAGTGGTGAGATGCATGAAATGGCTCTTTGGGGTTCATAACTCATGGTGGGATGGGGAAGAAAAGCTGGACAGCTCCCAGGACAGCTAAGTATAGAGCATACAGCAGCCTTTATTCCCATCCCTGCTCCTACTAACCTAAACTAGAAGTAAATAGGTACTGGAAGAACTTGACAACCTAAGATCAAAACAAGTTGCACATTTCATAATTTTTACTCACGGAAATTTAAGGTCTGGTCCCTACAATAATGTTGGTGTTCACAGCAACATGCATTCCCCTGTCTTGCATGCAAAGTTCCTCTAATATGGAGGAACATAACACCACAGATTCTTTGACCCCTAGCAGAAGTGTTCTCCTCTAACATAGTTTTGGAGCTGATCAAAATACACCTCTTTATAAACCACATACCTCTTGAGGCAACAAGTCCTCTATTGAAGGTTTTTCCTGAGAAACACACACAAAAAGCCCTATGACAAAACTCTCTTTCTCCCCCAGGGGCTGTTTTACCTTCCTTGCTGTCTTTGGGATGAACAGCAAGAGAATGGTTCTGCTTAAATGCACTTTGGAGTAACACGGTTATGCAACTTTTACAAATCCCAGTCTGCCAATAATAATCCTAATGCTGTCAAAGGCACAGATCAGAATGAACTGTTCTTCCTGTGCTACAGCCTGTAGCCTGAAGTCCTACGAAAGATTCATAAACTTCAATAGCTCCACCTTTAAAATCTACAAATTAAACTTCTGTAACAGCAGAAGGGTGCATGAAGTAAAAAGTTACTAATGCAACATAACAGAAAAATCCAGAAGAATCCATCTTCCCAGCAAAGAAGTGACTACAGATCTTAGGGAGACAGTTAGCATTGCCTGCAAGCTCAGCAATGTTAGTTTTTGCCCCACATTAGGTCAACTGCAGACAGAGCTGGGAGTAGGGAGAAGGGAATGGCAGCTGGGGATCCTGCTGCGCCTCTACCTTTGCAAGGCATTGTTCCACATGCCTACTCATCTCCTCCTCGGATCCTGACAGAGGTCGGCTGCAGAGGGGACATACCTGCCCTTCGTCTTGCTTCCTCCGTTTCATTTTTCCAATCCGAGCTGCATGGAGAAACCAGGGAAAGAAAACAAACAAAAAAGGAAGACATGTCAAGTTTGCTGATCCAGTCTTTATTTGCTCAGCTCCAAATAATAAACCCTTGGCAGAAATGGTAAGATTTCACACCAAAAATCCCATTGCAACTCCCTATTCTGACCTCTATGAACAGTACAGAGACTGTTACTTGGCACTTTTCAGAGGAATCTATAACCTATAGCTGAGCACTCTGATTCCACAGAGGCAGATATTCACTATTTAATAACTAGGAGAAGAAGTATCTGCTGACCATCCCATGGCAAATTATTATAACGGCTAAAATCTTTCCCTTGGAAACATGAAATTGCTTTCCAAGTTGAATGATCAAGCCACACAACCCTGTTTTGGATTTTACTTTCTAACTCTGAGACCCTTTCGCTAACATGTCTATGCCCTCTACAAGAACTTGCTCAGAATGCAGAAGGATGACACAGCACCTGATAGTCTCAGGTTAACAAACACTTCCAGGACCACAGAGCCACCTGTACACCCTGAAAAACTCCTCAGACCACCACAAAAAATCAGAGCACCATCCTGGCAGCAGGTAATATTTATGTAAAAGAAAGATATTTGCTATGAAAAACACAAGACCTATGCTAGATAGCTTCTGTCTCTCTATGGTTTTTATTTAATGAAAACTAGAGGCTACACTGCCTTCTTGAGAGCATGCTCTGGGAAACAAATATGTTAAGAATCACAATGATTAGAAACAGCAGCCAAGGTAGCCTGTTGCTTAATCCAATAGCTGGTTAATTTGAGCCATCGTTTAATGTGATCAAAACATCTGGAACCAAATCATTTGCATTAAAAAGAACTTCTGTCTTTTATTATGATGGCTTTAGGCAGGTATTACTGAATAACTCAATCACTGGCTGCAGGAAAGTCACTGTTTAATTAATAGGGAAGGTCAAAATTCTGAATGAGAGACAAGAAAAAGCCCAAGGAAAGCCCATGTGGTAATGAGAGATGACACCACCAAAAAGCTGCGTTAGCCAGAAATCATTACTGACATTGTGAGCACTGCAGCATGCTCTGAAAGCCTTCATGCCTGAACACTGTGAGATCAACAGCTCCCCGCAGCCAACAAGTCAGAGAAAGCTTCTGGAATACCAGGATGAGAAGGACCAGTGCACAGGAAAGTTTCTATCAATTGTTTTCTCAAGTGCATCAGTTTAGAGCACACACATCAAATGAATGATAAAGTTTCAGCTGAACACATCAGCACAGACCCAAAAGGCTTCCTTCACGACATTCTTGTTGGCTTCCCTGGACTCAGGACTCTCTGGGTTAAGATATACTTTCCCACAATCTGGAACTATGAGTATTCATCATTCCCCATACTCTCACATGCCCCAGCACTAAGAAAGCTTCAAATTATTCCATAGGCATTGCTTTTCCTCATTGAAATACAGATGTGGGAAAACTCCCTGAAAAATGCATCTTCACTCCTCACATCCTGTAAATGTGACATTTCTAGAATAAGAGATAGCAACTTGAGACCAAAACAAGAATGTTTTTGTTATCTGGCACTTTGAACAACACAGACTCTCAACAAACACAGCTTTCATAGTTTAAATCTTATTTGCTGAAGCTCCACAACCCTCTCTTGTGTTCGGTACACCACTCTGACAGCTCCACAACCCTCTCTTTTAGGCAGAGTTAAGGCACACACTTTCTGGCCTGTACTTTAGTGCCCAGGAGATTTCTGAAGTTCTGGTTTACTGCATACCTATATGCTTCAGCATGGCTCTTTTGTGTAAGTTTAGGATGCTCTTTGCTTGCCTCACTAGCTCTGTAGAGCCAGCAAAAAATATGGATGGAGGCTAGAATCACACAGGATTTGAGCATTCCTCAGCAAACACCCATCTGGAGAGAAACAAACAAAGCCTTCTCTATCCTGATCACAGACACAATTTTCTCTCACCTCATCATGTTTTTAACAGGGAAATGCAGGGAGGGAACAGTTTAATTATTCTGGTAGGACTCCCTGTGGCCAAACAATTCAGTTAGAGCAGTCTGCCTGGTGAATTTATTAGTATTTTTATGGGTTTTTTACTGCCATCCTCCAGTCCATGCATTGTAGCAGTGACAAAAGGAAGACAACTTATTTTGGGTCTTCTACTGCTAAATTCTTGGGACCATTTTGCCAGAACAAGCACCTGATCTGCTGCTGAAATGTTAGTGCAGAACTGGGAAGAGAACCTCGCTCTGCTCCAGCTCTACACCAGACCCAGCAGCCAGCCCCCTTCTTGGCTCATTTAGCTCTGGAGAGAAGCAGCCCTTTGAGCTGCAACGCCACAAGTGAAAAAGCCACTGGAGGAAAGAGGTGTTGAAAACAAATCGCCCTGCCATTTTCATTCTGTGGTCATTAGCAGTGGCAGTGTCGTGCCCAGGGAGGCCAAGGGTGCCCCTGGTGACAGGAGGGACGGAAGGAGCAGCCTGGAAAGCACATCCGAGCGGGGCTGTCCCCGCCCGACACGCGCAGCCCGGCCATCACTTCCAATCAGCGCCGCACGGACAGAGCGGCCCCAAAGGCAAGGGCTGATTGTGCTGCTGTCCCGAAGGGGAGCAGCTCAAAAGAACACCAAGTGAGACCACAGGATTGCTAATTAGTGTTGATAGATGCGATCATTTCTAATTAGCTCACTAATCCCTCTCCCCCTCACTCCTGTCGCAGGAGCATGGAGAGGGGAAAAAAACCGAAAAAGTCATTCCCTCCTGTAATTCAGGAAGATAAAAATGCAGCCAGTTGAGGACTGGATGTACAAAGAGGACAGAACTCAGGGAAGGAGATTTTTGCATACACCTGACCCATTCTTACCTCTGGCTGAACAAAGACTCCATAGTTATTATTCCAACCTTCTGCCAGGAGGTGAGGAGCTCACCAATTTTTATTAGCATTAATAATAATTATTAGGCTATCAGAGGGTTTCCAGCACCTCTGAGGCCTCACTTTTAAAGATGTACATTACCCTGCACATGGCTCCTGCTGCAAGTGCATGCTCTTCAGATTATATGAAACCATCAGGCACTCAGGGAGTTTAAAGTCACCACAGGAAATGAACGAGAAAGTAGCACATGGAGGTGAGCAAGAACTGGGATCCTCTGCAAGGGGTCTCTGTTATGCTCTCTGACTTAACCTAGGAGCTGTGCTGGCTACAGAAATTGCTCTTCCCTTCATCAATATGTAGTTCTCTAATATGGGGCTATGCAAGGTGAGTCTGCTTGCACTAGAGGAGCCAAACTGCATTTGACAAAGCCTCTGCTGCTGAGGGCACACTGGTCCCTGCCTTCCCACAAGTAAAGAGACAAGGAGCCAACCCACCACTACTGCCTTACTGGCAGAAGAGACCGAGGATTTTTTCTAACAATGGCCTCTCCTCATCAAGGCTGAGCCTCATTAATGTGCAAAGATCATGTTACTCTCTAGTCCAGCCAAACTTCCTGTAAGAAAAGCTAATGGATTTTAGTTTTCACTGGAACTCCCTTCCCCAAGCAAAAATTCACCTTCAGGACAGGGCACTAATTAGCTCACAAGTGCTCTTACACAGCATCTAGCAGCAGACATTGCACCAACCTCTCCTGCAGCATCAAAGGAGATGATTAAGTTACTAGGAATATCTCTTATGGTTCCCTCCACCAGTTTGAGTGGTCCCCTGAGTCCTATGCAGACATCATTAGCAGCTCCTGCAATGGCAGGCCAATCAAATTAAGTGGAAACATTTTTGTCTCCTTTCCAGTGAAAATCATCCATCTTTATTCCTCCCCCACCCATGAGCTACAAAAGCATAGGACATGGTGGTGGCGGTTCAACAAATGCATGGTCTGTTTGGGGAGAGAGGCTTAGGGTAACCACCAAAACTGGACTCACCTTCTCAGGGAGGTGCAAATGGAGCTTTGTAAGGACCTACTTCACAACTCACCTGAGAATGTAAACTCTGGAAATTATCCTAAATTTGAGTCAAAGGACAAGATTGCTCTCTGCAGTCTACTAGAGGATCCTGAGGAGTGGTTATACTGACTTTTGTTTGATCTGTCACAAAAAGCTTTTGTGAATGATAAAACTCATCCCTTGCATCTGATGCAAGGGAACAACATCAGTAGTGGCTGAGCACAAAAAGCCATCTCAAGAATAAGCAAAAGCAAGAAAACAGATGATCAAGAAGGAACCAGTTTCAGACCTTAAGTACAATTTGCTGCTTATCTGTTTGAAAAAGAACATTAAGGGCCAGATTCACAAAAGGGTCTCAGTGCAGCTTTCAGATTTGCATGGCTGAAGTTCCACACAGACGATTTTTAGCAACCTTCAATCTGACACTATTCTTTGAGGCTGGTACCTACTTAACCTGCTGAACTCATGTTCTGATACACTAAGCCAAACTTTGTGCCTCTAATTTTGAATGACTACCTGACCTGCTCTGCACTGCTAAACTCCACAAGCATCAATTTACAGGGTGGCTTAAAGTTTCCAGTTTGGTAACACTGGAAATAAGGTAAATGAAAGAAATGCATCCTTTATCACACAGGTTCATCAGGAACCAGCACCTCATACTCCTGGGTTCACAAGGACACAACCTCTGGAAAGTGAGTTTAGCACAGGTGAGAGGTGCAGGGTTGACTCACTGAGGCTGACAGGAAAGTTGTGATACAAACATTCAACCAAGAGCCTGACAGAACACTAATCTCCTACTCCTGTGCTTGAAAATGCATTTTCCTTACTTACAGCTCAATTTAAGTCATAGGTTTGACTTACAGAATTAAAATTCTGGCCAGTCAGCTATGTGTGAACCATGTTACTATCAGGATCTAATCATGTTGTGGCCAGGCTAAGAGCAGATCACAGAAGACATTTCCCTATCTACCTTCTCTTCTCTTAGCTCCTTTTGCACATTCCCAAATGAACACAACAGGATGGAAAACATCAAGGTCCAAACAAGACTGAGTCACCAACAGCCTGGGCAGCCAAGATTTGTGTCAAGGACAATGTGGAAGAAGAGCAAACACTGTGAGCCCTTTTTATGGGAGAAGTTTCCAGAAGTGCTTCTAGAACTCAGAAATATGAAGATAAACTGGTTACAACAATATTGAAAAGTACACATAAAACATAATAAAAACAAATGAAATAGATTTTTTTCATAGACTGCATTTACTATATCTTAAGTTTCTGCAGTGTGTTGATGAGAATATGAAACAAAGAGCCACCTGTCTTTGGACAAGTCCTATACAACTTCTATTCATGCAAAATCATCAGGATTAGTAAACTAAAGCGGCATGATTCATTAGAAGCTTATTAAAATATCAGATATAGATAAATAAGAGAGTTTTTTTCACTAAGAACTCCAGTGGTCTCCATCTAAAGCATTTCTGCTCAAACTACTCTTCAAAAATAAGGTGGCAAAGCTTAAAAATACTGCAACGGTGAAAACAAATATGGATGAAGAAACTAAAAAGCAGGCAGATTTCATAAGTACAAATGTAAAGACATATGCAGAGAAAGGAGCAGTAGAACACACCCAACCATTTGGCTGGGTGCAGACAAGTATGTTCTGGGAACAGCAGTAATCAGTCACAAAAAGCTGAAGTCAGAAGGAAGCAGCTCTGATCTAATCTGACCTTTGGGATCCAAAGAACTTCACCTGAATTTCTGCAGCCAGCTCTCCCTGACATCTGGACCCTCTTCATCTCAGGGTGAAGAAGAGAATGGACAGGAAACCCCAGCATTACCAGGGCAGCATGTATGCTCTTTCATTTGGAATATGGCTGTACCACAAAAGAGTAAAACACCCAGCAAAAACAATGCAAAAGCTATACAAAACTACCTGCCTCCCTTTAGAACCCCTGAGCACAGGTTCACAAAAATATCCAACGGGACAGGCCAAGAAGAGTTCCCAAAAGCAGATCATAGTCCACTCACAGCCCTACTTCAGGATGGAGACAAAAACACGAAGCACTACTGAGCCAGTTCAGCAGAGCACGCTCTCACCAAGAGCCTCATCTCATACTGAATGACTCCACAACACCAAGAATTCCACAAGTCTGGCTCAGACTTTAAAAAAATATTTTAAATAAGGTGACTGCACGCTGTTGGCCTGAAAAAGGTGGAAGGAGAGAGCTTAGCCCTAGCTATCCAACTAAGATAAAGGAACAGTTTGACATCCTTGACTCCAGAGACCTCGGTCATACAAAACAAGTCACCACAGAGCAGCACCTCGGTGTATTTGATCCATCTGAAGTCTCTGTGTCAGCCTGCCAGCACTCTGCACTCATCTTGTTGTGCAGAGTGAGCACCTGCCAGCAGTTACCTGTAACTGGAGCAAGGTAACTTATTTCTTTCTTCTATGACTAAACAGACTTTCTGGAGTTTGCAGTTTTTTGGCCCTCTGGGTTGATAATTAAAAATCCTGAAGCTAGCCCTGAATTCAGCTATGTCTAATTTACCAAACATCTGGATCAGTAGCTTCTGTTTGCTTAAGAGTACACTAAACATGGAGGGCTTCAAATTCAAGCAAATTCATTTTGCTATCAGCACATTCTAAACCTTTTTGCTATTTTGTTCAATAGATCTTCTTCCAAATAAACTCCAAAAGCACAACATCAGAGGTGTTATAATGAACTATCATCAAGAAGCTTGAGATTAATGAGACTTGTATTAGCCTGAAAAATCAAATTCTGACTTAGTGTTACATACTAAAGTAGCTACAAGCAGTAAAAAAACAGATGATAGAACATTGTTACTGCGAACATGGTAAGTTCTGATCTCTGAACTTTGAGAACAGTTTCAACTCCTTTGGCTCTAATAAAAAAGTTTCCTTTCAGCTTTTCTTTTCAATTTGAATGTAGAGAGATGGGCATTCTTGCTCTTACTTAAAGCAACGTCTGATTTGTTTTTAATACTAGGCCGCTGTCCACTAGAAATAGTTGCTTACTTGTTGGGAGCACCCACAGATACAAGAACAAAAGTACCGCACCAGTGGATTTGAGAGGAAAAAAAAAAAACCCAAACAAAACAAACCATGACGTCAGATGACACTCAGGCTTCTTAAAAGTTTCCTGCACGATTCAGCCATGTGAGCTGTGAAAGCTCAGCAGCCGGGTCCCCACACGGAAAACAGGGGTTTGGGGGCCTGTTTTACACCCGCTGGGGGGATCCCGGAGGTGGGAGCCGGGGGTGAGTTCGGGGCTTCACCCGAACGCCCCCGGGGCTGCCCCGGCACGTGGAGGCTGCTGGCGGCTCCCGGCGGCTCCCGGCCCGCGGTGTGGGGGGCGCGGGGGTGCCACACAACTCGGCCCAACTCCGGAAACTTCTCCGGAGGGGCGGGCGCGATGGGGGCCGCACTCACCGTTCAGCCGGGTCTGCCGGTTCGCTCGCACCCGCAGGAAGGTCTGCAGAAGGGAGACAACAGCGGAGAAGCGTCAGGACGCGGATTTAAACAACTCGCCCCCCGCCCGTACACAAGGCCCGGCCCGATCCCCCCGCTCCCCGCGCATCCCCAGGACAACGCACGGTGCGCGGGCCTGCCCCCACCGCAGCACGCACCTCTTCCCGGCCCCCGCCGCCGGGTCCCCTCTTGCCGCTCTGCATAGCCGCGGGCGCCGCGGGCGGGCAGCGGGCGGCGGGCCCGGGATGCAGGTGGATGCGGCGCGGCCCGACGGGCACCGCCGATCAGCCCCCGGCGGCCGCCGCCATATTGGCCCCGGTCATGTGACCCGCGGCGCGCGGGTGAGAGTTCACCAGGCAGCTCCCATGGCAACCGATAGGGGGCGGCAGCGCCCGGCGAGCCCGGCCAATCAGCGCCCCGGGGCGGTTGGAGCGCGGGGGATCTGGCCAATCAGAAATCAGGGGTTACGGGGACCCTGTGTACCTGACCAATCAGGAGTCAGGGCTTCCTGGTGCCCTGGTGTGCCTGGCTGATCAGGAATCGGGGATTACTGAGACCCTGGGGTGCCTGGCCGATCAGGAATCAGGACCCACTGGAACCCAAGGGGGCCATGATCAATCAGGCCCCAAGGCAGGTTGCTGCCTGATTGAGCACCCTTTAGGCCCAACGTCACTGACCAATTAGAGCCTTGGTCTCAAAAGTAACCCAAAGGTACTGACCAATCAGACACCAGGGTGACACACTTCAACTTCCTCTGCCCAATCAGGAACGGGGGCCCAAGGGTTCTTGGCCAATCAGGGTCTGGCATAGTAACAACGAAAGGGAGGTGGCCGATGGGCCCTTCTGTGTCCCCTGCCGTGCCCTGGCCCTGCCATGGAGCCCCCAGGGCTGCCCTGCCTGGGGGAGTCGAGCCCTGAGGAAGCAGAGCCCTGCGAAGTGGAGCCCCATCCTTCCATCCCGCTGCCACCATCTGCATCTGCCGGGCCAAGCTGAGCATCCGTCTGTGCCACAGATCTCCGCACCTGCCTGCCCTACCCAGACATGGCCCCTACCAAGGGACACCGTGGCTACAGGCGGAGCCTGTGCTTTCCAGGCACTCCTCCCTCTTTTCCTTTCCTCGTTTCAGTAAACCTGAGCGATCAGAGCTGTCTCTTAGGTTTCTCTCCCATATCTGCTGGACAGTTGTGGTGGAAGACGGCCCCAGCAGACTAGGGACAGCAGGTTGGGACAGAGCTGGGGTCTACAAATTGGGCAGCAGAGGCTCCTACACACAAATCCCATCTGTTCCCTTCTCTGCAGACTCCTCAGACATTGTTTCCTGGAATCAAACCTACATTTTGGGTCTCCTCTCTGGCACTTGACAATCTATTGCTTCTTCAGATGGAAAACAAAAACCACCCCGATACACATTTTGCTGTCCCAGATGACGATGGGCAGCTGGACAGTTCAGGTGCTGGCTGGTGAACTTTGCACAGTCTGTCCCACATCCCAGCTCTGCCTGCTGAACGTGCAGCTGGATTTTCACACATGCACTTACGAAATCAAAGCTGCCGATTGTTGGCTTTACCCTTTTAATGAATTGAGCTGTCTTTTGGGAGGCACGCTTACCTGAGTTTGGGCAGAGGGAGGTGAGCCTTCCTTGGATGAGCATTTTAGGCTTTTGGTTACACCACACTTGCTATTCAGTCACAAATATCCTGTGGGCTCCCTCCAAGCCTGAAATGCCATCTTTGCAGTACAATGTATCACTTGTAATTTGCTGTTGATTTCTCCACTGGGTATTCAGGGTTTTATCTAAATGTAACTAAAATGGCTTTGTTTTTACTCAAAGCTCCATCTGACAGAACATACTGTAAGAGGAGCAGCCCCTACTGACCAAATCCATTGGCTGCCACTACCTCAGTCAGATCAGTCTCCAGGTACCAAACTCCAGCAGCCAGGCCTGGCACAGGAGAGGCAGGAGGATGCCTCCTCCCCACAGCCAGGAGCAACCCCACTGCTGCAGCTCCCTCTCCGCGTGGGGAGCAATGCAAGCAGCCCAAGTACTGTGCAAACCCTTATTTCTGCAGCACTCCTATTCATAAATCTCCTTCCCTAAGTATCCCCATAGTATATAAGCACAAAGAGTAAGAAAACTGCGCCACAGGAATTCTGAAAACCCCAATGCCAATAACTCACATTCTAGCATGTTACTAATACAGTGTATAATCATGATTAGATCACAACACAAGGGACAGTCATAATTCCAGCACACCTCTGCATATGGAAAGCTAAATTTTGCAGTCCTTAAAATCACCACCATGAGAGTCTTCTGCTCTGTTTCCTGGGCTTTTTCCCTTGATAAGTCAGGCAGACTGAATTCTCATTCATATTGTGGCTTTATTAAGAATACACTGAGGCTTTACACACCCTTGGCACCCACTCTGAGGTCCCTTTACACTGCCAGTGCAGCATATCGCAGCCAGCACAAGCATAAATGAAAATCAGGCCCCAGAAGTGTTTTCTCCCTGCCGTGCAGACTTACAGCTCCCATTACACATTTGCATTAAGGGCTGCAACCCTCCATAAAATATGCTCGCAAACTTAAAACACATTAGAGAGTAGCTGGACTCAGCACATAGAGGGGCTTCTATGAATATTTGTCTTTGAGTATGACATAATAAAAATGTACAAGAACAGATGGCTGCAAGGGGCCACCAATCTCACAAAGACTGATGTCTGGCAGAGAAGGAAGTTCTCCAACAAAGGGGGCCATGGCAAAAATCTCTTCTATGCCCTTCTGAAATGAACGTAATTTATTTATTAGCCTTAATAAACAGGAAGGAAAGAGAGCAGGATTACCTGAAACAGGCATTTCTGTATCTCCTGCATGGTTTTGCTTCTCTTACTTTGCACCAGCTTTTATTGTTCATGGGAAGGTAAAGTGGCTGTGATGTGACACTAAGTTATAACTCAAAGCCACATGGCAATATGATCCACAAATGATAATATAACCAATAAATAGGCCAGAGGAGGGAATAATGGGCAACAAATGAATCTGCTACTAACAGGACCTATCTTCAGGAACATGTTATGACTGGGTCTGCTCAATAAGAGCCTCAGCACTGGTCATCAGCCTCTCTCTGCAGGTTCAAACACACACTTGGCATGTGCAAAGCAGCTGATGCAGGGAGATAGGAGTGCCTGCCTGACCTGGGCACTGGGTATGGCTGCAGAATAGAGTGATGGTGTTTGCCACGCTGGTACAGCCTCAGCTTACCCAGCCTGTCCACACAGCAGGTGGGCACACACTTGGGTCTGTACTGATGACCAACACTAATTTATCTTTCAGGGCCTACTTGAAGCCAGTGGCTGAGTACAGGCTTGCAGCCAAACAGTTTGGAAGTGTGTTGAGTTGCAGTCAAGTGTGCCAGCCTGCCCCAAAAATACACAGACTTACAACTAGCCAAGCTGTACTTGTGCTGCTGGCCTTTTCTTTATTTCTTGCTCCATCTCCCTCAAGTTATACTCATTGCATCACCCAAGTCAAGACCTGCTGCTCCTCTGGGAAGAGGAGTGTTTTATAAAACAGGTTGGCATGGCTATGGATTGTCCAAACTAATTTCTGTCTTGGATGAGAGTCATGAGCAAAAATGTCACTTCTCTGAAATTTCCTTAGTGGCACAGAGTGGGTAATGACAAACATAGCCATGGAAATGGGACCAAAATGGTGAATATAATGCAACAGAAACCTCTACAAAGATTTAAAAACATTTTTAAATAGCACAGGGGTTCTAGTTGGAGCTGGGAGGACTTTGTAGACAAAAGCCCACCTTTGAAGTCCTTTTAGGGGCCAAGTGCTCATGTCCCCATGATGCCAGCAGGAAAACCAGGGCACTGATTGCACAGCCGAGAGCAAGGCTGTCACACAGAGAGCTGTGGGCACTGGGGTGTGCTGGCTCCATGCCTGAGCCAAACAACAGCATCTACCTGCTTACCTGGTATCTGTCTGAGTGATGGATGTCATCTGAGGAGTGGGGTGATGCTGTCGGAGAATCTCCTTCCCGCTTGATTGAGGCCGACAACAAAATTGACTGCAAGAGAAAGGAAAAATTCATGTTGTCATTGTTCTTGAGCCCTTTGCCTGTCTCTGAGCTGTCCTCAAAGCCATGGAGAGTGTCTGCTGAGCTGTGAGACTTGTTGGGATGGAATACTGGGCTGTGGGACTGGCTCTGCTCTTTCCAAGGTGGACCAGGCTGCTGGGTCTAGCAAAGCACAAATCAATCATGCAACAGTGGGACAGTCATTTTTACCCCAGATCTTGTGGCTGGGGCAGAAACAGGCCCTGCTGGAAATGATATGTGAGGATCACACCAGAAATTCTCATAAGGCACAGGAGTGCTGAGGTGGAGCAGTGCTTACATGTCCTCATCTGCCCTTTTTAAATGCCACTAAATCTCTCAATAGCTTTGTAAACTGCACTAAAGCTCTCAGCACCTCTGCAGTGCAACTACCTCTTCCTTCAGTAATGATGCTATTTATTTTAATAAGTAGCACAGAAAAAAAAAGGGCCTTTTAGAAGGTTAAAAAGCTCAGTGATATTTGAGACCTAAGAGATCACTGATAAACTTCAAGTCCATAGTAGGTAAGTCTAAATTCTACACACAGTGAACTCTAGCAGGAAAATTACTATGGCAGTTTGACAGCATCTAAAGAAACATACACTGAGTGGCAACTGAACTTTATGATTAGAATTCTTTAAGGGAAAATATAATTTAAAATTCTAATTTAAATTATAAATTAGCTACACTAGGCTAAATATAGCCCACTACATTGTGAAAAAATATACACTGGAAATGAAGCTCTGCAGATGTTTGTTTCTGAGAATCAGCTGGCAAGATTTGACAATAAATGACTGCTTGGAGATGTGTGTGTTTGTGAAGGGAAGTGTAGATATCATCTGAATTGGACAGGTCAAGTGTGGTGACAACATTATTAAAAAGCGTAATACATTGGAGAAAGGCAAGTATTCCAGAAATATTTGCCTCTGGGCTGAAATGAAACGTGAAAAAATGTGCATTTTTTTGGAAAGATATGAGAAAGTGGAAAAATGACTCAGCATACAAATGGGTTCAGTCAGCAGCAAGCCATCCCCCAGGCTTGGAGAGCTCTCCATGAGAACAGCACAGCAGGGGCGTGGAGGGAAGGCAGGCTTGGGGTGGCCATGGAGGAGGGCAGTTTGGGATACTGAGTTCAGCCCTGTGGGTATGAGCTGCCAGCCCTGCCATGAGGGCAAGAGGCATGTCCCAGTGTGCAGTGCAGATCTCTGCCATAAAGCACGGCTCTACTGGCTTCAGGGAGATGTGATGTCCTGGAAGGGGTCACAGAGGAGTCACCTGCTAAGGTGCTCAGTTATTTCCTTGGAAAAAACCACTTCTGCCAACTGAGGGCTGTGTTGACCACATCTTGTGGCTGGCTTGCTCCTCAGCTTAGCCCAACAGTGATGCCAGGTACTGTGAGGGCCAGTGGGAGCCCACAGGGCTGAGGGCACCCATCAAGAGCCCAGCCTCCACTTTCCAGGGGACAGATAGGCAGAGCAGGGAACCCCTCTGGCTTCACGTGTTGGCTAAACCCAACTGCTAATGGGCTTTGGTGAACTGCTCATTTATTCCTGGAAAAGCCCTCTGCAGAATTTCTGCAGAGTGCAGACCCCAAGCTCCTGCTGTTGTTTAGTTTCTTTATTTTCTAAATAGAGAGTGAGGACCATTTTTGAATAAGCAGGATTGCACATGTCCTAAAAAGCACAGTGATGAGGCTCAAAGCCTTCAGTTGTGACTCAGAATAGAAGCCCTGACTGCAGCAGTGTTAATGCCCTAATAAGCCAAGCACCCTGGAGCTGGGAGGGTTAAATCTGTTTTGTCTTCCAATGTATTCTAGAAAAGGGGAAAAAATAGCCATCTCCCCATTCCTCTATGACAGACAGACAAACCCTGCCCGCCTCCCGCTCCCCCCTCAGCTTCTGGTAGCTCTAATCCAATATTATTATGTGAAAAATGGTTGGGCTAGCTATGGAGACAGTAAATTAAACGTTATGTATTAGTTTTTAGCGTGTGGTCCTGGGAAGAATGCCGGCCCCATTTATTCCACAAACCTCCTGAGCACCATGGCAATGACCTCTGGAAAAACGCAGGGCTAAACTAATCCCAAAGATGTCAATCTTGAGGCCTCTTCTACATACACTTGCAGTTTAGATTAATAAACTGTCTATTTTTAAATTGTGTGCAAGCACTTCAATTCTAAATACCTTGCCGGCATGTTAAACACAGTGTTAGAGATGCCAAGTCACACTTCCCCTTCACTCTTAGGAAACTTGACTTCATTTGTTTTTCTCATTTCCCTGTGCTGTGTCACTCTTTGCCCCTTGGGCAGCCATGGGGGCAGGCAGGGATGCAGGCTCAGAGGCTAAAGGATTAGAAAAGGCACTCACCATCAGGGTGACTTTCAATCCTGCATTAGGCCAGCCTCTGCCTTCCCAGTTTTGGCCTCTTTTATCCCAGATTGTCGTGTTGAGACTTTTTTCCAATGGCTAAGCAGTGAGGATTCCTGACCAGAGCATACCAAGCCAAGGATTTGCTGTTCCCTGCACCACTCTGCTCTTTCCCACACTGGTCCTGGCAAGCAGGGAAAGGGTAGCGATACAGTTCCCATTCCTCACTCAACTGTGTTGTGGGAAGATGGCTGTGAGGGAAAAGGTGCTCTCCCAGCCCTCATGCACGCCCATGCTGCATGGCAGACCCAAATTCTGGCATCCCAGCCCAAAAACATAGTGCTGGGTGCTCTGTGTGCAGACAGACCTGATATGGAGATGCTCTCTACTGTGGGACCAGGTTCTCCAGCACGGTGGGAGCAAGCCTTGATGCTGAGATGTCCCTTTTCTCTTGGGGAAAGGCCACCAGCCAGCTCATCCATGCCCGACTGCCAGGACATCCCAGCTGCCCTTCAGAGTGTTTCTGAGTGAGGATATTGGGGAAGAGGACCCTCCTCCCTCCCTGGTCTCCCCTCCACAACTCCCACCACCAAAGATGGAGCAAAGGCTGAATGGGAGTGGTGGTGCAGCTTCATATTTCTCCCTCCCCTTTAAATCATCTCTCCATTGGGTAGAGGCACTCTCTGTGGAGGTTATAAACCCTGAGAGGATCAGACTGAGCATTACACCTGGGGCAAGCTAAATAAAAAAAGGTCACTGGCGCTTTTTAAACATGGACAAAAAAGCAGTAAAATGTGTTTGAAAAAAAAAATCTGGCATTAAATCATGACTTTTTGCCTGCCTTGCCTCATTAAAAGTGGCCTTTTGGAAGGTAAAATTATCATTGTAAGTGATAAGATCTTTAAGAAAATAATTCACGGCTCCTTCACCCTTTAATATGATAGCCGCCACCGGCTAATTTTTTTCTTAATGGCAACGAGGCCATCAATCTTGTCCAAGCCCTGTACTCCCTCCTTCCTCCTGGCCCTCCTGCTGGGCAGCCATGGCCCTGCTCAGTGATTCCTTCCTGTCCCTTGGAGCCCAGCTGAGCTGTGCCAAGGAGAAGATGTGTCTGGATGTACAGCTTTGCCCACTTGTGTGCTCAGATCCCGAGGGCACATCAGCCTTGCTCGCGCTGCAAGGCTCACCTTGGCCATTCCCAACATGCTCCATGGACCCTGCAATCCTGCACAGATGGCTGGGAATGTTTCAGCAGCTCACCAGAACTAGGAGCAACACCTAGTGTATGTATATAAATACAGGGGCAGGTTTGGTATGAATCAAGTGTGCATCCTGCAGCCTGGATGTGATCCCAGGCCATGGATCCCAGACCTGCTCCTCCCTCCACGGGCGGAGGAGCTGTGGGCAGTGCTGGGGCAGTGCTGGCAAGGACACACGTGCTGACCGCAGGCCGGCCAGGCGTGGGCGCCGGGCAGCTCGAGGGAGGGATGGGTGTCGGGGTGCAGCCGCCAGCCAGGGAAATGGATGAGAATTGCCGCACACGCCGCCCCCAGCCCGACGCGGCCTCTCGCCGGCAGCCGGGGCAGGAGTCAGCGTGGGGACAGCTCAGCCCGTGGCTCTGACATCCTGCTGCCTCTCAAGGCCAGTCATTTGAGAGTATTAAAGTGCTGGACTCCTGCTTTCTGAGAGCCCTGGAAAAACATAAGGAGTCTATTTTTCTTAAACAATCCATCACAGCTGCTGTCAGCAGAACAAATACCCTAACCCTGCTTTTTATGTATCTATATGGCCTTTTTAAATTTTCTTTTTTCTTTTTTTTTTTTTTTGGCACAAAGTGTTCCCTGCTTGATGCATTCAGCCTTAACTCTGCCGTCTAAATAGGTACTTATCACTTAACATGGAGGTGATGGCTTGACATGTTTTCTGTCTCCTGCCCTTCCCTCCACTGTAGGGAAAACGTCAAAGTGTTGCTAATAGCTGTTATCACTTGGGAACTGTAACCCGAAAGCAATAAGTGATACCAGGGCTTGCTGTGATTTCTCCCCTTAACTCTGCTAGCTGTTTTTTATGTTATTGCTGGAAGATCCCCTACACAAAGATGCTACTATTAGAGCTGAGTTTCCTAGAAGCTTTTGGAGGGTCTACATTTGCTCCCAGGAAAAGTTAGAGGTAAAATTATCTAGTGGCTTTTAGCTGGCAGAGATAAAGGTGGGATGGAGCTGGGGATGAAAGGCTTAAATGTGAGAAGAGTGTGAATGGCAAATAGAAATAATGGTATCAGCAGCTTCTGGCCTTGGCTGTAAAATTCCACTGGTTCACAAGCAGAATAAGCTTACAGAAATGCGAGCTACTAATTAATTTCTGTGCATGTTACAGTGACACCTGGGATTGTAATGGAACTCTGCCTCCTCTTGGAAGAGACATCAGCTACATGGAGGGAAAAGGGGCCCCTTACAGCAGAACTGCCCATCAGCACTCTGGAGATGGAGAGGGAAAGAGGTCTGGTCCAAGTCTGCCCCTCTCTGCTCCTTCTGCCAAATGCAGTGGTTTCTCCTGGTCCAAAGGGAGGGTACAGCTGTTTGGCCTAAGGGGAGTGAGGGGCTTTGTTTGGTCACGGGGTAATTTGTTTCATGGAATAAAACCTGGCAGATATGTGGTTTTGGAGTGACTCTGGTATTCATCACCCCAAACTGCAGGAAGCGCAGCCAGCTAACACTCATCCTACGTAATTTCCTCTCCTTCACATATCCGTGGGCTATTCTCATGTCCCCAGCTTGGCCATAGCTTTGCCACAATACCCAGATTTAGCTTTTTAATCTTTCCTTGTAAATCACAGTTACAGAGGGAGGGAGAACAGATACGGTGAATAACTTTGCCAACCTCCCAGTCTGTCAGTGACACAAGAGAAGGAGTTAAAACCCCAGGGCACTGACACCCATCCCCTGTTCCTACCACCAGACATGATATGAAGAAGTTAAATGACCGTGCTAGAAATTTCATCTCAAGTGAGGCAGCTGGGAAGGGCTTAATACAGACATTCTGTCAAGGTTTAAGGCTCCAAATCTTGCTTGCTTCGAAGCTCTTTTTCCTTGGAGGGCTTTAGTGGTCAAATTTCCCACTAGATGTTGTAATTCTCTCTCAAACTGCTCAGTGAAGCTGTAAAATCACGGGGTGGGTGGGGGAAGCGAAGAGCTCTGGCACTGTGGCTGGGTTCCCAGCTCTGCCGGAGGTCTGGGAGCAGTGTGCTGGCTGCCTGCCCGTGGGCACCCTCCTTGGAGCGGGGTGCACACCTAAACAAACCAGCCTCAGCCATCTGCTGGGTGCTGGGATGGATTTTGTTCGTGGGCACTCGCCTCAGTGTTTGTATCAAGAGCAAGAGCACAACCAGGACTGGAAGTGGGAAAGGCAACTTGCAGCCATGTGTTAGGAAGCAGCAGTGGAAATGCTGTGAGTGAATGCTGAGCCCACCACAAGAGCTGGGATGCTTTGTGGAACACAGTCTCTTCCCCTTCAGTGATCAGTACCAGTGCTTCCACAGGGGATATAAGTTTACCTGTTAGGTGACAGGTAACAGTCTGCAGCCTGAAATACAGGCAGTAGTGAAGTGCTCTTAGATAGCAGGAGGACTTGGGGATGCTGACTTTCCAGTTGCCACTAGGTGCTCAAGGAAGTGGTGCTGGCTGGAGTCCCAGCTTGCAGCCCTTGCTGGCTGTCACTGCCTCAGTCGGCTCTGGTAATAGAAGAATCTGATACAATAATCCTGCATTCATCACATCCCATGTTGAGTGATTGGATTTTCTTTGACATATTGCCATGAAAATTGACCAAGTGCAGTGAGTGACAGCTCTTCAGGGGCAGGGCAGCAGTGAGTGAGGAACATGCATTTACATCTGGGCTTTTACTGTCCAGAGAGATGCTTGCTGGGGCAACTGTGGGGAAGGGGTGGGAAAAGAGCTAGGACACAGAGCATGGGAAGATTAAATCCCCAGTCCCAGCTGCCCCCCAGGAAGAGCCTCAGGCCAGCACATAAGTGGCAATGGTAGTGATGCTCTAGGCATCACTAGGCAAAGGACCTAAATGAGCCCTAAAGTGGAGTTAAAGCCATTGGTGATTACAGAAGTAACTACCAGCCTGCAGTCATCCCAGTTTCTGTGTCCCTGAGTGAAACCAGCTTGTCCTTGTTTGTTTTACCATTGGATGCTCCTGAGGGATGGGGAGGTGCAGCCCCTTGTCCCATTGCTGAGCTGCTGGAGCTGCTGGCCTGTTTGTTGGCAGCAGGAAAAGGACTGGCCAGGAAACATTTCAGCAGTCTCTTTCCACTGTTCCAGAGTGGTACAGATATTCCCTGGAGGTGTCTGCCAAACCTCCAGTGATGCCTGGGTGCCTGGACATGTACTGCAAGCCCACTCTGGGGGTCTGTGCCCCATCCCTCTGCATGGAACTGTATCAGAGGGACTTCACAACCTGATGGGCTAGTCACACCCCATGACGCAAACATGCAGTGGACACAAAGGAAAAGAGCAGCCTTCATCTCCCCACTGCCTTCCTCCTCAATCCCACCTGGTTACAAAGGGGCCTTTAATACCAATCTCAGGTGAAGGTGACAGCACTGTGCCTTCCCATACCACACAGGACTTGTCTCCCAGCAAAAGCCACACAGAAATAATGAATCCTCCTGGGCTGAGAAGCTTTCAAGCTCTCTGAGAAGGGAATGAAAGATTTCCTGATTTCAACCTCTCCCTCCCTGCTCTCCTGGCTTCTTGAAGTTAATGTTCTTAGTCCCAGACGTGATGGGCAAAGGGAAAAGATCCATGTGGTGACAGGGGACGATTGATCTCTTTTACATAGAACAACGCTCCAGTCCCAGTTTAATCCCCTCGCTCAAGGCAAATGGGATTCTTTGTCAATGGAAACTTCAAAAGCCTGGCCCTGCCGTGAGATGGACCTTCTTCTTTATCTGGTCTCTGTCAGTCACTCACTGTGTTTGCCTCCAAACAGCTAATCTGTCTTCCTCGCCGTCCTTCTCCCTCACAGGCGACGTGTTTGGGACTGTTGAGTTATCTACACTGAGGCCTGATGAGGAGAGCACAGGAAGATTTTTGTCCAGATGCTTTATTTTGCTGGTGCCCTTTCCAGCTCCTTCAAGACATCCCAAGGCAGCCTCACACTCTGTGGATTATCAGCAGTGGTGGGTTTGGGGATTCCTCTCTGCTCTGCTTGTTTTCATGGGAGAAATAGATCTCCACTCTCCTCCTAATCTCCCTGGGACAGGGCACAGGATCAAAGTATAGTCATGCAGGAGACAAAGGTGTGGAGCACTATGGAGTATCATTGCAATTTCTTTTTTCTCTTGAAGGGTTTGGAAACTTGTTTGGGTTATTTGGGAGTCATCCCTACCTGCTAGGAATTCAGGTCAGCACAGTGGCTCCCAGGCCTCTCCCTTGGTGAGGCAGACAAGGTGTTGATGTACTTGGCAAGACACCCAATTCCAAGGAGAAAATCTAGAGCTAAAATGTCAGTCTTTGCTTCTGACATCACATGCCAAAAAAAAAAATCACCATAAGCTTCCAGAAAAACCAATGGGGAATGACACTGGAAGTTAATTCTAATAGAACAAGCATGAAGACATCTCCTGTGAGAGGTGCCCTGCACTTGTCTGGAAGCCAGGAGCCTCCCTCTCTTGGACCTGGTCATCAGAAGTGTAGGAGAACCTGAAGCACTTGTCTTTGCCCACCTTGGAAAGGACAGCATGGTTTTCAGAGGCTGTGCAATGCCCTGCAGTGCTCCCTGCCACCCGCTCGCTTGCCCAAGCTCTGGTCTTTCCCATCCCTGTGCCACATGAAGCCCAGCTGACAGCAGATCAGTAAATGATGCCCTTTGCAGTGATGCCATGATGCTCCATGAGTTTTGTATTTCTGCATTCTGAGCCAAGGGGATGGGAGGTGGGTCCTGGAGGGGGTTGAGGCCGAGATGGGGTCTTTCAGTCGTTTGGGCTCCTCCTTGGGTGTGCTTCACTCCCTTGAGGCAGGCCCACTCTCCCCTTCCAAAACCGGCATATGGCTCTGGCTCCAGGAACTCCCACACGTGATTTCCCAGGCTGAGCTCAGGCTGTGTGTGATCAGCTTTCATTAGCTGTCATTAGACACAATCTGGAGTCCCAGAGCCCAGCAGCTCCTTCAGCTCCACAGCTCCTCGGCTGCACAAGGACTGCAGGGACCTGTGCAGGGGCTTGGCTGCTGCAGCCCAGCGGCTTTCCCCAGTGTCACCAGTCCCCGAAGCGTGGCCACCTCCCTGGGAGACATCAAGTAGCAGGACAGGGAGTGGGCTGGGAAGGTGAAGGGGTGTAAAGAGCATTCCCTGGGGGACAGAGAAAATATGCTGAGGTTTGCTCACTTACCTTGGGGGTGCCTGCTGCCATGGCATCCTTCAGGATGGAGCTCTTGCTGCCAAGAGAGAAGAGAACGAGGTCAGTCACAAAACCGGCAGGCAAGGAGGGGAGTGCTTCAAGAGATCTCATAAGGTCAAATAGCAAAGCACATTGTTCCTCTTCCCTGGACCAACAAGAGCCTCCTTACTCTGACTGGAGGGGCATGGGGCAGTGCCAACAATTTCTCCAGCTGTAACAAAATGCTCATACGAGTGGAAGTCCCCAAACCAGCCACATGAGACAAACACCGACTCTCCTCCTGCCTGGGGCTTGCAAAGCTTCTCTCCCAGCACTGGGAAAAAGCAGAGAGCAAGTCTGCAGGGGCACAGGTAAGACAGCCAGGGAGAGGGGCGCAGAGGTGGCAAGCCTTGTGAAGGGTCAGGCACAATGAAAAAAAGAACAGAAAAGCAAAGGAGATTAAATAGGTGTAAGAGCAAGGGAAAAAAGATTTCCTCAGCTCCAGGCACACTGGGGAAGCAGCAGCTCTGCTGGAGGCTGGATGATTTGTTAATTCAGCTTGTTCCCCATTTAGCAGGGAAGGAGGTCCCTACCCGGTGCTCCTCCTCGCCTGCCCTCGCCAGCGGGAGATGCTATAGATTTAATAACACCTTCCCCCCTCCAGACAGGTTAAACTTGAAACAATTACATATCAAAGCCGACATGGCGGGGAGGCCTGCACTGTAATTTTTTGGTTATTAAAGTAATCTCTCTCATGTAAATTCTCCTGCTAACATGCTGCAAACAGCATTAGGAAATAAATTATTTCCCCATGATTCGATTTGTCAATGCAAAGCACCTGCAGCAGGCAAAAGGCTCTTGAAATATGTTGCCAAGCCCAGTGCCTGTGCTTGTAAGCACACACTGGTGGGGCAGCAGGCTCCCAGCTCCCCATAGCCCCGGGGAGATGATAGATGGGTGGGTAGGTGGGTGGAGGGGGGAGGGTAGTGGGGGGAGGCGGGGGCTGGGGAAAGGGGGGGAATGGAATTGTGTTTAATAACAAAATTTGTATGCAAGCCTGCATCCCAGGCTAAGGATGAGTGATCGGCAGCCAGAAAGTATTAAAAAGCCTCGCTAAACAGATGCTGACAATAGAACGAGACATATCAAATCAGATCTACTTCAGAAACATTAATATACACACGCACACACGCCCGCCCGCGCGCGCGCGCCCGGCTCCGCACACCCGCGCTCCTTTCTTCTCAATCACAGCAATATGGGAGACATCAATAAATTTTTATGAGACTTTTAGAAGATCAACACGGTACTAGATGTGACAAAAAAGCAATGTGCCTGTCATGTTCGCTTTGTCGGGGACACTTTAGCCCCAGATGCCGAGCTGCAGTGCCAGCAGGGAAAAATTGAATTTGGCTGGCTTTAATCTGCCTTGATTTGGCAGATGGCTGGGTGTTATGAAATGAGCAGGGATGGAGGAAGAAGGTGTTTTCTCCTGGGGCTATAGCCCCTCTCATCTCCCAGTGCCACTGCCTTTTGCCCGCTGTCCTGAAATGGTGGAAACACACAGTCATCCACTGCCATCCAGTCACCCCAAATGCCACAGCTTTGCTCCCAGCTATGGTTCCTGGGGACCACGGATGGATGGGCTGGGGCCTCACCTCCCACACAGCCCCAGTTCCCTGAGGAAATGTGCTGTGGGATGCCCACCAGGGGTACAGGATGGCCCCTGTGTCCTGTCCCCCAGCTCTGCTCTCCACCCTCAGGAGGTGTCACAGAGTAGAATTAGTTCCTGCTGCCCGCTGAGACACAGCCCTGGCACCGCCTCAAGCCTGTGCAAGAACAAGCACGATGGGAAGGGTTTCCATCTCCTCCCCACCTCCAGCTCTCCCCTGAATTTCTCAATCACATGAAGTGTGAAACAACTTTTTTTTCACTTTTATAATCCAAATGCCTTGTTAAAAAAAACAAAAACGTTTCCTTCCTTTTCTTGTTAAAAGTGTTTAAAATTATTTATTTCCAAGGGAAAGAGGAAGAATATAATTAATTCCTCCTAGAAATGGTGTTAGGGCCAAGAAACTGAAGTTTTCAGAATGAGAGTCTCTCTGGTCAGCCAAAAGATCAAGCCTCTGCTGTTGGGACTGATAAGGAAGGGGACTGCTTTAGATTACTTGGCAGACTTTATTTTATTCTTCATCTGGAGGATTATTAATACTCACCCCTTTTCTCACAATGTAGCTCTACTCTATCGCTAATAAGAGTTTGCAATTTGTTTTTTTTCATATCCAGAGATGGGTTAGGAATAGGCATAAACCCCGGTCATCCAAGCACCCAGACCCTGCAATTTAAGGGTGCTTTTCCCCACCCTACTAAAGACTCCCCTGAATTACAAGGGCTGCAGACCCCTGCACCTCTTAAGAATGCTGGCAGTGGGCTCAGGATCGAAAGGCTGTCAGCAAAGAGAAACCTTCCCCTCCATAAACACCACAGACAAATTAAAAATGGTAAAAGGGAAATCAAGACCTTTAAAGTTCAAACACTTTTCAGTGCCTTTTAAAGTTTTTTTGCTCTAGGCCCTTGCAGACAGCACAATCTTTGGAGACCTTGGGATTCTCTTTAATCACCCAGCCAGGCTGCAGTGGTCTGAAATGATTACACATTTACATAGTAATAACCCCAACACTCCCCACATTATTTCATGGCTAGCATATTTCCACTCAGCGAGTGATCCATGTGTTTTAAATTATAACCTGTACATAGGAAATTAGTTACTAAGTACGATATTCACGGGCTCATCTGACACTTCTAATTAAGGTGATTTACACAGAATTATCTTACGAAATAAAAAAATGGTGTTTTGCTAGCTAATAAAATATAATTACTACCCGCTTTTCTAAGTTACAGTTAGTTTTAATCTATTTGGGGAATTGTTTATCTAGTTCATTACAGCAAAACAACTTCTTTACCTTTTAGGCAACCCCCCCAAAGTACCAAAGAAGAGCAAGGAACACCCTGGGAAGACCCAGTGATTTTGGCAGCCTCCTTCTCTCTCTCCTGAAGGCTTTGCTTCCAAGTGACACGAGTGATACTCACTGGCTCCCTTTCTTGGGGCTGAGACACCAGTTCTGTCAGTGCATTTATGCATCCTCGTGTGTCTGGCTGTCCCCATGGGGACAAAATAAGGCCCCTGCTGTGGTGCTGCCCGAGGGCTCTGCCCAGTGCTGCAACTGCATCACCTGGGAGCAGCACAGCCTGATCCCCACATGCTCCAGGACACTCTGCTCCTTTAGATTAGTGACCATCAGCTTTAAGAAGAACCTTTTCTCTCAGCAAGGCTCTTCACAGTGAAAGCAGGACTCAGGCTACACCAGAAACGCACAGATGTCCTTTAATGCTAGGCACACATTTGGTTAGAAGCATTCCCAAGTACAGCTGAGAATCCCCTCAAGGGGCCTCTAGGGGCTGTTCAGGCCCAGTGCTTCTGTCATGATTTCCCAAAGGGAAGCTCAGCAAGCCAAATTTGTGCCCTCCTTATCCACAGTCTTGGGGTTTCCTCTACCCCTGCCATGGTTGCTATTACACACAATGACCTTCAAAGCCTATTTACTTTGTTATGGTCCTGCCTTTTGGGGTGTGCTTGAAATGGGAAATAAAAAGGCAATACACAAGGAGCAGTCCCTTATCACCCCTATGAATGGAAGCTGCTGCATCTTCCCACAGGGAAAAATCAGGTAATTAGCTGAAGGTTCAGTTCCCTGAGCTCAGGCAGCTTCAGTTGTTTCTGCTTATCCCTGGAGGACATTGAACCAGTAAGGAGCAGGTAAGACAGCTGCTGCCATGCAGACAGAGTCTTCCAGCCCTGCCACTCTTCTACAGAATCCCTTCTCCCTGTTTGATAAGCATCAGCCTGTGCAGCTCCTACATGAGATCTGCAAAACCAAAAGATTTCTACAGGCTTCGGCCAGTAGATGTATTTCATCAAAAATAAACAAAAAAACCCAATTGAAAACAGTTTATTTTTAGCTGTAGGACTTGTGGCTTGAACATGCAGCCTTGGGATGGGAGCCCTGGCAGCAGAGAAAGCCTCCGGCAGAGCCATGTGGATGGCAACGCCAGTGTAATGGAGCAGTCGCTGGGTAGAGAGGGAATTGGATTTTTGTAAATGCCAGTTTATATAAGTGGAAGTGTCACTTGATGCTTAAATAAGGAAATGGGAGTTTGATTTTACACCTACTGCAGGTGACAGCCTTCAGCATGGCCAGGTGAGATCTGTGCCATCACAGGAAGCACACTGAGATTTTTAACCTGCTGTGGCTCCCCCAGTGGCACCTGCATCCCATGATAGGAAAAGGGACTGAGTGGTGGTAAAAAATTCCCAAAGAGGCTGCAATCAGGGCTAGAAATGTTCTACACCTACAGTGCCAGACATGCTTCCCACATGCTCCCCCAGTCAGTATTTGTGAGACCTCAGTGACCAACAGTCTGTTGTGACAAATCTGACCCAGGGAGCAGTCACCCACCTCCCCCAAAGAGATGAAATGCAGCAGAATCATAAAACTCTGTGGCATGACCTGACCACACCAAAATCCCTTATTTGCTCTGTCCTATTCACATCCCCAGCTCTTTCTGCCCTGCTGGGTTTTACTTTATCAATCTCTGGTACTCCATGTCCCTGCTCAGAGTGGATAACAGATCTCTGGGTGAGGATGGTCCATGTATGTAGGGCCAAACAGGAGACCATGGCTGGGGGTAATTTCATTTCTCTCCCACTATTTGAAAAGGAGGTGTCTGGAAAAATAAAAAGGAAAATCAGAGGGAAAGGTCATGCATTAGATTGATTTGGGGGGCTTTTTGCTACCATGGCTATAATGACTGTTTAATTATTCCCAGCTCATGTGGCAGTTCAGAAGAGGCTCTGCAGAAGACATGCATTGCTCCAGGGCAAATAACTGACCGGAGATTTATTTCTCACCCTTGGGTTTCCACACACCCCGTCCCAGGCCTCCTGCTGCCCTGAGAGTTAGCAGCAGAGAAAAGCTTTGCCCTCCAGAGTTCCGAACCTCAGCCTTCAAATCCATACCTTAGAGTAAAGAATGGACTGTAGGACAGGCAATTTAAGGAGTGTTCATAGCCTTTTTAGGGCACTGCATGAGCAAGGGAAAACATGACCCACACATTTTTTCACTTGCTGTGCTACCCTGGAAGTTCTGACCCATGAGAAGTGCTTCTCACCCACAGATCATGGACAGCAGCATCTGCCTTCCCTGGGATCTGTCATGGAGGAGAGGAACAGGGCATCTCTAAGCAGGGCAGGCAGCTGCCTGTCTTGTGCTTTCTCTATAGCGAAAGCCATGGGTGAAAGGTCCAGACTGCTGTCATTGCCACCCTCTAAATGCACCGGAGGAAGCTGGAGGGTTTCTCTCTCCTTTCTGTCCATGATTAATCTGCCACAGTGAGGGGCAGAGACACAAATCAGAGGAGGAATGAAAGAGGATAAATCCATGGTATCAGCAGCACCACATTGGCTAGATAATAAACAGACTCTTCTCCTCATAAATTTCTCTCCATTCCCACATGTTTCCCCGCCATCAACACTGGCACACCCTGGAGCTGGACTGCTCCTGGCCTTTCTGGTGCCCTGGCTGGTGGGAAGAGCTGTGGCCTTGCCAGGGAACCTGGGACCCTGCACCTGGTCTGCCATCCTTCACTGCCTGCACAGACTGGGGTGCAGCAGGAGCACCAGCTGGCACAATGGAGCCCCATGCAAGCTCACTGGCGTTTAGAGGATGCATGGGACAACAGAGGTGACTGTGGCTAGGTGATCCATATCAGCACATGGAGTGGGTGGGAGAAGCTCTAGAGACACAAAGCACGCTTCAGTTTACTTGGTAGTTTCACACTCTGTCTCAGTACCCCAGGGCAGCTTGTTCTCACTGCTACAACACCACTCTGCTGACCTTACTCCTCATTGTGGAAGGAGCAAACTGCCCACTTCTCCACACCCCACACAGGGATGTGACCCTGTTAGCTGCCTTGTGTTGACAGGTGGTCATGGACTTGCTCAGGGATCACCAAGAAGCTGACACCTCCAGGCAATTTTAATTTAGATCTGACAGGAGTCAAACTGCTGGAGAAAGCTTCAGGTGATACCACCCAGCTGGAGATGCATCTGTGCCTGAAACTGGACACCCCTGACTCCAGAGGATGAACACTACAGCCGTGGGAGGCATGGAATACCCCATTGCTGCTGTGGGGCAGGACCCTCTCCTCAAGGGAACTGTGGCAGAATAGGATGTGAAAACCCGTTCTGTGTCCCTAGAGCAGCTCCCGAGCTCCAGCCTGTCCCTGCAGCCTGGTTTTGCTGGTGAACACTGGCTGCAGTACAACCATGGAGGACTCACACCCAGGAGGAGCACTCATGAGGAGACATCACAGGCAATTAACTGCTTGGCTGAACCCTCGGGGGACACCAGAGCCCTTTGGGAAAGCCCCGGGAGCACTGGGAGAGCACAGCCAGGGAGAGGGTGCTGCAGGAGGGACACCCAGTCCCACTGCAAAGCATGCTCAGGCACTTAATAGCACCTGTCCCCAGCATCTCCCGGCCTGGATTTATGCCTTGAAGGGTCACCTCTGGCGAGACTCTAATAACACGACTTTATTAGCTTTCTTGTTCCTTCCTTAAGATACAGTAGCAAGGGGGGAGGAGGGCAGCAGCACCTCGGGAAAGAGCGGGGGTCGGACGGATGGGAACAGCTGCCCTCGCAGTTCCCCTTCTCTGTGACAAGGGGGAGAGGGAGAAAAATGATGCTCCCTCGAAATTTATCATGCACCCAATTACAATGTTAATTGGCAAGTCCCAGAAATCAATTAATTCGCAAATTTTTTTCAATTAAAAATTAAGATAAATCATAAAACGTTATTAAGCAAAGGCCAAACTCCATGAACTTTTTTTTTTGTAGGCATCTGGTTTTTTTTTTTAATTTAAATAAAAAAAAGAGCTGTGTTGCCAAAGCCTGATGCCCTTGAGTGCCTTTGCTGAAGCACAGGGGGCTGTCATCAGCAGGACTGGGCTGAAGACAGATAAAAAAATATCGACCAGTCGGACACACTGCTTCTGCTTTATTGATCAGGCGGGAATTTAACTTGCTGTGCATATCCACCGTGTCAGCAAGGGCCACGGGCGAAATTAAAAGTACTTGGCTTGGAGATGTCGCCTTGATACCGGGGGGTGGGGAGAGATGGAGGGAGGGGGAAGAAGAGGGGGAGAAAGGGAAGAAAAGAAAAGAAGGTGGAAAGAAAAGAGGGAAAAAGAAGGAAGAGACAGGGATGAGTTGAGGAGCAGAAGGTTGCAATGCCTGCTTGCAATCTCACTTGTTGGTCAGGGCTCCTTCCTCTCTCTGGAGAGCCTGCAGGTGTCTACTGCATGCAAGAAAAGGGAATCATGTATTCCAACAGAGCCTTGGAAAAAATCCCTCTCACTCAAAACCATTCCTAACATCTCTCATGGAGAGGATGGGGGACCTGCAGCATTTGCTGCCCAAGAAGTCTAGGGAAGTACCTGGTCATCAAGTTAAAGTCCCCAGGCATAAATCAAGGAGATCTGAGGCGAGAGCCATGACCCTGATGTGACACATGGCAACAGAGCTAATTCGGGTTTTACACACTCTATTTATCCTGCTGGGCCTGGCAGCACAGCCACTCGCCCTTCCCACAGCAGCCACCCACACTGGCCCTGAGAAGGTCTCCTCTGAAGGTCCTTTGGGACAACACAGCACTTGGCAGATCCCACAGAAATGAAGCTAACACTTCCCTGGGGCAGTATAAGGAGCATTTGTGTTTAAACAAAGGGTTCCCTGAGCAGGAGAGGGGTGTGAGCCACATCTCATAACCTGCTCTGGGTCCTTATTGTGACCAGAAGCTACAGACCAAGCCCCAGTCATTTCAGCACACAGCAACCACAGGGATGATGTGCTTGCCCACTTGCTCATTTGGAGTCTCCAGTGCAGACTCTGAGGGGATAGCACGGGACGAATTTAATCAGAAAGACCATGAAACATTGGGAAAGCAACCTGTGAAAGATGTAAAAAGCAGGATGCATCTCCATAGGTCTGGAGACATCTCTCAAGAACAGTCAACTTGCCTTGTGACCAGTTTATCTCCCAAGGTCCCATAGCCTTTGTGTTTCAGCTATATTGCCAGTTTCCTCATTATTTCTTAACCCAATGGGCCCAGAGCTGCCCCTGTCCCCTGAGAAGAGCTACTGCTGTGCCTCTCTCCATAAAGAAACCTGGAGCTGAAGCTTCTCATAGCAGGATGACAATACTGTGCAGTGCCAGGAACTGAGGAAAAACTTTCTGCTTCTATCCCGGCTGCAAAAGATTAAGAACAGTGGGAGGAAAAGAGTATGTGTGCAAACAAGGGAGAGGAAGCTTCAGATGGAACCCAAAGGAAGACTTCAGCCTGGGCAGAGGTGCACTGAATCCTGCTGCAGGAGCTGGAGCACCGTAGTCCTGTGGTTGGCTCTTTTCCTCTGACATGAATCAAAGCTGTCTCCAAAAGTCAAGCTAAATCCCCCATCTGGCTACTTCACCTGCTTTGACACAGGCCTTCCCACTGCATCTTACTCTGCCCTCCTTTGCCTGACACTATTTGGTTCTTTGTGACAGCATCTTTGAGGTCACAGAAAACAGCCTGCAGCACTTTGCATTCGCACCAAGGCGCGAGACCCCGGTGCCCTCTGTGCTCCGGGAAATGCTTCGTAATCACAGAGGCAGAAGAGAAATTATTCCTGGACACACAGAAAGGTCATTAGGGGAAATCAGTAGCTCCTGAGATGCTGGATGTGCAGGGATGTGTCTCCATGCCCCCAGCAGAATGGCAAGGAGCAGTGAGAGCTGCTGGCCCAGGCTGGGAGCAGCCAACAGGTGGGCACAGGCTTTGTAACACAAACATGCTCAGAATACTTGCTGACTGCAAAGGAAAAAAGAAAGAAAAGTGAATGAGGGGAGAGTTTACACAGCCATGGGGCACTTTGGGAACATCATCACTCTCACTGCTCCACCCTCTGGACAACTCTCCCGCTATATTGATACACCTCATCCATTTTGGGGAGGTGAAATCCCAGCTCTGAAGCATAGTTTTGCTCTGGTAATGCAGGGGAGAATCTGGCAGCTGTCACACGGTGAAATAAAAACACCCCCAAATATTTTTTTTAAAAGAGCATTGTGTATTCAAGAACATATTGTTATGCTATTAAAACCACTGCATCCAAAGGCACATTCCCAACATTCAAACTGCTGAACTCAGCAACTGTAATATTTGCAATGTGACTTCCTAAGGCTTTTTAAGTGGCCAATAAATGTCTCTTCTCCAAACTGTAGGAAGAATCATTGTGGAGCATCAGCTGAGGGTGGCTCTACAGCTCTTACTTCCTCCTTCTGAACTCAAAGTCATCTTTCCTCCCACCCTGAAATCAAACCAGAGCCCCAAACCAGTCCTTCTCCACCCAGCCTCCCCTCCATCAGCAGTGCTCTGTGGTCACTGCCTGGGGATGGCAGGCAGGGATTAAGGGTCCTGCTGCACACTGCCACCTCTGCTCACAGTATTTACCCGGGTGACACACGCAGCAGTGCACACAGGGATGTGAGTGTGTGTCCTGAGGGACATCCCTGGGTGCTGCTCTAGAATGCTGTGCCCACCTGCACTCCATAGGTAGTTCTAGGCTGGGGAAATGCAGCTGCAGCCAGAGCACCAGCTGAAGCTTGGAGCTGGGGCCACTGACAGCTCCAAAGTCTCACATTTCAGTGTGCTTTACTGCGAGCCTTTAACACGGATGAGGTGTAAAACAAGTGAATATATATTGAGTGAGGATAGGAGACTCTCATCCAGATCAGCTTCATGCATACAAACCAGGAATATTCATGTATTCTGCATCAACCAGCCTAGCTGAGGCACAGGGCATAGACATATACAAAGGGCTGCTTTTATTATTTCTTATTTTTACCTTGGGTGGCACTTAGCTGCTCAGATAGGCACTTTTTGCTCTCTGACTGTACAGACAGAGCAAGGAGAGCATCCTTTCTGCCCATCATCATGGGTCCACCCCTCACCTGCCTCCCACTCTGCTGCTTTGAGCCTGTGCTCTGCAAAGGTGAGCTCCAAGGTAATTTCTCTTTGGAGGAGGAATATCAAGAATCTTGCCTGGCAAGAGTTAAACCCCGTAAAACCAAGGCTTGTAGTTTTGTTTTCTTTCAATTTATACCCTTCACTTAAAGGGGGGGCAGGTGGGGAGGGAAAGAGGGGGAGAAAAAAGAAAGCCAGGTGACATATTCTAAGAAGGAGCACCGAAAACGTGTTAAGCACTTCAAAATCTCATATATTCAATCGGCCTCTGGCAAGACATCTGCCTAATGTTAGCGCTTAAATATCCTTTTCCATTTTACATGCATTCAAGTCTCATTTGAGCGAAATGAAACGGTATTATTAAAGGGAGATTTTGCACAAATGGCCTGAATTTGACATGTCAAGTTCAATGAGGCTGTTACATATGTAACACCAAAAAGGGCTCCGAGGCTGCCGGCTCTTGAAACAGCGCCAGTGGCTCAGAAATGAAATTTGCATTCAGAGAGCCCTGCTTCTCTGCGTGGAGCTGTGCACAAGGCTCGGTTAGACCCACACGGGGTGGAGGAGCTGTGGGGTGAGCACAAGCAGGTCTCTCCCTATGCTCTGGGAGACTGGACACACCAAGAAGGCAGCAGAACTAGAAACCCAGGCACCTCATTCCCACTCAAGACAGCTTTTTCAAGGGAAAGCTGGACCCTGAGCCAGGGTTGGAACCTCCTGAGGGATGTTCATCACTGGTCCAACAGCTGGTTTTTGTCCCTGGTACATGCCCAGAACTCCCTAGGCATGGGTGGGTGCTGCCCTGCTGCCAGCATGGCTCCTCCTGCCTCGCTGCATGATGCCCAAGCTGGGCTGACCTTGAGATGTCCCTGTCCTGAGGCCAGGATGGTCACGTCAGTACTGCCCATGGGGTGAAAGAGCACCATCCCTGTTTCTGGGGGATAGCAAACCCCATCCCCACCAGATGAAAAAAGAGTTTGTTGGAGTGGGTGAGTTGCTTGTGGTGATCTGGGACCATGGGTAGCATCACCCAGGTGGTGCCTACAGCTTCCTTGTATCTCAGCCCCAAGAAGCTCCTGTGGTCACCTGGAGAAATCTCTTTTCCAGAGAGCTGATCCAGTGCCCACCAAGCCTCCAGTGCTGTAGGCTCAGTGGGCAGGTGGGGATCTGCCTTCTTAACCCCAAGCACAGGAAATCTATGATTTTGTTGCAAATCATTAAGGTTTATTAAAACTTAACACCACAAGCCATGATTGGCTGCATCCTCTTTAAATTAAAAAAAAAAAAGCCCTTGGAAAGCAGCCCCCTGGTTTGCTTCTCCCCATCAGACTGATAAGTAGCAGCTGCTCGGCCATTTCGGTAACAAGTCGGTATTGGCAGGGAGCGGCCAGGGCTGCTGGTGCCCGTCACGTTTATAGGCCTACATTTTATTTTTATGTTTATTGGGTTATTTGAGATCATTATTAGTTTCTCTCTTCTCTTGTTGATGTGTTGTTGCTCCTGGCTTCTCCGGGCAGGAAAGGTGGGGGAATGGGAAATGGAGCAACCCACTATAGTGAGCTGGCTGCTGGGGGTGGGCAGTGCATGGGACTTCAACCCCTCACACCCTGCTGCCTGCTCATCCTGCCTGCTATTCCTGCCCTTCCTGCCTGCTGCTGCTGCCGGTCCCTGCCTCGGTTTGCTCTGGGGCTGGGGGAGCCCATCCCTATGCGGATCTGCTGTGTTACAGATTAGCCTCCATCGCCTGAATCCATCGCCTGGATTGAACGTTATCTATCACACTGCGGAGGGAGTCGTTATTTAATAATTAATAAAGACCTCTGATTCTTCCTCGCTGCCTGCGTGGCTGAGTGGAGCAGGCCAGAGAAGCGAGGGCAAGCCAGGGAGAGCTGTCTCCTCTCTAACTGCTGCTGTTATTTAAAGGAATAATGCCATTCTTTTTCATTTGTCAGCTGGCCCACAATGGCCCTTGTCACGCTTTATGATTTAGGGTTTCCTTTCCTTTCCCATTAAACGCCACCTTCCCATCACCACTTCGCGCCAGCCAGCCTCTGCTCCTGGCTTGCAGTTTCAGTTTCACTCTGATATTGGCCCAACTTCTTTGATGGGCTCCTCCGAGCACTAATTGCTTCTGTTCATTTAAACCTGTTCACTAATTTGCAGTGGCCCTTTATTAAGTTGGATGTGGCCCAAATTACACCATAAATTACACTTGCAAGGGGACTGGGTGTCGCGGGGAATAAATGTGCTGCCTGTTCCCTGCTTCCCCCCTTCCCTATCTTCCTGTGCAACATGCAGGGGACATGGGCCTCAGCCTGAGGGTGTGGGTGCTGAAACTGGGGTATCTCAACCCAGATCCATTCTGGGAGGTTTCTCTTTCTCTAACTAAAGCTCCCTCCTGCTCCCTCCATCTGCAACGGATATTGCTGAATCCAAGAAGGTCCAAGCCAAGCAGGGATGGATTCTGCATCCTCTACACTGTGCACAGCCATGTGCACCCCTCACCCTGGTACACACACACACACATGCTGTCCCTCCTCTCCTACCACCTGGTGATGTAACTTTGCTTCTAGGAGGCAGTTTGATTCCTTTCCTCACCTTTTAATGACCGGAGAATTCATTAATAATTGAAATAAACACGCTCTTTCCCAAGGCTGCTGACTTTTATTAAGGCAGGGGCAGGGATCTGCCAACCCTTGGCTGCAGCCATTTCCTAAATAACTGCTAGCAGTTAAAAGGCAATTATTTTTTTTTAAATAGGTGACTTTTTTGTACTGGGGGTAGCAGAAGGGAGCTGAAGGCAGCTGAGGAGCAGTGTGCACCAATGCTGCAGGGTTGCTCCATCATGGGATGTCAGCAACATGAGAATTGCTCACTGAACACATGTCCCTGGGGAAAGGGATGTCTGTGACCTCCAGGAGGCATTTCTGCCTGACTTTACCACCCCAGTGAACTCCAGGGAAATGTTTCTGCCCCACTGACTAGCACCAGATCTCCCACATCTTGTAGCTGTGGGTACCACCATCTTCTCTGCCACATGCAGGTGCCCCAGCTGAGTCACCAGGGATGCTGGTAGACCCCAGGGAGCTGCTTACCTGATGTTCAGCTGCGTGAGCTTCTCCAGCTCCTGCTCCATGTGCTCCTGCAACTCCCCAGGGCGAAGAAGGACCTGGCAGATGGGGCAGATCGGAGCCTGGCTGTCAAACAAAGTTGCTTTCTTTTTGCCTGTGAGAACGAAAATAAGGGAAAAAGCTTTAGCTCAGATCAGCTGCCATCAGTATCATCTGTGCTCTGCTTTGGTTCCTGTCCTAGCACAGGACTTAAATCCAGGGATTTTCTCATGGTATAGCGCTAATTCTTTCCCATCCTACAATCCCTGGGGCAGGGATTGGCTCTCTTCTGCAGTAGCACAGCAACTGGCATCCCAAACCTCGCTGCGGGCACTCCAGTCTTGAGGGAGAGCAGCAACAGCCACATTCAGGAAGTGACCCTGTGCAAACCCAGCTTCCCACTTGAGGTGGGAAAATGATATGACTTGGAGTAGATGGATGACACAACGCTGCTCACTGTTCCTATTAACTCATTATAAAGAGCCATCTTCATCCTCCTTGACACTCCTGAAGCTGGCTGGGTCAGGATGACCCTCTCGATGAAGGGCAGAGTAAATCTCCATGGGCACACAGTGTTGGAGGCAGAGGAGAACCCATGGCATGAGGCTGTGGATGTGCTAGGGAGCAGGTCTAGATGCTCACCCAGGATTGCTCACCCTGTCCCAAGGCTGGGCTGGGGCCCTTTGTCCTCCCTGAACCACCAGCTGCTCCAGACCCCACAGCTGCTGGAGTTCTGGGCCCCTGGGGCTGTGTCATCCCTGGGTGAGATTTGAGGCTGCCCATGTACCCTAATCCCTAGCTGGGTTGAGTCTCTGGGGCAGATCTGCAAGCAAACAGATTTCCTCACACCCTCTTTACTCTCAATCCTGTCTTCTGCTTCCCTGCCCAGCCATATCTCCCTGGTTCACTCCCTGCTCTGAAGCCAATTTCTTCCAGCTCAGAAACTTTATTGCCCGCTCTGTAAGGAATATACAGCATCTATTTAACATAAAATAAAACTCTAAAGCAAACAATGAAGTTCCCATAAAAGAGGGAAGCCCGCGGGTCCCCAGGCCCCTCTCCCAGCTGTACTAGCAGCTCTGCTCATGAGAGGGCGTGCGGAGCCTGGCTCAGATGGCTCTGGCAGGGAGAAACGTGCTTTATAGCTGCCTGTTGTCATCCAACGTGAACCCTCCTGCTGGATTATTTATTTATGTATTAGACGTGGATCAAATTGGTTAAATCCGAGTGAGAGGCAGTAATGCACAATAAAGCAGCCAATGCTGGATACGAGGGGGCTGCCTGCAATGTGGCCTTCCAATCAGGAGCCAAAAGGTGCCATTTTATGGTTCCTAATGATGGCAGAATCCAGTTAAATGAATCCCCATTAAAGGAATGGACCTTCTCAAAGGGTAAAACATTGGTGTGAGCAGCTTTACTGGGTCCCTGCTTCTCCCTGTATAACTGCTTGGCACAAGCATCTAACAAGAGAAAGGGTCTGAAATAAGTTTGAGAGTCTCCTTGGCTTATCTTTGCCCTCCAGCAGGACCAAGTGAACATGCCTGGTGGAAGCAGGGCTGTCACTGAGATATTACTTGCCCTTCAGCACCTCTATAGAAGATGGGAGAAACTGAGGCATAAGGAGCTAGTTGGGGCAGGCCAGTGCCAAGGGTGCATTCCCTACATTCCCAGCTTCCCTTTCCACTGGGAACTCTCCCATTTGCAGAGCCAGGAGGAAAACCCCCCCGGCCCCTCTTCTGGACTTGGGCCACCCCCAGAGGCTCCCAGGCAGATCCCAGGTGCCTTGGCCCCTCATTCCCACCACCCTTCTGCCAGGGAGGACACACTTTTTATTGGCAGCATGCAGCCCATGCAACTTGGAACATCTTCCTCTCTCCTCCTTCCCTCATGTTTAAATAATGCCCAGAATCCAACTCAAACCCAAACACACAGCTCCTGCTGACCCTTGCGGGAAAGGTCGGCATTTCAGTAATTCCACCTTCCTCTTGGAGCTTTTCCACTTTTGTCTAGTGGGGGCCCAAAATAGCCCAGGAGCGTCCCCGACCACCTGCTATTTATAACCCCAACTTCACAGCAAAACAATGGAGCTGTCTGAGTCTCCCTCCCAAAATAAACAGGCAGCCTTTGAGCGGACGGGAAATCCTGCTGGATCCCCGCTGTGGGGTGTACAGATGGATGGGTAAACAGGCTGCCCTCCGCCCTACTGCACTGCATCCCTGCTCCTGGCCCAGGCCACCACCGTGGGGCCCACGAGCCCCCATGGCCACACACAGCTTTGGCTGCTGGGGCTGGGATGCTCTCAACAGCACCTAAGGGTGGAGCAGAGGTTGAGCTTCCCCATGTCTCTGCTCTTTGGGGAGCCCAGAGCTATTTCTTTGCTGGAGGAGGTCATGGGACTGTCCCAGACCACAGCACTAGGATTGGAAGCCTTGGATCAGGATGCATAGTCAAGGTCCCCTGCTGGGGACCAGCTGATACACCAGAATGGTGGGATATTTAACCTCCTCCAGCCCTTGTGCCCTGCTTGTTCTCTGGCACTCTTCCAGGGGGTGCATGTTCCTAAGCCATTGGATTTCAATGGCTGGGGCAATCAGGTGGGATCTGAGGTCATGGGAAGAAACCTTGCTGTCTCCCATGGCTGCTCCCAACCCCAGCCCAGGCCAGCAGAGAAATGAGCAGCACTGGCCTTACTCATCAGCTACACCAGTGATACGGTGATGAATATGTGCCAAGGAAGGATGTGACAGCTGCCACTCCGCATCCCCATGATAGCTGGGGAAGATCCCCAGCTCTGGTGAGCACAGGAGGCCGGTGCTTGCACTGAAACAAGGGCTTCCAGAGGGGCAGAGAACAGGAGCCCAGACATACAGCCAGCTCCCTGACATACAGATTGCAAAGCAGGAGACAGAAGGAGCCCCAGCTCCTGGCCCAGGGGTCTGACAGCTGCACTTTCACAGGGGCAGGGCTAAGTGCAACTGACAGGCAGAAAGGAGGGATCCTCTCCTGTGCTAGGACACCCACGCAAGCCTCCCCAGGTCTCTGGAACCCGCTGCATGCCTGCAGTGCAACAGAGGCTTCTCCTGGAAAGTGTCCCCCCAAATCAGCAGCATCCACATCTGCAGCATGCCCAGAGCCTGGCACACACCCACGCTGTGGTGTCTTGCTCCAGGCAATGGTACCCATCTCCATGGTGTAGGATGCTGGGTTGTGAGGATAGGGAGAAGATGGGCATGGCAGGTCCTCAGGCTTTGTTTGTGAATGCCAGGGTGGAGAAGGATACTTACATCCCACCTCTCCTTTCCAGAGCAGGGACATCCTGATATTCAGGAGCAAACAAAGGACTCTGCATCACGTGTGTGGCTGGACCGTGCTGGGGTGTAAGTGCTTACTCCTCTGGACGGAGCAGAGGGCATTGATCTGCCCAGGGCAGAACAAAGGGCCCATATCCCTGAGCGGGAGGGACCTACGCCTGCTCCCTGCTTGTCCTTCCCTGCCCTGTGCCAAACCCGCTCCTGGGAGACACTGAATGGCTCTTTTCAGGCTTTTGTTTTTTGGCAGCTGTGTTTTTGTTTTCTCTGCCCCTCTCTCTCCCCTTCACTCTCTGGTTACTCGGTAGGCTCGGCTCCAGTGTTTACCCTCCGCGGCTCTGCCGTGCTTCCCTCGCTGCCGACCCCCCGCTCGCCAGCGCCAGAGAGATGAAAAGGCAAAGCCTCGGTGCTCCCGCTGTTTGCACGGTCTCCTGGGCTCCGCGGAAATGTTTAACTCCAAGTGTTGAAACCCAATATTTCCTGCTCTGAAAGCAGAGTGTGGAGGAATTTGTCCACAGGCTCTTTCAGAGGGCATCTGCAGATGGATCGCAGCCCAGGTAGGGACTGGACCAAACCCTCCTGATCCCACTGGGGACAGAGGGCTGGATCCTTCATCCAGTTACACTGATACGGAGCCAAGATAATTCCTTTGGGAAAGGTCTGATTCACTGCAAAGCAGCTGTTAATGGGACCTGGGCTCCAGGCTGGGAGCTGGGCTCAGGTTCTGGGGACACAAGCACGATATTGAAGAGGCATGGAGCCATGAAGTCATCCCTGCTCCTGCCCTGCACCTGTGCCCTGACAGCACTGCAGGGCAGGTGTGTGTCACTCGGAAGGCAGAGCTTTCCCTCACAAGCATAATGCGAACTACTGTTTTGGAGAGCACTTAAGTGAAAAAAAACCAAGGCACCCAGCCCACCAACAGTGCTGACAGCACAGGGTGTATACAGCTACTCACCACTTACACAGTGCAGAGTAAACAATGCTCCCAAGTCACTCAATGAGCAAAGTTTACAAGGCATGAGGGCTCACTCTGCACAGGAGCTCAGCAAGTTGCCAAATGAATGAAATTAATTGTCTTATAAATCCACTGCTCATCTGCACAGATGCACACTCAGGTGCCTCCCCAGGAACTGCTGCCGAAGGTGGCACAGGCAGTGCCACCTGCACCTCCCCACACTGTCCTTCCTTGTGACCAGCTGAAGCCTGCTCCCATGAGGACCAGCTCTTCAGTCCCAACTCCGAGGTGACTTCTCCTACTTCAAACACTTTTCCACTTCTCTGAGTACCAACTCCCCCTCTTTGAGACGCCTCCCTCCATCTCACCCTGTTTCTGCTCTCTCCCTCTTAAACACTCCATCATTTAAACCCAATCAAAGCCAGTTGATCTGAAACTCTTCTGAATAGAAATGACCCCACGCTGGGGCCTCGTGGCCCTGTGCCCTGCTTCAGGGGCTGTGCTGAAACCAGGTGGGTGGTAATGGAAGTGCTGACACAGGCTTCTTGACAGCATCACCACTGCCAGTGCCTGTAATAATCCCTCCCGGCTGCTCTGCAACTCGGTTTCCGTGGCGATTATTTTCCATTCGATGATGGGCTTGCTGTTATTTGTGTACTGATAGCAGGTATCTCGTGTGACAAGCCTCCTTTCCTTCCAGCTCAAAAAACAATAATTCAAAGAAAGCCCCATATTAGCTTGGAAATAACAAAACACTCACTCTTTTCCTGGCGAGCCCACGCCACAACTGATGAGGCTCACAGAGCCCTGGTAGTAAGTGGCAGCCAAGGAGGGGAGATGACAACAGTGGCTCAAGGCAGAGATGATTCATGTGTCAGTGCAGAGCACCCCAGAATAACAAGAGAGACAAAAAATGTTTGCTGATAAAGTGAGGGAGCAGGAATAATGTTGCTCATTGCTCCTCCACCTCCCTGTTATTTACTGGTGTGGTCCCAGTGCTGTCCCCAAGGAGTGGCATCCTGCCTGCTGGGCACTGCCTTGGATCCTGGCTGGTACCAAAAGGTATAGGCCCCCAAAAACCTGCACTTGAGGTCAGGGCACCTCCCATTCCTTCCATCAGGGCCTTCCCATCCCTCAGGCTCCTGCCTGGCTGGGGGATACAGACCTCAACTTGCTGCCCAGGATGAGGTGCCCTGGATCTGGCTCCTGATGCAATTGCTCTGCACAGGGCAGTGGAGATCCAGGTGCCAGAGGCAGTAACAGGCAGTGAGGTGACTCCGGGTTTGAGTGCTGTGGCAAAACACCTGTAAATTCTGCAGACACCCCACAGAGCAGCAAGCACATCTAGACCACTGAGAAATCACCCTGCACTGAGCAGACCTCTCTTGGAGCATGTGGCTTTTGGAGATCTGTGCAGGCAGGAAGGTGGCAGAGGTCTGAAAAAATGGCTATTCAGGTAAGAAAATACTTTTGAGGAATCACTCCCGCATCACAGGGCAAAGATGCTGCAGAGCACAAGCAGAAGCTGGACTTGGATTGTGCTTGGCAGAGCACAGGGCTAGTCCTGCATTGAATCCAGCAAAGAGAGGCACAGGGATGAGTGACAGCTGCTTTTATACACCTATGGTATATAAAACACATAGAGACACATATGGACAGTGGGACCTCTACAACCCCATGAAGAAACTGGGTCACAGAGAAGACCTATAGTCAGACTGCTGCAGCCCCACCAAGAGCCTGATCCCTGACACTACTCCTGCTAAGGTGCCTAGGCTGCCAAGCAGCTTAGAAATACACCTGCTTCTCCTGAGAGTAAGAACTACAGAGGGATCTGACGCAGAAAAGCTTGTTAAAATATTGATTTCTTTCCAAAGAAAGAGTTGTTCTTGTAGCTGCTGGTCCAGACAAGCTGGATATTGGAGAGGACTGGTGTAAACTGGTGCAGCACTGCTGCCATGCAGTTAACTCTAGCTGAGGTTGATCCCATGGGTCACTCAGTAAAAATGCATGTTTGAACAGCACCCTGGGCTCTTCAGAGGCTGTTGCACATCCTGTTGGGTCCAGCACCATGTTTGTCATGGCGAGTGGCAGCCTGGCAGCAGGAGAGGTGAGGAACCCTTGTGATCCGACCCTGGCTCTCCATCTGCGGAGATCACAGCTGCCCAGTGTGGGGCAGTGGAAGATGGATTGAGCTGGGCAATAATTTAAGAAACTGAGTGAGTCTGTACATCCAATCACTTTACAAATCAGGGGAAAGGGAGAGAGGAGGAAAGGCAGGAGAGGGGGGAGAAGTGAAAAGGCCGCGCAGGGAAATGCATCACAATTACTGTCTCAGCTCTAATGAGGAGCCTGTCATGAGGCTGTCATCCTGCGGAAAGCCACCTACTCAGAAAGATTCAATAAAAAAGTAGCAGAGAGATAAAAAAGAGATATATTTCAGCCCTTGCTAATATTCTTTTCATTTGTCCCAGCACAAAATAAGATACTGCACTTAACCGGCTCGGTTAAAATGAAAAGGGGGGGGGCGGGAAGGGAGCAGCATTGATCAATACCACTAAAAGCCGGGAGACATGGTGATGGAGTGCAATTTTTTTGTCTGTGCTGAAGCATAGCAGAGGCCCGGGCGGGGTAATTTATGATTCGTACGCACGCTGGCTAACTAGAGGCTGACAAGACAATGAATCCCCGATGAGAGGGACGCAGGCTGCTGGGAGAGCTGGGAAGGGAGAGCATGACAGGGACCTGGAAGGGAGAGCAGAAGAGGAGGACTGGGACAGGCTGATGGTGCTGCTCCACGTGGGGATGCTGAACTGAGCAGAAACACTTCCCCGGGTTTCACAAGAGGAAAGTAGAGGACCACTGAGAGCAAGTGAAGGAAGGTTGCACTGCCTCCGTCCTCACTTCCAGCTCACAGCTGGGCAGTCTGCCCATGCAGGCTTCTCCCAGGGAAGCACTACAGTGCCCAGCCACACCCCTCACTTGGCTGGAGATTGACCAGATGAGGTGAGCAAGGACCAAGGACAAAGGCTATCCCTTCTCTGCTCCAGGTTCTCTGATGGGTGCCAGTTTGAGTCTAGAAAAGCTCATGACCATGAAGATGGATCTTCTTGCTGCCATCCATCTTCTGCTCTTGGAATGAAACTGGAGACTTCTTCAACCCACGGGATCACCTCCCAAAAATACAAGTCCTGGGGAGCAGCTGGGTCTCCCCAGCATCAGTCAGGGGTCCCTGACTTCAGCGAACATGGCACAGCAGAAACACTGCTGAGGGAATCCTACAGCTCTGTCCTTCCATCCTGGGGGATCTCCTGGGGCATGATGCACCTCTTTCCCCCATCCCTGAGCTGCCGTCCATCCCATGGATCTTTTTATACCATGCACCCAAGACTGGCCAGGCTGTGGACAAACCAATCAGAGCCAGTGGGACCCAGGGATCATGCCTGCAGTTCTGAAGACTTCATGGCCCATGGCCAGTCCTTGCTCCGTGGTACTTGCAAAGTGAGGTACTGGGACACAGCACACTTCCCAGCACACAGGCAGCCAGGCAGAGCTCTCCAGCTCCTGTGTCATGCATGCATCATGGCCAGACAGAGTGTGCAGAATGGTTCTGCTTCTCCTTCCTCCTCCTCCTCAGCCACCTGGAATGCCTGGGGCTGTGCACCTAGGGCTGGCAGCTGGGCAACATTCAGCAATGTGCCCGGCCTCTGGCCCTGTTTGCTGCTACAAGGGCCACTTCTTATTCCTGGTTGAACCAGATATCCAGCCTGGAGTTTCTGTGGGCCTGGTGGGAGAGGGTGGAGAGGAGCGTGTAGCTGCATTGCTGAAGTGTGCCTTAACTATCCATGCTCTGCATCAGCTCCTGGGATGAAAGACCTGGAGCAAAGCACCTTCTTTAAATGCCAAAAAATAATGGCAGTGGGAACTAGAAAAGGTGGGAGTTTCACAGAAACATTCTTGTATCTGGCTGGGAGACTGTGCAAGAGCTGGGCTCTGAGGTCTGGAAATATCTGGGGCCTGTTTTGGGCTTTGATTGCTTCATCTGTAGCAGAATAGGGATACAGTTGAGAGTGGGAGTGACAGACCTGCAAGCGTTTCTCCCCCGCCTCCCCCCCCGGCCCCATTCCACCATCGCATCCAACTCCCTATAAAACATGCAGGATGATCCTGCACCAGGCTGCAGCTGCTCAGCTGTCTCAGCCCCACCTGCCTGCTACTCTGAGTCGTCGGCAAAGGACCTGACTGCATCCCAAGAGACAGCATCAGCCTGGAAACGGGTCTTTGCCTTCACCACTGGCAGTGAAACAAGAGCCTAGGAACTACCCCATTGCCCCTACCCCAATGTAGGCTGAGGGTCCCCCCAAAGCCCAGCAAAGTACCCCCAAGAGAGGCTCCAGCCCCATCCTGACCCTGCAGAAGACACTTGCAGACAGCCATGCTTCTCCCATGCCCTTGACTTGGAGGGCAGCTTGTTAAGTTGGTGATATACTGATACACTTATAATTCGAAGGGGTGATGTGGTAGAGTCTTCCCCTACTCCCACCCACTCCCTCCCTGCCACGTTCTAGCTTCTCTCCTCTCCTCCCTTGGGGATGTGTGGGGCACATATCGAAAACACAGATATTGAACTGTCAAAACTATTTCCTACAAGAAAATAGATTCATCAGCTTGCAGCACACAGGGTCATTGCCACATTTTCCCCTCGCGCCAGCACCTGCACATGCCGGCGCATACCCAATGCCTCTTCGCAGCACTGGCACTTTAGCTTGTAGCTCAGGGCCCTTAAGTGACTTTGAGAAATGGATAATCGATTATAATTCCACGGGCCTCTCTGCAGATTTATCCGGAGAATGTATAAAAGCCAGGGATTGGGAGAAGCGGGTCCTTCTGGCCAACACGTCAATTGCCTGTGCTTTTCGTGCCCAGCTCGGAAAATCGCATCCCGAGCACGACTCTGTTTAATCCATCAGTACACAATCAATGCACTCTGTAATCAACTCTTGATCACTTAATTTTACACATGTTGGCTGAATCCCTTTGTTTAATCACTAGATCAGGCCGCCTTGTTGCACTGCCCCCTCCCTGCTTAACCCTCCCTGACCCTCATCCCCTGTTGTCGGCACTACCAAATGCAGCCCAGAGCCTTCATTTCACCTTGAGGAAGAGCTCCCATGAATTTAGAGAGTCATGAGATGGCAGAAAGAGAAACAGAAGGAGTGAAAAATAACACTGGAGAGAAAGAAAATATTTTCTCTTTTGTGTCTTCACAGAGCTCGTGCTTTTCGATCCATGTAACAGAAACCACTGCTGGGGTTTAAAGAGGGGCTGGGTGTTGTGGGGCGCACAATGAAGCCCTGTAACATCCCAGGGAGAATGGGCACACTGGGGTGCCACTGGGAAGATGCACCACCAAATGACGGGCACTCATCACCCAGATGCATCTGTACCCTCAGCATCCTCCCCACCCCCTGATTATTTTGACTGTTTTAGCAGCCAGTGCCATTATGAGCAACAGTTCTTGATCTTTCCCTCCCAGAGGCATCTAGGGAGCATCACTCCCATCTCACCAGGGTTCATCTCCCTTTTTATGGCAAGAGCATGACCCTTGGGTTGTGAATGCATGTAAGCACAGCTATTTGGCATTTTTAGCATGATTTGTGTCACTAGCCTGATGCCATGTCACCCTCTGCATGTACTCTGCTGCCGTGCCAGGGTCAGTGTCTGGGGGATGCTCCTAGGTGGAAATGGCTGATGGCTCAACAGTGAAATGCAAGATTGTAGTGGGATTTTGCAACAAGATTTTGTTGCACTTTAATGGTGTGATGAAAGCCTGGAGCTCAGAGATAGGGGGACCACATACTTGCAATCCAAATGTGAACCATTCTGACCGGACACGTAGGTCACACAGCACATTCCTCCTACCCGAGCAGCACAGCGGTCATTCCCAACCCAGTAAAATCTTCCTTTTTAAAGAGGCCTTGATGCTGCCTCTGATTTGGCACGTGGAGTAACTGCTGCTCATTCCTGCAAGAATAAATGATGGGATATGCTTGAACAAGAGGGATCTGGAAGCACAATTGCCAGGGGAACGTGCAAATGTTAGCTTTGCACAGGAAACTCGCACAAAACTGCATGTTGACACCAAGAGGCCAGTTATAGGACAAAGCAGGCACGGATGTTTAAAGAGAATTCCAGTTGCTATTCTATAGCAAATAGTCTTCAAAGAGCCCCTGGAGCTCTTGGCTTCTCAGCATGGAAAGAGGAGCTTGTGCAAGATGAAACGCAAATAAATAGTTTACCATAGGAAAGATATCCAAGGCAAAGAGTAAGATGCAAGTTTTAGCTCTCACATTAGCCAGCTGGGGTTTTATTGGTCCCCAAGTAAAAGCTGTAAATAAAATACAAACCTAACCTGCATATTGTCAAGTTACATTTAAAAAAAGCTCACAACTTAATCGCACTCAAGAGCATCAAGGGGCGAAGTTGTGCATGGTGCATCACAAGGCAGCCCACAGAGCTGTTTAGTAAAGTGTAAATCCAAGAGCTGAACAAGTGGAACCTTTTACCTTGGGATCTGCCAACAGGCACAGATTACTCTGCCTTTGCTAACATAGCTCATTCTGCTTCAGGATCTCTTGGTAATGGACTTGTAAGGAAAAGGAGTACAAAATGCCCTCTTCTCTGCTCACACTGACATTGGTGGCAAGGAGGAAGGATGGGTGGTGAGTCAGATGCTAAGTCTCCATCTCCTTGTTTCCAGCCTCCTGTCTGGCCACAGGCAGCAAAGGTAATGCTGCACTTTAGGGAGGCACAGGCCAGGTGACAGCAGCTCCAATTGGAGTATGCCAGCAGGGAATGGGTGAGCCACCAGAGCATCTGCCCCTCCTGTCCTGACTCTGAGGATTCCCAGGGACTCCTGTGCCAGCCTCTGCAGGGCTCCTGGGGCACTCCAGAGCAACGACAGGTCTTCCCTCCATGTCAGGCTCTCATCCCTCCTCTGCAAAGCCTAGCTGCTCTTTTCATCCACTTTTTATTTCCACTGCATCCGTTCTTTAAACTGCAATACATGCTGAAATGTTGATAACATCAAAATTAGCTCACCTGGCTCACTTCAACAAATCGCTCGTCCCAGCAGATCTGTGCTTGGGATCTGGTCTGGGCTTCACCTGACTACTGTCTGCCAGGCTTTTTTCCCCAGGGACTGCACTTTTTAAAGGCAGACTGATTTCCAGGGGACTAGAGAAATCCAAACTAGGTAATTCTGTCCCCAGAGTCCTGGGTGGACTCTCCGAATCCCTGAGCCTGAACTGCTTTTCTTCCTTATCACTCGGCACAACACACACTGCTTGGGTTGGGGTCCTGCTGTGCAGGAGCAGGGCAGGATGAGGCCTCATTTACACATCACAAGCAATCAGGGATGCTGCTCTGCCTGCAGAGCCAAGTGCCCAAGTGGAGCACACAGGATGGGAAGCCAGGCAGAGACGGGATATGCCCAGGTTGGAAGAAGGTACCATCCAAGCTGAGGATGTGTTTGCAAATCCTGGTCCAGCAGAAGTGAACCCTCTAGGAAGAGCAGGAAAGACCTTGCTGGAAGCCAGCTTGGAGGAGAAGGAGCACAGGGATGGAAGAGAGCCTCCCCCACTCTCACCCACATGCCGACACAGGCAGTAACAGTGTCACATCACCGTCTTCAGGTGGAGGGAGGGAAACAACGAAAAAACCCCCAAAACAACCTGCCAAGGACTAATTAATATTTAATTTACTGCAAAATGTACTTATTATTCCCAAGTAATTGGCCGACTGCACAGCTGTGACCACTAATGAACAGAGGGGGGGCAAGACGAAGGGACAGGAGGCTGGTGGGGGGAGCACAGGGGTGGTGGTGTCTTTGATCAGACCCTGCTGCCTGCCTTTTAATGTGCATAATAAGAAAACTTAAACAGCTTTGATTTTTTTTTCTCCAAGATCTAAAAATGGCTGTGATGCCACTAATGGATTGCGTTTAGCTTATTGCACTGTAATTGCCCTATTATCGCTGCAACTTTAACGAGGGGGGAAAAAAGGACTTTGGAAGATGGCATTTGCAAATAGGTTGTTGAATAACACTGCTGCTAAACACGGAGAACACAGGCGAGTCCTGCTTATTGTGATTCCTAGCATAGATTCCCAATACCTGAGGCACTCAGCATCCCTGTCTCTATTGCTGCTTTTCGCTCTGTGATTGAACTATTGGCTCATTTAACTCTAAGGATGGGAAATATTTTTTTACCTGCTAATAGAAGCGTGGCTCGGCTGTGGCCCAGCGTAGATTTTTAGATCAGTTTTCCTTGATGGCTTATTCTGTGGAGAGAGTTAATTTCACCCCAGTGCAAAGTACTTAAGTGGGATTTAAGTGGCACGGGAGTCTTTTGCTGACCCCTCAGCACAAGGTGAAATCTGCCCTAAGAGCCTTCCCTTCCCCAGAGAGAGATGCTCAGCACAAAGTGGGGACACATCCTGATGCTTCAGCCTCTTAATCTGCTGCTGGGATCTGGTGTTTCACATGGACTCCTGACCTGCACACGCACAGCTTTTGGGCACAGGGACAACCTCATTCCCTATACCCCGGTCTGCCTTGGTTGATGCACGAGAAAATGAATTTGCTAGGTTAAAGTGCTGTGGAGTAGCATGGGAAAGGTACTGGAAGTCCAGGTTTCTTGTTCTTTCTGAGTCCTGACCTGCTCAGACCCTCACTGTTCCCTCCCAAGGCAGGCAATCACTGTAGCCAATACTTATTCTCCTGGAGGCCACGAAGACCAGCGCTGTCTTCCCTTTGCCCTGAGCCTCACCCCTCCTCTCCTCCACTGGATCCCCCACTCCAATTAAAGGCCAGGCAGTGGGTCCAAAGACTCCCTCAGCTTTACAACAGCATTGAGACCCAGGCCAAGTTCCCATCCTGCTTCCATGGGTGTAAATCCAAAGCAGCATCATGGACTTCAACAGCACAAAAGCCAGATCTTGACATCCAAGTCTGTGGAGCAGTGGGCTGGGAGACATTCCATCACAGCCACCCGCTGCTCCTGCCTGTGGCTGCCTCTCCCTCCAGCTAAAGCAAACAGCTCCTCAGACACCATCCCTGTGCTGGGCAGGCACACAGTGTTGGGTTGCCTGGGTCAATTTCTGTCCTGCTTGTTCTTCTGAGCTGGACCAGAGACGATGCTCAGGAGCAGATTCCAGGTCAATTGCCCCCATCAATATCCCCAATATGAGCACTGCAGCTTGGACACAGACACAAAAATCCAGCACAGGCAAAAGAAAATCAACACAATACCCCAGGGAATTTAAAAATCTAACCAGATAGGAACTATTGATGGAGAAATATAAACGCTGCTATTTCGGTGGCAGCTTCCTGAGCCCTAAACCTGAGCTGCAAAGTGGATTGTTGGATTCGATTTGTCAAACTGGGAAGCTGGCAAGTTTGGGCAGCTTCAAAGACTGTGTTTTATGGAACCTTTCAGGAACCCTCAATAAAAAATGTATTAGATTAGTAATTTGAGTCCCAAATGACCAATTTGAAACGATTGCTTTCTTATGATTTTTCTGAAAGTGCCTGTTTCGTGAGAAATTGCTTGAAAAATCAGACAGAGTTTTTAGAGACAATTGTAACAGCACACACGAGGGCTGGGCACGATGGGTTAGGAGAACATTCATTTAATTGAGAAAGGGAAAAAAATCCTTTGTAATGCTTCGTCTGTCTTTCTTCGGCTCCTGCATTACCATAATAAGGTTTAATTCTCCAATAATTCTCCAGAAGGGAAAGCGCCTTGCTCAGCCCTGTGTTCAGCTGGGGAGAAGGGTGGTGTGGAAGGAAGACACAACTTGCCAAGGTCATGTGTCCTGAGCAGAGCTGGGACAGGACCCCTTGCTGGGTTCCCTGCAGGTCCCAGTTCAGGCAGTTATGGCTCCTTCCCAGCAAACTGTTTTTAATATTAAAACACTAATGGAAACTGCCATTTAAGTATGAGATGCACCAGAAATTAAGTGTACTGTGACCTCGTTAGGCCTCTTTCAACCTAAATTATCCTACAACTCCACCACCCTGCAGTTATCTTTGTCTTGGCTCTCTGGTTTCTATGCTTTAAGGACCAGGCTCACAGCACAAACACAAGCTTTCTGCCCTGACTGCAGGGCTTGAAGTGTGCATACTCCACTTATTTAAAGGAAAGCTGAGATTCTTACACCATCATTTGATTGCAGAAAATTTAAGAAGAAAAAAAAAAAGAAATCCTGAGAGTCTTGTGATAAACCTGTGAAAGTTGGCAGTCCTGAGAATGAATCACTCTTGGATACTGCTACCTGGAATTACAGTATTAAGGAATTACAGTATATAGCCTAATTAGGCTTATTAGCAGAGCAGGGCTGATTAAGAAAGATGCAGAATTTGGAGGAGAAACCAGAGAAGGACTAACCTACCCTCCAACCTCTTCTCCTTATCCTGTCCAGTAAATCCTTTGTACCCTCTACACTCTTTCTTCTGTTTCCCTTATGCTGCCTATTTCCTTCAGGATGCTGAAGGAACTGTGTATGTTTTGCTCAGTGGTTAAGCCCCAGGCAGCATTGGGATTGAGGGCATTTTAGGGTACTTCCAGGTGTGGAATGATGGAACAAACCCCTGGTTTTGTCTTGCTCAACCTGCCAGTTTTATCACTAATGAAAATGCAAAAAACTTGCCCAGATCACTGAAATATCTTTATTCTTTTTCTCCTTAATTGCTCCTATTGAAGCAATATTTTTAAACAGGATAAAATATTTTTAAGACAGGAGAATACCAACCAGTAGGTGTTGCATAAATGGCAATTTGCAAAACTGCAAAGGTGACATTTTTGACATGAACATTTAACAAAAACTTAATATTTTGTCTCTTTAATAAATGGGTATTTGCAAGAGAGAATCCATTATAAAAAGAGAGCTAACGCAAGGTTCTTGGAGACATTTCCATCAATTGCTATAAGATTTATATGTAAATATGTTAATGGTACTATTAATAATTTAATGGGGGCATGGCAAGCTGTGTTTACATAATAAATATGATTAAGTGTTTCCCTCGAATGAAGTTGCTGAACTGTCACACTACCCCAGGTTATTATCAACATAGTTTTAAAATGTTAATCAGGCAATCAGAAGGAACTAGTCCCCACCCCAACTTGGACCAGCCAGGTTGTTTTAAACACAGACTGTCACTGCGTCAGATGGTCCCAAAACCTCCCACCACTGCTGCAGTGGTACAGCAGAGGCGTGGAGATTTGCTAACATGCATGGACAATGTTTTCTCTGATTTTACTTTTTACAAGGGTGGACTAAGATCATCCACTTGAATGGAATCACTTCAGATTTACTTGAGTGTAATTGAGAAGAAAATCTCGTCTGAGATAATTAAGTCGCTGAATATGCTTATCGCTCCTTAAATCCACTGTGCACGGAGCAGGGAGAATTACACAGTCCTTGGGCGGCAGGAACAGAGCAATTTCTGGGATGAGAAACTGCTGCAAACTTCAGCAAATTCCCACCTTGCTGGACTTTATCCACCCGGACTCGCAGGATCCTTTATTCAACCATCACTTTTCTCTCAATTCTTGCTGGAGTGAGGCTTTTTAACAGCTCAGACAAAGCTGCTCTGGAGCTGCTGCAACTGGACCACAGAAGGGCCGTGGCTGCAGTGCCAGGCTAAGCCCTCAAACAGCACCCAAGCTTGCCCACTGAGTCCAGCCTGCCAGCTTCCAGCAAAAGCCTTTAGTGTGAGCAGGCAAGGGATGGAAAGGGTTAATTTAACCGCAGTGCAAGGCCAATCACGCTGAGGTGTCAAACTATAATTTTATATTAGGGCCTGTAATAGTTACTAGAGTTTTACTACAATAACTACATGTCCAAGCAGAGTTTAATGAGAAAATCTATAGTTTTGCTATGGTATTTTCTCTTAGTTTGCATAATTCCCTGAATGCAACCCAGTAAAGCTTTTGACCCGAGATAATAAAAAGGTGATAAAAATGGGCTGTAAAACCCAGCATATACATACATATATATATATCTATATATCTATATATTAAACAGCCACTACAAAATTATAAGTAATTTCCACAAGATAAAGTGAAACAAAACCCCTCTTCAGATGCAACTAAATCAGAGGAGAACAAAATTAAATTAAACTGATAAATTTAAACCATAAGCAATGTGGGTCATGGAGTTGGTCCTGCTTGAGCTTAGCCTGGCTGCTCTGGGGACAGCAACTGCTCCTAGGAGGGATGCTCCTGGGTGTATCAGGCACACAGGTGTGGGCTGGTGCTGCACATCATAGAGAAGGGATGGGAATTTGCCTGAGGATGGGAGCAGCCCCCAGCAGGAGTGTTAATTTTCAGAATTTAATTCATGCTCCATGAATCAGAAATAGGAATAGTCTGAAACACTGTACTGATAGCTGGACTGACAGACAGACAAGATGGTAGCAAGGCAGATTTTTCTCCTAAGGACCTGCAAACAGAAGGGCAATTAATGGGCAGTCTATTTGGATACTCAAATCATTCCACAGAGCTCCATGTTTCATTTCACGCAGACTACACCAGTTTCACCCATTTTTGACTTACAAAGCACTGTCCAGTGACCTGTGGATGACAGATCTCTCTGTGTTTGCATTTATTCCTCCCAGGTGGAAATTCTGGAGTGCAGCTAAAGGAAACCCCATGCAGGAAGGCAGTGGAAGAGCTGGAAGACTACCTTTTAAACCCCACCTCAGGCATGTTAAGAAACATATATGTGGAAACTGATGTGTGTTTTCAGATGACTGGTGCACCTGCAGGAAGTCCCAATCAAGGGCCACACATGGCTGGGGATGAGTGAACCTGTCCAGCATCACTGCTAGCTAACCAGAGAGAAAATGTGGGAGCTTTTGCAGCTCATGGCAGGAATGGTGCTGAATATAGGAGTGGTCCATGGTCTGCAAACTGCCTGGGGAGACATGTCTGGGTGTTAAGAGCTGGTAAACCACATCAGCTCATCCTGCACAACCCTTACACTGAGGGTTGAATCCTCAATATTCCTGTATTCCTGTCACCTTGGTTATTCCCTACATATATCAGGTACAGATTTCTTTTGTGGCAGTGAGCTCTCATGAACCCCCACATTCACCTCCAAACACAATAACATTCCTGAAAGCTAGTGGGAAATGCCATACCTGCCCTAACAAGGTCAGGGTACCATTTATTTACACAAAGATTTCACCAAGGAAGACACAAGTCTGGAACTTGAGTCTCTGGGCTCCTGGTCCACCATTCTGACCTTGGTTAAACCTCTCCTCCCACTCCTCTTGCCCATGGGGGTGTGATCACAGAGCCAGAGCCCTGCCAAGTGTGGGCTGGTGAAGGAGGGAGAAGGCTCCTTGGCTGAAAGGCACACAAGAAGGTCACATTAAATCATCAAACTCTCTCTCCACATTTCCTCCTCCACCCTGCAGCTGGTTACAAGGAGATTTGGACTGTAAATACAGCAGTAACTTTCTCCATAAAAGTCAGCCTCTTTGCCAGGGCCATCAAGGGATGGCACAACCCAGTGCTTGGGATCTAATAATAACAGCATCTTTCATTGCTACGGCATCTCCCGCCCTGAAGGCTACTGAGGGGCTTCACAAGCATGCTCTGCACATTTGGATCTCATACTGAAATGCACCCACCTCCAGGGACAGGCAAAAAACATTATTTACAGGAAGAATTCACGGGGGTAAGGCAGAGTGAGCTGGATGGACATCTATTTAGGATGTGATAGCGAACACAAAATATGCCTTGGAGATTTTTGTGTGCAAAAGCAGTTTTGCTTGGGATTCTGCATCACCCTGAAGATGGGGATATTTCACATATCTCTACCTTGAAGTACCTGCCTTGTACACAGAGAATGGCTGGAAGCTTCCCTTCCCACCTCCCTTCCCCACCCAGAGGCTTGCAGTGTGGGGGGAGATACCTGGAATGGGCTGCCACCTCGTGAAGAGCACTGGAAGGTGGGTCAGATGTGCCACATGCCACCTGCCCTGACCGGTGGCCCCTGAGGTTCATCTCCATTAGGTCCATCTTGCTGGCAAGCTCCTGGCTCTCTGTCACCCTGCCAGCTCTGGGCTGTCCCTGTCCCGTTCCCCCATCAATCACCCACAACGGGGATGATGTGTTAATGTTTTTCCTATAGACAGACACATTATGTTTCCACACTGCCTCTGCACACGCTGTGTTTACGCCCCTTCTCCCTCCAGGGAGTAAATCAAGCAAATTGATGCGAGCCATGATTAATTGTGTATCTCGGACCAATCTTTTACCGAGTCCCTCACACGGGCAGGTTGTTTTCCCCCCCTCCCTCCCCGATGTACAGGGGAGAGGAGATGGCGCTCCGCTCGCTCCCTCTCGTGCAGTTTGACGGATAGAGCCTGCCCGGGACGCGGCGAGATAAATTTGAAAGGCCTGCGCCGGGCTGTCAGCGTTAAAGATGATGAATGTGGGAGGTGAGGCGGGAGGGACCCGCCGAGCTCGGCGTAATGGATAGGGCTCTTTGGGAATGGATGCTCGCCCGGTGATTCTGCGTTAATCTCCGGGCTCCGCCGAGGTGCCGCCAACTGATAACAAGGAAATAGGAATGACAACAATTTTTAGCCGAGAGATTCTTCACAAAAATGCCAACCTGCTGGAGGTCTGACAGGCCCTGATTGAATGGGAGCAGGGAGGGGGGGAGCCTGCGAGCACCTCTTGACTAACATGCAAAAGATGGATCATTTCATTCCCCCGCCTGACCATCTACATTTATTATCATTTCCCTTAATTCTGCCTCGCTTAGATACCTGTCAGCACCGTTTCTCTTCCAAGGGTCAGCTGATGGGATGTGAGAGGGGCCGAAGACTTGGTCTCTCCTCCGGCTCGGGAAGCAGGAGCATCATGGATGTGGCTGCCCAGCCCTCAGCTTGCCTGGACGCAGAGATGGGCGGATCCCCAGGACAGGCTTTGCTCCCTGAGGTGGGCTCATGGCACTGTCCTGCTGCTGCTGCTCATGCTACCAAGCAGCATCTGCATTCCTGGGCTTTCCCTGCCCAGGGCCAGGAGCTGGAGGATGCCCGATCCCTGCTCTCTCCGCCTCTGACGGCAGAGCGTGTTCTGTCCCCTCCAGCCAAGGCTTTCCAAGCCACATCACAGTGATTACAAGCCTGGTCTCACATGCCAGGAGCCCTTTGCTGGGACTCAGCCTCACCCACCCCAGACACCATGGGCTGTCCACAGCTGGAAAAGACCCATCTGCACCGCGTGATGTGTTTAAGCCAATAGCTTTGGCCAGGCTCAGCAAAGAGCATCCCACGGTGCTCATGCAGCAGGAACCAGAGATGGAAATACAGTGAGGTCTCTCCTGGCCTGAGCACAGTGGGATGGGATGTTGGTGCTGGCTGCAGAATCTTCAAGACCTAGAGGGGCTCTTTGCTGCTGGCAGGAGACATCCCACCTCACTTTTTAAAGCTTTCTGTCAGAGCCTGATAGCGCCATAGATGATGTCTGACCCACCCATCATCATCTTGGTCTCTAGCCACCCTGGGGACCCTCTGACAGGATGTTTGCTCAGATGAAACTCCTACAAGGGATCTTCTGACCACTGAGAGATCCTGAGGTCCAAGATCCTGGAGGTGACAGCACAAGCTGTGGCACCGACCAGAGTAGGACAGCCTCAAAGACAGGCACAGGAAAAAGGACACTGAGAGGCAGGGGCACAGCTAATACGCACCAGGTTTGCCTTGCAGAGGGCTGTGATGGAGGGAACCCTCCAAGGTCATGCAGCACCCTGAGGTCTTCCTCCATATGCCTGGACTGACCCCACAGAGCACTTCAGCACTTGGAGCAGGAGCTTGGCACTTCCAGGGTCCTTCTTAGCTGTATCAGTTTGATCAGGTGGAGAAACCACCACATTCACCAGCAAACATCCAGGTACACTGGGCTGCACAGCCACAGCACAAATTTATTCATTGGGATTGGGTGGGATGCAGACACCAGATTCTTCTCAAAGCTCATTCTTTTTTGCCTGCTCCTGGGTTTACCTGCACCCTCTTCGTTTCCATGCAGCCTCCTCTTCCCCTTGTTCTGTCTCTCTCTCTGTAGACAGTGCTGGTTCTTTAATGACCCTGATCATACAACTATTTTCTGGCCACACATAAACGCTTTCATTTCCCCCCCTCCTCACCCCTGACTGCCATCACCGTATTAAAAAGCAACCCGCTGCTGGGAATACATTAGTGACTTGCAGCAGATCCTTCTTTGCAAGGATAATTACAAAAAATAGAGGGACAATAACTATTAATATTTTATTGCAGTATTTAATGAGCTAAAGCAAATCATCTTGCACTCCACTGGAACGACATGCTTTGTCATTCTTACGTTCCCTCCATCATTTTCTCCGGCTCCCCATCTGAGAAGCCCTCCCTGCTTTCAAGTCCTCCTCACTCAGTACAATTTATATTTCCTCTAAGCTGCTTTTCTCCAACTTGAAAAAGGACCTTGCTACTTTCTGGGGCTGGTGAGTTCTCCCTGCCAGCACCTCAGGCTCCAGACCCACCCACTAGTACTGAATGATTCCAGGGAAAGAGCAACCCCTTTATCTTAGCAGAGTAAAGCTGCCCTTTCATCTCAGGTGTTTATTGTCTCCATTTCACATGCAAGGAAACCATTTCCAGAGGTTAAAGAATGAGTTTTAAAGGCACTTTGGGACTCCGTGGGACTCGTGTCCTTGCTTTTGACAGCCCTGCATGGTGTAGGTCACCCACGGCTCAAGAGGGAGTCAGTGGCTGAGCAGAGGACAGAGACTCGCCCCGCTGCCAGCCCCATGCCCCGGCCGTATCTGAGGGCAGCAGCCCTGTGGTGACACACAAAGACAGGGCTGGACAGGTCTCACTCACTCTGGGGACAGTGAGCAGGGCCACTGCTGTCCCTGGGCAGTGCTGGCTCACGCTCAATCGGCTGACACTGCAAAGCTGTGCAGAGATGGCAGCGGAGCCCTGACCTCAGAGCACGAGACAGGCTTGCTGCCACAAGGCAAACCCACTGCCCCACTGCCAGACAATCAAGGAGGCTGGGGACACGCTTTGGAAGGATCAGTGTGGCTAATTCCCCTGCATGGCTCCAATTTGGGCTACCCTCCCCAAGAGCAGAGGATTTGAGGAGAGCTTTGCAGGGTACCAAGGGTGCCAGAGTGACCCTGGGCATCTGCAGCTCTGCACACCACACAAGTCCCAGAATCCCCCTCCGAAGGGCACAGGCCCATGGCAGATACCCACTGGGATTCCCTGGGGAAAACACCAATATGTCAGTTTTGTATTTCCCTAAATTTCATTATTCTTGCTTTTGGTCCATTCTGGTAGGAGAGAAATACCATGCAAGTAGTTTGACAGGCTCCTGATATTAGCTCTGTATAATATTATACAGTATTTCTATATTTTAGGTATATAGTTAAACATATGTATATAGTTCTATCATTCCAATATAGAGTTTTTCTATCTTGCTCTCTCTGAGTCTATATAATAATTCCATAGGCTCCTATATATAAGTCCAGTGATCTGCATCCCAGAAAGTTACGCCCTAATTGTTTAAACACTTCCTAGTGCTCAAATATATCTCCTTCTTTACTGCAGATTCATTACTTTTGAAATCCACACCTCTCCTTTGATCTGCCCTGGCCTTCCAGGTAATGTCCATTTGTGTCCCAGCCATGTCCTGGCCCTTCCTGTCTGCAGGTAACACGAGCATGCAGGGGCAGGGCCCAAAAATACACAGCACAGCACCTTCTCCAGGCTGGCAATAACCCTGGAAAGAGCATTAGCACAAAGCTCTGTCATCTTCTCAGTGTCATTTCATCCTGCTGTGCTGGCCAGGCACCCAGCAACGGGTTTAACACACTGCAACAAAAAGATGCTTGAGGGAAAGGCACTATTCCCATGGAGGAGCACAAAGCCAAACCAGGGCATTCATGTATTTGTGCCCCCTAATAGATAATGTTACCATGTGCTTAACGCCTTGTCACACACAAGCCAAAGTCAATCAGGCTTCACTAACATAAGCAGCCCTTAAAGGGTGTCCAGCCCAAACAGATCTGAAACCAGACACTTTCATTTTAAAAGGACTCAGCAAAGTAAAATTAAAGTAGGAATTGTTATTGCACAATGACTTTTACCCACGAAAATGTGATAACGGAATATCTTTCCCTGAAAAATACTAGAAATATCTTATGGATACACATATGTATGTGTGCATAAGCATGTAACATGTAATGCTTCCTCAAAACCACTCAAAATGTGCATCCCTGTCCAACAGGGGCAAAACACAGGAAGCAGCAGTATTGCTGGCAAAGCTAAGGGGGGAGTTTTTGAGTGTTTCACTGGCTGAAAATCCAAGACCAGGTGCTCAGTCCGGATCATTTTGCCACTGATTTCTATCAGCTGAACCAAGGATTTCAAGATGATGGGACCATAGTAACGTGCTCTGGCTGGTCATTGCAGTCCCTAGGTAACAAAATAGCAAGAGGGTTAAAAATTCTTTCCCTGACCTTCAGTTGCAGACGGCTGGGCTAACGGGACAGGGGACACAGGGAGCAGTTTCCTTGTCCTCCACAAATAAATAATTATCCCCCAGCCTCCGTGAGCAGAGCAGAGATTTAATGTGCTGACAGCCTGCATTTTTTACTTTTAGTCAATACAAGAAAGGCCCCAAGACTATGATTCCCAACATCTGGATTCCATCAATATGTGATCTGTCATGATGTATCGGCATCCCTCCCTCTCTCCAGATTGAGCAATGCGGCTGGTTTTATTAATACGTCAAATACATTATCCGTGTAATACACTTGTCTGCCTCTGCCCTCCCGCTGCTCCCACACAGCAGATTTGAATGTATGATGAATCAGTTTGCATTACACGTCTGTACGTCATAATTTGTCAGGATTAATAGAACTGTGTGCGTGGGGTGGGGGAGCGGGAGGGAGCGTCGTGTGTGTTTAGTGCAGAGATGTCTGTATCACTTATTTATCTCCGCTCAGACCGCTGGGTTCCCGGAAAACAGCGAGCACAGCACATCTGGGAATCGCTGAGCAACCCATGCAGGCGCAGTCCTGCCCACTGGTCCAGCTGCAGAGCCGTGGGAAAAGGGGTGATGGGGGTGTTCTGGGTGCCACTGACACGCTGGGGTTTCCAAGGCCCCATGCACAGGGTTGGTATCCTGTGTGATATGCCAGGCACCAACCACAGAGAAACAAGGAAGGTGACACAAAGGCTCTCAGTCTTCCTCCTGGCTCTGTCGGACCACTGTTACATGACCTGAAGCACAATTCCTTGCCTTAGTTTCCCTGTGCATTACATTTACCTCAGCTCTCAGTGATGATTCCCTGTGTGCCTTGTAGAAAGTAATTTATTTTCACTTTGCAAGTGACTTTTGGTCTCAATTACTTATGGCAAAGAGTTGGGAGCCATGTGTAGCTGATGAGCAGCACCAGAGCCAGAAGCAGCAGGTGTCAGTGACATTTTCCCTAACACCCAGCGAAACCTGGCCAGAAAACAGGTCAGGGCTCAGTGGGAGGTACTGGTGTCATCACCCCTTTGCATACAGTTCACTTGTTTGTAGCTTTGTAGCTGGACTTTAGTTTGCCCCTGTAAAACACCAATTTCAGCCATAAACTTTATTCTCAGTATATTTCATAGGATTTAGTGGGACCAATAAAGACCTGAGAACACAACTCCCCAATGCTGTTGCTTCCCAAAGGTGACCTAGCAAGACCAGTGAGAGTGGCCTGCAGCAGGCACAGGTCTTCTCTGCCACGCTGCCTGGCTGATAGAGAACTGCTGCTGATGGCCCTTGGGGATGCTCACCACAGGGACAGACACCCTGCCACAGCATCATGTTTGGTGTCTCTCAGTTTGTTCCTAATGAGCTCATGTGTCCACCCAGGACAGCCCAGCACTGCGTGGAGCTCCTGGCTCGTGGCCAGACAGCCCCGTTAGTGCAGCGCATTGCTCCGTCTCATTACCACTGCCTCAAACCAGGACTAATTATTCTGAACGTCACTTGGTCTCTCCTGCCCAATGTGGCATGGCCAAGAGGAAGTGTGAGGTCTGCCTGCTGTCCTTGTGCTGGGTCTGCATCCCAGTGTTGATGGTAAAACTGCTGGGACCACAGCATCCAGTCCCCTATGGCTTCCCATGAAGCTGCCCATGTCAATGCACTGAAATCAGGGATTTGGGGATATGGAGCAGGGACCACATGCCTTGGCATCTGTAGGAGTTTAAGCCAGGTCAGAGGGAGAGGGCAGTGAACAGATCTGTGTGCCAACACAGCTCCTCACTGGCCCCCTCCACACTTCTACAGCCTGTTTCAGTTCCACTGCATGAAATAAAAAGTGGTGAGTGACGACTTAAAGACCTGCACAGTGTAAATATAATGTCAAATACCAGCATTATGGATAATTACAAACTGTCTCAGGTGAAGAACAGTGATACTTTACATTATTTTCATTGCTGTTACTCTGCTTGCAGCAAAGCTGAGCAGAAATGTGGATTCAAAACACTCATGACGGTGTTGATGGCAGCATCTCACCACAGTACTACTCCCTGAAAGTGGCTCATGACCTTCTTCAAGAGTGTGTACCCCACAGCAGAGCACCCCAAATCCTACCTCCACATCAGGTGGGTAAGGCTTGCCTCCTCTGCCCCTAACCAAGATCCCACAAAGGCCTGACTCCCCCAAATTAGTGATGCTATACCACATCTTGTATGGAGTCCTGCAGGTGAGGCTCTTGGCCAGCCCCTCCACCCTGCTGAAATGGTTTAGGCTGGGCTAGAACTGGGCCTCTCAACCAAAGCACATTAAGACCTTTTAGTCAGGAAACTTAAAAAAAGCCCCCTGATTTGCCCCTTTTGCTTCTCCAGAAGGGCCGTGGGATGTTCTGGTTGAGTAAACTCTTCTCCAAAAACTCACACCCTGCTGCAAGCCCCAAACCCACCCTCTCTGACGGTTCCTTCAGGAGTTCTCAACCTGCTCTTCTGTGTGGAAACACAAGCCACATCCCCAAGGATCCCTAAGAGTCCCCAGGGGTTCCTCTGCTGGGGCCAGCATGCAGCCCATCCATGCAAGGGCCATGCCACCCTCCCTCTGCTCAGGGGACACCATGGTTTCATCCTCTCCCTGTGGTCACCACGTGGCCAAATCCTGTCCCCCTCCTGCCAGGGCTGCTTCCCAAGCAGGGCTGGAGGATGTGACGTCAGGGTCCCTGAACAGGCAGCAGTCACCTCGCTTTAATAACAGCTCCCAGAAACAATTGTACATTTACAACCCAGCGAGCGGGCTTGGCACGCTGAGCCTGCTCCCCTTCCAAGGCTTAATTTGATTTTGACATATTGGCTCGAGATTAAAGGGCTCTCATAAAAAAGAAAAAAAGAAGAAAAAACAACACCAAAAAACCCTAAACACACACATACACACACACACACACTCCAGCCCCCCCACCGCCCCCTTTTCAGGGCTCAAGCAAAAGTGCTAACATTGTAATATTTTAAGTAGAGAAAATCCAAGTGTGCTTTACCCCCCGCTGGCTCTTATGCTGGGCTTATAAAAATTAAGTGGAAACCTACACAGCTGTAGGCTATAAATCCTTTGTCGCGAACACAGCCAGGCCTGGTACCTGCCTCAAAAAAAAAAAAAAAAAAAAAAAGAGAAAAAAAAAGAAGAGAGAAAATAAATGCAAACTCCAAGAAGTGAGCAGCCAAGAAAGATGCATGGGGCTGGCTGAGCTGGGCAAGTGCAGGAGCAGCTGTTGGGTCTCTGGGGACATCCCTGTGGCCAGGGGGTTGCAGGGGGAAGTGGGGAGGAGAGGAAAGTGCCGGAGCATCAGAGAGAACACAGCAAAGCAGTAAGAGCCCTCTCGGCTGAAGATCAATTAGCATCAATTACTGACTTCATTTAATTGTCGTAGAAGATGAATTTGTCATTTTTAGTCTGGAATTAATGGGAGACCTTCAACTTTCCCTTGGCAGCCCCATCAGGTCACTGAGTATTTTCTTCCTCCTTTTGCACAGAGGAGAAACATGGCAGCAGGGAGAAGAGGCAAGAGATGCCAGTGCCACCCAGGTAGCTTCCCATCAATCCATCCCCATCCATCCCCTTGCATTCCCATCCACTGCCATCCCAGGAATGGAGCAAGGTGGTAGCCAGCCATGGCAGCTGGCTGGTAAAAGCAGCTAGATGGTTCTGGTGCCCTTACCAGCTCTTGTACCATGCCCAGCAGCACTTCTGCCACCGTCTTTCTTGTGCTCTCTTTTTATTTGGGCACCTTCCACTTTTTTTCCTCTTTCCCGTTTTCCACCTGAAATTAATTTTGCAGCTGAGGGCTGCAAAGTGTTTACATTTTCCCCAGCAAACAGGCGACAGTAAACAATGAATGCTCGCAGATGAAATTGAATTTATAACTGCATTATGGGGCCAGATAACGCCCTAAAATAATACAACGATAAGGAAATTCGATTTGATTGCCACCACGAATCAGCTTGGGCCCATCTGCAGCCAGGGCCTTCCATAATAATTTTAAATTGGGTTTGTAAACCTTATTTGTCCTTAAATATTTCTGTCATTTCTCATTGCCAGAGACAGGTCCTTGGGCGCGATTGGTCCCGCCGGAGCCACGGCAGGGTGCAGGCAGAGCCGAGTGGGTGCCCGGCGTGCCGAGCGGGCGCCGGGGCTGGCGGTGACAGCCACTCGTCCTATCCATCACCGTGTCGACAGCCAGGGAGGAATCCCAGCCAGAAATTGAGTTTGCCTCACAGGGGACAACTGAACAAATTAATAGACCATTAGCCAAGCGGTGACCTGAGAAATGAGGGTGCTCAGGCTCCCCAGAGGTTTGGTAGGGAGGAAAGGGAGAAGCAATGGCAGTCTTGTTTTTGTCCCAAGGGGACAGTCCCAGTGCCCTGGGAGGGGAGATGTGGGTGGGCAGCCAGCTCGGCTCATTTGCAGCCCAGCAGTGGCTCACTCAAAAACGGCTGCCCTGGTGTGCAGAGGAATGGCCAGAATGATGCAGGATCCTGATGGGTGGGAGATGGCAAAAGGGGCTGCAAGGATGATCCACAGTAATACAGAGGGACAGGCAGCAGTGAAGTGAAAGGCAGGAGTGAATTAAAGTGTTAATTCTCTCATTTCAGAGAAATGTCTCTTAGAAAGCCACCATACAGAAATGATTCTGCAGCATGCACAAACAGCTCCCAGCTCAGGGTTCAGGGGCACAATACATCCCCACCCCCAGTGGGTGACAGGCTCATGATTCCTGCCAGGCAGGACACTAGGGTCTGCATTGATCCTGCCAGTCTCAGCCCTCTTCACAGAACGAAAGATGCTGGACTGGGAAATCACAGGGCAACCCCTGTGTCCCAGTCACCAGCTGGGGCTGTGGGACCTTGCAGAGGACTGATTCCAGGAGGATATGATCCTCCTGCCTCTAAACACAACCAGGTGCCCAGTGCAGCATCTCTCCTCTGCGTCCTCCCTCCAGCTTGCCTTTATCATCACCATTCATTATCCAAATGACTATATTTATTAAGTCCCCTGTCAAGGCCTTACAGAGTGGTCTGTAACAGAGATTAAAAGCAGAATAAAACACCAACATGATCTTTTCTCCAGTAAACAAAACAATAAACAGCCTCAGCACTGGCTATCAGAAACACACCAGCCATGGGAGGGATGCCAAATTCATTGCTGCCACAACAGGGATATACTAGTGCCTCTGCTTTCAGAGGTGGGATCAGACGTACCTGCACTGGGGCCTCTGCTTGGCCAGCTGCTCCCTGCACTGGAGACCCAGCTGGTGGGGTAGAATCTCCATATCAGCTGGGATGCTGAGCCCCACAGAATGTCCTGCCCTTCCTCTGCCCCTACGACTTGTAGGGTAGAGATAGCTCAGAAATGTTCCTCTGTCAGTACTAACAGCCTATTGCACACCTTAACCAGGCTGGGCTGGTGACTGTCCCCAGGCATGCCAGCCCAATGACCCCCATGGTACCAAGGTACAACAGTCCAGGGCAGCAGGCAGATGTACTCCCATAGTCCCAGTGGCATGGGGAAAGAGCTGGGACAGCAGTGGGACCCAGCAAAGAGCCACAGTTCCTCGTTCCTGCTCCTTCCTCATGTCTGCAGAGCGCAGAGCACAGCGCCAGCCCCTGCAGCACGAGGCTGCTTGGTTCTTATTTTCAAAGGTATTATCTAAAGTCTGTGGAACACGGTGCTTTATGAGGAGGCACCAGGTTTCCTTTGTCTCTGCTGGAGATAATCAGGTGCAGATAGGATATATATTCTGTAAAAACATACACTCACTTCCACTCACCGGTTACCTTTTTCTGAGAGCTGTAAGGGTTTCAATTACCGGATTCTGGGATTTAGTGCCCAGGGCTTTTTGGTGTGCGTTAGATTTATTAGAAGGTTTAGTACCAGCGGAGGATTCACGCATTTACTCCCAGGAGCCCAGCTTCCGTTCACAGACCCTAAATCATGAGCTGAGATGGGCTATTGTCACTTAGGACATTAGCATGGTTAACATACGTGGGGATGATTAATAGCAATATACATGCAGCCTCTCCCCCTCCTCCCCAGACGCTGCTCTGCCACCTCTGCCTGTTCCAGGGGCTGTGAGAGTATGGCCAGCTCACCTGCTTCCATGGGGAGGGCCACATTATAAACCCTCACCAGGAGTGAGTGCTCAACACCACCCCACCACCACCAGTATCACTGCTTTATGCTGGGTTTTTGTTGCTGGGTGTTCAGTTTTTTTTTTTCTTTTGTTGTTGTTTAGTTTTGCTTTGATTTTTTTTTTGTTTTTGTTTTTGTTTTGTTAAGATGAAGCATTGAAGGCACTCAGGGGCAAAGGTGTTTCTGTTAAGGGAGAGCTATGGGAAGCCCCTGCCTTCCCAGGGCAAGGGGAAGGTGAACAGGGGCAAGAAGGGGGCTTGAAGAACGGGTAGGGTGCATGTTGGCAAAATCTGTAGGGAAAAAAAGTATTCGAAGAGTAAACCAAACCTTCCCTGCCAGGACCTATCCAGCACCCCTTGTTCCCCAAAGGGCACCTCAGGCCAAATCTGTCACTGAAGGAAAGAGAAGAGGTTGCTTATTAATAAGCAGAGAGCAGCCAAATAAGCCAGCCCCTCTGATCCAAGCCGATTTCCCCCGAAAAATCCCATGGGATTATCTCACCTGTCTGCCTCATCCTCACATCTGTAGGAGCACATTCGCATGTTACAGTCCTCCCTGTTGCCTCAGGTTACAGGCAACAAAGCTAAAACTCATCACACCAATGGCACCTCAGCATTTCAGGGATACAGCAGCCTCTGCACTGCAGGAACCTGAGGCAAGAGGTGAGTCCTCAGCCCTGCTGCACTCCAGAGGAGACACGACCACACTCCTAACGAGCAAGATCCTGATGGCTTTTGTCCTTTTTCCAATAGTGTGTTACTTACATTCCTTCTTTTTTAATTAAAGCAGCCCCAGCTGATTTTACAAGCTTGCCGCTGATTCTCTCCCAGTCCCTGTGTCTCTCATATGCTTGAGTGCTAGTATTAATTATTAGAGCCAATTTACTGTTTATACTCTGATGTTTTAACTAATTACCACTAATGGCAGACACCAGTGGGCAATCAACTTCATTTAGTTCCCAGTGCAAACCACTCATTACCATCTGAGAGGGAAAGTGTGCAGGAGGGATAAATAAAGACCAAGCTGCATGGGTGAGTGCCTGGTGATGAGCTGCAGCACTGGGGAAGTCCCTGCCTCCCAGGGCAGCCCCTTTGGAAGGGCTCCGGGAAAGGATTTAAATCCCCAGCATGTTTGGGTGGGCGGCAGGGGAATGCTGCTGTGCAGAAGTGCCGTGCAGGAGCTGTGGAGATCACTGGATCATCACTCCACGTGCTAAGTCCTGCCTTGGCAGCCAGCAAAGCCTGTGAGCCTGAGAGCTACAGTTACCAGAGAGCAATGTGCCTTTTTCCTTGCATGGTGTATGGCTTCTTTTCCCTTCAAGGATTCATGCCTGGGGGAATGCAGCCCTGCTCATGTTCTTGGCTTGGTGTGATGCCAGATGGAGCCAGGCTTCCTGAATCCCAGGTGCCTCTGGTGTTAATCCTGCTGTGAGAGGAATGGTGGGTGATGTGAAGTCAAGATGAGCTGGGGCTGAAAGGTCCCTGAGCTGAGCTTCCTCCTGTCTGGAGCTGGGCTAATGAAGGTCACTCGTGGAGAAAATTCAGCTGTTTCTGTGTGTAGTGATATTGTCAACACTGATCCTTAACACAGCACATCCCTTAGCTGGCCTTTTGTCTCTGTACATGTGTTTCCTCTGGAGGCCCAGGAAAGACCCCGAGGCACATTTTACTCCCCTGCACCTCATAACCACTGCAAGAACCTGAGATGTTAAAAGCACACCACCTTCAGGTGGAACAGCTCTCCTGGCTGTGCTCCTCTCTGCTTTGGCCCAAGAAACAAACACATGGTGTAGAGAGGGGCCTGCAAAGAGGGATGATGGAATAAGATGGCTCCACCAGAGCTGGGCTGGCTCTGAGGATTTAGGAATAAACTTTTATGGGCACAGCCCAGAGAAAAACACAAGAGACAGAGCTCCTGTGTGTCTCCCACATGGCTGAGAAACACCTCTAGAAAAAACGATGCTCAGATTTATTTGTCTCTTACTCCAAGACCTGGTAACCCTGATCTGGGACAAACCTCCAGCCAACTCTATTTGTACTTCTGGGGATCTAGACTTCTCCAGCCCTTGAACATGAACCTTTCCAGGGGATAGATCTCTAATGACCTGCCAGATGATCTCATTACCAGTAGTGGGAGTCCTGCCCTAACAAAAGGGACCATGGTGTTTTCAGAGTTCACATTTCACCAACTTTAGCACACTGCAGTGCCACAACAACTCAGCTGGGAAGCCCAAAACAGGAATACAAACCAGAGGGACAGGGCTGGGCATGACCTCTCCGATGGGGTCTTCAATCTTTCTCTCTCCCCTTTTCATGTTTTTCTCTCATTCTTTCATTCCTTGATTTTCTGTGTTGAAATCTTGCCTTTGAAATGGAGACAGGGGATGTTGGAGACCTGCTCCACAGTGGTAGGGACATGGTTGCCTGTCTTGCAAGGAAAGGGGGTTATAACTATGCACACATCTGAAATGTAATTGCTGTCAGCTCTCTCCATTCTTGCAGCACAAGGCCTTTAATCTCTCCCACCAGACCCATCGGCCCTGATATTGCAGCTCCAGAAAGGCTGGTTTTATGTACTTTAACCCTGCGACCTTTACAAATCCCATCATTCCAATCAATACGTCTCATTAGCGTTAGGTAAATGTATGGGATGGATGGGGAGCTGTGCTGGCAGGAGCCTGCAAAGGGTGGGGTGGAAAGTGCTCCTGCCTGCCTGCTCTCAGGGGGCAGCACAGCCCCACCATGCTCCCCAAGGTCCTGGGGGCATCCTTCTCCCCACAAGCATCCTTGTCCCCAAATATCCCTCCGCAGATGCACACCTTGGTGCAGCCAAAGATGGGGGGCAGCTAATGTGGAGCATGAAACAAAGGGCCTGCAAAGCCAACTGCAGAGTCAAGAGCCCAAGTTGTTAACTGGACCAAGCTGTTTGAGTCATTTTTTTTTCTTCTCCTTGGGAAGCAGACATATGTTTTACAGCTTTTCCCTGTGTTGACTAAATGAAAACATACGGGCCCCATGGCAGGTGATGGGAAAACAGCATGGGGTGTATGTAGGGCTGCCTGCCATCCCTGCCTATCAGGCAGGGAAGCTGCCAAGGAAGGCAGTCACTGTGGATGTCAGGGTAAAGCCATGGAGTAGGGTGAGGAAAGGAAATCTTTGACACTTCCTATGAAAATTAAGGGCTTAATTAAGCCATGGAGAAGTATGAGTTTACACCAGGTGAGTTTACACCTCACCAGCACAGAATGCTCACTGTACCAGGCAGGATTGACCCACAGGTTCCTGGGGCATCAGTCCACCAAGGATGCTTCAATAAAAGGGTGGGGCCAATCCTGCCTTTGGGAAGGCTGGAGGCCAGATACCGTTGCCATTTTGATTTTGCTGAGGAGGAGTCTCCCTTCCTTGTGGATCAGTGCCTCAGCCAGCAGGACTATAAATACTATTACTGCCCATAAAGCTACCCAGCTCTCCTCCAAAACCTTCTCAAACGTTTGACTCAAAGACCCAGTGGCACACACAGATCCTATAGCCCATGGGGGCTACTCTTGCTGCAGCATGCCCAGGGGACAGCCTGCTGTGCTTCCTTGCTCCTGTGCTGTCCCCAAGGTGTGGGGTGGCTCCCCAGGAGTTCACAGAATGAGTGCCCTCCAGATCTTGGCACTGCTAGCTCACCTGTGACATGTGTCTTGCTGATCAGCACTGTGATAGATTTGTGTCCTAGAGCTTGAACTGAGCTATCCCATGCTCCAACTAATTCATACCCAGGAAATCCAGCTCCCCAAAAAGAAATAAAAATACCCAGCGGGGCAGCTGGGATGCCTGAGGAGGTGCGGGTGTCTTCCTTGTATTCCCCAGGCAGGGCAAGCTTTTTCAGTGGCATCTGGAGCTGGATTTAGTTTCTGAGCTCTGCTATCCCCATCTGCAGAGCCAGCACGTTACTGCAACAGTGTTCAGTCCCACCAGCTCCAGGCTCGCCTCAGCAGGAAACGCATCCTGGTGAATGCAGCACACAAAATATATGTGTACATCTATTTCTGCACGAGCCTACAAAACAAGGGCTTGAAAACTACAGGCTGGCTTTGCTTTTTCACATTAGTGAGGTTTAAAGAAGGTTTTTCCATGAGGTTTAAACTTAAGAGCTGGGCCAAATACAACACTTGCTGGAGTGTGGGGCAGCCGAATTTTCTAGTGGGGATACATGGAGCTGGATATGCGATGTTCCTGTGTATGCAGGTGCTTTGGAGATCTGGCTCATGTGCTCCCCCCTTCCCAGCACTGGTGCCTGTTCTCTTTGTCTACCTGCTGCTCTGTTTTGCTGAGGCTTTTCAGCAAGACCTCAGACTTGTTGACAAGCACTAAACTTCGCTGTGGCATAAAAACCATTTCAGCACTAAGCTCCCCTCAGCTTTAGCAAGATGACTCTGAGGATCTCGGCACAGCCCCTGTCAGGAGGCAGAGAGAAGGAGAAATTAATAAATCCTCTGGTGGGGCCAATTTCTCTTGACATTACACTGTTCCCCCTGGAATTAAATGTGCAAGTTCTAAAGTGTCTCATGAGAGTGGTGGGATCAGTTCCCTGATCACCCAGTAGCCATGAAATCTGGATCTGGTCCATGAGAGGCGAAACTAGCCCATTGCTCAGTTATCCTCTCCAGCAGAACAATTGTTGGGCTCAACAAAGCCCCTACTGTGCAAGTCCCCAGCTCTGCCACGCACTGGGGCACCTCACCCTGGCTAAGAGCTCTCAATAGCAGGGCTATGAGCGGGAGGCTCATGGGATCTTTCAAGGGTTTTTTTTACTCCTGTAGTGTGGAACCAGCAGCAAAACCTCCCAGGCAGCTGCAGACCCTCCACAATCCTCTTGGAACAGTGTTCCCCTCCTCAGTACTGAGGTCCCTGCCTGGCATCCCACACAGCCACTGCAAAGGGGAACAGGGTGACAGGGTGGAAAGCTGACACATCCCCCAGCTGCACGGTGGTTGGAGGAGGACATTGCTGCTGTTTAACCTTCTGGGGCTTGTCTGCCAGAGAAATGCTTAGCAGAGGGAGACAGAGATTGTAGATAGACAAGGGGATTGTGGGGCCGGAGATGTAGGGAACTGCAGCAGCCTTAGATTTTATCTGCACCTCTGCAAGTCTTGATGACCTTGGAATCCCAAGCAACAGTTGTTAACAAATGCAGGGAAGAAGCGTGAGGGGTTAAAGGCAGAATATGCAGCAGGGCACCCGGGGAGCCTCTTACAGATGAGGGTGCTATCACTATGTAGTTTAATGCCACCTGGAGCATACGAGCTTAGCAGCTCCCTTTCCCTTACCCATTGCTTTTGTACAGCAATGGGAACAGAGGGAATTCCCAAAGGCTGGGAAATCCCTGCCAGATCCCTGTCAGCTCCATTGACTCCTGGGTGCCATTGATTCCTGGGAACCTGGGTTCCTGTGCTGCACCCCTTAAAGGGATGTAGCTGAGCCTACTCAGCGGAAAGTGGAAAAAGGAACCTGCAGATATGGGAGCAGGAACTTCCCAGTTCTTCCTTTTACTCTTGGTCTCTCCTGACAATATTCAGCCCCCAGGACTGCACTTCTGTGTACCCCTTACCACCATGCATGGCCTGGACGTGCTGGACTCCAGGCCCCATTCCCTCACTGCATTTCATCTGTGTCACCAGGAGCTCCTCTTCTTTGGAAGAAGCTGGAGAAGGAAGCTGTGGGCAGCCCCAAGGCTGAGAAAACAAAGCTGGTTTAGAGTGTCACTGGAGAGCAAGCAGGTTCTCAAAGCCCTGAAACCTCCTTCCAGTGGCACAATTGCTCCCTGCTGTGCCCTGTCTCCTCCTCACCTCTGGTCTGCAAAAACTTGACTCCTACTCAGCCCAGCATTTCAGTCCCAGCCATTACAATGACAAGGGTGATAAAAGATTCTTATCAAAGTGCTCAGAATCGATTTGAAGCTGAGCCCCTTCCCTGCACTCCTCCTCCTCCTCCTCACATCTGCCAGAGCATCAGTCAGTGCTGCACAGGGACCCAGTAGCTGGGTTTGCTGGCGAGCAAGGATGACAATTCAGGGCTCAGATCCCTCCAGAGATACATTCCTCAGCCTAGCAGCTTCAGTTAGAATACATCCCTCAGCTGGAGGCAGAACACGGGATCAGAGCCAGGATGCCTGGGCTCCTTCCTGACACACATCTGGGGGAGACCTGCTCAGTATCTCCAGGTGCAGGAGGGACAATGCAGCTCTGCATCCCTGAAGGACACTGTAAGCCTCTGTCCAAGGGGATCTGAGCAAGAAGTATGGCCTCAGCTGAGGCAGGAGCCTTTTCTCTTCCTTGTGCTTGGGTGAAAGGAAGGTGAAGATCCTGCTGACCCCACAAAAGAGACAGTGTGCATCCTGCAGTCTTGAGTCTCAAGACTCAGGACTCACTGCATGCTCTTTTACTCCAGCCTTCCAAAGAGCTCTTACTTTCTTCACCTTAGTATGGCCTGCTTTTGTTCAGATCTCCTCCTGATCCTACCCACCCACCCATGCCTGAGGGGGACACATGTGACCTCCCATAAGTGGTTAATGGGGACAACACCTGCGGAGAAGACATTTCCTGCTGGCAGAGCAAGGGGCTTCTAGGCTGGAGTGGGTGTCTGTAAGCCCCAGTCACAGCAAAATTGCCAGTATCCCCTTGGCATCACTGCAAGCTGCGCTCCCATCCCCTGCCCAGAGGCTCTCTCTGTGTCTCCCAGAGCAAACAGAGATTGCATGCAAGTTTCTGTGATGCCTGGGCTAATTTTACACAGCTGCCTTGTCTTTTGATCTCTCTCTGTAGTTACTGTCTCCACCATTTAGAAAAACTCAGTCCCTCCCACCAGTTTCAAAAGGTGGCCAGATCCCTTCTTGGAGACCCCTCTGATACACCAGCCCAGGCTTCTACATTTCAGTTTCCCCCTTCTCATCTGCAAGATGGCCAGTACAGTCCTGTCTGCCCAGGAGGGAAGGCAGAGGACCTGGCAGCACAACTGCCCTGGGCAGTTGGAACTGCAGCTCCCCAGTTTTTGGGATTGCCTTGGCTCAAATGCATGCACTCACTCTTTGCTGCAAAAGGTGCTGCTGCACCTGGAAAGGTGAAGCAGGACCTCAGGCACTGGTGAGGAAACACTGGTGAGATAGGGTGGGTTGTGGGCTTGAACAGCCACATAGCACTGTTGCTGAGGGAACTGAGATGTCCTGGTCCAGAGCTGCTGATGGGACCAAAACAACCTGGGCTGGATTCACACAAGAAGTCTCAGCTACTTTTGAAACCTTGAAGTCCCAGCAGCTCTGGTCAGGCAGATGTTGCAGATTCTCGATTTCCTCCCAGAACCATCTCTGGGAAGGGCAAAAGCACAAGGCAGCGGCAGGGGATGCATCTGAACAATCAGGGCTTGTGTGCAGATGAAGAAAGGCCCTTCTTGTCAGCGGGTGCAGTTGGGGTGAAGCCGGGGGCATCGCAGGATGGCACCCAGGTACTCCAGCTGTGCCGACTCTCCAGGCCAACAGAGAGGGGGCTGTTGTGGGCCCAGCCCCAGCACAGGGTGTCACCGCCTGCCTTGGTTCGCAGGGATCCTCTCTCTTTGTGCCTGCTGGTTTCTGCTCTGCTGGACCCGCTTTGCTCCATCAGCTGGCACCATCCATCACCTCTGGCAGCTGCGTCAATTCCAGGGCTCTGCAATGCCATTCCCCAGGGGAAAAAACACATTTTTTTTTATGGGAAAGGAGAAGTATTTTCTCTCCTGGCACCCTGCAAGACTCCCTTCCTCTCCTTCTCAGAGACATCTAAGTTCAGTCCAGCCCAGGGACAGGGGCATAGCATGTGACTGCGTTCTTCATTCTGCCCAGCTCCAGTCTTCTCACTGGACAACAGGGCCAGAAGGGCTGCAGTACCTGCAGTGATCCTGGGGCCGATGTGCACTGGCCCTGTCAGGAGCTGGGAGAAATCAGTCTGGCAGTGGTCCAGCCCTTCATACGGTGCCTTATGAGGACTGGCTGCAGCAGCAGCAGCTTAGGGAAGATGTTGTTTCCTGTGTCTCATGGCAGATGGTGGTGGTTACAGCCAGGGTACCAGGGCAGCTGCAAGCTGGGTCTGCTGCAGGATCTGGTATGAGAATGGAACAGGGTATATTCATACCCGTGTCCCTGAAAGCCCTTCTCCAGGAGATGGTGAGTTTAGAGCATATGCTGGCAGCAATGCCCCATGACTGATTGCTCATCACACAGTGCTGGAGGGTACCTATAGCTGAGTGGTGGGAAAAAATAAGACAACCTTCATCCCCTCCTCCCTGCTTCCCCGGGCCAGAGTCAGCCCTGCAGTGCTGGATGTTGCCCCAACTCTCCCCAGCCTCAACTCACTGTCCTGAGGTCCAGATGTGGGACATTTTATCAGGGCTCTCTGCCTCTGTCTCAGCAGTCCCACCTCAGCAGCAGAAACATATACCTCTTCAATCAATACTCAGCTCTTAATAGTCCTGACAATTCACAAGAAAACAGGGGCATTAAACGTTAATTATATCTATTTGGATTCAAAAAAATTTATTACTGGAGTTAATTACAGCCAGAGTCATAAAAAGGTGCAGAGCAAGAGGCACTGCTGTTCTATGGGGTGAGCGGTACTGAACAACCCCAGCCACCCCAAACTGCTGCTGGGCAAGGATGGAGGGATGTCCCTGCCATGGCCACAGGTGGCTGGACACTGCTCCTTGGGAAGGGAGTGCCATGGGAAGAGGCTGAGTGGGGGCTGTGCTGGGGGGTGTGCAGAGCCAGCGGCGGAGTCTCGGGGCGCACGGCAGGTACTTGCTTAGCTGTTGTGCTGGCAGGACCTGGCCTGCCCCAGCCTGTGGGCTTCTAATTTACTGCTTTCCTTTTACCGTAAAACTGAAAGGGGAAGGTGCACCCTTTAATCACTGCCTTCGGGGCCCCGCCTGAAACCACACAGAGACCAAGTGAAGGCTAGGAGTTAATGCTCCTTCCGACACCTTTTTATGATTCACGGGCCTGACCTTGAGCCATAAACCGCTCAACCTGCCCGCCACGCTGCCAGTATTTACAGCCTGCAGGGGCCATTGCACGCAGCCACCGGTGCAGATCCAGCGCAGGGACACAGCTGGGCATGCAACAGGGGAGCAGCCAGAGATGACAGGCTGGGATGGCTACGTGTCCAGGGCTGGCCACGTGGGTGGATCCTAACACAGCACTGGAGATGGAGATGCACCCAGTGCACTCATCAATCTATGCTTTTGCACACCTGTGTGCGTGTGCACAGGTAAACGCACCAAGATGCCCTCACCAGGCAGCCCCTGCAGACACACATCAGAGCATGTTCCATGCAGGGAGCTGGGCACCCACATACCCACTGCCTGGGCATTGGACACTGCGCCATGGTGGGGGCTCTCTGCTTGTTGCAGCAGGGCAGGGGGACAAGCATTGTGGGCAGTGCTCCACAGGAAAAGGCCAGGATGAGCTAGCACACTGCAACCCCTCCAGCTAGTGTCCCACTTCCCAGCAGGAGCAACAGCTGCTGCCTCAAGAACCCTCAGTGGCACTCCAGGTCCTCACATCAGGATTTGTCCCACTGCATCCCACCAGCCCCAGGTCTTGCTCCAGAGCTGAGACCTACAAAAGCCTATGCTGGTCCAGACTGGAGCTGGGTGAGCTCTGTTGATTAAAGCAAAGAGTGCCCCTCTGAGTGAGTTCAGATCAGCACGCTCCTTGCTTTATGCCTCAGTTTCCCCACCACTGCAGCAGGAAAAATAATCCTGACCTATCATGTTTGCATGGAACTGAGAGGCCGAGCTTGTTAATGTTTGCAAAGTGGGTTTGGCTCCTGTGATAGAGCAAGCCAGAAATGTGAAGGTCATTATTATTAGAGGGATTAAAGCAGTTGAATCCAGAGCAAGGGGTACAGGGGAACACACCACTTGTGTCAAAGCAGTAACAAATCGCACACACGCGCAACCTCAAAATGGTGACGAATGCTACGATTATGGCTCATTTTATAAACACTGTGCAGAACCAGAGAGCTGCCAGAGCACCTTTTAACACTTCTGCAAAAAAACAACAACCCTCCATGAATGCAGACAGGACTGAGATAGGCTGTTCCTGGAGCACCAAGTCAGTGCCCACTCAGTACATGCCCAATGAGGCCACAGGCCCTTAAGCATCACTCGCCAGCACAGCTCGCCTGGTCCTCACCAGGACCTTCTCCCCTGCCCCCACTGGGGCATCACAGCTCTGGGTAACTTATCTCATACAAGTCTTCATATTCTTTTTCCCCCAAGTTTACAGGTTGTCTAATTTTTTTCTCTTCTCCTTGTAAAACAAAAGAGGGAAAAAACACCCTTATCTCGGAAAACAGAGTTCAGGAAAAAGCTACTGGTCTTTTGGACTTAGTGAGTCCCCATTGGTAGCCTTGCTTGTCAGGGAGAATTTATCAGCCAAACACAGTGCTGGTATAATGTGCTATATAACTTGTGCATAAACAAACTTCAGCATGATAAATGCCCTGCTTTGAAGCCATAAAGTTATTAGCTGGTGGCTGTTAGCTACTGCTTAGCATGGGATACGCTCCTTCCGTTAACCCCTGGATGCCCCGCCTGCACTCAGCACCCCAGGGAGATCTCCGAGGGCACCTCCACACAGCAGGAAAGCAAGGAGGGATCTGACGGGCAGGGATGCTTCTGCTGGCATCTGCTCACGTTGTACTTGATGCAAGGGCTGAGGGAGGGAAATGCTTGCTGGGAATGGGGCTCTGGAGGCTGGAAGCTCCTTGCAGTACTATCTGAGTGCTTTGGCAGCTCCTCTCCTTCCCTCTACCCCTTAAGAGGCAAATGCAGGAGGGAGCAGGGCTGGGGCAATTAGGCATGTACTCATAGCTCAGACCTTCTGGTGTGTACCTGTTTCAGAGGTGGGGTGGGAGGAAGTCAGCCACCCCAGGTCACCTCCTTTAGGTGAAGGGCTGCTGAGGACTCAAAAATAATAGCCCAGAATTTTTCTGGCAGCAGTCAGGCAGCAAACCTCCAGTGAGGTGTTTAGAGTTCCCTCTGCTGCCTGCAGTGCATGGCTGCCTGCAGCTCCTGGTGAGCACAGCCTTGCCAGAGCCTGGGAGATGCCGGAGAAACAGAGTCATGTTCCAGGGCCAGCACCACAGAACCAGCAGTGCCACGGCTCCTGCCAGCACCGCATCTACAGAGCACGCTCCACTGCACAGAGCCAGGCTGTGACACACACCAAGGGCCTCTGGTCCTCCAGGCCACCTCCTGCTTTTGCCCCATTGGACCAAGGCAGAGAGCTTGGCATGCTAAGGCTGGCAGCAGGTCTCCAATGTCCAGCCCAATGCATGAACAGAGGTATGCAGCAGTAAGGAAAACTGCTGGAGACACAGCCTGGAGCCCCTGTGCTGCATCAGGAGATACTGATGCCCAGGAGCTAATTGCTAACCCTTTCTCAGAAAAACCACTCCTGCAAGGCGGCAGGAGGTGTTTCAGCAGGGCCAGTTGGGGGGCAGCAGGACTCAGGGCTGCCTCAGTGCCTGTTCCTCATTAGAAGTCCAGTGTTGAAGAAACTCATAATTAGAATCCTGAGTATTAATTAATCTCCATGACCCTCCTCTCATTCTCCTTCCACCACTCCCACAGCTCAGGAGGTCAGCCTGGATTATTAACACAGGCAAGCAGAGGATGGCAAACTCATCGGGCGGGTTGGCAGACCTTGGGCCATGTTCCTGTGTTCAGAGCAGCCAAAGGCACCATGTCCCTGCCCAACAGCATGACTTCTCTTTCCTCTCTCCTCTCTCTCTTGGCTGGGTTTGATAGGGGTCATCTCACTCACTTGGGCACAGTCAGCACTTTGGGGATAGCATTCAATGAGCTGAAGCATCCCAGAATGAGGAGAGCTGCTTCTATGCTAACTCGGTCTGCACAGTCCTTTGCAGAGTGGCTGAGGGCAGACTCCTGCATCCCAGGGGCCTGGATGAGCCTTGCTGGAGACAACTTGCCCTTGGAGACCCCAGCATGATGGCGTGCAGAGCAGCAATCACAACCAAAAACATCACTGAAAAGTCTTCAAGCATCCCACCTCTGCTCATCCAGGTCTTGCTTGTGTCTTTAAGAGCCTCAGCATTATAAAGGCTGAGAGGACAGGACATGGACACCCTTTGTACAGCATGGCCCTTCCATCCCAGGGCTGTCCATGGCACTTGGGGTATGGACATGGCTTCTGGAATGGCCAGACTCCCTGGAAAGACGCTGGCCAGGCACAACCCAAGGGCTGATACACTACAAAGAGCTGCCACAGAGCAAGGAAACAAGATATGAAATAAATCCAAACTTTTCTGACTCCCTCGTAACCACCAAGTGCTTCCCTCATTTGATTTTTTTCCCCTTTTCTGCTGCAGCAATAAAAAGGGGAAAATCAACATCCAAATGATCTTGTTTATGGCGACTAAATAAGCTGCATGTGCTTAATCCGTTAGAGTTTAATGAATTTACGACTTGCTCTGGAATTTGACAAGGGCTGTAAAAGAGTAATTAACATTTATCAGTGTGTTTTTTACACACACCCCACCCTCCTCCCACCTCCCTTCCCTCCTCCTGCCGCCTGTCGCAAAGCAGCACCGGGTATCGGGGGGAATATAAAAGTGATCAATTAATTCTTAATAATCTCAGGGAAAGATTGTAGAGTCACAGTATGAACTCAGGGAGTGTCAATAAACATGCCAAAGGTTGGTCCCCCCCTTCCTGGTGCTGCTGCAGAGGAATGTGGGCAGCCAGGGAGGGGATGGGGCTGCAGGGGCGGTGCTTTGGTGGACCAGCCCTGCACCCCTTTCTTTCTCTGCCACACTCCACTGCCCCCCAGAGCAGGTTTCTGTCACTGACACAGTGGCCTCTGGGACGAGATGAGAGTGAACAGGGGGCTGCTGACAAGTGGGGTCCTATCTAACGTGGCAGTGGTGGTGATTTGGAAACACAACCCCAGTTGCTAACTATGCCAGTCAACAGCTCTGTCCTAACAGACCTGAACTTGTTGGGAGGGACCCCAAACTCCCCATCCTGGTCTCAGGGCAGCTGAACATCTGCTTAGATGAAGAGCTGCCCCGCTGTCACCCTGCAGTCACTCAGAACAGGCGGCTGCTGCTGTTTCAGCTGTACTAGACATGAGGGTACGTCCCTGCTTGTGCCCAGCTCTCCCAGCTGCTTAGCTGCCGTGGAGCAGGGAGGCAAGCAGGGATGCAATTTGGGGGCTGTAAGGGGACAAGCCCAGGCTTCCCCCACCAGACCCAGGATAGGCTGAACATGATCCAAGGATTCCAGGAGATTCATATGCTGGGAGCCCAGTGTGCTCCACCTCCCTTGGCAGCCCTGCAAAGCAAAGCCAGAAAGAGCTACGGCCATCACCTTCCTGGTAGGTAGGACAGATATGTCCCTTGCTTCTGTGACTGCAGCATCCTGTCCGCAGCAGCAGCCTTTGCATGCATCTATGTGACCAGGGTGTGGGGAAGCTGCATGACTGGACATCCATCGGGGAAAAGAAGGGTCAGTGCTCCTGGGGGCCACCAGGCTCCGTGGAGGAGACAGAGAAACATCTGGGCTTGGCTGTGGGGCAGAGGGTCCTGGAGACCCACAAACAAAAGCTCAAGATGATAAATCCTCAGAGGTTTGAGACTGTCTGGGAATCTGCTCCAGCCAGAAACAAATTCTCCCTGTTGAACATAATAGCCCAGAAATAAGCAATGAGACAAGGAAGGAGAGTGTTGGATGCAGGGAGTCTGGAAAATCTCTGCCCAACCCCATGCAGAACATTGGTGGGGATGGGAGGTGGAGGCAGCCTCCCAGCAGGCTGAGATCCCTGTGCCAGGTACACACCTGCCAGCTGAAAGGGGCAAACTTGGGATTTCTTGTGAGATGGGAGTTGTTCAAGCCAGCCTGAAGCAGCTGAGTGTAGGATAGGCAGGGAAGAGAAAAGGAAAGTAACAGGATGACCTGGCCTTTATTTCACCTTGACTGGTTTGAATCCAGTTGGCTGGCCTGGGCTGAGGGACTGGGCAGGGAGCAGAGCTGGTGTGGAGTGGGGCTGAGCCCTCTCTGCATGGCCAAATCATCAGAGAACACCAGCTCCCAGCAGCCTCTCAGTGAGAATCTCCAACCTCAGGCAGGTTTGTAGTGCCAGGGGCTGCACAAAAGTGGTACAAATGCACCTGGGAGGGAGAAATGGGGTCATGGGGAGGGGTTTCAGGCCACCAGGACTGGTCCCAGCACAGCGACATCTAGGTCTTCATTGCATGAGTGATGTAGCCAACATCCACAGCAAAGGCTGTCAAGGTCACTCAGGAAACACTTGCCAGTGCCATTTACTCTTGCAGTACTCTGCACTGCTGTCCACAGACTCCCTGCATGACCTCTGGATCGCTCCCCTGCTGGGGGAGAGGATGCTGTGTCAGGCAGTGAGGGGGCAGAGGAGGGCTACATCCCTCTGCCTGGGCTGGCTCAGATGCTCCCGTGTCAACTGTCTAAACAGCAGCTCCTCCTGCAGAGACCTTGCGCTGGGGGTTGGCAGCTCAGTGTCTCTGGGATTTGTCACGGTGCTCCTGAGTCACCAAACAGCAGCTTGGAACAGGCATCCCAAAGGGCTGGCCCAACCAAACCCACCATCCATCCAGCTGCCAGAAAAGCAGCCTCGGGCTGACGTGACTCGGGTGGCACTGGGCAATTCCTCCCTGGCCACTGCCACACTGCCTCACAGCAGGTACATGGCTTCACCTCTGTGCAAGGCTGGAATCCCCTCACCTCACCAGGGTGTACAGGCAGTGCAACTTAGGGAAGGAGCCAGGCTGTGATGGGCGATGCTTGGCCACCGCTTGCTGCTTTGCAGAGGCACCTAAAGGATTTGAGACAACCTGGCCAAGCCCCAGCCTTGCTCCACTCAGGTGCTGCTGTTACAATAAAGAGCATTTATCCAGCTGCATCCCCAGTTTCTCCTGCTTTCCATTTCCCTTTCCTGTCACTCAGGTGTGACAGTTTTAATACCCATCAATAATAAGGTGGATGGTAACCATAACAGAATGTGCAGCCCTGTGTTGACATTTCTCCATTTGAGTCACACTTCAAATGACAAAAGTGCTGGAAGGAGTTAACAGGAGCCCCCCCAGGTCCTCTAAATGCCCTGTCCAGGGTTTTAAGCCCATAAGTGCTGGTGCTAAGGATGATTTTAAGCCATGATTATAAGAAATCTATTGATCCTTTTGACTCTATAATGACAGATTAAGCATTTTAATAAAACACCTATTAATCATGCATTAACCCTTCTTAGCTATTTATACACTGAATACCAAATCAACAAGGGTGTTCAAATTTTTAAGAGGCTTTTTGGAGGAAGAGGGAGGGGAGACTTCTTTAGATAACAACAACAAGAAGAAGAAAATAATGCAAACTTACAGAGGGGGAGAGTTAAAATCATACGATGAGTGGCAGTTGCAGACGCCTGGGGCCCTCTTTGGTTGTCGCTTCTATCTGGCAATCAATTGACAAGAAATTGAGATTATGAAACATTTTGCCTATAATCAAAGGAGGTGGGCATACTTCCCCCATCTGAGGCCAACTCTCCACTCCCCCATGGGAACCAACATCAGGGAACACCAGTAATTTGGCATTTGGCAGGTATAGACAATGCTGACATAAATTTTAGTGTGAATGTATCCACCAGCTCCATGAGCCTTTATGGCAAACTTAGAGCAAGGCTGCAACACCCTAAAGGTGGATCCTACTGGAGCATCTAAGATACCAATGATTTTTTGTGAGAGACTTCAAAAAAAAAGAACGGGAAATAAGGAAAGCAAGCACTCCACCAGCTCAGGCCAGTTGAGAATGGGCACAGGTTGTCCACTCCCTCTCCTTGCCCTTCCTAGAAACCCACAGCATCAGTGTGGAATGGTTCAGCTTGCAGACCTGGACTGGCACAGCCCTGGGGCCTCTTGTGTAAGTGCTGGAGAGGGGCAGACAGGGCTTCCCGCCCCAACCGTTGCAGCCTCTGAAACCACACAGTCCCCGGGTGCATTAGGAAGTGCCTGGAGACCAGAGCTTCCTGCAGCTGCCCCACGCTCATGAATCACAGCGTGTCAGGGCCTGGGGTGCCCAACGGCTGGGTGACCGCTGAGATGTCCAGGGAGCCCTGCCCTGGGATGCACCTGCCTCCCCACCACGCCACCCCAGCCAGGCAAGGGTTAAGCAGGCATTAATCACACTGTTTGAGAGACATTTCAAAGCCTCTTCCAAATATTATAAAAAATGTCTTTAATCATCTAATAGCGTGAACTCCTCTGATGATGGATGGAGAGAAGTCGCCTCTCTCCTCCTGATGCTAACAGATGAGGCTGAAGAGCTGCTGCTCTGGGTGGGGGGAAGTTGGGGAGGGGGCTTGGGGAAGAGAAGGACATTTCTCAACCTCCCACCAGAGCAGTTATAAATATGAGGTCATACAGCAAGAGATGATAACACATTAAGGGCTCTTGAGATATTAGTCTGTCAGCCTTGTTAGACACAGCCTACTTGGGGCTGACTGTGTAATTAGAGGCTGGGGTACCCATAACTCATTGGTGTTTATATGGTAGGAAGGGGCTCCAGTCACCATCACCCTGAGCACTCTGAGAAGCCATCTTCATCAAGCATTAAATCCCACTCCCCACTGCAAATACAATCCTCCCACCAGTAAAAACTGCTCCTGTTTCCCTCTGCCTGCTCTTCCCACTAAGCCTGGAGCCCATTGCATGCCCAATGAACCCACTCTCACCTCTCCCCTCCCTTCTAGGTGGGGAACAAGTCAAGGTGTCCCAAAGCAGTTATGTGAAGAAGTGGAAAAATCCTGGCTCCCAGTTCCCTTCCCATAGGCAGCAGTCCATGCTCTGCTCTGCAAGGGACTGCATCCCCTGAGAACCCCTCGACAACCTCCACAGCAAGTTTGACCTTCTCCCTTCCACCCTCCAGGGAATAGCTCCAGGTTGGAAACAGCTTGGACAAAGATGGTCCTGGGAAAGACCATGCAGAAATGAGTCCAAGGAATGGCAAAAACATGCAAGAACCCCAGGAGAGCTTGTCACTTCTGCCCTGCTGTGAGCATCCCCATGTTTGGTGGGGAAGCTGGTTAGGAGCTGGGCTTTCAATGTGTTCTCCAGTTTCTCTTCTCAGTTCTGTCTAGGTGACAGTGAGCACCAACATGAACAGGCACTTCCCAGTCAACCCAGCCAAAAATTTGGACAAGTGAAACAGGGAAAGGGAGCATTTCCCTTATGAAACCGAGCAGAGCAAAGGCTCCACAAGTGCCAGCTCTGACTTGACAGGGAACATACAGGGAGCAATGTGTAGGGGAAGTGAGCAAAAGCCAAACCCAGCCCCGTGCACCCCAAAGAGCCTTTCCAACAGCACATTCCTGTAAGTTCTCTTGCTGTGTGGCAGGAGGAAAATTAAGCACCAGGAAGTGCAGGGACATCAAATGAGAAAAGAACCCTCACTGTAGAAACTGCCTGACACTGCCAAGGTCCATGGCATGGCCACCCAATGCCTCATCCCCTCTCGCTGCTTGCCTCCTGTAGCTGGGGAGGGGGCAAAGGGTCTGCAGAGGAGGGGGCAACCCCATGGCTTCCCAGGATGAGCTAGAATAATGAATCCTGATGGGGGAAGTGACCTTTTCCAAATGCCACATGTCATTGGATTTTATATCACACCAGGACAATGTACCATGGGTATTAAAATCGTTTTTCCAATAGAAGCATGCGTGTATATGTGTGTGTCAGAGAAAGATGTGAGGAAAATAAAATTAAGATGTGAAAATTAGGCTGCCTCTAAACACGGCCTTTAGAAGAAGACTTGGGTCCTCACAGAGCAGAATTGGAAGAAAAGATCCATACCCTTTGCTCCAGAGATCACAGATGATTTTGTCAAGGGAATACAACTTGTCCAAACCCCATTACAGGAAAAGAGAAAACAAAATCGAGTCCTGATCTCTATTTCTAAAGTTCTGCAAACACTTTCAACTCTACAGTGTCCCTCTGCTGTGGAGGAACACCTCTAGAGCTGCTCTACCCATGGAGGTACATACGGATAGATGCATGTGGAGCACAGATCACCTTGCACATGTGCTCCTGGACACCCACAAGTGTTAGTCTGGTGCATAAGGAGACATCAAGTCCTGCATGATAGACAATGCCAACTTGCTCAGCTTCACCTGGGATGCAAAGCAGCCCCTATCCCTGTGGGCAAACCCAAAGATGTGTGCAGAGTTACCCACACACAGGTATGGACACTCTCCCCATATATGCCAGGCTGCATTCTGATGTGAAAACACAATGTGAAAAGGGAGGCACTGGAAGCCAAATTCACTTGAAGTCCAGCCTGTTCCCTCAATCTGGAGGACAATTGTCTGGCTGAAACAACAATTGTCCGGCTGGGACAAAAAAAAAAAAAAAAAAAAAAAAAAAAAAAAAAAAAAAAAAAAAAAAAAAAAAAAAAAAAAAAAAATAAAAAAAGGGACAAGCTGTGTTTGTTTATTCAGCTTCTTTCTCCTTCTCTCCTCTTGACAATACCCTGACACTGTGTCCTGCTGCGCCAGGGCTGCAACCCCAAAGGGCTAAATTTATCCCAGCTGGAGCCCTGTTTACAAGCCTTGTCCTGTTTACAGCATGGTCCATCCTGCCCAGAGCTAGGCAGTGGCCATCTCTAGGGTGGACAGTTCAAGCCTCACCTTCCTTGGCCTCTGCTGTTCCCAGGCTTCCAATGTCGTCCATGGAAAGATGCCCAACTCCCTGCACTCCTCATGTACTTGCACACATGGCAGCTCTCTGGCCCCCTGCCCATCTGGGAAGCAATGAGGAGATGTGGGCTTGCATGGGCTGCTGCTTGTCCAGCATACTGGGTGTCACTCCAGGAGTCTGAATGGCTGAGCCTGGACAGACATGATGGGTTGAAGGTTTAGTGAACAGACTAATCTTGGGGAGCTGGAGGAGGGGTGTTCACTGCCAAACCCCCCCTTGCACTCTTTCCACACTGATTCCCATCTCTGCTGGTATGCACTGGCCTCAGTCTGCTGCAGTGTGATGGGACTTCACCTGCCTGCCCTCCAGCATGGGGGTCTCCTGCAATTCCAGACTGCCTCACCTGCAGGAGATCCTTTTGGCAGGACTCAGTTGGCAACATCCAGACTCTTATTTGCTCTTTAATGAGTTCCAGCTAATTAATCCGAACACATGAAAGGTTTTCATTAAACCTCCGGCTTGCTGTCAGCATTGGCCACAAGTTTGGAGAGGCTGGGAGTCACAAGAGTGGTTTCAGGAGTGTCTGAAAACTCACCTAGGAGTCTGTGTGCCACCTTCTGCCCTGTCACCCTTTCCATGTTCATGTCTGGTCTCAGTGGATGCAGAAGGGATGTGAGAGCCCTTTTGATATGAAATGAAGCAGCTGAACTTGTGCTACTGCAGCCTCCTTTATCAGGGCAGTAAACAGAGGCTCACCTCATCCCCCGTGGCAGGGCCACTGCTCTGCAGTGATGGATCCCTCTTTGCACCTGCTAGGGGCTACATCCACTTGGCTTAATGAGTGAGCAGCCTCCAGCACGCTGATGATGCAGTCTTTTCTCACATAGACCTGGAGGAAAACACTTCCTGATGTTGCCTGGGAAGCCTCCTGCTTGAAGCCAGGAGTCCTGGATCACAGCATGACAAGGGGTCCCTAGTGTGCATATGGGGGGGAAAGGAGGAACTCAGAGAGAGAACACTGACGTGGGTTCAGCTGCCAAGCTGGATGAGGGGCTCAAACCTCAGTGTCCAATGCTGCATCTGTGCAAGGAAGAGTCCAAGAAAGCTGGACCAAGGCTCCAGCAGCTATAGGCACAGGAGCAAAACAATGAGTTACCAAAACCTTCCTGTTGCTACATTTTCTGGAGACAAATAGATTGTCCAGAGCAATGCCCATGGTGGCCCTGTCATCGTGTCCCTCTTCCAAGTGCCTCCTTGTCCATCACTGCTCTCACCAACCTCACTTCTTGCCTACAGCCCAGTTTTGGGTTTGTTTGTACCCTGGATGAGGGGGAGCCCTCCTGGACTGTGTGTCCTGAATGGTATCATAGTAAAGCAAAAGCTCCAGGGAGAGCAGGAGAGGGGTTGTACACCCCAGCCCACCTCCCTACCCAAAGTTTTGGAGATCACCTGTGCGTGATGTGGGTGGGGGTGAATTTGAGCATAAATGTCTACATTAAGTGCTGCTCCTGAGAGGCAATGCCTAGGCATTTCCTATTCCCAAAATAATACTCTGTTTGCTCAAGTTCAAATCTTTCACTCTGAAATACAAATGGAAGTTTTGGGAAATATTTCAAAAGTCAGAAAATCACCTCCACCCTTCATTCATGTTTACTTCCAAACACAGGCAGGACCTTAAAGGAAGGGCTAACGGGGTGGCACATCTGCACATAAACACATCTATGTGCGCCCCTCACACGTGCAGCTCCTCATCTCCGGAAGAAGATCTTCTTGTCAGGAAGTCACGGCCCTGATTACTTTGTCTTCCACGTTTAAGAACATCCCTAACTGCTCCTTGGATAGCTCAATTAGTAAAGTGAATATATTATATAAAGTCTAAAAGATTAAACTATCATAGGCAGCCCATAATTTCATGAAGAAGTCAGGGGAGCATATCCCTCTTATTAACTCTATAACAAATGTGATGAAAATGTTCAAATAGAATGTTAATGCAATGTTACGTGTAATTTTCCCAGGCGATTTTCTGCTGAAATATTTCTTTATTAATAGTAATTGAGGGTATAAATTATGAATGAGGCGATTTTCTCCTTTCACTGGGAAAGACGTACTAATGGCAATAATTCTTTATAATAATTTTTTGGGGGGAGAATGGGGAGGGGGCTAGGGTGAGGGGTTTAAAGAAAAAAAATCTTTAAAGGGATTGCAAAATATATAGACTAGCAGTGCATGTTTTATGGCAGGGCACTGTATTTTATACCCGTGTGCTGCCTATCAGTCCTGTGTGGGTCTGTACTGCACGTGCACAACATGGTTTGGGCCTCTGGCAAAGGCGATTTCCTCCTCTACTCTACATGTGTAAAGCCTGACATCAAGTACAGGGAGTATGAGAGCACCAATGCTGTGACTCTGCAAATTCAGGACTCCCTGTTTCTCTGTTTAAGGGAAAGAGTGGCAGAAAGCACACAATGAGCTACAGGCACTTGTGGTCAGTAGGTGGGAACTCAGGGATGAGCAGGTTAGTCATACAGGTTCTTGTGAATTTAACACAGACTGACACTTTTCCATGTTCTCACCATAACCAAAAACACTGCTTTGTGCTTGTGTTTGGGGCTTTTTGGGGTGTGTTTTACCATCAATTCAGCCTGCTAATCCCAACCCCCAAGCACCTCCTTCCAGGGAGAGGTGTGGCAGTGATGCTTGGTCCTACAGCCACTGAATCTTGTGCAGCCTTGAAGCGGGGTGGCACTGGGGGCAATGCTGACTTCCAAATGCCACCCTCCACCCATCTGTGGGACAGAGCCTGGGGACACACACAAGGCCAGCCAGGGCCATGCGCTCGCACACCACGGACAGGCAGCACCGAGCAGCACAGCTGCTTGTGGGGAGACAAAAAGTCCTTTCGGTGATGCCAGAATGAAAGAGGCATTTTACAAGGATTTCAGAGCTTGGTCTCCTTCAGGTTTGTATGTTTTTTTCAGCAGACCAACCGATTTCAAAATTTTTCCACTCAATTAAAAGGAATGCTGATTTGAGTGCAATTCTTAGCCCCTTCCTCCTGCAACATCTCTCGTCTCAAAGAAAGACAAAGGCGAAAGAAACCCTTAAATTTTCATTACACTTCAATTGGCTTTAAAAAACCTTCTGAAAGGTTTAAAACTTTTATAGCAAAGAATCCACTTTCTCCCACAATTCTATTTAAAACTTTTCCCAGGAAGGAAACTTTTCAAACAAGTTCTAGTCTACAACAAGCATAGGAAGAAAAACTCCTGACTCCAGGCCTTTGCCATATGAACTAAAGACCTTCAGCTAGCTAAAAAATGCCTCTGGTAAGGACTTCCACTGAGAGTGGCCAGCACATACTGGTACCCAGCAAGGGGTAGAGGTCCTGGACACCCATGCACAGGGGTGCAGATGTGCCCCAGATGAGTGCAGATGTGTTAAGGAGTGGGTGGCTTTGCTCCTCCCTGGGGCAACTCTTACATAGTGGGGGATTTCCCCTGCTCAGGCTTTTCCCAGAGCTCTCCACTGGACTGAAAGAAGAGCTAGAGCTGATGTTTCTGCAGCCAGCTGACTGTGCTGCCCTCTCTTCTTCTCTGGAGGCACAGACCCTCAGGCCCTGCCCGTGGCTTACTCCACACCAGCAGGCTGTGCGAGAGGCTGCAGAAAAGCGGACAAAATCAGCGTGATCCGTCACCAACCCTCCTCAAAATTAGGTTAATAATTTATGATGTTAAATGGGACAGTTAATAGCTGGGCCAGATGATTCCTCAGCTAATCTAGAGCATGGGCTGAGCTGCAACGAGTCCTCTGAGAGTTCATTACACTCCCCAACCCTCGGCGCTAGTGCTTTTGGCTCTACTGATACCTACGGGAGGCTGTGGCTGGTGCCGCTGGCAACACGCCTAAGACTTGCCCCTCATCAATTAAGAGAAATAAGGAAATCGACAGGAAAATTAATTTCCAAAGAGACAATGCTTCTGAAACCTGCACTGCCCTCAGAAAGCCGAGGGGTTATCTGGGAATCCGCGCCTGCCTGGGAGAAGGTTCCGTTTGCTGTCTCACTAAATGAGGTCAGGCTGGGAGAGCAGGGAGGGGTGTAAGCAACTGAACAAAAGGTGATTTTGCTTCTGGGTCAGTCCCAAGCAGGTTCCTTATAAGGGAGGGTGCTCAGCCACATGTGAGAGGAGATGCACAACACATACCTGCTGCTTAAAGCCCCCCTGCACACTAGGGCTCACTGGCAGCAAGGAGTGACAAAACCTCAGAGATGAAGGGTTGGCATGAGAAAGTGCAGCAGGTCTTTTCTGTCAAGGAGACAGCGCAGGCTTGAGACAGTCAGGAATGAGACAGCCAGAGTCCTCTCCAGGGCCAGCTCTCACCCAGAGAACAGCCACGGGTCGATCTTTAGCTGCTTGCCTGTCTCTCTAACCTCCCTTGCGCTGGAGATTATATCAAGCTTGGCCACAAAAAACAGGCATTGGATAAAACACCTTCCCCTCATCAAGACCTCAGCCTCTGTCTGTGCCCTGAACCATTCCATGTCCCCCACTCTTTTTGCTTCCTCCTTGGTCCCAGCAATCTTCCTAGAGTGCAGGACAAGCTTGCCAGTCACAGCCAGAAAATGCAAGGATTTACTAAGAGTACATCTTGTCAGTGTGATGGAGGCTTTCCATCCTTATCCAGTGTAAACAGACCACTGGGGTCCAGGGCACCTGGAGACAACAAAGACCCTCTGGTACTGACAGCACTGGAGTCCTACTTTGCCCATCCTGCTTTGCTTCTTTCTTCACAAAGACCAGATTATGCAAGGCACAAATGCTTCAGAAAGCTTGCTGCCTCTTGGGATCATGCTCAAGAGAAACAAAAAGTAACAGGGACCTCCACCTCATTGATCCCAGCTGTACCTGGAGGCAGGAATCTCTTCCTTTGCTCCAGCATCTCACTGGGGGTATTGTAAAGCAGTGCCAGCCTTAGGCAAACCTGGAAGAGGGCGGCAAAGGCATTCTTCTCTCTGGAAAAGCTAGAGATGGGTACCTTGTGTATGGCACTTCAGACACCCTAAATCTATTTTACAAATAGAAAAACTAATTCACTAAGTGTGAGTGACCACTCAGCATCAGCAGCAATAGCAGGTGAAGGGAGTAATTCCTCCAACAATCTAAGGTTCCCAGTACCAGCATGTCCATGTCCTGCCCTTAAGTGGGAGCTTGAGACAGACTCAATGGGCCAAGAAGTGACCGGCTGGGCTACAAGCGCAGGCTGCTGCAGCCAGATGTGCACTGATGACTCGTGCAGATGTTGGCCCTGCAGCACGTCTGGGCAGTAATTCCCCTTCTCCCTTCTACATTCCTGCTCTGCCAAATTCAAACCATGCATAGTGTGGGGGATTACCTGCAATTACAGCTTTCACACGTCGGGGCTGGTTTCACTCAGCTGGGGAGGAGAGGAGAGCGGTGAGAAGTAAGGGCATCCATATGGTGGCATTCTGCAGCCATTCCCCCTGCCTGTGTTAGACGCAGCCAGTGCTGTCTCACCCCTGCAGCTCCCTCTCCTCCTCTGAAACCCCCTCCCAGGTGGGAAAACCAAGAAGGCCAGGGCCAGCAGCAGAGTCAGTTTTTCTTCCAGCTTCTGCCCAAGTGAGTATGGCACAAATGACAATTAGGGGGACAACAAATGAGGCCGCCAGACCCTGGGGGGGGACATGTGCAGTAACTTGAGGCTGAAGCGGAAATAGCTCCAGTCAACCCACTTAGAAAAATCATCATTACTGTAAAATTTATGGCTGACATGAGCTTGTCTGAGAGATATGACTATTTAAAGGCAGTCAAAGCCTCCATTTATAATAATGTGAGGGAAGGGGGGATAGAGAGAGATGGGGCAGGTTTGAAGATCAAAGGGGCACCTGGGAAAGCAAAGGAGACTCTGTCTGCCTTGGCAGCAGGGGCAAAGGGACTGGGGCTTCAGTGCAGAAAGGGCTAGTGTGGTGGGGTGAGACACTGTGTCCTATGGGAAGGCAGCAACCCTCTGCCATGGCTCTGCTGACCCTGTCCCTGAGACCACAGCATTCTTTGTGGCCTCTGCCAGTCACTCCTGCCTTTGGGTCTGACCAAGTAGTGCCACTACCTGGGTGCAGGCTGTCCTGGACCCCAGGCACACAGGTGAGCTCGTCACAATCTAGGCAGTGCTGGTGCCACCATCACCTACTCAGAGTGTGCTGCAGGATTCGCCAGGAGCCTGTTTGCAATTAGATGTGAAGGAGAAAGCCACTGCTGGGACAGAGAGAGAAGAAAAGCAGTGACACGTTTGGAGGACCGCAAGCAAATGCTTACAAGGCTCTGGTTTTTTTTTTACTTCCATTTGTTAAGGACAGAAATTCAGTCCTGGTGGGAGACTCCTGATAGGCCATTGCTGTACCAGCTCCTTAGCTGTCCTCCTTAGGTGCACTTTCCTCAGAGCTTTACAAAGACTATGCAATCACTCAGTGGGGCTTGTCTGGGGAGAAGCAAAGCCAAAAAGAAGGCCTGCTTGCCAGTTCCTTGGGCCAGGCCAAGGTCAACTCTCACCTCCACTCAAACAGAAATGATGCAAATTTGCTGGAGGATGGATCCCAGGGATGCTCATCTTGGCTGGAGACACACAGCATGTCCCACCCAGCATGTCCCTGTGACATGGTTCCCTATGGATATGCAAGGGAATATGGCACCTAGCCATGAGCAAGTTGGAAATGAGCACAGAGGTATGGATGAGGTCTCCACTGAGGCGATCCCAGAAGGTTGATGGATGCAGAGCAGCAGGCTGCAGGACAGCACTCCATGCCATCCAGAGCAGAGAGCAAATCCTGGAGGGACCACCCTGCCCAGGGACCGCATGGAGCCAGCCACTGGCATTCCAGGCTCTCCTCCCCAGTCGGGCTGCTCCCTGTCCTTCGGGGATGGCAATGGCTCCTCACCTGATTGAATTTCCAGGCCATCACTCGCTTTCCCTGCAGCTGCGAGGCACGATCGCCCTCCCAGCAACCCCACGCTCACCCCGCGGAAGGAGGGGCTAATTCAGTTAGCCCAGTGGCATTAGCTGCCGTGAAGAATAACCCGCCAACAAGGGCCTGCGAGCCTGACACAATATTAAAGACCCCACTGCCCTCACTTGGGGCAGATTAAGCTGGGCTCATTGCTTTAATGCTGCACTCCTCGGCCGGGCTCCCTCCAAGGCTCTGCACCTTAACTGTATTACCCCAGCACCGATGTGCTTGACCTGACGATATTGCTCCCACTGATAATTCACCTCCCAAGAAACTTTGCCTTTTTGACCTCCTGCTGGAGAAGGTTCTAACCCTATGGAGCAGGGCTACCCCTGCATCCCACCATCCACAGGCTTGCTTTCCCTCAGCATCATCTCCTGCCTCTCTGACCTACTAGGGGCCACGAGGTACCTTCTTCTGCCAAGCTCAGGCAATGTGCCCCTGCAAACAGGTCACTGTGGTGATCCCAGGATCCCAATCTTTATCAAAGACTGCACCGACATGCACAGTGAACATGAGGCACATGTGTGGGTGTGCAGAGGATGGAGAATGCAATTTACAGCCCCTAGGATGTGTGGGACATCCTGGCTCACTAACCTCATCTAGGGTACTGAGGCTCTCTCAGTAGCAATGTGAAGTGATGCACAGAGGGAGAACTGTGTCCTTCCTGCTCCTGGGATACAGATGTCTCATCCGACCCAAGGAAGCAATCAGGAAAAACACCGAAATGCCAGCCAAGAGGAAGCCTGGGCTCCAAGTGAAACTCAACAGAGCGGTGTGGGAGCAAGACATGGGGTCATCCTGCTGCTGCCAAGCACAGGCAGTGCCAACATCATCTTGGCTTGGCAGCAGCCACTGCCTCCTCTCACCCAAAAGCTGCCAGCAGCTGTCTTGTGCTTGTATCCCTGCTTCACCCTGTGGCCTGCAGGCAATCCAGGGAGAGTTCTGAAGATGCTGTCTGCTTGAGCTGCTGGCTCACATAGCCTTGCTTTTCATAGGAAACAGCAGCAGAGTGGAATTACTTTCCCACTTAGTCCAAACCAGAGGGTAACTGTATCCTGTAAGTCTCAAACATTAATTTTCAAACATGTAAAACTCACCTTGTCTGATTAAAAAAAAAAATAGTTTGATTTAGCCACCTATTGACTTCTGCCCTCCTTACCTGGAAATCATAATAATCTACACCAACCTTTTCCTCTTACTTTTATCACTGGCCATGATATCACTGATATAATTTTATCATTATGTAAAAATAGGTTGGATTGCTGGATGCTCTGCCTCACCTCCTTGGAAAGAAGCAAGTTAGCATCAGCAAACTGTAGCTCCAGCTCTAAACCCAGAACAAGGCATCTGCTTCCTGCTCTGCTCCCTTATCTTTGCACAGGTGGTTTTTATACTTGCCTTGCACAGTTAGGGCTTGGGTAGTGTATATCAGGTTGGATATCAGGTGTCTTTATAAAACTAATGTGTTTTGACACATTAATGTGTATTAATGTAACTAATGTATAGACATTACTATTTACACTAAATAATAGTAATGACCAAGCAGTGCTCACAACAAGCAAAACCTTCTTTTGGAAACATTTTACTTCCTTATTTTCTGATTTCACTACTCAAAGGTGTGTTTCCTTTTTTTGAAGAAACAAAACTAGAAAAAGGAACGAACCTAAACTTCCACTCATAACTTAGACCACAAGTCTTGGTGTTTTCTTAGTATTAAAACTTTTGGTGAAGCTGTGTTTGACCCGGTGCTGCTGGCACAGGAAGCAGAGCACCCACATGAAAAGTGTCACAGAGCAGTTGTGAAGCCACGTAGTTTGATGGCTATCAGGACAGGATGGCTCTATTTTGAGGTTTGCCACCACTCAAAGGGTTCTGTGACTTGGAGGAAGGTAGAGCATTCTCTCCCTGCCCCAGATCCCCTCTGCCCTCCTCTGGATGCATGGAGATTTCAATAGGTGCAGAAATTTGCTGCTGCCTCTCACCTGGGGCAGAAGGAGCTTCCCAGCATGAAATGCCAGCAGTGCCATCTCACATCCTGAATTTGCTGACTGGTCACTGCTCAGAAACTGTGATTGTCCCTGGTGCTCTGCACAGAGCCTGGCCAGACCTGGGACCTGTCCTAACCTGATACAGCCGATATCCTGAGCAACACCAGTGGCAGAAAGTTTTCAGGGACACAAATTAAGCCAACAGACAGCAGCAGAGCTGGTATGGTAACTACATGGGAAACACAAAGGCTTATTCCCTCTACTGTTCTCCTGGAAAGAATCCCTTCCCACGTATATGGCCGAGCAGGGACTGAATCCAGTCCTGCTTATGCAGGCTGTGACGTGGCCAAAGACAGGGCAGATCCACACTGCTGGAAGCAGGAGCAAACCCTGCCCTTGGTGTGCAGTCAAACAGATCGGAAACAAGGAAGGGTGTATGGCTTTTACAAGCTTTTCTAAAAAAAGGCAGGTAGTGTCAGAATAGAGTCAGGCCCCAAATTTAGGCTTGGGCAAAGAGACAGTTCATTCCACATTTTGCAGTTAGCTCGCTTGGGAGGTGAATGGAAAATGGTTGATGTGAACACTTTTTCCTACCGGAGTTTATTTTTTTAAGTGCAATGCCTTAAAGCTGAGGCCTCTGCCCTGCCAGAGAACCTGAGCCAACCTCAGGCCACTGTGCCTATCCCCAGCTCCTGCAAATTCCCCATGCTCCTCTGCAGATGGGCAGCGCCTGTGGGCACTCGCAGCCTACAGCATCTCTGTGATTTTCCACCCACTGGTCCAGAAAGTTGACTGGCCAAGCCAAGACCATCTCCACAAAGGGAAGCCACCTGTGCCACCTGGGGAAAGGGAGTACCTTTAGCGCCACCAGGCAGGTGACATGGGACTTTGGGCCCTCTGCTTCTCACCCTTCTGACATGACCCCTCCTCTTAGGGGGAGATTTAAGGTGCTCTTATATCTCCCTGCTGTAAATGGCCTCATAAAAGTGACAGAACGACGTTCATATGGATGCTTGTTAAAATTTTATTACTAATCACCACCAAAGTTAGCTGCTATATTTAACCCAGGCTGGAGGAAAGAGGGGAGGGGACGCTGCCTGGGCAGGATGGAGATATCTAGTTCAGAAAGCAAAGGCAGGACAGGCTGATGAGTGGCCCTGACATACCTCATGGACACAGACAAGGGCCTGCTTCAGCAATTGCAAACAAAAACTCCAGAACCTTCACCCTCTGCTCGTCAGCAGCAGCCACAAGCCTTTTACAAGCCCTAATCCAAAACCAGGATGGGCTTATGGTGAAGCACAAGGCTACAGATCAAAGAGACCTCAGCTGAACTCCCACCTCTGTTGCAGCCTTCCTGTAGCCCTGGGCTCTTCCCTGCATGGAAGCTCCTGTGCAAAGCGGATGGGAACAGAGATTTAACAAGACAGCCAGCTCTGCAGGCTGGGGAAGTCTCTCATTGGTGTGCAAGTGCCTAGCAGTCCTAAGATGAGTGGGGCCTCTTTATTGGGGCTGCAAGGACACACAGCTTCCTTTCCTGTTTCAGTCAGATTTTGTCCCTACAGGTAAAAGAAATACTTGGAGAAGAGCGAAGAAAGCCCAAGGATGCTAACTGTCTTGGCAAAGCAGAAAGTTCAACAGTTGCAAAGGTGTCACAGGGCACTTCCAGATACGTCCTTGCTGAAACACCTCTGGGAAAGGGCCAGTGAGTTCAGCTCTCTGCAACGTGACACATGAGGGAGGAGGAAGGCGGGTGAAAAGTATAGGCATACAGGTGGGTGGGTTCAGCTAGACCTGCTTACCCACAGATTGTGGTCACCTCCCCAGACAGAAACACAAGAAAAGGATGGTCCAGATGACCATAAAGGCAGGGCAGAAGAGCCAAGAAGATGGTCACCTGTTCTGCTGTGTTAGTGGCATGTACATGGTTCAGCCTCACTGTGTGTGGATGGGAGCTGGGGCAGTTGGGGCAGGGACGGCTCTTCCACCTCAACATGATGCACTGAGAAGAATGGGACCAGCTCTTATCAGATGCTAACAGAGCACCCTTCTCCAGGGGACCATGAAAAGCCCATGATGGGTTTGCTGCTCTGCTGTCTGTCCAATGCTGGGACTGGTGGGAAAATTTTATTGATGCAAGGAAGGAGGTAGAGGGAGAAAGTCTCACAATGAAAATAAACAGCTTTGAGTGTCTCCTCAATTTGGTAATGGCATCCAGATGACTACAGGTTTCTGAAGAATGAAAGCCAAAGAATTGATTAAAAGACTTCAGCTACCAGTATGCTTGCCTGCCTGTAAAGCAGAGGGGAACAGGAGAGGGAGACACGCTCCTCTTTGAGGATGCTCTCAGAAACCTTCCTGAACTCCCCATCTGCATCTCCTTACAGCTTCATGGCATCCCCAGGTGTTTTTGGCAGATCCAAACATCCTCATCTACCCTCATACTTGCTGTACTTAAGCATCACTGAGACCACTGCAGTTTGGCTCCCCATCACTGCTTCCCAGTTACTTTGTTCCTGGCACTCTCAGGGAGCTGCTGTCTGTCAATCCTCACATCCATCTTTAGGGGCCCTGTATAAATCTCCTAGAAGCCTCTTTGCTCCCTATATATCTATCTAATTAATGTTAGTGTAAGTAAAGCACAGCCTTTTCCCCTTAATAAGCAGAGTGCTGACTTTATTACAGGTCTTTCTTTTCCCCCCCTCTTCTTGCTTCAGTGCTTTAAATCATGTTTAGGAAAGCGCTTACGAAGGGAAAGGCTGTGCGTCACATCTTGCCGTGCCTTCACCCCAGCACGGCTGGGGAGGGCCGTGGGGACTGGGGAGCAGAGGGCAGCAGGAGGAAATTGGACAGGATGTGTTCAGAGCGATGCCAAGAGCTCTGCACTGCCAGGTTCGCCGAGGTCAGGGGAGAAGTCAAAGGCCATCGATGTGTTGTCTGGCTGAAGGCAGAGTCCAAGCAAAACAAGGTGTTAAATGTCTGCTAATTAGAAGTGTCAAAACAGGACTGGAAAGGCAGGCATGGCTGGGGAGGGCTTGGAAATGTGATAAGTGGGGTTTGGTGGAGAGGGAGCTGAAATCCTGGGTCTCCAGATCACACTGCAGGTGAAAGTGGGAAGGCTCCTGCAGCTGCATTGTTCTTCTCTGGCACTATTTTGTTCAGAAATTCTAAATGTGAGATGTAAAGAACATGGACTCAGAGGACAACAAGCTCTGTCACATTTCGAAAGAATTCTTAAAATTGTTTAAGAAGCAGAGAAGAATTTTGTCTCTTCAATGTTAGCTCTCTGCCTTTCTCTCTCTGAGATGCCCCTCATCCAGTTTTACTCTCTGTCCTGCAGCAAGTGTTGTTCTTCCTTCCTTCCCCACCCTCATTGCTGTCAGGCTGCCACAGACTGGGTGCACCAAGCTTTGCCTGCCTGCAAGCACCAGGGGTTGCTGAAAATGATGGATGATGCAGAAGGGAGACCCATAATTTCCACTTTCCTGAGTCTGCCCAGCAAATTGCTGGTGAGAAGTGATGGAGAATGAAGTGGTCTGCAGGCTGGGCCTGGCTCAGCTCTGTGGTGACTCTCAAGCCCTTTGGCAGCTCCTTCTCCTTGTACATCATAGGGATGTGGTGTCTGATACTAATCCACAAGCACTCCATTTCAAAGAGCAGTGGGGACACTGCTGGAGGGGACACCACTGGAGGAGACCCCATGCACAAGCTGCTCGAGCTCCTGGTGCCCAACCACATCATGCACATAAGAGCATGTGCTATTAGACCCCTTGCAGCCAAAGAAACACACCTGGCCTCCAGCAAGCCAGGCACAGGGAAGTGGTGCCTCACTGCTTCCTGCTGCTACACCAAGCCACAGCGTGGTCATTCTCCAATCCAGCACCGGAGCCAGAGGCTGCCATGAAAGCGTTAATGCTCCCCCTGGCCTGGGGTGAAAGGGTTACCCATGTTGTGCTCGGGTTCTTTGGCTGTAATGTGATTTCTTGGCTCCTGCGTATATATTTCTGCAGTTTTGTCCACACTCCTGCCCACTCCCCCCACACGGTGGCTATCGATCAGGCTAATGGAAGGGATCCGATTGCACATGCTCCGACGTGCTCCCACACAGCCTTGCCAATGCTGGCCCAGCCAATCAATGCCGAGGTGCCCCCGAAAATTTCCCATAATCTGATTTGAAGATGTGTTATCACTTAATAAAATCCACACTTGCCCTTCCTCTTCCCCCTTTACTGAAATGCATTTGCACTCTGGCTCTGCCATGCCCCTACATCCTGCCAGCCTCTGGGAGAAGGACCATGGAGTCGTCAGGGGCAAAAAATTCCCTGTCTAGGTAAGGGAGGGATGGAGTATGGGAAATCTGTTCTTTCCTGGGTAATCAGCACTGCCCAGCAGTGCCAAGGGACACACATGGTGACACAGACTGGTGTGTGAGGGCTACCTGCTCCCTGCTTCCTTTCGTGATGCAGTGGCTGTAAGGATGGCAGTGAAAACAGAGGATGAAAAATGTTCCTGTAGAAAATATGGTAAAAAACGCTATCAGTCTTCTGTAGCCTGTCAAGAAACATTCCCGTAGTCTTTGGAAAACAATTCACTACGGTGTATGAAAACACTGAGGATATTTCTGCTGCAAATGGGTGTCTGCTTTCTGATCAGCCTGCACAGCAGTGACAAGAAGAAAGTCCTGGGAAGTTGGGGCAAGACACCAGTGGAGTTTAAATGAGATACTCCCTGACACTGTGTCTTCTCCAGGTAGGATTGTTTCTCCAAGTGTTGCATAAAGGTAAAGCCTTATAAAATAAGGACCTTGCTGCCTTCTAAAATCATGGCTCAGGCCTGGTACTTAGGCTAAGTATAAGGAAACTATGTGAGAGTGACTCAGCTGGGATAGGGGTAGAGAGACCTGAGAGATGTGCTGTGTGACTGCTGACACTCCACATTGCAGTGGATGGTGGCTGGTTGACTTGGCTTTGTTGTGCCTTAAAACTATGTAAACTGATAACCAGCTAACTGCTTAAAAAGGCTTGGTTTTTGCAATAAAGGAGCTCTCCTTTGCACTGCCTGGGGACTCTGCATTGCTCTGCATTGTCACATCCAAGAAGAGCTAAGTCAGTTTCCCCTACTCTAACCAGACTAATCCTTTGTCCCTTCCTGGCCTTCTGCTCCAACAGAAGATCTTGGTGCTACCTTGACAGCACACCTCTGTTTCATAGGAGGAGACACACAGGGCTCATGGTTATTTATATATGGGAAGATGGCCACAAACAAGTCTGTCTTCTCCCACCCTTGTCCAATAGAGGGAGGATGGTGCAGGATGCACACCCCAGAGGTGCCATCTTTTAAAGTCCTGTCATAAAAGATGGAACTCTCCTCCCATAGCAGAGCAAGAAGCTATGCATGCATGATCCCCATGATCTGCCTGGGGACAGGCGTATGCCAGCAGCAGGATGAACCTGAGCTCTACAGATCAATGCTGTGTGGGGCTGCTCCCTGGGGCCTGAAACCCGACACTGAGGTTCAATAATTCAGGGGGAGAGCTATCAATGGCTTCTCAGCTCTTCCGAGAGGAGAGCAAATTGAAAGGCTTGTCAGGAGTCAAAACAGAGCAGGGCAAAGCTGGGCTGAATGTCGAGAGATTAAACAGGCAGAAAGCCACAGGGATGGGTAGGAGGACAGGATGACTGGGGAGGCCACTGCTTTTTATGGTTCACTTTGGCAACCATAGGAGCAGTCAAACTGCAGCAGAGCAGGGCACTTTCACAGCTAGATGGGTGACCAGTGTTCCAGGAAAGCTCTTTGACCAAGAGGGTTCGAGCAGCTCTGATTGCTAAGGTTAAGGAGCCTGATGGCATGAGGCTCTCCCAGGCTTAGACACTGTCACTGAACACCTCCACAGAGTGACCTTCCTGCTGCTGTGCTGGTGCAGTCAGGGGCCAGGACAGAGGAGACTCATGCCATGGTTGTGTGCCCCATTTCAAACAGCGCCTTGCATGGGGAGAAGGATGAGACCAGTCCTGTGGTAGCCTCCTGTGGTAGAAAATAACTCTTCAAGGCTCAAGTGGGACACTGCACCAACAGTGGATGATAAATAATGGTGATATTTCAATAGACACAGGTATGATAATGAAGAGCTATTCTTCTTTTGCAAAGATCACTTGTAGAATTAAATATTTATAAATGATATTTAGACTTCTAGTCCTGTAAAATGCCTTTTTTACACAGATAATATATGTTGACTTGTTGAAGAACCAAACCAGTTTGATATGATTAAATACAGAGCCGAGTGACATGATTCATGCCCTTTCTTCCCCACTTGCCAGCCTACAGCATATGCAAGGCTCTCTCAATACATTTCTACAGACATTAAAATAAAATAAAATAAAATAAAATAAAATAAAATAAAATAAAATAAAATAAAATAAAATAAAATAAAATAAAATAAAATAAAATAAAATAAAATAAATAAAACCACAATCATCCCATCTGCAAAATACATTGAAATCCTCCCAACACCCCAAATGCCCCTATCAACTTTGCAATGTCTGGCTTGTAAGACAAAATATTTCACACCATACCAGGCAGCTTTTTTTTATGGACAGAGTTTCATTTGTGCTTTACATGTGACTTATTCAGCTCTGGTACGTGACCCTGCAGGCCCTCATTTGAGGACCAAGAGGCTGAACTGGCAGTGATGAGGATGATCAGGGATACAGACCTAAGAACCCTCTCTCCCTTCTCACAGCACTTTGGTACCGCAGTCAAGCACGCTGCACTTGAACAATCATTTGGTTTAAGAGGGATGTGACCACAGATGTGTGCCTTCTCCAGTCTGCACTGGTTTCACATCTTGAAATTACTCTCCACAGCTCCATGAACTAAAAAACAGAGGTAGAAATAGGCAGAAGAAAGAGGAAGAGATTGTCAGGCTGGTGACACGTGCCCAGGGACACCTGTCATACAAAGCTCACTTAGACCTCAGCCTGACCACATGGAGCCTCCATTCTGCAGTTTCACATGTATGAAGAAGAGAAAACTGTTCATCTTACAGAAACTCCTTTTTAGCCTCACCTTACATATAATCACTGACTGTTCACATTGCACCAGTGTTTGCCCCTGCCTGAAGAACAGCTGGGCTGGGCAGGATCCTGGGAGCCATCTGCACCCCGAGAAGCCAGGCTGGTTTCTAGCCCTCAGAGCATGCAGTCGGACTTGTTAAACAGCACAGGCAGCACTATTGGAAGGAGAAGTTTCCATTAATTTGCAGGTGCTGGGGGGAAGGGGGGAAGGAGAGGCCAGGTGCTTTCTGGATGCTGCCCCCAGCAATCTCCCCCCAGTCCTTTCCCATTGTTGCAGAGCCGTCCCACAGAGCCCCGCCAAAGGGGATAACAGGCTCAGGAACAGGCTGAGTGACAGCAGACACCTTGTAAAACGCCCGGCCGAGCGGGCCTGGCGCCGCGCTGCACGCAGCGCACAGGCCCACAGCCCGGCCAGGCCCGGCCCTGCGCGCAGGTACCGAGGGGGGCTCACATCAAAGGCTCCAGTTTTGCAAGGCTCAGGACGCGGGAGGGCGTGAATTATAGACTTTGATGTCTGAGCAGCGGCAGAGGGATCGGTGTGAAGATCGTTTATAAATCGCTATTTATGGTCTCCACTAAGTAGCAGGCAGCCCCTTAAAGTGAGGGATCAGGTTTAACTGAGGGCCGCTGCAGAGAGCCGGGGCTCTGCGTGGGCAGGACCTATTCTAGATGCTCTCCATCTCAAACAGCTGAACTCAACTCTGAGATATTCCCAGCTAACCTCCCCATGTCTTTACCCTTTTTGGGGAGCCCCAGTATGGGAAGCTGGTGGTGCCTGCACAGCAGGAGAGTCACGGCTTCTGGAGAAGCAGACCTGCACCATAGGGTGGTGGGGTTTAGCTCTCACATGGGGCTGATCCTGGTCCTGCTAAGAGGAAAAGCGGCAAATGGGGAATTTCAGCATATTGTCTCTGCTCCTAAGGGGCCCTCTGGCTTTGCCTTACTGCTGACTCTGTTTGCCTGATGTAGTCTGTAGCAACCCCCAAGCCTGGGTAGAGCTGCATGCCTTCCCTTGGCTGTCTGTGCTTTGGCTGCCATGTTCCTCCTGAAGCAAGGCTGGGATATCAACCATGCAGCTCCGTAGCAGAGGAAAGGACAGCATCCAACCACACACCACGTCACTCCTGTCCACAGTTAGCAGCTGGCACCTGGCTCTCCCTGAGGGAGGGACAAATGCATGCTACTGCCCATGGCACATCTGGGTGTGCTAATGTTAAGAGGTATCTTTGAGATTAAAACCTTGGAATCCTGGGAACATAAACCATTCAGATTTCAATTCACTGATCTGGAACGGCCCTGCATCCCCCCAGCCGGGACCCAACTAAAGAAAGAACTGCTTTTGGGCTTTTCTTCACCTCATCTGCGAACAAACAGCCTGGTTGGATTTCTCCCATGTGGTTTAATTTCAGTCCCTGTGATCAGAGGTCAATGGACAGCTGAGCCTCAGGGGAGCTGCAGTATGGATAATGCCTTGTCTGGGGCTGGAACACTCCTGGTGAACCCCACAACACCTATCACCTCCAAATATTCCCAAATATGTCAATGAGTCAACAGAGGTGGCTGTGTTCTCCTTGCTCCTCTCCTCATCCCAGAAAGAAATACACATTACCTCACACAAGGAAGGACCATTACCTGGATACTGAGAAGTGCATCTGGGAATGCCATACGCTGTTCCTACACCTGAGCACGCCCTCCTAGCATGCACTGTCCTCTCTACCCTGACACTATTTCCTTGCCCTTGGTGGTGCACTGTTTGCAGCTCCCTCCATTGCAGCATAAGTTACAAATTCCTCTGCATAGCCTTCATGTCCTCTTCAGCATCACAAACTCAGACATTGTCTTAGGCCAGGCATAACGCCAGCCATTGCCTGTTTTTCCCTGAAAGAATGCCATCCAAACTATAATCTTTGGGCAGATCTGATTTACAATCCAGCAGCCAGTTCTGAAGCCTACAGTTGCATTGTTTGGGGGTGCACAAGGATGCTGGCCCATGAACTCATTCCTGTTCAAACAGCACAAAATGCCACTGTGAACAGAACTGGATTTTCTCTCTATCTTCAATCAAAGGTTCATGTCCAGGATCTACACCAAACTTTTAAAATGCAGCTGCTGTATTTTGGAAGCTTAGAGAGACCATGCTGAATTTTTCAACGAGTTACAAGTCCAAAATCCAATTCTGGCCCCCCAAATCAGTGGACGTTTTTGCATGCTGACTATTATATCTAAAACACACAGACAGACTTCCTCATTGTCCTCTCCTTGCCTTGCAGTCTCCAGCATAGCAGCACTCAGCAGGCCTGGTTCTGCCCTTGCACATGCACATGTAAACTGTAGATAAGCACATATTTCTCCTTGCTCCAGCCACTCTCCAGGACTTATCTCAACCAGGACCAGGAACCCTTCACCACAGGTCAATGTGATCCCTCCTCAGACACAGTAATTTTTATGTCCAGAAATATTTATATACTTTGCACAACTGTTGTTTGCAGATTCTCTCTTGGTGGCTTCCACACTTCGTGGCAGCCCCTGTTTGAAGTTGGACCAGATGGGAGCCTGGACCAAACATAAATAAACCAATCAAATCTGAGAAAACAAGCCCCCATCCCTCCTGCCTCCTCCTCAGACCAGTGTGAAGATCCAGCCTGGGAGAGGGGGGCAGGCTGTGCTCTGATGCTCAGACTGCTCCCTCCATCCACCCTTGAAGTCCCTTCCTCCGGGCAGAGTTTGGTATGTGCTGTTTGCAGGGGGCTTGTTTTTCTAACATGGTGAACACATGCTCTCTCCCGAGAATCATTTATTTTACATCAGAGATCCTGGGGCTCCTGACCCAGAGTTTTGCAAGATGGTTTTGTACTTTCCCTCATGAGGAAGGAAGACACATTCCTCCAGCTACTACTGCAAGAATGGCAGGTCCCGGATGTGTCCTTCACAAACCAGGCTCTCCCTCATTTCCCTCCCAAGACAAAGGTTAAAAATGACACACTGAGGTCAGAGAATGCTCAGAGGGGCTCCACAAAGCTCTCCCAGTAAGAAAATCCTGTTTCTTTTCCTGATAAGAGCTTTCTTTTTGTGGGGCACCAGTGGATCAGATGAGTAAGGAAAGATGGACTGAAGGGACAGTGACCAATGAGACATATTAATAAATTATCCACTGTTTTGATTGTTTCCCAACAGCTCAGGCCTCAAAGGAAGGCACAAAAAAGCCCTGAGGACATTTGCCTGTTATCAAGGTCTCTTTAGAGCCACCAATAGCCAGTACAGTACTTGCAATAGCCCAAAGTCAGACCCACCTGCAGTACCACCAGCAGACCTGGCTGCTGCTGTGCCCTGCGGAGTTGCTCTGCCCTCAGCACTGGCTGGGCTGCATTTGCATGTGGCTGGAGTTGCTGCCTCGTAGGACCAAATGCACCATCCATCCCTGGAGCACAAGACAGATAGCTCTCCTCTTCTCAAGGGCCAGAGTTCCCTTAAATCCCTGCTGTGCATGGACTCCAGCACCCACCCTACATCTCTGGCAGGGAAAGGATGCTGAGGGAGAGCAATGGAGAGAGCAATGCATCTTTGCGAAACCCGATCCCTTAACACGCAGCTCCTCTGATGTGGGCAGCTTGTGCTTTACAGCATTAGAGGAGCAACATTTCATGGAAAATTCAATAAATACCCCTGTACAGCCAGACATCTGTAAACAAAGGCTTCCAAATTCAATCAGGCTGTGGGCTCAGAGCAGCATTTATAGGCTACAGCATGGAATATTATATAGGAAAGCTAAATGTAGGGGGATGGAGCAGATTCCTGGAAAATGAAAGATCTTTAGCTCTCTATTACCCCAATGAAGAGTAACTATGTCTGTTACTGCGCCCCTTCTTGACTGGCTGGGGCAGCCTTGTCATTCCCAGTTTGCCAGCTGCCATGTCAATCTGTACTGGGCTCTCACCTAGCAAAGACATTGCAGTAGAAACCACAGCAAGACAAGCAGTGAAACACTGAGGACCCCAGCAAACTGCCAGCCACACTGTTTGCTGAAGTGCATTCCTGCTGCCAGCCATACCAGGAGGGTGACCTTTGAGATGTAGGTCTGAAGTTGGCTCTGAAATACCAAGCCCTGATACAGGAGTAAATGCTTCCAGAAGCTGGAAGTAATTACAATCAATGCTCAACTCACAGAGGATTTTGGAGTGCAGAACAGTGTCTTGCTTGTCTTTTGGGGCTTTCCTGGGTCATGCCATCCCCCAGCAGGTTGACTGGGCCTGGTCTGTCTTGTCTCCTGTTTTATCATAGCCTCAGTTAGCATTTGTATAAAGCCAGATAAACTGGGCAGAGTGAAATGGGATCATCCACTCAAGGCTCTGCTGAGCTCAATGGTGACTCACTGGGTGGGGCAGCAGTGCTGTGACCCTCAGCCATCCACACCAGATGGCTACTGGCACTAGAGCAGAAGATTTGCTCCCAGAGTCAAGCAATATCAGATCTGTAACAGTCAGGAAATCAAAACACTGTCCTTCCGACCTGGTTTTCCATGCATCACCTGAAGGTGAACACCTACAAGATTTTGGTCCAGGCTACATGTAACTGCCATTTCAGAGACACCCAAAATGGTTCATTAGCATCCAGTGGCGACACCACCTTGCAGTCTCTGGACTCAGCATCCCTAGAAGTGCTGGGGTCCCATCTACTGGCTGCTCCAAGCTGCACCTGCACGGTCAGGGGGTCTTGATTTCTCCGAGCTGGATTTTGAGGATCCTTGCAAAGGGCAAGCCACCAGCTCAGAGAAAGTTGTTGAAGTCCTGCTGTGCTTCTGCAGCCCTTCAGGAACTCAGGGGTGGTAACAATGCAGGGACAACTGTGGTCCTCTGTGGAAGATGGCTACCAAAGAATACTTTTGTGCAGTGGGAGCTGCATCTGGATGACCAACTTGAACCTTCTGGCAGCACCCACAAAGGTTATCAGCCCATATTTAGGGCAGGCCAAATCAGGCATTTGTCTCCTCCTTCCCCTTGAGTGCACTTTTCCTTACAGCTCAATCAGGCTTTACGAACACACCGCCACACACAGAGGCCAGTATATATAATAAATAGAGCCTAGCTCTGAGGGCAGCAGCAGTACACTATTGCCCAGGGGACAGGAAGGTTAGTGGGATTGTGATCTAAAACCTGAGGCTGGCAGCTTTATGCTCCCCCGGGAGAGATTTCCACAGCTACTGCGAGGAAAACAATCACTGTTTTGGTTATTACACTTCATTTATTGGTTTGTTCAAAGATCACAGCCAGGTAGGCCTTAAATTCAGGGATGCTCAGAGAATGGGTCTCCAGCCTTGCTCTGTGTGGGGGACACCACAGTGGTCCCCCAGCTTGTGCCCTTCCTACCCCAGGACAGCTCCATCCTGACAGCCTATGTAAGATCCCTACACCATGACCAGGCAAAGCACAGGAGGGGAGCTGTCCTAAGGAACATGTTATGCATCAGGACAGATCTACAAGCAAAGCGTCTCACTTTGTCAACACAAGAGGAAGCAACACCTGTGCTCTGAGGGAACCATCCAGCACAAACACTGTTGGGAGCATATTCACTTCCCAGGAAGCATCTTTCATGTTGTATGAGAAAACATAAGAAATTACAGCCTGGAATGGACACATCCACACCTGTACCTTGGAGGACAGAGAGCGTGATGTGAAACTTGCTGCTCCTCAATGGAGCATGGGTGCTCAGGGAAGTACTGTAGGGCCCCAACTAATTCACCCATTTGAGTCATACAACAGAGACTTTAAAGCTCTGGGAGGAGAAGTGTGTCCATGCAATGAAGAGGTCTGCAGAACAAGCCATGGGCACCCCTTTGCACAGTGGTAGCACAGGCAGGAAGGAGCAATGCAGTGACCACCTGAGCAGCTTTGGTCATGCAGACCCCCAAGCACATCCAATCAGCTACTGTCCCTCCAAGATGCATTGAAGAGCACTGGGTGACGGCCGGGATTCAGGAAACAGGGGGCACTTCCCCCACTGCTCCTCAGCCAGCTGCCCTGGAAATGTTCCTATAAACTCCTATTAATTAGTTGACACTTGGACTGTGCAAACAGGCTGCCCCCTCCCTGTTCCCCCCCAGGAGGCAGTGCTGGAGCAGGCCAGTGTGGGGGCCAAGTCTTGGGCACATTCTTCCAGTTAATATTTCAGCCCGCAGTTGCCAAGGGATCGGGGCTGGCGTTTCCCCCCTTCCTCCCCCTTCCACCTCCCAAAGCGCCATTGGTGAGCGGACAGCCAGGTTATTGCCTCCCCCTCCCTTTGCAAGCAGATGTATGGGAGCCAGAAGAGGAGATTGATGGGGTTTATAGAGTCTCCCTTCTGACCACCCACCATGGCTCCAGCTCCCTTGGGCCTGTCCACACCACAGTCACAGCAATGACTCCACTGATGCCCATCACACAGAAGAAATCATCCTTGGTTACTTCTGCTGGGTAGCCTGGGTCATGCTTGCTGCTTTAGAGGACTTTCTTTGGGTCCCAGACATCAGCTGGGATGGTCAAGAGCTTGCAGTTCCTCTCCAGCTGCATCCATACAGTGAAGGGAACTCAGTGAAACCTGTATATGAGTGACATCGAGTCCCTAACTGCTCCTGGCTTTCACAGGTGGAACACAACAGACTCCAGTTCTCCCAAAGCCTTCAGCAAGTCAATGCACTTCAACGAATGACTGCACAGAAAGGGCTGTAGAGCAACTCTGGACAGAATAGTGTTTGGACATGGAGACCCTCCAAAGAGTTGCAGCTGTCCCTCCTGCAGGCACCAAGGTGCTTGGCAGGTCCTGGGAGGCACAAGGGTGGGAGCAAAAGTCATGGAGGCAGTTTGGACCCAAGGTGCCCACATGCTGTGAAGCATAAGGACGCGCCCCATGCACCCCATCAATGGACATGCAGAGCAGCAGCCATTCAAAGAGGAGGGAGACTGGGTTTGGTGGAAATGCCCAATGAGAAGCCTCAAAAAACCCCACAGCTCAAAAAAGTGCCAGGGATGGCATTTGGTGTGACAGGCATCATTGCCACCAGGAGCACACTCAGCCAAGGGCACCATCTCAGCAGAGGCTTTCGGGAAGGGCCATCTTGGGAACAAAGCCAGCTGCCATTGGATCCCACAATTTCCGAATTAAAGCAACCACTCCCTGCCACTCGTGAAAAGAAGAAACAAATCAAGCTAACTAAATGTGTTGGTAACATTTGGGCCATTTCCTGTATGTTTAACACATTTTCTATTAAGCCCACGACAAATGGCAAGGGCTCCAGGCGCAGCCATAAAGGCTCCCTCCTGCCGCAAGCCGAAGGGGCTGCAGCAGGGAGGGGAAGGTGATCCGGCTGAACAGGCAGATGGGAGGTAAGCACGTAATTCACAGCAGATCCACGATTTGATTAATTTCCCTGCTTTTCCTGCTGGAGAATTCCGGGTTTTATTGGCCGTTAAAAGGCATTGCGCTGCCTGATTTTGGAGCAGAGCTGCGCCAGAGGGGGGACACAACACAGGGGCTGGCTGCAGGGACCTGTCGTGAATCAGGTGCACAAGTTTAAGGTGGGAGTTTCGGGGATGGGGATTCCCTTCTGGAACACAGATCCCCCTGTAACGTGTTTTCTAGAGACTTGTCTTGGGGCCCTGGCTTGGTGAGGAGGGAGGTGGCTAGCTTGGGACAAAGCCTCTCCACAAAGCAGTGGGACCCTCACCCAGCCAATTTCTCCCTCCCCTCCTTCAGCTGCTCTCCCTCATCCCTCCTCCTCACACCAAGCTGCTGGGATCAGCCCCTGCAGGAAAAAAAAATGGTCAATTTGTCATGTCATGTCCAGCTGTTAACCTCCCGTTGCTGAGCCATAGGAAAGACTTGCTTTCTTCTATTTATTTATTTGCCACCCGGACAATGGACAGCCCCAGGCCTGCTGAGCTCTTCATAATAATGCCACCAACGATCCCCCCTCCCTGCACCTCCCCCAGCCAGCAGCACCAGCTGAGGAGCTGCAGGTGTCAGTGGGCATTAACCAGCGCAGGGATCCCAGTTCCCCTGAAATCCCTAGACACCACGACGAAGGCAACTGTCAAGGGCTGTGGCCAAGGCTTGGAGGACCCCTTGACTGGGAGGATGCCCAGACTGGGCTCATGTGAAAAGACCCGCACAAAGAAGGAGAGGAGAGAAAGGCCAAATGATAACCATCGCTCCGGAAAGTTTATTCTGCTGCTTTGGGGATGCCTGGATAGGGAAGAACAAATCAGTCCAGCCACCCAGACAGTTCCTGGGGGGACCAAGGACTGGCATAGTCACTGTGGCCCTGGAGACACTAAGCAACTGAGTGGAGGGGATGGCAGCTTGGAGGTTGGCTTTGACCCCTGCCAGGGTTCTCCTACTGGGCACAGTTCAGGGTGGTAATTTGGCAGAGTTGAGTCCACAAAAATTGCACCAGTGGCCAGAATGCGCCCCAGAGAGGAAAGGCACTAGACCCTCTTCACCCTCCAACTGAGGCCATGGTGAAGGAGCATTCTGTGGGAGGCTGGGAGCCAAGGGCTCTGACTGGGAAGTTGTAGGACTGTTCCCTCTAGTCAGGAGAGCTTAGGGTATGGAGACTCCAGCCAGGGACACTTGCAAAGCCTGGGGGAAGCTCCAGAACTGCTCACCATCTCTGGTCACAGCTATGATGCAAAGGGTCCCCCATTCCCACAGAAATTGTGGTGCCTCCCACCCACCCCCTCTGGTCATGAATGGGAGGAGAGGAGAGGAGCAGGCACTTCTCATGGACCCAATGCCACGTGCTGGAGCACTGCACACTCCTGGCCTCAACAGCAGCAGCTGCCAGAGCTGTGAACACATCACCGGTTGGGTGTGCATTTGCTGGTCTGACAATAAAGCAGCTCTCGGGTTACTGGGAAGGTATCGGCGCCGAGCAGCCGAGGAGCGAGAGCACGCGGGCTGTAACTCCTTCCTGTCTGCCCGGCTGTCCGTCCGGCCTTCCTCCCCCTGTCAATGTCACTTTATGTGCTGCTGGGGTGCCGATAGGATCACTATTAAAAGCACAAGTAGTAGGCATTAAAATGCATTTCGGTTAGTCCGGGATAATAAAGGCGCACGAGGGGAAGGGGGGAGGTGAAAAGAAGGAAGTTTTAACTCACTAATAAAAATCAAATGCAGGCAGTTTGCAGGAGCGAGCGGCTCGGCGCTTTGCCTTGCTCTTGTTAAGGGCCCGCTGCCATAAATAACTTCCCTGAGCGAAAGCAAAGGAGAGCCAGGGAGCGAGGACGCAACAACACAAAATTTTTCATTTTTCTCCATAAATCATTTCAGCGTGTGATAATATTTGTTTTTTCTAATGAGTCTCCTGTGATCCATTCCGGGAGCTAACATCAGGGCCTGTCAGGGCATGATGTGTGGGGCACTTCAGTGCTTTACAAAAACTGCCGCCTCTACAGATCCTCCCCTGCCCTTCGCTTATGCTCAGGACAAATATAGCCAATTTTTTTTTTTTTTCCTCTGGGATTTCAGGCTCTCTCTCCTTTTACACAAAGTTCTTCAGCATTAAGCCCTGAGAAGACACCTCCCAGAAAACAAACCATCCCTCTAGCTTTGTCTTTCTCTTTGTCCCCCAGAACACCAAACATCCCGGATGGTCAGCTCCCAGGATGAGGAAAAAAAGCCATGCCAATGGGAACAATCCAAAGTGAATGCAGGCAGTGATCCCCAAAAAGGCAGCCTCCCCAAAGACAGCTTAATACCTGATGCCTGCCACACTTGCCCTTCCCCATGGGCAGCCCAGCACAGTCTGGTACAAATTCAGGTCTCTATGCCCCCACCCCAGGCCCAACATCTGACTGTACCACATCTTCAAGAAATTCTAGGCACCTGCAGAAGCACTACAGTGACTTCAGGAGATTCCATTTCCACAGAGCACATATGCCTACTCATACATCTTCTTTTAGTCAAAGACCAAGAGCTCCACAGCCAGGCTTTCCTCAGGGAATTCTCTAAGCAAAAACCTGCTTGTTTCTGAAATGGAGCCCAACACACTTGTGGAGGTGACTGCATGTCACAAGAGTCCAGTAAGTAGGGATGAGGTTTCACTGAGACTCCTTCCATTCTTTCCCCCCTGCCAGCTCCTCAATACTCCCCAAGTAAGTGAGACACCAGATCTCAGACCTGAAAAGAGCAGTTTGGGTCAGGGATAGGAAAGATACTGTGTGCATTCACATGCAGGTGACCAGATTGGCATCAGCCATGGTTATGACAACCAGAAATTATAACTAATAGCTCAAAAGAGTGATGGGCACCCAAGCTAGTAGGTTCAGCTCCTATGGGCAGGAGTACAGCCCTATGGCACCATGTTCAATCTCCCAGCACAGCACCCATGGATGATGGAGACTGACTCCAGTCTGTGCCTTAGTGACATGAGTCATGTTGGTAGCAGACAGAGGATACTGCTGGTGCCTTTCAGTCTAATTTAAATGGAAGGCACTTATATTCAGGAAGGTCTATCCATCACCAGATATATGGCTGGAGACCCCCTCAGTGAGAAATAAAGGGAAAAAGAGAAGGTAGTACACCAAGAATGGCGTACAGAAAACTTAGGGGGAGAGGAGCCCAGGAGCATACTTCAGCTGAGATCTATTGCTCAGTAGCTTGGAAATCACCAAAGACTATAAAGATGCTCTGCTCTGAGCATCACACATCAAGAGCAGTTAACACACCATAATCCTGTGCTCAAGAAAGCAGGATATCCCTGCAGGCCTGGAAACTGAGGCCAACCCTTGCTCCTCCGCAGCATGATCCAGGTGAAAAATAGCTCGTTCTGGCTCACTCTGATCCTTCTTCTTGCTCCTGCAATCATCACCATGACTGCCAGAGCCAAGACTGCTCTTAGCATCACCATCATCAGGGTTGTTATTATTATTATTAACATCATTGTTATGGTGTTTCCAGAGGAGGCTCTTAACTCTGGTTGTAGGGATAAAGGCAAGCTGGTGGCATCTTCAGGGAGTCATAATGGTACGGGGCCCAGCTCAGTGTGTGTTTACTCTCTGCCAATGCATGTGAGAGAGAAAAAGAGAGAGAGGTAGTGAGATAAACACTGTCATGGGCCGCTTCCATCATCTACTCACAAGAGCATAATAAAGCCCTTGTAATATACTAGAACTTGTGTGGTCCCAGGGTCTAATTTGCATACTAATTACTCAGTGCAAATGGGAAAGGGGGGTAGGGGGAGGGCGCGCGGGTGAGGGGGACTGGACTATTTGCTCTGCCGTTTCATATCATGCTAACAAGCTAATCCGGCGTGCAGTTAGCTCCTGATATATAACTGCTCATTAGTATTATAATAAAGTACATGAAACAACCATAAAACGTTATATACTGCACAAGTGTTGTTTTCTTGCCAATTATCTGCGGGCGGATTTATCACCGCAGTTGTTGCAAATTCCCCTTGGTGAGGTTTGGGTCGAATAAAGAAAGGTGTTGGTGTGAGGGGGGAGTGGGGGGGCTGCTTTCAAGGGGGAAAACATGTGTTTTCTTAAGTAGCACTTACCGATGCGCCATTTCATATGAGAGAGAGGGGGAATGCTGCATCCTTAGGAGGCTGAGACGGGAAGGGAGCCCAGGGCTCCACGTTTAAATCAAACTTCTGTCTTAGGGAAATGGGAGCAGAGCCCTAAGGATAAACTTCAACCCAGCAGAAACCAACCAAGGACAGGGCAATATCTTCCTCCTACTGCCTTCTTCTAAGGTAGTAGGACCAAGACCAGAGAAAAGTAGCTCCATTTGATGCAGAAAGGGCTTGCCTGGCACTTTTGCCAGCAATGAGGCAAATTTCTCAGGAGGCAAATCCATCCCAGAATCTCTACCCAAATCCTGCTGCATCTTCTCTTTCCCATTAGAGCACCAGCAGTCTGCAAGAATCCACAAACCACAGCTCCCAGCACCTCTCTGGACTGTGCACTGCTGCCTGCCCTGTGGCTGATGTTTCTGCCCTTCCAGTCCATACCACTGCCCCAAAACTGCTCCATGGCACAGGGCTGCTGACCAGCCCTATACGGCACTGAAAGTCATGGAAATCTTGTGGTTCACTGCTTTACCTGGTTGGTCAGGGGGACAGTATCCCCTGCCCTCCCACAGGCACAGGGGCAGTTACAAAATCTGACAGACTTAAGGGGAGGGCTGTGATTTGCAGCCCTTGGTCTGTGGCCCCTGGGGTCCACAGATTACTTCTCAGCTACCCAGGAGTGCTGAACAAGAAAAGTGAACTGAGGATCAAATAGTGCTCTGCATGTGGGCTCTACACCTTCGCTGGAAACCCCCGGGGTACCACAAAATGGGAAGAGGCTGAAAGCTGCTGGGAGGATGTGAATGGCAGAACACCCGCAGCGGAAGGGGGCTGCACAGGGTTGCCAGGAAAACCTGCTGTACCCACCAGAAGAGACAGGGCACCGAGTGCTAATCCCTGTTTCAGCCTGGGAGGGATGGCTGACATGGCTGCAGCTATCAGAGGGCACATGCAGGAGAATGGACTCAGGGTCCTTCACTTCTGCTCTCATAGAATATCTCTGACAAGACCATGGACCCTTCCTGCCCCAGACAAGACAGGCTCCCTGCCCTTGAGAGCTGCATGTTCTCCTATCTTAATAGGTGCTGTCATGATGTGCACTTCATCCATGCCTATGCACAAACAGCCCCTATGCTCATCTCTTCATCATCACAGATGCTCTGTGCTCCCTGAACCTACTGCTTTGCATCTTCCCAGAACACCAGCACTGCAGACAGGCCCATATGAGTGTGCAACAGGTACTTTTAAAGCTTCTACTAACCTCAGCATCCCACTATGTCCTCACAGTGAAATACCTCTGCAACAGGAACCCCCTGGCTACCCCTCCTGCTGGCACTGCCTCCCAAACAAACAGTTGTGACCATGCGTGCACAGCCCCTGTGCTGGCACGCTCTGACCCAGATGTGCACTGCCTGGCATACACAAGGTTATGTTTCCAAACACTTACACAAGGCAACAGGACGCCAGACATTCTCCTCTGTGGAGACACAGTGGCATAAAACCCACCCATTTTCCCTCTTACGAACAGGGGTTACAAATGCAGCCCCCCATGGGTATTTCACACAGAGCCATTTCTCCTTTCTTTTACACACACACACGCACACACACACACACACACACACACACACACACACGCCCCCTTGCTGTGAAGCATTTGCTTATTTATGGCTTGTTTTTGTCAAGCGGAGGCAGGACTGACAGCTCTCAGTGGTGGGGCTCTGTCTGTCTAACTCCGTAATAAGACACATGATATCCATTCTGCTGCCAGCGGGGAGTGAATCACACCAACCCTGTCACCCCGCTTCGCCTTGGCGAACTCCACAGCTTGTTAGCATCACAATATTGGGAGCAAAATGTGACCCAGAGCTGCCATGCCTCCTCCTCCCTCAGTCTGAAGAGAGAGGGGAACACACACGCTCACATCTCCACACCAAGGAAAGGCACAAATCCCCCACAGGGCTTTAAAAGGACTTAAAACCATTTTAATAAACTGATCGTAGAGCAAACACCTCCCCTTGGGACACGGTCACTGAGCAAATGCCAACAATGCAGGTCTCTGTCCTGCTCTGCCTACCCCGAAGATGTTCTGGGGCACCAAGGAAGGGGTTCCCCCTATCCTTTCTCCTGCGGCTGGCAAACGGGTCATGGAACAAGCATCCTGGCCGATCAGGATGGAGGAGGGCTGCTGGGACCCATTTCCAAACCCAGCATCCCAGGCTGGGCCCAGAGGAGTCACCACAGAAGCACTGAAACATCCCAAACTGCCTCCCCAAACTCCTCCAGTCACGGGGAGGGGAACTCCTACTTACAGCTTGTTCCCCGGAGATAAATAGACCTCAGTAAAAAGATTGCTACATCCTTTCAATAAAGATTTTTTCCTCTTTCCCAGACAGCTTGTGAAATGTTTTAAAAGCTTCTCACATTTCCAGTGAAACCCACAGAGAAGAATTTTGCTTGTTATCAGCCCTAGAAGACCCTGATAGACGGATGATATTTTTTCCCCCCTCCTTTCTCTCTCTCACACTCTCTTTTTTTACAAGCTGAAAAGAGAGTCACAGTGTGTTTTATAACCAGCTCTCTGCATTTCAAAAGCTCAACGAGAGCTCTCTGCGAACCCTGATAAGCCCAGGGCTCTTAGTGTCTTAAATACCTTTGACAAGCTATACATTACAACGCTAATAATTTGCCAAATTTGCGCCCATAATATGATATCTGTAAAACGTCAAGGGTGGTAATGCGATTAGCGGCCTCAAATGAAATATCGAACATTCAGCGTTTAGGCCCTGAATAGGGGAGAAAGGAAAGGAAATCAATTTCAAAAGCGGGAGGGAAAGAAGCGATAAGCGTGTAATAAAAAGGGAGAAGGGAGCATGGACAGGCCGGGAGAAAGAGCATCTTGTTTTTCATTCTTCCTTTTTTAAGGCATTCAAGCCTTAAAATGAAAAGGGAAAAAAAAATAAAAAAAAAAAAATAAAAAAAAGGGGAAAAAAAGTGCAAACAAACATCTCTGAATTAAGCTGGTTACAACTCTGCAAAACAACATTTGGCTGCCCTAACAACCCCAGGGTTTGGTGGATGGTGAAGGTGGGGGAAGGACTTGCTGTTTGCTCTCTGATCCCCCCCATCCAACTCTCCGCCCCAAACAGTTCGGTCCATAAAACACAGGATGTGAAATTACAAGTAGTCTGAGGGTGGGCTGCCCCCTCCTCTCTCCCCCACTCAAGGTGGTGGAATCATAATGTACTAATTATCTGAAACCACTCTGAGTAGAAAAGAAACTGTCACATACCAGGCTGTAGACTAAATAACAAACATCCCACACCTGCGGCTTTATGAGCGCTTGCTGCGCAAGGCAGCCAGAGGGAGGGAATTCCCTGCTCCCCACTGGCACGGCCATCCTGCCAGGATGGGATACCGGATGCTGCAACCTGGGGCTAAGCAGAGTCCGAGCCCTTCAAGTGACCTAAATGCACATGTGAAGCTCACTGATAGTTCTATCCTGGCTTTGCATTTGGTTTGGCATGAAAACAAACCTTCTGCCAGGGTCTGGGTGGGAAGGAGGAGAACCCACCAAAAGAAGGTGATCCACACCAAGGGCAGGAGGCATGGAAGAAGGAAATAGTCAACAGTGCAGGTTGACAGTTCCAGAAACAGATCTGGACACTGTCAAGATAGCAACAGTGGGAACAGACTGCAGAAGACTCTCAAACCAGTGCAATGAAGGAGAAAGTCCATGGAAGCACTGCAGAAGGCACCAGGTAATGTCCCTACCTCTCTGTCCTTCCCCACAGCTGGAACCTGAAGAACACTGTGTCTGTGCACAAAATGACTTGTGGGTACTTGTGGCACTCTGCTCTCCGGGGTTAGACAAACTGGAGCTGTGAGACAGGGTCAGCCCACTGCAGCCCCACACACCTGGCAAGACCAGCAGCATCCTCAGAGGCTGCAGGAGAGCTGGGATGCACACTTTGTGTAGCACCAGCTCCATTATCCTTTGTTCTTCTTGGGCTTCAGCTTCTGTGCCAAGGCTGACTAGAGGGAGGCAGAGTCCCAGCCCTCATGTACACATACCACTGGAAACTACACTGAGGCCCACCAAAACCCTCTCAAGGAGGAATAATGATGGTACTTGGACAGTAGAAAAGCCACAGAAGCACCACTGAACAAGTCAGAAGCAGGCAGCATCCAGTCAAGGGAACTTTACCTTAGGTTTTGCCATGCAGCCAGGGGATTTCAGCTGAAGTCTTTTAGTGAGAGGCACAAGGGCTGGAGGGGAATAACCCCAAACTGTCAACTGCAGAGCACTTAGACTTGCTGGAGTACTGAGCTCTGCTCACCATTGCAGGCAAGGTGCTGGATTACACAGATCACTAATTTGCTTCCCAGCAGGACAAGTCCCAGAGCAATTCTCCTTTCTGAGAGCAGCTGAAAATGGCCATGGGGGCAGGCCTGGCCACCTGCTGGGCTGACAGGATTGCCGGGATTTCTACAGGCCATGTGAAGGGTGCAGGGTCCAAAAGCAGGGACTTTTCTGAATGGAAATCTGTGGAAGTCTGGCAGGGACAAGGGGGACAAATGCCATCACTGCCTCTCAGCTGCACAGTAAGAAGGGCTATGTGACCACAGGGCCATGTTTGGGTGTGCTTGGTCCCATACAAGTTCCAGAAGGCAAGTGTGGTGCTGGTGTCTTGGGGCTTTGCCAGCTCTCCTATAGGCAATGACACACAGATAATATCTTCACTGAAAATGCAGCTCCCAGGCAGTGGAACAGCCAAGATTGTTGCTCCAAATCAGGGTGCTGCCCTCCTACCTCCCAGTACACGCAGTAGATCCATGCTCAGACTTAAGCTCCTGGGTCTGCATCCACCTCCTAGCCTAGCCAGCACCTCTGAACCTTCTGCATGCAGGGAGAATTACCACCAGTCAGCACTGGTGATGGGTACAGCAGATCCAGAACAAACACCTGGATGGCCACCAGCAGCCCACCTTACTGCAACCTGCAAATCCCCCAGACCCTTCCCGAAGGCACTAGGGTCTCCAGGCGGCCCTGCCTGGGGCAGCTGGAGAGCAGAAGGTGCTGGTCCCCTGTGGGAATGAGAAAATTCCCCGCTGTGGGGGCAGAGCACGTGCCCCTCGGCCAAGCATGGAATGGCCATTACAGCACCACTTCTTGCGGCACCACGAGTCATTAAAGCCAAGAGCGCTCGGGGAATCATCAGCTCCAGCCAAACGACTTCCCCAGATGTGACTCATTCTCAGGATGTGGGAGCCCCCATGGACACCCACCTCCGATCCCAGCTCCTCCAGACAAAACATTCCCAGCGCTGGAGTCTCCACCCAGCACCCCACTCGCAGGAGCTTTCTAGGCCATTTAGCAGGAGGCACTGTTTTGTTTTGAACAGATGTTGCCTTCCCCCTGCCCCCAAGGTCCCCAGCAGCTCTGCAGCCTTTGAGCTTGGAAGGCAAACGAGTTCTGCACACTTGTTTAAGGTCAGTCAGGTGCCTGCACACAGGCACACACATTCTCACACACATTAGCTCAACATTAGTGGGGTGGGCAGAGAGGTACCCCAGACAAAGCAAAGCAAGCACTGGGAACAGTTACAGCTATGCTCAGCTTTTAGTGTTAAAAGGACTTATCTTCCCCCACAACCAGCCAGCAGTACAGGTGCTGGGACTCTTCACTGCCATCTCTCAGCTAGAGTTAAGCAAATTCTCTGCCCTCTCTGGTAGATGTGGGAAGCTGAGATGGCCGCAGGAGTCGGGCCAAGGTAAGACCTTCTCCAGGCAGACCACAGCAGTGGTTGATCTGTTTGGGCTTGGTGGACCAGCATAGAGCTTCTGTGCCATGACTCTCATCTGACTTCAATGAAGAACAGACAACTGCTCACAGCTTAGAGCATAGATACATTTATTTATTCCCAAAACATCACACCAGAGTGGGCAACCTGAGGCCTGCAAATTCACCAAGTGCTCAGTGAGCCCAGGTTACTCTCCAGGACCATGGCACACCACTTCCAACCCAGCTACAAAGGTTATGGTGCTTGCTGAGATAAGTTTTTTTTCTGCTCAATCTGGTCCAAATGACTATTGATCCCTTAACATGGCGGTGAAACAACAGCCCTAAGGCATTTCTACTGAGAGATCCCATTTTAAGCTCCTTCTCTCTTTTAAACTGTACTACTACAAAGCTACTGGTTTCATTTTGATCAGAATGGGGACAAGACATTTGTACAAGCACCCTTTGGCCATTCCCATGGGATAGATGTACCTGCTGTGCATTCAGGCTGCCCCCTTGGGGTCAGTCCTTGAAGAATATTGTCCGAATTCTACTGGGTGATGGACGTGGTAAGCCTTGAGATTATTTACTACATACACTTAGAGGTCCTAAAGACAGGAGAGTCAAAGAATTGGGACCTTTTCAACAAATGTGCAGACCTGCATCCCAAGTGAACATCTTTTGTTCATAAGACCAGCACCCCTTTGTGCTAAATCCAGCTTAAAGACAGGAATTTGTCACTAAATGCCCTCTATAAACATCTCAGTATCTTCTAGAATAGCTTTGTGATCCAAATTGCAGTAATGCACTTGGTCACTGAGCTGGAACAACCACATGTGGTGCATTCACTTCCTGAAGGTGACTGCAGGGTCTTGTACAGGTTTGAGTCCCTGTCACATGAATTTCACAGACATGCACAAATGCTTGTGGTGCCACACTTCCAAGCTTCTGTTTCCAGTCACAACTCTGGTCCTGTGGCCCCTTTCTGGCCAAGTGTGCAATCCCCTGGTATAGAGCCTTTCATCAGCACACACTAATCCTTCGCTGTTCCAAGGGAAAAGCTGACTGAGATGTGTTGAGCAAGAAAATGTGCATGGAAGTTGCAACAGCAGAGAAGACCTGGGTGATGTTTGGGGACATCAAGCTGGAGCATGGTAGCACACATCAAGCTGGACTTCAGCTTGCACTGTTAATGGCAACAAAAGATGTGCAGTGTGGTCCAAGCCTGCAAAGGGATCAGAGCTTGGACCAGCATTTTACTTTGGCTGGTGCTCACATGGCCATGTTGGAGAAAGAACATTGTCCCCAAGTACCACAGTGCTGGAGAGAGGAAGAGATGACCTAGACTGAAGCAGCTAGAGGTCTTGGGAGACAATCAAGGAGCAGCCTAGGGCTAGGAAAACTGTGGTTACATTCAGGGAAAGAGATTCAAAGGGTCTGAGGTTGGGTGAGATACTGTGGAACCTCTACTCCCTGCATATCAGAGTAAACATTAAAGGAAGCACAGTGAGCTGAGGGCTAAGAGGATGGCAGAGCAGCCTCTGGACACAGGGCTGCCCTTCCCTGGATGTACATTCTTTTTAACTGTACATACTTTACACATCTACCCTTCTTGCTGGATATATATCCTTTTCTCTGTCCTCTGGTTGTGCAGGCTCTTACAAGAGATGGATGCTTTTAGGGGCTCTTCAAGCCCCTACAAGTGGAGGTGGAGAAAGGTAGAAGGAATCTCATTTCACGATGTACATGGCAACAGGAAAGACACCCCTACCCATAGCCCCTCTTTTTTGCTCTGGCATCTGTGCCCCATCATGCTCCCTGCTTTCTGTGCCACCAGCATTGGCATGGCTGAGAGTCAGAGAAATCTCAGTGGGGTCCCCACGTCCCACTTCTCCTGAAGGAGACTACAGCTGTGCCGGCTTTCAGCATCTGACCCAGAGCTTTAAAAACCTGGGCGCCGTGCAGAGGGCTCTCTTGTTCAGGGACCTGCATTCTGACTTTGATTAAGTGATGGACATGAAAACACACAGACACACAAACACAGTGCAAGGCAATGTCCCCAGAGGAATGGGAAAAAAGGAGAGATAAAAACCAAACAGCCGTTTTCACCCCCCAAACCGTATAATTTTGTGTAAATTTTTACTTTAAACATCTCTTTTTTTCCTGAGCTGTGATATAGGCCCTGTCAAAACCAGGGCCAATTACTGCCATTAGGTTCCCATTATGTCACTGCTTCTCCCCCCATTATGAAGGTCTTCGGCACACAGAGCTATAATCTTCACTCACTCTCGCTCCATCACTCCCAGAAGGAACAAAATTGTTTAAAAAAAAATAAAGCCTTTATTTTGCCCCTGTCAACTCTGAAAAGGAAGGAAGGGAAAAAGAGAAAGAAACTGGTAAAGTTTTTAACTGTGAAGTTGCCAAAAGAACCAAGAGAAAATGTTCAGCACAGCCGAGGCGTATGAATCAGGGGCTGGCAGGAGTATTCCGCAGGATCACCCACAAGCCACTTTCCTTAACCCTCACAGGGGAGATATTTTCTTCCCTTCACTTCTGCCAAAGCAGACCTGTGGTGAGCCTGACACTGCCCTTGGGAATGGAGAACACAGAGAATGACTGTTGATAGCAGCACACAAGATGAAATTCATGTTCCACATCACACTCCCCATGCCACGGGTTACTCCAGTTTGCTGCTAAAGCAGCCACCCCTTCTGATTCCAAATACTGACCAGCTTCTTCACCCAAAGTGCTGGCATTGAGCCTGGAAGTGATCTGAGAACATCATCAGAGGTACATGGACCTGACATCTCCTGCCACTGAGGCAGAGCCTGCAGGATCATGTCCAAGAAGGATGACTAGCTGAGGAGAGCTGAGGTGACCATGCTCTGACTCCTCAGGGATGAGAGTGCACAGGACTGTGCACACATTTGAGAGGAGAGCTCGGCAAGAGTGTCAGACAGCTCATGAAGGATTATGAGGGACAGGCTCTTGAGAAGGCTGCTCACTTGTCAAAGTAAGAGCAGCCCTGGCCCAGGAGCTCAGGAGAATGTACCACCCCAAACACGTTCACACTTGGCCACAACTGGACAAGACCACATGCCTGGACATCAGAAGAAGGCTACAAGGCATGTTCTCAAACCTTTGCTGGTGCTTTCGAGTCCAGCTCCTCTCTGGGACACTGAGAAAGGGAGAGCAGTGTTGGCAGTTGTCTGCAGTGGGTGATTCCAGGGCAAGAGGCTTTCCCCCATCACATCCATCGTCACATCTCCAAACACCCTGTGTGTTCCTTGATGCTGTTCACTGTTTTTGCTTGAACCCACTATCCTGCATTTTGTGTGAGGTTCATGTGAAAACCAAGGAATGGATCTACTCTAGTTTGTTATGAGAGCTGGATATGGTCAGCTCCAATAAAATGAACTAGAGACACTGAAATGCAATACCCAATCCATCTCCCTCAGTGCCAGTTAATTCAGTCCTAGGGCTCCATTTTGGTCAAGGCTGGAGGTAGAAACAGCATGGGAATCTGATGTGGTATCAAATAACAGCAGAAACTCAGACCAAAGCATCCAGAGAGAGCCTGTACTCGACCTGCATGGAGCTCACAGCCCCATGATGTGAAGAAGGAATACATATCCTTTCCAACCAGCTGCACTACTTCTCTGGGCCCTTGCCCACATGCAGTTCCCCAGACTGTGACAACAAATCGCCCAAACCTTTCTCTGTTCCCCTCTTGTATACTTGCTCCTGTATCCACTGAAAAGGCAACACCTCCCCTCCCAAACCAGAGTCCTTCCTCTCCTCTCATGGCTCCCGCACCCCTCTCTGGGGACCCCCTGCAGATGACAGCATCTGGCAACTCTGGAGCCACAGAGAAGGGGAACAATTTGCCCCTAAACAAAGAAACATCAACTCTGCTAAAGCGATTTCCACCCTCAGTGAGACCTCACAGAGCCATCCTCCTTCTGAATGCAAAGGTCTCGCCCATTCCTCTGCGGAGAGAGGGAGGGAAAGAAAGGGAAAAGCAAAAGAAAAGGCGTGGGGGGGCCGGAGAGGGACACAGTGACAGACACTTTGGCTTTCCTGAGCTAAAGGCTGAGCCAGTGCAATGAAAGCGCTCAACAGCGGCCCACTGAGCTGTCACTTATGCGGGTCTGTGTGTGTGAGACACAGAAGAAGGGCTGCGCCCGCCAATTGCCCCGCTTTCCACCAGCCCCCTTTTGTTTTTGTTTAAATCAAATCAAGGGTCGCTTTAAGATGTGCAGCAAAGCAATTTGCTGAGTATTCTTCCCCCCTGTCATGCCAGCAGCAGCCCCTGGTAACTGGGAAGCTGCCCACATGGAGGGGGAGACCCTCCTGACTTGAAGGGTGAAGGGCGCAGGGCAAGCGGGCACTGGGACGTTGCTGCCAGTGGCTGCGTTCCCTGCTTGTCTGCCAGCCCAGAAGTAACAAGCTCGAGCTGCAATGGGGGACTCAAGGGGACCCACACACCTCAGCAACCTCCCCTTCTGGCTGCAGAAGTCAGTGGATTGAGGACATTGGCTGGGGCATTGTGTCAGGCCTGATGCAGAGGGGCACAGGCTGCAGATCTATGGCTCTGCTGTCACCCACAGCCCCCTTGCCCCAGTCCCACAGAGTAGGACAGAGCAGCCAGGGTCCAGGAACCACCTGAATTTGTTCTGGTGGTAAGCAAAGGTCCTCCCACCCTCCCTGTCCTTCAGCAGACAAAGCTGTCAATGGGATCCTAGAGTGTTCAACAGCCTAAGACAACAACTGGGCTCAGGCTCTGCACTCTACCCCTCTGCCAGCTCCGTGTCGCCACTGTGAGCAGGCGTGGAGCCATCTCCATGGGTCTTTTCCTAAGAACACTGCTGCAGAAAAGTTGTTGCTGCTGTGCTACAAGTGCAGGGTAAGAGAACTTCTGAGGAGGAAGGCTGAGGAGCAGGAGGGTGTAGAGCTGGGAGGGCTCTGGAAAATTGCTGTATGCTTGAGGTGGGGGCAAGAGATGAGCTGGAGGAGCGAGATGCTGGGAGACTGCCTCTATGTGTGCACAGCACACAGGTTACAAGAATTCAAGTCTCCAGGCCCAGAAGAGATAAAAATGAGGGAATGTGGGAGTGACAGGGCTGGATATCCTCCTCAGCTCCACTGAAAACAGGGAGCAGCCTGGATTTCTAGTTCATGGACCAGACTCTGCCATAATGCTGGTTAACTGGTTACTCTGGCAAGTCCTTTGGCTGCCTTGTGCTTTATTTCTCCTTCAAAATAAAGCACTAATGAGGTTCATCTCCCTAGTGCAATTTTGGGAGTCCTTTGGATTTAAAGGGAGCTTGTAAAAACAAAATAGGATGAGGATTATCACAACTGCTATGCCAGAGGATTGGAGGGCAAAATATTGGTTATACCTCTCAAAGAGGCCGAAAGTTGGCCATGGGGGTTATAGATGAGCAAAGCCCCATTTCAGTATCCAGGATCTTTCTGGAAACAGTTCCCAAACTAAGGACTGTGTTCAGATGGCCATGATTTAACAAACCCCTCACAGGAAGCCTCCTCCAAAGGCAAATACTCTCAGCTCAATGACTGGCTGACAACTTTTTTGGGCTTTCTAAATGCACACAAGACAGCCAGAGTCATCAACAGGAAAACAGCAGGATTCTCCCCAAAAAGCCATGTTAACCACAAGCTGGGTGACCCACACATCCACCAGTAGCAGGGATGCCAACTCTGCTGCAAACAGAAATGTTCACATGAACCACAGGCTCCATCCAAAGCTGGGAGTAATCTTTCCCCCAAAAAGAATGAAATTAACTTTTCTGTAGAGGAGAAGTAGAAATGGTCACAAAGGGCATATGACAGAGGGAGCAGGAGTAGTTTTAATAAAATAAAACCTACTATGCTTTTCCTCTGGTAAAGGAAGAAGGGAAATAAATAAAAAATATGGATGGCAAAACCCCCTTACAATTGATAAAAAGGCAATAGTTTTAGACAACGCACAGTTAACCCCTATAACTCCCTGCCACAAGGCTGAGGCTACAATCCAAGAGAGAAAAAAATCCCACTTAAACAAGATAATGGAAACATCCTGGGTTATACAACAAGAGTAAACAAAAACTGTCAGTGTCATTTTTTAAAGGAGTATGCACACTTTCAACCAAGTAAGAAAAATTCCCCTGTGATCCATTTATTCCAAAATTATATGCCCTGCTGAACCATCCTCTACTGCAGCCAGCGTGTCCTGCACCAGACAGGATGCTATGTTTCATGGACACTGTCCTGATTTCAGGTGTGTGTTTTCACATGTGCCCTGCCCACACGGATATCCTCTCCATATCAGTAGCTTCCAAGGGGTTAAAATAAAACTTCTACCCAAGAAGAAGAAGAAGAAGAAGAAAAAGGAGCCAGAGAGACAAAGTTAATTGAAACTGCTGTTTAATTTTTCAGCTCCACTGGATTACACTGTGGCACAGATGGTTCATCAAGACAGTCTCTGTCTGTACCACTGTCCGTCCCAGCCTCTCCCCCCATCATGCAGGAGGGAGGGGGAGGAAAAAAACACAGCAGGCAGTGGCTCAAAAAAAAAAAAAAAAGCAAAAAAAAAGCAACTTAACACAAAAGAGCATTCTGTGCAGCTCTTTTCAAGGCGCTGGGACAATGCTCCCAACTTGATCCTTTCATAAAGAAAATGTTTCGGGGTCAGAAAACAGGACACATTAAGCCCAGAGAAGCACATTGGCCATTTTACCGCTGACTTTCGTGGCTAGCTAGAAGGCTGCACCAGAGCTGGGTTATTTTAGTTGTTTTTAAAGGCAGCAGCCCTGTAGGAACAATCACATTTGGGGTTTGGGGTGGCCTCGGCTCCCACCCACCCGCAGCACCCTGTGCTCCAGCACAGCTCACCCATCCCTCTCTGCTGAGAAAAGTCCAACAGAGATGAAAGGCACTCTCTTTAACTGGATTACCCTTACAAGCAACCAAACCAAAGAGACTAAGAAACAGCTAATTAAAGCTGTTCAGATACAAAGAGCAAATCCTTCCTCCTGCTCTTCCTTCTCTAGCTCAGCCCGATTCATTCATATTTCCCCGTATGCCTTATTAATTCCTCTATCACTGCTCTAGGGGACAGAGGGTGGGGGAAGGAAGGCAGGTGGGGAGTGTGAGAAAGGGGACCAAACCTATCCATGGGTCAGATTTTCAGCATTGATTTGGCTTTTGCCACGGCTACAACCCATTGATTCTTCAGCTTAAATTGATGATTAGCACTTTCAGAGTGAAATAATTCCAGCATCCTTGTGAAGAAAAAAACCCAACAGCTTTTTTTTTGTGCAATAATTTGCTCTGCTAATCATATTTTCCAGAGGCCCAGCAAAGGTAAAACTTGTTCAATTTAAATTTCAGGTAAACATCTTATTTCTAACTAAGACATGAAGAGAAGGCAAAGCAAAAAGTTGTATTTTTGTCCACACAAACTTCTCAGCAAGTAGCTGTTGCCCTTGTGGTAACAGCCAAATCTTAATTTCAGAGTAAAATTTTTACTGAAGCTTTTTTGAAGATGACATCTGCCTCGGGGATATATTTTGTTTAAATTCTCTATACCAGGTATATAAGGCATAAAAGTCCAATCACAAATGAGAGAGATTCTGAACTTTTCTGAACTTCTCAGAAAACTTCTGATCAAGCACTCAGGAGATGGCAGTGGACTTGTTTACAACTGAACCCCATTTTTCTGTTTCCTCCTAGTAAAGCAAGTATTTCACTGTTCCCAACACTGCTAGGAAAGCATGAAAAAAGGACTGTTCAACTGCTCTGTACCAGGCCAGCTCCCATCACACCATCCCATCGTGCCAGCACACACTGCAAAACCAGAAAACTGCTGAGTTTCCAACCAGAAGAGGTTTCTCCATTATGAAGGAGACTTGGGCACTCCAGAGGAGTCCACAAGGCCATGTCAATAAGCAATGATTTTTCTACAATGAGATTAGATGAGAAACTGCATTCTTCACTTCCACCTGCCTCTGACAGATCTCTGTGCCTCTGGTACAGCACTTTTTGGACCATTATTAAACAGAGACTCAGAATCAGACAAATTTGGGCCAGTGATGGCATTTCACAGCCAGGATAACTGAGGTCAAGGAAAACTAAGCAGCTTTGTCACGGTCACAGGAGTAGCCCAGAGCCAACTTGCAGTGCCACGCAGGAGCAAGGCTGGTACTTGGCCTACCCCTCCACCAAAAATAAATCTTAGGGGAAAGCAATTCTGATGGTTTCAGGCCAGGAAAGAGCACACAGGTGGGAAAAGAGCTGCATCATCCTCGGGATGGCTGATGCACCAACCACAGCTGCCCTGCTCCAGAATGCTCCCATTGTCAGCAGTGCAACCACAGCTGCCTTTCATGGTTAAGAGGAGAGAAAGTGGAGCTTCACTTTAGAAAAATCACAAATGAAATCAGGATTTCATGTGCAATTACTTCTAACCGGGTAATTATCCTGTACAGCAGGATGACACCAACATACTCCAAGCCCCAGTACCTTGGGAGCTGTGTTTTAAAAGCCCACCTGCCTCCATGACCTGTTCCCTTCTGTCTCCTCCTTGGCACACCTGGTGCATGGGCAGCTGCCATGCAGGCGTGGGCACCCAGGAGTATCCTTAGCTGCTTGGCACATAGGCATTCTTAGCACTGTGGAAAAGCCATCATTATTTTTGGGTTGGGACATGTGCTTCAGGCTGAAGGACATGCCTGGCTGTGTATAAGAAGATACTTTCCACTGTTATATTTTTTTTCTTTTCTTTTGAAGAAGACCTGCCAGCTTCCCACCTCCATCTCACCTGCCATGAACAGGGTGCCAAGAGGTGGAAGAGTCAGAGCGGCAGAGAGGGAGAGGAGGCTGGAGGGGGAGGGGGAGGAGAGATGACTGGAGGGAGGTCGAGAGAGGAACGAAGAAAGAGGAAAGAAAAGAAAAACCCAGCAGTGCACCATGTTGCATTGTTCACGCTCAGACCTTCAATTTGCTCTCTGCATTCTCCTGCAGCGGGGAGAATGTTACGCTGGCTTAAGAGACAAATCGGACACAAAATAAAGACCAAGCACTCAGCAGTAAAGCAATTATCGCAACATTTTATGCCGGGCCTGTTCCTTTTGAAGGCAGCCTGGTGCTGCCCGCATGTACCTTAACCCGTTCCTAATAACCATAAAGTCACCATTATTTACGGTACAAGACATTAAATAAATAATGAAAAAGCTGCCGGCGACGGAGCGAGGCAAGTGGGGGTTGCAGGGAATCTCCCGAGACCAGAGCTGGCATTGGCTTAACCTGCACTGCAGAAGGCAGAGGAAAACAACTTCCCCCGACCTGGGGAAGGGAGGATACATTTTTATTTTGGGGTGACACCTTAGACCCTGGGATCAGAGTAAAAATTAGATTGTGGGGATTTTTTCAAAGAAGAGAGAAGCAAAATGGAGTTGCATGGACTCATGGGCAAGCCACAAACCAAAAAGGTTTCTACAAGAAGAAGGAGGGGTGGCAGGGCCAGATTCTGACTTTCACCTTGCCAGCCTAAATCCTTGTGTAATGCTGCTGGAACCCAGAGCTCCTGAACACTCAGAGGATGCAGCTGAGACCAGACATGGGTCCTCTATGAGGAGACATCCAGTCCCATCTTGCTTAAATTGAGAGGTAAATAGATAAAAATAAAACATGGATGCAAATACAGGTCACGGCAGGACTTCCCACAGCTGTGGATCAGGTTAATGTACAAAGGGCATTTAGCCTACTTGATCTCCTCCTCTCACTGGGCATCCACACTGCCCCACCAGGAAACAACATCTGCCCTTCAAGCTCTGCTGACTAGTTTCAGAAACAAACATCACAACACCTCTGTTTTCAAGGTCTAGCTGCTTTCCCCCAAACCTGCTTCTCTTTTGAACCTCTCCCTCTCTTGACAATCTTCAATTTCAGAGTGATGCTGGGTCACACTCTGGGTGCTGTGCCTCCCTGGTCAACCCCAGCAGCCTGGTCTGGTGCAGGTACCTCCTTCACCCTCATGCCAGCCTTGTGTCAGCACACCAGGGTACTTGCTTCCAAGCGATGCAGCAGCTCCTACCTCCACTCTGTGGTCCTACAGGGGGTGACAGACACACAGATGAAAGCATGCTATCTTCCACAGAACCTTGGGTCACTGCCAGAGCTCCTGATGATGAGGGATATAAAGCACCTGCAGCTGCTGGTGTCTGCCCAGCGCTGGAGTCAACAGCAGGCACGCCTTTGGGTTTTGGTGATGTTCCTAAAAGAAATGGTCAGTCTACATTGTCCATCAACACTTTCTTCTAACTGATTTCTAAAACAGACCCTTCCAGCTTAATGCTGAGATGCTGAACAGGGCTGCTGAGGTTGCCGGCCTTACATCACGGATAGAGAGTAGGAACATTTTGGGCATGTCCTTCTATGCTAAGCACCGCAGTGATTCTGTGAAGCTGTTTTATAACTCTCAAGGCAACCAGTGTGAATTTTCAAAGTGTTTTAAAGACAAAAGAAACTCCACACCAGGTAGAAAGGGCATACAACAAGACTACTCTAAGAAATACGACTTTGTATTTTGCATTTCTACCCAGTAAAGACTGTTCAGGGGTAAAGCTAATGTATTCTTGAAAATGCACAAACACAATGTGGAGCAATGGATGACACCTGACCCTCACAGAGCCACTGCAATACTGCTGGCCAGCTCTCCCAGGCACTTTTCTGCTGGGGTTTCATTTGGCTGCCCATATTTGTTAACAGACTAAACTTTAAAAGAAAGATTCAGGGTTAAATGAGACTCATTCCAAACCATTTTTTGTATTGTGGAAATTCCTCCCAAATTATATTGAAACAAGGCTTGGGAAAAGGTGTTGCCCCTGGGGCAGGACAGAAGTTCTGAATCTTCTGACTTTTAAGGAACAGAAATGGGTTCCTTATATTTGAAGAATAGGATATTCCCTTTTGTAAGAGCTAAGACCTGCTCCTGGTAACTTTTCTTCACCTTGCTCTGCTGCTTCTGATGGATGAACAAGAGGAAGAAATTATTTCATTGCCAAGGGCATGCTGGTCTGGTAGCACATACACTTCTGGGACACAAAATGTTTCTGATCAAATTCCAAAGTTTGTTGAGTTTATTTCCTGTAAACCAGAAATGTCCCACTCTTTCTATGACCTGAGAATTTGGATCCATGTCCTAGGATTAAGAATTTTCCTCAAAAATGGAAAATCATCATGTGAAAACATACTCCATATTTCACTAGAACTTCCACACTTTTGACTTCAAGTTTGTCCCACAAAGAACTGCAGCAACTACAAAAAGAGGTGTTTGATTTTTAATATCAGAGGTGTGTACCTGAATGGTCCCTTAGAAGAGCTGAGATCTGCTCTTGGAAGTCCGGGTTTGTGCTTTTCTTACATCTACCCAAAACAAAGGAAACAAGCTCTTCTGCAGTTGAATGGGAGAGTCAAATGTGCCACACACAAAAGAAGAAGGGCCATCTGCACTATCTGATTCAACCAGGGAAGCTGGTACAGGTGCCCCTCTACCACTGGGCAGATGGGGGGCAAGAACAGCATCAGCACTTGCAAAGAACACATTACTGGAGATGATGAGAGGCTGGCATGAGCGATGCTCGTCTCCCCTAGGGCTGGCCATGCAGAGAGGGTAATCCCCTGCTGCCTCTGCACTGTGGAGGGGGTGAGAAGGGTGGGGAGGCAGATGAACCAGCTCACGGAGGTCACAGCGTGCTGCTCCCACCCCGTCACGGCGCTGCGAGATTGGAAACTGCACTGTGCTCAACTGAGGGGTGCCTCAGCTGAACAAGCTTTCTGAAGCCTGTGCTGCGGTGACAGCTGTGGCACTGCACAGGCAAGAGGACCGTGGTATCACCCCGTGCCCCCCTTCCACCCCAGGGTGATAAAGCAGAGCGCAGGGCAGGCAGGCACGGGGGCAGAGGCAGCTGCTCCCTGTAAGATCTGCTCCATTACACCCCCCAGCAACGGGGAGAAGGGGTGGGAAGGGAAGGAGGGAGGAGGCGGATTTCTAGGCATCGGTGGGTCCATTCTTCACCAGCTTACTCAAGTCAAAGCTACCATCGATGTGGGGGGGACGAGCCGGGCGGGGGTGGCGGTCGCTCCGCGAGGACAGGCCATTCAGGCGGGCTTGTGTGTCACACCCAGCTCTGCGGGTGGACATGCCCGTCCCGGAGATACTGAGAAAGCCACCGCAGCAGTGTCTCACAGTCCCCGTGCTACACCCTCTTCCGTGCCTGCCAAATCCGCAGGCTCTGGGATGACACTTTTTTTTGGATGCCTAGCTCCAACATCCAAAGCCAAACTGATGTCATTAAAGAGTTGCCCCCCCTCCCCCTAGCCTCCCCAGCGCCCGGCCACCAGGCTCAGCTGAAATGTAAACCTCCCCTCCTCTCCCCGCAACAAAAGCGAAAGGCTTTCAAAGCCCAACCTGATTGAAATTCAAAAACTTTTTCAGCTCCTCTCCCTCCTCCCCACCTTGAAAAGAGAGTGTATAAAACTGGGAGACAAAAGGCTCCCCCAGCCCACCCTCGGCATTGTCTGGCCGGGGCGGGTTCGGGCCAGCGACAAGGGGCACCCAGCGCGGCGGGGGCCCCGCTGCCGCTGCCCCAGCCCCGCTCCTCCTCGGCCGGGGGTCCCGAGCGTCACAACACACCCGCACGCACCCAAAATAACCCGCTCCCCGCCTTTGTGCGGCACACAAAGAAGAGACCGGCGCTGATGGAGCCGGGCGGGTGATTTACTCACCTGCCTCTCCGGCCCCCGGTGGGTTTCTATGGGGTGAGGGGGAGGGGAGGGCTGGCCTTTGGTTTTACACACACACACACAGATACGGCTTTTGTTGCTGACCCCCCGTTCTCTTGAGCCAGCATCTTCTGGGTGATCCTTAACCTCGCAGCTCGCTGGTGTCCCTGCCCTCCATACCAGCGCTGGGTGTCCCATTCAGTGCTCATGGGCCAGGCACTGAGTTCTGCATCTCCCTTACCTTTGGGACGGACATTGCAGGGTTCTCCTTTTTTAGGTGAGCTCCCCTCTATGCATCTTCAGCTAAACAGCTGCTGGGATTCCTTCTCAAACATCTTCCCTAGTTCCATATTCCTGCTGCAGAGAGATGTCTTCTCTGTAAGCCCCGCTCACGCATGGTTATGCAGGAAGCCAACTCCACTAGCTCATCCAAACCTTGCAGCCAAGCCAACATCTCTCAAAGGCTTTGGAAAGGCACCAGCACCTCCATGGCCTGTTGGGCTGACCCACCTGGACAACTGAGATTGACAGGCTTTAGTGCTCCACAGGGTTGCTGAGGTGTATCTGATGCAGTTGGGTACCTGAACACAGCAGAAGAGCAAAACTGCACTGACTTAAGCCATGGGTTTCAGACATTGCTCACCTCCCACAGTGGTGCTTCCACCAGCACCATTTCACAGGATCAGAGAGTCTTGGCATTTCTACTCTTAACACTCTCTAAAGCTCTCAGAGGCAGCAGGCTCCAATTATAAAAAATGTCCCTTTTCATTATGGAATAAAAAAAAAAAAAAGAAACCAGGTAACTGTGGCTACAAAGATTTCTTCCCTGTTCAACAGCAGGCTCTGACAGGGCATCTCCTGGGGCAGGGAGATAGTACAGACTAACACACACTGATAGAAGCCCATTGATTTGGTCTTTGCTCCCACATGCTCCTCAGCACTTCTGCTCCATTAAGACACCTCAAGCCTTTCCATTTTTCCTTCAGTACTGCTCCTGCTGCCTGTCTTCCCTCCCTAGACTGTAAGATCTTTGGAAGCAGCTCTCCTCCCTGCTCCATGCTCTCCTGCACAGGGGCCCTAATCCATAACAGGAAGTCCTATGGTTACCCTCATCACGACCTGGCTGCACACAGTCCCAAGCTGTCATCCCTAAGTGACACTAAGTGGTCCTGTGCTCAAAGGTGACATATTCCTGCATGATGTGGCCTTAAAATGCAAGCTGCATCCCTTGGCAGACATATCCAGTTCAGATGTTGCTACTGCGTGATAATCCATTTTAAAACATCTTGAGAATGGCTGATGTGATGCATGAACATGGAAGAGGGAGTGCAGACATCAGGTTCTTTACTACTATTTACAGCACTAGCCTAGACAGTTGATGCTTTTCTCTGGATCTCATTTTCCCCCTCAGTAGAAGGGAGCAGTGATTCCAGCTCACTCCTTTAAGCTGCTCTAAGATCTTACAAGTAAGAATAAATAGGTGTACAAACTACCAAGCAATAGCTCCAACTCCAGAGCTGGATGACAGACCTGGCTCCTGACTCAGCTGCCTGCCTGCACAACTCTGTGGCTATCCAAGACAGACTACTAAATTATGCAAAACCTTTGAGTGAGCCTGGCTTAATTAAGTTTTAATTTTAGTAAATTGCCAGTGTGGGAGTGGTCGAATCTGTGAACCATTACTCCTGCTTGTTCAGGATTTTATTTGGAAATAAGACACTTCATTACATCTCTGTAAACAAGATCTACTCAGAAAGGAGAACTGGTGCAGAAGATCAATACAGAAGTGGGAAAAGGAGGTGAGGGGACAAGCAAGCCAGTCTGGGAAAGTGTGGTTAACACAGGGGTTTGGAAAAAAGAGCTGCCTATGCTTCATTTGACTTTTCCCCAACACTCCAGCCTTCAGTCTCATTCTGAAACTTGAAGCACTACTGCCATCCATGGCAATGCTGTAGGCTCTTGTACAAGGGCCTGGGATGTTGTGCCTTGAGAGGCCTTCTTACCATTGTACACCCTGTCCTGGGATCAAGGAGATGTGAACGTGTTCTTCACAAGTGCACAGCACTGATCTCCCTAAGCTAAAACAAGCTTGTGAAGTACAGCAGGTGCACAGGACCAGCAGTGCCATGAGCTGATACTGCCCCAACCCAGAAATCACTGTTTCCACTAGAGTACCAGCACCAGACAGAGACAAGACTTGGAAATACTTGTGCCTCCTTCAGCTGGCATGGAAGAAGCTGTGAGCAGCAACAGGACATCAACACAGCTTACACCCTGGAATCTGCTCTTCTTTGCCCAGGACACCAGCTCTACCATCCTAAGTCCCTAACTGGTTTAACAGCACGATGATCACCCATGGTACTGCAATGCCTTCTGCTATCATTGTCACTCCTGAGCCCACTGCTTGCACTCACCACCTGCCACATGGCAGTGCAGGACTGGGGTACAGCACAGAGGCCAATAACCCAAGCAAGCAATGACTTACCCTTCCAAAAACCTGGTGTTTTGAATGCAAACCAGATATGCATTTTTACAAACAGGACTCATTCCCAAGGGAACAAACCTGAAATGGGACTAACTTGCTGTGTCTGGTACTTTAATTAAGTTATTCCTAAGATATTGCATCTAATTTTTAAATCGAACACAGCTCAATATCTTGTTAGCCAAATGTTACGGTATTTATAACTTAAATATCCATCCAGAGAAATTATGATCCTTTTACAAATCTCCCTCAATAGCTTAAGTTAAAAATAAACCAGCCAATCTATCAATCAGCCTTATTCATTCATCTCAGCTATTGTGGGAAGAAAAGAACAACATACGCAAGAGAGAAGCAAATGGTCTGAGAAGAGGCAGCTGAACGTATTGATCAGAGTTTAAAAAAAAAAAAGTTAGAAAAACCCAGACACACGTCATTTGTTTTAATGCAACCCATACAAACAGCTCCAAAAGGCCACAGCTGCCCGCCTCGAGCTCTGTTCAAGTTGGTGGGTGCCTCTCTCCCAACTGACAGCCCTCCAGAGCAGGCAAGACCTCTCACTGCTCCTACTACTTTAAAACTACTCCATCTTCCCCAGAATAATAATAATAAAAAAAAGTTTAAGACAAAAGTCAACATTGTATCCTTAGGACACCAAAATAATAAATAAATAAGCAGGAATGCTTGAAACCCACCAAGTCTGACAGCTTAAAGTGTGCACAAAGAAAAAAGCACTGGTGAGAGAGTGAAAGCCATCCTTTGAACTCCCGCGCCCCAGCACTCTCAGAGGCGACGGATTTATGCTTCTGCTCCGGCATGCCAGTTCAGAGAGACCCTTTCTATCCATCTCACCCTGATGGGCTCTCAGAATCACTTGTGGCCTTCTTCCCCACTTTTGGCTTCTATTGTTTAAACTTTCACTGTTTTCCTGAAGAGGAAAAGTGAGAGAGAATCACCTTACATTCCTTGGGTTATTTAAAAAGAAAGGGAAAGAAAAAGAAAAATATATTTTCTCTCCTGAAAGGAAAGTTTTAATGCTATTTTATTTTTTTTAATAACCTGTCTGGGAAGGCCCCGGCCCCTGGGCTGGAGAGGGAGCTCGCCATCCCTCTCAGCCTGTTGCATTCAGGCAAGGTGAAGAGGCACAACTCGTGTTAGGCCGATGGGAACAAATCTCCTCTTTTGTTCCCTGCCAAAGGCTTCGCTAATTGCCGTTGGCCCGACCCTGCCTTATCGGCGATCGCTCCCAGAAGGGGAGGGCACAGGCAGGTTCAAAGAAAGGAAGAAAGAAGAAAAGAAAGAAGAGAAAGCAAGACAAAACATTCCTTTTCTTTCCTCCAGCAGCCAGTGAGAGGGAGAAAACCAGAGGGAAAGAAAGAAGAGGAAGCATGAAAGAAAACAAAAAATAAATAAATGACCCAAGCCTGCTCAGAAGACCCTCTTTCTCTCCTATCGGCTTTTACAGGGGGCAATACATTTTATTCATTGCCAGGTCTGACTTATCGCAGCCTTGTTTTTAATGAGGTATAATAAGGGGAACATTTTGTAACAACACGGTTCCTCTATTTTATCCGACAAACAGCTGTGTCATGGCCGTCGCTGGGAGAATGAATCATATCTCCCTGCCTGCATATGCTAACTCCCATGTAATTACCCTCGCATCTTAAATAAAGCAGGCCCTAAACCTGTCGCTCAGATTACAAGCAAACGGTGCAGACCTCGTAACTGGGGCCTCTATCATTACAATTAATTTATCACAGGAGCGGCTGAGATTAGAGACTGGAATTAAAACTCGAGCAAGGAGGGTGCCCAGGGCTGGCAGGGAGAGGGAGAGGAGCTTTATTGCAGAGGCAAGGCAGGCTAATTCCTTAACTCCTTAAGGCTAACTCCTTACCCAGGAGCAATCCTGGGTATTTTTTTCTTCCTTTAAGTTATTCGCTCAGTTATTTTCCTGAGGCTACGGCAGGACATTTTTCTCCCTGAAATGTCAGGAAGCAGAAAGCAGAGGGAACTTTGCCCTGTATAAAGCCCACTCGATAAACACAAATTTATAAAGGCTCAGTTCTGGGTGAACGTACATGTGTCCAGATACATCCATGCCTGTGGTTTTTGGAAGACACATATGCTTTGTTTGTATGCAGATATATATGCCAATGTATATATACATAACATGCACAGAGACCCAGCTGTGCAGGAGCATCTCTCCTTCACTGCTATACAGACCTGTTCAAAACATAAAGTTTTGCCTTCTCCGGACTTCTCTGGTTTGAATACAGCTTGTTCAGTAGAACAGCCCATTCCTCTCTGAAGCTGTCCCCAGCACCAGAGCAGCACTGGTTTGGCATGAGAACACCTCCCACTGCTGGGCTACTCTTGCTTCCTACAGCCACACTCACAGGTATGGCCTCAGACCCCATGCCAGGCTCCTAGCAATGCTTCTGCTTCCTTGGAAGAAGGCCAGGGCAGCCAAAGGTGCTGCAGAGAATTCAGATACAAACCTTGCCTATAGAGAGTAGCAGTACAAGTGCTTTGTTTGGAGGGCACATATTTTAGTAACACCATTATACAAATACCTCTCAGGTATCACTGTTCTCCAGTGAACTCCCTGGTAGTTTTCCCTCTCCAGGATGCTCCTTTCAATCACTTGGGCTGCTGTGGCACCCAGCACAGCTACCCAAACAGATGATTTACAGAGCTGCAGGGCTCCTCCAGCCAAGAGCTTCCCATATCCACAGCCTTCCTTGCAGCCCATCAGCCCACACCATCCCTGCTCAGTGCCTCCCTTCCCAGCAGGACAGCCTGACCCAGGGCCAAAACCTGAGCATTTAGTCACATTTATAATGTGAAGAGGGAAGGGGAAGGGGAAGGGGAAGGGGAAGGGGAAGGGGAAGGGGAAGGGGAAGGGGAAGGGGAAGGGGAAGGGGAAGGGGAAGGGGAAGGGGAAGGGGAAGGGGAAGGGAAAAAGCCTTTTAAATCAGTTCCTTTAAGGACTTTTTGCAAGAGAACAGCAATTTTTATGTGGTGTGAAGACACCTTGCTGCCCTCCTAACATCTGACCTTTGGTATAAAAATCACTCCTCCTTAGCCATGGACTACCTTTTGTTACTTACAATATTCAGCAAAATAAGAGAAAAAAGCTGATGAGCAATTTTACATCCACGTCAGCACTGTGCAGTTCTGTACAAGGCAGCTCTTAGTGTCCTGCTTTTTTCCAGAACTGCTCCCCCCAGAAGATCCTGCCTGGACTCTGGAACATTAATTCTACTTGCAGACAGGCATTTGCAAGCAGAAGAGGACCATTTCATCCCAAGACATCAAGCTGGATATACAGAGGAACAAACTCTACAGACAGCAAAGGCCTCCTCATACCAGAGGGAGTAAAATGATTTTCAATCAGCTCCATCCAAAATGGATCTAACTGTAGGACTGGGTTCTAATTCAGTAAAATGATAAAGAAAGATACTTTGATTAAAATCGTATGCATTTAAAAAAAATAATCTCTTTTTTTAGAAACTTCTGTGATTCTGGGAAGAATCATGAAAATCTATTTTATTTTCTACTACCCAGAACTTGGGCTCTTTTATCAGTTTGCATATTGAAAACAGTTTTCCTGTCCTGTTTTCCTGTCCTCACTTTTGCTTCCAGTTGCTCTGCAGTGCCTTATCTTTTAGCATTTTGTGCATACTGCAAGGTCTGAGCTCCAAGATGAACAGATAAAAGGAAAGGAGGGAAGGCTAGCTTTTAAAGAATTTGTGTACTTTCTTATTTCAAATAACTGTTTGGTTTGGGTTTTTATTTCCTTTAGAGGTTTTGTAAACATTATTTCTTGCCAAAAACTGAACCTGAGACCAAATGACATAGACACATTACAGAAAAAGCTAAATCACTTAAATCAAGGAGTGCTGGTCTGTCAGCAGCACACTCCATTCAGCAAGAAGGTTATAATTTTATGAGCACCAGAGATGTCACTTGTGGGTAGAAGAAGTGACCTGTGGTCCTTCCAGCCCAGTGTGGTGTCTTCAGCAAAGGCCAGACCAGATGCTTCTGTGAAAGATCAAACGAAGTAGGACAAAGGAAGACACCACTGTAAACAGTTACAGGGCAGCCCCAATTCAAGGAGAGTTTCCTCTCCAAAAGCAGGCCACTGGCATATGCTCTGTGGTGATGGCAGAAGGCATTTAACAGCATCTTATAGGATTAACCCTAAAACTCCATTCTCCAGTATCAATGAGACTGAAAATATGGTATCTTTTCTAATAATATTATTATTATTTAAAAGCAAAGCTTTTTGCTTCTCTTTTCTACCTACTGGTGCTTGTTTTTATGATGTGCTTGCTAACAAGGCACTGGAAATTCAGTTTGGGCCTGAAATTTTCTGCTTCTTACCAAGCACTGCCAATTGAACACAGGTATCAAATCAGTATCTAAATAATATGTCAAAACTCATCCTGCCCGTGCTGGCAGTGTTTTCTTTCCTGAACCTGCATGGTGGGATGGAGCTTGATGGCACGGGCAGATGGGTGCATGGCAGTGCATGCTCCCTTTCCCAGTGCCAGCCCGGCTGCCCTGGGCAGGACTGGGGGATGCAGGATGGGAGGCAGGAGTGGACACTCCGCTTTATTTTCTGCTCACAATTGGCAGCTTCCTCCACCCACCCAAACAGACCCTGCAATGTTTTTAAAATGCAGTCAGCAGCTGGAAACTAAGGCAACTTCTGTCTCCTATTGAAAGTCTCCCAGCAAAGCTGCAAGCCTTCCCTGGACCACCCTGGGTCATGTAAATTCAGCAGATTATCCATCCCTAACTCTCCTCATCTATCACCCGCCTCTGTTATCGATCTGCTCCTCTGAGTGAGCGGGGCCCAGGCTGTCCATTGCTGAGTCCTGCAAATCTGGCCAGACGCTCGTGTGACTGCCTGGGAGAGCGAGGAGGACAGGTTCAATAATGCCGGGTTACTGCCACTGCACAGCCTGAGCCGAGCTGATCTATGGGCTCGGCAAAGGCACCATTCAGAAGCAGGACAAGACTTGGCCATAATGCCACAGGACTCAATTTAATCCCATGACACTCAGCTTCAAAGGCAGTACTGCCAGCCGCCAGCTGCCAGCCAAGGCTGCAAAGTCACTTGCATCACCCAGTGAAAGAGATTAAATGCCTCCTTTCCATCCATAAGATACCAACAGCACCTCAGCTAACTGTCTGCTCCTCCATTTTAAAGATGAAGGCTGGGAAATGTCTATCTCCATGTGTCCTATTTGAGCTCTTTGTCAGAATCTCATAAAATCCCAAGACTTGGGACCGTAAAACTTCCCCATTTCAAACCCAGCTGACTTACAGCTGAGCTTAATTCCCCTCTCAGTTTCACCCAGTGGTCCAGCTGCAAAGTTCAGCAGAACACAAGGTCAAAGCTCTAAATGTTGCACACACACCACCTGCACCAAAACCCTTAATTTTCATGAAGAATAAGTCCCTGTGTCTTAATTTATAAATAAAATGAAAGATGAACCAAGTGTAGTCACACTTAGTGGTGTGTTCCTTCCCTGTAAACATCTCACTATAACTGCACAGAGTAAACTCACCCCAGTGGGGTGCTAAATCTGGGAGCTGGAGATAACCATTGAAATGAGAATACCTCCAACAATTTCACTGCTGATTTTTCAGCAAATATATATATATCGATGATGCTTATTCATAATCTCAGACTACTTTCTACATGTCCCAAAGAGGTCACAAAAACCTTACGTGTCTATCCAGCAGCCAAATCCTCCCACTTTCCCCTGCTTCTACAATGCAGCTGAGTATTGTTAATATGAAAATCTTTGGCCTATTGATCACTAAAAATATGAAGGCGACAAAAATGCATTGAATTTAACATAAAAATAAACAACTCATGGCTGCTGTATTGACTGTATTATTCATATTATGATTTAATTCATTCACCTTTCATGCAGCAGCTGCAGATTTCCACCATCTGTGTCAGACCACTTCCACAGTCCAGACCTGGGAGCCCTCACCTGCTGAAAGCAATTGGGTCTCCACTCCAGTCATACCAGAGCAAAGGCATTACAGGTGGAGAACATCACCCTGCATGTTGCAAAAGCTCAAAGCAAAGTATGTTGGTGCCTCCTTTTGGATGCTAACCAATGTTATGGGACATGAGTAAGTGTACTTTACTTTCAAAGTCTGAAAGGAGGAAGCTAACCTGTCCTTTGGAAGAATATTCCAGAGAAGTTGTGGACGCCCCATCCCTGGAAGCGTTCAAGACCAGTTTGGACAGGGCATTAAGTAACCTGGTCTAGTGGAAGGTGTCCCTACCCGTGGAGGTACCCATGGTACCCGAACTAGATGATGTTTAAGGTGCCATCCAACCCAAAACCTTTCTACGATTCTGTTTTGACAGCCTCACAACCCTCGGGCTGGCTAGCCAAACCCTAACCTTACAATGACAGTTCAGCTGGGAACATACAACATGCTCAAGATATTCATATCCCAGCCTGGATTTCCCCAGGCTCCACACCACAACTATGCAGCACACACCTGATGATACAGATCATCTCTCTTCCTGCTAGTTCAAAAGCTCTGCCCATATTAGGGGTCCCAAAACTCACATAGATGGGGTGAGCTCAGAAAACTGTGCACCATCTCCAGTCCTTCTCAAGCCACTGGAACAGCAGGACCCTGGGGAAGAAAGGCCTGACTTTAAATGGAAAGATGGGGTTGGGACCCCACCTCATGTCCCACTAAGCACCACTAAAACCAAAACAAACCAGGCAGCCCCATAAGTCGTAAGAATTAAAGGCACGATTCCGCCTTTCTAACGATGCTTTTACAGAAACCATTCCACTGTAAAACTTTATGATTTGAATCTTTATAGCTGCCAGCAGAGCACATGTTCACTGCCTTAAATTATAACTTAATCTCAACAGAATTTGTGCTTTCCAGTACTCTGTGGGTAGAGTGAAAGATGAGAGGCTGCTGCCCACCTGCCTCCTTGGACCATGACCTCCAGAGATAGCCTGTGCTGGGGCACAGCCCCCAAACCAGCTCCCATCTGGAGATACTCCACAGCACAGGTACTTAAGCAGTACCTTGCAGCACAGGGATAGAGGTGCCCACAGGACATTGTTATGGTGCTGTTTATCACCATGATTGCTAAAGCACTAAAATGGAGAAATGTGGATGTCAATAAACATAGTAAAGGGGCCAGAGGAGATATGACAGCAGCACCCCAGACATGCTTTGTGGGGCCAATGCATCCTCCTTGGCAGGATCACACACACCTAGTGGAAAGCACTTGGGGCAGTGAAGAACGCTCCACTTATTCAAAGGGTAGAAAAAGACCAGATCTGCAACAGATGCTGTGACAGAATTGGTTTACAGCAGTCCCCCAAAGGAAACCTCCTTCCAGCAGACAAACATTCAGTAACTTTCCTTCTTTAAAGGAAGGCTGAGGAGATTTTGTTTCCTGACTTTTGAAGAGCTTTTCCTCTTCTTTCTTTGATCTGTGTAGTGAATTTGATCTCCCAGAAGAGCAGGATGAGTGTGTCTCCTGGCAGCCCGGTTCCGGACAGTCAGGATTTGATTCATCGATTCGTTTGTTTTTATTTGGCTTTTGTGTTTGGCAAGCTGAATACAGGACTGAAAATAAGGCTCTTTCCTTAGGTCCAAGAGAAGGAAGGTGCTTCCCTGAACCTGGCTGAGTCTGTACTTTCCAGGCTGTGGGCTGGATGCCAGCACATCTCTCGAGATACTTCCACTGTCTGCTCAAGAATGCAAGGAAAGAAGCTCATCTCTCCCTCCTGCTCCATCATGAGACTAGACATGTAAACAGAGTATGCTGATAAGATAATCGAGTCCTCTCCTGCAGGGAGCACTTCAATTTCCAACTTGTTTTGTGGCAGGCTCTGGGACAGGCTTCTGCTGACCTTTCTTGCTCCCCGCTGGCCTGGCAGTCACAGGAGGGATGACAAGGGGACCTCACCTTCCTAAGGACTGAAAGGAGGCTGTAACACCTCAAACATACCCCACTGAAGTATGAGCAGAACCTCTTTGAAGGTCTTTATCTCAGTGACAGCCCTTCTGGGACTCCAGCATCAGTCTGAATGGCTTCTTCCAAACAGCCATGCATGGTAAATCCCACAGCAAATCTCTTGCACACCTGCTGACAGCTTTCCATCCCAAGAGGAAGAGACAGGTCCTGATGTGTCCAGGCCAGCTCTTGATTGGAAGTTTAAAAGACCTGTCCTACTTGGACACCAAACATTTGGGGAAAAATAACCATTCAGAGCAGATGCTCTGAGGTGAGGTGACCCTGGAGAACAGACCTGGGGTGTCAGAGTCTGCCTGAGACAGAGCAGAGCATCCTCAGCTGCACGGGTGACACACGGTTCCTGCCCATATCCTCAGGTACTTGAGCCAGTTTGGGGCAATTCCTGCTCTTGGCTGTTGGGAGTCCAGCTTGCAGCCTAGCTCATAGCTTGAACCTGTCATTGGGAGTCATCTCATGGCTGCACTGAGATAAGGAACAAAATTAATGTTTTTGTGGGTATTATTGAAGTTTTCAAGCCTCCTGACTGATTGGTGCCAGTGTTGGGATGAGGACAGGACCCCCTTGCTCTCAGCCCCAAGACAGACAGCAATGCTGTATATTCAATAAATAACTTGGGTATTTACTCAAATGAATGATTCTGAGCCTGCTCCAAGGAGTTAATTTAGTGCTAACTGACTGGATGAAAATGAAAAGGTCTCATTTTACATTAAGAATGATCACCTGACAGTTTTACTGAATATATTATGACAGGATTTATATGGCTATATAATTTTAGGGTATATTTGGAAGATTATTATCCTGATTTAAATAAACATGATCTCAAGAAAATCAACACAGAGTCAGGAACTTTTCACACAAGAAGAAAGGCAAGAAACTGGCTCGGAAATAAACCTCAGTTATTTTATCTTGTGCCTTCTACCAGACGCTGCTTTGTAAATAGTGGGATCCTTAAGAAAAAGTGTTGCTTAAAGGGTCTTCTGCAAGGAAAAAGAAAAAAAAAACCTGAGAAATCAAAAGCAAATATAATGTTGAGTTTGGGGAGAGCATAACTTTGATGTGTCTTATTTTCCAGGAGGTGTTCCCATTCTTTGAAGAGAAATGGGGCACAAAAGAGACTTTTGGGAACTTCTGTCTCTTGTGCTCAGGGGCAGCTGGCAGGCTGCAGGCTTCTGGCTCACCCAAGAGCAGCCCTGAAACAAGGCTAAAATGTGCCTCACTACACACAACCTATGGGATGGAGAAAAGGCTGCAGCACACGCCTGTGGCATTCCCAGGTCTGCAAGACATCAGCACTGCAGCTGCCATCGGTGCAAAACCAAACCTGTGCAGGTGTGAGCTACTTCCCATGTGCCCATCTTCCTTCCAGCTTCCACAGGCTGTGGAGGCTTGCATGAGCGACCTTAGTGCAAATAAGTGCCAAGGCCACAAGCAGCTGCCTCTTTCAGCCTCCCTAGGTCCTGAATCCCTTCTCATTCTGTGTCTCTAAGTGTAATTGCATACAAGAAAAACCCTCTCCAGGCTTGTTCTGTTTTACAGACTGCCTGATGGGATTATCTTTCCTGTCATTTTGAAGCTTGTATAAGCATGCGACTTACACCACTCAAGCTAAATCACACTCAAGACACTCTGTCTGTCTAAATTGTTTTCAGGATCAAGTAATTTATTTACAGATCATGCCATTTGTTTAGGAAAAAATTAATTTAAAACCAGAATTTTAAAATAAATGGAAGACATAGGTAATAAGGACATTGCAGTCAAGTACCAATATCCTGTGCAGGTAAGTGCCAAATAGCAATGATCTTAAATACTGAAAACTGCACTCTCTGACTCTCTGGTCTCAAACCACACAAAGGAAAGGCAACTTATTTGGTCAGGCAGAGACTTCCTGGGAGGTAACACTCACTTAGACACTACAGTGATGATAGGCAGCCCAGACATATCCAAGACAGGTAGATCGATTATTCCTGTAGCAGTAACCTTGGGGAAATATTTGTCTGTCATAACCCCAAAGCAGATCAACTAACATTTAGGGACTAATCTGATGCCCAGTCCAGTCAGTGCAAATTTTTACATTTATTTACTTCCATGGCTGCTGGATCAGACCTTTTGGGACTGCAAAATATCATACAAGCTTCTCTTTCCACTGGAAGAGCTATAAATGTGCAAAGAGCTGAAGCCAGAAACAGCCAGGTGGAATCTGGCTGTGGGTTTATTAAGTAACAGAAATATCTCCAGAAGCTGAAGGGTGTCAGTGCCTAGACAGGGGTCAGGGGTACACACAGTATCCTTCATGCACTTGCTCCATGTACAGTGAGTTTATAATTCCTATGGGAATGCATCTAGAAGCAAGTCAGGAATGGGGGCAGATCTCCACCTTCACACTGGGAAAGTGGTGGCAGTGCCAGGGGTCACTTGGGGCATCACCACCCCACACCTATGGGCAGGGATGCCTTTCAAAGAGCAACCAGATGAGGCCAAATTCTGTGTGCATTTTTTCCAGTATAGTCCAAAGCCCAGAGCTGACTTTCTAGGGTTTATTCTTGATTTTAAGTGGTTGTTAAAAAAAAAAAAAAAAAAAAAAAAAAAAAAGGATGATCACAGAGGGGATTGTGTATTTTAAAGTGCTTCACAGGCTCTCAGAGTCCACTTATTTCTGAGTGAAGATGGATACCTCAAGAGGTTCTCCTCACCAGTAAATAATTCATAAAAGACAAACAAGCCCAGGTCTGTTTGAATTAGAACAAAATATTTCTTTAGAAAAGTGAAGTGATTAAGCACAGGAGGAGCTGGAGATGACAGCTGGTGTCTGCAGCTCCGGATGAGTCACCTTCACTCGCCAAGGCCCCTCTCTCCGGGAAGTGCTGCTGCTTTTTTTTTAACCCTTTGAGATTCCCAGGAATGATTTGTCACCGGGGTTATTAGCATTTCTCCCCTGATATCGACAGCTTGTCTTTCCTTCTTCTAACCGGTGAGTGATTTCTTCACACGCTCACCAAATATAGCCAAATCACCATGGTAAACGTATCGACAGAATCATATTAACAGCTGCTGAGCATTTACAGGGCTGTAAGTTATACAAAAAAAGAAGGAAGAAAAACACACATGGAAATAAACCAACTCTGATCAGCAGTGACAAGCATTTATTTAGGAGTCACTCGATGGAAATATTTTTTATGTTTTAATTGCTAATTATAGGCTACTATAGCAGGATGGCTTTGGCCAAAATTATCTTTTAAACTGGAGCATTAAGCCAGAAGTGAACACCCCCTACCTGGATGTATCTTAGTGTATCAGGAGAAGAAGGATTTCTTTTTAAAGTGCTGTCCTTGTTTAAATCAACCTCAAAATTTGCCAGTCAAAGTTGTATGTACAGGTGTGTACAGGATTCTCAGTACTTACTTTGAGGTACCCAAGTGTCAGGGTTGCTTCTGACCAGGTGTTTTTAACCCTTTGAGATTCTCACAAATTTCTCAGGAGCCAAAGCATTTCATGCCAAACAGCTGGAGACAGGTGGGAACTGCTGATGAGAAATCAGCATCCCTAGAGCTGTCTCTGCATCACCCTGCACAGGACCTGCTCTATTCCCAGAAGAGCCACCCACCTGCCCTGGTGCTCATAAACATAAAACTGACTTTATGTACCAGGTGAAACATGTAAGGAGAGCTGCTTGTATTGAGCAAAGCTATGAGACCTACAGTGAACTCACTCTAAAGAAATTTAGATGAGAATAAGGACTGCTCTAGCCAGGCCCTCAAACAACCCCTGACCACAAAGGAGAAAGGAAGAGAAGATGAAACGTTTCTGCTGCATGAGGACATCCACAGTTGGTACCCCAGGCATTTCATCAAGGTTCTTGCAAGAGTTTATATCTAACAGCTATTACTTCAGGATTTCTGAGGGTTGGGGTTAGAAAGCTGAATTTCATGGGAGCTGTGCTGCAGAAGGAAGCTGAGTGGCTTCCTTCTGTTGAAGGCAGAAATGGGATGGGGAGAGGCCTGGGCACTACTGACATGCAAACACTTTTGCTGAGATCCCAAAGCTGGCTGTGCTGACTCACCTGGGTCACTCTCCTGCAGTGTCCCCTAATCTTGTTAGAGGTCCAAGGGAGACAGCCTTGTAAGTAACAGATTCCCATAATCTTCTTGTGGCAACTCAGAGAGGGCATCATGTATAGTTTGCTGGCTACCAAAGCAAGGACAGCAAGATGGGGAAGGAATGGCCACCATGTGAGACACAGAGACAAGAAGCCACCCCCAAGAAAAGTGCTTATTCTAATCCTTCTCGCTTTCTTCGGGCATTTTTCAAGGCAAATTTGGGGTGTGAACCAAAGTAAACTTCTCCTGCCTCTGCTGCTCACATTTCTTGCCTGCTACAGAAAAAACACAGATGAGACTACAGAATGAAAGCCCACAAAATGCTAATGCAAAGCACTTCTTTAAAAATTTGATGTAAAAGGTGTTTTAGTTTTCAATTTCTTCCCTTCAGCCACCTTCCACACTCAGCTCCTTACCCTCACACACACCCTTTCCTTCCCCAAGCTCCTTTGTTCCACAGAAAAAAAAAAAAAAAACCAAAAAAAAAAAAATAAAAACCCAAACAAAACAAAACAAAACAAAACAAAAACAAAACAAAACAAAACAAAACAAAACAAAACAAAACAAAACAAAACAAAACAAAAACAGAAAAAAAAAAGGAAAAAATAGAAAAGCACCCAAGAGTACCTTACCCTATCTGTCCCTAATTTCCCTCCCAGATTAGCTTCTCTGCAACCTTCCTTTAAAGCAGCCCAGCCACCAGATAGTGGGGCTGCCAAAGGACCATAAACCAGGCATTGGGAAGGTTGGACCCAGCCTCATTGGGACCTGGACTGCTTGGGAATGGGATGGAGGAATAGAGCAGCATCATCACTTTTTAAATCTCTCCAGGCTGACCCTTGCACCGTGAAACTGTTCTTCTGGGCCCCCTATTCCCAGATAGCAGCTTTCTGGACCCAAGAAAGAATGGCACCATCCTGCTTTTCATTCAGTCCTCTTTCTAAGAGCTATCAGGCACTGTGGGCTCTCTCAGACCTCTGCCTCAGCACTTTAGCAAGTTTTTCTTTCATTCTGTTAAGTCAGTGGGTGCCTGGAGATGCAGATGTACACCTGTGGCCTCTGGAGAGCCACATCCCCTCTGTCCTGCTCCAGTGGGTACAGCAGGCTGAGAGCCCCATGTTAGCTCAATCATGCCCCTCACTGATGTCCTGCAGTGTCCAGAGATGGGCTGTCTTGGAGCTTGGAGCTCCCACACCCACTGGGAGCAGGACTGATGGGATTTCAAGGACTTGCAATTTGTCAGAGCCTGATCTGCACCCTGGCATCACCTGTCTGTATCACCTCCAGCATCTCCCAGGTTCCAGGGAAGGAAATACAAATCCAAAACATTATGGATTTGTATCCAGGCAGATGAACCTACCCCAAGGTGGGTGGTCTCCATTTAAAAGAAGAGACCCAAAGGGAAAAACTGAGCCATGCTGGGCCGTGACATAAGATCTCCAGTTGCTGGATTCAGGCTGCCTACAAAAGACCCTTCCTTCACCAAGGAGCCCTTCTCCCACCAGAGCAGGGTGCAGGTGCCTGGCACACCAAGAGCCATGACTTATTTGTGAGGTGTGATGGTGCTACTGGGAGAAGGAAAATTAGAAGCAACTTCTATTGCCAGAAGAAATATCCACCAACTTCCACAAGCAGCAAACTCGGAAGAACAACTGAGGGTCTGGCTCCCCTCAGAGCTAGGACCACAGGACTTCTCCAACCCTCTGTACATCACTCAGGGAAACACAGGACCTGGCAGTGTGAGCTCAGAATACAGGAAGCAGAAATTTGCTGAAAATACAGATGCTAAAAGCTGTTCGGGCAGGCAGTGCCAAGTCTCGTTCTTCATGTAAGAGAGCTCCCTCTAGGTCAAACACTCGGGTATTTCAGAGCCATCGCTCGTTTGGGATCCTAAGCTCGGGCCTGATACCTTTCTCTGGAGAAGTGCCTGTCAGTCAGAAAGCCCACAGGCACCCCAGAAAATCTGTGGTTTGCTTTCCTCTCGCAACATGGCCTTCCTGCTGCGGGCACTGGCCACCCGTGCTATGCGTGTGACATACACACACTTGTGTGACACACACATACTTGTGTGACACACGTGCCCTGCATGTGGCCAGAGCCACCAGTCCTTGGAACTTCACCCATCAGAGCTGCTCTGACCCCTGGATGCATTTAAAGCACATTGAGATGTGGCACTTGGGGACATACTCTAGTGGTGGATGCGGCACTGCTGAGTAAATTGTTTGGCTCGATGATCTTACAGGTCTTTTCCAACCAAAGTGATTCTGTGACTCCATGATTCCCATATGTTCAGCTGCAGCTACACCAGGGAAGGAGCCAACCCATAATTTCTCCAGCCCCAAACCCAATCTTTACCCTTCTTCGAAACACTGATGAATTATTCCGTAAACTGATGAGCAGGGGGAGTTCAGAAGAGGCTTTCAAATTCACAGAGCTAGAAAAATCAGATGGAAAAGACTTAATGCTGGAAAATGCTGGACCGTTCCCTGCAGTGGGATCCCAGGAGCTTTGCACAAACTATTTTTAAGCCTTGAAGTCTTTAATACAACTTCCTGTTTTATTTTTCTTCTACCTAGACTGGTATTTACTAATAAATATGCAGCTGGCTGTATACAGAACAGCAGGTAGCTCCCATTTACAGCTGTATATAACTGACTGCAGCATTCAATACCCTCACTCTGCTATGCAGTATAATACTCACAATAAAACACACACCGTATTTGCAACTGTGTTCATGCTACTATTCTGGTACGTGACACACATTAAGAAACATATTCAGAACATAGAAAAGAATTTACCATTTACATAAAAAAGATGCACTGGGATTTTCAATAAGTTCCAGCATAATAGAGTATCATTTTTATATCTTGTCTGCTCCCCTGGTCTTGCTGATTTAATACATTTTTTTCTCTTTATAACCAGAAACCTATAGGTTGTATATAGATTTTCTTAAGCATAATATATGGTGTCAGTGTGTATTTATAAAACTTTACCACAGAAATGTAACAATTGTCAGAATGACTTAATCCAAGGGCCATCCAGGCCAATATCCTGTCTGCAGCAGTTTTTGCCATTAATATGGATTAGGCAGACAATACAGTTTACTACAACCGAGTTTTAAAACCACGTTAGTGATAATACTACTGCCTTGTGTATAAATGGTTATAGAGCACAGAGTGCAGAGAAATAGCATCATCCCTATAGGGCAGGGAGGTAAACTGAGGAAGGGGATATGGAGATTTTTTTCACACGTATAAAAATATATTGTATTTCCATAAACATAAAACTTGATGGAGATTATATATAACAAGGAGCTGTCTAGAGGCCCAGATAGCAGCACCACCCACTCCAACCCTTGCATCCCCCCATGGGTCCCTGGCCAAAAGAAAGGCCACAAGCCTGGGAAGAGTTAATGGTGGAGGTCTCAAATCCAAGCGCTGCAGGTGTCTGCTTTTAATTCTTTGCTGCTCTTCTCCCAAACAGCCGAAGGATTTCCACCCTCCCTTTCTCCTTTACAAATGAGTGTTTAACATAAGAAGAGAGGCAAGAGGAGCCAGGGCAGCCGGGAGATCTCCTACAGCCCTTTCTAGGCAACCTGAGCAGGCGGGAAAAGGCAGCTGGCTGGAGCCCAGCGAGAGAGCAGGGACCATGGGAAGAGTCTTCTCACATCTGGTTAAGTACTGCTGAACCCTCCGACGAGCTGCCTAATTATTACAACACTTCTGCCGAAAAATTAATGTGCTTGGCCGTCTGCACTGGGGCAGAAAGGGTAGGAAAGCAGCTGTCAGGATGCAGGCAGCGATGGGAGCACCAAGGAAAGAGGTCTGCAGCACAAGAGCACAAGAGAAGGGCAGAGAAGCTCTTCCTGCAGGGACCCTGCTGGGAAAACAGCCTTCTCCCTGCTTTTTTGTGATGCACAGCCCCAGGAGAGGACAGTGCCAACAGAGTTGTTAATCTAGCAAGAACAGTCCTTGCAAAGAGTTCAACAGTGATACCCTGCCTATCAAAATCAACAGTATGACCTGCTAGCAGCCCAAAACATGGATAATCATCCCAAGTACCCAACATCAGGGTCAGGAACGAGACCCAGGACACTGAGGTCCCTTCTGCCTGGTCTCTGCTCACTTTTCCTTCTTGCTGAGCTCTCATTTCAGTAACTTCCAGAAAATCCAATTGTGGCATTTTATTTTTGTAGGTCTCTATATGTGCTGTAGGTACAGTACCACCGAGGTAGCATCATTTATATGTGCATCCATATTCATGTGTCTCTGCCACAACCAGTTAAAAAGGCTGCAGGGAAGACAGCAGGGTCCTGCCCCCCCAAGCTCAGCTGTCTCTGTGTCAGGTTAGTGGGTAAGCCTCTTTCTGCTACAGTTGTGGTGGGATTAATCTCTTTCCCTAGACAAAAAAGGTGGGCTTATTTCCCAAGAGGTGTCCAAGTACACCCAGAGAGCTCAGCGAAAGCAGCAGCCTGCTGGGTGCCTTTTACCCACAGACATTTGACGAAATTAATGACACAAAAGTAAGTATAAAGGCTAAGACAAATAGAACTGGCAACAACTTGAACCTTTGGCCTGTCCTTTGAAAGTCTCTGGCAAGTCTCAAATCTTCTTGATCTGCTCACTAAAAGGATGACTGTCCCACAAGTATTTTCCAAGCATTTGTTGGCAAGTTGTGGGAGGAAAAAGGCATTTCACTGAAGCTGTTAGTACAAAAGCTCAGCTCCAGCCAGGGTCTGGACTCCACTTCAAATTATAATATTTTAAGTACCTGAAAATAAATATTTTGTCAGCTGCTGAGAATTAAGAAGTAGCTTCGATCTTTCAGAGAGGGGAACCCTGCAGAGAGCGGCAATGCTCAGAGAGTTAGTTGCAAAACAAGCTCTGCCTGAGCCATTCAACCTGTCTAGCACACACAGCCTCCCCTCCCATACTCCCAGCTCCCTGCAAGCTGCCCAGAGCCTCTGAGGCACAACAGGCTCTCCTGCACCCAGCAGCTCCTTCCCAGCCAGGAAACATGCTGACAAAGGGACTGAAGCAGCACTTTACTATAAATTGGGTGCCACAAGAAAACTGAGCATCCTCGAGATGGCTACAGCAGAGTCACTAGTCTACTCCCCTGCTGCTCACTGATGCTGTTGTCTCATATTGTACCACTTGCAGACCTAGGAATTTTGTCTGCAAGGATTAAAAATATTCACTTTTGTTTTGTAAAATCTGACAATGACCAAGCACCTGGGTAGATGTACCCATCGCCCTGTCACCCCATCACCTCTCAGATCTCTGAGCCACAGTGAACACCGTTCGTACTCCAGCAATGGCAAAAGGAACCCACACAAAGCAGGAGATCTGTTTTTCCAGCAGAGCTCAAGGAGTTAAATCCCTCTCCCTTCCCCCCCATCTTTCTGCCTTTGGCCTTTAGATCAGCCCTGGTTGCCAATGAGGACTCATCGAAACACCACCAGGCTGGGCCTGTCAGGAAGGAAACCAGCGCGTCCAGAGTTTTGTTGTTCTAAAGACTTTTTTTTAAATTTTATTTTACTGCTCAGGAAGGAAGCCAGAGCTTGCGCTTCACTCCAAGAATGTTGATTACTCATCCTTCCCTGCATTATTTCTTTTATCTCTCACTTTTATCTACCTTACTCCAAATTTTTACCACAAATTCTTTCTCTACTATTCCTAGCCATTGCTTTCAGCTGTTCATCCAAGTTTCATTTAAAAAAAAATATTTGGCAACTGTTCCCTCAGAAAAAAAATCCCATTTGTCATGTTTATCAAACAAGCCTCCATCCCTCCCCCTACACAGGGGGAGGCACCACAGTTATGACCACTGCTAGAGAATCTGGGCACTAGAAAACGTGACCAAAACCACCCTCAGCTGGAGAATATCATAATCCCTGCTTCAGAGACAGATGATGAGAAATTACTCTGCTTGTCCAAGGTCAACAGAGTCCACAACACAAGCACAACCTATGCTCAGGGCTTTGCCCAGGCAGCCCTTCCCTCTTCCTGCTCTGCATGGCTGTGAGGATTAGGCACGCTCAGCTGCCAGTAACTGTGTCCTTCATCTTCAACACCCCCCCCACCAGTCAAGCTGGAAGCGAGCAACACAAGAATTGGTATGTGACAAGCTGATGACACATTTCCTTAGGTGCAGAAAAATGTGGGTCCTGGATCACCCAAATGTCAGTAAGCCACCTGAGTACATAGCAGAGAGACTATCAGCGAGTGGTGTCTAACTGCCTTCTCCTTCCAGGCTCTGCAGAATCCATCACACCACCCAGGGGTTTCTTTTTCTTCTTTGCCCAGGTGCAGCTAACAACCCAGACACAACTGGTAACACCTGGAGAACACACACACAGATGTTTCTCTCATTGACATCATAACCTTCCCCACAGCCTTCACCAGCATGTGCCCACACCCCAGGGTGTGTGCCCAGGTGGGAGACACACATTGGGTCCCCACAGGGTTCCCAAAGAGATGACCAAAGGTGAAACTTCTGGTTTTTTTTTTTTTTCAGTTTAAGTTTCTTTCTTCCTTGAAATTTGGCGTAAACCTGGGGGCTCATCTGGACCACACTATACACAGCTTCCCCAGGCTCCTACACCCACAACATCTCTGTTACACACAAGTAAGGCCAATGCAAGCTCTCACTGCCCAGCTCTGTCTTGCTCTAATACAATCCTCCCCTGTTTCCACAGTTAACGCATTGTTTTCATTTTAAGAGGGGAAAATAACGAGATGGTGGGAACATTACTTCTGGCTAATGGAGACAGAGATCTGCAGACTTTTATAGCTTACTTTTTCCATTATATCCGAGTCCTGATCCAAATATCATCATACTTATTTCAGTCCTGGACCAAATGTGGGACTGGACACAACACATTGGCCAAATTAAGACAGAAATAACTTGTAGCATTTGCATTTTTCTACTTCACACTCTCTCTAACACCTCTTGCTGACATTAAATTTCTGGTCTGCAGATGCCCTGCTTCCCGCACTACTGAATGTCCCAGTGCCTTCAACACAGCTTCCCTGAACATGTTAGCCCCAAATCTCGAGTGAAGGCAGGCTGCCCATCACCTCCCCTCTTCCATAATCAAAACAGCTCTTTGAGAGCAACACTTTTGTGCACGAACCTAAACATGCAGAAAGGAAGGAGCAGCACAGACGACACCAACCAGTCCCGAGAAGCAGAGCTGGCAGGAGCAATGCCAGATGTCCTGTACAGGCTGCATGCTGAGCAAAGTGCAAATCTGAGGGCAAAGAAGCAGGGTTGTAAGAGTTTGACGGCCCATTCTCCCCTTCTCTCGTCTAAGGGGCACCTCCTGATGTATGAATCCACTCAGGCTGGCAACTTTTTGATTGTAACCATTAAGTTCCTCTGCTCCTTTTCAGCACAGGGTTATCCAGGTCACTGATTGCTCCTTCATCTCCCCAGCAAAAAAAAAAAAAGCATCAGTGGTCAAGCTGCCTCCTCAGGGAGGCTGAAGACAAGGGTTCAGGATGTAAAAGCTGCCACCCTGGCTAAGGACTTTTCTAGAGGCTTATCTCCTATCCATAGTGCTGGAAATACGACGTGAGGCTGGTTTGCAATCAGAATAAACAAGGGAAGGAAGTGAGCTTCTGCAGCTCCCCTGGATGGTGCTGCAGAGTTTGGATCCCTCTGACCTGCGCTGATATCCAACCCCCAGGATTCCCACCCATCCACAGGCATCACGAGGTGGCCCCTGCGAGATTCCCCACGCTGCAAACAGTGACAGGGAGACAAGGCTCCCTCTAGCCTGCATGGGCCAAAGGTTGGGCTGGGTGTGGGGCAGCCCTGCTGCAGCAGGCCACTCTGATAAGGTTTTCCCTCACCCAGCCAGAGGTGCAGCACCCAGGGTGCCACTCACCCTCCTCCTCGCTCACTCACAAACACTCTCACACCACCTCCCGAAAAACATGGGAGCTCACTTGGGGCCTCCCATAGGAAATTCTGTGGAGCATCCCCAGGAACAGGACTGACTCTTAAAGAAATCTTCAATACTGAAAGCCAGGTTGGAGAACAGGCAGAGCTGTTATCTGGTACCATGTCTCTTCCCATCCCAGCACAACCACCAAAGCAGGTTCTTTGCAATGAGGGATGATTATCCTATGCCTCCTGATAGCAAGGGATGATACAGGACAGAGAGTTTCACATTCTAAATGGCTTTGCAAGTTGTTTCCTAAAGCACGGAGAAACAATATAAAAACGAGATGAAAAGGTTGGTTGAGTCCTTTTAAACTAAAAATACCTTAATTTAAATCAAAGTCCCAAAAATCCCAGTAGAAAGAAATGGGTCCTTCAGGGCAGTGCCCTTTTACTTGTTTACAAAACAAATTGCTTCTGGGGATGCTGTCACAGGGAGCCTTCACCCCAGCTGCTCTTCCCAGTGCTTTCTGATTTAGTTTTCACACAAGTGCCAGGAAGCATTCACCTGCCTCCCAGAGAACAAGCCTGTACTTGGGGAGCCAGCTGTGCCAGCCAGCC